>NC_044031.1:471495449-472856962 GCF_901765095.1 Microcaecilia unicolor
AAATGAAATGTGCTGCAAATGCTTACTGAGAGTAAGGACGCTGAAAGAATCTGCTCAAAGGGAAGGGAGGGGAGGGGAGGGGCACTAGGCCAGCAAGGAATCAAAAGTCCTGTAAGGAGTACAGTTGAGGGGACTATGAGGCCCTCTGTGGGGTGGTCTCTAAATTGGAGCAAGCAGCCCCTTTTAAGGACTTTCTGTTGATTCCAATTTATAGGCCACTCTACAGGAAGTCTCGCATTCCTAGTGGGTCAGTAGGTCTAAGGGTCCACTGGAATGAGGCCTTGATTCCTTGGCAATCTAGTGCTCCTCCCCGCCTTTTCTGAGCCCCTGTCCCTCTCTCCAACAAGTCCTTTGCCCTTCTAAAAAAAATAAACCATTGCTTTGGGCACTTGACCAGCCACACCTCTGCTACCCAAGCCATGACTCACCCCAAATGTGCACAATCCTAAAGTGGGTAGGAATGAATCTGTGCCAGTGTGTTACAAATTGGTAGCACTTAACCTCTGCTGGTGTCTTGAAATGTACCGCTTAACAGTCATTATGCTAAATAAGGGAGCACTCCTCTGGGTTTAAAGCAAATAATCAAATTTGAATAAATATAATGAACATTTTGGTGCATTGCTATGACAAGGAATGCAAAAAAAAAATATATATATATATATATTTTTTTTTTTTTCTTACAAAATTTACCTGCATGTAGCAAATGGTCCAGGAGTATTATTTCGATTCCATAGCTAAATTTTGCAAATGATAGCTGCTACCCACAATTTTTTTAAAATAAATCATTTTTCTTGGCATACATCCAAAAGAAGTACAAACAAGAAGTCTATCAAACAGCAGGAAACAACTCTGCACATTATACATTCAACAAAAAGACTAACACCACATGTGGTGTACTCTTAGCCACGTGTGTGAGGCATAGTTTGAGGAGTGTCAGAGTTCTCTGGACAGTATGCATTGTGAAAGATCATGCCAAAATAAAGTAATTTTCTTTTATATTCCCCAGCTAACAGTTTTGACTAAGGACAAAGAACAGATAGCGAATAACAATAATTCCCCCTTTCCATCTACCCACCCCAAACAGTGGTCTGGTAAAATACATTGTAAAACTGTAGTTGAACAGCTGAAAATATAAGAGATATGAAAACAATATGTCAAAACATATGTTTAATAGAACATAGAGAGTAGAGAAAATTATCTATAAATAGTATACTGCAATCTTCATGTGGGCGTGCCATCCAATAAGGTTCCCATATATTATGAAAATGTGTCCATCTCATTTCATTCCTATTTTCTACATCTTTACATTCCATAAGCACTAAATCAAACAAGGAGTTTTCCAATGGGTAAATCCCGGGAGATGTTTTTCTCTCCAAAAACACAAAATAGTTCCCCCCCCCCCCCCCCCCCCAAGTAACAAAATATTTTCCAGGAAGAATCTATGATTCTCCATAAGTAGAACAAAATCTGCCTCTCCCTGAAAGAGTATATTGGAGGAAGAAAAGGAAAAAAAATTCAGTGTGTAGAGACTGACAGCAGTAAGTCCAGATCTGTTTCCATAGTCCTTCTACTAAAGTACAATTTCAAAATATTTGGCCTAAATTGACTTTTGTTGAATCACTTTTGGGACTGTTCCCATCAATGGACAGGTGTACCTCAAAAGCCATCCATGGTGAAACATAAATTCTAAGTATAAATTTATATTCAAGCTCCCTGAGTAATATGTGAACCGATAGACTTGGGCAGTGGTGTGCTTGTTAATGTTTAACAACAGGCTCTCTCCCCGGTCCACCTCTGCGCCCCCCCCCCCCCAAATTGCAGAGCTGGCTATAGCTGGGGAGAGAGCTTTGGGGGGGGGAGTGGGGGGCAATGCACTACTCCAGGAAAAAAAATTAAATGATCCCAGGTTCCAATCTAATTCATGTTTAATGTGGGATAAAATACCATAAATAAGTAAATAAATATAAACTTTTAATGTTGAGCACCTGATTCTCAAAGTGGACATATTCCAAACACTATAATGAAAATAAAACGATTTTTACTACCGTTGTTGTCTGGTGACTTTGTTTTTCTGATCATGCTGGTCCAGTATCCAATTCTGCTGCTATCTGTCCTCTTAACTCCGTTTCCAGGGCTTCCTTTCCATTTATTTCTTTACTTTCCGCCTTTTTTCTTCATTTCTTGCCCTACATCTGTAAGTAAAAGCTGGGTCCTCCACAGACTTGACTGTCCAGTGGATCCAGCTTCTGCCTATTTTCTTCATCTATGTGCACTTTTTCTCCTCTCCTCCTTTTCCCTCATCTCATCTCCTTCCTCACTCTTCCCTCCCCTCCATCCATGCCCAGCATTTCTTCTCTCTCCCTTCCCTCTCCTCCATCCATGTCCAGCAACCCTCCTCTCCCCTGCCCTCCCCTCCATCCACCCATGTCCAGCAACCCTCTTCTCCTCTCCCCTCCCCTCATCCACCCATGTCCAGCAACCCTCCTCCTGCCCTCCCCTCCATCCACCCATGTCCAGCAACTCTCCTCTCCTCTCCCCTCCCCTCCCCTCCATCCACCCATGTCCAGCAACTATCCTCTCCCCTGCTCTCCCTCCAGCCACCCATACCCAGTGATTCTCTTCTCTCCTCTGCCCCCCCCTCCATACCCAACGATTCTCTTCTCTCCCCTGCCCCCCCTCCAGCCACCCATACCCAGCGATTCTCCTCTCTCCCCTGATTACCTCCGTCGAAGCGGCCGTGTTATTGAAAGCCCTGCCCATCTCTAGCCTTCCCTTCGAGTTCGTTCCCTCAGAGTCCCCCCCCTCACGGAAAGGTGAAATGATGTCAGAAGGCGGGACTGAGGGAACGAACTCAAAGGGAAGGCTAGAGACGGGCAGGGCTTTCAATGATGTGGCCACTTCAATGGAGGTAATCAGGGGAGAGGGGAGAGAGGAGAATCGCTGGGTAGTGCAGGAAAATGAGGGCGGCACAGGCAAATGAAGGCAGTGGTGGTAGGTGAGGTAAACGGGGTAAGCATGGCTTGTGGCGCCCTCCTGCCATGCTTGCCTCGTTTACCGGAGCCGGCTCACTGTGCTGAAGAACCGGCTCGCAAGATCTTTAAAAAATTAACAACTGGCTCTTGTGAGCTGGTGTGAGCCAGCTCCAGCACAGCACTGGACTTGGGATATGCAACAGATTCTGTTTCAGAAACTCTATCATAATGGAGCAACCCAATTCCCCACTCAAGGCTACTGCCAAGCCAACCAAACTTCTTGCTCTTCCTGAAGTTGAAAGCACTGATCAAGGACTTTTGCATTATGTACATTTAGTCCTGGTCCCCTCAAACCGGCAAGATAGTGACATGCCTGAAGATAGAAAAATAGAGAGGTGGGTGAGAGATCAATAACAATTGCAAATCAGCAAAAGTATGAATTTTTCCTTGCCCATCAAACATATGTCCCACCCATTTTAACCCTTTATGGTACCATCCCTGAAAAGCTGCTGAATCAAGACCAGGTCTAAAATCTTCATTGCAGATTAGTGAAAGTAAGGGTGAAACAGAAGAATTGCTGTGCAAGCGATAACGTGGTCTCTGCCAGCTTCCTCTCATATACGACCATATCACATGTTGAGGAAAATAGTCATCAAACCAGTTATTGGATGTAAGATAAGAGATTCCAACCTGGCAGGAGTAAAGTATGAAGTATTATAGAATCAATCTCTCACTAAATGAAGCCCACAAGCCAAATTCTATAGCTTTAAATCTAATAGACCCAATCCACCTTTATCACGTGGTAACATCAATATTTGTAAAGGAATTCTTGGGCGCTTTCCTGCCCACGGAAAGTTTGAAGAGCTTTTTGTATTTTCTTTACTTTCTGTATTTTTTTTATAGAGTGGGAGAGATTCATAGCTGCCCAGTATAAGAACCTTGGTGAGGTTAAGCCTCCCCAGCCACAAACTGACCCAACAAGCCTCCCCAAAGGTAGCAAGAGCACCATACAGCACAGCACAACAGCACACAAAGAGCAAGAAGAGCCCATTAGAACAGATGCAACCTGCGGCCATGGGACCTTCCACTTCTGCAGTGCACCACCTTCTGCTGCAATGATAGTAGGAGTACTCAAGACTCCTGTTCCCCCTCCCCCTAACTCACACTGCTGCCTGAAGTGGTCTCCACCCTAGCGATTACAGCAGGTCTGCCTTGGGAACTTGGCTTTCCCCCTATGATGCATGCAACCCTCCTCCTTTGATGTGACTTCCTGCTTCTGCGAGGGTAGGACGCATCACAGGGAGAAGGCTGAGTCCCTGAGGCAGGCCTGATGCAATCGCTAGGATGGAGACCACTACTGGCAGCATGGCACACCGCAGACTGATCCACTTCATCTAGGAAAAGAAGGCAAGTGTCTGAGTCCAACTGCTTCTTTGGTAGAGAGGGAGGGGAGGACTGGGACTAAGAGGGAGAGACTGAAACTGGGGGGGGGGGGGGGATGGAGAAGTGGGACTAAAAGCGAGAGACTAGAACTGAGGGAGGAGGAAAGGAGCAGGACTAAGGCAGAAACTGGAAGCAGAGAAAGGGAAGAAGTGGGACTAAGAGGAAGAGACTGAAATGGGGGACATGGGCTGGGGCAGAAGACAGCTTGCTTGCTTGCTGGCTGGCTTAAGTGGAAGAGACCTGAAGGTGATGCTCTGATGTTTCAGGATGGGTGTGCAAAACAACTTGCTTGCTGAACCTTTGGGAGAGAGAGCTGAAGGTGCTCTGATGGTCCTGGGTGAGGAAAGAGCACAGGCAGGCAGGAGGAGGAAAATATGCAGGACCCTAGAGGGGGAGACAAATTATAGATATGGACTGAGGGCATAGGGGGTGGTGGAAGATCTTGCTGGCTGAAATGGGAGAGAAGCCTGAAGGTGCTGCTCTGATTGTCCTGGGTGGGGGGTGGGGTTGGAAAAGAACTTGCTTGCTGAACCTTTGGAAGAGAGAGCTGAAGATGCTGCTTTGATGGTCCTGGGTGGGGTGGGGAAGGAGGACAGGCAGGCAGGAGGAGGAAAATATGCAGGACCCTGGAAGGGGAGACAAGTTATAAATGGGGGGGGGGGGGTGAAGGGGCAGAAGAGAGCTTGCTGAACCTGTGGGAGAGAGAGAGAGAGAGAGAGAGAAAGAGAGAGAGAGAGAGAGAGAGAGAGAGAGAGAGAGAGAGAGAGAGAGAGAGAGAGTTGAAGCCAAGGCGCTGCTCTGATGATCCAGGAAACAGACAATTATGGATGTAAGCTCTGTCCCTGGCCCTGAGCCCTTTAGCATCCCCAAACAGCTGGGCCATGACCACCTAGGGAGAGATTGTATTTAAATAACCACCTTGGCACAAGGAGAGTATTATACAGGAATATATGGCCTGAGAGAGAAATTGGTAAAACCTCCCACACATGTAATTTCTCAAACCCAAATAATGAATTGCCTCTGCCCCTCTTTAAGTGGAAAGTCAATCCACAGTTGGGATATGGAAATATTCAAGGGCAGAGCCTTAGACTTGCAAACATTAAGCTTATGTCCAGAGCTGTATCAAATTCCACAAGTGTCCTTAATGTTGGGGCAAAAGTGGAAACAGGCTGAGTCAGCATTAACATATCATCAGCTGATGTCGTGCATTTGATACTAGCAGCCTTAATAGGGATTCCCAGGGTAGCCTAACCTTCTTTCAATCGTGTCAATAAAGGTTCCAGAAATAAAGGATAGAAAAGAGACGACAGAAGGCAACCCTGTCTGGTTGGGTATTATTAGGAAAGGTATGGAAAACAGGTGTGAGGATGTTATAATGCCGTTGTATCGCTCCATGGTGCAACCACACCTTGAATATTGTGTTCAATTCTGGTCGCCACATCTCAAGAAAGATATAGTGGAATTGGAAAAGGTGCAGTGAAGGGCGACTAAAATGATAGCAGGGATGGGACGACTTCCCTATGAAGAAAGACTAAGGAGGCTAGGGCTTTTCAGCTTGGAGAAGAGATGGCTGAGGGGAGACATGATAGAGGTATATAAAATAATGAGTGGAGTGGAACAGGTGGATGTGAAGCGTCTGCTCACGCTTTCCAAAAATACTAGGACTAGGGGGCACGCGATGAAACTACAGTGTAGTAAATTTAAAACAAATCAGAGACAATGTTTCTTCACCCAACGCGTAATTAAACTCTGGAATTCGTTGCCAGAGAACATGGTGAAGAAGGTGGTGAAGGCGGTTAGCTTGGCAGAGTTTAAAAGGGGGTTAGACGGTTTCCTAAAGGACAAGTCCATAAACCGCTACTAAATGAACTTGGGAAAATCCACAATTCCAGGAATAACATGTATAGAATGTTTTGTACGTTTGGGAAGCTTGCCAGGTGCCTGTGAACTGGGTTGGCCGCTGTCGTGGACAGGATGCTGGGCTCGATGATGGACCCTTGGTCTTTTCCCAGTGTGGCATTACTTATGTACTTATGTACTCAGCAGAGAGGGAGTGCCTGGTATGAATGTCTATTAACTAAAACTGCTGCCGTTGGGGAGTTGTATAATGTATGTAGAACTGCCAAGAAAAAGCCCTCAAAACCTATCCTTTTCATAAGAGGAAACAAAAAAAGGCCACTCTATCGAAAGCTTTTTAGGAAGCAAAGCTTATGGCCAATGTAGGTAAAGAGTGTTGCAGACACCATTCTAAAGCTAACAGAAATTTTCTCACATTTACCACTGCTTGTCTTCCTTTGACAACTCCAACCTGCTCCTCTCCAACCAACCTAGGCATTCTCTTTACTAGTCTTTCAGCCAAAATATGTGCTAATATTTTCAGGTTGACATTAATAAGAGAAATAGGCCTATATGATTCTGGGAGTAGATAATCTTTTCTAGGCTTTGGTAAAACAGTAATTAATGCATGGTTCGAGTGAGCTGGGAAACTGCCCATGGAAATAGCTTGTATATAGTATGCCTCCAGGGGTCCCATAATATGGCTTTGTAACATTTAAAACAATTCTCCGCAGTTCCCATCTGGGCCTGGAGATTTATGTAATTTATGTTTGAATATATTTTATTTAAGTCACCAAGCACAAAAAATGAACAGCAATTTCACTTTCATAAGCAATGACATCAAGCCATGTGACAAGATAATCACCCCCCCTGTCAAAGTATACTTCCCCCAAGCTAACTGCCCCAACCCTCTACCACTCCCACTCCAACCTAACCCCCACCTCCCATCCCAGCATCCCTGGTGCCCCACACTCCCTGATAACAATAATACCTAGTATAAATAGTCAGTGGAAATTTACATCTCCAGTGCATTCAAAAAGGTGGAATGCACTCTCATTGACAAAGTGGCCAAGTACGCTGTCTATACTTTAAGGAATCTTTTTTTTTGCTCGAGGTCCTCTTATATCAACCGTGTAACACTCCATAAGCAGGAGTTCATACATCAAAAGTACTTAAGTATTGCCATACTGGGACAGACAGAAGGTCCATCAAGCCCAGTATCCTATTTCCAACAGTGGCCAATCCAGGTTACAAGTACCTGGCAAGATCCCAAAACAGTACAATACACTTTATGCTGCTTATCCTAGAAATAAGCAGTGTATTTTCCTCATCTACATTCTAATAATGTCCTATGGACTTTTCTTTTAGGAAGCTATCCAAACATTTTTTAAATCTTGCTAAGCTAACTGCTTTTATTACATTCTCTGGCAATGAATTCCAGAGTTTAATTACACGTTGAGTGAAGAAATATTTTCTCTGATTCATTTTAAATTTACTACTTTGTAGCTTCATTTCATGCCCTCTAGTTCTAGTATTTTTGGAAGGAGTAAACAAGTGATTCAGTTCTACCCGTTCCACTCCACTCATTATTTTATAGACCTCTATCATATCTCCCCTCAGCTGTCTTTTCTCCAAGTTGAAGAGCCCTAGCTGCTTTAGCCTTTCTACATAGGGAAGTTGTCCCATCCCTTTATATCATTTTTGTCACCTTTCTCTGTACCTTTTCTAATTCAACTCTATCTTTCTTGTGATGCAGTGACCAGAATTGCACACAATATTCAAGGTGCGATCACACTATGGAGCGATACAAAGGCTTTATAACATCCTCATTTTTGTTTTCTATTTCTTTCCTAATAATATCTAACTTTCTATTTGCTTTCTTAGCCACTGCCAAACACTGAGCAGAGGGTTTATTTATTTATTTATTGCATTTGTATCCCACATTTTCCCACATCTTTGCAGGCTCAATGTGGCTTACAATACATCATGGATAGTGGAAGTAAGAAGAGAATAGATATTTGGTATTACAGATGGATTTTGGGTTGCATGGTAATGGAATACATGATAGTAATATAACAGAAATACAAACTAAAGTCCAAACAAAAAAAAACAGCACCACGGGCCTTTAAAAATGGAACACAGTTCTTTAATGAATGAGCCTTGACAAAAAGACCCGACACGGGCCGTGTTTCGGTGACTAGCACCTGCGTCAGGGGTCACAGTGATGACGTGGAAAACTTGGGGAATAACTTGAATATATTCCTCTACAATATATTATTCCTTACCCCACGTCTCATGTAGTAAAAGCTACAAAGCACCAAGGCACTTCACTTTCTGTGTCAAGGCTCATTCATTAAAGAACTGTGTTCCATTTTTAAAGGCCCGTGGTGCTGTTTTTTTTGTTTAGTAATATAACAGAAGGCATTATTAAACATTTCTGGATATATGTGGGGAGTTTCACATGTGTTGATCTCTGTGGTATATCTTGTCAATGTATCATCAATGATGACGCCTAGATCCTTTTCCTGGTCAGTGACTCTTAATGTGGAACCTTGCATTACATAGCTATAGTTCGGGTTCCTCGTTCCCACATCCATCACTTTGCACTTGCTCACATTAAGCGTCATCTACCATTTGGATGCCCAGTCTCCCAGTCTCTTAAGGTCCTCTTGTAATTTTTCACAATCCTCATGTGATTTAACAACTTTGAACAACTTTGTGCATTCAGCAAATTTCATTACCTCACTAGTTACTCCCAACTCTAGAACATTTATAAATATGCTAAAAAGCAATGGTCTCAGCTCAGACCCCTGGTGAACCCCACTATCTACCCTTCTCCATTGAGAAACCATTTAACCCTACTCTCTGTTTTCTATCTTTTAACCAGTTTTTAATCCACAATAGAACATTACCTCCTATCCCATGACTCTCCAATTTCCTGTGAGTCTTTCATGAGGATTGGGCTGCATCGGTAGTAGCACACGGCAACAACTAGCATGGCTTAGTAAACAGGGGGGGATAGTTAAGACAGCACTTTCATTTCAGCACTTTCATATCCTTAAAGAACAAAAATGGATCTTATCATTAATTGTGGCAGACTGTCAAATCAGGGCCCATTAATAACACATTAAAATATATAATTAAACTATTATGTCTATGGGATTTGCAAAGAGAGGTATCTTAAAAAATCATAATTCAAATTACAAAAATCTTGGCTTTATTCAGTTTGAGCTCCTTTCAAAATGAACCTTATGCTGTTGTCTGTGTCTTTAAGAAATATAAAGAAACAGTTTTACAGTGAAAGAAATGGTTGCTATTTGCCTTAGGAGTTTTTCCTCCTTACCTTTATAGGTCAGGAGAGGTGAAGAATTCACCAATCAAGGGGTAAGCAAAAGCTTCAACTCTCCCTCAGGCAGAAGAAATTGAGGAGTAGTTACCTGCTCTTTTTTCATGTCACATAACTTTTCATCCACCTCCAGCTAAAGGAAATTTGCTAAGAACACACAGGGATGTTGCTCAGGTCCCAAAGGCAACTCCACCAGTTCTTCCCAAAAACTAAATTAAATGGATTTTTTTTTAAAGAACTGCTGTGTTATAGCAAAGATAGCCTCTCTCTGCCTCGACACTGCAGATTTCAAAAAATGTAACATGACTGACAATTTACAACTGATTTGAGGTGCTCCCCTGCCTTGGATTTGCTTCTGCATTGCCAAAGAGAGATGCAAAACAATTCCCTTCTCTGTGTCTTACACATCAACCAAAATAAATATATTGTACGAGCTGACTTTCATGAGTTTCTAGTGCAGTATGGGACGGTTCCATGTACAACTCCCTAGGCCGTATCTTGCTAAGGATGTAAAAAGAATTGAAGCGGTGCAAAGAAAAGCTACGAGGATGGTATGGGATTTGCGTTACAAGACGTATGAAGAGAGACTTGCGAACCTGAACATGTATACCCTGGAGGAAAGGAGAAACCGAGGTGATATGATACAGACGTTCAAATATTTGAAAGGTATTAATCTGCAAACGAACCTTTTCCGGAGAGGGGAAGGCGGCAGAACTAGAGGGCACGATACGAGATTGAAGGGGGGCAGACTCAAGAAAAATGTCAGGAAGTATTTTTTCACGGAGAGAGTGGTGGATGCTTGGAATGCCCTCCCGCGGGAGATGGTGGAGAGGAAAACGGTAACGGAATTCAAACATGCGTGGGATAAACATAAAGGAATCCTGTTCAGAAGAAATGGATCCTCAGGAGCTTAGCCGAGATTGGGTGGCAGAGCTGGTGGTGGGAGGTGGGACTGGTGGTTGGGAGGCGGGGATAGTGCTGGGCAGACTTGTACAGTCTGTGCCCTGAAAATGACAGTTACAAATCAAGGTAAGATATACACAAAAACTAGCACATATGAGTTTGTCTTGTTGGGCAGACTGGATGGACCGTGCAGGTCTTTTTCTGCCGTCATCTACTATGTTACTATCCAGCTTATAATCGAAAGACAAAAACGCCTATATTGCGACCTAAATCGGGAGATAGGCGTTTATCTCCCAAAAACGAATAACGCGGTATAATTGAAAACCGAACTTGGACGTTTTCAACTGCACTCCATCGCGGAAGTGTACAAAGTTGACGGGGGCGTGTCGAAGGCATGGTGAAGGCGGAACTGGGGCGTGGTTATCGACCGATCAGAGATGGGCGCCTTTCGCCGATAATGGGAAAAAAATATGCGTTTTTAGCGAGAATTTAGGGCACTTTTCCTGGACCCTGTTTTTCCACGAATAAGGCCCCAAAAAGTGCCCTAAATGACCAGATAACCACTGGAGGGAATCGGGGATGACCACCCCTGACTCCCCCAGTGGTCACAAACCCCCTCCCACCACAAAATATGCCTTTTCACAACTGTTTATTTTCACCCTCAAATGTCATACCCACCTCCCTGGCAGCAGTATGCAGGTCACTGGAGCAGTTATTAGGGGGTGCAGTGGACTTCAGGCAGGTGGACCCAGGCCCATCCCTCCCCTACCTGTTACAATTGTGCTGCTTAATGCTTATTAGTCGTCCAACCCCCCCAAACCCACTGTACCCACATGTAGGTGCCCCCCTTCACCCCTTAGGGCTATAGTAATGGTGTAGACTTGTGGGCAGTGGGTTTTGAGGGGGATTTGGGGGACTCAACACACAAGGGAAGGGTGCTATGCACCTGGGAGCTCTTTTACCTTTTTTTTTGTTTTTGTAAAAGTGCCCCCTAGGGTGCCCGGTTGATGTCCTGGCATGTGAGGAGGGACAGTGCACTACGAATCCTGGCCCCTCCCACAAACAAATGCCTTGGATTTATTCGTTTTTGAGCTGGGCGCTTTCATTTTCCATTATCGCTGAAAAACAAAAACGCCCAGCTCACAAATTGTCGAATAAAACATGGACGTCTATTTTTTTCTAAAATACGGTTCGGTCCGCCCCTTCATGGACCCGTTCTCGGAGATAAACGCCCATGGAGATAGACGTTTTCGTTCAATTATGCCCCTCCACATAGGCAGACCATTCCCTAGGTCTGTTTGTGACCCCCGGTTGATAATTGCAATTCACATGAAAAAACCTTAAAATATGAGCAAAATAAATAAATAGAAAATACAGTTTTGCTGAAACATAAGATGCATTTCTAACAACTTTCTTTTCACCAAATTATTTGATGAAAATTATAGTAAAGACCAGAAGTCGTGCAAAGCAATTAATTTTTAAAATGTAAACCAATAAAAATGCAATTTGCATGCGACTATGCCACTTAACAGTTACATTAAAGGGACAAGTGGCAGATTTTGTCTTGGCTGTGTCCTGTATGAGCACTCTAAAGATATTGCTAGGTTTGCAAGAAGAGTCATCTGCTGTCTACATTGGGCAAACAGGTCGGTCCTTAAGAAAAAGGATAAATGGATACAAATCTGATATTAGATGTGGCACCATTCAAAAATCAGTAGGGGAACATTTCAACCTTCAGTGACACTCTCTGACTAACCTTAAGGTTGCCATACTCCTACAATGGAACTTCAAAGGGAAAGTCCAGTGTGCAACTGCTGAATTGGAACTCATCTAAAAGCTTGACACCATCACCCTAGGCTTGAATAGAGACTACTACTACTACTACTTATCTAATATAATAAAACGCACCCTCAACGTTCTGAGGACAACGTTCTGTGAAGCCTTGAAGCCTGAAGCCTTGAAGCCTGAAGCCTGAAGCCTGAAGCCTTGAAGCTTGAAGCCTGAAGCCTTGAAGCCATCTGACGTCACTCCCAGGCTGAGGCTGAAGGGTTCGTGGATTCGTGGTGTGAAGCCTTCAAGCCAGCCAGCCGTCTCTGCCCCGCCCTCACGACAAAACAAACAAATCCGGAAGCGAAACGTCAGGGAAGGAGGCGGCGCTCCCGACGTCTAGCCTTCCCTTCGCTGTGTTCCGCCTTCAAAACAAGGCGGAACACAGCGAAGGGAAAGCTAGACGTCGGGAGCGCCGCCTCCTTCCCTGACGCTTCGCTGCACGAACCGCCACGGAGGTAAAGTTAAAAAGAATAAAAAAAAAAAAAAGGGATGCATGGATGCGAAGGGGGGGCATGGATGCGAGGGGGGGGCATGGATGCGAGGCATGGATGCGAAGGGGGGGCATGGATGCGAAGGGGGGGGGGAGAAGAGGGCGGGCCAGGCTGGGACATGGGAGAGAGCGTAGCATGGATGCAAGGGGGGGGGTCATGGAAGGGCGAGAGGGGACTTGCTGGAAAAGGATGAATGGAGGCGGCAGGGGACAGAGGAGCATGGATGGGTATGGATTAGGAGGGCAGGGCACAGGGAGAGAGGGGAATTACTGGAAATGGATGAATGGAGGGGGCAGGGGACAGAGGAGCATGGATGGGCATGGATTGCAGAGCAGGCCTCAGGCAGAGAGGGGAAATGCTGGATAGGGAAAAATGGAGGGGCCAGGTGACAGAGGAGCATGGATGGGCATGGATTGGAAGGGCAGGACTCAGGGAGAGGGGAATTGCTGGATAGGGATGAGTGGAGGGGACAGATGGGCATGGATGGATTTGGATTGCAGAGCAGGCCTCAGGCAGAGAGGGGAAATGCTGGATAGGGAAAAATGGAGGGGCCAGGTGACAGATGAGCATGGATGGGCATGGATTGGAAGGGCAGGACTCAGGGATAGGGGAATTGCTGGATAGGGATGAATGGAGGGGACAGATGGGCATGGATGGATATGGATTGCAGAGCAGGCCTCAGGCAGAGAGGGGAAATGCTGGATAGGGAAAAATGGAGGGGCCAGGTGACAGAGGAGCATGGATGCGCATGGATTGGAAGGGCAGGACTCAGGGAGAGGGGAATTGCTGGATAGGGATGAATGGAGGGGACAGATGGGCATGGATGGATATGGATTGCAGAGCAGGCCTCAGGCAGAGAGGGGAAATGCTGGATAGGGAAAAATGGAGGGGCCAGGTGACAGATGAGCATGGATGGGCATGGATTGGAAGGGCAGGACTCAGGGAGAGGGGAATTGCTGCATAGGGATGAATGGAGGGGACAGATGGGCATGGATGGATATGGATTGCAGAGCAGGCCTCAGGCAGAGAGGGGAAATGCTGGATAGGGAAAAATGGAGGGGCCAGGTGACAGAGGAGCATGGATGCGCATGGATTGGAAGGGCAGGACTCAGGGAGAGGGGAATTGCTGGATAGGGATGAATGGAGGGGACAGATGGGCATGGATGGATATGGATTGCAGAGCAGGCCTCAGGCAGAGAGGGGAAATGCTGGATAGGGAAAAATGGAGGGGCCAGGTGACAGATGAGCATGGATGGGCATGGATTGGAAGGGCAGGACTCAGGGAGAGGGGAATTGCTGGATAGGGATGAATGGAGGGGACAGATGGGCATGGATGGATATGGATTGCAGAGCAGGCCTCAGGCAGAGAGGGGAAATGCTGGATAGGGAAAAATGGAGGGGCCAGGTGACAGAGGAGCATGGATTGGAAGGGCAGGACTCAGGGAGAGGGAAATTGCTGCATAGGGATGAATGGAGGGGACAGATGGGCATGGATGGATATGGATTGCAGGACAGGTCTCAGGCAGAGAGGGGAAATGCTGGATAGGGATGAATGGAGGGGCCAGGTGACAGAGGAGCATGGATGGCCATGGATTGGGAGGGCAGGGCTCAGGGACAGAGGGGAATTGCTGGAAAAGGATGAATGGAGGGGGCAGGGGACAGATGGCCATGGATTGGGAGGGCACGGCTCACACTCTCTCTCTCATATACAATGTCTTTCTGACTCTCACTCTCACACACTCTGTCTCACACTGTATCACATTCACTCTCTATGTGCCACACAGTCACTCACACACTCGCTTGGTCTCATACACTCACTCAAACAGAGAATCTGTGTCTCACACACACTCTCTCTCTCGCCCACACACACACACTCTCACTCACACTGTGTCTCACATACACACTTGCACACACTCTCATTCTCACACACACACTCTCTCACAAACACACTCACACCCAGACTCACGCTCTCTCTCACACAATCACACTTTCACTCTGACTCTCAAACAGTCACTCTCACATACACTCTCCCAAACATACACACTCCGAGGAAAACCTTGCTAGCGCCCGTTTCATTTGTGTCAGAAACGGGCCTTTTTTACTAGTCATTTATATAGTGCTACGCTGGATTCCTGGCACACCACAGGTGTGAATGGACTTAATTACTCTGAGATCATTTGTCCTCTTTATCACCCACCACAGCTGTCAGTTAACTAAACTATGCAGTCATTTTCTGTCCCTTTCCATCCTCTGCCCTGCATTTTTCAGTAATTTATTTTTGCACCCCTCTCTATCCCCCTGAACATTTTCCAGTATATGTATTCATGTCCCGAACTTCATGTATCTGATGAAGTGGACTATGGTCCTTGAAAGCTCATACCTCAATAAACTGGTTAGTCTATAGCAGTGTTCTTCAATGCAAGATCCGGGGGGCCAATGGTGGCCCCTGGAGACCTCTGGAGCAGCCCCCATTAGCCTTCTGGGTTTTTCTGCTACTCTGCCTTTCTACCCAGGCTCAAGACAGAAAGGGGAAAATGGATGGAGGAAAGAACTGCATGATTGAAGGACAGGGCATTTCTCAACAGACATTTGGAAATGCTCACAACCTTCAGCATACCCACAAATGAAGTTTTAAGATGGGCTGGAGGGGATGGATGTCACTGACACATACTGGTCAGCAGTGTCAGGGCTTCATATGGGAAGATATTTGGTGGCTTTCCTTCAGCTGATTAGAATCCAAATTGACCCCAGCTTAAAAATGAATGAAGATCACTGGTCTATAATGTTCTACCTGCCTCTGTTAATTTTGTTGCACCAGACTAACACAGTTACCCCTTTTAAAGTTTTTGCTAAATCCAGACCCCAATTTAGGGACAGACAACATAGTCAACTACCTAGGGTGCCAAATTTCTAAAGGCTTAAATACCCAGGCCAAATTGGAGCCTGCTTCTGCTTACTTTAGGGTTATTTGCAAGTGTTGCTTCAAAAGTGTTGGACTTTGGTCCTGGGGAACTGGGTTCGATTCCCACTGCAGGCACAGGCAGCTCCTTGTGACTCTGGGCAAGTCACTTAACCCTCCATTGCCCCATTTAAGCCGCATTGAGCCTGCCATGAGTGGGAAAGCGCGGGGTACAAATAAAATAAAAAAAGAGTTCCCCACTATGATATTACTGACTTCTTCTGCTCCTCTTTTAGCTTTCAAATCATTGGGATCTCTGACAGCTCCCTGCCACCACCACCACCCACTCCAACTCTTCCACCCCACTCTCTAGGATCTGCTGTCTGATTTGATTATGGGTACTAACATTTTAAATCTGGCCCTAACCAAATCTATATATGCAGCAGGTGGGCCATTGTCTGGGATGGCCTCGTTTCCCCATGTGTCCACATTATTATCAGACACTTTAACCTGATAAAGTACTATCTAAATAGTGTGAACATATCACTTAGTACTGGGAAAAGAAAATAGCGTGCACATGATAAGTTGACTGTACTAGTTCTTTTTCTCTCCTCTCTGTCTCCTTGCTGCAGAACTGCACAAATCAAAGCCTGACACATAGAGCTGTGTTTCTTTGTTTATGGTTGAAGTGAGAGAACATCTGGGCATAGGAAGAAAATGTAAAAGAAGAGAAGAAAAGGCAGACCAAGATGATTTCCAAGGAGGCAGAGAATGTAGAGGGAGATGTGGAGGAAAGTTCATCCTGCAAGTCAGGGTCCTCTACTAATTCTTCTGTTATCTCTTCATCTTTTTGCAACAAAAGATTCCTTGTGCTGATCGATCTCATGCCCTCTTGCCCATTTGTTGACTTCAAGAGAATATGGAGTAAGCACAGACAATCCTTAGCTGCAAAAAATGTAGAGATAGCAAAAGAATTATCAAGTGGGTTTTTCTGGCAGGCTGTAAATTGAGTAAAATCGGACCGATATACAGGCACTTATATAGCCAGGTCCTTCTGGTGGACTGTGTGCAATGCCTAGGAAGGCAATGGGGAGCTAAGCAGCCAAACATTTAGACAAGATTCACACTGTTTATGATTAGATATGAAAAGGGAGGAGACAGGTACTTGATGTGAACAAAACATGGGAACTTTGTGTGTATGTGTGGGGAGGGGGGGAGTCCTTTTATTTGAGGACCCCAAAGAACATTTATTTTATCTTGGTCCTCTCCACCCCCTTCACTCAGAACATGCACAGTCTTCTCAAGGAGGAAGGGATTTCCTTTCATAACCTAGGGATACATTTCCCTATTCTCCACTCAAATAATTAGAGTCAAATATAGGGTACTCTAATTTTACAGATTACTGGCGCAAAACAATTTTTGCTTTCAGGTAGTCTACTGGTCTGAGGTTGTACAGCATTAAGTAAACAATGTATAAGCATATATATGTCTCCTTCATCTGTGAATGTGATCCCTTTCAGTAAATATCAGTCTCTTTGAGGTCAGAGGTTTCTTTGGCACCGAGCAAACCTATTCCCTTCTGAACATAATAATTATAGTCTGACCTTTCTGGGATCCTCTCTACACACTCTCTTAAAAAAGAATCTTTCTGCATAATACCAGTTGGCAATTCAGCTAATTTCATGCCTAATTGGGCTGATTTTTATAGTTGGTAGCAGGCAATTTTCCAGTGGTTGCTGTTTTTTGGGCTACTTTAGCCTGCTGTGCATTTTTTGGGGGGTGGTATTCAAACAAGGCTATTATTTCCGGTTCCAGCTCTATTTGCATTTCAAGCCTCATTCTGGGGCTCCAATAGCTTCTTTCATTGTCCAATGTCATTCTGGGGCTCCAAGCAACAGGAGAGACTGTTGTAGGTGAGTCATGTGAATTCAGCATCACCATTTTTTCATGTGAAGTCATCATCACCATTTTAGGCAGGCACGGAGGAGGGGGGGATGTAGAACGAGAGCTAGCCAGCTGAGCAGTACACATGGAGGAGGGGATGGACTGACGGATCAAGGAGGAGAAGGCAGAGTACATAGGACAGACGGACCTCCCCACCCTCACCTCACTTCATGTTGCTATTTTTGGGTTACCTTTTGGGCATTAGTTGGGCTGGAAACTTTTACGCCACCTGGCAACAGTTAAGCTCCTGATTGATGTTTCTCTCTTGTTTCCTTGTGCTTGTGTCTCTCAAGCTCTCACATTCACTCCTTGCTTCAGCAGTCAGGCAGAGGGGTAGATAAAGCCTCTGACCTTAACATGCACTTCACGCAAGACACTAACTTAAGAGAAGTTTCACACTGGATATTAATTAACTAAGCCTGAAAGCTCAACCTTAAACACATGCTACTTCTCAATGCAAATCCACTACATTCTGTCCTCTGGCTTATATAAAGGCAAGAAGAACCATTGCAGCTATCCTAGCAGTGGATGCTGTAGCAGAAGAGTATACACCTCCTTTTTCACAGGAGGAGTAGGCTAATGGTTAGTGCAGTGGGCTTCAATCCTGGCAAACTGGGTTCAATTCCCACTACAACTCCTTGTGACCTTGGGCAAGTCACTTAACCCTCCATTGCCGTAGGTACAAAAAACTTAGATCGTGAGCCCTCTAGGGAGAGAGAAAGTACCTGTATATAATGTGTACAGCGCTATAGAAATGATTAGTAATAGTATTCTCTCTGATTGGGTTCAGAAACTGGGTAGAAAGAATTCTCAAAGAAACCTTACAATTGGTTACCCAGAAAGGGAACTTAAAAGAAGATCACAAACAGCTGCCTTGAAAAGAAGGGAATCCACAAGATGGCAATTCTAGAATAGAGCATCTGGCAGGCAACTAACCTATAAAGGAATGTAGGCTTCTACTTTGTTTTATAGAATAATAGCCTAACCAGTTATTTTACTCATTTAACATTTAGGTGTAAGCATGTGAGCATTTAACATGAGCTGTAGAGCTGGTATGTTAGTACCTAAGTGCTGCAGATAAGCACTTAACTTACTGTACTCTATAAGTTATGCACATAAGTTTGAGCCCTGCCAAAGCTACGCCTTTGTGTATTCCTCCCTTGTAAATACATGATATGCAAGTTAAGCGGATATTTACAGAATAGTTTTTAGGCACACACACACATATGCACATATACATTCATAAATGCCATGATTCTAGAGAGTTTACACTCATAATCAGTGTATAAACGTTACTGTGGTATTACAAAATTACCTCCCAAATGGTTTATGCTGAATAGCTGGCAACTGGCAGTTAGCATATCGGCTTGGCAGTATGAACTGGAATAGTTGGCAGACAAAATAATTCAGTTGGTCTTTTTCTGCTGCCACTTCTATTTTACAATGCTAATATAAATTAGAGGGCATAGTCTGGGAGGACTCCAAATCTTACTGAAAAAAAAAGGCTTTGCAGTCAAACAAGAACATTGCTGGTATCGACGCTGCTTTGGATCAATGCTCTGAACGCTGGCAATGTACTATGAATAGGGAAGTGCATCTTATTATCATTTCATTTTAGTGAGTGTTAAAATGTTTAGTGTGTTAAAATGTTTACACCTGGGGCAATTACACCATTATCCCCCTAATTTTATAAAAGTCACCAAAAATTGTGTATACTATCTTTAATGGAAGAGTTAACTAACTTGTTAGTCTCACTCACACACACAAGGAGTGGAACGGGCTGCACATACTGCAGCAGGACATTTTTATCCACTCCTACCCTAGCTGAGATAATATTTAACCATCATGTGCAACTTTCTTTAAACTAGTCACCTTACTTTCTAACTCTTATCCATATGTTTCATCTTTGCTTTACCCTTCACTATCAATTGTAATGCTCTATTACGTATTGTGTTGACATTGTAAGTAGTATACTATGCCATAATTTGTATTGTTATTTGACTATTTTTACTGCTGTAATTGCCTATTGCTCATGTTTGATCTATTCTTACTGTACACCGCCTTGGGTGAATTCCTTCAAAAAGGTGGTAAATAAATCCTAATAAGTAATAAATAAATAAATAAATACATTTAATAATGAGCTAATTAGCACCAATAATTGACTTCTTAACAAGAAATTATTGGCACTAATTAGATTTAATTGGAACTTGCGTGTGTAAATTTAGATACAAGTAAAAAAAAGGGCATGGAAATGGGAGGGTCATGGGCGAAATGGGGGCATTCTTAGCATTTACACATGTTGTTATAGAATACGGGGGATATGCACTTAATTTAGGCACATACATGTGCACCGTGTTTCAGTTGGTGCAAATGGCCATGCCTAAGGTTACGCACGATTTCCAGGTGTAAGAGCTGTTCTATAAACTGTGCCTAACTTTAAGCGCGGTTTATAGAATAGCGCTTTTTTCAGTGCCCTATATAGAATCTAGTCCTATGTGGCTACAGAATTTTGCACATAATTAATGAGTCCACATGTGGAGAAGCATTTTGGAAAGGATGTCCAAATCAGAATTTAGTCATCCAAGATGGGATGTATGAAGTTCCGCTAGTATATTAGAATAGGATCTGCTAACATAGAGCCTGTTGTAAAATTTATGGTGAAATGGATTTTCGTGTGCTGGTGACATGCAGCAAGAACATTCATTCTAGAAAAATAGACATGTAAAATATCAACAGGCAACACAGGAACATAAACACATCTGTGGCAGTATATGAATGTCTATATTATGAAATGGCTATAGAATTATTTGCTAAAACCCATTTTGGAAACATAAGGGTTCCAGTATGGTTAACCTCTGGGTAGCAGCAGGGAAGGATTGAGGCTGTCCACCTTCCAATCTCCCTCCCACCTGTTAGAACAGCCCCCCCTTCAGATCCCCTCCCATTTGCCCTGGAACAGCCCCCATTCCTATCCCCCTTCTCCTGGGAAGTTTCACGAGGCAGCTGCTTGAATTCTCGGCAGCCATTTTGAAGTGGTTCTGGGAGTGAGAGGTCTGTGGCAGTACTGGGCAGGTAAGAGCGGGGCTGTATTTTGCCCCAAGGAGGTCACTAGACCATCGGAGCATGACAATAAGGTACAGGAGGGGAGGGGAGGACAGAACACCCTGAGGCCCGCTCGCTTGCCCCCCGCCCACCCGCAAGCCAACTTGTCCATCCACCCACAAACCCGGACAAACAGGCAGACTGGCAAAACCCACTCAGATGTCCCACAGTGTCCTCAAAAAGAGGACTTGTCTGGGTAAAACTGGATATATGGTAACCCTAATAATAGTATTTGCGTGCCCAACTGCCGTTATAGAATCTGTGTTTAGTGCATCATCCTGGTGCCTAACTTTAGGTGACCTTTTGAGAATAAACTCCCATAATTGCATATTTCCCTGAAACACAGGGAAGGTCATCATAAAAGACAACAGCTGTGGCAATAAATATGCTGCAAAAACTCTTCTGTACTAGAATTTACTTGCAAGCCATTGGGAGAAGGTGAAGCTAGGTCAGCAGTCCAAGGGTGAAAATGAAAAGCCAGAACAGTGTTTTCTCAAGAGACTTTAAAAACAGTACTGGATTTTGTGCACCACACAACTCGCATTCTAAGGGAACTGCAGGGTAAAGGGAAGGACTCAGACAAACTGCTAAAAAGAAACCATTCTAAGCTCACAGCACAAACCCTATGCTTGATTTCAGTATGAAAAGCAGGTGGTATTAAAGGAGATTATAAAAAACCCAAAGGTCCTAGTGAGTGGTATGAAAGTCAAAAGGCTTTCATCGCAGCCGTGCCATTTGATAGAAAATAGTGGATTGGTGCTTTATTAGATTCAGTAAAACTACTCTCCAGTCTACATTGTGGAAGGTGCAATGCCTGCTGGCAGCTGGTACAAAGTTAACATGCAATTTTAGCCCTTAGTAAATACTTGCTAAATAGTGAGCAGAGAAAAGCATAAAACACTGTTCACATGCTGAATCCTAACTCTCATTTGATGTGCCTTTATTTACATGGTTTGATATGCTAATTTAAGATATACATGTTAACATCTTCTGACCCCAGTTGAAGGTGCTCAAAAAGGCCTTATTGTAGAAGATGATATTTTTAGCACTTTAAATAGTCTTATCTTGAATGGTGCACTTATGGGCTCATTTTCAAAAGAGGACGCCCATCTTTTGACATAAATCGGAAGATGGGCGTCCTTCTCACAAGGTCGTCCAAATCGGTATAATCGAAAGCCAATTTTGGACGTCCCCATCTGCTTTCTGTTTCAGGGATGGCCAAAGTTCAAGGGGCCATATTGGAGGTGTAGCGAAGGCAGGACTTGGGTGTGCCTAACACTAGGATGCCCTCGACCCATAATCGAAAGAAACAAGGATGTCCCTGTTGAACACTTGGCCAACTTTACTTGGCCGTGTTTTTCTTAGGATCAAGGCACAAAAAGTTGCCAGACAACCACTGGAGAGAATTGGGGATGACCTCTCTTTACTCCCCCCCCGTGGTCACTAACCCCCTCCCACCCTAAAAAAACATCTTTAAAAATATTGATTGCCAGCCTCTATAGTTTGTTATTGAGAGAGACGTGGGGAAAGCTACTGCTTGTCCTTGGGTTCAGTAGCATGAATCTTGCTACTATTTGGGATTCTGTCAGGTACTTGTGACCTGGATTGGCCATTGTTTTAAAACAGGATACTGGGCTAGATAGACCATTGGTCTGACCCAGTATGGCTATTCTTTTGTTCTTGTGTTCTAGAAAAATGCAATCCTATGTCCTCATAGCAACAGAATTTGGTCACCAGTGAAAATCTTCCATCCCTCCAGCTTTTAAAAAAATTTTATTTATAGAATTTGATAGAAAAATTCAAGAACAAATCTTTATCACAGTCAAGGAGTATATCATGATAACAAAAACAGAAAAATTAAACGAAAAACAAAAATCCTATTACCCCATGATACACTATAGTCCACAATACTGGGCAATAGTAATCCATTAAATAAAGAGGTCGTTACTAAAGAGAAAAAACAATTTCAGAGAAGGAAAACCGAAACTGTCTCAAGATGGATTGAACAAAATACTAGATAGCTTTTATCACACCTGTCTTGGGGTTACCTCTGGAAGTGGGGTGGAAGCAGAAACAATGACAAAAGGTTTATCTTATAACAAAAAGAGTTAGCTATTGTACCTCACTATTCATTTACATGGATACTTAAGGTAAACCATAGTTCCAATATGCAGAATTCTAACATGGCATCACACCATACCTATATTCAATACTGCTACCTAACTGGATAGTGCCAGTGCTTAAATTAATGCTGTGACTGCACCGGCTGAATATTGACCCTATTCCCCTGGATTCTATATATGGTACTTTGAGATGTGCATGCAGATTTGGGTGTGGGCCCCATTTGCACTTGCAACTTAATTGAATAACGAGTCAATTCATAAAACTTGCACAATGTAACCTATAACCAAGTTGTAACAAATGTATTTCCATTATTCATATCTTATTGTAAGCCACACTGAACCCGCAAAGAGGTGGGAAAATGTGGGATACAAATGCAATAAATAAATAAATAAATAAATAAATAAATAAATAAATTAGCACTAATTGGCATCCTAACAAACAATTATTAGTGCTAATTGGATTTAATTAGCAGTTACATGTGTAAATTTAGGCACCAGAACGGCATTTAAATTTTACATGTGAATCTGAAAAGGGAACATGGAAATGGGCAGGTCAGGGGTGAATCAGGGGCATTACTAGAATTATACACACATAGAGGGGCATTTTCGAAAGGGACTTCCAAATTTTGATGAGGACGTCCTCGCAAAACGTCCCTATCCAGGGGCGGGGAAACCTGTATTTTCAAAACAAGATGGACGTCCATCTTTCGTTTCGATAATACGGTCAGGGACGCCCAAATCATGAAATCTGGTCGTCCTTAGAGATGGTCGTCCCTACACTTGGTCGTTTCTGATTTTTGGCGATAATGGAAACCAAGGACGTCCATCTCAGAAACGACCAAATGCAAGCCATTTGGTCGTGGGAGGAGCCAACATTTGTACTGCACTGGTCCCCCTGACATGCCAGCACACCAACCGGGCACCCTAGGGGCACTGCAGTGGACTTCAGAAATTGCTTCCAGGTACATAGCTCCCTCCTTACCTTGTGTGCTGAGCCCCACAAAATCCCCCCAAAACCCACTACCCCCAACTGTACACCACTACCATAGCCCTTACGGGTGAAGGGGGGGGCACCTTGATGTGGGTACATTGGATTTGTGGTTGGTTTTGGAGGGCTCGCTGTTTTCTCCACAAATGTAACAGGTGGGGGAGGATGGGCCTGGGTCCGCTTGCCTGCCTGAAGTGCACTGTACTCATTAAAACTGCTCCAGGGACCTGCATACTGCAGTCATGGAGTTGAGTATGACATCTGAGGCTGGCATAGAGGCTGGCAATCAATATTTTAAAAGATATTTTTTGAGGGTGGGAGGGGTTAGTGACCACTGAAGGAGTAAGGGGAGGTCATCCCTGATTCTCTCCGGTGGTCATCTGGTCATTTCGGGTAACTTTTT
Organism: Microcaecilia unicolor; assembly: GCF_901765095.1. Classification (NCBI taxonomy): domain Eukaryota; kingdom Metazoa; phylum Chordata; class Amphibia; order Gymnophiona; family Siphonopidae; genus Microcaecilia; species Microcaecilia unicolor. The sequence continues at coordinate 471,519,730 of NC_044031.1, forward strand.
GTGCCTTAGTTGTAAGAAAAACACGACCAAGTAAAGTCGCCCAAGTGTTCGTCAGGGACGTCCTTGTTTTTGTTTCGATTATGGGTGGAGGACGTACATGTGTTAGGCACGCCCAAGTCCCGCCTTCGCTACGCCTCCGATACACTCCCTTGAACTTTGGCCGTCCCTGCGACAAAAAGAAGTTGGGGACGTCCAAAATCGGCTTTCGATTATACCGATTTGGATGACCCTGTGAGAAAGATGTCCATCTTCCGATTTATGTCGAAAGATGAGTGTCCTTCTCTTTTGAAAATGAGCCCAATAGTTATAGCATAAAGGGGATACACGCCTAATTTAGGCATGGGGATTTGCACCACGTTTAGTTGGTGCAAATAACCCCACCTAAAGTTAAGTGCGCTTCCTGGGCATCAGCATTATTCTATTAACCGCATCTAACTTTAAGAGCAGTTTATTTAATTATTATTTATTATTTATAGCATTTGTCTCCCACATTATCCCACCTTTTTGCAGGCTCAATGTGGCTTACAATTCATCGTGGATGCTGAACATAGCTAGAGTTTTGTGTGGTAGTCAATGTTTTATTCACATTTCACCAATTCTCAAGAGTTTATATAGGCATAGGCTACCTGTTGAGCAAAGGGTTGTTTTTAAAGTTCTTTTTTTAGGCATGGGGCCCTTTTACTAAACTGTGTAAATGTCTACGCTCACCCAACAAGCGCCAAAATGGAGTTACTGTATGGCTACGGCATGGCTCTTGTGGTAGTTTCATTTTTGGGGCGTGTCCGATACGCGTGTATAAAAATAATTTTTATTTTCGGATGCGCACATTGGACATGTTCCAAGTGGCAATTGATGCATGTAGGTCATTACCGACCGGTTATCACATGAGACTTTACCACTAGGTCAATGGCTGGCAGTAAGGTCTCAGACTCAAAATAGACTTGCAGCAATTTTCATTTTGCCACATGTCCATTTTCGGAAAAAATGTAAAACCCCCCATTTTTTACAGGTGTGCTGAAAAATGATTCTTTGTGCACTCAAAACATGCATCTACACTACCACAGGCCATTTTTTAGTGCGCCTTTGTAAAAGGGCCCCGTAGTTTTTAAAGTTGTTTATAACTTTAGTATCTCCAGTGATTGCAGCTAGCTTGAGGATATATCAATCCCTTGTTCTCTGTGATCTGCTACCAGATCTTTACTAGAAATTCCTTTAAGGAGAACAGGTTGGAAGAATATTGTAAGCCTATGTTCAAAGTGATAGGTCCAAAAATGTGGAATGATTTACCTTTACGATTAAGATGTGTTGAAAGCTTATCTTTAAAAAAAAAAAAGGATCTGAAGACCTTTTTGTTTGAGTAAGCATATGGTACAATTTATGACTGAAGAGATACAGGTTAAAATGGAAGACACTATAAAGACTGTTACATAATACATAAGTATTGCCATACTAGGAAAGACCAAAGGTCCATCAAGCCCAGCATCCTGTTTCCAACAGTGGCCAATCCAGGTCACAAATACCTGGCAAGATCCCAAAAAAGTACAAAACATTTTATACTGCTTATCCCAGAAATAGTGGATTTTCCCAAGTCCATTTAATAATGGTCTATGGACTTTTTCTTTAGGAAGCCGTCCAAACCTTTTTAAAACTCCGCTAAGCTAACCGCCTTTACCACATTCTCTGGCAGCGAATTCCAGAGTTTAATTACATGTTGAGTGAAGAAATATTTTCTCAGATTCATTTTAAATTTACTACATTGTAGCTTCATTGCATGCCCCCTAGTCCTAGTATTTTTGGAAAGCGTAAACAGACGCTTCACATCTACCCATTCAACTCCACTCATTATTTTATAGACCTCTATCATATCTTCGCTCAGCCACCTTTTCTCCAAGCTGAAGAGCCCTAGCCGCTTTAGCCTTTCCTCATAGGAAAGTCTTCCCATTCCCTTTATCATTTTTGTCGCCCTTCTCTGCACCTTATTCGAGGTGCGGTCGCACCATGGTGGGATACAAAGGCATTATAACAGCCTCATTTTTGTTTTCCATTCCTTTCCTAATAATACCTAACATTCTATTTGCTTTCTTAGCCACAGCAGCACACTGAGCAGAAGGTTTCAATGTATCATCAACGATGACACCTAGATCCCTTTCTTGGTCTGTGACTCCTAACGTGTAGCCTTGCATGACGTAGCTATAATTTGGTTTCCTCTTTCCCACATGCATCACTTTGCACTTGCTCACATTAAATGTCATCTGCCATTTAGATGCCCAGTCTCCCAGTCTCATAAGGTCTTCTTGTAATTTTTCACAATCCTCCCACGATTTAACGACTTTGAATAACTTTGTGTCATCAGCAACTTTAATTACTTCACTAGTTACTCCCATCTCTAGCTCATTTATAAATATGTTTAAAAGCAGCGGTCCCAGCACTGTTCTCCTCATTTTATCATAGTCTCCTTTTTTAAAGTTAAATGCTAATGTATTTGATTTCTTGTGTATACTTACTTCAAAGCTAATATCAAATCCGATCATATTATGATCACTGTAATCAAGCGGCCCCAGCACCAGATCATGCGCTCCACTAAGGTCTAGGTCTAGAATCTTTCCTTCTCTCATTGGCACCTGTACCAGCTGCTCCATAAAGCAGTCCTTGATTTCATCAAGGAATTTTACCTCCCTAGCGTGCCCCGAGGTTACATTTACCCAGTCAATATCGGGGTAATTGAAATCACCCATTATTATTGTGTTGCCCAGTTTGTTTGCGTCCCTAATTTCCTTTAACATTTCTGCATCCGTCTGTTGAACCTGGCCATGCGGACGGTAGTACACTCCTATCACTATCCTTTTCCCCTTTACACATGGAATTTCAATCCACAGTGATTCCAAGCAGTGTTTTGTCTCCTGCAGAATTTTCAATCTATTTGATTCAAGGCTCTCGTTAATATACAATGCTACCCCTCCACCAATTCAATCTACCCTATCACTACGATATAATTTGTACCCCGGTATGACAGTGTCCAACTGGTTAGGCTCCTTCCACCAGGTCTCAGAGATGCCTATTATATCAAATTTTTCATTTAGTGCAATATATTCTAACTCTCCCATCTTATTTCTTATGCTCCTGGCATTCGCATATAGACATTTCAAACTATATTTGTTATTCCTTTTTACATGATGCTTAGTACTTGACAGTATTAATTTGCAATCTTTTGTCTGATTTTTATTTTTATTTAAGGACGCCTGATCTACTACGGTCTCTTTTGCAACCTCACTATCAGGATACCCTATCTTCCCTGTTTTGGTGATATCTTTGAAAGATACCTTATCCTGAACCATGCACTTTTGAGCGACTGTCGGCCTTCCCCCCATTTCTAGTTTAAAAGCTGCTCTATCCCCTTTTTAAATACCGATGCCAGCAGCCTTGTCCCACCCTGGTTAAGTTGGAGCCCATCCTTTCGGAATAGGCTCCCCCTTACCCAGAATGTTGCCCAGTTCCTAACAAATCTAAAACCCTCCTTCCTGCACCATTGTCTCATCCACACATTGAGACGCCGGAGCTCTGCCTGTCTTGGGCCCTGCACGTGGAATGGGTAGCATTTCAGAAAATGCTACCCTAGAGGATCTGGATTTGAGCTTTCTACCTAAGAGCCAAAATTTGGCTTCCAGAACCTCTCTCCCACATTTTCCTATGTCATTTGTACCCACATGTACTAAGACAGCCGGCTCCTCCCCAGCACTATCTAAAATCCTATCTAGGTGACGCGTGAGATCCGCCACCTTCGCACCAGGCAGGCAAGTCACCAGGCGATCCTCACGTCCACCAGCCACCCAGCTATTTATATGCCTAATGATCGAATCACCAACTACAACAGCTGTCCTAACCTTTCCCTCCTGGTCAGCACTTGGAGACTTATCCTCGGTGTGAGAGGATAGTACATCCCCTGGTGGGTAGGTCCTGGCTACAGGAGTACTTCCTAACTTCACCAGGGTGATGCTCTCCTTCTAGGAGACCTCCCTCCTCCAAGGTAGCACAGGGGCTACCAGACTGGAGGTGGGACTTCTCTACAACATCCCTGTAGGTCTCCTCTATGTACCTCTCTGTCTCCCTCAGCTCCACCAAGTCTGCTACTTTAGCCTCAAGAGAACGGACACGTTGTCTGAGAGCTGGGAGCTCTTTACATCGGGCACACACATATGACATCTCACCAACTGGGAGATAATCATACATGTGACACTCAATGCAAAAGACGTAGAAAGCAAATAATTTGTTTTGTTTTTGGTAAATAGTTTTGTCATTTATTTTAAAGTAATTTTAATTATGTATGGTTAATTTTGATACCTGCTGAGAATGGCAAAATTGAGTGGGATATAAACAATGTAAATAAATAAATAAATAAATAAGAAATCGCGTATTTATTGACACAGTATTGAATCAACTGCCAAAGTTCTCATAGCTGTGATATGCCCCAGAGCGACTGGCTCAGTATCAATTGCCCTTAAAATTTCCAGTGATTACCAGGTAACACTAAAACTTTTCCTCGCTTTTCTCCATTTTTTTTTTTTTTAAGAATCTCTCTTGCTCTCCTTCTTTTAGTCTGAATCTTCTTTTCTGGTCTCTTCCATATTTGTTTTGTTTTTCTATCTTCTTTTCTTTGTTTCCTGATTCTTACATGAGTTACTTTCAACAGATCTCAGCAGGCAATTCCCTTGCAAACTCAACCGTGTCCCCATCGCCTGGCTCTCTCTTTCATTACAGTGTATTCACCGGTATTACTTTTTTGTTTTCAGTTTCTCCCAGACATTTTGAAATCAAAGACATGTTTGTATTATTTTGTTTACTAGACTGGAGCTACTCGTGTGAAACAAAAAGAGATGCCTGTAGTACTGAATGTTATTTAAATCTGTTACAGGGTGACTTGAATTCTTTTTGTAGATAGAGCTTTGCAATGTTCTGAATACTGAATATACAGAAAAGGCAGAGATGATATCAGTAAAAAAAAAAAAAACAACCTTCCTTTGTGCACTTATCTGAAATGTTGGTTTCTAATTTCCATGGGGGAAATATTCAGTGATAGCAGTCACCATCTTAATTTAAACGTAGGCCATGGCATTTAAATTAATCCATTTATTCAGTGCTACCGTAGACATAGTCAGTGGCATTGAATATATTTGCAGTGCAGCAACCACCGCTCCCACAATACATTTGGTTCAGGTCCTCTGTTTAGCAGGTCTAACTAGTCACTTAGGGGTCCTTTTACAAAGGTGCACTAGCGTTCCCTTTTCCACTACTGCCAACTCCAGACTTCGCGCCTTCTGTTTCGCTGCACCCTACGCCTGGAATAAACTTCCTGAGCCCCTACGTCTTGCCCCGTCCTTGGCCACCTTTAAATCTAGACTGAAAGCCCACCTCTTTGACATTGCTTTTGACTCATAACCACTTGTAACCACTCGCCTCCACCTACCCTCCTCTCCTCCGTCCTGTACACATTAATTGATTTGATTACTTTTTTTTTGTCTATTAGATTGTAAGCTCTTTGAGCAGGGACTGTCTTTCTTCTATGTTTGTGCAGCGCTGCGTACGCCTTGTAGCGATATAGAAATGCTAAATAGTAGTAGTAGTAGTAGCACTTAGGGGTCCTTTTACAAAGGTGCACTAGCGTTTTTAGTGTGCGCTAAAATAAGCATGCGCTAAGCGTTAGAGATGCCCATATATTTCTATGCTCAAAATTAACAGTATCCGTGACATCTCTCAGTGGAGGGGGCTCCTATATCTTCCATTAACAACGCCCAGCTGCAGACCAATTACAAATTCTTCTCATAAATAACATTTATGTCTAGTAGTACTACTGGATCTATCGGATGCGCATGTCACCACTACTATGATTCAATCTATCAAGCCAAGCATTGCTTAGAGTGGGCATGTATTCTTCACTGATCCAAATTTTAGTATTTTTTAAACTTTTTTTTTATTTTTAATCTATCTGTTATCAAAAGACTTATTTTTCAAACTTCAAGTACTTAGCTTAAAAGCCTCTCAATTCTTAGTTTCCCCATATTAGATTGGAGGCGACTTCTCGTACCGACATGAACTCATGTTTCGCAAAACTGCTATGCCAAGGATTGTCTCCACTGTACAATAGACTGCATCTTCGTTACCCTGGCTGCAACAAAAAGCACAGTGACTAACTGGGAGTGGATAAACAGAGGAACAGAAGACTACTACTACTACTACTTATCATTTCTAAAGCGCTACTAGACGTACGCAGCGCTGTACACTTGAACATGAAGAGACAGTCCTTGCTCAACAGAGCTTACAATCTAATTAGGACAGACAAACAGGGCAAACAAGAGATAAGGGAATATTAAAGTGAGGTTGATAAAATAAGGGTTCTGAACAAGTGAGTAAGGGTTAGGAGTTAAAAGCAGCATCAAAAAGATGGAATTTTAGCCTAGATTTGAAGACGGCCAGAGATGGAGCTTGACGTACCGGCTCAGGAAGTCTATTCCAGGCATACGGTGCAGCAAGATAAAAGGAACGGAGTCTGGAGTTAGCAGTGGAGGAGAAGGGTGCAGATAAGAGAGATTTACCCAGTGAACGGAGTTCCCGGGGAGGAATGTAGGGAGAGATGAGAGTGGAGAGGTACTGAGGAGCTGCAGAGTGAATGCACTTATAGGTCAATAAGAGGAGTTTGAACTGTATGCGCAAATGGATAGGAAGCCAGTGAAGTGACTTGAGGAGAGGGCTAATATGAGCATAACGACACTGGCGGAATATTAGTTGTGCAGCAGAAGTTTGAACAGATTGAAGAGGAGAGAGATGGCTAAGTGGGAGACCTGTAAGAAGCAAGTTGCAATAGTCTAAGTGAGAGGTGATAAGAGTGTGGATGAGGGTTCTGGTAGTGTGCTCAGAAAGGAAAGGGTGAATTTTGCTGATATTATAGTGAAAGAAACAACAGGTTTTAGCAGTCTGCTGAATATGTGCAGAGAAGGAGAGGGAGGAGTCGAAGATGACCCTGAGTTGTGGGAGTTTGGAGACAGTGAGGGTTTGGTGGAGGAAAGGGGTAAGGTACAGAGGAAGGGACGGGTATGGCTGGGGGGCTAGCAGGTGTGGGCAAAGACTTGAGGAGGTGAGACACAGAGAAGGTAAGGCAGGAAATGTGAGGGTCCAAAATTTCTGACAGGGGCAAACAAAGGTAGCAGACCACTCAGCAGCTCTTCACTCTTTGCACAAACCAACAATTCCACCTCTCCATTCTCCAACTCAGTAAAATCACAAATGGGTCTAAAGATATGTCTGATATTGAGCTAGCCACTTTTAAAGCAGGTCTAATTCACAATGTTAATCTTTCAGTCAGGCACATGGAAATCATTTTGCTGCCCCTGAAACCCCCACTCTCAAAACATTTTTCTTTTGGAGAATATCAAACGTAATCATGTTCATGTTAGAAACACATTCATCTGCTCCTTGTGCCACTTTTTCCATGTTCTTTTCTTTTGAAAATGAGCCCCATAATCTTTTAGATTTTAAGTTTTTTGCCGATGGGTAATGGAGAATCAAAAAGTCCTTCGAGATCAGATTTTTAAAGGGAAGATAATTCTACAAATGCAGTTAAATATTCTGGAGTCTGATTCCATAAAATCTTAAAAACAAAAACACACATTTTAAAATAGCATTGTGCCTGAATATGAAGCCAGTTTAGACTAGTCAATAAAGGAGTGACTCTCTCAAATTTACCTGTTCCAAAAATCAACCTAACTGCTACATATTTTAATGCTTGTCACCTTTTTATTGAAATACTCTAACCAACTAATTAAGATGAGAATACATGTTACTAAAAAGTACTTTCTCCATTTTCCTAAGCTATGTTACTATGTTAGAAGTTACCGATTTTGAAAAAAACAACCGATGTTCAAAAGAAATTGAATGCAAATGAGCCTCATGGTAATTCAAAGGTTGATGCATGAAAGTCCTGCTAATCTGTGGAAATCCATGGTAGCAAGGTTGCAAACACATGCACACAATAGCCATTCGCTAAACACATGGCAAGCACTGCAGCTGTTGCATGCATGTCTAAAAAGGTCACATCATAGACATGCGTACAAGGCATGTGAAATATATGTCACCATAGAATTGGTGATGGTGCAAAACCATTTACATGGGCCTCCAAAGTCACTGTTCTCTGGGTACCACTGCCAGTCAGAAGTTCAAATGTAGAGCAAAGGGTGTGTGTGTGTATTGGGGGGGGGGGGGGGGTCTTAATATATGTGATCTATTCTGTCTTTCTTTCTTCCACTTTCTAAACTCTCTATTGTCAACCACAGCCAGGAAGGTCTACAGTTCCAAAAATAAATACAAGTGCATAACACAACAATGGAAATAAGAAAAAGAAGTGAAAGAATGGATTGGGGAGGGGATGGCCACCAAAGAGTGGAAAGGTAAGAAGAAAGGAGAGAGAGGATATGAGAGGGGGGACAGATAACTACTACCTGTGCTAGATGTCTTGAAACTGTAGCTTGGTCCACACTGCTGTTACCCCCTATCACGTGCTGGAATGTCCCTGTGGCAAGGAACTGCAGAACAACCAGCAGCTTCAACAGGTCAGGTACTGCATGAGATCTTGACGTAGGTGGGTCAATATCGGCTCGTATCTCCACATGTAGCTCATATACAGTCATTCGGGTCAGGTGGTAATCATCCACGATTTTCCTGTCCGACATGTGTTCCAATGCCACTCAAGGACAGAACACATATGGGGATGGGCCAGGGATGAGGCCAGTGGCAGGGACAGGCAGGGGTGCAAGCACAGGACACATTGGCTTCCAACTTGGTTTGTAAGCTTGCCTCTCGTCTACAAAGTCCAGCTGCACCAGGTAGAATCCACCATCTATTTCCCAGTCGCAGCGAGCCACGTATAAGACAAACGCACAAGTAGCACGCTCAGGTTTGTATGTCGCTTTTCTATGATGTGAAACCTTCCCAGTCTTCATTGGCACAACCTCTATTGCCATGTCATATGCATGCACCCACACGGCCAATGCAAAGAGACGTGATGACATCAAAAAGTTGAAGTTGATTGGCTAGTCTATGTTTTCCCTCTCCCACACAATCGTCATGTAGTACACTCACAAATCAAGCAAACCTTTGACATGTTTCCTCGTCATTATTTATCATTGCTGGTATTTTCATATCTCAGTTATATTTTCAAACATGCTGGCGTGTGCAGCATACTGTTGTACACGGAGGATTGGTTTCATCAGTTAGAGTTCTCATTTGTTCAACATTTTAAATCTGGTGGGCTGGCTATAGGGATCCCCTGTATTCGTGCAGAGATGTCTTTACCTGGGTCCACCAAGACAGAGAAATTATGAGAATCAGGTACTTGAGAATCAGCCATACTATTTATAACCACAATTTAGAAAAAAAACATTTTGGTTGAAAGTTTAACAGCTTTTTTTTTTTTTTACAACTATTTCACATATATGTATTGAATAATAAGGTTGGGGCTTCCTTCATGCAGAATTTTTATCCAGAGGCTGTCTGCGTTGTCATTGAAAACCATCCCCATCCCTCAGCATTACATGAGCCAGTTGTAAACAATTTCCTCGCTACTTCAACAACGGATTACCATAAATCACAAGAAGAACACACATAAGGTTTCTAAGAAAAATTTTACTTCTACAAAAAAAGATTGGGGGAATATATATAAGGAGGGGAATATATGCAATATATAGACAGTGGTGGGGAAGAAGCATGGGGGTTGTAGATGGGAGCCATGGGGAGGAGAGAAGGTCATGGGTGCAACACAGCGGGGCCTAGGTGGGAGAGAGATACTCGAATACCTGGGAAAGGTGTTCGAGTGTTTCCCCTCCCATGAGCATCAGCTGTGCTGCCTCCATCAACTCCTCTCCGCTATGGTCGGGATGGGGAGAGGTATGGGGGAGGATGCATGATCTACAAGGATGGGAGTAGGAGGGATAGGGGAGGTGGATCTGTGGACAAGCATGGGTGTGGAAGGAATGGGGGAGGTGCTGTGGTCGACTAGGGCAGGGGGGGTTGTCAGCAATCGTTGTCTAGGGTTGGTCCCGGATCCAGTTCGCAGAGGCAGTGGGTTCTCAAAGAATGCACAATCCACACGGGTTTGGATATGTAAAGTATATTATATTTGCATATAGGTATAGGATCACAAAGGGTACAAGACTGTCTCTGTGTGTGTGTTTAGAGAAAGAGAAAGAACAGTTAAGCCAGCAGAGCCATGTGCTGTGGTGGCTAAAGATGGAGGTGTGCAGAGAGAAATGAAGAGAGAGAAGCTGCCAGCCCCCCAGAGCCCTGTACTCTGGGGCTCAAGATGGTGGTGGGCAGAGGGAAAGAAAGAGAGAGACGTAGTGCCCTGGACACAGAGAAGTGCCCTGGACAGAAAGAGAAGTGCCCTAAGCATGTGCTCTGCATTTATACCTCAAGAACAGAAAAAGATCAAAACTTATCTTTCTTCCTAGCCAAAACTCCATTTGCTTTCTTTGAAGCCAGGAGAGGTGAGCAATTTCACAGGTTGTCCTTTTTGAAGTCACTAGTCATGGAGCCTCTATGTCTGGCCTCCTTTGTTCTTAGAGAGAGCCCTGCTCTCAAATGGAACAAAAGGTATGCTGATCAAGAGCAATTAAACACAGGGCTAGCAGGCCCTCAACACAGTTTCTTCCATTTCATCCTCAGTGGTTCCTGAGGGAAGGGGGAGAGTTCTCAGAGGTCAGAAGCTGGTTTAATATTATGTCAAGCTGGTTTCATATTAATATAAGTATGTCCAGCAATAATTTTGACTTCCAGCAATCCTGACATCTCCACCCCCTTTTTTTTTCATGGAGGCAAGATGGAAGCAAACCTGGGTACCTGATCTGTCACTGTAATGACAGACTATTCCCATACCTCCAGTTATATTGTTCCTGCTAATTCATATCTCCACAGTAGTGAGATGTTTAAATCCCAATATGAGTCCAAGCCTCATGTCTTAGGTTGGGCAGTCCTTAATATGCCACCTTACTCGTCTTAGAGCAGAATGGACAGTGCAAAAGGGATGCAGGCATTTGGGAGGTTAAGGCCTACTGGTACCAGGATGCCCATTATACAAAGCTCAAATTATCCTGCCAGACTAGAGTGGCTCCAAAGTAGATGATGGGACTGTTAAAAAAAACCAAATTATCATGCCAGATTAAAAATGTAAATGCTGGGAAGAAAGTAGTTAAAAATTTTTTTAGATGGGAAGGAAAGTAGTGTGTGTGTGTGTATAGCTGCCTTATAGGGGTGAGGGTATTTTATAGGTTAAACTTTGCACAGAGTTGTACATATGTCTAAGTTTACAACACATGAAATCATACCAATGCATAGCAATACTTGTACACCAGTTACAATAATGATAGGGTGAATTAAAACATTAAAGACATGATCAGCAGTAGGTGAATATCCAAAGAATAGTTCCCAAACTGAGACATGGGAGTCTTGTACCAAATTTTGAACAGTTTGTCTAATTTGTCCATTCTCATAAGTGATGGTATGATTCACTTCTGTGGAGGTTGTTTTCAAATGGTCCATATAGGCATGAAGTTTAGTAAAGTTCAGTAGTTTGTGTAAAGTCTCTTCTCCCATGCCCAGAGGGAGTGGATGTACAGCGTATGGAATAAAATCTGGAATGTCAATAGAGTAATTGGTAACCAGAGGTGCAGAATATGTTGTCTCATTAATGGTGATGGACACCAGCGGTGTATGACTGCACCAAGTACTGTTCTGTAAATAGTTCAAACTTTACAGCAAAGTTTTCTTAGGGAGGCGGATGTCATGTGCTTTGCATTTATACCTCAAGAACAGAAAGAGATCAAAACTTATCTTTCTTCCTAGCCAAAACTCAATTTGCTTTCTTTGAAGCCAGGAGAGGTGAGCAATTTCACAGGTTGTCCTTTTTGAAGTCACTAGTCATGGAGCCTCTATGTCTGGCCTCCTTTGTTCTTAGAGAGAGCCCTGCTCTCAAATGGAACAAAAGGTATGCTGATCAAGAGCAATTAAACACAGGGCTAGCAGGCCCTCAACACAATTTGTACCATTTCATCCTCAGTGGTTCCTGAGGGAGGGGGGAGAGTTCTCAGAGGTCAGAAGCTGGTTTAATATTATGTCAAGCTGGTTTCATATTAATATGAGTATGTCCAGCAATAATTTTGACTTCAAGAAATCCTGACAGGGGTGAGAGTGGATGTCTTCTCCTGAGAGGTCCACCATGCCACCTGCAAGTAAAGAGAAAACATGTTAGACAGCTTCCACACAGACTGTCTCAGACACGCACACACCAGTGTATCTATGCAACTCATCATGGACAAGTATGACCTAAAACACTCCAGGAGGGGGGGGGTTAATTCTTCAGAGGGACCTTCGGAGGGCCCCCCGGCAAAGGCGCATGGGTGGAAGAGTGGTTCCATCTGGGGAAGGGGGAAGTCTGACATGGAGCTTGGGAGGGGGTAGCATGGGTTGGAGAGGAGATGCCAGGAGGAATGTCAGTAGGGGTGGTGGACCGGGAGGAAGTAGGGGTGGCGGGCTGCGGTGAAGGAGGGTGGGAAGCAGGAGTGTGTGGCTCTGCAGTGGGGGGGGGAGGCAGGGGGCTCATCTCAGGGTGGGGAGGGGGAGAGGTTAGTTGTGTGTGGCTGGGTTTGGGAGCGAGCAGTCTCACAAGGGGGTGGGTGGTTTTCAGGAGTCTCTTGGGGGGATGGAGACTGGAAGAAGGTTCAGGATGGAGGAGGGAATAAGGACAGGGATGGCAATCAGGGGCAAGACCAGAAAGGGGGAGGAGCGACACCTGCCAGGGACCCCTCCTCATTCTCCTCCTCATCATCATCTGCATTCTCCTCTTCTGAAGACACTTTTGCAGAGAGGCAAGAGGGAAACTGTCACAACCCCTGAGCATTCAGGTTACTCATTGTAGTTAACCCCATGGCCAACCAATGAGTACCTGGGCTGTTATCACGGTACACTTTAACCTCCAGGAGCCAGGGTCTATTATTTTTTCAGAGCGCCCTAGCATGTTTCTTCAGTTCTTCCACCTGGAAAACAAGAGGCCTGCAGGTGTCATTATCATCCTGAGGTGGACAAAACAAGTAGAGGCAATAATAAAACATAGGAAAGGGAATTAACATAACAGCAAAATACAATTTTTTTTACACCCACATTATGAATGTATATAATACCATATGATATGCTGACAGGCATCCAATTATTTGATAATGGAGGCAAGAGGGAGAGTGGGAGGTGCACAGAGAGAAATGGCAGAAATACTCACAGATCTTGGGTATGATGATGTTCTGTTAAACAGGCACTGCACCAGTTCCCAGCTCTCGTCCATCTTTTTAATATTTCTCCTCTTCTCCTGCTGGGGAAGAGGCGCTTCTTATTTGTTACAATAAGCTGTGCCAGCCACAGCACATCCATATCAGAGAAGTTGGGCTTTCGGCTGCGGGGACCAAGCTGTGCAGCCATGCTTTCTCCTACACTAATGTGCACGCACGCATGCACGCACAAATAACACGTTGATGACAGCACTTAAGCACACACTTTATGGACGTGCTTATGTTGATGGCAGATTACAGCTCATGAAGTTACCGGCAGCTCCTGAGCACCCGTAAAATTATCATGTTAAAGGTGTGCGGTCCTTTGTGTGTATCGCCCGTAAATGGCTGTGCATCGTGTGTTGACATAATTTGAATTAGAAACAGCTAATTGGCATACATTCGCATTACATTTTTGTTGTGTGCTTGTGAGTGTGGTAAATAGGTTACTGTAGGCTTTAGCTCATTCACGGCTCAATACCACACCATAACATAACATAGTAATATAGTAAGTGACGACATGATCGCTAAACCAGCTGGAACTGGTTGAAAACGATCGTTACCAGCCTAGTAAGGTTTGTGCATTTGGGCCAGTGTGTGTTGGAGTGATTTATTGGTGGTGGTGGTGGTGTTGTTTTCTGGGATATGTGTATGTGTAGGTTGTTGTGTGTTGAGTCTGTGTTTTTTTTTAATCCAGTGAACCATGATTATTATTTGTAAGAGCAATATAGAAGCTTTTCAATAAATAAATATAAAAAGAAAAAAAGAAAAAAAAGAAGTGAAAACCCAAATCTGCAATGCAGATAATATGCAATCATGTGAACTGTCTTTGTGTTGACTATATGGGAAGATGCTGCATTTATGCAGAGGCTTTACATTTACCATATATTAATTCCAGCCATTTATGTTTGGTAACTGCAAAATTTAAAATGCAGTATTTGGTAAATTGGGCCATTAGTCCTCTTGCAGACAACTAAGGAAATTTGTGGGCTTCCTCCACTAACCCCCCCCCCCCCTCCTCTGTTTTTCCTGTGGTCTTGGATGGTTGTGTCTTTTCTATTTTAATTTGGAGTTCCTTTGCTTTCATTTTTGCTTTTAATGTTTTAGGATTGTGAACTGCTGTAATCTTGTTTTTGAGCCAGGCGGAAAGTGAAGTAAGCTGTATACTATTGTTCGTTAAAACTTTATGGTAAGTAGGTTAAATACTTTCAAGATTTGAAACCTTCCTTAACCTCAGTTGTAGGACTTTCAAGCCTTTGACTGTAATTGAAGTCATAACAGACCAACTCTGATGCAAATGCATTTTATCCTCAATAAAAATATGAAATGATTTAAAAACGTGTGATGTCATCAATGACAATGTATTCTTTTACCTCTGTAGATGGTTTTATTTTTCCTCATGTGGCTTTCCAGAAATAAATATGTACAATAAATATGTTAAATATTTCTATTTCAATTAGCATCACTAATGACATCATTGTTTCGCAATATGATATTATATATTTCACACACTTGATCCACATGCCTCACCAATACAAGGTGAGCTATGATTCAATCAATAGCTTAATTAAGCCATAAACTATTAATATTTGCTGAATGGAAATGTTTACTATCTAAAGTTCTCTTTTAATATTGGCTGCCATTGTATATCTATAGGAAGGGTTTACAGTCTCTTATTTAAGACACCTAGGCTAAAACATTTTTTAAAATCGTTGCTATGACTAATGGGGCTGTTTACCTGTAATTTATGACAGCAGAAACCTTATAAGTTCTCAGCCTAGTATATATGATTAAACAACAGGAGAAATAGAGAAAATTAAAGCTTTTACCCAATCCTCAGAAGAGAAAATGACAATTAAGTAGGTTACAGTGCTTTGTTTCTTTGCTTCTTGGAAATCATAGGTTATTTGGCTTTTAGAAGCACAGTTGAGTTACTCTTCATGTTCCTTAGTGATATGTAGCCTCTGACTCTGGAAAAAAAAAAGACTTCACGAAGAATCACTATTAATCTGCCCCATGAGGTCTACAGGAACCATTTTTCAAACTTGACTAAAAAAGAACCACCTTTGTTCAGAATGTACCCTGCTTTTCCCAGGTGAACTGGCACTTAAAATAATTTCAGAAGAGAACATAGGGAAAATGTAAGAGCTATGCAAAATTAACACCTCCCAACATATGGTCAAGTTGAGTTAACCGTGCCTCGACTATTGGGTGCTGCAAAAGGACATTTATTGATAACATGCACCCTATAAAATTAGGCCATTGTAGTTCCTGCACAGCCAAAGACTCCAGTAAAACCTCACAGATTTATTCTTACATAACTGACAATGACATCACCAAAGGTGGAAACACAGCTTTATTTGTCTTACTTAAAATGATATATAGAGTACTTGTCTATTTATTCTTGTGCAGAAACAGCAGCTATACCTTGGAGGGTTCTGCTGATGGGTATAAGTTATTGGAGGATGATCCCTCAGGTGAATTAATGCCTTAGAAATGTTCATTATTTTCAGAGATTTTTCTTTAAAAATTGTTTTACATACAATGTTACTCTGTAAAATATAAACCATGCTATAATGCTGATCTTTCGCAAGTAGATAAGTACATGTATCTAAGACCAAGAATACATTGCCAAAGGGAAAGCACAACCAATAAATTGGTTTCATAATCAACTGTAGCTCAGGATGTGCGGAACTTAGTTTGATGGATTCAACTGAGAGAGAGAGAGAGAGAGAGAGAGAGAGAGAGAGAGAGAGATCCCTGTTAATAGAAGCCTATATAATGAAACCACCTCACATTCACCTCCTGAGCAGCTCATAGGCACAAAAGTGACAATCAGGAGCCAAACTGTGGAAAAGAACAAACAAAATGTGCATGTAGAGTTTATTTGTTCATTTCCCCTCTTGACTACCCCTCCCCCCTGCCTCCAAGCATTCCACCTCTTAGCTTTCTCAGTGTATATCCAGTAGGAGTCACAGATTGCTAGAACTCCCTCTGCTCTAAATGCGGCAAAGTGTTTGTGCTTTCTAACAAAGGTCTAGTCATCTTTGGCTCATGGTGAGTTCTAGAGGGTAAATATCTTCAGAAATTTGAGTTTTGCTGAGTATCAACTGTAAGACGGGTTACTCAGGAAGTATGCAAGATGGGCAAATAAAAATATAGTATGGCTCAAAATAAGAAAATAGGGATGCTTAGCAAGTGGTACCTTTATAGCTGTAATATCTACTGCTCTACCCATAAAGTATCGTACAAGATATTAGTCACTCAGCACATGACATTGAATGATAATTGTTTCCATTTCAGTCCTATGGAATTTGATATTGTCTCTGTTTGCTAGTTTTTTTCTATGCTGGTAGTGAACTATTGTCAGTTTTCCAGCTTCAATTATTAATTTCCCATCTTTAGGTTTAAGTTCACTTCTTCTTAATCATTCCTGGGCCAGTTTTTGCTATACTCTTGGTTGCTGAAGTAACTCTTTTCTAGATTCTGTATAGGTTGCTCAAAGTTGGGTCTTCATTTAAATTAATTAGTTAATTAGGTGATAGCAATCAATTATTGACATTAAAAAGCACTTAATTGGTAGTAATCAGGAGTTATGTGAAGATCTGCCCTTTGCCCTATTCTATGACATGCACATAACTCCAAAGGGGGCGTAGACATGGGAGGGGCATGGGCGAGTCAGGTCATTCCCAGAAATTAGGCGCATCAGTTTGGTACGAGCATTTACACCAGCCTTTGGCAGGCATAAATTCTCATGCCCAAAGTTAGGTGCAAACCCCCAAATTCCATATAGTGCGACTTCAGTTGTGTGCGCAAATCCAGTTGTATTCTGGATTTGCACACAAAACATAATTAGTTTAATAAGTCAATCAGCACTGATAATTGAACTTAACAAGCAATTATTAAAACTAATTGGCATTAATTATAATTTATGTGCACAAATGTCTCAGTATATTCTATAATGTGCACAAATTCTAAGATGCGGATCATAGGCATTCCTAGAATTTACACTTACTGTTATAGAATATGCCTGTTCTGTGCATAATTTAAGGTATCAGTATTTAAACCAGGTTTTAATTGGCGTAAATGGCTGTGACTATATATAGTCACAGAAAATGGGTGTTGGGCATCAAACATATAAATGGCGAGTTTGTATTCACTCGCAAATGCGCAGTAGAGACCCTCTCTGCCCCGCCCTGCGTCAATACGTGATGATGGGGCGGAACAGAGAGAGTCTGTATTGCGCATTTGCGAGGGATGAAACCGCCGTCGCTAACGCTCCCCCACCCTCCACCCGGCCGGGCCCTCGCTCCGCTATTGAAACAGTGAGGGAACGCAGCACACAGCTCTGCTCTGCTGAGCTGCCGTCCTTCCTTTTTCTTCTCTGCCTGTGTCCCGCCCTCGATGATGTTACATCACACGAGGGCGGGACACAGGCAGAGAAGAAGAAGGAAGGCCAACGGCAGCTCAGCAGAGCAGAGCTGTGTGCTGCGTTCCCTCGCTGTTTCAATAGCGGAGCGAGGGCCCGGCCCGGATGGAGGGGTGGCGGCGACTCGGGGAGGGGGGCCTTGCAGCGGTGACGGGAAGGGGCTTTCAACCCCCCCTTTCCTATACTAGCTCGTTTTTACGGGCTCAACGGCTAGTATTCTATAAACTACGTCTAGATTTAGGTACAGTTTACAGAATACGCCTAGGTGTATTTTTTTTCTGTGCCAATTTTTTAGGTGTGATATATAAAATCTAGCCCAAAATGCGCACTAAGCTAGTATTTTGTAAAGGTCATGTCACAGTCGTCGATGTCCGTCCTTGCTCATCAGTGCCCTATTCCACCTAGACTCATTAGTTTTACCTGCAGTTCTAGCCAGTGACCTGTGGGGTCACTGTAGAGTGGTGAAAGCCAAGCTGGTGATGTCATCAGTGCTAGGCTCTTCTTAAGCTGGCTTCTGTGTGCACTGAGTGTTCTGGCAATAACTCCTGATTGAGCTCAGGTCTGCCTGAGGCTCTGCTAGTGCCAACTGTTGTTTCCCGGTCAGGGCATGGCCTGAAGCTTTGCTGCAGCTTTCACCTTCTTGATCTATCCCAGTGGCCTGCTTCCAAGCCTTGGAGTCCTGAGAGCTCAGTTCCAGTGAAGCCTGCTTCCTAGCCTTGGAATCCTGAGAGCTTCTTGCCCTTAAGCTGAGTCCCCAGTTGTCCACAGTGAGTCCCTGGTTGCTGGCTGCACTGAGTAGGCCCTGTGCTGTGTTTTGGATCGTGTGTGCTGGGATGAGAAGTATCCCTGGATGAGGTGGCTGTGCTTGGATTGTGGAGAGATCCACATGAGCTGTTCCTGGTTCTTGTTTGCTGCGCTGTGCCTGTGTGTGTTTTTTTGCTTTGGGAGCATTTGGCTCAGGTGTTTCAGAGACTGTTTATTTCTACAAGAGACTATTTTGAATTCCTTTGCTTTGCTGCTGCTCTTCTCCTGCTACTGAGAGAGCTTACTGCGGAGGTCCCGCGGCTTACATGATAGTCCTGACTTGCAGCTAGGCTGCTTATTGTCCTTTCTTCTCTTACATTATAGCTGAGCTGTTTGTTTGCCTTTTTGACTTGTGTTCTTTTGCTGCCATTAAAGCTACCTTAGTTCACCTCCACTTGCAATTCAGTCTAGTTCTTTGGGATACTCTTGGGACTCCGTCTACCCAGAGGTGGTTGAATGATCCTCACACAGCCGCCTATGGGCCAAGCGCTCACAAACATCACAGGTCATTCTGCATCTGCACAGACAGCCCTTTACAGAATTCTAGTTTAGGCATTGACATTATGGGCACTATCTTTGAGTAACACTATCTGTTACTAAGGGAGAGGTCATATTTTGAGAATTTATGTGGTAAGATTAATCTGCTCTCTTACAGACAACAGTCGATGGGCACCATGGACCCTGATGCAGGAGTCGAAACTCGGGCCGAAGTTGGGCCGTGGAAGGTGATAAGAAGACTGAACAGCTGGAGAGATAAGTGATCCACACAACACTATTAAACAGTAGAATTAAGTGTCTTTGGGATTACATACTTAGAATTAAGGAGGTTTTTCAGCTGGTGATGATTAGATGGAGCTCCCTTAGGTTGAGTAGCTAATCAACAAAGGAGTGTCTATCTGTATTTGAGGCTTTTCCTCCATCTAACATGAACGTACCACATCGGATGTTATATGAATAGAGATCTAATTCATCAATGAGTTATTGGAAACAGTGGGATACTCTATTAGCTCTAAATTTATGCATAGATATTACACTATCTTTGAGTGTCATTTACAGAATGTAGCCCTCTCTGTGTTTCCCTCTATATTTTCTTTAGTTAATTGTTTATCTTTCTTTGCTGGCCTAACTCGTTCAAGATTTTTTAAATCTTATTTTGCAAATGTTGTTACTTTCTCCCCTTGTGTACTTTTAGACTCTCACTCACTTGAATGCTTATCCAAATTTAAGAACGACAACAGATTTGGATCACTTTAAGAATTGTTGAGTATTTGGACCCGCTTATGGTGTTACGCTCTGAAACGAAAAGGTAATCGAACAGAAAAGTCCCACGAGAACAATAGTAGTGTACCAATGAGTGGGAATGGAGGAAGGCTAGACAAACCTCAGGATCGATGAGATTAAAATTTTATTGCTATGGCATGTATAAATTAAAACAGTATACAATAACATAAAATCAGTACTCAAGACTCGACACAGCTCTGTGTTTCTGCATAAAACGTACCTGCCTCAGGAGTCTGACAATGTGAAGATGACGATAAGATTGTACTGCTAGGTGAGAATAGTAGTCTTTAAAAAGACGTGCATACGTGAACCGATGCACTATATAAAGACAAGGGTAACAAAACAAAATCAGATACTCCGAAAGAGTGAGGTAAAGCATCAGTGCTAATCTCCTTTGCTCAGGAGAAACGAATAGCAGCTTTATACAGTAAATATATAATTAATTTATATACAACCTGTACTATCTTCAGCTCTTATGAAGTACAATCTTTGTATACACTATTTCCTGTAGGTTACATTGTAGGTATGGAGGATTTTTCTTGCTCTTATACTCAACTGTTTGTACGAGTGTATGGGGTTTGTAAATTAATTGTTGGCTTGTGTCTTATTGCATGTTGTTAAAACACGTTTCAATATCAGTTTCAGTCTCCTGTGATACTCTTTGCTGATCTTTTCTCTTGAGAATTTGTGTTGGATTGTTGCACTTTCTTCTCCTCCAAGATATTTATAATATATGCACCTTCCCACTCAAATTCCTCTAAGTGACATTCTTTAATCAGAGATATTTTCCTGTTCTGCTAATTTTCTGACAAAGAAGGTTGCCTTTGTACATTTGCCAGGTACTGAAAAGCTCTTTAGAGGCCAACCAAAACTGTTTCTTTCAGTTTCGGCCGAAACCAAAACTGTTACCGAAACTATCTAAACACTTTCGGTTGAATCTGAAACTGCAGCCAAAATGTATTGTCTGTTTTCGGCTGAATCCGAATCTGAAACCAAAAACTAAAGTGTGGTTGTGTGAATGTGAACCGATGAGGCTTACTGCCACTAGGGATTGTCAAAGCTTGCAGTCAGCAGCTCTCTGCTAAACACACAGGAGATTATTACTCTTCAGTCCCGGGAATTGCAAGCACAGGCTGACAACTGGGAGAGACATTTTAACAAGGACTTCTCCACAAGTCTGGCATGTTTAGGTTCCCAAGTCAACGCAGATGTAGTTAAATGTCCTCTGAGACAGGAACATTTTATGCTTATCCAAATTGTGCACAAGTAACAAGTAGCATTGAGATGTTTCCCATTTTGTATTTAGTTATAAAACTCATTAAGGACAAGCATGATATAGATTCTTCCTAAAATAAGGTAAAGGAGTCCAGGCACTGGTCTACACCATAGGCACCTGGTATAAGAGGCTTGGGGAGGCTAAGCCTCCCCAGCCCAACCACTGCCCCAACCCCGCGAGCTGCAGACTTCCCCGTCTGCCCTCAGCTGCCATTTCCTGCCTTCTTCCAGCCCTCCGATCCCCGCTCCCCCCTGTCGCCTTCGTCAATCATCTGATGTCTGCCTGATGGCCCTCGTTCCCATCCTGCCCTCGCCCTACCTTAAAATAGTGTAATCCTCCTCGAGCGGGTGGCGCCGGCATTGCAAGCAGCAGCAGGCTCCAGCGTTCCCTCGCATGGCTCCGCCCTTGCGGAAACACGTCAGAAGAAGGCTGATGGTGGGTGCTGGGTGGGAGGGAAGCCTGATGCTGGGTGCTGGGAGGGAGGGAAGCCTGATGCTAGGTGCTGGGTGGGAGGGAGGCCTGATGTTGGGTGCTGGGTGGGAGGGAAGCCTGATGGTGGGTGCTGGGTGGGAGGGAGGCCTGGTGCTGGGTGCTGCCAGGTGCTGGGAGGGAGGGCAGGGGGGAGAGGAGGGTGGCTGGACATTTGTGGCTGGAGGGGAGAGGAGGGTTGCTGGACATTTGTGGCTGGAGGGGAGAGGATGGTTGCTGGACATGGATGGAGGGCAAGAAATGAAGAAGAAAGGAGGAAAGTAAAGAAATAAATGGAAAGAAAGCCCTGGAAACGGAGTTAAGAGAACAGATAGAGAGCAGCAGAATCAGCGACTACAACCAATATGGATAGAAAAACAAAATCACCAGACAACAAAGGTAGGAAAAATCATTTTATTTTCATTTTAGTGTTTGGAATATGTCGAATTTGAGAATTTACATCTGCTGTCTTATTTTGCACTGGGTATACTGGAGCTGTAACAGCTTACAGAAATGATTTATAATGGAAGAAAATCATGTTATTTTTTTCTCCTAGTATAATATTTTCAATGATGTCTGTTTATATGCGCCATGGCTGGTGTAAGGGGTGTGGCTATCATAGGGGCGGAGTCATATGTGGTGACCCCGCCCATAATGAGTACCGGCACTTTGCGATAAATAATTCGATTTTGGGTTGCTGTTTGGGCACTCGGTCTCTGAAAGGTTCGCCATCACTGATCTAGAGCAATAAATTTCTCAAATTATTTTCTAATATATAAATTTCATTTTCATTGTAAATATCATTTCCCTATATCACTATTGGACCCTTTTACTAAGCTGTGATAAGCACTAATGTGTGCTTATCACAAGCTAAAAACCAATATCACAGAGCATACGCAGGCATCCTGCGGCTGTATTTGGATTGGTGGGTGCTTGCCATGCGCTAAAAAAAAACTTTTTATTTTTTAATGCTGGGGGCAGGTTTGAGGGCAGAGAGTAGGCATGTTCTGTGCTAATCAGTTACTGTTAAACATGGGAGCTCTTACTACCGAGAAAATAGGTGTCGGTAAGTGTTCCTGCGCTAATGGTCATGTGCTAATGAGGGAATTAGCCCATGGCCATTAATAGAGGAAATGGAAAATGTGGCCATTTTACAGTTGCACAAACAGTGGCCTCAGCAATTTGGAAAACCCCACGCTAGTGATAGAGCAGGCCACTTTTTATCACACTTTCATAAAAGAGCCCCTATAAGTTGACCAGTACTTGTTCTTGGAAACAATTACTGCAGGCTCCTTCCTCATAGAATCTTGCTTGTGCACCACACAAATTTGATTAAAATGCTGCATCTTCAGCATACCCAGCAGAGCCTAGAAATTCTTTAGAATTACCCAAACAGTATCCAAGGTAGAATATATATAGGGGTCCTTTTACTAAGCCGTGTAAGTGTCTAGGCATGTCCAACATACGTCAAAATGGAGTCACAGCTAAGTGGCATTTGGTGCATGAAAGTCATTACCGCCCGATTAGCGCGTGAGTCTGTACCGCTAGGTCAGTGGCTGGTGGTAAGGTCTCAGACCCCAAATGGACGTGCGGCAATTTTCATTTTGCCACATGTCCATTTTTGGCAAAAATGTAAAAAAAGGTCTTTTTCACAGACACGCTAAAAAATGGATCGTCGCGTGCCCAAAATCTGCGCCTATGGTACTGCAAGCCATTTTTCAGCGCGCCTTTGCAAAAGGACTCCATAATAATTTAAATTATTAAATACCATAATTTACCTCCGAGTAAAATAGCCTCTGTACACATGGACCTCAGTGAATGAAACAAACTAAAAGCCACAGGGCTTTTACAATGGCTGACTTTGCGCCACATTTGGAGTGACAGCTGATGTCATATCTCCAGAGAGAGGCTAATTCCTAAAGAACTTATCACCCCAAATTTACAGATTTAAATTCCTGCTTAACTTTTGTATCAAAAGCATTTACTTGGAGCACTCTATTTACCATATAAATTACTATACGAAGAACTTGCCTTTAGTTTAGCCACCCATTTATTTATCCCAACTGACTCTGTACCACCCATCTTGTCCCCATCTATATATCTGCATTTGGTCCTTCAGCTATATGGTAAGCTGTATTGTAGAAAAACATTAGTGCCTTTGCAATGTTATTTGAATGTTCCAATTGTGAGCTTTTTAGATATTCCATCATTATTATGCTTACATCATATTATATCTCTTTATTTTGAATTTCAGTGCTGTTAAATGTGTACATTTTTTATCCTGTTTCATGGTAGTCCTATTATGAGGTTTCAATTTGCTGTATTTATTGCATTTATGTTTACACGTACATTTTACTTTTGTTATGCTGCTAACAAAATTGTAAGTGTGATGTTAAACTCTACCTACTGTACATCTCTTTCTAAAGGTGGTTAATAAATCCAAATAAATGCATACATACATACTATGCAAGTTCATAACTGCATTACTTGCAATCAGGAAACACACACACACACACACACAAAGAAAAGTCCATAGTCTGCTATTGAAACAGTCATGGGAAAGCAACTGCTTGCCCTGGGATTTGTAGCATGGAATGTTGCCATAGTTTGGGTTTCTGCCAGGTGCTTGTGACCTGGCTTGGTCACTGTTGGAAACAGGATACTGGGCTAGATAGACCATTGATCTGACCCAGTATGGCTACTCTTTTGCTCTTATGTTCTAAGAATGCAAAGAGTAGCCTCTCCTCCTCCCCCTCCCGACTACCTTACAATCCTGATGGTTTAGTCAGGGTAGGAGTGACCCCCAATCACTCTTGCCCATGTCAGCTCT
Organism: Microcaecilia unicolor; assembly: GCF_901765095.1. Classification (NCBI taxonomy): domain Eukaryota; kingdom Metazoa; phylum Chordata; class Amphibia; order Gymnophiona; family Siphonopidae; genus Microcaecilia; species Microcaecilia unicolor. The sequence continues at coordinate 471,544,173 of NC_044031.1, forward strand.
ACTCTCAAAATGGCTGCTTGACCACTTACAGCAGTCTCGCAAGTTTGCCTTGAGAATTCAGAGCCAGCATGAGCAGGAGCAACTGGGCATCATTCCTGTCCTGACTATACCCCTAGACCACCAGGGATTGTAAGATGTGCTTGAGGGGAGCATCTATAGTAGGGCAGGGGGAGAGGCAACTCCTGTTCAGAGAGGAAGAGAAGAGAGAGAGAGACACAAACAAACAAACAAACAAACAAACAAACAGACAGGACAAAGCACAAATCTTTGACTTCCACCAAAAACACATAGAGGGGCATAATTGAACAGGACCGGCCATCTATAAGGGCGGCTATCTGTAATGACAGCCCTGTAAAGCGGCGTACCCGACCGTATTATCGAAACAAGATGGCCGGCAATCTTTTGTTTCGATAATACGGTCGGGGCCGGCCAAATCTCAACATTTGGGTCGGCCTTAGAGATGGCCGCCATTGGTTTTCACCGATAATGGAAACTAATGGTGGCCATCTCAAACCTGGCCAAATCCAAGGCATTTGGTCATGGGAGGAGCCAGCATTTGTAGTGCACTGGTCCCCCTCACATGCCAAGACACCAATCGGGCACCCTAGGGGGCACTGCAGTGGACATCACAAATTGCTCTCAGCTGCATAGCTCCCTTACCTTGGGTGCTGAGCCCCCCAAATCCCACCCAAAACCCACTACCCACAACTGTACACCACTACCATAGCCCTTAGGGATGAAGGGGGGCACCTATATGTGGGTACAGTGGGTTTTGGGGTGGGGGTTGGAGGGCTCCCATTTACCACCACAAGTGTAAAAGGTAGGGGGGGGGATGGGCCTGGGTCCACCTGCCTGAAGTGCACTGCAGTACCCAGTAAAAACTGCTCCAGGGACCTGCATAGTGCTGTGATGGAGCTGGGTATGACATTTGAGGCTGGCATAGAGGCTGGCAAAAAAATGTATTTAAATTTTTTTTTTTGGGTGGGATGGGGTTGGTGACCACTGGGGGAGTAAGGGGAGGTGATCCCTGATTCCCTCCAGTGGTCATCTGGTCAGTTCAGGCACCTTTTTGAGGCTTGGTCGTGAACAAAAAGGGACCAAGTAAAACCGGTCAAATACTCGTCATGGCCGGCCTTCTTTTTTCCATTATCGGCCGAAGCCAGCCATCTCTTAACCACGCCCCCGTCCCGCCTTCGGTACACTGCCGACACGCCCTGCGATGGAAAGCAGTTGAAGCTGGCCATAATCGGCTTTCGATTATACCGATTTGGCAGGCTTTAGGAGAAGGCCGGCTATCTCCCGATTTGTGTCGGAAGATGGCTGCTCGTCTCCTTCGAAAATAAGCAGGATAGTCAGTTTTGGCTGAAACTATGGCTATAGCCTTTTGCCTGAAACTGAAACCAGGCAGAAAAAGGATTCTGGGCCAGTTTCGGCCCAGTACCAAAACCAAAACTGAAATTTGGTCGGCCTCTAAAACGCTTCACTCTCAAAGTAGGTAGGAGAGGGGAAATATGATATAGACATTTAAATACTTACATGGCAGAGATGCACAGGAGCCGAACGAGGGGGCATAAGATGAAGGTGAAAGGAGAAAGACTGAGAAATAACCTGAGGAAAGAACCAGGCACACCCATTAAAGGGGGGCCGACCACAACCGGGCTGAAGGCCAGCGAAGACAGAAGTGTGGGGGAGGGTACACGGAGGGCCAGCTAGAGAGCAGAGGTAGTAGTGGGAGGGAAACAAGAGGTAGCAAAAGGGAGGGGCAGGAAAGAAGGGGAGGAGCAAGGGAGGAGGAGAGAGGAATTCGAACTGCACAGGAAGCCCTTTTGAAGTTGGAGGCAGGAGAAGAGCACAGAAAGGGTGGTGAATTTGTGGAACTGCCTCCTGGTGGAAGTGGTGGAGATGAAAACAGTATCTGAATTCAAGAGAGCTTGGGACAAGTACGTAGGATCTCTAAGGGAGGGATAGGGAGAGTAGATGGTATGAATGGGCAGACTGGAAAGGCCATATGGTTTTTATCCACCTACATTTTTCTGTTTCTGTGTTTCTATGTTACTAAGGGGCTCATTTTCAAAGCATTTAGACTTACTACTACTACTACTTAACATTTCTAAAGCGCTACTAGGGTTACGCAGCGCTGTACAGTTTAACAAAGAAGGACAGTCCCTGCTCAAAGGAGCTTACAATCTAATTCTATAGGTTACTAAGAATTAACAGGTTAGTCTACTGTACTAATCTCTAGGCCACTGGCTTTGAAACCTAGGGGGGGGGGGGTCTTTTACCAAGCCGTGGTAGTGTTTTTAGCTTGCAGTATAAATCAGCTGGCGGTAAACGCCAAGACACCCATTATATTCTTTAGTAACCCCCCCCCCCCCAGTTCTGGAGGCACCCCATCCAGATAGGTTTTCAAGATATCCACAATGAATAATCATGAGAGAGATTTGCATGCAGTGCCTCTACTGCATTCATATCTCTCTTATAAACATTCATTGTGGATAACCTGAAAGCCTGACTGGCTGGGGTGCCTCCATGATTAGGTTTGGGAACCATTGCTCTAGGCTACTCCTCTGTTCTGCAGGGACATCTGTATGGTCATATTCTTGAAAATGATAGCAGACAAATGTTCATGTCCCCGGTTTTTTGTCATTTAAAAGTTGGATGTTTCACTTTGGAAAATGGCTATTCGTTTTGGACATTTCTGTGCAAAAAAGGTCCCTCTCACAGCCATCTTCTGTTTAATTGTGGCTGTGAGATGGATGGTTATTTTGGACATTATGAGCAGAATGGTTTTTTTTTTCCTTAGATTTTATTTTTAATGCCCCTCTATGTTTTCACAAGAAACCTCCATCTCTCAGTTTCCTGAATCTGTTATGATTAATCGCCACTATATTACTCTTTTTTAGGAACTTAAGATTTATAGATTTCTCAGTTAACAATGAAGGACCATATCACCATATCACTGTTAGAAAGTTTTATTTTTTTTAAATAAGTTGTTGACTTTATGCCATTTGAAGCCTTATTCGAGCTTTAAAAATCTATGCAGTTTTCCATTTTGATTTTTGCTATGGGTTATATATTGTGATAAAGTCACCTCCAGGATAGTTGGGTTAAGGCAGTTTCAGTCTGAAATACAAGTCCCAGAATGCATTGCAGGCAAGGAGCCATGAAGAACCCGGACTGGACTCCTAGCTGCAATCGGGGAAGACATGGGTGTAAGCTGGCAGGTTGTGTAGAGTGGCTGCCACTAGGCGGAAAGAGAGTTAGGAAACCCTGTGCGCAGGAGCTCATCGTTGGTCTCAGTAGTCTAATGCTTAACTCAGCTGGTTTGGGTGTGAGGAAGCTAATGGAAGGAGAATGATTGGTGGTGGTGGTAGCTGAAGCCAGGGATTGATTAGGCAGGTGGGAAGGAGTCCCAGAAGTTCAGTTCAGGAGAGAGAAGCAGAAGGAGAGAAGTATTTGCAGGTTGAAAATCCTTGGGCAGGGAGGTCCCTAAAGTACTGAAGCAGGCTGAGATTCCTTGGGTGAGAGCAAGTATTGAGAATCAAAAGTATTGAATTCACTGTGAAGCTGATGCAGGGGAAAACCCTTGGGTAGAAGGAGTCCCTAAAATATTGAACTCTCCTGAAGGTAAAGAGGATGGAAGGTAGAAAATGCTGCTGGGTGACTGAACTGTGATGATGAACTGAAAGAACTGTTTGTCTTGGGAATTGAATTACTGTTTATTGTGCACTGGATAAAGAGCCCAGACTGGAGCCTGTAAGCCTGTATTGAATCCTGGTATGTGCTATGCTGCTGTTGGAACTGTGTACTAGAAACCTGCATGGAATAAAAGTCCTTAAGATTGAAGTTACTGGTGGACATCTATTTCTTCATTGTACCCGGGAGCCTGTGGCTGGAGGAGATTGTTCTATCCTTGGCTGCACAAGAGAGGTACCTGGTTACAATATTAGTTTATATATATATTGCAGGTTGTGTGCTAATGTTGTTATTAGCATGCAGAATTTAGGTGGCACTAATTGTTCCTGCATTAACATTTTATTAGTCAGTTAACATGTGTTAATAAAATACCTAGCTGGTTAACACTTCCATATCCACTCTCTGCCCTTTACAAGCTGCCTCCAAAACTATTTTTTAAAAATCTGCAGCATGTGTATTAATGCATGCAAACAGGTGAAATACTTCTGTGGTAGCCTGTTCACACACACTAACCTTGCATTAAGGACTAGATTCTACATATCATGCCTAAAGAATTGGCGCTGAAAATAAAATACACCTAGGCATATTTTATATAGTACACCTACATTTAAGCATACTTTATAAGCCTAAATTTCTGCATGGTTTATAGAATATACCAAGCTCCCATCTGCGCAACTAAATTTAGTCACGGGCAGTTACACCAAGTTAAACTTGATATAAATGCTGATGTCTAATTTATATACAAAACTATATTCAGTAGAGCGCTCCTTGGAGTAATTTTACAAACACTTGATAACACTTATCTGTATCCGCCGGTGTGCTCATATTCCCTGACAGGTGCCTGTTTTGCTCTGCAAGCTTTGTCAAGGGGGAGTCATAGCACCGGACTGTCTTGTTGCCTTCCTATTGACATGTGTGAAGGCATAGGAAGGCAACAAGACAGTCCGGTGCTATGACTCCCCCTTGACAAAGCTTGTACAGCAAAACAGGCACCTGTCAAGGAATATGAGCACACTGGTGGATACAGATAAGTGTTATCAAGTGTTTGTAAAATTATTCCAAGGAGTGCTCTACTGCATTTAGTTTTGTATACAGGATAGCAACAGTAGAGAAGTGCCTAATATATTTGACAGATGCCTAATTTAGGCATGGACCGGGTGTATTCTATAACAATGCGCATAGATTCTAGCAAAGCCCACGACCTGCCCATTCCACGCCCATGGTCACACTCCCTTTTCAACTATGCAACTTAAAATGTACTTGCGTCATGTTACAGAATATGCTTAGACAGTTGTGCGCGCAAATTCTAATTAATGCCAATTAATGTCAATAATTGCTTGTTAATTGGCAATTATTGGCACTGATTGGCTTGATAACTAATTAAGTTGCACATGCAAATCCATAATATGACTGGATTTGTGCACACAACTTAAGTTCTCGCTATGTAGAATCTAGGGATAAGGGCTTAAAACCATTTAGTAAAAGAGTCCGATTATGCAAGACTCAAACAAATTTTTTTTCTGTAGCAGTGCTAACATTGTGGAACACTGTACCATTGAATCTGATTCCTAATATGATGGAATTTAGAAAGTACTTAAAGATACGTTTGTTCCGACTTGCTTATTCCTGTAGTATGGAGCAATAATATTGATGAAGCTGATAATATATTCACTCTCCTTTGGATTCTATAATGGTTGCAGAAAGTTGTGCACCCAAAATTAGATGCAATTCAGAGTTGTGCACACAACCTAATTGGTTAACAAGCAAGTCAACTGAGATTTGTGCATGTAACTAGCTGTGCACTACAGTGACACAAAAAGCAGAACAGACGAATAAATCTATATGAAGATAAACGTATTCAAACATCAATGCCCGACAGAGGCCATGTTTCGCCCACATCCAGCTGTTTTAGCAATGACACTGGAGGATTCACAGAGCCATCGTGTGGATTCCCTTGCCCCTGAGGCAGCCCATGTGTGGGCGAAACATGGCCTGTGTCGGGCATTGTTGGTTGAATAAATTCATCTTCATATAGATTTCTTTGTTCTGCTTTTTGTGTCGCCGTCTTCGACCTTGCAGATAGACTGCCCTGATGTTTTCTTGGACTAGCTGCACACTGTTCTGTAGCACAGGTCGCCCAAAACCCATAGCATGTAACCCAAAATGGGTTTTGCATCTCATTACTGATTAACTGACGGCGAATTAAATATCGCTGCACTATTTTTAGTCAGGAAGCTTTAGGACCATTTAAAGGCCAAATAACACAACTTAAGTCCCTAATGGTACTTGATGAATTCCCCTCTAAATGACCATCACACTTTAAACAGAGAATATAGGGGAATTATCTGCATGGAATAGCAGTTACAACTCAGGTTACCTTGTTAGGTAGACTGGATGGACCAAACAAATCTTCATGTGCCATCATTTGCTATGGGGTCCTTTTACTAAGCTGCAGTAAAAGTGGCCCTGTGCTAATGGTGGGCCCCTTTCACTGCAGCGCGTAAAAAGCCCAACAAAATAAATGCCCGTGCGGTAAGTTCACACTTGACATGGGGCCACTTCAGAGGGAACACTTACCACCACCCATTGAGGTGGCGGTAAGTGTTCCCGTGCTAACCCGGTGGTAACTGGGCAGCATGCGACGCTGCTCGATTACCACCAATAACCCCCTACGGAAATATTTTTGCAATATTGCTGCTAACACCAGAAATGGCGTGTACTGTGGGTGGAACTACCGCTAGAACCCATGTTGGGCCAGCAGTAGCTCCGGGTTGCAACCCTTTAGTAAACGGGCCCCTATGTTATTCATTTTGCTAATATTTTAATATGTTTACTACATACAAAACAGCAGACACAAAACAGAGAAACCAAAAGAACAGCGAGGTCTCTAAACTAATATGTATTTGGTTTTATAGAATTTTAATGTAAGAAATGTGGTGCATTTTTTGATAATGTTATTTATTGTATGTGGCTTTTGAATCAATTGAATTATTTATTTCTGAATTTGTTATTTGTTATGCTTGGAGTGCTTATTGTGCAATGAATATTGTTGTAAACACCACATTGTTCTTTTGCACATGCTGTCATATTGCAGCTTGCCAAATTGGGCCTCTCAGTACATCATTGTTAGCAGCAAAAGTTCTTTTACTGGTTGTTACTTTATATTGTGCATCTGTCATTTCAGCTAGAAGAAAATATCAGCTTGCAAAATTGTATTCAAGATTACTTGCAGTTCAAAAATACTTACTTACTTTCCTATAGCTGGTTGCCACAGTTCTGAATCGACATATTGTATATCTCCAGGTTGTTAGTTTTGACTGTGCATCTGTCATCACTCAATACATTTTTTTTTTTGTAAGGAAAAGCATCTCTCCCAGACCTCACTGTTCCCTGAGAGGATGTACAGTACATGTTGTTACAGTTATAACCAAATATGGAAAGTGATCATTCAGGTTGCACCAGGCACTTCAGTTTAATAAGTGCACTGCAATAGTTAGAAATCTTGGCTTTCACCAAGGCCTGATTTTCAAAAATGGGAGTAGACCTAAATAATACTAATTGATATCGGGTTGAGCTGTTTGGCTTGAGTGGGATCAAATCCCCTGCATGTTTTAAAAGAATTTGCTCCGACACTATTGAGAGCCAATCCTGTAGGACTTGATTTCAGCACAAATTTCTTCAAGGGCTGCCTTGGCTAGCATGTTGTCAGCAGTCCCAGACTTCTGCTCTTTTGAAAGCATTGAGAGTTGCCATTACTCTTGCTGAAAAGACTTCTATGGCTGCAACATCTGCTTTTACTTCTGTTGATTTATACGAAGTTGCCACATCTTCAGCACAAGTGCAATTTCATTCTCATGCATCCTCAAAAAAAAAAGACACATAATCCTGTCAGTGATTGCTAGGAAAATGGACAGTTTCAAAGTAACTACTCTATCGTATGATTACAGGTCGTAGTTGTACTGCTAGCACTTTTCATTTCTTCTGCAGTAATTGGGAAAAATATGTTTTGCAGGCAGGCCCGGTGATGAATGCATATTTTATCCTTATTCTCCATATGTAGTTAAGTTAAAAAGATGTCAGTCTGCAATATATGTCATATGCACTACCTTTATATCAAGTATTTTTAGACGGTTCCTAGTTTGCTTTTTTCATATACTCAACATCACATGGGTACACCCACCTTGTCCTTTGTGGACCCACCCCAACCCCCGCCCAGGAATATTCTAACAGGATGGGTGTGGATAGGTGAGGTAACTTTAAAACCATACAAGAACGTAAGACCTTTGAAGTCAGAATGATTGAATATTTTAACACCCAACAGAAAGGACTTAACAAGGATCTGGGGTTACTAGCCCATTATAAACCATAAAGCTGTATGTCTCTGTTGAACACCCCACCCCTCACCTATCCACACCCATCCTGTTAGAATATCAATGATATGCTTTGATGTCCCCATGCATACCTCCGACCCACCCCCATCCTCCCACCCTGTCAGACTGTCATAGTAATGCTTGAATGTTTTCACATATATACACTGTCAGCTAGCACATTTGCTTATTTCCGATCTGACGAAGAAGGGCAACCTTCGACAGCTAATCAAGAAATGTATTAAGTTATGTCCAATTAAAAAAGGCATCAACTTATTTTCTTTTCCATGTTTTATTTTGTTTGATTTCTATTGATAATATTTAGAAAAGAACTAAAGATCTTGTTCAAGAAATGTCATGCTTAGTTCTTTTCCAATAATGCTTTAAGGCCCTCTTTTACAAAGCCACGCTACTGATTCCCCGTGCGGCAAATAAGAGGAAGCCCATTGAATTCCTATGGGCTTCCCCTCATTTGCTGTGGGAATTGCTAGCATGGCTTTGTGAAAGAAGCCCTATTTTTGTTAACTACTTTGAAGCACCATTAGATGGGAGTTGGCAGTATATAAGCAACATGTCATATCATTTAAGATTTTATAAAATATTCACATATATCACACCACATAAGAACATAAGAGTAGCATTACTGGGTCAGACTAGTGGTCCTTCTAGTCCAGTATCTTGTTTTCCAAACAGTGGCCAAGTCAGGTCATAAGTACCTGGCAGAAACCCAAATTGTGGCAACAGTCCATACTACAAATCCCAGGGCAAGCAGTTGCTTCCCATATCTGTCTCAATAGCAGACTATGGACTTTTCCTCGGCAATTAAAAAGGAGATAGAGCAGCTTTTAAACTAGAAACAGGGGGAAGACCGACAGTCGCTCAAAAGCACATGGTTCGGGATAAGGTATCTTCCATAGATATCACCAAAACAGGGAAGATAGGGTATCCTGATATTGAGGTTGCAAAAGAGACCGTAGTAGATCAGTTATCCTAAATAAAAATAAAAATCAGACAAAAGATTGCAAATTAATACTGTCAAGTACTGAGCATGATGTAAATAGGAACAACAAACATAGTTTGAAATGTCTATATGCGAATGCCAGGAGCCTAAGAAATAAGATGGGAGAGTTAGAATATATTGCACTAAAAGAAAAATTAGACATAATAGGCATCTCTGAGACCTGGTGGAAGGAGGATAACCAGTGGGACACTGTCATACTGGGGTACAAATTATATCGTAGTGATAGGATGGATCGAATTGGTGGAGGGGTAGCATTGTATATTAAAGAGAGGCTTGAATCAAATAGATTGAAAATGCTGCAAGAAACAAAAAATACTTCTTGGAATCACTGTGGATTGAAATTCCATGTGTAAAGGGGAAAAGGATAGTGATAGGTGTGTAATACCGTCCACCTGGCCAGGATGAACAGACGGATGCAGAAATATTAAAGGAAATTAGGGACGCAAACAAACTGGGCAACACAATAATAATGGGTGATTTCAATTACCCCGATATTGACTGGGTAAATGTAACATCAGGGCAAGCTAGGGAAGTAAAATTCCTTGATGTAATCAAGGACTGCTTTATGGAACAGCTGGTACAGGAGCCGACGAGAGAAGGAAAAATTCTAGACCTAGTCCTTAGTGGAGCGCATGATCTGGTGCGGGAGGTAATGGTGCTGGGGCTGCTGGATAACAGTGATCATAATATGATCAGATTTGATATTAGCTTTGAAGTAAGTACACATAGGAAATCAAATAAGTTAACGTTTAACTTTAAAAAAGGAGACTATGATAAAATGAGAAGGACGGTGAAAAAAAAACTTAGAGGAGCAACTGCGAGGGTCAAAAATTTACATCAAGCATGGATGCTGTTCAAAAACATCATCCTAGAAGCCCAGGCCAAATATATTCCGCGTATTAAAAAAGGAGGACGGAAGACCAAACGACAGCCGGCGTGGTTAAAAAGTGAGATGAAGGAAGCTATAAGAGCTGAAAGAAAATCCTTCAGAAAATTGAAGAAGGAACTGACTGAAAATAATAAGAAACAGCATAAGAAATGTCAAGTCAAATGCAAAGCGCTGATAAAGAAGGCTAAGAGGGACTTCGAAAAAAGATTGCGTTGGAGGCAAAAACACATAGTAAAAATTTTTTTTAGGTATATTAAAAGCAGGAAGCCGGTAAAAGAATCGGTTGGACTGCTAGATGACCGAGGAGTAAAAGGGGCGATCAGGGAAGACAAAGCCGTAGCGGAGAGATTAAATGAATTCTTTGCTTCGGTCTTCACCGAGGAAGATTTGGGTGGGATACCGGTGCCGGAAATGGTATTCGAATCTGACGAGTTGGAGAAACTTAATGAATTCTCTGTAAACCTGGAGGATGTAATGGGGCAGTTCTACAAACTGAAGAGTAGCAAATCTCCTGGACCGGATGGTATTCATCCCAGAGTACTGATAGAACTGAAAAATGAGCCCTAGGAAGACTTCAGAAGCTCTGTATTCACAGTCTTAAATATCGTGAATGACAGACTGCCACATATCTCATTACATAGACTTTTCCTATGAGAGACTATGGTAAAGGCTCCTCATTAGTCAAAAAACCTCCATTTTAATTAATTTTGTGCTTCTTCCCTATAGTGTCTTTTAAATTCTCGATTCTATCAAACTTGTAAAGTTTGATTTCACTTATCTGGGCTGTAGCATCATCGAAAAGGGGTGCTCGACAGAGAGCCTCTGTTTCCCGAGTGCTTCGTCAGGAGCTATGCCCTCGATCGCTGGATATGCCCTAGGAAGAAATTGCACATTTAGCTGTTTGAGAGCGAATAGACAGGTTGGAAACAGCCATATAGCATTTTTTCTGAATTTTTGCCTACCTTGATATGTCTGGCTGGTTCTTTCAGCGAGACTACTTGCAGTCAAAATGGCGCCCGGTTTTAAACGAACACCAACTTTGTCTACCAATCAATGAAGACCTGATAATTAAAGGGATAATTTACAGGAGCAATTTATAAACATGTGCATTATATTAGGAAACTTCTGTATGAAATTACCCCATTGTGTTGCTTATATATTCTTAATTAGGATCCCATGAGAGTTATTCAAATTCACCTGGACATAGAAATATCCAAAGGGTTGCTGACTGGGGGGTGAGGGACCAGCTGGAAAATGAAACCTCTTTGACTCCTAATGGCCCTGTTCCCCAATACCTCCAGAACGTGGTTTGTCTTGGGGAGTGAAAGAATTCATTCAGAAGGAGCTGCTGTGGATGGTGCTGATGAGCTTATTCCCATGGGAAGTTTTATTTCTGATGATCAAGAAGTTAATGTGACAATATTTGCAGGAAGAAAGGAATCAGAGGAGATGGTCATTGATACAATCACATTTCAACAGTATTCTACAGGTAAGAGTTTGGGAGATCTCTCACCAGAGGCAGGGGGGGGGGGGGGGGGGAGAGATGGCATAGCAGCTTTAAGGGCCTCCCTTTTCTTGGTAAGACCTTCTTATATAACTTTGGATACTTTTTGGAATACCATGGCTGGAATGCAAAAAGGGCTAGATTCAATAAATGAAACCCAAATTTGGGCACTGGAAAAAATTGGTGCCCAGCACTATTCTTTCAAGAGCAATCAGGGTTGAGCACCCTTCATAGAATATAGTGCATAGTGCTGATTCACCGACCCATATTTGGGCACCAGGACTTTTGCCAGCTGAAACCAGGTGTGATTCCTGATGCCCAATTTGGGCACACATCCATGGTATTCTATAACACTGTGCACAAATTTTTAGAACACACTTGATCTGCCATACCCATCCCATAGCCACACCCACTTTTGGGGTGCATACTATGGGATTTGGGCATCGAGTGTTAAAATAACAAGATGTGCATGCAAATCCAGATTGGTAGCAATTTACATCAATAATTGATTGTTAGCACTTAATTATTGTTGTTAATTGGCACTTTGCACATGCATCTCAGGATCACGCCCAAATTTGAGCACACAAATTTGGGTGCACTTTTTAGAATCTGGGGGAAAAGGCTTCAGATACTCTTTTTGGTTCTAACACATATTGCTTTGTTACCCAGGGAAACTGACCTTCATCCAAACTCCTCCCACTGCCTGAAGACTGGCGGCTGCCTCCTAGGAAGACCCTTTATGCTACAAACTACTGCCTTCCTAGTGCCAGGCCAGATTTTCCTTACTCCCCTGGGTTCTAGTCTTGTCCTGAGGCAAACTGAAGTATTCCCTGTTCAAGAAATGCTTGTACTCTGAGAACCACCCCTTTTGTTATAATAATGTCTAACAATTATACATGTAACATATAGAATATTGTTAAATTATGCTCTAAAGTGCTGCATTTAGGCACATGCATTTATGCCAGCTATTGACATGGCGTAAGTAGATACACCTAAATATCAGCACATAAATGCCAATGCTCTAGTATTGTATAATGGAATCTGGGCACTCAGCGTGCTGCATCTTGGCACCCTTTACAGAATTGTTCCCAAGTGTATTTATTTGTTTATTAAATAAATAATTTATTAATTGCCTTTACAAATATGCTAGGTGCGATTTACAATACACAATTAAAATGCATATATAAAATCATACATGTAAAATCACTCAACCACCAACTTTCAGTCCTGATTACATAATCATTAATTCATAATATTAAATGAAACCAATCCCTCACTCCCTCATTTAACATTTTCCAACATGTCTTGACCTCTTTGTAGAAACAAAGAAAATGTGTTTTTCTCAGAGATGACCTGGAAATTTATTCTTTAAACTGGGCCCCAGCACAAAAAAGCCTTCTTTCTTGTCCACCTCAAATGTATCACTTTAACTGAAGGCTCAAGCAAAAAAAACTCCTGTGAGAAGTGTAAGTTACACCCCAGATGATAGAGAATTAAACAATCCATGAAATCATGTAGGCACAAACCATTATTTGCCTTAATTGCTAACATCAAGATCTTAAAAACTAATTGATATTCTCTGTAGCAAAGGGGACACATGGTCCCTCATCTCCAAATCTCCTTAAAGGAAATGTAATCATTATGGTGATTTCTTTGGTGGACACACCAACAACACAATCACTTAATCCAATCTAGACCAGACTTAGACATGAAGTAATACCCTCATTTTATCTTCTTTCAAGAAATCTGGGTGCATGGTTGAATAGGGAATTGCTCTTTGATACTCATATTTTAAAATTGGTACCTACACCAATTTTAAAATATGAGTATCAAAGAGCAATTGCCTATTAAACCATACAACCAGATTCTGCACAAACGTTTCCATAGGAATTTATTTGAAGAAATACCCTTTGTACAATATGGGTATTAATTAATTCAGTGGTGATGCTAATTCACTTTTTCCTTCCTTATAACTATATATACTTCAAGGTGATGTAACATCTTTTCTGTGTTCTTGCTCTGAAGGGTGGTTTACAGTGGCACAGCTTGATTGTTGAATAGAGGGAAAGATAAACTTTTAGGCTTACATGTGTAATACCCTGTGGAATGGGTATTACTAAAGTGATAGATTTTTCCAGAGCCGTGGGGGGAGAGAGGTCCCTGCTAGAGGGCCGGAATGATAGGGTGGCCCTGAGTGGGAGGAAGCCCAGCTGATGGGGAGTGGAATTATGCCCATGAGGTCAGTTTTTTTGGTTGCCTGATGGTCCCTTACCAAGAGACCAGGAGGAAGAAAAAGGGATGCCTTCTCAACCTGGCTCCATAATGCTGAAAACCACAAAAACCACTGCCTGCTGGATCACTGGCCATATTTTTTCCATCTCCCACACGGATTTATGGATTGCCTGTTACTACCATTCTATGCATTAGATACCTTGGAGTGATTTTGGACTCTCAGCTCTTTCTCGAAACAAATATCTTCAGTTCCAAAATCATGCTTTTTAGCCCTCCTTCAAATAAGATCAGAATGCGGTTACCTGGATGATAATGCAGTACATTCTATTTTTCCCACTTTTGTGGGATCCTATTATGATTATTTTAATGCTGTCTATGTGGGTATCTCCAAAAACCAATTTGAAGAGATTACAAACTCTACAAAATATGGCAGCCCATCTTTTATGTTGGGCAAAGATTTGGGATCATATCATTGTTTTGCATCTACATTGGTTGCCCATCGAAAATAGGATTACATTTAAAGTATTAGTTTTAATCCATAGAACAGTTCCTGATGGTACCCCTGATTATCTGGCCTCTCATGCTATCCCCTATGTTCCTACAATCTGTCCTTGTTCCATAAATGATCATAGACTAGTCCAGGGGAACCCAGCAAAATGTCCAGGGCTGCCAATATTAGAGGCCACCTACTGTTGCCCCCCCCCCCCCCCCCACCGCAGGACCTGTCATTTCTATCCCTCTCTCTCTACCCCCTCATAGGTCCATTATCCCCCCTCTCCATGACAAGCAGCCGTCAAGCTGCTGTGTCCTACTTCTCTGATGTAACTTCCTATGTGTGGGACATGACAATGGGAAGGCTCTGGCAGCACCATCCAGAGGTACAGGGAAGAGAGAGAGAGAGAGAGAGAGCAGACCCTTGGATAAGTGGAGGGAAAAAAAGAGAGAGATCCTGAGCGGGAGAAATGCTGAACTAGTGGAGGGAGACAGTGATGCCAGTCTGTAAAGGGGGGAGGGGAGAGACAGGGAGAGATGCTGGGCCTGGGATGGGCAGTGTGGAAGGAGGGGAAGAGAGAGGTGACAAGTTGGATAAGAGGACGGACAGGAACACAGAGAAGAGATGTTGGACACAAGGAAGAGATAGGGACACTAAGAGGGCAGGTTCTGAACATGCGGGGAGAATAGGGCTAGGGACTACGGATGAACAGTAGACAGAGAAAGAGAAAAACAATCAAAATGAAAGGAGATGCTGGAAAGAGTTAAGAAAAAAACAGAGAAAAGCAGAAAAGAGAAACAAGGTTAAAAAAGTGTCTTTTTTCCCCTGAATGTATTAACTGAAATGTATCAGCTTTAGGAAATGTGCATCTCTAATATCTTGCATTTCAGTTTCTATTTTCTATTACTATGATAGGGTTTCAATATAGGTGCAGAACGTGTTTGCTTTTTTGCAGAATTTGTTTACTGCAGCTTTGAAGGAGTCTCTCCTGCTCCACC
Source organism: Microcaecilia unicolor (assembly GCF_901765095.1). NCBI lineage: Eukaryota > Metazoa > Chordata > Amphibia > Gymnophiona > Siphonopidae > Microcaecilia > Microcaecilia unicolor. The sequence goes on from NC_044031.1 coordinate 471,559,373, forward strand.
CGCTTTCAGTTCCCACTGCCTTGGGAGAGATGGCATTATGGGGGAGGGGGGGGCAGGGGGAAGAGGAAATCTTAATTTTTCCACTTGGGGCCCGTTCAATCTTTACCCTTTGGAACACCCTTCCCCTTATACTTATACTTACATTCAGAACCCTCCTGTAAGTAATTTAGGATGAACTTAACAACATGTTTCTTCAGTGTTGCCATTGGTGGATTGTGGGAGGCCTAATGGGTGGTGAAGCCTACTGCATCCATCTGTGGTCTTTAGAAGAACAATTTTGAAGGAAATATGTAATTATTCTTTTTGCATTTGAATGTGGTATCTGGTCAGTTGCCTTTTCTTATTATATTTTTAGTTCATTTCCTTTCCTACTTCTCACTGGTTATCAATATAAATCAAACAAAATAAAACATGGAAAAGAAAATAAGATGATACCTTTTTTTATTGGACATAACTTAATACATTTCTTGATTAGTTTTTGAAGGTTGCCTTTCTTCATCAGATCGGAAATAAGCAAATGTGGTAGCAGATAGTATATATAAGAGAAACATCAAAGCCTTACTTTGACAGTCTGACAGAGTGGGAGGGTGGGGGTATGCATGGGGACATCAAAGCATTTCATTGATATTCTAACAGAATGGGTGTTGGTAGGTGAGAGGAGGGTAATAAACAGAGAAATAAACAGAAATACAGCTTATGGTTTATAATGGGTTAGAAAACCCAGATCCTTATTAAGTCCTGTTTGTTGTGTGTCAAAATATTCAATCATTCTTATTTCAAAGGTCTTACGTTCCTGTATTGTTTTAAAATTACCTTTCAGTATTCTTACTGTGAAATCACTGGTGCAGTGTTCTGGTCTTGTGAAGTGTTGGCCCACAGGGGTGGGGGCTTGACTGGCACGGCTATTTTCATGTGATGTCTGTGCAGATTAAATCTTGTCTTAAGCATCTGGCCTGTTTCTCCAATATAGCATCCTTCGTTACATTTTTTACACTGAATGATATATACCACATTGGAAGATGATCATGTAAAATAGTCCTTTATGTTGAATATTTTTCCTTTGTGAATGACTGTGGGGTCTTGTGAAATGTTTTGGCATAGTTTGCAGCTGGCTGTGTTACACGGAAACGTGCCCTTTTCTTTTTCCGTCTGTGTTGGAAGTTTACTTCTGATCAGCTTGTGTTTTAAATTTGGTGGCTGTCGGAAGGCCAGCACTGGTGGGGATGGGAATATCTCTTTCAGTAATTCATCTTTCTGGAGTAGTGGCTGTAGTTCTCTTATGATTTTCCTCAGTTTTTCCAGCTCTGGGTTGTATGTCACTACAAGGGGAATTCTGTCTGTGGCTTATTTTTCTTTGTACTGTAGCAGATTTTCCCTGGGTGTTTTGAGGGAGGAGGCAATATTCTTGGAGATTATTTTGGGGTTGTAGCCTTTCTGTTTGAAGGATGCAGTCAGGGTTTCAAGGTGTCTGTCTCTATCCTCTGGGTCCCAGCAGATACGGTGGTATCTTGTGGCTTGGCTGTAAATAATGGATCTTTTTGTATGTGAAGGGTGGAAGGAAAAATATTCAACATAAAGGACTATTTTACATGCTCATCTTGACTGGGCAGTAATGGTCAATGTGCGTTCAAATGCTGATTACCGCCTGCGCTCAAGAAAATAAAAATATTTTCCAGAACGCATAGTGGATGCATGTAAAAAATGAAATTACTGCCTGGGCCATGTGGTAGCCGGGTGGTAACTCAGAATTGGCTCACGTTGGGCGCACATAGGCACTTATGTGGCTTAGTAAAAGGACCCTCAGAGTGAAAACCACACTGGGACAGACCAAAGGTCCATCAAGCCCAGTATCCTGTTTTCAACAGTGGCCAATCCAGGTCACAAATACCTGGCAAGATCCCAGAAATGCTCAATACATTTTATGCTGCATATCCCAGAAATAAGCAGTGGATTTTCCCCAAGTCAATTTAATAATGGTCTATGGACTTTTCTTTTAGGAAGCCATCCAGACCCTTTTAAAACCCTGCTAAACTAACCGCCTTTACCACATTCTCTGGCAACGAATTCCAGAGTTTAATTACACGTTGAGTGAAGAAATGTTTTCTCGGATTCGTATTAAATTTACTACTTTTTGCTTCATCGCATGCCCCCTAGTCCTAGTATTTTTGGAAAGAGTAAACAAGTGATTCACGTCTACCCATTCCACCCACATCTCAACTGACCACTCTGAAAAATAGAACTTATTACATGTCAGAGATGGGATTCTCTAAGAAAACTCTAAGAGTGAGAGCTTTCTTCCACTACATTGGGAAACCCTCAGCTCTTGCCTTCTGTCCCAGACCTTAGGATTTACAGAAAACTAAGAATGCAAAGCTTCAGATTGCTGCCCCTTCTTTGCTAAAAAAAAAAAAAAAAAGGCAGAACTGATGTCGCCTTAATTATGTGGGCCTGTAGCTGGAGGATTTAGTATTCTTGATTGATAGTTCGTATATATTTGTAATCCTTAAAGGCTTTTTCCTGATTTTTTTGAAATGTAATTTTCAAAATTTGAAAAAAAAATAGGGAAAGGTCAGCAAGCACCTTTCATTGGGTCTTAGCTTCTGCTCTTCATAAACAGCTCCTGTGCTATATGTCTTTTGCAGGTCACTGCAAGGGGAAGAGAGAAAATTGATTTCTTTCTTTTCAATACAACTTTGAATTCCTCAACATCCATGTCTCTAGAAAATTCTAGCAATCTCTGCATACCATGGCAATAATAATCCATTCCAGTAATCTCACAAAGGGATTCCCTAACAAACCATTCCAACTATCTACATTGCAATTATGCTCTTTGTAGAATGACACACATATACTACTAAGGAATCATAGTAGTTTTTGTTTGTATTGATTGATTGAGAGTGAATTAATAGCAGGGAATCTCATAGATGTATTCATTATTTATTTTAATTACTACCTGTCTCAGCCCACATTCATCTTCCACTCAGCCTGGGCTGACCAATTGTATTATACTGGCCCATGTATTATACAGTTTTACTGTTAGCCACCGAGAAATGCAGATCATGTGGTTTATAAAATTTTAGATCAATCAATCAATCAATCAATCAATAAATAAAAGGCAATAGACAGGTGCTCTATGGCAAATTTCAACCTCTTAGTTCTTACGAGTCAACCTACAGATTTTCTCTCTTTCTCCAATTTCTACCTTATCATAGCAGCAGGAATTCCAACAAATTCTGGTATCTTGCAAGGTAGGATAAAGGTCCTTCAGGAACTCAACCAAGCAGTCAGTCAGATTAGTACAGTTAACAACTCCAGAGCAATACCAGTTGTTTCCTTCAGGGGACCCTAAGTGCTCTGTTTAGCCTAAGCTATAGGAACACATGTAGAATAAAACGCAATACAAATGGGAATGTATGTGTATTATTGCTACAATTACTGGAGCTATTAGCAATACTGAACTGCATTAACAAATGTACTGCAGGTTCGGGAGGGGGAAGACAAATGCTACTTGATTTTCCACAGATAACAGGTGGCAAAATTATATACTACATTTTGAACAAAATAAATTGAATGGACAGTAAAGAAACACCTGGGCAATTGTGTAGCTACAGAAAACAATAATAGTATCTACTAATTACTTGGTATTTGTCACATATACAGAGTCTGTAATTACAAAATTACAAAATTATAAGCTACAAGCAGATTTTGCTGTAGATATGAACTCTCAATGCTTATTGCAGAATTCAGGTGTAAAGAAGAATTTGAAATGAGATCACACTACAAGGTTAATATATTCTTGTAATAACATGATAATGGAAGCTACAATTTCCAGAGTCCTGAAAGCAAAAGATGATATTTTTTCTTGTATGAGAAATATATTCCTCTTATTCTTTGTAATGTTGACATTATTAGATGGGTGTTTCTCTTTGTGCATATTGTGATGAGTTGGATAGCTTGATACTAGCTGTACAGAAGGAGCTTAAGAGAACATACCAGAGCTCAGAAAGTGAGGTTATGATATGGTTCCTCACAGAAGACTCATGAATAAGCTGAGAGGGCTGAATTTAAGACCCAAAGTGGTGAACTGGATTGGAAACTGGTTGACCAACAGGCAACAGAGGTTGGTGGTAAATGGAATTCATTCAAGGAAAGGAAAGTGAGTAGTGGAGTGCCTCAGGGGGTCAGTACTAGGGCAGATTATGTTTAATATATTTGGGAAAGACATTGCTGAAGGGTTAGAAGGAAAAGTTTGCATTTTTGTGGATGACACAAAGATCACCAAAAGAGTGGAGAGAGTAGAAACCATGAGAAGAGATCTCCAAAAATTAGAAGAATGGCCAAACATCTGTAAGTTAAAATTCAACATGAAGAACTGCAGAGTGATACAGTTAGGGCATAGAAATCCAAAGAAGATGTACACTATAGGAGGTAAGTGATTGATAAGCACAGCTCAGGAGAGGTACCTTGGGATGATGGTGTCTGAGGATCTTAAGGAGACAAAACAATGTGACAAGGTGGTGGCTATGCCCAGAAGGATGCTGGGCTGCCTAGAGAAGGGTATAACCAGCAGGTGTTGACACCCCTGTACAAGTCATTGGTGAGGCCCCACTTGGAGTACTGTGTTCAGTTTTGGAGGCCATATATTGCTAAGGAGTAAAAAGACTTGAAGCGGTTCATAGAAAAATGACAAAAATGGTTTGGGCTTTGCACCACAAGATAATATTTGTGACCTGCTTCACTCAAAGTTCGTGTTAGCCACGCTGGGACCAAGGGCAGAAACTTAGGAGAGGACACCAAAGTCCATCAATAGGCTGTACTTCCATCAGTTTCAGAAAACAAGGCAGACGATCTGCAAAATCCAACGTGGAAAACAAACCAGCAGATCAGTATAATATCCAAAAAGCTTTATTGTCTCACATACGGTATCTTCAATAAAGTTTTTTGGATATTATACTGATCTGCTGGTTTGTCTTCCATCAGTTTCAGGCAGGCTTAGATCCCCCTGTGGCAGGGAACTCAGAGCAATTACCCTGCTTCCGCCCCTCTTAGCATCAATCTTACCACTAGTTTTTGTGTATCAATCATTGGATGGTTTTCTCACAAAGTTTTTACATTTTTGTGAGCCCGCAATAAAATAGGCTTAGAATGAATTTTATTGCATACGTCTCTTTGTGAGTATTTATGCCTAACCTAGCAGAGGAGATCAGTCTCTTTAGGGTTAATAGAGCTATTACACAGTATGAGATGAAAAGACAGTAGAGACACTGATCATGCAGTCCAAGTCCACAATCATTTCAAAATCTCCTTGTATCATGACCAGTTTGAGTCACTTCCCCCCCAGACTCTATAAAAAAAAAGTGCACACAAATTGACACTTATTAGCAACCCAAATTTCTGCAAGCTGTTATAGAATAAAGTCAGTTGTGTGTGCAATGTGATATAATAATTGGCAGTTAATTGGACTTGATTAGAGTTAATAATTGGAATTAATTGGTGCCAATTGGCATCAATTTGCAGTTTATTTATTTACTTAGACTTGCTATACTGCCTTTGCTAATATATAGTTCAAAGCGATGTACAAATGTAAAAATAAAACATATAACACACAGGAAAGAAACAACAATTTAAATAGAAAACAAAAGTAAAGAACAGACAATCTCAACTTTCACCAGTGTTCTATAGTGGAATCTTGGCACTGAGATGCCATTATAGAATTGGCACTAAATGCATGGCCTTGGGGCACCTAAACTGAAGTGCCAATTTATAGAATTGCTGCCATATTTTTTCTGGGTAAATTTTAACCCTTTCAGATCTTTGCAGGGAATTAAATTATCAGTCAAAAGATTCACAATTTCTATACTATAAGCAAACTGATTTGCAGCTCCTATCCCACATACTTTTGTCTGGAACTTAAATCTAGCCCATGGTGGGGGTGGGGGGGATAATTCTATAAAGTGAGATAAAACAGTTATGTGCCTTTGCGCACTCAACTGCTCATAGTTGTTATTCTATAACCTACGCACGTAAATTCTAGGGTGCACATCTTCAAAGGGTGGGGGTGTCAATGTGGGAGGAGCATGGGCGGGTCAGGGGCATGCCTAGAATATATGTGCATAGGTTATAGAATACCTGCATTTAGGCATGCATCTGACACATTTAGGTGCCTGCATTTATACCAGCCTTTGAGCTGCATAAGTGGGCCCAGGTAAATGCAGATTTATTTGTTATTCTTTAACAGAAAGTGCACATATACTTATTGAATAACTGCTTACCCTTGTATTCTATCAAAGTTGCAAAAAATGACATGTGCAAATTTGTGCATGCGCCCAATCGGCACGCACAGTTTAATTTAATAACAAGCTAATTAGCACTGATAAATGGCTTGTTAACTAATTAATGACACTAGTTAGATTTAATTGAAATACATGTGCATAAATTTAGGCATGGGATCCATGTGTAAATTTTTGCATGTGAGTTCAAAAAGGGGGCGCAGAAATGGGAGGATTATGGGCAGAACGGGGTTGTCCCTAACATTTACGCGCATTGTTATAGAATGAGGGGGATATGCACCTAATTTAGGCATATGCATTTGCACCTTGTTTCAGTGGGTGCAAATGGTCACGCTTAAAGTTAGCTGCGATTCCCAGGCATAACTACTGTTCTTTAAACCGCACCCAACTTTAAGCTCGGTTTATAGAACAGTGCTTTTTCTTGGCACAGATGTTTTGCTGCCACATATAAAATTTACCCCTTAGTGTGTACTTTCTCACCGCCTAAACATGTGAAAAGTAGAATTTAAGTCCAGCTGTATGAGAGAAGACAAATATTGGCTATCTTTCATCATTTAGAGGCCCTTTTACAATGCTGCAGTAGACCTACAGTGGTGCTGGAGCGTGCCAATCTGGCACTACTGCCAGCCCACTAGAGGAGCCAGTGGTGGTGCTGCCCCCGATGCACACCATTTCTGGTGCAACTGTAAATATTTTTTATTTTTACTGCCAGGGGCTTTTCGGCCGTGCCACCGGGTTAGCATGGGAGTCTACTACTTATCATTTCTATATTGCTACTAGACGTACGGAGTACTGTACACTTGAACATGAAGGGACAGTCCCTGCTCGACAGAGCTTACAATCTAATTAGGACAGACAAACAGGACAAACAAGAGATAAAGGAATATTTATTTATGTATTTGTTGCATTTGTATCCCACATTTTCCCACCAATTTGCAGGTGCAATGTGGCTTACATTGTTCTGTCATGGCAGTCACCATTCCAGAGTAAAAGATACAATTAGTATTACATAAAGAACATGGGTGACATAATAGAATTAAGCAATCAGTATGAAGAGGTCACATTCGGAATAATAGAAAAAGCGTTAATGCGTTACAGTTCTTATGATGGATCGTTGTAGTATGCTTTGTTGAAGAGATAAGTCTTCAGTGATTTCCAAAAGTTGATTAGATCGCTTATTGTTTTCACATCAAATGGTAATCCATTCATCAACTGCGAACTCATGTAGGAAAAATATTAAAGTGAGGATGATAAAGTAAGGGTTCTGAACAAGAGTCCTTACCGGCTCCTAAGTAGGAGGTGATAAGGGCTTCCCCAGGAAATGGCTGTGTTCCAAGTTTGTACTTACTGCAGAGCAGTTCTTAAAAAAAAAAAAAAAAAAAAAAACATCCGCTACAGTAAAAGGAGCCTCATGGCAAATCCACATACCGATGCCACCGCAGGGCCCCTTTTAACCGCTGCTTGGTAAAAGGGCCCTTAATTGCTTAAGAAAACGAAAAGAAGGAGAATTTAAAGTTCTTAGAGAAAATACAGTGAGATATTTGTGCAAGATAAGATGGTAAGAGAGAGCTTAGAATAAATGATATCAGTAAGAAATAAGAACATATTGTTTACGCAAAAAGGTCACTGTTTAGTGAGAAAGGAAGAGCAATTAGGAAAGCCGTGCTGACAGTCTGAAAAGATGTGGGTATAATTAAAGTGCATTGACATCTTTATTTCTGCTGTGAAGGAAAAAAAAAAACACCTAATACTGAATGAGATAAAAATAACAAGCACAATTTTATTGTTCATTTTTTTTTCTCTCTGGCACACGGAGAAGTGAAAGATAAAACTACAAGTGAAGGAGCTGAAGAAAGTAAACAAGAACTTACAGATTAGAGGTAGGCAAGCACAACATTTGCTAAGAAAGCCGAGCCCAGAGTTAATTCAAGAGTGTGACTAGGCTCTAAGATGATAATAATAAAAAAAAAAAAAACATTTGTAAGCTTCAACAAAAACATAATCAAGCAATAATACTTGTACAGAAAAGCTGTAATATTCAAGACAACAAGTAAACCTAAATAAGAAACTTTATTCATTCTCATAAAGTAAGGGAAAAGAATATATACTACTACTACTACTACTATTTAGCATTTCTATAGCGCTACAAGGCATACGCAGCGCTGCACAAACATAGAAGAAAGACAGTCCCTGCTCAAAGAGCTTACAATCTAATATCTTTACAGCTAAAGTCCACAATTAAACTGGGGAAATTCAATACAATAGGAGGATATATATAAAGAAAATAAAATTAATTAAAGAAAGAAAAAAAGCCTTACACTGACAGTTGCAGTGAGCAAAATATTCTATATACCTTCCGTAATCGCAGCACAGGGAATCAGCTGTGAAGATCTTTTAGAAGCCAAAAAAGAAGTTAGATGTGATGGTTCCCAAACTATGAGGCCCTTTTACTAAGCTGTGTCAGAGCCTAGGCGTGTTCAGCACGCTCCAAATTGGCACTACCGCCCGACTAGCACGTGAGTCGGGAGGTAATTCAGAATTTGGTGTGCACCAAATCCCGCGGTAGAAATTAATTTTCTATTTTATACTGCTGGTCACTACAGCAGTTGGCGTGCACTGCATGCTTATCGTGCGGGTAGCGTGTGAGACTTTACCACTAGGCCAATGGGTAGTGGTAAGGTCTCAGGCCAAGAATGGGTGAGCAACGGTTTCAATTTTAGTGCATGTCCATTTTCTGGTCCCTCCCAGTGTGCGCCCAAAAGATGCGCTCGCACTACCGCAGGCCACTTTTTACCAAGGCTTAATAAAAGGGACCCTATATATGTACTAGACTGACACAGTACAGTGCATTTACAGGGAAATCTAAGATGGTAATTTTATAGGGGCACCTAGTTTTAAACCATTTTTAGGCATCTATTGCAGGGGTGTAGCATAGGTGGTCCTCAGCCCATCCTCTTTTGCCTTACGCCCACCCAGCAATGACACACTGAAGCAGGGCCATGCCTAGGGTCTCTGGCGCCCCCCTGCAGACTATCAGTTGGCGCCCCCCCCCCCCCCCGTGAAAATGATCACACCCCCCCCCCCCATGAAAATGATCACTCACCACTTGCCACACTGAAAGGAATTGTCAGCAATATTCTTAGAAACAAATTGATATACATTGCAAAATAAGATAGCAGATGTAAATTCTCAAAGTGGACATATTCCAAACGCTAAAATTAAAATAAAATAATTTTTTTCTACCTTTGTTGTCTGGTGACTTTCTTTTCAATCATGCTGGTCCAGTATCTGATTCTGCTGCTATCTGTCCTCTTAACTCCATTTCCAGGGCTTCCTTTCCATTTATTTCTTTACTTTTCTCCTTTCTTCTTCATTTCTTGCTCTATATCCATTTCCAGCAATTTCTCCTCTCTCCCTGGGTCCTCCCCTCCCAGGGTTGGCGCCATGGGGGGGGGGGGGGGTCAAAGGTGGTGGTGGCGGTGGGGGGGGGTCAAAAATGGCAAAAGGGGGTCAGCGGTGCCGGGGAGGGGGCTAAAATGTGCCCCCTCACCTCGGGCTCTGGACCCCCGTCCCACAGAAGTCTGACTACACCCCTGGTCAGAGCCCCAAGCCATCAATGCTGGCACTGCGGGCATGCTCAGCTTTCATGCTCGTTCATTTCACATTCGAGAACTGAGCATGCCAGGGGTGCTGGCATTGGTGGTTCAGAGCACTGTTGCTGACTGCTGTTGTTTTCTGATGGGGGTTCAGCAGGCTGCTGATGTGTTCAACTGGTGGGGCTTGAGGATCCTTGCCAGCTAATTAATTCAAATTTTAAATTTGGTATGGGAGTGGGGCAGGTGTGTGGGGGGGTAGGAAGAGTAAATGGAACCTACTCATCCTACCTGTTGACTCACCCAAAAATTGCCTTCTGGTAATGCTACTGGCCTACTGTAAGTCACCTTTATAAGTTACTGCTAGGTCAATGGGTGGCAGTAAGGTCTCAGACCCAAAATGGACGCGCACCAATTTTTATTTTGCCGCACGTTCATTTTCGGCCAACAAAAAGGTCTTTTTTGCAGGCATGCTGAAAAATGGACCTGTGCGCGTCCAATGCAAGCATTTACACCGACGCAGGCCATTTTTCAGCGCACCTTAATAAAAGGACCCCTGGGTGCGCTAACTTGATATCTGGGGCCAGTTAAAATATAAATGGCTTTGAAATATTGAATCCAAATTTTTTTAGGCATCCTAATGGATTAAATGCACTCTAAAAATTTGCATTCTTAATTTGCTAACACATTCTGCCCTTTTGAAACCACACCCGAGATGGATAATAATAATAATAATTAATAATAATAATAATAATAAAGCTTACAGCATGTCAAATTAGGACAAGAAAATCATTCACAAGAAATCCAGCCCAACCCAAAAACAAACTTCATCCTGATTATCCTTCAATCCTAACCTTAGATCACAATGTAAAAGTTAAGAAAGAAAGGTAGAAGGAAAGAACTGCAGATTTACTCTTTGATCTTGTTGGTGAGCCCACACAGTGCTTTAAAGAGGAATCATTGAAGGTCATTGTTCTCTAATATATTTTTTTTATACTAAGCCATGTATGCACCACTTAGCAAACGAAATGAGCACATACTTTTGCGGCTATGATAAGACAATCTGTCTCCTGTATAAATGTATTTAATAAATGTGTAGGGAAAGGCAATCTAGCTGGGAAATGCAATCTAGCCACCATTAAATTGGCATAGGGGGAATGTGTGGTGAGCTGTATTTATTTATACATTGGAGCTGTTCTCTTTACAGAATAAGCTTTCAGGAGAAGGTGTTGAGTACAGCTGCCAACATGTCATGAGTTACATATTCACCTTTGAAATGGTGTTAGGATCAGCAACCCTGAGGGTGTCGTGCAGTAATGAGGAGAATTGTTAGGACTAAGGTTCAGTACTGTTTGTTCAAAACAGCAGAGCTGAAAGTTAGTTTTGTGCTCTCAAGGAGAAATTATCATCATATCATCTAGAACTGTGATATTAAACTACTGCCAGAAGGAAAAACATATGTCTACAGTTAAAGTCAGTACAGCTGGGGAAGGTATCATTCATATGCATACTTTACAGCAACAAGGAAAGGATTGTATGGCATTTTGGGGCCCTGTTACTAAAGGGTTGGTGTGCGGCAACAGGCTTGCCACATGCCAATCCGGAACTACTGCCGGGCTTCTGCAGGATCCCGGCAGTAGTTCCCACCCCCAGCTCGCACCATTTCTGGTGCTACAAAAATATTTTTTTTGTAATGCTTGCCTGGCAGTAATCAGGCAGTGCCACGTGCTGCCCGGTTACTACTGGGTTAGTGTGGGAGCCCTTATTTCCACCTGAACGGGTAAGTGCTCCCCCTCAATATGGCCGCACGGCAAGTGGTTCACTTCAGGGGCGTAGCCAGACCTCGGCGGGAGGGGGTTCCAGAGCCTGAGGTGTGTGGGGGGGTACAGTTTAGCCCGCCTCCCCCAGCCGCTGACCCCCCCCCCCACAGATTAAGCCCTGGTCCCCTCTACTTTGGACCCCCTCCCTCCGCCGCCCTTCTCCCGTCGCTGCCCGTCCCCCGTCGCTGCCGCCAGGTACCTTTGCTGGTGGAGGTCCCCGATCCCCGCCAGCTGAAGTGTTCTTCAGCACTGGTTGACTCCGGCGCCTTCGCTGTTGATCTGTTTCTGACTCCTGACGTCCTCCGTGCATGTCCTGTATGTAGCCCCTTGCAGGACATGCATGCAGGACGTCAGGATTCAGAAACAGATCATCAGTGAAGGTGCCGGAGTCGACTGGCGCTGAAGAAGACTTTGGCTGGCGAGGGTTGGGGACCTCCACCAGCAAAGGTACCTGGCAGCGGTGGTGACGGGGGAGGGTCGGCAGCGATGGGGGAGGGTTGGCGGTGGCGGGGGGGGGGGGGGGTTGGCGGCGGGAGAGGGGTCCAAAGTAGAGGGGGCCGGGGCTTAATCTGTGGTGGCCCCTGCCCCCTTGGCCCCACCTAGCTACACCCCTGGTTCACTTACTGCACAGCCATTTCTTTTCCTGAAGAAAAGACAGCCTTTTACCCACTGTGGTAAAAGGGGGCCTTACGCTAGTACAGGCCCCCTTTTACCGCAGCTTAGTAAAAGGACCCCTCTGTTTTTAGACTTGACCTTAGAAGTGGAGTGGAGGTGTGGCCTAGTGGTTAGGGTGGTGGACTTTGGTCCTGGGGAACTGAGGAAGTGATTTCAATTCCCACTTCAGGCACAGGCAGCTCCTTGTGACTCTGGGCAAGTCACTTAACCCTCCATTGCCCCATGTAAGCTGCATTGAGCCTGCCATGAGTGGGAAAGTGCGGGGTACAAATGTAACAAAAATAAAATGTGAACAGAGACCCCCCTGTTAGTCAAAGAGAATGGGCTGTGTCAGCATTAGCTCACAGCAGCCGCTAGCATGGCTTGGTAAACAGGGAGGAGAGTGAGGGTGTTTTATTCAGCTGGGAAGAGTTTGCAAATACTGAAGTAAAATGGATTTGTAAAAGGCAATCCTCCCTCTAATTTTTGACGGGCAATGGAGATAATTCTCAAGAGGAACAGCTTAGGTTTAAGTAGCAACTGCATACATAAGTACCAGTATTCGCATGCATGTGAACACAGACACACATAAATAACAATCCAACTATGTGCTTTTCTGTAGGTATGCACGTGCAGAGGTGCAGAGTTTCCAGTACTGCAAGAGAAATTTAATTTAACCTCCCTACTATGCAATATTTTTGCTGGTTTTAGCTACAACATTCCTTATTACATAGTGGGCTATATCTAACAGGAGCTGCAAGAGATCTGGCCTGTATGCAGCATCATTATTAAAGGGAAATGGGACTTGATATACAGCCTTTCTGAGGTTTTTGCAACAACATTCAAAGCAGTTTACACATATTCAGCTACTTATTTTGTACCAGGGGCAATGGAGGGTTAAGTGACTTGCCCAGAGGCACAAGGAGCTGTAGTGGGACTTGAACTCAGTTCTCCAGGATCAAAATCCACTGCACTAACCACTAGGCTACTCCAAAGTCACATCACTCCCTCATTCTGGATCTGTGTTATATAAATATTTGCATTTTCCCAAAAGCTCTCCTTTGCTTGGAGTAGAGAAATTGTGGGAGGAGGACCTTAGATACTCTGGGAGTCCATTTTGCTGGGACAAATTATGGAAGTTGGTGTTCAAAATCTATAGGTCTGCTTCTCCTACTCAACCATCTTATTTCTTGCTCCACGTAAGTTATTGGACACCAAAGAAGCAGGCGAAATGGGTTGATGCAGGAAATCGTTGCTGGATTTGTAAAGTACAGATGGGACTCTGACACATATGTTGTATGAATGTGGCTCCCTTGTGGAATATTGGGACATGGTGTGGTTCCAGATTTCTATAGACTTAGGAATTTCGGAGCCGCTTACTTCTAATGTAATTTGGAAGTCCATGGGATGCAATAACCCTATCTCTCAGGGGGATGAGAGATTGTTGGATTCTTGTTAACTGTTGCTATGAATCTTATTATTGTTCATTGGAAGGATACCTCTATTTTAATTATGCAGCAATGGTAGAATACTGTCTTTCTCTTTCGTAGACACAAGGGAGCTGTTATAGATAAGTGTTAGCAAAAAAAACAGCACAAAGGGCTTCAAGACTGGAGCAGACAGGTATGCTTTATTCAGAGACCCTACACAGGCTGTGTTTCGGTGTCACAGTGCTTGCGTCAAGGGTCAATCTAAAAAACAGCACTTGAAGTGTATGTTAAAGCAGAATCGTAAGTTTGGCGATAAGTCCGCTCAATGAAGACTTCTCTACAGAATGACTTGCAGAAACTTTTGCCGTACTGGCACCAGGGTATTCTAATCATCCACCACTCTCTTTGTGAAAAATACTTCCTGATGTTACATCTAAGTTTACTACCCTGCAACCTCAATTCATGTCTCCAAGTTCTACCATTTCCCCAGCTCTGAAAAAGATCTTTGCATTTAATATGTTTAAAGTATTTAAACATGTGAATTATATTTTCTCTGCCCCTGCTTTCCTCTAGGGCAGGCTTGTCCAAGTTCAGTCATCAAGGGCTACAAGCAGACCAGGTTTTCAGGGTATCCTTAATGAATATGCATAAGAAAAATCTGCGTACAATGGATGTAGTGGGCTTGCAAATCTATCTCATGCATATTCATTAATTTCACAGTAATCACTATAATATATTCCAATTTTTTATTATTGTTAATATCACAACTTCAATGCAAAACTGTTTCAATGCTTGATACAATATTCCTTACTCTCATTCAGACCCACACTCACTCACAAGCTATGTTTATTGACTGTACTTTTTTTCAACCATATGAATAAAGTTTTTTTCTATAATTCAGCTTCCTTTTGAATGTTCAGTATTTATACAACAGATTTTTCTAGTTCACAAGATGTCTTCTTGAATTCAAATCAATCCTAGACTGTAACTGGACCCTATCATTCGGGTCCTCCTTTACTTCTGTTGCATTTACTCTTCTCTTTATAGACTTTCTTTAATTAAAAAGTCTCTTGTTTGTTGTTCATTCTTATATTTCGCTGTACTGCCAAATCCAAAGCTTGTCTTGAAACACAACCTTAATATGGTGTGTTTTCTATAACTTCATCTTTTAAGTCTCTAATTCCAAAAGTCCTCTGCATGCCTGTTTCATTTTTTATTTTTGCCTCTGTCATTCCCTACACAATTGTGTTTCACCGTGTAGCGTCATCAGGGGTAGTGACATATGTTTAGTTTTTCTTTATCTTACAGGTTTGCCTAGAGAGGTTTTCTCTTCTGGGATCAGGAGACAAACGGCGAATGATAGGGTCCAGTTACAGTCTAGGATTGGTTTGAATTCAAGAAGACATCTTGTGAACTAGAAAAATCTGTTGTATAAATATTGAACATTCCAAAGGAAGCTGAATTATAGAAAAAACTTTATTAATATGGTTGAAAAAAGTACAGTCAATAAACGTAGCTTGTGAGTGAGTGTGGGTATGAATGAGAGTAAGAAATATTGTATCAAGCATTGAAACAGTTTTGAATTGAAGTTGTGATATTAACAATAATAAAAATTGGAATATATTATAGTGATTATTGTGAAATTTATGCTATTGGTATAATCAGAGTGAAATCTAGATAACTCAGAGTAAGGTTAGTATGCATATTCATTAGGGATATCCTGAAAACCTGGCCTGTTTGCAGCCCTTGAGGACTGAACTTGGACAAGCCAGCTCTAGGGTATACACATTCAGGTCTTCCAAACTGCTCTCATTCATCTTTTGTCACACTGAATGGCGATGTCCTCCTGACGAGCAAGTGTGAGAAGCTCTCCTCTAGCTCCAGGAAGCCTTTTTGGCTCTAGATAGGATTCACTCCCCCTCCTCTGAGAAGATTTTAATTGGATTTCTTTAGAGGGGATGGAGGGAGGGTAATTGTGACTGCATTCCCCTGCTGTCTATGGAGCACCCCCATTACAGGTAAGCAAACTGGCAGGGAAGATGCAGGCACACTGAATGGCAGTTGCAAAGCTGAGGATCATCTCAGAACTAAGGTGAACTGGATGAATGTCTGCAGGTGACCCAGAAAGAATACGTTGGTAGTAGAAAAAAAATATTGTCATGTTATTATTATTATTATTATTAATATTAACCCCTCTCCTTTTTATAAAGCCATGTGGTAATCCCGACATAGCCCATTCACTTTGAATGGGCTGTGCCAGCATTACTGTACCAGCAGCCGCTAGCATGGCTTTGTAAAAGGGTGTGTGTGTGTGGGGGGGGGGGGGGGGGGTGAGCAAAAAGGTTATGCAGTACTGCTTGTCCAAGGTCTATGTCCTTTGTTGGCTTTGTGATAATAACATAGTAACATAGCAAATGTCAGCAGATAAACCTGCATGGTCCACCCAATTGGCCCAAAAAGGTGGCCAGAATTTTATCTGGCACTCTGCACAGGTTGCATTTCTTCATTATTAAACACTGGCATACTTAATCTCTCTCTCCCTACATATTCTGAGGCACAAACCATAGATGTCTGCCTGGCATTGGTCCTACTTTCCAACCAATGAAGTTGCCATTAAAGCCCATTCCAGCCTCGATCTGTCTTTGCCATTTACAGGATTCGGACTGTAGAGGTCTGTCCAATATTGGTTTTACTTCCCAACCTCTGAAATTTTGCTTTAATTAGATTCCATCCTTTTTCTGCGTAGAGATTCTCTGTGTTTATCCCATGCATTCTTGAACTCCATTACCATTTTTGTTTTCACAACCTCCCCTTGGAGGGCATTCCAGGCATCTACCACACTTTCCATGAAAAAGTATTTCCTGATGTTGCTCTTAAGTCTTCCACCCTGCAACTTCAACTCCTGACCTCTATTTCTATCACGTCCCTGTCTCTGAAAAATATTAGTTTGCATATTAATAATACCTTTTATGTATTTAAACATCTGTATCATGTCTTTCCATTCCTTCTCTAGGGTATACATATTCAGACAATCAAGACTCTTTTCTTACGTCTTTTGTCAAAAGTCCCATATTATTTTTGTCACCTTCCTCTGAACTGCCTCAAGTCTTTTGTTGTCTTTAGGAAGATATGGCTTCCAAAACTCGACATAATACTCTAAATGTGGCCTCACAAATGATTTGTACGGGGCAGATAGATTAACCATGCTACCCGATTAATAAACGACTTCTTGCCCTTTAGAAAAATGCTGAAAGCTCATCTCTTTAAGCAAGCCTACCTAAATGCCCCAACCTAATCTCGCCAACTTCCACCCCCAATTCTGTTCTGACTTAAATACCAACCTCCCATCCTTCTCTTTCCATCTCTCCTTAATTTTATCCCTCCTTACCCTTTCTCCCAAATTACACTATCCTATTCTGTCTTCCCTCTTTTATCCTAGTCATATATTATCTAGCTCAACTTATCATACACTACTAAGCCCAACTTTACATTGTTTTCTACTGTTTTATTAAAATTCTATTAACTTTGTATTTCAAATTACTATGTAAGCCGCATTGAGCCTGCATTATGTGGGAAAGTGTGGGGTACAAGTGTAATAATAATAATAATAATAATAATAATAATAATAATAATAATAATAATAATAATACCCTAGCAGCTACCGAGAATCCTATGCAAATATATAACAATGAGCTCATTACTATTATAATGAGCATTCCATGCCATTCACAGAAAGGTGCACCTAACTTTAATGACCTAGATTTTATGGCAGTTCTGGAGCTGTCAGAAAGGAACTCATCAGGTAAAGGGGAACAAAGGGAGCTGCAAAGGCTGCCTGCTTGTGCTCGCTACTTTGCTGCACTTTCCCCAGAAAAAAATCTCTGGTGGTCTAATGGACCACTCCAGAGCTCCCCCAAAAACTCTGGAAGTCCAGTGGACCCCTCCCAATGCCCCCGATGCCCCCCAAACCAAAGTTTCCTGATGGTCCAGTGGACCACCTCCCAAGCATCCCCCCCAACTCTGAATGGCTTCATGGTGGTCTGGTGACCCCTATCTCCTTCACTTAGTTCAAATGCATCAGAACTGAACAACTAATGCCTCTGCTGATTGCACTGCTGGTAGCACCAGCTCCCTCTACAGGCCAATGGCCTCCTCACAGTGGACTGCATTGAAGAATGGCTCTGTGCTTCTGCAGAACATTATTTCTCCAGCAGAATTCACCAACATGGGTCAGTATCTTCCTCAATGTTTCCTACAACAGTCTCATTGTCTTTTCATGTCCCCTAGAAATACTCATTTCAGGATTAAAACTTTCCTGACTCAGATACTGCCGAATCCATCTACAGTCTCCCATGTTCCTGTGACTGTGACAATATGGAGTCAGAACCTACTGCAAATCAAAAACTGTATCAAATAATAACTGACAGCCCTACATTTAAAGACCGGAATGAGGACCATTCTTATCCATAGTTCCTGCTTAAGATCTCCAAAGCATTACAGGTAGGAACTTCACCAGCATCCAGGCCGTCCTACTGTTACTAGGTGATCCAAAAGAAATAATTGCTTTTACAATTCATCAAGTCTTTCAGGACCTTCAGCTCAACAACTGGAATACCCTAATTTCAATTTAGACAGTATCCAGATGTTTCAAATTGATTTATAAGGTTCATTCTGTTCCGGGCCATGACCAAAGTTGCTGCCCCAGAAACAAGTCATCCAAGTCTTACGTGCTAACCCTGTCAGGAAAGGCCACAAAATTTAGACATTTAGGAAAGAGGGTTTACAAAGAAGCAAAGCTCGCAATGAAGTGCCAGTATCCCAGCTCCAGATACTGCACTACCATCATTCACTCCTCCAACAGATTATGAGAACTCAATTTGCTTCATCTGTGGATCCTCAATACCATAGCACTTGCCATCTTATTCACAAAGGTTTGGGGGGAGGGGTCTTTTACTAAAGCTTAGCTCGAGTCATCTGCAGCAGGACCCATTTTATTCTTATAGGCCCTGCTGCAGATAACTTGAGCTAAGTTTTAGTAAAAGACCCCCTTGGATAGCTTCCTTAAATAAAGCCTATAAAAGACTTGGGAAAATTCCACTGCTTATTTCTAGGATAAGCAGCATAAAATGTATTTACTATTTTGGGATCTTGCCAGGTACTTGTAACCTGGATTGGCCACTGTTGGAAACAGGATGCTGGGCTTGAGGGACCTTCGGTCTGACCCAATATGGCAATGCTTATGTACTTATGCTACTTACAATATTGCCTCTCACACAGCAGCAGCCATTGCTGCAGGAACAATAGCATGGCTCAGGACTTCTAGAAGTCCTACACAACCATCTTGTGGACAATCCTTGCCTAGGACATACTACTACTACTAATAATTTCTCTAGTGCTATTAGATGTATGCAACACTTTATACATTATATGTAGATACTTTCTCTGTCCCTAGAGGGCTCACAATCTGTTTTTGTACCTGGGGCAATGGAGGGCTAGTGCCTTGCCCAAGGTCAGAAGGAGCTTGACCGCACTATCCATTAGACTACTTCTCTACCCATAATTTTTATAGAGAGGAGACAATCTCTTTTGATATAAAAGAAGCCTGCACCCAAATTGCAAATGATATGCACCATTGGCACTTTCTAAGATTCACTTTTTTCAATTTTCACTATCAATACTAAGTTTCATCAGCTCTCAGAATAAACAGCAAATGTCCCAAGTTTTATTCTCCTCATCTGGCTTTGAACTTTAGGGTTTAGTGGGATATAAACGCTGACATTAAATTAACTTAAATTAAATGTGGGTGCATAGAGAGAGTAATGGCCAGCAAGAAAAAGGAGGTGATAGTGTCAGTGGTGTCTCTAGACAGAAATATTTGGGGTGGCAACAGGGGGCCAAGCTAGATATGGAGGGGGACAAGTCAGAACAACATTTCTACATACCATGCAATCCACCACATCACACACTCCTATCCCAACCCCCTTTTTAAAATTTGCAATGTAAGACACCATGAACTTCTATGCATAAAGAAACTCTCCCCCTCCAGCTAGTTTCAGATCCCATTATAATATATAGCATCATTCAACAAATTCTTCTGTGTAGGATTGCTCAGGGTCTCAATATTTTTTTTTTTTTTGTTACATTTGTACCCCACACTTTCCCACTAATGGTAGGCTCAATGTGGCTTACATGGGCAATGGAGAGTTAAGTGACTTGCCCAGAGTCACAAGGAGCTGCCTGTGCTGGGAATTGAACTCAGCTCTTCAGGACCAAAGTCCACCACCCTAACCACTAGGCCACTCTTCCACTCCTTGAACATCCAATTCTGTATCACAAATTCCATATTCCCCCAACAATGGATCTATCCCTCTTACAACATGCTATACAAAAAATATTCAATGTGATTTAGAGGCCGACTGAAACTGCTACCAAAATTGTCTAAACACTTTTGCCCGACACCGAAACTGCAGCCAAAACGTACCTGGTTTCAGCCGATGCCGAAACCAAAATCAAAAACCAAAGATTGGTTGTGTGAATATGAACCAATGAGCTCACTGGGAGCTGTCAGAGCTTGCAGTCAGAAGCCTTCTGTTAAACCCACAGAAAATCTTACCCTCCAGTCCCAGGACCTGCAAGCACAGGCTGACAACTGGGAGAGCCATTTTAACAAGGACTTCTCAACAAGTCTGGCATGTTTAGGTTTCCAAGTCAATGCAGATGTAGTTAAATAAATTCTGAGAGAAGAACTTTTTGAGAATGCATAAAAAACTCATGATTGTCAGCTTTTTATGCTTACCCAAACTGTGCACAAGTAATGAGTAGCATTGCGATGTTTCCCATTTTGATTTAGTTATAAAACTGATTAAGGACAAGAATGATATAAATTTTTACTAAGATATGGTAAAAGAGTCTGGGCACTGGCCTACACTGTGGATGTTATACCAGCCTGATGCATAATGCAGAATAAAAAGCACATAAATGTTACTGCATGCAAGGAGTTTGTTTAGAAAAATTACTATCAAGGGCAATAAATTTCTGAAATTATTTTCTAATAAATTACTCGCATTGTCTGATTCACAACAACGTTATCTGTTAACTTCCGCTATTCAGTATAGATAGCTTCAACTTCAACACTGCCTGGCTACTAATTAACTACTGACCTACCTACTGATAATTAGTTCAGTCTCTTCTTATCTCTGGTCATACTGCCTCTGCTCTCTATAAGCTATTAATTGCTAACATTTACAATGAAGTACATGGACTTCAAGCATCGCAACAAGTGGACGCTGGTCACAGTATTACAGAAAAATCAGTGGTCTTATTTTTGGATATAAACAATAAAATCATTGGCCTCAGCCTCTACTCTTCAATCCATGTATTTCTTCTACCATAAAACGTCTTGGACACCACGAAAGCTTTTTACTGCAGGCCTAACATCGACTAATAAGTGCTGGAATTGTAATATACAAATTGGAACTTTTCTCCACATGCTCCATGAATGCGAGGCAGTGTTGGCCTACTGGAAGGACATATGTATGGTTCATTCTTCTACTAACCTATAAATGTACTCACTCTGCTGCTCCCCAGTATCTCTCCACACTCGTCCTTCCCTACACCCCTTCCCGTGCACTCCATTCCCTGGATAAATCCTTCTTATCTGTTCCCTTCTCCGCTACTGCCAACTCCAGACTTCGCTCCGTCTGTCTTGCTGTGCCCTATGCCTGGAATAGACTTCCTGAGCCCCTACGTCTTGCCCCATCCTTGACCATCTTTAAATCTAGATTGAAAGCCCACCTTTTTAACATTGCTTTTGACTCGTAACCACTTGTATCCACTCGCCTCCACCTACCCTCCTCTCCTCTTTCCTCTACACATTAATTGATTTGTTTGCTTTATTTTTTGTCTACTAGATTGTAAGCTCTTTGAGCAGGGACTGTCTTTCTTCTATGTTTGTGCAGCGCTGCGTACACTTTGTAGCGCTATAGAAATGCTAAATAGTAGTAGTAGTAGTAATTATTAAGAAAAGTTTTCACATTGACTGTGATATATCGCCTTCCATTGTTATCTTCAAATCTTTATCACCAAGCGTACATCTTCAAGACTCTCAGAAAATTATTTGATATTCTACTTACTATTGCACACAAAGCAATCCTTTCTAATTGGAAATCCTTTAATTTGTTGAATGTTCATTTTTTGTAGCAAGCTGTTCTTTTACATCAAAACTGGAATTGGCTTTAGCACAAAAATATGGCACAATTCCAAGTAAAAAGAAACTATGGTCTCCCTTAGGCTCCAATGTGCAAAATTCAATTAACTCATGAATCTATTCAAGAACCTCCTTTTGTGATACATTTGTCTTGCTTCACTTTACTTTGCATCCTGTTGACACAGTTTTTCTGATGGTCAATACAGTTGTACTCTTATTGTTATTATATTTAAAATTTTTCAATAAAATATCTGGATAAAAGAATTATTTTCTAATATAAAAACTTCATTTCATTTCATTTCAATCTTAAAGAAACTTCAGACCGCTCAAAACATGGCAGCTAGACTTATATTTGATAAAACGCGACAGCTCAAAACTCCTCCGGCAAAAATTACACTGGCTCCCAATCAAAGAACACATTGCTTTCAAACTTTGCACCATGGTTCACAAAATTATCTATTTATTTTTATTACATTTGTACCCTGCACTTTCCCACTCATGGCAGCTTACATGGGGCAATGGAGGGTTAAGTGACTTGCCCACAGTCACAAGGAGCTGCCTGTACCTGAAGAGGGAATTGAACTCAGTTCCTCAGGACCAAAGTCCACCATCCTAACCACTAGGCCCCGGGATACATGACAGACTTGATTGACTTACCAATGAGAAACACATCCGAATCAGCATGAACCTATCTGAATCTGCACTACCCAAGCTGCAAAGGTCTTAAATACAAAACAACTTACGCATCCAGCTTCTCCTACTTAAGCACACAACTGTGGAAAGCATTACCAAAAGCCTTGAAAATGACACATGACCATCTAAAATTCCGTAAAGCACTAAAAACCAACCTGTTCAAAAAGGCATACCCTACTGATCCAACTTAAATGCCCAATCTCAGCTACACAACAAAACTAAAGAACATAATGGACGTGACACAACTCTTCCATTATACAATTCCCTAATGTGGCTGTGCCACATGAACTTTATCTTACCTCAACATCACTTTGTGTTTGTTCACACCAGAGTCCGCAAACACCTCTCCGGTACTATGTAAGCCACATTGAGCCTACAAATAGGTGGGAAAATGTGGGATACAAATGTAACAAATAAATATCATTTCTCTACTAACATCATAAGCTGACCAGTACTTGTACTGTACTTCAAAACAATCACTGCAGGATCCTTTTTCTTAGAGTCTAGCTTCTGCACGCCACAAGTTTGATTAAAATGCTGCATCTTCATTATACTCAAGGGAGCCTGGAAATTCTTTAGAATCACCCAAATAGTATCCAAGCCTGGACATGTACACTGTGTCTGGAAACAAAAATGAGCCTCCTAAACCTGCACCAAATTAATTAAAGTTCTATGTGCCACCAATGCCATATTACATAGGAATCTCTTGTCCCGTTTAAGAAATTTTTAACTTTTATAAACTGCTGTCATAAATCTCATTTTCTGACACGACTTAATTACTTACCCCTTGCTTACTAAGCCACGCTAGTGGCTGCCTGGCGCTAATGCTGACACAACCCATTCACTTTGAATGGGCTATGTGGGCATTGCCACGCGGCAGCCACTAGCATGACAGGGGGGTTGCTTACTCGATGATGTCATCCATGATGATATTGTGCATTGGTAAACAAACAAAATGTTGTCAAAAGAAGATCGAGTTTTAATTAAAATGCTCAGAGTTGAAAAAGGATATGGCGCTAAAAGATCAGATTTAAATATTTCAGGTTCAGATGGACATTAACTGTGTTAGAAACTCTAACTTTTGGGTAGTGTTATTTAAAATGTGTCATCTCAGTAATGCTAATGTGGATTTCTATGAAACCACACAACATTGTTTGAAATACATGTCACTTTGTGCACGTAAAATGTTTATTCATTGCCGGTTTGCGGTTGTTACTGCAAAATGTTTAGGGGTCACTGTTTTCTGGACACAGTGTATAATTTAAACAATGAAAAACCATATTTTACCTCCAAGCAAAACAGCCTTTGCACACATGGACCTCTGTGAGTGAAAACTGAAACCAAAACCCACAGTGCTTTTATAATGGCTGACTTTGTACTGCATTTGGAGTGACAGTTGATTGTATTACATTACATTGGAATCTTGTACATTACAACTAACAAGGTCAAAGCGGATAACAATCAAGAGAAGAAGCGTTCTCCAGACAATTATACAATAGATAGTCACAGACTCAAAAGTACAAAATCTGTAAATTAAGAAAGGTATTTCCAGAAAAGGAAAGCCTTTAATAGCTTCCTAAACTGGAAATAGTACCTATTTGCCTAAGCCAGTGGTTCCCAAACCTGGTCCTGGAGGCACCCCAGCCAGTCAGGTTTTCAGGATACCCACAATCACAATGAATATTCATGAGAGAGATTTGCATGCACTGTCTCCACTGGTTGCAAATCGATCTCATGAATATTCATTGTGGATATACTGAAAACCTGACTGGAGTTCCTCCAGGACCAAGATTGGGAACCACTGGCCTAAGGGAAGAAGGTAAAGAATTCTAACTAGAGTCTGCTTGGTATGTTAAGAAAGATTGTGAGGGTCATAATGCGTTTAATTTACAAACAGTAGGAAAGCCTAACACATAGAGCTTTCTGGTAGTTTTATTATTCCAAATTTACAGACTTAAATTCCTGCTAAACTTTTTTTTTATCAAAAGCATTTATTTGGAGCACTCTATATACCATATAAACTACTATGCAAGATCATAGCTGCATTACTTGCAATCACATTACACACACACACACACACACACACACACACACACACACACACACACACACACACACACACACACACACACACAAGAATGCAAAGTAGCCCCCCCACCCCACCCCACCCCAAGACTACCCTACAATCCCTGGTGGTCTACTGGTATATTCAGGACAGGAGTGATCCTCAGTCACTTTTACCCATGTGTAGGGTTACCTTTACCATATGGCTCCAGAAAAAGGAGGACGGATTGAGCCAGCCGGGTTTTACTTCCATTGCTTTCAATGGAAAGCAATTGCTTTCAATGGAAGTAATTGAGCCAGCCGGGTTTTACTTCCATTCCTTTCAAAGCAATGGAAGTAAAACCCGGCTGGCTCAATCTGTCCTCCTTTTTCTGGAGCCATATGGTAACCCTACCATGTGTGCACTACTCTCAAAATTACTGCTGTGACCTCTTGCAGCAGTCTTATGATCTTGCCACTAGAGGTCTTATCTGCCATTTTGAGAGCAGAGCCAGTATAGGCAGGAGCGACTGGGGATCACTCCTACCCTGATTATACCACTAGAACATCAGAGATTGTAAGATAGGCCCGTCTTGTTTGGAGGGGAGGGAGTTGGAAGAAGGGAGACAAACAGGACAAAACACAAATTTTTGGCTTCCACTGAAAACACACTGTCAGTTTCATCCAAAAATGAAACTATTGATATAGCCTTTCAGCCAAAACCAAAATCGAAACCAGGCAGAAAAAAGGATTTGGGGTCAGTTTTGGCACTGTAACCAAAATTGAAACTGAAATTCGGTCAGCCTCTATTGTGATTGTCATCTCAGGAACAGCACACATTCCTTCCACTACCAGACACTTTGTTTAAAGCAGATGAGTTTTTGTTTGTGTGGTACTCTACAGGATGTAGAAACCACTAGTTTTCAACATTTTAATTTTGAGTGCCAAGGACCTCCTTTGAAATAGAACTCGACGCTTTGCAAAATAACACAAAGCCCTGCAAAATACATTCAAAACCTAGACAGCAAACTTACCAAACAATAACAGGCCTAACCCACTAAACAGTACTGTAAATATTACACTGGGTCCTAGAGCACCAATAAACCTACTTCTGGGCAACTAAAACAAGCTGTATTGTTACAGATTCCTACCCAGACATTACATGCTAGCAGAATCTTTCACTGCCATCGCACATGCAGAACATGGACAGACCTACCTGATACAAAACAGGGGACCACAAAAACTGAAATGGAGACCTCCCTCGTCCCTCTGTCCAAAAAACCCAAATTCTATAAGCAATACAATACTGGTAAAAGAGAAACAGAAATGCATTTTCTCCTGTACTCTGCAGTATACAGAACTAGAAGAGTTGTACATTTCCCAAAGTGGACACATTCCAATCTTTAAAAAGTATTTAAAAATATTTTTATTTTGTACCTTTGCTGTCTGGCATTTTATTTCTAATTGGGATGGACCCAGTCTCTCTTCTGCTTTCCTTGTGTCAGTCTTCTCCTAAATTATTTCCCAAGTTTGCTTTTCCATTTCTTCTCTCTTATCTTGTCTTCTCTACTTCTGATGCCACTGATGTATGTTTTTTTTCTACTTTTCTCTTCTCTTCCTTTTTATATCCTAATTCTTCCTTTCTCTGACCCTCTTTTTAGTCTCCTCCTTTTTACCTCTCTTCTACCTACCAGCTTTTTCCATCTCCCTCACATCCCCTCTCCAGCACTCCCCTTGCTCCCTCTGTCTCTTTCCCTAGTCCTCCATTTCATAGTAATATAGTGGATGACAGCAGATAAAGACCTGAACAGTCCATCCAGTCTGCTCAGTATCCTCTGTACTGTCCCTCTCAGCCCTCACCTACCCTGCATCTCATTCCCTCACCAGTCCCAGCTCCATCCATGCCTTTCCTTTCTTCCCATGCCTCCAGGCTATTCTTTTAATTTCTTACTCTGTACCCCATTCATACTGCCTCTCTTTCAACTCCTTTTTAGCCTAATTTCCACCTTCACTCCACCCCCTCAGAGACCCATCCCCTTCTTCCAATACCTCTCCGCAGGACCCCCATCACTTTTCAGTGCTTCTCATCCTCTCTCCAGTCTATCAGGTCATTCAAATTATGTATCTCCCCCAGCCTTCCCCACACTTCATCCCCTCTCTCTTACCCCTCTCTCATTTCATCCCCTCTCTCTTACCCCTCTCCTATTTCACACCCTTACTCATTCTCCCAACCCATCAATACATTCCCACTCTTACCTTCTAATTGCCAGATCTTCACCCTTCAAGTCTCTATCTCTCCCATCCGTGTCTCTCCAAACACTCCCCAACTCAATCACCAATTCCCAGTCATCTTCTGCTCTGTTACCCTAGCCCTCTCCTCTAGTTTATCACAAAATGTTTTCCATTCCAGAGCAGTATTCAGCCCTCTATGGGCCATAGATTGCACAAAAACAATATCCAGCACTGTTCATGTTGCCTAAGTAAGCATCTGATATCACCTCTCCGTTCTGTCAAATGCAATTGCTCCAGCACCACACATCTAATAGCTACAAACACATGTGATCTTTTGCTGTGTGATGTCAATACGTTGAGCATGTGGATGGGAGATGCCGGTTTTTAAATTGGGGCGTCCTTGTGCTACTACTACTACTTAACATTTCTAGAGTGCTACTAGGGTTACGCAGCGCTGTACAGTTTAACAAAGAAGGACAGTCCCTGTTCAAAGGAGCTTACAATCTAAAGGATGAAATGTCAAGTTGGGGCAGTCAAGATTTCCTGAATAGAGGTGTAGTGGTTAGGTGCCGAAAGCGACATTGAAGAGGTGGGTTTTGAGCAAGGATTTGAAGATGGGCAGGGAGGGGGCCTGGCGTATGGGCTCAGGGAGTTTATTCCAAGCATGGGGTGAGGCAGTAGCATCCTACTGCCATTTTGTGAGTGCCTGTATTTCATTTATTACTACCTGCAATCATTTTTTTCACTATCTTGGACTGTTTAAAGTCTTCTTTTTCCTCCTGAAGCAGCTTGGATTGTGAAACAGGGACCTCCTGTCAGGATTAAAGAGACATTTTGGTGGACTTTACCAAGATAAGTGTTGTAGAATATATGTATACGTGCAACTGATGATTATGTACTGTTTGCAAATTAGATACTGTATCAGTAAGAGTAATTGCCTTACAAGGATGACTTTGATCCAGATATAACAGTGGAGTTTTTTTATGACTGATGATTATTCTGAGCCACCTATAGTTTGAAGGCTTGCCTTACAGATAGGAGTGTCTCCTTTGGTTCACTGAGGTCTTTTTTCTCTACTTTTAAAGATATGGATGTTCCTTCTGATACAGATCATTTTTGTAGAATTAGTATTTTTTTGACGTGTGATTTCAACTACTCCAATATTATTATTATTATTATTATTTATTGCATTTATACCCCACATTATCCCACCTATTTGCAGGCTCAATGTGGCTTACAGAGTGTTGTTATGACATAGTCATGACAGGATCTTAGATACAATCAGTGATAAGCAGAGATTGGATGAGGAATTAGAGAAGAAAGTAATGGATAGGGTAGTGTTAGAGGTGTATTTTGGTATCTGGGAGGGTTGGTGTGGTGACTGAATAAATGTTATATGAGGGAGTGCTAGGGAGGTAAAATTCCTAGATTTGTTCCATTTATTAAAGGTGGAAAAAAGAGCAAACAACAGCCAGCATGGCCAAAAGGTGAAATGAAAGAGACTATTAGAGCCAAGAACATCTTTCAAAGAATGGAAAAAGGATTCAAATGATGAAAATAAGAAGTAACATAAGCACAGTCAAGCTACATGCAAAGCATTAATAAAGAAGGCTAAAAGAGAATATGAAGAAAAACTTGATGCGGAGACAAAAACTCATAGTAACACCTTTTTCAGGTACATCAGAAGCAGAAAGCCTGTGAGGAAATCCATGTGACTGCTAAGTCATGAAGGAGCAAAAGGGGCACTGAAGGAAGACAAGGCCAAAGTGAAGAGATTGAATAAATTCTTTGCTTTGGTCTTTATGGAAGAAGAAGATGTAAGTGAGATACCTATACTGGAAATGGTTTTCAAGGGTGAAGATGCGGAGGAATTGAAAGAAATCTCTTTATACCTGGATGACGTACTGAGCCAAATTGACAAGTTAAAGAGTGTTAAATCACTCCAGGGTATTGAAAGAACTCAAATATGAAATTGAGGATGAAATTGAGGATCAGCTGTTAGTGATCTGTAACCTGTTGTTAAAATCATCTGTTGGAGGGGGCCAATATAATGCCGATTTTTACAAAAGGGTCTAGGGGTGATCCTGGAAATTACAGATATGTAAGCCTGACTTCAGTGCTGGGCAAAATAGTGGAAACTATTATAAATAATAAAATTATAGAACACATAGACAAACATGATTTAATGGGACAGTCATCATGGGTTCAGCCAAGGGGAGACTTCCTCATCAATTTGCTTCATTTCTTTGAAGGCATGAATAAACATGTGGATAGAGGTGAGCTGGTTGATGTAGTGTATTTACATTTTCCGGAGAGGGGTAAATGTATGGAGTGGAGAATAGTAAGAGTCCTTATGGGAGAGAAAGCACAAAGTAGGGCGAAGAAGAGAGCACTGGATAAGGGGAGAGGATTAGCGCTGTGGTCAGGGAGAGGAAAAGTGAGAGCATTGTATAGAGGAGGGAGTTTGGGATGTGATCACTGGGCAAAGGGGCAACATGTGTGAGAGCACTGGGTATAGGGAGAATAGGAGGTGATGGTTCACTAGACATAGGGGCACAGAATAGGGGTGTGTGTTGGGTGGCTCAAATGAAAACTTGCTACAGGTCCCATGTGATCATTGTGCCACTACTACTACTACTTATCATTTCTATAGCATTACTAGACATACGCAGAGCTGTACACTGAACATGAAGAGACAGTCCCTGCTTGACAGAGCTTACAATCTAATCAGGACAGACAAACAGGACCAAATAAGGGATAAGGAAAATACTTAAGGTGGGAATGATAAAACAAACGTAGGTACTGAACAAATGAATAGGGGTTAGGAGTTAAAAGCAGCCTCAAAAAGGTGGGCTTTTAGCCTAGATTTGAAGTTAGCTAGAGATGCAGCTTGTCGTACTGACTCAGGAAGTCTATTCTAGGTGTATGGTGCAGCAAGATAAAGGAAATGGAATAGAAGAGAAGGGTACAGATAAGAGAGATTTATCCAATGAATGGACTTCCTGGGGAGGAGTGTAAGGAGAGATAAGAGTGGAGAGATACTGAGGAGCTGCAAAATGAATGCACTTGTAAGTCATTAAGAGGAGTTTGAACTGTATGCGAAAATGGATAGGGAGCCAATGAAGTGACTTGAGGAAAGGGCTAATATGAGCATAGCGACACTGGTGGAATATAAATCGTGCAGCAGAATTTTGAACAGAGAGATGGCTTAGTGGGAGACCTGTGAGGTGCAAGTTGTAGTAGTCTAAGCGAGAGGTGATAAGAGTGTAGATAAGGGTTTTGGTAGTGTGCTCAGAAAGGAAGGGATGAATTTTGGTGACACTGAACATGTGGGGCAAAGCTTCCCTCTAGTATCAGCAGCACAGACAACATGCATCAGACAGCACAACATAAATGATTATTTTATATAGAAAAAGATATAAGAATATTCTGTTAGTTGTGTAAAATGGATTACTAGCACTGTGGATTTCTATTAGTAGTCAGAAAGCTCAGATATTCACATGTGTTAAACGAGATAGGCCATTTGAAGGAGAAAATAAAAAAGGATGTTTGATACAAATATGTTTGCTGAAGTTTGCCCTTGTAAAAGCTTTAACATGCAGGGGGTTTCCCAGAACTGCTAACTTTTTTAAGAGGCACTGTCATAAGTCATTTGTAACTCACCAGGTATGAGATTTCATATTTCCTTCAGCTATGAGTTTCTGGAATTCATGTTCACACCTTCTCCATTCATTCAGGAAGGAATTATTTTAGCTACTTGCTGCTATCTGTGCTACCCAGCAAAGGGCACAGACTATTGCTCGACATAAAAACACTAGCTTTAAAACTATCTTCTGACCTTCATCACCCCAATCAGACAGAAAGTGTCTTTATTCTGTATACCTCATCATGGATGTGGTCAAATATTGCAGCTAAGATTTTTCCATTTTATCTTCAAAAGCTTTCTTTTGATAATACGGTGATATAGTGGCACCTACATCAGAAAGGAGCAGAAGATTCTCATGAAAGCTGAAAAATACAATTGGTGTAGCATTTAAAAGAATGTGTTAAAAATCATAATGTAAGTGATTTTTAGAGTTATTAAAACAGATCTGATTCACCCCAGAATTGCTTTGGTTTCTGGAGCCAAATGCTGGTGTAGCGACCCTTTACGGCTGCAGTGAGACCACTATTTTTATTTATTTATTTGTTACATTTGTACCCCACATTTCCCCACCTATTTGCAGGCTCAATGTGGCTTACATAATACTGTAAAAGCGTTCGCCAGTCGGTTGATAACAAATACAAGGTTGTATTGTGGTCGAATGAGGTAGGTGTGTGTCAGGCACCGTGAAGGTCGAAGGGAATGAAGATTGTATATTGTCCAGTACGATCATTGGTTGTGCTGTGTTGCTGGGTGTTATCTATGATAAACAGAAGTTCTGTTATCACAATGGACAAGTGGCAGATATTTCCCCTAGAAAGTGGTTCATGTTCACCCAAGTAACTTGAAGCGCCTTATCGATAAAAACTTGCCAGGTGTGTGTTATCCTCAGTTGCGCTCAAGGATAAGGGAAGGAGATTTACAATGGTAATAAATGTTAAATGGATGTATTTTTATTACACAATATTGTTTAAAGAATATTAATTACTTCAAAAATTCAAAAGAGAAATGTGACCAGTAGACTTCTATTACTTACAGATATATCACTATTCCAAGCTTTACAACAGAGAATATTTTCCCGTATGAGTTTCCCCCCCCCCCCCTGTTAGATTATAACTTCTCACCCTTTACTGAGTTAGCCAGCTTTCCACCAAAGTCAACTTTTTTTAAGGGTTTGAAACCACCAACATAGTTCCCCTCCTCAAACTAGTAAATTCTTCATTTTTCAGCACTTTAAGCACTCTCTCTCATAAGAGATGGCAGTATAAATTCTCTTTTTAGAGGAGCTACAGTCCCTACTTACTACCACAATTCACTAGAGAGTGGTCTTTGTCCAATTCAGAACTTCTACTTAAAAATTAGCTTTTGTTTTCATCAGCTATTAAAGCTGTCAAAGCTGTTTCAATTTACACAGTTTTAAAACCCATTCCTACCAGCCTCTGTAGTTAAAGTAGGATTCCTTTCAGAAACACATAAGTACATAAGTAGTGCTACACTGGGACCAACCAAAGGTCCATCAAGCCCAGAATCCTGTTTCCAACAGTGGCCAATCCAGGTCACAAATACCTGGCAAGATCCCAGAAAAAGTTCAATACATTTTATGATGCATATCCCAGAAATAAGCAGTGGATTTTCCCCAAGTCATTTTAATATGGACATTTACTTTAGTAAGCTGTCCAAAGGGGCTAAGCTAACCACCTTTACCACATTCCTGGCAATGAATTCCAGAGTTTAATTAGTGGAGGAGTGGCCTAGTGGTTAGGGTGGTGGACTTTGGTCCTGAGGAACTGAGTTCAATTCCCGGCATAGGCAGCTCCTTGTGACTCTGGGCAAATCACTTAACCCTCCATTGCCTGCTGCATTGAGCCTGCCATGAGTGGGAAAGTGTGGGGTACAAATGTAAAATAAATAAACAAACATTGAGTGAAAAATAATTTTCTCTGATTCGTATTAAATTTACTACTTTGTAGCTTAATCGCATGCCCCCTAGTCCTAGTATTTTTGGAAAGAGTAAACAAATGATTCATGTTTACTCATTCCACTCCACTCATTATTTTGTAGACCTCTATTATATCTCCTCTCAGCTATCTTTTCTCCAAGCTAAAGAGCCCTAGCCACTTTAGCCTTTCCTTATAGGGAAGTCGTCCTATCCCCTTTATCATTTTCATCGCCCTTTTCTGTATGTTTTCTAATTGCACTATATATTTTTTGAGATGCAGTGACCAGAATTGAACACAATTGAACACCCTCCTTCTCTGATGTCCCCTATAAATATTTAATCACCCATTTCAGCAACTTTCACAAATTTAATTACTTTTGAGGCAAATTCTCCAAGACCCCATTCAGACAGTAACATCCTACTCTAACCTCTGATCTTTCTCAATCACTGTTTCTAACTGTGGGGGTCTTTTACTAAAGGTTAGCTTGAGTTATCTGCAACAGGCCCATAGGAATATAATGGGCCCTGCTGCAAACAACTTGAGCTAATCTTTAGTAAAAGACCCCCTGTCTCTCTACAAATCATATTCCTCTGACATCACGGAGTTCCAACCTTCAGGCTTTCAACAGACTGCTAAAACCTGTCATTTCTTTCTCTATAATACCAGCAAAATTCGCCCTTTCCTTTCTGAGCACACTACTAGAACCCTCATCCACGCTCTTATCACCTCTCGCTTAGACTATTGTAAATTGCTTCTCACAGGTCTCCCACTTAGCCATCTCTCTCCTCTTCAATCTGTTCAAAATTCTGCTGCATGACTAATATTCCGCCAGTGTCATTATGCTCATATTAGCCCTCTCCTCAAGTCACTTCACTGGCTTCCTATCCGTTTCCGCATACATTTCAAACTCCTCTTATTGACCTATAAGTGCATTCACTCTGCAGCTCCTCAGTACCTCTCCACTCTCATCTCTCCCTACATTCCTCCCCGGGAACTCCATTCACTGGGTAAATCTCTCCTATCTGCACCCTTCTCCTCCACTTCTAACTCCAGACTCCCTTCCTTTTATCTTGCTGCACCATATGCCTGGAATAGACTTCCTGAGCCGGTACGTCAAGCTCCATCTCTGACCGTCTTCAAATCTAAGCTAAAAGCCCACCTTTTTGATGCTGCTTTTAACTCCTAACCCTTATTCACTTGTTCAGAACCCTTATTTTATCATCCTCACTTTAATATTCCCTTATCTCTTGTTTGTCCTGTTGTCTGGCCTAATTAGATTGTAAGCTCTGTCGAGCAGGGACTGTCTCCTCATGTTCAAGTGTACAGCGCTGCTTACATCTAGTAGCACTATAGAAATGATAAGTAGTAGTAGTAGTAGTAGTAGTAGGCTTTCCAACAATAAGCTGAAAATAAACTTTTAAGTCCCCCTTTAATAATACGTACATATATTCCTCTCTCTAACTCAACACCATTCACTACAAGCACAAAATAAACTATGAATAAACTTAAAATTTTGCTTTTATCCCTGATAACTCACTCTGCACAAGCTCCACAACATTGCCATGACCCCCAGCACCTAGCTGCAGGTTGGGCTCAAACTTAACCCCTTTCAGCACCACACTCATTGCAGCAAGCGCTTTCTTTAAAAAAAACCAACAACTTTAAACTTCACTGGTTTACACTGGGAATAAACTGACAGGCTGATATTCAAATTAAATTATTCATCTACCAGGGCTGGTAAATATATATAACTTCATTATCCATATATTTTCAAACATTATATGCATAGCAGTGGGCTGAATGTCACGATACTATCTGTATAATATGGGGCCTGGTTTGGAGTAGAGGGAGGGAGAATTTTAAAATGATCTGGAAAGAAGTGATATTTAGCCACTATTCAAATAACTTATCCATTTAATTTAGGCCTGTTGAACTAAACTGAGGCCTAAACTAAACTGAATTAAGCTAGTCCTAAACTAAGTAGATAGGGCCAGTGCAATGACCACATTAACAGGGCAATTCACTGAGAGCCTTCATTTAGGCATCCCGAGTGCATGGAGTAGAATAGAATACTAGCATAACCCAGTATCGATGCATCTAACATTTACACACTGACACTTGCACCAGCCATAAAGCTGGCATAAGCATGAATACCTAAGTGCATGAGTAAAAGAAGTACCACAACTACAACGAATGCCACTATTGTTAATGTTTTTATCCCAACAACTTTATTGCTTTACAATTCAATCCACTTTGCTTTTAGTAAAACTAAATTTTTCAAATGACCGTCAGTCATGTGAGTGTGCTTGTGAGTCATTAATCCAGCACAGCTAAAAAGGTTCAACAACTGTAGTAGCAGAAAGTGGATTGTTCAGTCTGATAAAAAGTTCCTTCAAATCAGGTCAGGTTACAATATTACTGATGTCTTCTGACTGGATCTGCAGGTTATGATCAAAGGAATCTCTGAAACACTTGATTTCTATATAGCAAAGAGTATCTTATCACTATTATTGTCATTATCATCAGCATCAGTTAATTCATCACTTGCATCTTCATCTTTATGTTTGTTATCATCATCATCATGCTGTCCAGTTACAGAGAAGGCTTTCACAAAGTTGGAATTATTGTGTCATTCTAACAATTTTTCATCTGATGGCAAACTCTGTATGAATATCTTCAAGAAGTGATGCAAGAACGTCAAGTGGGAACCTTTCAGTCTTAAGGCCAGACAAGCAAACTTCCTTTCTAAAGACTGTTATCAATCCAGTGGACAGTCACTCCAATGTAAAATTTCCTATGGGATGACAAGTAGTCTATTGTGGAAGAGACATATATCTGTTCACCAAGAATTGCTACTAGCTTAAGCTTCATATCTAGTTTAAAAGGACACAACTCATCACTGTTCTCGTGGCTGGAGACCAGTAACGAGTTCAACAAACACAGGTAACTCTACTGTTCTCATAGGCTATATTCACTGAACAGCAAAATTTAAGATGAGATGATCCACTGTTTGCGTGATGAGGTTTGCAATAACAAAATCCCGTGAAGGAGATCTGGTGGCCCGTTGTATATTCCAGAAGCAGGCAGAAAGTTGAAATGCCCTTTTTTTAATCTTGTCGGTGTTGGGTGTGGTAATATGATGTTACAGTGCTGGCTTTTGTGATGATTTAAAACTCCCGGAAATGGCTTGCATGGCAATAACCCAGTGGGTGGCGGTAAGGGCTCACTGTCTAGCCATGCGGTAAGAGTTCTCTTACCGCATGGCCGTGTGTGCCTGGGGTCTTTATAACAGCTGTGGTAAAAAGGGTCCTGGCACACGGGAAAAATGGCCCTTACCACTAGCAGGAGGCCCTTTTCCCACATCTTGGTAAAAGGACCCCTTAATATGTTATCTATCCTACTTTATGCTAAGACATATAAAGCTTTTGAGAAAATTTTATTGTTTGTCCTGCGGGCCAATATAACTCCCCATATTGCTTTAAGATGATTGAAAAGTATAAACGTCAATGGAACAGTTAATTTTCCAAGTTTCTATGAGTATCATATAGCCTTTTGATGCGTCAAGATGCTCTACAGATTACTGCTAATGATCTGTCTAATGCTCCGCTGTGGAAGCTGAGAGTACCACACCACTGCAATAGTTTCCTTGGACATCTCTAACAGAACAAGATACTAAGGCAGTATTAATATCTGCACAGGCAGCTTTTAAGGAAGTTAATAGCTGCACCCAAACCCCTTGGCTCTCTACTACCACAGTCACTATTTGGAATAATCCTCTTTTTAAAATACAGAATAACCGTGGAGTCACGTGATGCTATGAGCTGAGTAGCAGCATTTTGCAGCAGCTCTGGGACCCTCGTCTGCATTTCAGCTTATCAACACTACTTTATGTTCATCAGAGGCTGGATAGTAGTGAAAACTGCTTTATGGACAAATATTTGAGTAAGTCGCCGGTTGAGATGACGCATAAGGCTGTTAAAAAAAGAAAAAATAAAGACCGGACACACAGAGGCCAAGATTGCGGAGAATCACTCTTTGCAGCCAGCAGCCTTCATGGACACGCAATTGGTGCTGCTAACGAAAGCAATTGAGAAAGTGTGGGAACCGAAGTGGTCAGCATTAGACCGAAAGTTGGATTCCTTTCAGACAGTGCTGGATGGCTTGGGGACCCATATGGGAGATCTAGAAACCAGGATGTCTGCCTTGTAGGATGATTCCCATGGATATGGGCCTGACATAGCGCAATTAAAAGAACGTATAAAAGAACAGGAGAGCAAGTTAGAAGATCTTGAGAATCGTTCCAGGAGGAATAATATACGCATTGTTGGGCTATCAGAGAAACTTCCAGAACGGAACTTGGAAACGTGGTTGGAAAGCTGGCTTGCTAAGGAACTGGCCCTCACAGATTCTATGGGCTAGGTGGTGGTGGAGAGAGCGCACCGCATCAGACGTAGAGTGGAGGACCAAAACAGGCCTTGAGTTGTGGTAGCAAAAATTCTGAATTATAGGCATAAACTTGAGATTCTTCACGGGTTCAAAATAAAGAGAGAATTGCTGAAATATGAAGGGTATCAAATAATGATTTTACAGGATTTTTCCCCAGCTGTTCAAGAATTACGCCGACGGTTTCATCCTCTCTGCTCTGCTCTGATAAACAAGAAAGTTCGTTTTGCATTGCAATATCCGGTACCGTTAAGAGTTTTCACTCAAGGAACATGGCAGGCTTTTATGACTGTAACAGAGGCAAAAACAACTCTTTCGGAGAGCAGACTAACAGAAGTTGAATGATTACACTGCACCTTATGGTAGGGAAAGGTCTGTAAGTTTGATTGTTCTAACAAATATTATATGAACATAAATATTCTTTAATGTATGGAGATGGGGGTCCTTAGCATGTAACGTGATTCTAACTCCATCTCCAACATTGAACTAAAAAAGTAACATGCATTAAGTTGCTTTGCATTGCTGCTGCCAGGAACATTGGGTCAGCCCACTATCTGTGGTAGAAAAAACAAACCACCACCCCTTAATCCCCCTAGCAACAAGTACTACCAATCTTCTTCCACTCTGTCATCAAGAACTTCCCTAACCCCTGATTTCCCAAGAACTCCCCCACACCACCCCTCAACTCCCACAATATCAGCTACCCATCCCCCAATACTCCCACTTGAACCTGAAAGATGTAAGTGATACCCATGCCACAAATGGTATTTAATGTTGATGATTAGGATGAATTGAAACAAGTCTCAGTGACCTGGGAGATGAAAGAGGGAAAATTGACAATCCAGCTTATAATCGAACGAGAAAAACGCCCAAGTTCCGACCTAAATCGGGAGATGGGCGTTTATCTCACAAAAACGAATAAAGCGGTATAATTGAAAGCCGATTTTGGACGTTTTCAACTGCACTCCGTCGCGGATGCGGACAAAGTTGATGGGGGCGTGTCAGAGGTGTGGCGAAGGCGGAACTGGGGCGTGGTTATCTGCCGAACAGAGATGGGCGCATTTCACAGATAATGGGACAAAAGTATGCGTTTTTAGCTAGAATTTAGGGCACTTTTCCTGGACCCTGTTTTTTCACGAATAAGGCCCCAAAAAGTGCCCTAAATGACCAGATGACCACTGGAGGGAATCGGGGATGACCTCTCCTGACTCCCCCAGTGGTCATAAACCCCCTCCCACCACAAAAAATGATGTTTCACAACTTTTTATTTTGACCCTCAAATGTCATACCCACCTCCCTGGCAGCAGTATGCAGGTCCCTGGAGCAGTTGTTAGGGGGTGCAGTGGACTTCAGGCAGGTGGACCCAGGCCCATCCCCCCCTACCTGTTACAATTGTGCTGCTTAATGCTTAGTCGTCCAACCCCCCCCGAACCCACTGTACCCACATGTAGGTGCCCCCCTTCACTCCTTAGGGCTATAGTAATGGTGTAGACTTGTGGGCAGTGGGTTTTGAGGGGGATTTGGGGGGCTCTACACACAAGGGAAGGGTGCTATGCACCTGGGAGCTCTTTTACCTTTTGTTCTGTTTTTGTAAAAGTGCCCCCTAGGGTGCCTGGTTGGTGTCCTGGCATGTTAGGGGGACCAGTGCACTACGACTCCTGGCCCCTCCCACGAACAAATGCCTTGGATTTATTCGTTTTTGAGCTGGGCGATTTCATTGTCCATTATCGCTGAAAAGCAAAAACGCCCAGCTCACAACTTGGCGAATAAAACATGGACGTCTAATTTTTTCGAAAATACGCTTGGGTCCGCCCCTTCACGGACCCGTTCTCAGAGATAAACGCCCATGGAGATAGGCGTTTCTGTTAGATTATGCCCCTCAATCTATCCCATTTTTGTTCAGTGCTCCAAAATTGATAAAGAAATCTAAGGTGAAAAATAAAAATTTGAACAAAAACAGGCTAAGATAACAAATCACCTGGACAGGGTGGTAAATACAGAGAGCCAAAATAATTAAAAAATAAAAGTGCAGACCTACTATTAGTAATTTGTAATCTATAATTAAACTTATCAATAATACCTGAAAATGGAATTCTAATTTTTAACAAGAGTTCCAGGGGTAATCTGGGAAACTACAGACATGTGAGCCTGAACTTAGTGCCAGACAAAATGGTAGAAACTCTTACAAAGAAAATATTTATTAAACATATAAATAGTCATGGTTTAATGGGACAAAGACAACATGAATTTACCCAAGGGAAGCGTTGCCTCACCAATATGTTACATTTTTTCAGAAGGCATGAATAAACATATAGCTAAAGGAGAGCCAGTTGATCATAGTATACTTGGGTTTTCAGAAAGCCTTTGACCAAGCCCCCATGATATACCGCTGAGGAATTAAAAAAAGTCATGGGATAAGAGGCAATGTCCTATTACAGATTGAGAACTAGTTGAAAAACCTTTATCAATGGTGAAAGGTGACTAGTGTAGTACCCTGTGGATCTGTACTCAGACTAGCGCTTTTTATGAATACTGGAAACGGGAACAAAAAGTCAAATTTGTTGATCAAATTTGCAAATGATAAAAATTATTCAAAGTTGTTAAATCTCAAGCTGATTGTGAGAAATTGCAGGAGGACTTTGTGAGACTGGGTGAGGAGTGGCCTAGTGGTTAAGGTGGTGAACTTTGGTCCTGGGGAACTGGGTTTAATTCCTACTGCAAGCACAGGCAGCTCCTTGTGACTCTGGGCAAGTCACTTAACCCTCCATTGCCCCAGGTACAAATAAATACCTGTATATAATATGTAAGCCACATTGAACCTGCTATGAGTGGGAAAGCGTGGGGTACAAATGTAATAAAAAAATAATGGCAGATGAAATTTAATGTGGACAACTGCAATGTAATGCACATAGGGAAGAACACCCCCAACTATAACTACATGATGCTGGGTTCCACAAAAAGGATCTGGGTGTCATTTTGGATTATTTGTCAAAATCCTCTCCTCAGTGTTTTAAATGTAATTACCAAATATATGATCATAAAGCAGGAATATGGTAAACTAAAGGGTTCTTTTACTAAGCAGTGTTAAGCAGCAAACACAGGTTTGATCTCACATTAGATATTAGCGTGAACCCGCACTAACATCTACCATGTGGTTAAAGCCAGCAGAGCAGTAACAAAACCTGCACCAGCTGCTTAATGTGGCTAGGGAAGAGAGCTATGTGTGACATGAACTGATCAAAGATGTGGCCAGCTGTGAGAGCTAGGTTGGTACCATGTGCTAGCCGTCAAGAGTGCCAATAACACAGCTGCACATACCAATAGCACAGATGCACATACCATCTCAAGAGGGGGAACAAAGTGCAGCTTCACTTACCTGCAGTGTGTTAACGTGGCCACAGACCAAATAGTGGAGGTTTGCCTTCTCCTCAACATCTTATTCCCCTTGACACCCCTAATCACAACCTTCCTGACACCCCTAATCACAATACTGAAAACCCCTGTCACCACTGATCACAACCCTGAACTCACCCAATATCCCCAATGTCAACTCTCAACACTCTGACTCCCCCTCCCACATTCCATCATTTGATTCAGCCCCTCCCTGAACCCAAGCCACGCCCACAAGTACCAATAGAAACCCTGCCCACACACTCCCAGTCTGGTCAATACCTCTAGGATTTGCCCAGAGGTGGTATAGTGGGCTGGGACAGAAGCAATCTACCAACAGGGGGGCATCCTTCCATCTAAGGAGACAATCTTTGCCCCTATGCACAGCTTAGAGGGAACACAGGCTGGGAGTGGGAAGAGAGAAGACATAGGAAGGTTCTCTCCATTTTTGTTTTGTGATGGGGTGAGACTTAGATGTGAATCTGGATATCATGATTATCTGTGTTGTTACACTGAGTTTAGAGTTCTAACTTTGAATACCAGCAACTTAGGTCATATGTGACTTCTGAAACAAACTATAACCTTTCTGTGGTTGCATCATATATTGAAAATCAAAGTTAGAGAATGTAATATCATGTGTTCTTTAGCATAAAACAATAAAGTGCTGATATTCAAAAGGTTGTGTGCAGCTGACATTAGGTGCTGCCCACTTAAATTCTTTCTGAAACATTTCTCTCAAAAATGGTTAACATTTAGCCATATAAATCACTTATATGGCCAAAACTAGCCATTTTTATTATGGGTGGAATTTCTGGTGGGCAGGGGACAGGCACAAAACATATAGAGATAGTGGAGACATTCATCTACTATCAGAATAAGTTATGTGTGTGTGTTGGGGGGGATTTTTATACCTTCTTATTGTGGTATGTATGGTTCTTTCCTTCACTTTTACATGTATACAATAAGGAGCCTCCTTGACAACAGTGTTCCTTTTTATGTTTTTTTTATATACGATTTGGGTAAGATAGGTACAATTTTATTCTCCTCGCTTTTTTTTTTCTTTCACAAGACAACATGCATAGGATCAGTTTCTTGCACAACATTTTTCATTAATCTTTTATTGTTCACATCCATATCCTCTTGACACTTATATAGGGTTCTTCTCATGCACATATCACCAGGATCTACATGCAGTTTCTTTTGAAATATCAAACTCTGTATTTACAGGCTCGATTGGATATATGATATGCAATATTTGTGTGCACCTTTTCTATGTATGTGTTCTTTAAAGAATAATTTTTTATATGCTTTTATATTTTAATGTATAATTTGTTTGTTTCATCCTATATAATAATTCTCACCTCCAACGTTCTAATGTGCCTGGTACCGTGGCTCCCTCAGAAGTGGTCTGCTA
The DNA here is from genome assembly GCF_901765095.1 of Microcaecilia unicolor. Taxonomy (NCBI): domain Eukaryota; kingdom Metazoa; phylum Chordata; class Amphibia; order Gymnophiona; family Siphonopidae; genus Microcaecilia; species Microcaecilia unicolor. The sequence goes on from NC_044031.1 coordinate 471,601,164, forward strand.
GGCAGTTTATAATGCACTGACGTCAGTGATGTCACTGACAGCTGATTCCAAGGCAAGGGGAGGAGTAGGGAAACACGCGGAGTGTGTTTCCCTACTCCTCCCCCTGCCTGGGAAACAGCTGTCAGTGCCCCCCCTTGGCGCAACACCCAAGCCCCTGCCCTGCAAAACCGCGAGCCAGGCAGGGGGAGGAGTACCGCGTGTTTCCCTATGCCTCCCCCTGCCTACCAATCAGCTCTCAGTGCTCCCCCTGGCACAACACCCAAGCCCCTCCGCCCTGGCGCAGCACCCAAGACCCTCCCCCCAGCGCATCACCAAAGCCCCTACCCCCCCTCTTGGGCACATCAACTCCCTCGCCACCCACAGCCGCCAATACTAACGCTGTCCAACCGCTGCTGCTTCTCCTGTGGAGCAGCAGTGGCCGGTACAAAAAGAAAAAAGCCAAAAAAAGATTTTTAACCTGAAACGCGGCTCCGTAGACAGCCATCTGGCATTGGCTGTCATCACTGCAGCCACTCCTCCTCTCCCCTCCACGTCACTGCCCCTGCAGGAAGACCCCAGAGGAGCGCAGCGACGTCAGAGGGGAGAGGAGGAGTGGCTGCAGAGATGACAGCCAATGCCAGATGGCTGTCCACGGAGCCGTGTTTCAGGTTTAAAATCTTTTTGGCTTGTTTCTTTTTGTACCGGCCGCTGCTGCTCAACAGGAGACGCAGCAGTGGCCGGACAGCGTTAGTATTGGCGGCTGTGGGTGGCGAGGGGGTTGATGTGCCTGGGGGGGTAGGGGCTTGGGTGATGCGCTGGGGGGGTAGGGGTTTGGGTGATGCGCCGAGGGGGGAGGGGAGGGTCACTGGACATGGGTGGCTGCAGAGGGAGAGGAGGGTCGCTGGACATGGATAGCTGCGGGGGGGCAGGGAAGAGGGAGGTGGGGAGGGGGTCCTGAGACCAGATGGGTGGCTGCAGGGGAGGGCAGGGGAGACAGAAGGGACGCTGCAGGGGGGGCAGGGGGAGAGGAGGGCCACTGGACATGGGTGGCTGCAGGGGGGGCAGGGGAGAGAGGTGGGTCGCTGGACATGGGTGGCTACAGGGGGGGCAAGGGGAAAGGAGAGGAGGGTCATTGGACATGGGTGGCTGCAGGGGGGCAGGGGAGAGGAGGGTCACTGGACATGGGTGGCTGCAGGGGAGGCAGGGGGAGAGGAGAGTCGTTGGACATGGGTGGCTGCAGGGGGAGCAGGGGAGAGAGGAGGGCCGCTGCACATGCGTGGCTGCAGGGGCAGAGGAGGGTTGGTGGGGAGGGGGTCCTGAGACCAGATGGGGGCTGCAGGGAGGGCAGGGGAGACAGGAAGGACGCTGTGGGGGGGGGGGGGATTACCTTGCTAGCGCCCGTTTCATTGCCTACCGAAACGGGCCTTTTATACTAGTTTATTAATAGACCCCTGAGGCAGGCGTTTTATGTGCTGAAACACGGCCCGTGTTGGGTATTTCAGAAATAAAGGACTCCTGTTGTCTCAGTCTTGAAGGTCCAGCTGTGCTTTTTTTCTTTGATTGTCTGGACTTGTGTACTGTTTCACCCTTTCTCTTGCCACTTTGTATACCTTCTTATTTAACAGCAGCCCTTACAGGTATACCATTTCTGAATATATGTTATCACTATTCAGCTATCTTACCCAGGTAAAGGTACATGGATAATGCCGTGTTCAATATTTGCTTCTAGGTTTACGAGTGGTGTGCCACTCAGTGACTATATCTTTACCTATATGTTTACCTCCAGAGCTACTTTCAAGTGCAGTGTGTCTGCTTGATAACAGTAAAAGGCTGCATGGAGGAGAAGTTGGAATTATTTCTCCATTATATAGCATTCTTTCAGAGTTTGTGCACAGGACTGCTAGATTTGTAAAAACAGTCTAATGTTGACATACATTCAACTCAATTAATCAACTTTTAATCTCATCAGAGTACTTTTTGAAAAGCTAGTGATGTACACATGCAACATATTTCACTTCACAATTATTTAGAAAGATTTTTTTTATTTTCAAGTGTTTCTAAACAGTTGGTTCAAAAAAAATATTTGAAACATGCTTTAGAAATTTTTTCTATGTACAAATCAGCTTAACACACTTTAATTCAGGTTTATGTATATTAAATCAATTTTGATTGTGCCATTTTTAAGGCATATTAAACAAATGCATGCTAATGAATGTACTTCCCTTGCAAATGTATATCATGGATGAAGAAGGGTTTGAAAAAACGTACAAGCAGTGGGTGACCTAGAAGAAAGCAGCTGCATTAGCACTTTAGATCTAGAAAGTTAACAGCCAGAAGAAAAGCTTTCCTTTATTTAATTTTACTTAAATAATTGATCTGGTCTCTTGTCACTGTGAACGATACAAAACAGGAAACACATTTTATCACATAGCCTCAAAAAGGTCAGAGAAAAGTAATAGTCTTCTTTCTCAGTACACTTTGGGATCACCAATAATGTGTGAGAACCCTAAACTTTGGAAACAAGTTATAAACATAAACCTCTGGATTCTCTATATTGTGTCTAGAGTTCCATGCGAAATCCAAGCATATTCTATAACAATGCATGTAACTTAATTGACTTAAAAAGCCAATCAGCATTGATAATAGTGCTTTATGCTTTGAGTTAAAAAACAGTGCTTGGATACAAGCGACGCCAAGAGCTGTTTTTTTTACCTCAAAGCACAAAGGTCTTTTCAAAGATCCCCCTCTTACACCAGGACTCCACATCTGAGCTCAGACTATCAAAGACTCCTGAGGCAGGCCTGTGGCCGAAACACAGATATGTGTCGAGTCTACAATAAAGTTTGTTTTGTCCAACGCAGCTATCCCAGTCTCTGGAGTCATTGGTCCACTTCCCACTTCTTCTTTGTGTAAATAGCCGTTATTACTAAGAGGCATATTTTCAAAGCACTTAGCCTTCCAAAGTTCCATAGGTTTCTATGGAACTTTGGAAGGCTAAGTGCTTTGAAAATAAGCCTCATAGTCACATGGAGAGGCACTTGGGGATTAATCTATATATTGCGTGGAAATTTAAGCCTATTCTTTAAAATTTAAATGTACTTTAGAGAATAAGCTTAGGCAGAAATGTTTTCTGTGTGGGCTTTCAAGGCACCATATATAGAATCTCTCCCAAAGGGGTCAATATTCAGCATGATTTAAGCAGGTAGAAGAAGATCCTGCCTGCCTAAACTATGATCAGCATCCTGGCTTGATATTCAATGACACTTAACCGGGCTGTGTCACTGACTATTAGCTTTGACCATTGTGCCATTGTCTGGTTAGTATCCAATACTCAAAAGAGGAAAGAAGAGACAGTTCTAATCACTCAAAATTCAAGCAATGCTTCTTATACATCATTGTAGTAGGTCAAAAACCAGAGGAGAACAGCCTCAGAACTCAGCCTACTAATACATTTCAAGTCTTTTAGCAGGGCCTTATAGGGTGGTTCCAATCATCAGCATAAAAAACCCTTTGTTCTTTAAGACAATAAATCTATCTGATATGTTAAACATTTGCTGGTTATATCTGTTACACTTGTGGTGGAAACTATGAGCACTCCAAAACTTACCAGAATCCCACTGTACCCACATATAGGTGCCCCCTTCACCTATAAGGGATATTTATGTGGTATACAGTTGGGGGTAGTGGGTTTTGGGGGGGGGGGGGGCTCAGCAGACAAGATAAGGGAGCAATGGTGTGATGTATTCCTCGGAGCATTTATTTGAAGTCCACTGCAGTGCTCCCTAGGGTGCCCCATTGCTCTCTGGGATGTCTGTGTGGTCAGTTTACTAAGAATGCTGGCTCCTCCTACATCCCAATAGATTGATTTGGTGCATTTTTCACTTGTATATATATATTTTTTCAAAACAAAAAGGACCAAAGAGAAATGCCCAGAGCCCAAAAACATCTAGCAAATAGCCATTTTTGAAAAAAAAGAAAGATGTTTTTTTGTTTTGAAAATGGCTATATTTCCCACATGAATTTTGGATGTTTTTAGCAAAATGTCCAAAGCTGGACTTAGACGTCATATCGAAAATGCCCCTCCACATGTAAAGGAGTACAAAAACAGCTTTTCAAAATTAATCGTATCCTGAAACCTTTTGTCATTATTTAACCGTTTTCTGAATGTATAAGTACTTATTGGCCTTCTTTTATACATCTTTGTTCATTTTGGAGTGCCCATTAAATAGATATCTTTAAATAAATCACTATCAGCCACTCTTGGTGTTCTTACCAGTATGAGTAGATTGCTCCTTCTCAGGGACCATTGAAAGAGTCCTAAACCACCCACCAGAAATCCTTTATCTGCATTTTCTATGCTTGGGTACAGCATGGTGGACAGTGTGATTTTTAGCCACAGACACTTGGTCTCTGTTCTCATGGATTGTCTCTTCTGCTCTCCTGCATCTCCCCTCTGCACTGTTCCTCAGTGGTACAGGTTCTGCATCCACCTTGGTCTATCTGCTCCTCTTAAATGCCTTTAAGTAGAATTGAGTCCTCTCTATACTTACATATGAAGGTCTAGGATACATCCTGGTTACCTCCCCTTCACCTTCTCTCCTCTGTCCAGTCACCCCACATAAACATGAGTTCCATCTTTTCCTTAGGGGATCTTCACCTCACAGTCCAAGTTACTCATGACTCCCCTTTGTTCAAGGTCACTGTTCCCTCTAAGCTAAGTGGGAGTCCTCTGCCTACAGTTCTGCCAGTGAGGGGAGAGGGAGTGCTGTTTCACTATCATATTTTCAATAGTGAGGGACAGGCACGCTGTGAGAGAAACAGCCTGTCCCTAGCAATTGAAAACATAATACTAGAGCACCACCCCCACTGGCAGCAATTTAGTTGGAGAACTCCGGCTCAGCTTAGAGGGAACAGTGCCTAAGGGCAATAAAATGTACCTGGACTCGGGTCCTACCTACTGTCACAAACTAGGTTCACTACATGGGCTCTCAAGCTCATTTTCTGCATTCCTTTCCCACTTCCTAGGACGTAGAAAATGTTAGCAACTTTATTCTCCTTCTCAACTGAGGGACTTGGCGGCTATTCAAATCTAGGCTAAAAGCCTACCTTTTTGAGGCTGCTTTTAACTCTTAGCCTCCTACTCACCTGTTCAGTACCCATGTGTGTTTTAATCATTTTCGTAATAAATAATTCCCTGATCCAATGGTTCTGAAACCTGATCCTGGAGGCACCCCAGCCAGTCAGGCTTTCAGGATGCAACACAATGAATATTCATGACAGAGATTTGCATGCACTGCCTCCACTGCATGCAAATCCCTCTCATGAATATTCATTGTGGATATACTGAAAACCTGACTGGCTGGGGTGCCTCCAGGACCAGGTTTTGGAACCATTGCCCTAATCCCTTATGTGTCCTGTTTGTCTGTCTTGAATAGATTGTAAGCTGTTGAGCAGGGACTATCTCTTATATGTTTTGTGTACAGCACTGCACATGTCTAGAAGCACTATAGAAATGATAAGTGGTAAAAGTAGGATCCTCCCTTATGAGCTCATCTGGTTAATCTTTCTGGCACCCTGTGCCCCTGGGATGTTAAAGCTGGATTTCAGCATAAATCTTTTGATTCCTCACTCTTTTCTACTACTACTACTACTTATCATTTCTAAAGTGCTACTAGACGTACGCAGCGCTGTACACTTGAACATGAAGAGACAGTCCCTGCTCGACAGAGCTTACAATCTAATTAGGACAGACAAACAGGACAAACAAGAGATAAGAGAATATTAAAGTGAGGGTGATAAAGTAAGGGTTCTGAATAAGTGAATAAGGGTTAGGAGTTAAAAGCAACACCTTGCCCTTCCCTATTCTTCCGATAACTTCTGCTGGTGGAGGACCAAGCTCCTTATTGGATCACAGAGTTGGCAGCCCACTTCTAACACCTCCTACATTTTTGGACTCCTTGGGTGAAGGGTCCCTTGCCTTTCCATACACTCTATTTGTATACCTCTGTCAGAATTTGTAGAACACCTATTATTGGGGTCTACCAGCCTAGCCCACCCCTCATTATTTTGGAGTGGCACTACTCTGGAGCAGAAACCTAGACTGTTTCTCCTGTTACTGCGAGAAAAGTTGCATTTTGGCATCCTACTACATGCAATATTTGCGTACAGAGAAGAAGCTAGTAAGAAGAGGTTTCTTTTATAATACATTGTTCACTTATAAGCATCATGGTACTAGAACAGACCATGAGGGATGGGCAACCCCAAAATTTCCATTTCTTTTCATTTCCAATGTCATTGGCAGCATTGTTTGTTTTGTTTTGTGTTGGTTCGACTTCATTTTCTTTCCAAGGGCAATATTGTTAAGAGTGAACATTCTTTTGAAATAGTATGCCGTCTTTTGAAATAGTGTACGCTCTTTCTTGATAATTCGCTCATGGGTGATGGTTCATGCATGTGTGATGGTTCATATATGCACACACTATCACGAAAAAGTGTGCATTCTTTCTGAAAGAGACCATCCTCTTTGCAACTGCATACTATTTGCAGCAAATTAAAAACAGAAAATGTGATTTTTTTTGTTATGTTTATTTTTGTTTGTTAACAACATGCAACATCATAAGATATGTTGCTGACATTTCCCATATCATTGCAAATGGCAACTCATCCATACAAACCAAAGGTCCATCATGCCCAGTATCCTGTTTCTAACAGTAGCCAATCCAGGCCACTAGAACCTGGGGAGAGATCATGCTGCTTATCCCAGGAAAAAGCAATGGATTTTCCCAAGTCCACCTTAATAATGCTTTATGAACCTTTCTTCCAGGAACTTACCCAAACCTTTTTAAAACCCTGTTACACTAACCGTTTTTACTACTCTAACCTGCACCCCTTTTGCTGCAAACACCCCCTACTGTATACTCAGAATATCAAATTTCTATTTACATGGCTGATTACCTCAGGCGGTGTGCCTCAGCAGATAGAGTGGGATGGGGCAGATTACACACCAGATCTTCCTGGAAAATCTGATAATGATGTTAAGTAATATAGAGAATAAAAAGGTATTACAAGATTCTCAATCTGATTTGAACAGTGTATACAATAGTAAAGACACTGGTTAAATATAGTACAACTAATAGAAACATAGAAATATGATGGCAAATAAGGGCCAAAAGGCCCATCCAGTCTGCCCATCCACAGCATCTACTATCTCTTCCTCTCCATAAGAGATCTCATGTGCCTGTCCTATGCTTTCTTGAATTTAGACACTGTGTTTGTCTCTACCACCTCCAACGGAAGGCTATTCCACGCATTACCCACCCTTTCCGTAAAAAAGTATTTCCTTAGATTACTCCTGAGCCTAGTATTTAACATTTTGCATCCACTTTTTTTTTTTACTGGGGAATTGCATGGAATGTTTAGTTCAGATTTATGTTTAAATACCTTTAGTGGTATAAAAGGTATCCCAAATACAGAATTACAATTGTAAAATATAACAATATCATCAGTTTGAGAACCAAAATATCACACAATATGTAAACTTGTATGCCAGCTAAGCCCTATCCCCCAAATTTCCCCTTATCTCTTCCAACCCCTAAATATTCTGAGACCTATAATCTCCCCCCTTCCTTAACATTTCTCTCCCTGTTTACGAAGCTGCGCTAGTGGCTACCATGTGCTAATGCCAACACAGCCCATTCAATTTTAATGGGCTGTGCTGGCATTGCCGTTCAGCCACTAGCGTGGCTTCATTATCAGGGGGGTGTATGCGAAGAACTATTAATAGGTAAATCGGTAAAAACAGTTTGGAAACAGCTTACAACATTGAGTGTTCACAAATTTGAAAATGAAATTTAAGAAGTCCTAGCTATCTAGTACTAGATCCTGTTTACATCCAATAAACTTTTATTTCCTTTCTTACATCAGCAACAGCAACTATATTTGTCCTACTCAACTTTCTTTCAAGAAAATCGTAACACAGTCAGATGAGTATCAATTTCAGTCTTTCCTTTATGATAACCGTTTGTATCTATAAGAGTTAAATAAAATTCTTTGTTTTAAACTTGTTTTTTCTTTCAGATCCCTACAAGAATCAAATAGGTAAGTCTTTCAGGTTTTTGTGTGTGTGTGTGTTGAGCTCAGCTTTGTTTTTCTTTCTTTTAAGAAGAAATAAATGCCTATGTATGTTCTGTAGTTTTCCAACTTTATCTTTGTCTTCCACCTTTCTTGTTTATCTTCTTTTGTTCATTTCTCTTGGCTCTGAAGTTCTTCTTTCTTCAGGCTTGGTCTTCTTGTACCTTTTCTAGCTTTAATCTTAAATAAAAAGGAAGAAATACTATCCTCCCTTGATGTGTGCAATTATTAGTGTTCCTGCCTATTCTATATTCTGAAGACTGTGAAATATCTGGAACAAGAAAATCAATGGATGATTCAAGATCCATCCCTATTAAAACCTAGCTTTTTTTTTTCTCTGGCTGGGTCATACCAGCTTCCAGACGTCATACTTGCTCAAAGGAATTTCTTTATATAGCATATTTCTGTCTCAATTTCTCATAGAACAGGTTTTGGTCCTTGAGGTAACGTGAGCTAGGGTGGGCTCGGAGCCCAGGTAAGACAGACCACACAGCAATTGTAGGTAAAGTCAAATAATATTTATTAAAGGTATTAGGCAAGGGGTCCTGTTTAATTCACAGGAAGGAAGAAGGCACACTCAAAGCAATATCCTTTGACTGAAACAATGTCCTCAGGTGGCCTGCTCTTGCAGAGTCACAGTTTACGCGAATGTCTCTCAGCTCAGCAGCACTCTCACTGGTCGCTGGCCTGGTCCCTGGGTCCAGAGTTATCAGCACAGTCTCTAGCAGGTACACATGGATGGCTTGTAGCCAGCCTGGTCAAAACATAAACTTTCCAAGGTTCCAGGTTGAACTTGCCCTACCTGAACGTAGTGGTTGCAGTTTTCAGCTTCAGGGTGGAGGTCTCTGCACCCTCTGGGTCTCCTTAATCTAGCTCTGTCCTGGTCTTTTATACTTCCTGGATCATGCCCTCCTGGCTCCATCCTTCCCTTATCAATTTCCCCTTTGGGCGGGACTAGGGATTTAAAGGCATCCCTGACACTGTGATGGAGGCGTCCTATAGACTCTTTCACAGTCCTCTTTCCAGAGTTAACCAGTTATATAATTGGACTGCATATAACTGCACCTCTTAATTGTACCAAATTAAAGTCACTGTACTACAGTTACAGGTTTAAAATCTGCTTTCTGAGCATTCATTGCAAAAGTGTAATTTTCTTTGTGTCAATATTATTTTCTCGTGATATAAAATCAAGTCCTGAGGTCTGTGCTACTTCAGAAACTATTTCATCAAACAGACCTATGAAATAATATCAGAATTTGCTGTGAAGCAAACTTGAACTCCTGCTGGAGCAATAAATCCTTTTTAGCTATTCAGCAAACTTCTTTCAGAGTATTCAGTTCACTCAAGCAACACTTAGCCTTCAGATCACATCTGAGAAACAAATACTCCTTTTCCTCAAAATACTTCTAACCACTTCAGCACAGTTCACTCACTCACTCATATGAACCCTGTTCCTTAAATAAAGTCAATCAAAATCTCTTAGTTCTGCAAACTTTTACAATTCACATGTGCTCTCTCAGAGAAAACATCCAGCCACTTCAGTTCCTTAACTCTTTCTCCCCCACATCACCCTGTGACCTTGCTAAAAATAGGAGACCAATGCAGCCAGTATCCAGCTCTCATAGAACTCAAGCATGGTACAGGTCCCAAATTTAATATAGGTTTAAAATAATACTTTAAAACTTTGTTTTGGCTTTAGACTTCACTTGCAAATGTTGGGAGACACTAAACTTCACTTTTATGCAATAAATTCCATCTTTTGAACTTTTAGGATTTAATAATTGACTCTGAACTATTTCTATTAAATGCATGTTCTGGCATCACTCCTGTTACTGTAGAAGCAGACAGCACTGCTCATGAGCCACCCACCAACTCCCAGAATTCCCAGGAATCTCTGCCAGCCATGGGAGTCCCAGGTACAAAAATTTAACCTCTGGTTACAGTTCATTCTCTAGTAATGAATTACAGAGTGTGAGGGAGTAGGTAGTACAAGGCAGGGTTCCCTAAGAGGAACTGAGGCTGGAACTGAGCTATCTTAAAGCAGGGAATAGCTTATGTAACATCATGAGAAATTCAGTAGTAAAGACTGAATTCTCAGTGCTGTTTCCAGTCTCAGTAGAGTGTTGCTGTTCTTCTTGACACTGTGTAAGGTAATTCACCAACAGCAGAATTTGATTTGTCTGACATCAGTAGCATAGACTAGCATCTAAGAAGCATTTGACACATCAACAGAGGGCAGGCATTAGAACCGTCAAAAGGCTGCTGGCTTGTTTAGTGTGGGAGAATGTGGATCCCCTATGCCCCTCTTATCCTAGCGAAGGAGTCATCTGAAGCTGGTTGTTATTCCAACCAGGTGCCCTGCCCATAAACCCTATGGTGCAGGTACCACCCAGAGCAGGAGATATACAATCCTGTCCAGAGTAAACATTCAACTAAAGGTGCCCTGTGTAATCTTCATGGCCTCTACTAGGTAAGGTAACACCTTTCAGCGGAGCCACTGAGTCTACCACCAGCTGCCTGCAACTCTGTAAGTGTTAACATATTGTATACTGCACTGATAACTTTAACAACCTGTAACATGAATACAGCACTGAAGAACTATGTGTGACCCTCACCAATCAGGAGGGAAGACCTGAGAGAAGAGTAAGGAAATTTTAATTGTGTTTTTATGTCCGCTGCAGGCTGTATTCCTGGATATTCAAAGCCAGGCCATGTCCATGCACAGACACTGAATATCTGGTTATATGTTGGCTACTAAAATTTTTTTTTTCAATTTTGATTTTTATTAAACAGTCAACATAGCAACAGTTTGAGTCCACAGACTCCAATTCTATTCCATCAATCCAACTTAAACAACATTTTACATCCTTGCATTTTCTCCCTTACATCATTCCCCTTATATCCTCCCCCTCCCTTTACCCACCCCCTACCTCCCCCCCTTTCCCCACTCCCCAGTTTTCTACAGTCCATATTCCTATACTCTTCCCATTACTCCATCCAAATGTATCTATTCCTCTGCTGTAGGGCGATAACGCCCTCTGCGCCTATCTGTTAATTTCTCCAGTGTGACCACCACTTTAGGTCTCTCTATCCAATCCAGTCCCACCGGGCCCTTTGTCTGTTTCCATTTCAAGGCTATAGTAGATTTTGCCGCAGCCAGACCCATTCTCTTAATTCGGCATTGCCACTTCTTCCCCCCCTTGTTCCCTAAACCCAATAAACACCAGGTAGGATCGCAAGGGAATAATTGCCCCACCGCTTTGGTTAAAGAGTTCGTTACCTCCTCCCAATATACTCTTATTACCGGACAGTCCCACCATATGTGAATGAATGTGCCCTTCTCCCTCTCACACCGCCAGCAAAGATCCGATGAGTGAGGATACATAGCTTTTACTTTATCCGGCGTATAATACCAGTGACTTAATATTTTATATGCGTTTTCTTTGAGTAACACACATAAAGAAGCTTTTTTCATCTCGAGGCATACCTTCTTCCAGTCAGCCTCACTAAGTACTTTATTAAGATCCCGTTCCCAGGTTTTCATATATGCTAATTTTACGAAGTCCCTACCCCTAATATGGTCATACAATTTTGAAATCCCTTTCCCTCCCACGTCTATCTCCTCCCATAAGTTTTCAAGTTTTTCACTTTCCTTTGGGCTTTCCTTTAACCACCTTTCTTTCATGATATAATTTTTAACTTGGAGATATGCATATAAATCTGTGTCTGGCAAGTCATACTCCTTTTGAAGTACTTCAAAACTTTTAATGGTTCCTCCATCCATACATTCTCTAAACCGAATCAATCTTGGCTACTAAAATTTATGTGCTTAAGGGCAATATTCAGCCCTTAACCGCATAAGATAAGCACATAAATTGGGCCACATAAAAAGCATATCTTATACAGTTAATCTTCTGTGGTTAAGGGCTAAATAATAATTCTAGAAACCTACATCAGCAAGCAATTCTCCTTCTACCTGGATAGATTTAATATTCTACACTGCTCACAATTTGGTTTCAGACCTGCACACAGCACGGAAACCCTGCTGCTAGTCTTAACTACATATGTCAAAAACATCTATGTAAAGGAAACCAACTGATTTTGCTCCAATTCGATGCCTCTGCAGCATTTATTGTGGTGGACCATGCCTTGCTTCTGGAATGCCTGGGTCAGATAGGAATAACTGGCACTGTTCTCAAACAAACTATTCTGTCAAACAAAATAAGCAGCTCTCCGAATACTGGATGCCTAACTGTGGAGTTCCGCAGGGTTCCCCGCTCTCACCCATCCTGTTCAATTACTTTATGTCATCCCTCAGCACAATACATCTGAAACTCCATGAACTACTACTGTCATATGCTGATGACATTCTACATTTCCTACCACTGACCTCCGCAAATAAAGACCCAACACAATCAGTAATGGTCGGCATGAATGCTGTCAGTACGTGGGCCTTGACCAACAAACTAAAACTGAAAGAGCAAAAAAACCAAGCTTCTATGATTCTGGAATCAGGGAACTGTGGTCCTAGCTTCAATAACATTGTCCAATGGTCAAAACCTTGCAGTAGAGTCAGAAACCAAAGTACTAGGGGTTTTGCTTGATTTCTCACTCATATTCTCCTCACATATTAACCAGCTGTGGAAGAAATCTCTATTCAAAATGAGGCAGCTTTATCTAGTCAGATCACTCTTTGAACAAAAACTATTTGCACTGCTGGTACAAATGCTGATCCTACCACACCTGGATTATTGCAATGTCTTATTTCTTTGTATCAAGTGTCAATATCAGAGGAAAGTACAGATCATAAAGAACACTGCTGCCAGACTAATATTCAAATTGAATAGATACACATCTTTTCTTATCAAACTTCACTGGCTTCCCATATCAGATAGAATCAGGTGTAAAACTGCCTGCTTAGTCTTTCAAATCTTACAGGGTTTTACATCAGATTTGCTAACTAAAGTGGTTTCACTATGCTTAGTACAGTCCAATAGACTAGAAGAACAACTGACTCTAGTAACACTGTTTCATAAGGCAATCTGATATCAAAAGATCTTCAGTTATTATTATTATTATTATTTATTACATTTGTACCCCGTGCTTTCTGACACATTGCAGGCTCAATGTGGCTTACTTAGTAAATACAATTACAGAGTCGTGAAGGAGAATATTACAAGTTGTAGTAAACGTAGTAATAGTGAGGTTTTGAGGATATGAAAGTTGGATATGTAGAGGCAAACAAAGATAGGATAAGCAAAAGGAAAAGAAATTGGGAGGGGTAAGGAGAAGGAAGGATGGACAGGAGAAGAATAGAAGGATGGGCATAAGGAGATTGGGAGATATGGAGGGGCATAATCGAACGCGAATGCCCATCTCCATGGTCATCTATCTCTGAGAACGGGTATGTGAAGGGGTGGGACAAACCGTATTTTCGAAAAAAATGGTCGTCCATCTTTTTTCCGATAATACGTTTTGTGCCAGCCAAATGCATTGGATTTATGCGGATTTGAGCTGGGCGGTATCATTTTTCAGCGATAATGGAAACCAAAGACGCCCAGCTCAAAAACGAACAAATCCAAGGCATTGGGTCGTGGGAGGGGCCAGGATTCGTAGTGCACTGGTCCCCCTCACATGCCGGGACACCAACCGGGCACCCTAGGGGGAACTTGTAACAATTAAAAAAAAAGTTAACTACCTCTGAAGTCCATAGCTCCCTTCCCTTGGGTGCTGAGCCCCCCAAATCCCACCCAAAACTCTACACTAGTACCATAGCACTTATGGCTGAAGGGGGGCACCTAGATGTGGGTACAGTGGGTTTTCGGGGCGGTTTGGAGGGCTCCCATTTACCACCAGAAGTGTAACAGGTGGGGGGGGGGGGGTGGGCCTGGGTCCACCTGACTGAAGTCCACTGCACCCACTAACAACTGCTCCAGGGACCTGCATACTGCTGTGATGGCATTTGAGGCTGGCATACAGGCTGGAAAAAAAGTTGTTAAAGTTGTTTTTTTTTTTGGTGGGAGGGGGTTAGTGACCACTGGGGGAGTCAGGGGTGGTCATCCCCGATTCCCTCTGGTGGTCATCTGGTCATTTAGGGCACTTTTTTGGGACTTGTTCGTGAAAAAAAAAGGGTCCAAAAAAAGTGACCCAAATTTGCGCTAAAAATGCCTTTCTTTTTTCGATTATCGGCCAAGGACACCCATCTCTCCTCAGACGATAAACACGCCCCAGTCCCGCCTTCACCATGCCTCTGACACACCCCGTCAACTTTGGCTGTTTCCGCGACAGATTGCAGTTGAAGACGCCCAAAATCAGCTTTCGATTATACCGATTTGGGCACCCACGGGAGAAAGACGCCCATCTCCTGATTTGGGTCGAAATATGGGCATCTTTCTCCTTTGAAAATAAGGTGGATAGTCTAAGGTATAATGATCATCAGGACCGGGATCAAGAGGGTTTAAGAGTTAAGTAGGGTCATTCGGGTAAGTTTTCTTGAAGTGATGGGTCTTCAACATTTTCCTGAAGGGTAGATGGTCATTGATTGTTTGGTATTCCCTGTACTAGAAGTATAAATATTGAACTCGCTACCTATCTTCAACAGAACAGAATCTATCTACCTTAGCTTCCGGAAAAGGCTAAAAACCTTCCTATTCCCTAAGTCTGTTTTATAACATTTAACACGATGCTGGTCTCTCCCTGTCTCTCATCTGACTTTCCTATAAGATTCTTTGATTTTATGGTTACATTTTTAACAGTCTTAGCTTTGTTCCACTTACTATGTAAACCACACTGAACCCTAGTAATTTGCCTAGAGTGTACACAGTGCTGAAAGGGTTAGGGGTACACAATCACTTTGTTGGTTGGGAACTAGGGCCAGGACCGGTAAAGACTAGCTGGCTGAAAAAGCAAGGCATTAGACTTTACCCACATGTATACCGCCAAAGGATTTTCCACGAATATTCAGTGGCACTTATTCAAATCATATCAAATCAAATCAGGTCTTGTATACCACTAAAACCCTTTAGCGGTATACAAGACCTGATTTGATTTGATATGATTTGAATAAGTGCCACTGAATATTCGTGGAAAATCCTTTAGCGGTATACATGTGGGTAAAGTCTAATGCCTTGCTTTTTCAGCCAGCTAGTCTTTACCGGTCCTGGCCCTAGTTCCCAACCAACAAATGTGATTGTGTACCCCTAACCCTTTCAGCACTGGGCACACTCTAGGCAAATGCCTAGCCACTTACTACATACTACTACAGGGGAGTTACACTAAGTTAGCCTGCTGAGCTTGGAGGGTAGGGCTCAAGCAGAAAGGAAGTTAAAAGCCTAGAATAGAACTGGATGGAGAATCGGCAAGCATCCTCCCATGGTGCTCTAGCTTGGCTGCAGTACCTGAGGGAAGTTCCAGGAAAGAGGTGTGACCCTAGCTCAGATACTTGCTCCCTGTGTTGTAAGAAGCCTCAAGTCTATGCCTCCAGGGATTACACATGAGGTAACTGAAGACTGCCAAGTTAGGCGAGTTATCCCTTGGTTGCTGAGACTATGATTGTTTGATACTGTGTTGAGACAGTGATTACATAATGAACTGTGTGTCAGTGACGACTGCGGGGAAAATACAGCAAGCCTCATGGCAGAGCCGCAGGTCTACTACAAAAAAAAACGCACAAAAATATCATGGCATACTATAATCAATGAGTATGCAAATTACTGCCACATTAAAACTGCAGCAGTAATGCACAGCTCATTGATAAATATCACCTTTCCTGTCAGTGCCCTGAGTGGTGATTAATGGCTCAGGCACTGACAGGAAGGGTGACATTTTTTTAAAAAAGAAACAAACAAAAAAAAACATACCTGTATCTCCCTCCCTCCTGAACCTACAATCCTGTGTAGAAGTGACCCTTCTACTCACAATTAAAAGATTTTCCTGGTAGTCTACTCCCCAATTCATCCATACACATACACTCCAACACTTAAAACATTTCTCTGGTAGTCTAGTGGCTGACCCCTCTCTTCTCTGATCCAACACCCTTTCCTCAAATAAAAAAAATTAAATCCTTGGTGTCTAGTGGTACCCTCCTACCCCTGACCCCTCCCCAGCCCACCCGACCCCACTCACTATACCAGGAGAGGCAGGAGCAATGCCTACTTGATTCCTGCCTCTGGGGCCACCATCTTGCACCATCTGTGCAGTGTATTCTGGGGATGCACTATGTGGGACCTGTCTGCCATATAAAGGTAAATTCCATAATTTCCTGAATCACCCTGGAACCCTGTTTAAAAATTGACATCACACTGACCACCTTCCAATCTTCAGGTACCACTGATTACTTTAATTTAATTTTTGATTTCTTTCAGTACCCTGGGGTGTATACCATCCAGCCCAGGTGATTTTTCTGCTTTTTGGCTCAGTACATCTTCTAGGTTCACCAAGGTTAGTTTCAGTGCCTCCATATCATGACCCTTAAATATCATTTCTGGCACAGGTTGATCTCTTATATCCTGATCAGTAAAGACCGAAGCAAAGAATTAATTTAGCCTCTCTGCTATGACCTTGTTCTCCCTGAGTGCCCTTTTTACTCCTTAAAGATCTAATGGTCCACCAACTCTCTCACAGGCTTTCTGTGTCTGATATACCTGAAAAAGTTATTACTATGAGTTTTTGTCTCTGTTACAACTTCCGTGACTTCAAACTGTAAAGTTGTCTACTACAAGGGAAAGAGCTTTTAGCTATACAGGACCTTTACTATGGAATACATTACCATCAGATGTTAGTGTCATGACTAGCTACTTTGTTTTTCACGGGTTGTTGAAAACTTGACTTTTTGAAACTTTTTTTCTGTTAGGTTATGGAATCTGTCGTTAAATTCTAATACTGTACTAAATTTATTGTGGAGAGGAGTGGCCTAGTGATTAGGGTGGTGGACTTTGGTCCTGGGGAACTGAGTTCAATTTCCGGCACAGGCAGCTCCTTGTGACTCTGGGCAAGTCACTTAACCCTCCATTGCCTGCTGCATTGAGCCTGCCATGGGTGGGAAAGCATGGGGTACAAATGTAACTAAAAAAAATTGTATGATGATGTTATTACTTTTTTGCGTTTTGAAGTAGTTTATTGTACACCGCTTAACACAATTGTATTAAGCAGTATATCAAATTATTAAATCCAATCCAGTCCAATCCAAACTAAACAATGGTGTGACATTATTGAATCTTGAAACTGAAAACACCAATCTGGCTGCCATATTTTGATGTGTTTGTAACTTTTTGGGAGCCTTAATACCACCACTCACATATAGGACCTAAATTCTATTTATGGCGCCTAAAAAATCAGTGCCCATCGAAAACACTCTTAGCCATATTCTATAAGCCATGCCTAAAGTTAGGTGCAGTTTACATAATATGCCTAAGCCCATCCACGCCACTAGAATTTAGGCCCAGCAAATCATGCAAATGAAAACCTGGTGTAAGTGCCCACACCTAACTTTAGGCACAGACTGCCAGATTCTATGTAACACGCCTAGAGATCCGTATTGAAATCCAGGTGTATTCTAATAACTCACGTAACTTAATTGTCTTAATAAGCTAGTCAGCATTGATAACAGCACTTAACAAGCAATAATGAGCACTAATTGGCAATAATTAGAATTTACTTGCACAATTCACTAAGCGTATTCTGTAATGAACTGTGCCTAAATTCAAATGTGTGCAGTTCAAAAGGGGCTTGGCTATGGGCGGAGAAGTGGGCATTCCATCAGCATTCCCAAATTTACATGTGTAGCTATAGAATATGGCCCAGTGTGCGTAAATCTATGTGCAAGGATTTATGCCATGTTTTCATTGGTTTAAGTGGAGGTGCGTAGTTTTAGGTGTTGGGATCTGAACTAAGCATATTCCATATATCATGCCTAAATCTAGGCGCCACTTATAGAATATGCTTAAGTGGAAATGTTTACCGCACAGATTTTTTAGGCGACTTATTTAGAATCTGGCCCAGAGCAGGTTATTCTATAACACTGCATGTAAATTTTAAGAACACCCATGACCCGCCTATGCTCCTCCCATAGCCATGCCCCCTTTTCGGATCTACATGGTAAATTTATGCAGACTATGTTATAGAATTTTTAGCGAGTGGTGCACATTAATTCTAATTAGTATCAATTAGTACTGATAATTGCTCATTAACATCCAATTATCAGCACACTGATTGGCTTGTTAATTTTCTCAGCATCCTGAAGACCTTTTTCATTAGAGCTTGAATCTGTTAATTAAAAGACAGAAATCTATCTGCAATAATACCCAAGATCTTCAAGTGGGATTTCAACTTTAAAACATTACTATCAAAATTAGTTGCATAATAGATGTAATGCTATCTTGTTATGATCACTGTTTCACAGAGGATCCAACACTATTACCTTTCGTACTAAGTCCTGCATTCTACTCAGGACTAGATCTAAAATAGATCCCCTTCTTGTCAGTTCCTGGACCAGTTGCTCCAAGAAGCAGTCATTTAATCTGTCTAGGAATTCAGGGTTCCATATTAGGAGTTGTTGCTCAGGAAAAGGATTTAGGTGTCATCATTGATACGTCGAAACCCTCTGCTCAGTGTGCAGCAGTGGCAAAGTAATCAAATAGAATGTTTGAAATTATTAGGAAAGGAATGGAGATCAAAACTGAGAATTTTATAATGCCTTTGTAGTGCTTTATGGTGTGACTCCATGTTAAATATTGTGTGCAATTCTAGTCACCGCATCTCAAAAAAGATATAGTGGAATTAGAAGAGATATATAGAAGAGTGGTGAAAATGGCAAAGGGGATGGGATGACTTCCTAGGGAGGAAAGACTAAAGATGCTAGGGCTCCTCAGAGATGTGATGGCTGGGGAGAAGATATGACAGAAGTTTGTAAAATCCTGAGTGGAGTCGAATGGGTAGTGTGAATCACTTGTTTACTCCTTCCAACAATGCAAGGACTAGGGGGCCTGCAATGAAGCTACTCAATAGTAAATGTAAAACAAATCAGAGAAAATATTTCTTCACTCAACATGTAATTAAGCTCTGGAATTCATCACTACAGAATGTAGTAAAAGCAGTTAGCTTAGCAAGGTTTAAAAAAGGTTTGGACAAGGTCCTAAAAGAAAAGTCCATAAACCATTATTAGATGAACTTGGGAAAATCTACTGCTTATTCCTGGGATAAGCAGCATGAAATCTGTTTTACTCTTTTGGGATCTTGACAGATACTTGTGACCTAGATTGACCACTGCTCGAAACATGATACTGAACTTGATGGACCTTTGGATTGTCCCAGTATGGTGATGCTTATGTACTTATGTTTGTATCTAATGCTGATTCTGCTTAGAAGTTGAGAGGGATAGTTTGCATTCTTTACTGTTCTTTCTCCTTAAAGACTCCTAGTTTTCTTTTGCCTTTGTTGGAACCTCTCTATTGGGATGCCCAAACTTCTCTGTTTTAATAGTACCCTTTATATAACTCACTCTGAACCATGCACTCATTCTAGTTTAAATGCTGCTCTGCTGATGGTCCAGATCAAAGACTTATTTAAAGAGAATTATGAATTTATGCATGTCATGGCAGAACAAATCACCTCAATAATTGGGGGTCTTTTACAAAGTGTCTTGCTTCTGATTTCAGACTGTTGGGTGGATCATCCCTGATTGAACCAGGCCAACCTGC
Organism: Microcaecilia unicolor; assembly: GCF_901765095.1. Lineage (NCBI taxonomy): Eukaryota > Metazoa > Chordata > Amphibia > Gymnophiona > Siphonopidae > Microcaecilia > Microcaecilia unicolor. The sequence goes on from NC_044031.1 coordinate 471,620,969, forward strand.
AATTCACAGAGGCTATGACAAGAATGCTGATATACTAGCCCCCATAAAGACACTTATATGGGTCCCAGTTGAATATTGGCCAGGATCCCCCATTAGTGGAGTGTGCATGTCCCTCTCCCTACCCCCTCCTACCTAGAATTAGCTCTGATCCCCTTCCCAACTTCTCTGGTAAAAGAAATAGCCCCCTTCTCCCAAATAGAAGAGGCCTCCCAGGCTGACCTTACTCTCTGGTGGTTTAGTGAGGTAATGGGAGCAGGAGCAAACACCACTCGCTCCTGCTTCTAGTGACTCCATAGTAGAAATGGCCACTGCAACATCTAGCGAGAGTCTTGCTATACTAACAGTAATACTAGCACTCCTTTGTTCCTGCTCCAATCTCCTTTCTAGACCACCAGGAAGGAAAGTAGGCCAGGGGTGGAAGGCCCTCTTCTAATATTGGGGGGGGGGGGGGGGGCTGGTCCTTGTGCCAGCAAGTTGGGAGAAAGATCAGAGCTGTTGCTGGGAGGGAGAGAGGGAGGAGTATCGGAGATGGTGCTGGGGGAATGGGGATCAGATCTGGTGCTGGTGGACGTTCGGGAGGGGGATTAGAGTTGGTGCCATGATGTAAGTTATGCGAGGGCGGGACACAGGGAGGGAAGGAGGGAAGCCTGAAGGGAAGCGATCTGCTGTTGCCTGCTGCAGCGCCTTCACACGGAGGTGAGAGGCGCTGTGAGGGCCCGGCCCGGTGGCAGATGGAGAGGGGTGGGTGGAGGGGGGGAGCAGCGGTGATGATGACCTCGACCTCAGGGGGGGTGGAGGGGGTGGGGATCCGGGGCACGGAGGATGGCAGGGAGGCCGGGGCTGCGGGAAGCTGTGATTTCAATGCAGGGGGGAGCGGCGACAGCGACCTCGGGGGGCAGAAGGGAAAAAAAAAAGAAATCCAAGTGCTCGTCAGGGACGTCCATAAAGAATGTCCATAAAGGTCATCCTTGGCAGGCGCAGAGCAGCCAGCATAACGCTTGGCTGCTCTGCGCATGCTTGACCGGCCGATTGGCCAACTGTTTAACGATGGAATAGAGAATGCAAGTGAGCTACAACGAGCAGCTCATTTGCATTCTTTTTCCTTGATGCATGCCCGTTCCTTACCAATCCGCTAAGGGAATCGGTAAGGGAAGGGCTTTAACGATTTTTTAGTGCATCTTGGCCTAAGTTTTGCTACTATTGTAATCATTCAATCTGAGGCAGGGCAGAGAAGAGGTATCCTTAAATATAGATAAGTTTTGCAATTATAAGGTGGTTTTCAATGCAGACAGGTAAGCACTATTGCTCCTTATCACTTATCCATACCACAGGTTCAAACAAGTGTTTAGCTGACAGTTAGAATTCTATGCCTGGCATCTAGATTTTATGAGACAGCCATTTATTTCTTTTGCAAAATAGGCACATTCCACACCTAGAATATGCCCCTTTGAAAAGTGCATGCTGAAGACATACATGTGTAGGGGATGGAACTGTTCCCATATGAGGAAAGGCTAACAAGGTTAGGTCTCTTCAGCATGGAAAAGAGATGGCTGAGGAGGGATATGACTGAGGTTTACAAAATCCTGAGTGGTGTGGAGTAGGTGGATGTGAATCAATTTTTCACTCATTCAAAAAGTATAAAGACCAGGGGAAACTCAATGAAGTTACATGGAAATAGAAACAAATAGGAGGAAATATTTTTTTACTCAATGAATAGTTAAGCTCTGGAAATCATTGTCAGAGGATGTGGTAACAGCAGTTAGTATATCTGGGTTTACGTGGTAACATAGTAAATGACGGCACATAAAGACCGGAACGGTCCATCCAGTCTGCCCAACGAGATAAACTCATTTTATGTGGTATGTGATACTTTATACCCAAGTTTGATTTGTCCCTGCTTTTCTCAGAGCACAGGCCATAAAAGTCTGCCCAGCACTGTTCCTGTACTAAAAGTTCTGAAGCTAACGTCGAAGCCCCTTAAAATTTACACTCCAGCCCATCCATATCTATTCAGCCATGATCAGGGCGCAGACCGTAGAAGTCCGCCCAGCACTGGTTTTACTCTCCAATTACCGGTGTCGCCAACCAATCTCTGCTAAGATTCTGTAGATCCATACCTTTACAAAAGGTTTGGACAAGTTCCATGAGAAAAAGTCAATTGTATGTTACTAAGATGTACATGGGGAAGCCACTGCTTGCCCTGGAATTAGTAGCATGGAATGGAGCTACTAATTGGGTTTCTGCCAGGTACTTGTGACCTGGATTGGTCACTGCTTGAAACAGGATTCTGGGCTAGATGGACCATTGGTCTGACCCAGTATGGCTATTCTTATGTTCTTATGTACCAGCTTTTCTAAAATTGCTACTTATATGCATTGGTGTGAATCTGCAATTAACAAGTACAAATGCCATGCAAGTGTTCTGAAATGATCTGCTTTATGATTACATATGCTTTTTGTAACTGTCTCTGGGTATATTGTAAGTACAGGCTAAATATAAAAATACCTGTTCTTTGCTGAAAAAAACAAAGGATTTCTAAATTTGTTTCAACGTTGACATCAGATTTCATTTTCATGAACAAATACAATGCAATAACATTTTTTATTGTTAACTACCCGCAAAGGACCAATGTGGATTACAATGTAAGTGAAAAAAAACTAGCCCATCACTAGGAAAACTACAACAATTATACAAATAGGTCATCTAATCAGTAGCAACATTTTTAAAAGGATTACATAAAATGAATGAAATTGACAGAGACAGGTGGCATCTTATAGACTAACCATATAGTCGTTGAAAGCTTATGCCTCAATAAATTGGTTTGACTATAAGGCACCACCTGCCTCTGTCAATTTTGTTACACCAGACTAACACTGCTACCCTGTTTAAAGGGGGTAAGCAAACATGTGGACAATGGGGAGCCGGTTGATATTGTATATCTGGATTTTCAGAAGGCGTTTGACAAAGTGCCGCACGAAAGACTCCTGAAGAAATTGCAGAGTCATGGAATCGGAGGTAGGGTAATATTATGGATTAAGAACTGGTTGAAAGATAGGAAGCAGAGAGTAGGATTGTGTGGCCAGTATTCTCAGTGGAGGAGGGTAGTTAGTGGGGTCCCGCAGGGGTCTGTGCTGGGTCCGTTGCTTTTTAATGTATTTATAAATGACCTAGAGATGGGAATAACTAGTGAGGTAATTAAATTCGCCGATGACACAAAATTATTCAGGGTCGTCAAGTCGCAGGAGGAATGTGAACGTTTACAGGAGGACCTTGCGAGACTGGGAGAATGGGCGTGCAAGTGGCAGATGAAGTTCAATGTTGACAAGTGCAAAGTGATGCATGTGGGTAAGAGGAACCCGAATTATAGCTACGTCTTGCAAGGTTCCGCGTTAGGAGTTACGGATCAAGAAAGGGATCTGGGTGTCGTCGTCGATGATACGCTGAAACCTTCTGCTCAGTGTGCTGCTGCGGCTAGGAAAGCGAATAGAATGTTGGGTGTTATTAGGAAGGGTATGGAGTCCAGGTGTGCGGATGTTATAATGCCGTTGTATCGCTCCATGGTGCGACCGCACCTGGAGTATTGTGTTCAGTACTGGTCTCCGTATCTCAAAAAAGATATAGTAGAATTGGAAAAGGTACAGCGAAGGGCGACGAAAATGATAGTGGGGATGGGACGACTTTCCTATGAAGAGAGGCTGAGAAGGCTAGGGCTTTTCAGCTTGGAGAAGAGACGGCTGAGGGGAGATATGATAGAAGTGTATAAAATAATGAGTGGAATGGATCGGGTGGATGTGAAGCGGCTGTTCACGCTATCCAAAAATACTAGGACTAGAGGGCATGAGTTGAAGCTACAGTGTGGTAAATTTAAAACTAATCGGAGAAAATTTTTCTTCACCCAACGTGTAATTAGACTCTGGAATTCATTGCCGGAGAACGTGGTACGGGCGGTTAGCTTGACGGAGTTTAAAAAAGGGTTAGATAGATTCCTAAAGGACAAGTCCATAGACCGCTATTAAATGGACTGGAAAAATTCCTCATTTTTAGGTATAACTTGTCTGGAATGTTTTTACGTTTGGGGAGCGTGCCAGGTGCCCTTGACCTGGATTGGCCACTGTCGGTGACAGGATGCTGGGCTAGATGGACCTTTGGTCTTTCCCAGTATGGCACTACTTATGTACTTATGTACTTATGTAATGATACATGAATAAATTATTCTGTTTATTATGGAGTTTAAGGAGTTTATCACTAGAAATGAAACATCAAGAAGCTGCTGCAGTGTCAGATCCTAGAGCACAGCTTTCTAATTTATTACATTCTCCTGTATTTTATGTTATTTTCTATAACTTTGGAGAGTGTAGATGAAGAATTCTAGGATTCCAGCTTCAACTGCATTACAGAAAAGAACTATAGCAATTCTAATCTGAACCATGAACTGCATATTTACTTGTTAATGCACTGCTGTTGTTTAAGTTCCCACATTTTTCCACTACTAATTAAAACACTGATTACTAATATTCAATGTACCATAAAGTAAACTTCAGCTGATGTTAGTCACTATGGGATAAGTGTAATGAAGTGCAATAATTTTGATAAAACATGGGTAACCTACTAAAAGTATTACGAGAAAAAAAAATCCTGCTACTGTGTTGCATGCAAAGTTAATGATATGTAACAAGTTATGGTGGTAAGTTTCTACATTATTACATGAATAATCTCTTTGGTCCTTGCTCTTACTTAATGTTAATACAATATACGTAATGAAAGCAAGTATAAATCTCCGAAATGGCAACTGTTAATGCTAATAGAGGAAAAGACTTCAGAATCTCGGTTTCAGCTGTTACCATATAATTCAATATTTAACTAGCTGACCGCTCTGCTCTGCGTGTTGAACTTTTCATACACGCTAGCGAGAATCCTCATCAGTCAGAAAAACCTCTACTTAAACACTTTCTTTTGTTATGTGACTATTATTCAAATAGTACTTAGCTGTAGTGTGTGCGAGGGCAAAATATACTAGTCCAAGCCCAACGGCAAGCTTCCGCTTCGCTCGTGGCTTCTTAAGGAGCTGGACGGCATAACCCTTCTTCGCACCTATAACAGTATAACCAAGAATTACTCAATCAGTTAACATCCAGAAATAGAGTAAGTGGAACAACTCACATTTTCGCCGAACGAGGAAATACCTTCACAAACCCTCAGCTTACAACAGCACAATTGTTTCTGTTGAACCGGAAGTATTTATAATGCTTCCCGTATTCGCTGATTCCCGCTCTATACGGTGCATATTTTAAAGGGCATTCCCTATGTTCTTAAAGGAACGCTTTCCATTCTACACGGTTGTTTAAACCTTCTGGCATCAAGGATCTCAATCTATAAATCCAGCGTTGTTCTCTTTGTATTAGTTGGCGATTTCGATCCCCTCCTCTAATATTGATTGGAATTTGATCCAAAACTACACATTTCAGATCCTCAAATTTATGGGCATGCTGTTTACTATGTTGTACTAAGGGGGCATCTATTCGTGAATGCTTCAAATTATGCTTATGATCGCTTAACCTATTTTTCAAGGGTCGTGTCGTTTTACCCACATAGATTTTACGACATGGGCACATTATTATGTATACCACGTGATTGGATTCACAATCTGTATTATATTTTAAATGGTATTCTCGTCCATCAAGTGGATTTTGAAATATTTGTGTCTTTATCATCAACGGACAAAAAATACATTTCAAACAGGGTTGATGTCCTGGATCCCTTATATTCAAGTCTAATGATTTATCTTTTAATATTTCTTTCAGATTTAGTCCTCTGGAATATGCTACTCGTAGTTCTTTTTTATTAAATACTGGATGTAATTGCAGAATCTTCCAATGTTTTTTCATAATGCGAACAGTATTTCTAGTCCCTTGCATGTACTTTAGTACACAGGTTAATAAATGACTTGTGTCTTCTTTGTCACGTTTATGAAATAAATATTCTCGATGATTATTCTTTGCCCTGGAACAAGCCCGCTTGACTAACTGATAAGGATACTCTCTAGCTACAAATTTCTGTTTCATTTGTTTTGCATGGATTTTAAATTCTGACATATCAGAACAAATTCGACGTGCTCTTAAGAATTGTGCAAACGGGAGGCTTTCTCTCGTACTCTGAGGATGATGGCTTGTGAAATGTAACAACGTGTTACGATCTGTAGATTTTACAAATAAAGAAGTACTTAATGTACCTTGTTGTTGTTTAACCAAAACATCCAAGAAGTTTATTTGAGTAACTGATTGTTGTTTAGTAAAGTTTATGTTTTGATCTCTAGTATTTAGCCAATTGTGAAATTGATCAAGCTCTTCTTGGTTTCCATTCCATGCAACGAAAATATCATCAATATATCTATGCCAACTCATGACATAATGTGCCCAAGGATTATTGTGTAGCCATTGATCTTCAAAATCCATCATATATAGACATGCTACAGAAGGAGCACAAGTTGCCCCCATTGCTACTCCTTTTTTTTGGAGATAGAAATGGTCTTTAAATAAAAAGAAATTATTTGTTAAAGAGATTTTAGCTAAATTCATTAAGAATGAAGTTGGAACTCTATGAGGACGCTGCCTACTTGCTAGACGTTCTGTTATAATCTGTAAACACTTCGATAATGGTAATGAAGTATAAAGCGATCGTAACACGTTGTTACATTTCACAAGCCATCATCCTCAGAGTACGAGAGAAAGCCTCCCGTTTGCACAATTCTTAAGAGCACGTCGAATTTGTTCTGATATGTCAGAATTTAAAATCCATGCAAAACAAATGAAACAGAAATTTGTAGCTAGAGAGTATCCTTATCAGTTAGTCAAGCGGGCTTGTTCCAGGGCAAAGAATAATCATCGAGAATATTTATTTCATAAACGTGACAAAGAAGACACAAGTCATTTATTAACCTGTGTACTAAAGTACATGCAAGGGACTAGAAATACTGTTCGCATTATGAAAAAACATTGGAAGATTCTGCAATTACATCCAGTATTTAATAAAAAAGAACTACGAGTAGCATATTCCAGAGGACTAAATCTGAAAGAAATATTAAAAGATAAATCATTAGACTTGATTATAAGGGATCCAGGACATCAACCCTGTTTGAAATGTATTTTTTGTCCGTTGATGATAAAGACACAAATATTTCAAAATCCACTTGATGGACGAGAATACCATTTAAAATATAATACAGATTGTGAATCCAATCACGTGGTATACATAATAATGTGCCCATGTCGTAAAATCTATGTGGGTAAAACGACACGACCCTTGAAAAATAGGTTAAGCGATCATAAGCATAATTTGAAGCATTCACGAATAGATGCCCCCTTAGTACAACATAGTAAACAGCATGCCCATAAATTTGAGGATCTGAAATGTGTAGTTTTGGATCAAATTCCAATCAATATTAGAGGAGGGGATCGAAATCGCCAACTAATACAAAGAGAACAACGCTGGATTTATAGATTGAGATCCTTGATGCCAGAAGGTTTAAACAACCGTGTAGAATGGAAAGCGTTCCTTTAAGAACATAGGGAATGCCCTTTAAAATATGCACCGTATAGAGCGGGAATCAGCGAATACGGGAAGCATTATAAATACTTCCGGTTCAACAGAAACAATTGTGCTGTTGTAAGCTGAGGGTTTGTGAAGGTATTTCCTCGTTCGGCGAAAATGTGAGTTGTTCCACTTACTCTATTTCTGGATGTTAACTGATTGAGTAATTCTTGGTTATACTGTTATAGGTGCGAAGAAGGGTTATGCCGTCCAGCTCCTTAAGAAGCCACGAGCGAAGCGGAAGCTTGCCGTTGGGCTTGGACTAGTATATTTTGCCCTCGCACACACTACAGCTAAGTACTATTTGAATAATAGTCACATAACAAAAGAAAGTGTTTAAGTAGAGGTTTTTCTGACTGATGAGGATTCTCGCTAGCGTGTATGAAAAGTTCAACACGCAGAGCAGAGCGGTCAGCTAGTTAAATATTGAATTATATGGTAACAGCTGAAACCGAGATTCTGAAGTCTTTTCCTCTATTAGCATTAACAGTTGCCATTTCGGAGATTTATACTTGCTTTCATTACGTATATTGTATTTACATTATTACATGGCAACTATTTAGTGCAGAGTAAAAAATTAAACGCCATACAGTATTTTGAGGATACAAAACCTAAACAAATGTCATGGGAACCCACATCCCCTCCAGAAAGTATAAAAGCTAAAGCATCACATCCAAGTCTAGAGGATGGATTGGCACTTAATTAATGAGAAAGAGAGACAGAGAGAGAGAGAGAGAGAGAGAGAGAGAGAGCGAGAGTGTAGCATGTGAAAGGGATTGTGCATCGGGAAGCACAGGAATGAGAAGGAGAGCAAAAGGTAGGATAGGAGGAGAGAGGGTGGAGGAGGTAGAAGAGGATGAAAGAGATCAGGAGAAAGTAGGAGGTGAAGGAGTGGGAGAGAAGATATGGAGGAAATTTTGGCATATTCTATAAAGTATGCCTGAATTAAGGCTGTCATGGAATGCCTATCACCCACCTGGGGTTATCCCTGCAGTCACTTAGAGGGGGTCTTCCCTCAGCACTGTTCAGGTCCGCCTGCACCTAGGCATGTGCTCTACACTAGCACCCTCCTCCACTCAACCGCCTCTGGGCAAGTCTCCCGCTCTTAAGTTATCCCCAGTGATTTCTAGGTTACTGAGGCCACCCTCCCAGTGGTCCCACAGTTCCTAGAAAGCACTCAGAGACCCAACACATAAACCATCAGGATTCTTAGTCAGTCCAGAAAAATAGAGTCAATAAACTAAAAAAAAAAGGTTCACTGTCATAAAAATATTGAACATTGAACCATAAAAACAGATGGAACAAAAACAGCACACAATAACAGGTAACTGAATATGGATCATGTATAAAACTATCTCAACATTTAGTCACTACCTGGATAATCCCTGGGGAGTACAGGAAATATAGCTGATCACAGGTTACAGAATATAACTGCTCACAGGGTCTCAATAAAGAAATCTTTCTCTCTCCTCTCCCTGGCTGAGACTGAGGAAATAGCGAGTACATCCTGGCTGAATTTGAGCTCCTGGGCCAATCACAGCCAAGAACAACATTTATTAAAAGCAGCTGGCCACATCACTGCAGGTTACTTCTTCTCAGTGTTAACCTAAAGAAGGAACAGTCATTTTTTTCTGTGACTGCTTTAAATATAAACATGCACCACCTGCTGGCCAAACTAGAGAAAAACACTTCATAAAATATTATAATTCTCATGCTGGAAAATTCACCATTTCACTACAAAGGCGTACTTTATAGTATATGCCTAGGCATATTTTATTTTAGCGCTGATTTTTTAGGCATGATATATAGAATCTAGTCCCAAGTGCTTACAACTTATCCAGATCCAGATAAGACTGTGAAGTTAATTTACTGCACTAAAAGATCTGATCATGTTATACCACTATTCAGAGAACATTGGCTTCCTATCACAATGTGAATCAAATTTTACAGTTCTCACTTTCCATGCTCTTTTTACTGGTTATCCCTTCTCTCTTGCTTCTCTTCTTGTCCCCTGCACACCTTAAGCTCTTTTCCACTGTCTCCCTGCTCCATCTAAGATCAGGTTGGAAATATATTTCCAACGCACATTAACCATGTATGAGTGTTAATCGTGTACGTGCCTACAATATCCCTTTAGGTGCCTACATGGTTAACGTGTGTGCTAACTGTAGGCATATTAAAAATGCTAACGTGCCTTAGTAAACAGGGCCCCAAGTACAATAAACAGAATCAAAGATGTTAGGAATATCTAACCTAGATGATGTGCCTTTATAATAATAATAATCATAATCATAAAATGTATTTATTATCCATAAGTTCTAATAAGAGAACAATATACATACATAATAAATATAAATAAAAACTGTATAAAATTGACAAACATAATAAAACCATCATCACAACACAAAATCCCCAAATTACAGAAGTTAATAATGTCCATATGACATTATATCTAACTTTCACATTTTGGACACCTTACCCTTAAACCAAAGTTGTTACTGAAAATTTTAAACTGTCATCAAAACCTGTTTTTATCTTTGCTTTTGATTGAGACAGTCAGACTTGGATCAATGGATACTGTAATTCTGTAATCCTGCCCCCTTCCCTGCTTTTATAGGTTTGCATTTTCTGTTCTCACTGTCTGTTCCTGCTTCTGTCTCTGTTGTGTGTCCATGCTTTGACAGTTATCTTTACAACTTGCTGTAAACTGCCTTGATGTCCAGTTCATGACAGGCAGCATACCAAATGCAATGAATATTTATTTATTTATTTTATTTATTTATTTGCATTTGTATCCCACATTTTCCCACCTATTTGCGGGCTCAGTGTGGCTTACAATACATTATGAGTGATGGTAATACAATTAGTTGCAGTAAGATTATGGGTTACATTGTGAAGAGTTATGGGAAGACAGAGTAGATTCAGGATGTCATATGGGGATAGAACAGTGGAAAGTAACGGTAGGGGAATTGAGAGGGGGAAAGACAATATCAAGGGAATATAAAGGTCTAACAATTTTATCTGTGGATAGAGTTTTAAGAGTGGTGATGATGCGGGGGAAGAGAGTTCAGAAGATTTTGTATTGATGCGTATCTGTAGTTGTGTATAGACTTCATGTGTTTTGATCCTTGCAGTAGATTTTCTCAAATAGATAAGTCTTCAGTAGTTTGCGGAAGTCGGTCAGCTCGTAGATCGTTTTCAGGTTGCGTGGCAGTGCATTCCAGAATTGTGTGCTCATGTAAGCGAAGGTTGATCCATGCAGTGCTTTGTATTTTATGCCTTTGCATAAATAAGTAGAGGAAGTGTATTTTAGATCTATCTCATGCATATTCATTACAAATAACCTGACAACCCAACTGACTGAGGTCCCCGGGGACAGGTTTGAGAACCACTGCATTAGACTACTTTTGGGCTGTAGTTAGAAATAATATACCTCCTCTGATAATGGCTCATAAACCTTTGCATGGCCAAGGTCCAGCTTATTGAATGACTTGTGATTCCCTGAATTACAGAGGAAAGACTGACAAGAATGAGAAATGAGACAAATTATTGCTACTTACCTATTTTATGGATTTCTTGTCAAAAAGAACTTGAAAGGTCAGCTGATGATTTGGATGTTTAATTAGGCTGATGAGAGACTAAAGTCCTTATAAGAGTGATTTTACGTTTATGAAACTTAAATGTGGTTGAAGTGTTTTTTAACTGTCTGGGCTTAGCAGTTCATTAATCTTTGAGCTATTAGCTTGATCTATTAGGGTAATTATGATATTTAGGTTTGTTATATTTATTATATTGATCATGATATACTGTGAGATTTTTTTTATTTTTGATATATTTAAAGTAATTTGATTTTAGTGGACATTTTGTGAGATTTTGGTGTTTTGATTTGCTGGTTTATTTCTATTTTGTTGTTTCATGCCTTGAGCACTTGCTTGATAAAGTATATTATAAACTAACATACTATTCTATGGTTTGAAGTTTTTAGGAGGAAATGAGATGAAGCAAGTAGAACTCTATTAAGGAAGAGTATCTAAATGAACCAGGGTAACTTTTGGTATTCTTAACCTCTTTACACTCCTCCAAATTAGAAAAAAAATGATGATTGTGCTACAACACAGCAAAAAACAAACAAGCAAGCAAACAAACAAATGCCCTCAAAACAAAACAAAAAACAGAGTATGATTTCTAACTACAGCCCCAAAGAAACATCCCGCTCCCCCTCCCCCTCATAGGAGTGGACGAATAGCCTAGTGGTTTGTTCAGCAGCCTGAGAAAAGGGGAAACTGGGTTTAATTCCCACTGTAGCTCCTTGTGATTCTGTGCAAGTCATTTAGGGACCTTTTATTAAAGGATTGGTGCACGGCAATGGGCTTGCTGCACGACAATCTGGAAGTATCGCAGGAGCCCAGTGGAAGCTTCCACCCCAAGTGTACGCCATTTCTGATGCTATAAACATATTTTCTATTTTTGTAGCGCTGGGACTTACCCAGCAGTAATTGGGCAGCACTGTTACCACTGGGTTAGTGTGGGAGCCCTTACCGCCACCTCAATGGGTGGTGATAAGTGCTTCCCCCCCCCCCCCACAAATGGCTGTGCAGCAAATGATTCGCTTATTGCATGACCATTTCTTTTCAAACAAACCCTCCAGCCTCAGCGCACGTCAGAAACACACGCTGATACTAACGCAGGGCCCCTTTTACCGCAGCTTCATAAAAGGGCCTCTTAATCCATCATTGCCCCAGGTACAAAATAAGTACCTGTATATAATATATGAACTACTTTGATTGTAATCACAGAAAGGCAGCATATCAAGTCCCATCCCCTTTTGCTGTAGAATACTTTAAGATACCACTTAATTTAGTCAAATATTGTAAGTGAGTTTTTCACAGTTTAAAAGTGCTCTCCATGAAACAGTAAGTAAATACATGAGCCTTGTTGTATCTCTTCTGCTGGAATCCTTGGAATGATTGGAGATCTGATCAACCACAGCTGATGCTTATATCATATGTTAACTTTGAAAATGAAAATACAAACAGAAGTCCAGATGCACTATAAGAAACAATTTCTTCTCTTCAAAACATGGATTCACTAATAATGCTGGACAATATTTTCTCAAATGAGTATCTTAACACATATATTAAAATGAGTATCTTAACAAATAAAGAATCATCCTGAAAGTGAGCTTTTTCTTTTGTAAAAATAACAACCTGTATATAATAGGGGCAAGAATTTGAGGGCTCCTTTTACTAAGCGGCAGTAAGCTCAATTCGGGCTTACAGCTCGCTATAAAAGAAATACCCCTACAGGCTTATTTTTGAAAGTGATCGCTGGGCATCTTCCGACATAAATCGAGAGATGGCCGGCAATCTCTCAAAAGTGGCGAAATCGGTATAATCGAAAGCTGCTTTTTTGACACCATCGCCGCTTTCCCGTCGCCGAGCCGGCGAAAGTTCAAGGGGGCGTGTTGGTGGCATAGCGAAGGCGGGACATGGGCGGACATGGGCGTGGCTACCAGATGGCCGGCTTTCACAGATAATGGAAAAAAAAAGCGGCGTTAATCAGTATTTTGCCGGGTTTACTTGGTCCATTTATTTTCACGACCAAGCCTCAAAAAGGTGCCCCAACTGACCAGATGACCACCGGAGGGAATGGGGGATGACCTCCCCATAGTCCCCCAGTGGTCAACAACCCCCTCCCACACTAAAAAAATAAAAATAAAAATCTTTTTTGCCAGCCTTTATGCCAGCCTCAAATGTCATACCCAGCTCCCTGACAGCAGTATGCAGGTCCCTGGAACAGTTTTTGTTGGTTGCAGTGGACTTCAGGCAGGCAGACCCAGGCCCATCCCCCCCTACCTGTTACACTTGTGGTGGTAAGTGTTGAGCCCTCCAAACCCCCTCAAAACCCACTGTACCCACATGTAGGTGCCCCCCTTCACCCATAAGGACTATGGTAGTGGTGTTGAGTTGTGGGGAGTGGGTTTTGGGGGGGGGATTTGGGGGGCTCAGTACCCAAGGTAAGGGAGCTATGCTGGGAGGTATTTGTATATTTTTTTTTTCATTTTTAGAAGTGCCCCCTAGGTGCCCGGTTGGTGTCCTGGTATGTCAGGGGGACCAGTGCACTACAAATGCTGGCTCCTCCCACGACCAAATGCCTTGGATTTCGCCAGGTTTGAGATTGCCGGCATTTTTTTCCATTATTGCTGAAAAACAAAACCGGCCATCTCAAACCCGGCGAACACTGGCATTTGGCCGGGCCGAACCGTATTATCGAAAGAAAAGATGGCCGGGCATCTTTTTCGATAATACGGTTACGGCCAGCTGTTGCGCTGCCACCAAAATAGATTGCCGGCGATCTATTTTGCCGGCGCTGTTCAATTATGCCCCTCCTAGTGTGCCATCATGTCTGGTACTACAAAAATGTATTTATTTTTGTAGCACTGGAGTATACCCGGTGGTAATCAGGCAGTGCCGTGCACTGCCCGGTTACCACCGGGTTAACATGGGAGCCCTTACCACCACCTCAATGGGTGGCAGTAAAGACTCCCCCTGCATGGCCATTTCCTGCAAGAAGGCAAAACTTCCCTTTTACCAGCTGCGGTAAAAGGGGGTCTAGGTGCACATTTAAAACACACTCCGACACCAGCGCCGGCCCCCTTTTGCTGCAGCTTGGTGAAAGGGGCCCTGAAAGAACTATTAAGCTCGGTTGAATTGAAAGAGTTTGAGGGTAATGAGATTAGAATGGGTCATTTAAAATGTAACATATGTTCAATATACAGAACGATGTTATGTTGAAAAGGGATGCAATAATGTACCCATAGCAGAGGCGTAGCCAGACAACAGATTCTGGGTGGGCCTAAGCAAGAAGTGGGTGGGCACCAAGTGTTCTTCACCACCACCACCACCACCACAAAAAAAATATCTCAGCTGGCGAGAAAGCGCTTCTTTCCACCTTGGCTTACCATCAAAGGGAAATCTTCAGCTGCTAGAGCTTGGGATCTCCACCACTAAACATATGCTATTGTTGGGTAGGCCTGCCACCCAGGCCCACCTGTGAGGCCACTGACCCATAGATAAGAGAAATTATAGACTGAAAATGAAAATTACAAGCAGTTCAGCTGAGGTGATCTATGCCATCTTTTGTCCACATAATAAAGTGAATATAGGTAAAACCATAATGTGCTAAGGCTAAGATTGCTTGAACATCCTCCTTTAACATCTTTGGTGGTGTCTCTCTGTGCATCTAAACAGCATGTTTTTTTGATGTTGTTTTTAGGGGGGGGGGGGGTCAGAATTACAACTAAATCAGATACAAGAGAATGTATGGGGTGGTGACTTCATGAAAGATCATTTGACTTGAACAAATAAGTACTTGTTTATAATTTGTAAACCACTTTGATTGTAACCACAGAAAGGCAGTATATCAAATCCTATCCCCCCCCCCTTTCCCATTCCCCTATTTTACTGCTCTAGATTCACTAACCAATAGCAGTGCTGAGCCGAGAAAATACTGAGATGTTTTCTCTCTGACTACTATTTTTTAACTCTGTTGATGGCCTTTTGGCAAATATTGTACAGATTTAGTAGGATAATATTACTGTGTCCATGATAATTCCATTTATTACATCTTAACAAACATGATAAACAATGTTCCCTCTAAGCTGTGTGGGTGGTGCTTCAATATCATGTTTTCATTTGATAGCCAAGACAGGTAGGTTCCCCGGAGTCCTACAGAACTTGCTTGTCTCTCATAGTAACTTAGTAAATGACGGCAGATAAAGACCTGTACGGTCCATCCAGTCTGCCCAACAAGATAAACTCATTTTACATGGTATGTGATACTTTATACCCGAGTTTGATTTGTCCTTGCCATTCTCAGGGCACAGACTGTAGAAGTCTGCCCAGCACTGTTCTTGTACTAAGTTCTGCAGCTAATGTTGAAACCCCTTAAAATTTACACTCCAACCCATCCCTACCTATTCAGTCATGATCAGAGCATAGACCGTAGAAGTCTGCCCAGCACCAGTTTCGCTTCCCAATTACCAGTATCGCCACCTAATCTTCGCTAAGATTCCATGGATCCATTCCTTCTAAACAGGATTCCTTTGTGTTTGTGATACTGGAACAGCAGCCCCCACTGGCAGGAATGCAGGTGGAGGACTCCCACACAGCTTAGAGGGAACATTAATGGCAAATGATTTTCACCCTGAGCAAGAAGTCTACCATATGACAAATAGCTTTATAGTCTGATACCATGGCTTATTGCACTTAAATGCATCTACTCCTAAAATAACTGCTGTTTCCCTATTGGCCACCATTTTACCTGAAAGGCTTTGAGCTGTTTTCTCAGGTGCAGCTTCCATCCAATAATGGAAAGACAAAGTACAGCACATGGTCACAACTAGAAAACTGCAGTTATTTTCCATATTAGTGATAATCTAGATTATGGTCTTAATAGCTCACTCATGCATAGTACTTTATTAATGATTTTTATTTTTGGAAACAAGAAAGTAGAGTAATGTGACATGGCTTTTAGATTGTATTAATGATCTTCTCAAGTAACACATTAGTGACCTTGTATTGTAATGTATTAAGAGCTACTTATAATTTATTTACAAACAGTGTATCACATTAGTAACATATGCATTATTATGAATCCAGTTTCTTTCAGACTCACGTATGATTATCACAAAAACTATCACTGAAAGCCTTGTGATACATATTTATTCCATTTCTTTGTAAATATATTCCAAATATACCATATTGTGTTATTTCTCTCTTATTAGTTACCAATTTAGCGCTTGATTTACCCCAGTAGGAACTTAGAAAAATTACCAGCAAAAAGTTATTTGCCCACTGAGACAAAAAAAATATGTATTCCTACCTTTGGAAAAAGCAACTGAGAAGTCTTATCCATCTTGGAAAAGTTTATTAACTACTAACCCCCACTACTCCTGCTTTCAAGTGTGTAAGGGTCTATGGAAGCTGCTACCTAGTTCCCCAAGGGGAGGGGGAACACAGGACAGCAGTTTCCCTTTCTACTCCCTTCTCCCAGATCATGACTGTAGGGCATCTGGGAATGGGACTGTTCCCCAGCTGACTCATGAGGCCAAGTATTGCCATCTGAGTGGCTGCCCTGCCCCCAGGACCTGGAAAGGTAATATCTGGCCTCTTGACTCAGCTCAGGGGATTAGGGGAAGGTTTTGAAGACAACATGATGAAAGGAGATTATCCACTAATGTAGCTACTGTTACCTAGACATGAGAATACAAAGCAGGTCACAGAAACAGCATTGTGGGTCACAGTATGGGCCAGACTGCCCACCTACATCACCATTGCACTCTGTAGCCATCTGTCTCCTGAGGGTTCACAATCTGACCACTACATGGAATGCGGGACCCGAGGCAGCATGGCTTCACTAGTGACAGGTCATGTCAGACGAATCTGACTGTCTTCTTCGACTGGGTGACCAAACAGTTGGATGTGGGAGGGGAGCTTGATGTGGTATACTTGGATTTCAGCAAAGCCTTTGACACGGTTCCGCACAGGCAACTGATAAATAAATTGAGTGCCCTCGATATGGGACCTAGAGTAACGGATTGGGAACGGTACAGTATAGGGGGTCTCTGTTTGCCTGCAGACAGTGGCAGAAGGGGACACCAGCTCCTTCATGGCTTCCAGGGTTCAGCTGCAGAGATAGAATAGAGAGCAAATGAATTAGTTTCCCAGGTGTGGAATGATCCAGACAGATGAGAAGCCACCCCCCCCTTCAGGAATGTTAAGGCAATGGCATCTAAATTAGATGTCATTCTTCCCAAAGCGTTTTCATAAGTACATAAGTACATAAGTAATGCCATACTGGGAAAAGACCAAGGGTCCATCGAGCCCAGCATCCTGTCCTCAACAGCGGCCAATCCAGGCCAAGGGCACCTGACAAGCTTCCCAAACGTACAAACATTCTATACATGTTATTCCCGGAATTGTGGATTTTTCCCAAGTCCATTTAGTAGCGGTTTATGGACTTGTCCTTTAGGAAACCATCCAACCCCTTTTTAAACTCTGCTAAGCTAACCGGCAACAAATTCCAGAGTTTAATTATACGTTGGGTGAAGCAAAAATTTCTCCGATTTGATTTAAATTTACTACACTGTAGTTTCATCGCATGCCCCCTAGTCCTAGTATTTTTGGAAAGCGTGAACAGACGCTTCACATCCACCTGTTCCACTCCACTCATTATTTTATATGCCTCTCAGAGCCGTAGCGAGGGGAGCTGACACCCGGGGCGGGTCGCCGCTGCGCACCCCCCTGGGTGCAGCACGGCACACTCTCCTCCCACTGGAGCGCACCCCCCGGAGCGCATACCTCCCCCCCCGGAAAGCATACCTGCCCCCCCACAGTGCACACCTGTGGCGAGGGACGGGCTGGAGGGCCGATCCGCCCCGACTGCACGTTGCTAGGGTGTGTCGGCTCCGCGCTGGTTCACTGCTCTCTCTGTCCCGGAACAGGAAGTAACCTGTTCCGGGGCAGAGAGGGCAGTGCACCAGCGTGGAGCCGACACCCCCCAGCGGCGTGCACCCAGGCCGGACCGCCCCCCCGCCCCCCCTTCCTACGCCACTGATGCCTCTATCATGTCTCCCCTCAGCTGTCTCTTCTCCAAGCTGAATAGCCCTAGCCTCCTTAATCTTTCTTCATAGGGAAGTCGTCCCATCCTCGCTATCATTTTAGTCGCCCTTCTCTGCACCTTTTCCAATTCTACTATATCTTTCTTGAGATGCGGTGACCAGAATTGAACACAATACTCAAGGTGCGGTCGCACCATGGAGCGGTACAACGGCATTATAACATTCTCACACCTGTTTTCCATACCTTTCCTAATAATACCCAACATTCTATTCGCTTTCCTAGCCGCAGCAGCACACTGAGCAGCCCATAATTGAAGGGTAGGTTATTGGTAACAGTGAGAGATAGCACATCACAAATTAAATCCGGAAAATCACATTGTGGAAAGTATATGAATTTATTTGCATTCTGCAGAGGGAAATAAGTATTTAATCCCTCTGGCAAACAAGACCTAATACTTGGTGGCAAAACCCTTGTTGGCAAGCACAGCGGTCAGACGTCTTCTGTAGTTGATGATGAGGTTTGCACACATGTCAGGAGGAATTTTGGTCCACTCCTCTTTGCAGATCATCTCTAAATCATTAAGAGTTCTGGGCTGTCGCTTGGCAACTCGCAGCTTCAGCTCCCTCCATAAGTTTTCAATGGGATTAAGGTCTGGTGACTGGCTAGGCCACTCCATGACCCTAATGTGCTTCTTCCTGAGCCACTCCTTTGTTGCCTTGGCTGTATGTTTTGGGTCATTGTCGTGCTGGAAGACCCAGCCACGACCCATTTTTAAGGCCCTGGCGGAGGGAAGGAGGTTGTCACTCAGAATTGTACGGTACATGGCCCCATCCATTCTCCCATTGATGCGGTGAAGTAGTCCTGTGCCCTTAGCAGAGAAACACCCCCAAAACATAACATTTCCACCTCCATGCTTGACAGTGGGGACGGTGTTCTTTGGGTCATAGGCAGCATTTCTCTTCCTCCAAACACGGCGAGTTGAGTTCATGCCAAAGAGCTCAATTTTTGTCTCATCTGACCACAGCACCTTCTCCCAATCACTCTCGGCATCATCCAGGTGTTCACTGGCAAACTTCAGACGGGCCGTCACATGTGCCTTCCGGAGCAGGGGGACCTTGCGGGCACTGCAGGATTGCAATCCGTTATGTCGTAATGTGTTACCAATGGTTTTCGTGGTGACAGTGGTCCCAGCTGCCTTGAGATCATTGACAAGTTCCCCCCTTGTAGTTGTAGGCTGATTTCTAACCTTCCTCATGATCAAGGATACCCCACGAGGTGAGATTTTGCGTGGAGCCCCAGATCTTTGTCGATTGACAGTCATTTTGTACTTCTTCCATTTTCTTACTATGGCACCAACAGTTGTCTCCTTCTCGCCCAGCGTCTTACTGATGGTTTTGTAGCCCATTCCAGCCTTGTGCAGGTGTATGATCTTGTCCCTGACATCCTTAGACAGCTCCTTGCTCTTGGCCATTTTGTAGAGGTTAGAGTCTGACTGATTCACTGAGTCTGTGGACAGGTGTCTTTCATACAGGTGACCATTGCCGACAGCTGTCTGTCATGCAGGTAACGAGTTGATTTGGAGCATCTACCTGGTCTGTAGGGGCCAGATCTCTTACTGGTTGGTGGGGGATCAAATACTTATTTCCCTCTGCAGAATGCAAATAAATTCATATACTTTCCACAATGTGATTTTCCGGATTTAATTTGTGATGTGCTATCTCTCACTGTTACCAATAACCTACCCTTCAATTATGGGCTGCTCATGTCTTTGTCAGTGGGCAAACTTACAAAATCAGCAAGGGATCAAATACTTATTTCCCCCACTGTAGGTTAGGTCTCAACCTGTCCCAAAGGTGTCCAGTATGTCATCCCCCTTTCCTAGCTTCCTAGATGTTTAGCATCTCATCTCATCTCCAATTCCACAGTCCCCTTGAGGGTGTCCAGCATATCATTTCCTCTTCTCTAGCCCTCCTTTCATAGTGTTCCCTTGCATCCCCACCCTGCCCCAGAATCAGGCATATCCTTTCATCTGTCCCTCCTGCCACCATTCTACCTTCATCCTCCACCGATGCTGCTGCAAAATTAAAGTTAACATGACACAGTACCTTGAGCACAGGTCTGAGCTCTAGTCCTGCCACATTTTACTCCCTCCAATGCTTTTGTCTATTACAGGAGGTAGGACACAGCAGGTCTTGACCCCAGGTTTTTGTTGAAAGGCCCTGTGACCTGCTGAGAGCAGCTTTAAAGTCATCATGCTGCTCTCCCCTCCCCACCTCAAAAAAATTGTTTTTGCCTCCCTAAACAGGTGCCTAATCAACTGAGTGGCAGGTCCAGCCCTGCTTCTGATAATTCATGTAGTCAAAAAGAAAGGAATAATGGCAACGAGACTGGTGTGAATGTCCTCTGAAGCATGCATGAATTTGTTTTCTTCCCACTAATTTGAAATAAGTTAATATTCAAAATAAGTAACAAGACATTTTAGTTGATATTTCTCTTGGAATAAATGGTAGTGTATAAGGTAGAAATCACTGATTTAGATTCTTCAAGTTGTATTCTCAAAGATGAAGCTAAAAAAACCCAAAATATAGCACAACATTTACAAAAACTGGCATTGTAAAGTGTTTCATAGACATGAAAGTAATGATAAACTGAAAGAAGAATTTTATTGTACACTATTGGACAACTAAAAATGTAATAAGTAGTGAATCTATAATGAGAAACATTGCCTACTCAATGATTTCTTGTGACACAAAGTGAGCCTTTGCATATATTTGATTTACTTCTACTTATTTGAAAAATTCAATGCAAAATTCATTTTTGATGTTATGGAATTGTAATGTTTTGAATTGATCCGCTGAGTTGCTGCAATCAGCACAAGTTACTGTAAGTAATTTTCTCAGTTTTTCGCATTAGAGATGAAAATTAATGTGTCAAAATTGCTTCCATTGAGTAAAACTGGAGACATTCTAGCCTAAGGCAGAAGTAAATATATTCAGGTCTTAGAGCTCCAGGAGGCCAATTAAAGGTGCTTACATATGTGGCTGAATAAATCTTTTTGGTGCAGGCTACAGACGGAACAGAGGAAATTCTGAATAAATGGAGTTACTTACCTGTAATGGGCAGCAGGATGTCAGCCAAACCTGGTGACATCATCCAACAGCACCATGAATGAAAGTAGCTCTCTTATACCTCAGAAAAGTTTGAATTAGCCCTTCTAAATAGGTGTTAGTCCCTTCTCCAGATTTGCCTACCCACTCCCCAATCAGTATTTTCCCTAGCTGCCTGGTAAGTGCATCCTGTAAAGGGAGGTGGATGAATATGTGTGGCTGACTTATCCTGCTGTCCACAGAAAACCCCATTATAGTAAGTAACCCCACGTTCTCCATAGAGAAGCAGGATGAGTGACCCACACTTGATGATTCTCAGCGGAGAAGTGTGAATAGATGGTTGCACCTCTAGATCAATTTGTCTGTGAGTGTGTGCATAGTCTCCTTCAAAGCCTATGTGAATGTTGTGAGCCTGCATGAAGAGAATCAGGAGATAGTATGCAGAGACATGATGGATGCCAGATCCATCTAAGAAAACATTCTTAATTTATTTTCCTTTTACTTTTTGGAAAAAGCAACAAATAACAGGTACCCCATTGAGGGTTAATGGCAAAGAGTAACATGTAAGGCAATCAAATCGCTTTACGTCCCTTCCCTACTTTCTTGGACAGTTTGATTCTTCATAGGGAATCTTTTCTTGATTCGTCAAGTGAAAGAGTAACATGTGCCAGGCTAAGTAGGCAACTCAAAGAAAAAACAGTCATTGCATCCATAGGGCAGCACCAAGATGGATTAGATGAGGGGGGGGGAGGGAAGTCCTCACCACTTGCAATATGGATTGGCTAAAGGCATTATCAACCCATGTCTGATGGTCCAAGAATTAATGTCTTTAAGGTATGTGTGGAGGATCGTGCTACAGTCTTGCAGATATCCTCCATAGGGATGGAATATAATCTGGTTAAGGTTGCCATTGCTCCAAAATGATGGGCATAGATCCTGTCAGAGGTCTGGAGGTTTCTTGTCTGTAGCAGGTGCAGATGCAGTCTGTAATCCACCACCAGAGTGTGTATTTGGAGACTGGGACCTCTGGTATGTTGGGGTTGAAGGAGATAGAATTGAGATACTTTGTGGATGGAGTATGTTTTGTGGCTGTAAATTTGCAGGGCTATCTGCAGTCCAGAATATGAAGCCTTTGTTCCTCCAGGTTGGTATGTGGCTCCAGGTAGAATATGGGGAGTACAATGCACTAGTTACCGTGAAAGGTGGAGACCCACTTTGGGAAGAACTTGAGATGGTGTCTTGAGGCATTTGGTATGGGATTCATTGGAAAAGAGATCCATCATGTTGTGTCCCATAAGTGGAACAGAGGATCTGCAATTTTGGTTTTGAGAGACCATTTGTGGGGGTAACAAGCTGATTGTGATCCCATGGTAGGTAGGAAGCTTGCAGTAGGTATCCCAAGGATATCTCTAAGGTCCATATCCTCCCAACAAAGTTTGATTGAGCTCATACCTCCTTGTTTGGTGATGTAGAACACTGCCACTTGACAGTATATCTGCCCTTGTAGAATCTTATATGCAAACCAGGAGCTGAATGTCTGGAGTTCTAGCAGGTTGATGTGAAGATGTCATTTGTTCTAGGACCAGGTGCCTTAAGACCACAGATGGAGGAGATGGGCACCCCAGAAATATCTGGAGGCATCTAACATAAGTGTGAGGTGAGGCTGCAGCTGTTAGAATAGCTCAATCCATCATCCAGGCCAGGGCTTCTCATATGTGAGAGTTAATGGTTATTTAATGTAACAAGGGTTGCACATGCCGGTCCCATTGTTTCTGGAGGAGCTACAAAGGGGGTGCATACACAGGCAAATTGGATGACATGCACTGTGGCTGCCAGGTGTCACAGGAAGCACAGAAATTTGGCCATGATTCTGCTCTAGGATGAGAAATGTTGGGCAGGTGAGAGGGGTAGAGATGCGATTTCTCTGTGTTGATAAAGAAATTGAGGTATGTAATAGCTGGGCTGTGTTTTGTGTAGAGGTCTCAAATTCTCCATGTGTAGGGCCCACTATGAGCCACTTTTACAAAAGAGGACAGCTGCCAAAGAATGTATTTTGTGAAGATTCTGTATACAGAGAGCAAGCTAAAAGGGAGTATAAAATGCTTTTAGTGCATGCCCTGATGGATAATCATAAGAACTTCCCTATTGAAGGTGGATCAGTATATGAAGGTATGCATTCTAGAAGTCTAGGGAAGCCATCCATTTATTGGCACAGAGTAAGGGAAGGATGGTCACAAGGGAGTATATCCGAAACTTTTCTCTAAAGATGAACTTGTTGAGCACCCACAGATTCAGGATGGAACTTAAGTCTTCCAGTCTCTTGGGAATAAGAGTGGTTAGGGTGGTGGACTTTGGTCCTGGGGAACTGAGAAACTGAGTTTGATTCCCACTTCAGGCACAGGCAGCTCCTTGTGACTCTGGGCAAGTCACTTAACCCTCCATTGCCCCATGTAAGCCGCATTGAGCCTGCCATGAGTGGGAAAGCGCGGGGTACAAATGTAACAAAAAAAAATATTGGGAATAGAACTCCTTGTTTGCATCTGAGGGCAAACTGGTTCTATCGTTTTGTTATGAAGAAGAAAGTTGACTTCATGATGAGGACTAGAAGTTGATAGGTTGTTCTGACCAGGAGGGGTAGATGATGGGGTAGCCCTCATAGATGATGTCCAGCACCTAATTGTTGGTTGTGATCTCCCACGGAAAATAGAAAAAGGTGGGACACCCTCCTAATGGAATTGCACTGCCTACAATCCTTCATGCACTGCTTTTGCTGTTAGGTGTGGGTGTATGGCTTTTGACTGGGCCATGGTGCTTGCCATCTAGAGTAGGAGTTATAATGATGTGGAGGAAAAAGCTTGTGGGAGCATACTCCTTGCGACCCTTGGCTGATGGATGAGCATTCCAAGCCCTCATATGAAGGGTTTGAAGGCTGGTGCAGTGATCTTTTATGATGTTGACAATGTCTTTTACTTGATCTCTGAAGAGGTTGTCCCCAGTTCAGGGAGCATCAACCAGGCATTTGTGAATGTTCTCTCTAAGGCTGGGAACCCAGATTCATATCATGTCTTCCCCTATGAGAGTTCTGAGAGGTGTTTACCAGGGCCTTGTAGACTTCTACCATTGCCTTGGATACCTCTGTCACACATCATGATGCGGCCATCCTCAGCACTATGGAGCTGGCAAATAAGCTGCACTATGGGTGGAGTTATAGGGACCACCAAGGCCTTGCCATGGAAACTGGCCTAGAAAGAGACAGAGGATGGAGCCAGAAAGTGTGTCATGCTAATAGCAGTTGGTACTGAAGAGCTGAAGCAGCAGGCTTTTTGGACAGAATGTGCATCTGGACCCTGGCTATGGAGTGATAGAGGATAAATCCTGGGCCATGGGGAAGGCCTCATTCTTGATCCCAGGGTCATGGGCATTATAGGTCTTGCTGGAGGGGGGAGCTCTTAGAGATGATGATGAGCTCTTGTCTGATCCCTCCATAGCTGAGGGTGTCCCAGCCAAAGAAGTCCTGCAGGAGGATGAGGCATTTTCTGGAGTAGCCCCAGAGAGGAAGCCCTGAAGACCATGACTTCTGTGGTGGCAGGTCTGGGGGAACATCTCTGTGCAGTGTGGGCAGGAACCCATGTAGTGAGAGGAGCCCAAGCACTGGATGCAGTGACCATGGGAATCAGTGACATTCATCTTATTACTACAAAATAAGTATTTGTTTGAATCCAGACTTTTTGTGAATTTTCTTTTTCTTCTATCATTTGGATTTTAAAGTTGGGCAGGGCAAAAAAGTTAAACTGATCTGGTAATGGGCAGGCAAACTTGGAGAGGGGGATAACACATGCTCAGAAGGGCTAATTCAAGCTTTTCTGAGCTACAGGAGAGCTACTTCTGTACAGGATGCTATCAAATGATTTCATCAGGTGCGACTGACTTATTCTGCTTCTCTATGGAGAATCTCTTTTATTTCCTTGAATACTTCCCAAATATCCCTTCCTACAACAGTTGCTATTCAAGAAAATCCAAATTTTGGAGATATTAACCACTCAGAGCCCAAATTACAGATGCTAAATTGAACCCTTAGTAATTTATTTTAAAAAGTATTGAAAATGTCTGGAATATGTTTTATGGAGTATTTTCTAAGCACAGATCTCAAAATTCAACACATAGTTTCCCTTTTTAAATACATTGACATGCACACCGTGGCTACAAAAAATACTTGTGGACTTCAGTCTTGCATTACAACAGGTGCAAAGTATATGCTGTAAAGTGCATACGTTCATTTAAGAAAAATGGGTCTGGATGGGATAGATAGCAGCAGTGTGAGGTTTTACCGCTGAGGTTTTCCTGTTATATTTCTTCTTCCTTTTGGGGCAGAAAAGAAATGGAGTGGTTTGCAGCTCCTTGTGCCTCTGGGCAAGTCACTTAACCCTCCATTGCCCCTGGTACAAAATAAGTACCTGAATATATGTAAACCGCTTTGAATGTAGTTGCAAAAACCTCAAAAAGGCGGTATATCAAGTCCCATTTCCCTTTCCCTCCCTTTCCCTCGGTGAGTCTCTGCCTCTACCATTCATGGTCTGATGGAACAATATGTTCTTCACCTAACGCGTAATTAAACTCTGGAATTCGTTGCCGGAGAACGTGGTGAAGGCGGTTAGCTTGGCAGAGTTTAAAAAGGGGTTAGACGCTTTCCTAAAGGAAAAGTCCATAAACCACTACTAAATGGACTTGGGAAAAATCCACAATTCCAGGAATAACATGTATAGAATGTTTGTACATTTGGGAAGTTTGCCAGGTGCCCTTGGCCTGGATTGGCCGCTGCCGTGGACAGGATGCTGGGCTCGATGGACCCTTGGTCTTTTCCCAGTGTGGCATTACTTATGTACTTATTTATGGCAGTCCTGAACAAAAAGCAGAAGGAGGACTAACTGGTGTCGAGTTGGAGCTGGCTGATACGGCAAACACCTCAGTCAGAGAAACAACTTTGAGCCTAACACTGCGATATCCTTGGCTGCAACAGCCGGCTTCCCCTGCTCGAGATGGCAGATGTGATGAGACAAATTCCAAAGAGATGAATGTCTCTCAGGGCCAAGGAGATGATACCATAACAAGTTTGTCAATTCAGCAACCTATTCAATGCACCCTGATGTCAATGGAAGCAAATATTCTTATGCAATCTAGGAGTTTCATCTCTTCTGGAACTTTAGAGTCCTTACAAGTGTGCCAGGAATCCTCTGCTAAACAGCAAGGTCAGTCTCCAGCTCTGACAACGTCTGTGTTTACTTTACAGTGTCCAGAGTAGTTTACTGTGGATTCAATATGGTGTGCCTCACAGCAGCTGAGATAGGCTTTATGCCTACAAATTAGCTCTCATCAAGTACAAATCCAGGACTATGAGAATTGATTTTCTGAAGAGTGAAATGCATAATATAAAACTTGAACTGGGTGAGCTAAAGACTAAGGTATCAACAATGAAAGATAATGAGGGTATGATGATAAAAGATACTACTAATTTGAGATTTAAACTTGGAAATTTAGAAAATCAAGCTTGCTGTACGAATTTGCATACAATTAGTTTTCCTAGGGTCCCTTTGAGGTCCTCTAGGGAACTGCTGATTCAGTATATGACTCAGATATTAAAGTTGCCATCTGATCATTTACCAAAAATTGTTCAAGTTAATTTTCTTCCTAAGGCTATGAGGACCACGGCAGATGGCTCTTCTTCTCCGGACTCATTCAATTTGACAGATTAGTAAACATTGGTGTTTCTGGATCAGTACTTGTCTGGTTTATGGAGATTTTCTTTTTAAGATATTGGAGTTATTGCATCCATCAGAGTGAGTTGTTTTCTGAATATTGGTCTCCAGAATATGGAGTCCCTCAGGGCTCACCACTGTCACCGATGCTATTTAATTTTTTTATGTCTTCTTTAGGGCAGATTAAGTTAAACTCTGGAGAGTTATTGTTATCTTACACAGACAATATACTACTTTTGTTACCTGTACCTTCTGTTGTTTCTGAATTGCCTGAAATAATCATCTCAGGAATATATAGAATTCAAGAATGGGCTTTGTCAAACAAATTGAAATTGAATTCTGAGAAGATGAAAGTCCTATGGTTCAATAAATCTGAAATGGTCATTCCCTCTTCTGTCAGGTTGTCAGATGATAGGATTTTTCCAATAGAAACCGAGTCTCGTGTACTAGGAATGATCTTAGGTTCTTCCTTGACTTATGGCTCACAACCATCAGTGGAGAAAGACATTGTTCAAATTAAGGCAATTGAGATTGATTTTTTAATAAAAGAGACATTTGCTTTTCTAGTTCAGATGATAATCCTTTCTCAACTTGATTATTGCATTATACTGTACTTGAGGATATTCTCCAAATATCTACATAATTACTGCTTATTCAGAAAACTGCTGTAAGGTAATTTTTAAAATAGATATATTAGTGTTTCAAGTTATATGATGAAATTACATTGGCTTCCTGTAAAGGAGCATATTTCTTTAAAAGCTTTATGCTTAATGTTTCAAATTCTCTATGGTCTTACCTCATGTCTTTTGATAAATATGATTTTAAAATCTTTATCTGGGGGTTTCATCAAGATTGCTTAACCAATTGATTCTCCATCCAATCTCTTTCTGTAATATATGATTTCGAACTATATTTAGTTCTAATGTTGTATTACCACGTGGTGTTCAAAATATTCTGCTTCCAACAACTGCTGCTGTAAATCACACTATATTTAGTGCAATTTTCTTGGTTATAGCTGTCCCACTATGGAATTCTCTCCCACGATGTATTAGAGTTGAGAAAAATTACCTAAGATTTTGTAAAGACTTATTTGTTTGAGCGTTGTAATTAATTACTCATTCTGGTGTTATTTCATTATGTTAAGCAGATAGTTGGAATGTTTGGTTATTTCTAAACTGTTCATCGCATTTAACCCTATTTTAAGGAAATTGCAATTAATAAGATTATATTGACATTGACATTAGACTTGAATGTCTCAGATAGTCTAGAAATATCTAACTCTGACATGGTTACTCTATCTACCTTGATATGACATTTGCTTTAAAGTCAGTGTAAGCCCTAGCCATTATGGGTCACTCTAGGCAGTTGCCTAGGTTGCACTTTGGAGTATGAGAGCTGGCTGGGAACATAATATTTTATTTTTAGGGGCATAGGCCGTGATTGGAGATTCCCCAGGGGGCCGAATAAGGCAATGCTCCACACGCTCACAATCACTCAGATATCAAATAATTGCAGACCACACAATGAATGTGTTCTGATCCACAATAATAGTTTTCTTCAAACACAGACAGATGTTAAACAATCAGGGACATTTATGGCAGAGGCAATTTAAATGCAGGGCAGCCAAAACTTTATGAACAGCCAATTCCTTCCATTTATTTTGAGATCTGTGGAGTTCTCCCGCAGAGTTTATTTACACTCCAGCTATACAGCAGCAGAGGTCATCATCAGTAAGTATTAACAATGAATTGAGAGGTCCTTTTACTAAGCCGCGTAGGGGCCTGTGTGTGCCCAATGCATTC
Organism: Microcaecilia unicolor; assembly: GCF_901765095.1. Classification (NCBI taxonomy): domain Eukaryota; kingdom Metazoa; phylum Chordata; class Amphibia; order Gymnophiona; family Siphonopidae; genus Microcaecilia; species Microcaecilia unicolor. The sequence goes on from NC_044031.1 coordinate 471,649,840, forward strand.
CATTTTGGAACTACTGCCCGGCTACTATGAGGCCCGGGTGGTAATTTCATTTTTATGTGCGTCCACTACGCACGCTGTAAAAGTTCTGTCGTGCGGTGCTAACTGGGCGGTAATCGCCAGTGTACATGTGCTGACGATTACCGCCCAGTTACCGCGTGAGACTTTACTGCTAAGTCAATGGGTGGTGGTAAGGTCTCGTCTCAGGCCCAGAATGGACATGTGCCAATTTTTATTTTGCCACATGTCCATTTTTGACCCCCCAAAAAGGCCTTTTTCGCAGGTGCACTGAGAAATGAACCTGCGCGTGTCCAATACATGCATCTACACCAGCGCAGGGCATTTTTCAGTGCATCTTAGTAAAAGGACCCCGATAGACTTATAGTGGTTGTAATGCCAGTTCTTGCCACCTTTGATAAATTGGGAGGCCAGTAAGATACTCAGATAAGCACTGGTGTTTTGGTTCAGGAACTGTAGACAGGGCCGGTCTTAAGGCGAGGCGATCGAGGCGGCCGCATAGGGCCCCGCGCTCAGGGGGGCCCCGCGCGGTGCGCCTAAGGTCGCCCCACCCCGACCGCCCGAGTTCCAGTCCTCCCTCCCTCCCTCGGATGGTGCGCGACGGCGGAGTGGTGGGGGCGGTCCGCCCCGGCTGTCAGCGGGTGGGGGGTGCCCTGCACCCTGTCCTACCTTAAAAAAAAGACTGTGGAAGCGCCAGAGGGACAGGCAGTGCCTCGTGTCTGCCCTCCCTGCTACTAAAAATGTCTTCGACGTCGTCATTGGGCCTTCTCACATTGAGGCCCGCCCTTTTCTGAGGTAACTTCCAATTACCGCGAGGGTGGGCGGGACTCAATGTGAGAAGGCCCAATGACGACGTCGAAGACATTTTTAGTAGCAGGGAGGGCAGACACGAGGTGCTGCCTGTTCCTCTGGCGTTTCCAAATTCTTTTTTTAAAGCCAGTGAGGGTGGTGGGGACCGGAGAACAAAGCTAGTAGGTAGGTTGGGGGGGGGGACTCAGATGGGAGAAGGGTGTGTGGGGTGGGGGTTCTCAGGTGGGGGGAAGGGTGGGGAGGGGGTTCTCAAATGGGAAGGAGACTACTACTTAACATTTCTAAAGCTGAGGTGGGGAGGGGGTTCACGGATGGGAGAAGGGGGTGGGGAGGGGGTTCTTGGATGGTTAAAGGGGACGGGTGGGGACGTGTGGGGAGGGGACTGGGGTTCTTGGATGGGAGAAGGGGACCGAGGTGCGGAGGGGGTTCACGGATGGGAGAAGGGGGTGGGGAGGGGGTTCTTGGATGGTTAAAGGGGACGGGTGGGGAGGGGACTGGGGTTCTTGGATGGGAGAAGGGGACTGGGGAGGGGCTTCTCGGATGGGAGAAGGGGGCAGGCACTGGGGTCTGAGAAGTGGCCATATGGGAAAATGGGGGCCATGCCTGGGGCTGGTGGGAAAATGGGGCATGCGTGGGTCAGGTGGGAGAATGGTTCTGAAAAGGGGGCCCTAATACAAGGCATGTGGATGAAGGGGGCTGGAACTGGGGGCTGAAAAGGAGGGTAGGTGGGATAAGGGGGCTAGTACTGGGACTGGAGGCTGAAAACGGGATAGGGAGAAGTGGCTGGGGGGCTGAAGCTCGGGGCTGGTGGGAGAAAAGGGCTGGGGCTGAAATGGGGGACTGGTGGGATAGTGGGGCTGGAACTGGGGACTGAAAAAGGGTTGGAGAGAGGGGCAGATCCTGGATGGGGTAGTGAGAGGGAGGGCAAACCCCGGATGGATGGGAGAGGGAGGTCAAATTGTGGATTGAAGGGGCAGAGAGAAAGGGCAGACAGTGGATGGCAGGGATAGAAAGGGCAGACAGTGAATGGATGGGGGAGAGAGAGAGGGCAGACAGGGGCAGATGGTGGATGGATCATGGAAGGGGCAGAGATAAAGGGCAGATGTGGATGGAAGGGGAGGGAGAGAGGGGCAGACATTGGATGGAGGGGACAGCAGAGAGGGCAGACACTGGATGACAGATGCTGGATGGAAGGAAGACAGTGAAAAGAAGATGAGGAAAGCAGAAACCAGAGACAACAAACTGTAAATAAAATATATATTTTTATTTTTTTGCTTTAGGATATAGTATTGTAGCTGTGTTAATAAATGTTTATAAATAGAACATGTAAATAAGGTAATCTTTTTATTGGACTAATTTTAATACATTTCGACTTAACTTTCAGAGAAGAAAACCCCCTTCCTCAGATCAGGATAGGATACTGTAACAGCACTATACTGTATTGACCTGAGGAAGGAGATTTTGGCCTCTGGAAGCTAAATGTATTAGTCCAATAAAATGGTATTATTTTATTTTCTGTATTTGTTTTATTTCTATTTGTTAATTTGTAAAGTGGTGATTGGTATTTGTTAGTTTTTTCAAATTTACATCTGCTGTCTTTATATTTTGCACAGTACTAGGGGTCATTTTCTGTTTCTGTGGTGTTGAATTGTATGCAGAGTCTGGCATCTTGGGGGTTCAGTTTAATTTTTGTCTAAATAGAAAGTTTAAATATTACTACTTATTCTATAGTGGATTAGGGTGTATCTGTGTTTGTGAAAAAGACATGGCTTTCAGTTGGCATTGACTGTGCAGGATCGACGATCTGTACTATTCTGTCAGGTTTCATTTTACAATAGGTGAATTGATGTTCTAGTGCTCACTGTAGTGTTTTAAGATGTTTTCCTTTTCTTTGTGTGATTCGTAGAAATGACTGCTTATGGTATGGTAGAATTGCTCAATAGGTCCTAGAGTGTTTTGTATTCTCGGCATACCTAGTACTGGATTTTGGAGGGGGTGTTAAAAAATGACCGGGAGGGAGGGGGGCCTTGGAGCTGGGAGCCCTAGGGGGGACGCCCTGGAGCTGGGGGCCTTGGAGCTCAGAGGGAGCAGCCCGGGAACTCAGAGGGAGGGGTAGCCGGCCCTGGAGCTAGGGTGGGGGCGGAGTTAGGTGGGGGCAGGGCTAGGGTGGGGCCCCATCAAATTGGTCTGCATAGGGCCCCGCACTTGCTAAGACCAGCCCTGACTGTAGAAGTTTTCTTTTCCCAGCTGGCTATTTGAGTTCTGACAGACTCTAGTATTTTTGATTGTTAATTAAAAGATGCCTGGTGGTGCAGCACAGATGAGACACAGATACTCTCCCTTCCTTCTCCTTCTAGTATCAGCCCAAAAGGTCATGAGGTGGATCCCCGATTTCCAGACTCACATCATAGGCAAAAAAACAACAGGTCAGAGGTCTGTGTGACACTTCTGAGCTCTGCCTGTAAAAAGAAAACAACTTAGATGTGTTGACTGGGTTAGTACAACACTGTTGTAAGTATTTCCTCTATGTCTAAAAGGCTGGAGACATTGGAGGGCTGTCCCTTTCACATAGGTCAGGGCTTGGGAGACAGAAGCTCTCAGACAAAATTCAAAGTTAGAAGCTCCCTTATATATTTCTCTAACTTTCCCTCCAGGACTAAAGCCCCTCCTAACTCTCCAACTTTCACCAATTAGGGGCTGGGACACTCCCATTTCCTCCGGTTATTGATATAATTTTGCAGCTCACTGAAGATCATCAGTTTCTCTTTTATTTTACATTGGAGGAACTGGATGGAATTTTCAATGCATAATGCCTTGCAAAAATCTCTCAGATTCTTACCTCAGACAGAGACTTGGTTTTACGTTTGTTCTTCAAATTTAGAAATACATTATTTCTTAATAGTAAGCTTAGGATTTTCCTGGATGTTATTAGAGAGACTTAAAAGAGGAGGGGTTTCTTTTGCTTCGTCCTGGAGTAATCCAATTGAGTGCTCTTTTTTTTAAATTTCTGTGTAAATGTATTGTTAAATTTAGATATTAAGTACATATTTTTCCAACTGGCTCAACTGACAGCTTTTTTTTGGCAAGTACAATTTAATTGATAAGCCAATTGGTGCCAATAATTGAGTGGTAATAGTTGTCAGTGCTACCTGGCATTAATTTAAATTTATGTGCGTATCTTTAAGTGCTGGGATCAGCGTGTAAATTTTACATGTGGACCCAAAAAGGAGGTGTGGCCATTGGAGGGACATGGGCAAATCAGGAGCATTCCTGGAATTTGTGCACGGTGTTACCAAATAAGGGGGATCTGTGTTTAATTTAGGCATGAGAATTTACACCAGGTTTCAGTTGTTATGCCTATAAAATATTGTGGATTCCAGCGCTAATCGCTATTCTCTAAACATTGCCCAACTCGGAGTACCATTTATAGAATAGTGCTTAGCGCTCATTTTTTTCAAAGCCAGTTTTTTGGTGTCATTTATAGAATTGGGTCCATAGTGGACTTGTGTATGTAATACATGGGATTGAAGGTCAGCTGGGGATGGAATGAGTGGAATGTTTTGGCTGTAATTATGTGTTGATATTCTCTGTTATGGGAAACAGGCTAGTTGTTTAAGGGATGCCAGCACCTTTGGGAAAGGCACCTTCAACCTGTGCAGGTCTGGGGGAGTTATTCTCTGTTATGGTGGTTGTTTAAGGGATGCCAGCACCTCTGGGAAAGGCACCTTCAACCTGTGCAGGTCTGGGGGAGTTATTCTCTGTTATGGTGGTTGTTTAAGGGATGCCAGCACCTCTGGGAAAGGCACTTTCAACCTGTGCAGGTCTGGGGGAGTTATTCTCTGTTATGGTGGTTGTTTAAGGGATGCCAGCACATCTGGGAAAGGCACCTTCAACCTGTGCAAGTCTGGGGGAGTTATTCTCTGTTATGGGAAACAGGCTGGTTGTTTAAGGGATGCCAGCTTGTGCAAGTCTGGGAAAGGCACCTCTGTTTCACACTATAAAAGAGGCGAGAGCACCGGACTTGCTTTAGAAGCTTGCCTGAACGTAAGGGACGCCTGGTTCAGTGATGTCCCTGCAATCTCTGAGGAAGAGCTAGTGCTTCCCTGGTGGTCTTCCCAGATGCTGACTGAATTGCGGGTGCTGTAAGTATCTTGGTGTATGTGTTCACATATGTATCACCAATAAAAGCGATATACCGCATATTGTGTCTGGTGGCTTTTGTGTTGTCATAAGCACAGCGCCCCCTAGTGTTACAATTTGGCGTAGTCGGCAGGATATCGCATTGTTGATACGGTGATTACATTTGTGAATATATACTTGTTTTATTGTTTTATTGTTTTGTGAATATGTTGAAGAAAGGGAAGAAGAGCAAATCTCATCAGGAGGCTGTGCAGGCACAGCTTCCGCAGCTGTTTGCAATTCCTGGATGGGATAAATACCCATATCAGGCATTGGCAGCAGAATGGGCGACAGATACGGGGTTGAGTGAGAATTGGGAGGTATGTTTAGGAGAGGGAATGTGTGAGGATGTGTTGAAATGTTTACAAAATGCCCCTGTGGTTAAAGGGAAAGAGTTAAGAACTGTGGGTCGGAGAGGGTGGATTTTGTTGTCAGCATATCGCCTGATGCACCAGCAGAATCTGTTATTACAACAGAAGCTGTTGGAATCACAGGCTGAGATTCTGACATTGAAAAGCAACTTGGTAATGTCACAGTGTCAGGGCAAATTGATGATGGATAAGTGTACGGGGTACCAGCAAATTGCTGAGCGGGCGGCGGTGCGAGTAGCGCAGTATAAGTATCGGAAAAGGAGAGGGCGTGTGAGTAAGGTAAAGGTTGCAAAGGTGATGGCTACTGCCACACAGAATCCTAACGGATGGGATCCTGAGACGTGGGATGGGGATATCTGGTCTTCCACACCCGAGAGTGAGTCAGGGGGTGAGGAAAGTGCTGCTCCGGAAATGAAGCCGATAATTCGGCGACGAGCACAGTTGGGTGGGGCAGCACCAGTGCGCATGGATTTAGCAGAAGACTATACGCAACAAGAAATTCTCAATATCATGCAGCAATTCCAGCAGCGTCCAAATGAATCCCTTATTGCTTGGTGTGTAAGGCTGCATGATACTGGGGCAATGGGGATACGGATGGACAATGAGGACTGTTTGAAATTTATACCTTTATCTCGAGATGCTATAATTCAAAGTGCATTTCGGGAACATAGTTTAGCAATGCCTGATGGGAATGGGTCAGAGGCTACTACTCTGATTGAGTTAGTGGGAACAGGGTGTCGTAGAAAGTACCCTTTAGAATCAGATTGGCCTGGGGATGACAAGCCTTGGTATACTTTGAAAGATTGTATCCAGCGATTAAAGGAGGAGGCAATGAAAGTGTGTATTGTCACAGGACAGATGGATACACTTACCCAAGTGCCTATGTCAGCGGCAATTAGAAACAAAGTAATTAAAGGGTCTCCTCCAATGTATAAACAAGTTATTTTGACTCTGTTGATGAATGAAACAGATAACCCGTTGGAGGGCATTATGGATAAAATCGAGCAATTAGGAGATTTGGGGGATTGGAGTCTGAAGCTGACAGATAGGAAAAATAATGAGGGGCAGAGAATTGGGGAAGGGCCGAAGGGGCAAGGTTCAGAGGTAGAGCGAGTATCTCGTAAGGATATGTTTGCCGCTCTACTACAAGCGGGGGTGGCTCGGGAGAAAATAGATGGAATTCCCACTGGAGAGTTATGGCAGCAATATAAAAAATTAGGATTGGATAAGAGAGGGATGAAACCGGTTCTGAAAACCCGGACAGTGGGAAAAGAAAAACTTCCTTCAGCCCCACCTGTGGAGGGTCCGGACTATTCAGATTTGTATCATGAGGTCCGTACTCTCCTGCAGAGAATGACACTTCCATCTACTACTACTCTGCCCCCATCTAAAGCAGAAACCAATCCGTTTAGAGAGGATTGACTAGTACGGGGATGCAATGTAAAAATTGATCCGCGTCCCTATATTGATGTTGTAATACAATGGAGTCCGGGAAATTTTCAACAAGTACGAGCTTTGATAGATACTGGAGCAGAAGCAACGATTATAGCTGGTAACCCTTCTAAGTTTAAAGGACCAAAGTGTAATATTGTAGGACTAGGGGGGAAGAGTATTCCTGCAGTGGAAACACAATTGGCTATGCAAATTGGGGATTTACAGCTCCAAAAGTATGCTGTGATGATTACGCCAGTGCCAGAATATATAATTGGTATGGATATTCTGAGAGGTTTAAAACTTACTATTGAAGGGGGAAGTTGGCAATTTGGAACATCTCCCGCAGTTCCCCGGTGTTTGAAGTATATTTCCACTTATAATATTCATGCAGTATTAGTGGGAAAAATTGTTGATGAGCCTCTCACCATACCAGCCGCCACTCAATTAGTTGCACAAAAGCAATATCGGATTCCTGGTGGTATTGCAGAAATTACGCGAACAATACAGGAATTACAAGAGGTAGGGGTTATTGTCCCAGTTACTACCAAATGGAATAATCCAGTATGGCCAGTGAAGAAATCTGATGGATCCTGGCGGATGACAGTAGATTACCGTCAATTGAATAAGGTTACACCCCCGTTGCATGCTGCAGTCCCCGACATTGTAACTTTAATTGAGAACATACAAAATAGAAAAGGAAAATGGTATGCAGTGATAGATTTAGCAAATGCCTTCTTTACAATAGCCTTAAAAGAGGAATTTTGGGAGCAATTTGCATTTACGTGGCAGGGAAGGCAGTACACTTTTACACGGTTGCCACAGGGATGGTTGCATAGTCCTACAATTTGTCATAGGGTGGTAGCGCAACATCTAGATGCACTATCGTTGCCACCAGGGCTAGAGTTAACCCACTATATTGATGACATACTAATCCAAGGGGATACAGAGGAGTTAGTGGCCTCTGGGCTAGAACAACTAGTACAACACATGAAGAATAAGGGTTGGGAAATTAACCCAGCAAAAATCCAGGGACCCGCCCAGACAGTGAAGTTTCTGGGAATTAATTGGAATAAGGGACACCAGGAAATTACTGAGAAAGCACTAAACAAAATAGCAGAATTTCCAGTACCGGTTACCAAACAGCAAACACAGAAATTTATTGGGTTGTTTGGATTTTGGCGTAAACATATCCCACACTTGGGGCAGGTGTTACAGCCATTATACAGAGTAACACGAAAGAAATATGTATTTCAGTGGGGTGCTACAGAGCAACAGGCTTTTGACCAAGCCAAGTTAGTAGTACAACAAAGTGTCAGTCTGTGGCCAATACGTGCCAATGATCCAATTGAATTACAAGTATCAGTGCATGCAGAGTATGCCAATTGGAGCATGTGGCAGAAACAAGATGGGAAACGTTGTCCGTTAGGATTTTGGACACGTAGATTACCCGATGCAGCTCAACGATATATACCCTTGAGAAACAATTGTTGGCTTGTTATTGGGCTCTTGTGGAAAGTGAACAACTAACTTTGGGGCATGAAGTAATTTTGAGACCAGAAATTCCAATTTTAACTTGGATTAATAGTGAACCACATACTCATAAAATTGGCCATGCACAGGAGGCATCTATTATAAAGTGGAAGTGGTACATCCAAAATAGGCAGACTAAAAGTGGTCCCAATGGGGTCTCGCAATTACATGAACAAATTGCTCAGATTCCCGTAGGTGAGGGGGAGGAAGTATTAGTGTCTGGGGGTGGTAGTGGTAGTGCCACCCATCATGTTGCTAAATGGGGAGTACCTTACGACCAATTAACTATTGACCAACGTCAGTATGCCTGGTTTACTGATGGTACAGCCAAGTATACTGATGGTAAGCGGGCATGGAAAAGTGTGGCGTACAATCCTCATACACAACAGATATTGCAGAGCACGGGCCCAGATGGGAGTAGTCAATATGCTGAATTATATGCAGTCTATCTGGTACTTAAACAAAATGCGCCAGAGGCATACATATATACTGATTCATGGGCTGTGGCAAATGGATTAACAACCTGGTTACCTACATGGAAACAGAATGATTGGTATATTCATACTAAACTGGTTTGGGGATCACAGTTATGGCAAGAAATTAGTGAATTTTTGCAATCTACTTCTGCCTATGTCTATCATGTTGATGCACATGTTTCCCCTATAACCTCTGATCATATTTTTAATCAGACAGCAGATTCCTTAGCTACTATTCACACGAATGTCATCTCTGGAACAGATGATTCTACTATTCATCGGGGTGAAGAAGAGACCGGTATTGCAAGCTGGGCACATCAAAAATGTGGACATCTCGGAGAGCAAGCCACCTATCACTGGGCGCGGCAGCGTGGGTTAGCATTGTCTCTTTCTACCATTAAAAATGTTATTGCTCACTGTCCTGTTTGTCAACATTTGACTAAACGCCCTATACCACACCCAGTCAAAGGTACACTTGCTCGAGGTAAGTTACCTGGCCAAATTTGGCAACTAGATTATATTGGCCCTTTACCAATTTCGCAGGGATGTCAATATGTCTGTGTTGCCGTGGATACTTATTCCGGATTTTTGCTAGTCCACCCTTGTCGTAGAGCTACAGCTCAGCAGACTATTGTTCTTTTGGAATCCATATGTAGACATTATGGCGTTCCACTGCAAATTCAAAGTGATAATGGCTCTCATTTCAAAAATCATCCTGTTACTGCCTTTTGCGCCCAATTTAACATTGAATGGGTTTTCCATATTCCCTATTATCCACAAGCTGCTGGTCTTGTGGAACGTATGAACGGTCTGTTGAAAACACAGATCCGGAAATTAACTCCTACTCACACTCTTGCGCAATGGCGCAAATATTTGTACCCAGCAGTTACTATCCTCAATAATCGTCCAATAGGGGAGAGTGAAACACCATTGATGCGTATGTTGACTCCCCATCTTCAAGTCTTGCCCAGTACACATGTCACCCTGGGAGTTAAGCTCTTACATCCGAAAGCTGTTATACCGCTCCGTCATACGATTGACGCTGCTGGTTTTGATCTTGTAGCCCTCTTTGACACTCTTTGTGCGTCCCGAGTGGTGACAAAATTTCCAGCCGGGTTTGCTTTATCTCTCCCAGCTGGCCATTATGCTCAGATTGTGGCCCGTTCCAGTTGGGCTCTTCGTGGCTTACTTCCTGTGGGAGGTGTCATTGACAGAGATTATCAGGGGGAGGTCATAGTCCTTCTGATGAATCACACTGAGGAGGATGTAATGGTGCAGGCTGGGGATAGGATAGCACAATTGTTGATAATTCCTGTCAATTCCTCCTCTTTTACTCAAATTTCTGATTTTGTGGGAGTCACTGAGCGAGGTACACAGGGATTTGGGTCTACTGGGAGGGGTGTGGGTGGTCGGGTATGGCATCAAGACCCTGCACACCCAGGTCCTCCTCAACCTGCTGAAATTATAGCCCGAGGGGAGGACAATACTGTTACAGTAGTTCAGCCAGGACAACAGAGTTGGACGAATGTTCCTGCTGATCATTGTTATTTAAGGGAATAGGATTTATATGTGTTTCTCTATTTCTTTTTCTTTCAGGGCATACTGTTTCTCTGTTTGGGTTGGGAACTCGATGCCCGTACTCCCGGCGAGCGGGTGCTGGGAGTGACCTCGCGTGTCCACTATTGGTGGAGCAACAAAAATAACTCAACCTTACAGCAAGATAATTATACATGTCATACTGCATGTCCGGTATTGAACGTAACTGCTTCCCAAGCTGTGTTTCATAAAACTGAACAGCGCTTTGTAGTCGTTTCATCCAGTTTTGTGAATGTGACTATCCATAATGCTACGTCCTGGGTTATGTGCATCCAGCCTATGGGATTCCGGGACCAGATATGGAGACTATGGAATCGGACACGCAAAATGCAGTTCCTCCAAACTTGTAACAGCTCTATAGTAAATATTACTTTGAATCGAACTGCTGAATGGATTTTCACTAATGCTACACCAATTGCAAACCGTTTTACACCCTGGATGGACTTCTTGCATGTGTTGCTTGCTGTTAGTAATATGACTAATCCTGCTCCACTGTCACGCATTCCCAATACATGCAAAAACATGTCTATGCAGTATAGAAAGACAGTATTAACTTACAATGTTACATTTCCACACTTGCCTCGCTGTACTAGGATACGGCGAGCATGGTATGATACTATTTTGGGGGGTGCGGGAACTGGACTGGGAATTCTGAATACTGTAGATACAGATACTCTGTTTAGTAAACTACACTATCTAGGTAAGGACTTGCATACTGAACTGAATATTTTAGCCAATTGGTTACCTGCCATTCCAGGAACAGGACAATTAATGGTGCCTGCGATAGCAGACATTAATAATTTATTAGCCCAAACTTTTAAGTTTGAAAATTATACTGACATTACTTTGACAAAAGCATTGAATTATACTTGGTGTTCATTACAGACGTTGTACGCTTTGCATCAGCGGGACAGAGTCCAGATGGCTCTACAATTGGGGATGCATACCCAGTTGCAGACCCTTTTCGCTGGATATATTCCGGTTGATGAGTGGTTGTTCCCACATTCAGAGAGTACAGTCTGTACTGATCGATTCTGTACAGGGGTTTTATCTTCATATAAGATTTTCCATACTCATATAGTATGTAAGTATTATATATCTCCAGTATTAGTGAATGTTTCTGGTATTGTAACCTTTTGGGCCCCGCATATGAATGGGGAGTATATAACTGTATATAATGAGACATATAAATTGGATATGTGTAATGAGCAGGGAAATCGCATGATTTGTCCTTTCCAGCCACCACAATTTGAACCTTGCTTATCCCCACGTTTTGGGGAATGCACATTTACTGTTTTCCCTGCCAACTATGAGTTCTTTGTAGAAATTAGTCCGCGGACATTATGTATTTCCACTGCTAATTTCACAACTTTGTCAAATAATACCTTCCTGACCGATCTGTCAGGAGTCAGTTCCTGTTTTACTAGCATATCAGTATTTTGGTGGAAAGGACAAAAATATGTATTATATCCGGAGTTATTTAATTCTGCTTTCATACAGTACAATTATACCTTCTTTACGGAGCCAATTTTAGCTGTAAATTATAGTAAGTTGACCCACATGTTGCATATATCCTCTCTTATTAATGAGTATATTCAAGGTGTGAATCACACCTTAAGAGTCATGCAAGTAGATGCTCAATTTGACAATCACACTGTTCGTATAGTGGCGGAAAATATTCAAAGTAAATTACATCATAATTGGTGGGATCCATTATTGGGACATTCTCCTAGTGCAGATGCTTTCCTAAAATGGATCACTCATCCTTTACTTGTAGTACTATTAGTTAGCATCCTGCTAGTGATTTGGAATTGTATTTTGACTTGTAAAATTTGGAAACGACCTACGGTGGTCCATAATACTATGTATACTTCTGTCTCCTCATAAGCAGAGAATATCAAGGGGTGGAATGTAATACATGGGATTGAAGGTCAGCTGGGGATGGAATGAGTGGAATGTTTTGGCTGTAATTATGTGTTGATATTCTCTGTTATGGGAAACAGGCTAGTTGTTTAAGGGATGCCAGCACCTTTGGGAAAGGCACCTTCAACCTGTGCAGGTCTGGGGGAGTTATTCTCTGTTATGGTGGTTGTTTAAGGGATGCCAGCACCTCTGGGAAAGGCACTTTCAACCTGTGCAGGTCTGGGGGAGTTATTCTCTGTTATGGTGGTTGTTTAAGGGATGCCAGCACATCTGGGAAAGGCACCTTCAACCTGTGCAAGTCTGGGGGAGTTATTCTCTGTTATGGGAAACAGGCTGGTTGTTTAAGGGATGCCAGCTTGTGCAAGTCTGGGAAAGGCACCTCTGTTTCACACTATAAAAGAGGCGAGAGCACCGGACTTGCTTTAGAAGCTTGCCTGAACGTAAGGGACGCCTGGTTCAGTGATGTCCCTGCAATCTCTGAGGAAGAGCTAGTGCTTCCCTGGTGGTCTTCCCAGATGCTGACTGAATTGCGGGTGCTGTAAGTATCTTGGTGTATGTGTTCACATATGTATCACCAATAAAAGCGATATACCGCATATTGTGTCTGGTGGCTTTTGTGTTGTCATAAGCACAGCGCCCCCTAGTGTTACAGTGTACGATTTGAAATTCTTCTTCTAAGACATATTTCCAACTTTTGTAATTTGACTTAATCATGTATTCTTTTTCTGTATGAGTGTTATTACTCAATTATTGCATTGGTTGAGGGTAAAGGCTAAGACAGAGAAGCTTGAATCCTGGAGATAATATATAGCTGCGCAAATGGGGGTCATCAAGAGCATTTTGGCTTCCTGAATCATGGGACGCTTTTCCAAGGGCTTCTGAGCAAAGATGGTGTCCATCTATCAAAGCAGGGAAGAAGTGTTTTTTCAGCAACAGACTGGCTAACCTACTGAAGAGGGCTTTAAACTAGAATCATTGGGGCAGGGTGATCAAAGCCCCTAGGTAAATACAAGCCTTCAGGTAAGAGAAGCATTAAATACCTCTACATAAATGGGGGAAAAGGGGCAACATCTGGAAAGCAGTATATACTAATGCCCGAAGTATGGGAAATAAATAAGATTTTAGATCTTGAGGTGTGATGGAAGAGGCTGATTTGGATTTAGTGGCAATCACACAGACAAAACTCACAGAGAATCTTGACTAGTATATAATTATACCAGGTGATAATCTCTTCAGGAAAGACAGGGTTGGAAGAAAGAGAGAGAGCAGGAGTTCATTATATATTAAAGATAATATTAAAGTCACACAGTTGCAGGACCTACAGAGTAAGGAAGAGGCACTGTGGGTCAATCTGGAAAGAGGGAATGGCAAGCCTATTTACATTGGTGTGATAGATATACAGGCCTCCTTCACAGACAGAAGAAATGGACAGAGATTTAATTGAAGACATTCAAAATATAGCTGTGAAAGGGGAAGTACTACTAATAGGTGATTTTAATATGCCAGATGTTGATTTGCATATTCCTATTGCAGAGAGATCCTAGATTCTCTACAAGGGGACTATTCCAGCAGTTGGCAATGGAACCCAGTAGGATGGGGCCATACTAGACTTTAGTACTTACTAATGGGGAGAATGTTTCTGATGTTATAGTAGGTGATTATCTGGCATTCAGTGATCACCAGATGGTGTGATTTAGTACTAAGATAGGTCTAGAGAGGGTTTATTCAAAAATGAAGATTTTCAACTTTAAAAAAAACCAACAAAAGAAAATCTAACATTGTTCAGATGGGGGATTATCTCAAAGAATTGTGTTCTGGGTTGGAATATCTTGAAGAAGTTGGGAAGCAATGGGCAAAAGTGAAAAGAGCTATTAGAAGGGCAACAAACCTTTTTCTAAGGAAAGTAAATGAAAGTAAGAAAAAGAGGTCACTTTGGTTCTCAAAACTAGTAGCTGATAATGGAAAGAAAAAGAGGTTAGCCTTTATAAACTACAAGAGATCACAGAAAGAGGAACAGAGGCGACAATATCTGGAAAAGCTAAGAGAAGCTGGTAGTCAGGAAAGCAAAGATGCAAATGGAAGAAACAATAGCCAATACGGTAAAATGGGAGGACAAGACATTTTTGAAAAATATGTTAGTGATAGGAGGAAGTGCAAAAGTCGCATTGTGAGACTCAAAAGTGAAAGTGACGAATATGTAGAAACTGATAAAGATAAGGCAGACTCACTTAACAAATATTTCTGTTCTGTGTTCACAGCTGAAAGGCTGAACCAAGGACCAAAACCAAACACAAATAGGAATGGAGGGGTGGTAGTCCCTGAATGATTTTCAGAGGACTGTGTTCATCAGGAGCTGGCTAACCTACAGGTGAACAAAGCGATGGGGTCAGATGGCATACATCCGAGTGTACTGAAGAAACTTAGGGAATTTCTAGCAGCTCCACTGGTTGACCTTTTCAATGCTTCTCTAGAGTTAGGAGTGGTTCCAGAGGACTGTAAAAGAGCAGATGTAGTTCCTCTCCACAGAAGTGGAAATAAGGTAGAGGTTGGGAACTACAGGCTGGTAAGTCTGACTTCTGTGGTAAGCAAGTTAATGGACACCCTTTTAAAAAGAGAATAATAACATTTTTAGAATCTTGTAGGACAGCAGCAACATGGTTTCACTAGAGGCAGGTTTTAGACAAATCTAATTTATTTGACAGGCTGACCAGAGTGCTAGATGTGGTGTATTTAGTTTTTAGCAAAGCCTTTGACACGGTTCTGCATAGACAACTAATAAATAAACTGAGTGCTCTCGGTATGGGCCCTAAAGTGACTGACTGGGTTGAGAACTGGTTGGGTGGAAGATGACAGAGGGAATTGGTAAAGGGAGTTTATTCTGAGGAAAAGGATATTATCAGTGGTGTACCGCAAGGTTCGGTTCTTGGGCCAGTTCTTTTTAATATTTTTGTAAGCGATATTGCTGAAGGGCAGTCTGGTAAGGTTTGCCACTTTGTGGATGATAGCAAAATCTGCAATAGGGTGGACACCCCTGATGGTGTGGATAACATGAGAATAGTTAGTGAAACTAAAGGAATGGTCTGGAATTTGGCAGCTAGATTTAATGCTAAAAGAAAAATGCAGGGTCGTGCTTTTGGGCTGCAAAAACCTGAGGGAACGGTACAGTTTAGGGGTTGAAGAACTTTTGTGTATGAAAGAGGAGTGGGACTTTGGTGTGATTGTATGTAATGATGTTAAGGTGGCCAAACAGGTAGAAAAGGTGACAGTGAAAGCTACAAGAATGCTTGGGTGCATAGGGAGAGGAATGGTCAGTAGGAAAAAGGAGGTGATGATGCCCCTGTACAAGTCTCTGGTGAGACTTTATTTAGAATATTGTGTACAATTCTGGAGACCGCACTTTCAAAAAGATATAAAGCAGGATGGAGTTGGTCCAGAGGACGCCTAACAAAATGGTCAATGATCTTCATCATAAAGCATATGGGGACAGACTTAAAGATCTCAATATGCATACTTTGGAAGAATCAAGGATCAAATCATAAAGAAACTTCAGACCGCCCAAAACACAGCAGCCAGGCTTATATTTGGAAAAACATGTTTTGACAGTGCCAAACCACTCAGAGAAAAATTGCACTGGCTACCAATCAAAGAATGTATCACTTTCAAAATCTGCACGACTGTTCATAAAATTATTTACGGCGAGGCACCGGGATACATGACAGACCTCATCGACGTGCCAACCAGAAACACCACAAAATCTGCACGATCATACTTAAACCTCCACTACCCAAGCAACAAAAGACTCAAATACAAATCCACCTATGCAACCAGCTTTTCCTACCTAAGCGCACAACTATGGAATGCATTACCAAAAGCAGTAAAAACTACGCTCGACCACCTAAATTTTTGGAAAGCACTAAAGACAGTCCTGTTCAGAAGAGCATACCCCACCGACCCAACATAAAAATACCTGGTCACATGCGACACAATGGACCGTAATGGACATTATCTGACTCTTCTTCCCCCTCTCCCTCTCTAACGTCCCCCCAACCGCACCTACCATACATGTAACTTACCTTACATATACCTCATTCTACTACAATATCACTTTGTATTCATTTATACCATGTATTTGTTCAGACCGTAATCGGCTAACGCCGTTAATGGTTATATGTAAGCCACATTGAGCCTGCAAAAGGTGGGAAAATGTGGGATACAAATGTAACAAATAATAATAATAAAAGGTGGTAGAGGGGAGATATGATAGATACATTTAAATACCTACACAGCATAAATATACAGGTGGCAAGTCTCTCAATTGAAAGGAAGCTCTGGAATGAGGGATCGTAAGATAAAGTTGAAAGGGGATAGACTCAGAAGTAACCTGAGGAAATACCACTTCATGGAAAGGGTGATGAATTTGTGGAATAGACTCCTGATGGAAGTGGTGAAGATGAAAACTGTATCTGAATTCAAGAGAGCTTGGGACAAGTACATAGGATCTCTAAGGGAGTGACAGGGAGAGTAGATGGCATGGCTGGGCAGACTGAATAGGCCATATGGTCTTTATCTGCCTACATTTTTCTGTGTTTTTATGTTGTAATTTAAATAAATAAAAGAAAAAAAATGGGCCGGATATTCAAAAGAAGCTGAGATCCTAAGAGTAAAGTCTCAGGCTCCTAAATTTATACCCTATTTTTAGCTAGACTTATGAGCCTAACCCCTCAATATTTAGCTGGTGGTGATCAGCATTTTTTAAAAGTGCTGTCAACCGTTAAATTAGCCTCACATATTCAATGCTGGACCATGTCTGGGCACTGGCATTGAATATCCAGAGCTGTCTGAGAATGTGATGGCTGCAGGCTGTTATGTGGGTCCTGAACAATATTCATCCAGGACCTGCATAACACACTTACGGGATATCAAGTTCGCTCAACTCCACCTCTGAAATCTGATACCTCTTTTTGCACCCCCGCTCCACTAGCAATAGAAACCTCTAACACGTCCTGACCCTCCCAACATGTCCAGACCTTCCTGCAACTCTCCAATTCTCTGGGCTTATCTTAAATTACTTGGTGGTCCAGCGGGTATGTAGGGCAGGAGCAGACCCCACTGTCCCCTGCCCCTGGTGGCTCCAGCTTAAAAATGGTGGCTATGACCTCTGGTAATAGTGTCATGGTACTAGTCCCAGCAGTACCCCCCCCCCCCCCCCCATAGTTCTATAACATATCAAATATTTAATTTGGAGCTTTATTTTCCAAATTGTATCAATATTCCTTGATCACAAATAGGACCGATTAGTCTCAGTGGGGCATATTTACTAACAATGTAGGTTAACATGGAACAATACCCATTAACATGTTTTAACATTAGATTTCTACATAAAAATGATAACAAGAATGATATTGCTTACCTAAATATGATATTAGAATTCTCATCACATTGAAAACTGATCAGGTAACTGGAAAGGACCATAGCCTATCTTAAAGGGCAGTAGGAACCGTGTATAATAGCCTTAGTAAAGGTAATGGTTTTCCGTAGGGATGAGCATGGCCAAGAAACGTTCCATTAGTCTTCATTTTAAACAAGGGTTTTGCAATTTTCATATATGTTTTAGTGTTTCTTCACACATTTTGTGATTTTGTGCCCATTGCATTCACATAAGATTTTTTTGTGCGTGAATTATTCTGCAGGTATATGATCGCATACATGATTTGCACAAACTACATTTTTAAGCACCCATATGAACTGAATGTCCATTCATGAATGCACATTCCTGGTTATCTGTCTGCAATGAGATTTGCTTTCACGTGTAAACCTATCGTTATAACTGGTTATACAGGAAGAATAGCAATAGTGCAACTGAACACATTACTTAGGTTTGTCATAGCCTACATGGTACAAATGTTTCTGAACAATGTTGACTAAGTTAACATGGAAAGAAGGTAGATTTTGTTTTAGCCTGTATAGGATTTCCAGTGTATATCATTGAGTATGTGTCTCCTAAGCCACACACTGCCAGCCTCAATGGCTGCAGTGCAAATGGGCTTGAGAGGCAGACAGAGACAAAAGACAGACAGAATTATTTTAGTAGCTGGGTCTTACAGTCTGCAGCAGTGTTTTATTTTCATAGGACTTTTTTCCCAAGGCAGCCTTCCAGAACCATTCAGATGCATTTATTATACTACCAAGTACAAAGGGCCAAAAAAAGAAAAGAAAAGAAATGCTCACCAAAGAGGGGTACCTATGCTATGAGCAGGAAGTTGAAATGCATAAATCACACTTGAAGGGCAATGTACACGTGTCTTTTTGGTTTTCTGCGTCACCTTTTATTACCTTAGGAGTGAAACTTAATAACCCAGTGGGTAATCATGTCATTATCAGTTTACATTGTAGTAAAGCCCATTCAAATGATGATTACGTATGTTAATGAGTGTTGTTATAATGCACTACACAGTACATTACCTTCAATAAATATAATTGTTTATGTACTTTAATGAGGGGATATAGTTCCCCAAAACTAATGGCATTGACTGAATTATTATTTATTGCTGTAAAACTTTGCCATTAGGAAAGGAAACCTTACAAAACCCTTTAATGTATGTGTTACTAATTTTTTTGTCTCCTTTCTAAGCTTGTGCTCATTTCATTGTCTCTCTCTGCTCAAGAACAGGAAAATAAGCTCTGGATACTCCAGAACCATTCCTTCTCACTCCTGTCACCTCAAGAAGCAGGAGGAGGGGGTCATTTAAAGAGCATATTGACGATTATTTTGTTTACCCCCTTAATAATGCTTAATGCACTGTCTGGCAACAGAACAGACACTATGTCAGAAACTTGACTGCCAGTCCTAAAACACAGAGACAAAAAAAAAAAATCATTTGTTAAACCAGGAAAAGAAAAATAAAGTTAGCAGTCATATTTTTTTAGCCAACTGTCTTTGTCCACATAAAGGAATAAATGGAGAACAGATTAATTGGCAGTAGTTTCACAGATCTCCAGTAGACAAATGAAGGTATCTCAGAGACCTGGTGGAAGAAGGATAATCAATGGAACTCTGTGTTATCAGGGTACAAATTATATAGCAATGATAGAGTGGACCAAATTGGAGGGGGTTGCACTATATGTTAAAGAGGGAATTGAGTCAAACAAAATAAACATTCTACATGAATCAGCAGCGTGGAATCCTTGTGGATAGAAATTCCATGTGTGAAGGGAAAGAACACAGTGGTAGGGCTATACTACCATCCGCCGGGACAGAACAGACAAAGAAATGTTTACAGAAATTAGGAAAGTTGGCAAACTGAGCAACATTGTAATTATGGGTGGTGTGGTCATTGACAATGAACGTAAACTCTTTTTCATGTGATTCCATACTTACTCCTGAAGAGTTTGCTGATTTTTTTTTTGAGTTAAAGGTGTCTAAATTAGTACAAGCTTTTCCGAGTGCTGTGACTGCTGGTGAGCATGCTGGGGTGGATAACATTTGTGGGACACATTTTTGTCAGTGTCTGAAAGAGAGGTGTTGACATATTTGAATTTGTGCCAGCCAACATGGATCCTGGTAGTCATATGTTCTCAGGAGTATGTCTGCTTCAGTTGTGCCTGTGTTGATGATGATGATTAATAAATCTCTGGACAGTGGTTTTGTCCCAGATGTTCTGAAAGTGTCTACTGTTATCCCTAAGGTGAAGAATCCTACTTTGAGGACTACTGTACTTGGCAATTTTTGCCCAGTGGCTACGCTGCCTATGTTGGCAAAGTTTGCTGAGAGGGTGGTATTTCATCAACTTGAGAAACATCTGTTGCAGGGGCAACATCTTGATCCATTTCAGTATGGATTGCGTAGGGTGCACAGCAGAAAGGGGTTGATAGCATCCACGTTAGATGAGATTCGTCAAGGACTGGATAAACAACTAGTTATTTTATGGTGTTCCTTGAGGTGTTGGCTGCTTTTGACACCCTTGATCATTGGTTGTTATTACAGCATTTAGCTTTTTGTGGCATTGCAGGATCTGTACTGAAATGGTTCAAGTCATATTTTTGGGTAGAACAATGCAAATATGAATGGGTGTTAAACTACCTGTAATATGGGAGATGTCTACTGGAGTGCCCCAGGGTTCTTCTTTGTCTGGGATATTGTTAATGTGTACCTGGCTCCAATGTCCAGGTGTTTCAATCTTATGGGCTGAGTTACCGCATTTATGTGGATGACAAACAGTTTTTCATGCCATTTATGGAGCCAGTCCCTGCTATGATTGATCAACTGAAAATGATTTTGTGAGTTGAATCACTGGATGTTTGAAAATCGATTGACTGTCAATATTTCGGACACCTTTTTGTGCCTTAGTCATAATAAAAACACGTCCGGGTGAAAACGTCCAAGTGTTCGTCAGGGAAGTCCTGAAGGAGGCGAGCTTGCTGCTTTCACTAACGCCGGCACTGTGACTTCAGGTAAAAAAAAAAGATTTAAATGTGGGGCGGCAGGAACAGAAAGCAGGGCTGTCAGGGAGCTAAGGGCGGGCAGGTGGGACTGGGGTTGGTACTGGAACTTGACGGGGGCTGAAAAGGGGGGAGGTGGAGGCTGTGGTGAGTTACTGGACATGGATGGGAGGGGAGGATAGGGGGCAAAGGAGAATCACTGGGCATAGAGGGGAGGGCAGAGGAGAATCGCTGGACATGGATGGGAGGGGAGGGCAGGGGAGAGAGGAGAAATCGGTGGACATGGTTGGGAGGGGAGGATAGGGGCAAAGGACAATCGCTGGATATGGATGGGAAGGCAGGGGAGAGAGCAGAGTTGCTGGACGTGGATGGATGAAGGGACGGGCAGGAGAGATGCTGGATATGGATGGAGGAGAGGGGAGAAAGGAGAAATGCTGGACATGGATGGAGTGGAGGGCAGGGAAGAGAGGAGAAATATTGGAGGGAAGCAAAGACAGAGGAAGGAGATGCACAAAGTTGGAGGGAAGGGAGAAGAGAAATACTGGATATGGATGGAGGGGAGGGAAGACAGAGTAAGTAGATGCACATGGATGGAGTGGAGGGGGAGAGGAGAAATGCTGGACATGGATGGAGGGGAGGGGAGGGAAGACAGAGGAGGAGATGCATATGGATTTAGGGGAGAGAGGAGAAATTCTGGACATGGATGGAAGGGAGGGGAGGGGAGAGAGTTGAAATGCTGGACATGGATGGCGGGGAGGGGAGAGAGAGGAAGTGAGATGAACATGGATGGAGCGGAGGAGAAATGCTGGACATGGATGGAGGGGGAGAGGAAAAATTCTAGATGTGGATGGAAAGAAGGAGATGCATACTGAAGAGATGAGGGAAAAGGAAAAGAGGAGAAAAACTGCAGATGGATGGATAAAATAGGCAAAAGCTGGATCCACATTATACCTCCTCCAGTCAGGTCTGTGGAGTACCCAGCTTTTTTTACGGATGTAGGGCAAAAAATGAAGAAGAAAGGAGGAAAGTAAAGAAATAGGTGGAAAGGAAGCCCTGGCAATGGAGTTAAGGGAACAGATAGAGAGCAGCAGAATCAGAGACTGGGACCAACATGATCAGAAAAACAAAGTCACCAGACAACAAAGGTAGGTATAAAATCATTTTATTTTCATTTTAGTGTTTGGAAGATGTCCAATTTGAGAATTTATATCTGCTGTCTTATTTTGCACTGGGTATACTGGAGCTGTAACAGCTTACAGAAATTATTTATAATGAAAAAAAACCACAAGTTTTTTTTCTCCTATACTGGTATAGTTTTTTCAGTGATACTGCTTATATGCGCCACAGCTGGTATAAGGGGTATGGCTGCCATAGGGGCAGAGCCATAGTTAGTGACCCCGCCCATAATGGGTACCGGTACCTTTTTTCCTACAAAAAAAGCACTGGATATCAGAGATGCACATTTGCCAAAGCTAGCATATTCCAATTAATGAAAGAATAAAATATTTTTCTACTTTTGTTGGCTGGTATTTCTTTTCTCCGTTTTCTTTGGTCTCCGTGTCTCTTTTCTGACTTTCTCTATGTTATTTTTAATTCACTTGCCGGGAACTCCTGCCCACATGACATGTTTTCTCACTCCATGTCCACCACCCATCTTCCCTCTGCATCCCTTATCCATCCTGTTTAGCATTTATCCTCTTCATCCTTCTCTCTACCCTCCTCACATACCTCATCTTCCTTCTCAGTGTTCTTATCTCCCCCTCTCATGTCAAGTATTATCCCTCTGTGTCTCTGTCCCTATGTTCTCTTCATGCCCAGCATCTTTTCTATATCCCCTTTCTCTCCCCCCCCCCCCTCCACCCCCGGGGCTAGCTTCTCTCCCTCTCTCTTCATGAGCCCACTCCTTGCAATGCAACATCTTTCTCTCCCTAAGACTGTGGAATAGCGTGATCAACAAGACTTCTTCCAAAACGCAAAGGAGACATATGGGAGAAATATGCTCTTTATTCTATATAAAAATGTTGGACTCGACACAGCACCATGTTTTGGCACAAGTGCCTGCCTCAGGAGTCTAAAAATGCAATAAAATAGCAATAAAAGATGAATATAATAACATGCACAGATGAGAAAATAAAATATAAAAAAAATAAAAAGATGTGTTTAATTGGCTAGACTTTAGTGAACAAGGATTCATAATATAGCCAACATAAGCAATAAAATAAGGATATACAAGGTATAGTGTAAAAGTATACAAGATAAACCAATAAAGTGTGCTTGTGTGGACAATAGTGTATACAAGCTGACATTTTAATGAAGATCTAAATCACAATCAGATTTGAAGCTGACCTGTAATTGGTAGTAGCTGAAGGCTAAACAGTAAAATTGTACAAGAGTAATAAACAGGGTCAAGTCTATAATAAGAAATATAACAGAATTTATGCACCAAAACAGCTGTATATTTACAAACATATAAATATTTATATTTACATCAGCATAAGAAGGAGTGACAGGGCGAAAAAGGAATATGAAAGAGTGAGAAAAGTGAATATAAACCTAAAGGGAGTAGTAGGGTGATGGCTGAGAAGTAATATGAAGTGGTAATATTGATGGAAATGGGAGTGTAAGTGTTCACGCATAATCTTCACTCAACGTGTAATTAAACTCTAGAATGCGTTGCCAGAGAATGTGGTAAAGGCGGTTAGCTTAGTGGAGTTTTAAAAAGGTTTGGACGGCTTCCTAAAGGAAAAGTCCATAGATCATTATTAAATGAACTTGGGGAAAATCCACTATTTCTGGGATAAGCAGTATAAGATGTTTTGTACTTTTTTTGGGATCTTGCCAGGTATTTGTGACCTGGATTGGCCACTGTTGGAAACAGGATGCTGGGCTTGATTGACCTTTGGTCTGTCCCAGTATGGTAATACTTATGTACTTAACCTATGGTATTTTGTAAGTTACACATATATCTGGGAGACCATCCCATTGTCTACCCAAACTCCATAGAAACAGAGAAAAATGAAGGCAGATAAAGACCATCTGGCCTCTCCAGTCTGCCTATCTATGCCGTCTACTATCCCTTTCACTCCCTTAGAGATTCTATGTACTTGTCCCAAGCTCTCTTGAATTCAAATACAGTTTTCATCTCCAGCACCTCCACTGGGAGGACGTTCCATGAATTTACCACCCGTTCCATAATGAAGTATTTCCTCATGTTACTTCTGAGTTCATCTCCTTTCACCTTCATCCTATAACCCCTTATTCCAGAGCTTCCTTTCAATTGAAAGAGACTCGCCTTCTGTGCATTTATGCCACGTAGGTATTTAAATGTCTGTATCATAGCTCCCCTCTCCTGCTTTTCTTCAAAAGTATGCATATTGAGATCTTTAAGACTGTCCTCATACATCTTATGATGAAAACCACTGACCATTTTAGTAGCGGCCCTCTGGATCAACTCCATCCTGTTTTATATTTTTTTGAAGGTGCAGTCTCCAGAATGGTACACAGTATTCTATAAGATATCTCACCAGAGTTTTATACATGGGAACCATCACCTCCTTTTTCCTACTGGCCTTTCCTCTCCCTATGCACCCAAGCATCCTTCTAGAGTTTGCTGTCACCTTTTCTACCTGTTTGACCACCTTAAGATCATCACATACAATCATACCCAAGTCCAGCTCCTCTTTTGTGAATGCAAATCCCCCTTTTACATAAGCACTAAAGGGACTGCTCCATATGAAACAGAATCCTGGTTAGCATATACGTGTTTGGGGCAGTGGGTAGGCAAGGGATGTGACTTGTATTAAAGTTCTCAGAGCAAAACTATCATATCATCCTTTCAAGATTCATTCTATTGAACCCAGTTTATCTTCCCCTTTACCTACATAATAGGGGCAATTCTATAACCCCCATGAGACTCCTGAGAAAATTAAAAAGTCATGGGATAAGAGGCAATGGTCATTAAAGAGAATATAGAGGTGTGATACCCTGAGCGAGGGTTGAGGGTGGGCCTGTGAAATAACACAGCCAGACAAAAGGGATATAAATGAAAACAAGTGTTTAATTGAATCCTGAGGCCTGTTATGTAACAGGACCAGGAACAAAAGAATGAACACCTCTGTAGTTCAATAAGCAGCCTTAAGCAGGCCTCAGGCCGACAAGGCCTGAACACAGTCTGTGGCTGGTAGGGTGGCCCCACCCCAAACACAGCCTGTGAGTCTTTCTCAGTTCTTCTCTGAGTACTAGGGTATGGCTCTAGCCAGATCTCACAGCAAGGCTTGTCAGTCTCAAATAAGAAGGAAAAACGGTTTACTTCAGCTAGGTCACAATTCTTAACCATGGATGGTGTTGGCATATACTGGGGCTTTGATTCCTTCTCCTTTCTAGGCTTCCTTAACCTCAGTCAGGCCCTGTCTTATATACTTCCTGGTTTAGGCTCCACCTCTCCTCCCAGCTCACTTCCTCCCAGGTGGAATAGTGCTCTTAAGGTGGCTCAGGCTGTCTAACGGACCGTTCTTAAGGGTGAAGGGCAGAGTTCTATAAACCCCCTCACATACCCTCCCCCTCAGCTCAACCATACCAAGATGAGTGCCTGCCATATCAGGGTCCACCTCCCAGGACAAAACGTCAGTATTAGCATGCTCTTGGCCTGCCTCATGTCTTACCTGATAGCTAAAGGGCTAAAGGCTAAGGAACCAGCACATTACACGTGCATTGGAATCTTTATGTCGAGCCATCCATTGAAGGGGTTGGTGGTCAGTGACCAACAGGAAGTGCCACCCCAACAGATAGTACTGGAAGGTTTCCAGGGCCTATTTGAAAGCTAGAGCCTCTTTCTCAATTACTGCATAACTTTTCTCTCTCATGAACAGTATGCCACCGGGTGGTCTTCCCCCTCTACTTCCTGGAGCAGAACTGCCCCGAGTCCAACTTCTGAGTCATTGGTCTGCACCCGTACCAGTTTCAAACAGATATCTCTCTTCAGAGTTTTAAAAGCACCATCCAGCTCTTCAGTCCAATATATCTTCTCTGGAGTTTTCCTCTGCAAAAAGCAGACCAAGGATATAGGCGTGCTGGGCAAATTTATTAGTACAAATACCCAACGTGGCGACGTTTCACCCTACAGTTGCATCAGGGGTTAAAAACTATAGCGGAAAATACCCAGCTTTCCCCTAATACTTATGATGTCTCCGAATATATTGCAGCACTTCCTCACCAATAGAGCATGCTGTTAGTGAGAAGGTGAATTTGGGGGAAGCCACTGCTTGCCCTTGGATTGGTAGCATGGAATGTTGCTATTATTTGGGTTTCTGTCAGGTACTTGTGACCTGGATTGGCTACAGCTGGAAGCAGGATACTGGGCTAAATGGTCCATTGATCTAACCTAGTATGGCTATTCTTATGTTCTTATTTTCCTGTGTTCTAAGCAGGCTCCCCCTTTTAGGTGCCCTGATGCCTGCACAGTGAAACCCTATTCAATAACAGATTCCATTGTAGAACACTTGAGTAATCTGATATCAGCATGCCTTACATTTAGACACCCTCAATTACACCATTCATTAGACCTGTTGCAGCAAGATTGGCAGCCCTTCCCTTGCCTCTCCCATGCTCCATCAATGCGAACACCCACTTGCATTTAGACCCTATGCCATATATGTGCACTCTTACAGAATAGTGCTTAGGTATTTTGCTGCCAATTACATGCTTAAGTGTTCACTTAACTGTACACTTATGTGCTCAATTGGCACATACATTTGGGCATCCTGTTATATAGAATTATCTTTAAAATGCTGATTTGGAATCATTTGATATGAAAACCATGCCACCTGGTTTTCATATCAAATGATTCCAAATCAGCATTTTATAGTTTTCATATCAAATGATTCCAAATCAGCCAACTTTTATAGTTTAGAAAGCAAAAACATAATGAAATGTTTACGTATGGTGTCCAGTTAGTAGTGGGCTCATTTATTTTGTGTTCACAGCAAATGAATGCATTTCTTGAATATGTAAACTAAGCTGAGGATCTGAAGCACTAAAAGATTAAAAACACATATTAGTAAAATATATATATATATTTATATAAATATATACTTAGGACCGTGTTTACTAAGATGAACTATCGTTTTTAGTGTGTGCTAATACTGGAGACATCCACATATTCCTGTGGGTGTCTCTAGTGTTAGCGTGTACTAAAAACTTTAGCACGCCTACAGGGCCCTTAGTGTCTCTACCCACCTGAAGTGACAGCAGGGAATGTGGTAGAGGGATTGTCTAGGGTTGTTATGAAAATGAGCAACCTTTAAATGCAGATTCCTCATCCAAGAAACTTTCCAAGGCTTTCTGCTTCCAACTTGATTGAAAGTCAGGAGCTGAAAGGGGGAAAGAGGATTTTGACATTGAGATGCTTTCTGTGGTTCTATCTAATTAATTTTTTTACTCCTAAGAATAATTTATTATTTACACTTCTTATTATATATGTATTTTAGCTTCATTAGTCAGCAATGCTGGAAAAAATTATACCTTCAAGTCCTATTTATCAAATTAATGGTGCAATTTCATAGTGACACTTTCCACATTCATTAAACTAAGTACAGTAAAAATGCATTTAAATTAGATTAGTGTGATGTAATCAAGACACCAGTGTACTGGGTGATATCCTAGCTGTGGAGAAACACCCAAATATTGATGAAGGCATCAGTGGGATCATTTTTCACAGTTGATTTTTGTCATGGCTTTCAGTAAAAAGCATAAGGAGCAGCAGATCTCTTACAGTCCTTCAATAACTACCACACAACCTGTAAAACCAGGGCCTAATTTGTAGACAAAAAGAATTAGAACTGCGGAAAAGAAGGAGGGGACAGGCAGTCCAGGTAGGAGCAACAGGAGAAGGGCTGGATTAGGGAGCAGATTCTTCTCTGCTCAGCACAATTTTCATTCCCTCTGTTCCTCTTTCCCACAGGCTGCCTGAAATGCAGGGGCTGGAGAACACCCCGGCTGTTTTGGAGTCTGAAAAGTGGCAGAACCACATCCCAGGGATTCCCCCCAGAAATTAAGCTCTGGTTAAAACACATATATGTAATTGAGGTCTTTATAACAGCAGCTTCATAAAGCTTTATAGAAGTGAATTTTGGATTGGCTAACACTACAGCAATGCAGTAAAAAAAAAAAAATTGATGACAACAAAAGTATCTAAACAGTCTCTTACTCACTCTCACTCCAGTCTTAACACAAAAGAGGAAAAAAGAAGTGCATCCCTGTGGATTTTGTGATCATATCCAAAGTAATTTTTAACCACATAATGATAATCTTCGCATGAAAATTGAGTACAGTAACAGGAAGGATGAGTAAAGTTAGGAATGGAAGAAAGCACCAGTGGGAAGTAATTAAAGAAAATATTATCAAGGCCTGACAGTGCTATCAAAAC
Organism: Microcaecilia unicolor; assembly: GCF_901765095.1. Classification (NCBI taxonomy): domain Eukaryota; kingdom Metazoa; phylum Chordata; class Amphibia; order Gymnophiona; family Siphonopidae; genus Microcaecilia; species Microcaecilia unicolor. Next base: position 471,678,036 of record NC_044031.1, read on the forward strand.
GTAATACCTTCTCCCCAGTGCTATAAAAATAAATCTTCAACGGCAGAGAAAGGAAAATTTTAACCCATCGAGAAATAAAATCAACCTTTCTGAAGTTAGAAAGAAGATAAAGCCAAGCAAACGTTTGTTGAATGTTAATTGCTAATAAGTATTATGGGACCAAATCATCACAATTGTGACAGTGAATTTCACCTCTGATCTGGTTGTTTTCCCACAAGGTATTTCCACCTTCTCCTGGTGGCACACCTAGCCAGTTGGGTTTGCAAGATTACCAACAATAAGTGTGCATGAAATAAATCTGCAAATACAGTAGATCCATTATTCCTGGGATTCTATATAGCGCGACTTAAGTTGCGCGTGCAAATCCAGTCATAGTCTGGATTTGCACAAGCAACTTAGTTAGTTAACTAGTCAATCAGCACTGATAATTTCCACTTAACATGCAATTATTGACACTAATTGGCATTTATTAGAATTTAAGTGCAGAACTGTCTAAGCATATCCTATAATGTGATATGCGTAAAATCTACATCGCATAGTTGAAAAAGGGGCATGGCCATGGGCTTGGAATGGGCGGATCATGGGCATTTCTAAAATCTATGCACACGGTTATAGAATACACCTGGTCTGTGCATAATTTAGGTGTCGTTATTTACAACAAGTTTTAATTGGCATAATTGCCTATGAGTAAATTTAATCGTGCAGACGGGTGCTCGGTATGTTTTATTAACTGTGTGGAAATTTAGGCTAATTCTATAAAGTACACCTACATTTAGGCGTACTTTGTAGAATACACCTAGGTGTATTTTGTTTTGGCACTCATTTTTTAGTCATGATATATAGAATCTAGGTCTATATGCAAAGTTGTTGCATGCATATTCATTGTAGTAATCCTGAAAACTCAACTGTTTGCATTTGCCTCCAGGTGCGGGTTAAGAAGCACTGAGCTTGAAAATCTGGGCAAAATTGTCACAGCCCAAAGCATTGGGGCCTGATTTAATAAGGCTTTTTCTCCTATTCTGGGTCTATACAGATAATTCTAAGTCTTTATAGAATAACGAGGAGATATAAGCAAGTTTCAAGAAACAGGAATTGTCTAGAATACTTGCAGGATCCTTACTAGCCCATTATGCTCCTTTTCCCAGGACCATACCAAGTCAGAGTAGAGAGAAGGTGTGTACCATCTGGTTGCAGCATCCCTTTTCTTGGGATGGCTGCAATGATACTGCCTGCCCTTACTACTACTAATCATTTCTAAAGTGCTACTAGACGTACGCAGCGCTGTTCACTTGAACATGAAGAGACAGTTCCTGCTCGACAGAGCTTAAAATCTAATTAGGACAGACACACAGGACAAACAAGAGATAAGGAAATATTAAAGAAGTCAGAGACCCCTGAGATACTTCAGATAGGTGACTCCCTTGGTAAATCAAGGGGCAGTAAAAACCCACATTTTACCGTACCTTGATAACTCCCCCCCTTAGGTAAATATTTACATTTCAATCTTGTATATCATTTCCTGACTAATGTTTCAAATGGAATCATTGAACAAGGAATCTGGGCACATTAGTAAAATAATAAACAAAAAAAGAACTATCAGGTAAATGATGGCATCTAGTAAAAAAAAACATAAAACAATTAAAAAAAATTATTAATGTTAATTGAGAATCATCAGTCAGTGAAAGAATAAAATTCTCAGCCCAAATACTGCTCAAGATAATAATTAACCACACAACAGGGACATCATCTGATTCCCAGCCATTCCCATATTTCAAAGTCATTTCAATAGTCGCTCAATATCACAAAATAACTCTCTTTTTAAAAGAATATTTCACATGCAATTAAAAAGCAGCCACTTAAAGACTTCACATCTGTCATAAATATTCACCAGTGTGTTTTTCAAACAGTCATTGGCATCCAATCATTAGGATGCCAACTGACAGTCCTCAAAGACCCTGACATGGACAATGTTTCAAGAAGACTCTCTGAATCAGGGAGAGAACAAAACAACAATATTCTCAGCATCTTCTAAAGCAACACGATGCTCTCTCTTGTCTCAAAGCAGTTTTTTCAAATGGCTAATAACAGTAGCAGATATTATAATTACCATTGTTACTAGTTTGCTGTAAGTCATAGATTTTAATACTTCTGCATTTGGAATGTAAATCAGTAGATAATCCTTATCTGATATTTACTAAATAATTGTGCTTATGGATACGGTTATTATTCATGCAAAGTTGTGAGTTCCTTTTCATATCTGTAGAAGAGAGATTTATTTAAGACATTCCAGGCCCCTTGGATATTAAAAAATATTTTTCTTGTAATGTATTTTCTATCGTATGCAAACGAATTGTCAGGACTACCACAGAGAAGCACAGATAAGTCCAGAGATAGGAGAGCCAAACTTTCACATATTCTATTTATATTACTATTTGCACAGAAAGCACTGTGCTCTTCTGATCAATTGGTAACTTTTATTGCCACTGAGATACTGCCAGCATTATTATATGCCTTTCTACTAAAGGAAATAAACATGGGACTAGATTTTATATATGACACCTAAAATATCAGCACCAAAACAAAATACACTTAGGCGTATTCTATAAAGTAAATCTAAATTTAGGCATACTTTATAGAATAAACCTAAATTTTTGTGTGGTTTATAGAATATGCCCAGAGCCGCCGAGAGTCAGAGCAGGGCCCGGGGCAAGGCTGCCACCGGGGCCCCCCCAACTTCGGACGCAGCCGTCACCCCCTCCCACTCGGGACACAGCCGCCGGGTGCCCCCATCAGGACACAGCTGACGCACACCCACAGTTAGGATATAGCCACCGAGCCTAACCTGGAATACAGCTTCTGCTGCTGCCATGAGAGATCCCAGCGCCATGCCCCCCTTTGAGGCTGGGAGGAAATGACACACTGACGTGAGGGGCCCTGCCCCTATGTCAGTGCATCTGCTCCTTCCCAGCCTCCAAGGGGGGCCCGCCACTGCAGCCTGTCTCTCAGCTGCTCCAGTGTACCGGAACTGGTTCCCGATAGGAGCAGGAGAGAGACAGACCCCAGGACCCAGGGCCGGGCCCCCCTTGGAGGCCAGACCCTTGGAATTTTGCCCCCCCTGTCCCACCCTCTCGCCGGCCCTGAATACGCCAAGTGTCCATCCACATGACCAAATTTAGTTGCAGGCAGTTACACAAAGTAACTTGGTGTAAATGCTAACAGTGTAAATGCTAACATCTAAATTAGGCACATACCAAGTGTATTCTATAAGCACGTGCATAGATTTTAGAAATGCCCATGACCCGCCCATTCCATACCCATGGCTACGTCCCCTTTTCAACTATGTGACTTAGAATTTACACGCATCGTGTTATAGAATATGCTTAGCAAAAAGAAGCACCAGGAGACTTCAAAATTGGGACACTATTTTTTAAATTATATAACAATTAATTTGTGACATCCAAGAAGCAATGGAAGTTACTCTTTTGACTCATGGAAGGAATCGCCTTTGCTCGAATTCTGTTGAGTGATCAAGTAATTTTTAAATGGTATTGAGCGGGACAACACATTCAACTCGTCATCATCATCATCATCTGCTGCTTCTTGCATGCCACAAATTATTTGACCCCCTGACGCAGGCACTGTGCGCCAAAACATGGCCCATGTTGGGTCATTAAGGAAAGACCAGACGTTCAAGTTATATAATTAAAGAAATTGTGTCCTGATTTTGAAGGCTCCTGGTGCTTCTTTTTACTATTTGGACTTTGTTCTGTACTTTGAACCCTCTCCGTGCTGTTTCATAGAATACGCTTAGACAGTTCTGTGCATAGATTCTAATTAATGCCAATTAGTATCAATAATTCTTAAGTGGCGATTATGGGCGCTGATTGGCTTGTTAACTAATTAAGTTGCGCATGCAAATCCAGAATACGACTGGATTTGCATGTGCAACTGAAGTCATGCTATATAGAATCCTGGAAATGGTGCATAGAAAGACAAATGATACACACCTTTTCAACATAGTTGATTTTTGAGGGACTCAGCAATGTAGGGACTGACTCGCTAAATTACATGGGGATCCTTTTACTAAGATGCAGTAAGCACTAATGCGTGCTTACTGTAGGTTAAAATGCAGTATTGTGGGGTGCGCTCAGGCATCCCACTGTAGTTTTTGTATGTGCGTGTACTATTTTTTAGCGATGGGGGCTTGTTTGGGGGTGGAGAGTGGGCAATGCCACACGCTAACTGATTATCACAGCAGTGGCGTAGCCAAGGGTGGGCTCAGGTGGGCCCAGGCCCACCCACTTTGGGCTCAGGCCCACCCAGTAGCAGCACACCTATGATGTGGCTGGCAGGGATCCCCAAGCCCCACCAGCCAAGAACTCCCAACAACTGCCCCTCCTGCATACCTTGTAAATAGCAGATCTTCACCTGCAGCGAGCAGCGACTGATACGTACTGTTCACACCAACCCCACAGCCTTCCCTCTGATGTATTCCCGCCTATGTGGAAACAGGAAGTTGCATCAGAAGGAAGGCTTTGGGACCAACATGAGCTGTGTGTATTAGTTGCTGCTCACTGCCGGTGAAATTCTGCTACTTAAAAAGTATGCAGGGGAGGGGGGGGGGGGATATTTGAGAGACCATATGGCATGCAAGCAAGAGAGGGAGAGACAAAATCACTTGTGGGACAGGGTGGAGTTCTTCTGCCCACCCATCTTAAGCCCAGGCCCACCCAAAATTGGGTGTCTGGCTACGCCACTGTACAGGATTAGGGTGTGAACCCTTACCACCTACAAAATAGGTGGCGGTAAAGGATCACATGCTAATGGCCATGCGCTAATGTGGAAATTAGCGCGTGGTGGCCATTATTGGAAAAATTGAAAAATCTGCCTTTTATCAGCAGCACTAAATGTGGCCTTAGTGGGCATGAAAGACCTATATTGGGGCTACCATAGGTCAATTTTTAGCACTGCTATTTATGCCTTCATATCATTGTTGTTATTTGTCTAGCACTACTACATTTACGCAGAACTTTACATATATATGTAAGGGTGGGAAGTGTTCTGGTTATATTTATTATTTGAATTTTTTTGCTCACCCCTTTTTCAGTAGTAGCTCAAGGTGAGTTACATTCAGGTACACTGTATATTTCTCTGTCCCAGGAGGGCTCACAATCTAAGTTTGTACCTGAGGCATTGGAGGGTTAAGTGACTTGCCCAAGATCACAAGGAGCAGCAGCAGGATTCGAACCGGCCACCACTGGATTGCAAGACTGGTGCTCTAACCACTAGGCCACTCCTCCTATGGTGTGAATCTATTGACAGATTCACACCATAGGACCCCTGCAGACTACTTATTTCTTCACAGTCCTCTCCCCTCTTCACTCTCAGTGCACACAAACACACTCTTATCCAAAAATAGCAGGTTCTTTCCAAAGGAAAGAAATTCCTCTTTAAGGCCTTGGCATACAAGTCTCTCCTAAAGATAACTGAGAGCCAGATACAGGGCGTTCCAACTATCTACTGAAATTGCATCAAGACAATTAGTGCCCTTGGGGTGAGGGGAGAGTCTGGTTGGAGTGGCACAAGAGGAATCTTAATATGAGGGGGGGGGGGGGGGGAACCCACAGGGGCTTTCAACCTGGGAAGCGCTTTGCCTACTGCTATTGAGGAAGGGTACTGGACCATTTAACAGATTGCTCAGGAGCTGCCTCAGTTCATCTCCACTTTTGGTCCAGTCCAGTTCTTGGGAGTACTCTTAGTTCTGAGGGGACTCGGTCTACCCAAAGGTGGCTGAGTGATTCTCACGCGGCCACCTCTGGGCCAAGGGCTCACAAACGTCACATTTAATGTAAGGTCAGTTTACAGAATAGTCTCCAATAGGTAGGGAATTCTATGTATTTATTTATTCATGTATCCCACTATTATCCAAAAACAAATTTTGGTTCAAAGTGGCCTACAATTTACATTTTGGAGTAAATTAATCTTTTCTTTCTTATACTTAGAAAGACTACAGTTTTCTGAATTAAGTCCCAGTTTAAATAATTAATCCTGAGGCTGAAGGCAGTGAGGGTTTTGCTTTATTGAGGAGTCCTTTTTACTGAGGTGCACCGAAAAGTGGCCTATGCTGGTAGAGACGCGTGTATCGGACGTGCGCAGGTCCATTTTTCAGTGCACCTGCAAAAAAGGCCTTTTATTTTTTGGCTGAAAATGAACATGGTGCAAAATGAAAATTGGCACATCCATTTTGGGCCTGAGACCTTACCGCCACTCATTGACTTAGCGGTAAGGTCTCACATGTTAACCGGGCAGTAATCGTCAGCGTGTGTACAATGCCAATTAGTAGCTAGTTAGTGTTGTGTAGTGGACATGCCAGAAAACAAAATATATTTTTCAGTGCACCTAGTGAAATTACCGACCAGGCCATGCGGTGGTGGGCGGTATTTCCGAACTGGTGCATGTTGTATATGCGTAGGCGCCTACGTGGCTTAGTAAAAGGGCCCCTGAGTTTTAAAGTTAGGGAAGCAGCATCTTTCTGGAGGTAAGAGTACAATGTATCACTGGACTTGCTGCAATCATGCAGGGCCCCACCGTCAAGCAACACCAAAGTCTAGCCAAGTAAGGAAAAGTCACCACTGCAGAGCTAAGTGGATGCAGAAACTTTTCACTTGGGTACCAAATGGAGAGGGAAAAAGGAATAAATTTGGGGTTAAACACTTACTTGAGTTTCCTGCACTTCTCCAGAATCTGGGGCACCTATAAAATAAGAATAACACAAAGAATCAATTCTTGTGGGAAGGGAGGTGCTGCAGAAAAAATGTTAATAGTGAAGAAGGAGGGGAAACAAAGGTTATACTAGTACTTATCTGATTTTGTTTCCTTGGATAATAGTTGCTGAAACATTTTCCTGTAGCTTTGTTGAATTGTTGTTGCTGCCTGTTCAAAAAAAACATAGATCAATATTTGAGATAATTCAGCTGAATTACAGTTAGAAATCGTTACAACTTTTGGAAAATTACTATCACTCAAAAAAACTGAAATGTGTTGTACACAGTTACATCTGAATTTATAACTAAAAATATTGCTATTCTTAAGTGTGACGTTCTTCAAGGGAAACAAAAATCCTGAAATGTAGTTTAATTTCCTCCACTTAATCAGGGATTCTGTGGACAAGGTTAGTGATTTGTACTGCTCTGTTCAGAGTTGTGGTTAGGCTCCTGGGTTGGTCAAGACTATGAACATCTGTCCCACAGAGTCTAACTTTGCTTGAAGACAGGGTAGCTACATTTATATATGTCTATATCTGTCTTCACTGTTTTGATATACTGACTTCCTATTAAGACTATTTTTGTCTTTTTTTTTTTAATAAATATGTATGAGATGTATGCATGCAAATGGATGTGCTAGTGTCACACACCATCCTTTGCCCCACCACCCAGCCAAAAAGATATAGCCAAACTATGCTCAGGCTTTTAACCTCTTCCCTGCCTGAGTCCCACCTTCCTGACTCAGCAGGCTGTCTCCCTAACTTAAGGTAATTCAATCTCAGTCTCAGAGAAGAAGTGTCCTTAAGGAAACCTGGGTTTATATCACCCAATCCCTCTCAGCACAGTATCCCCATATTGCAAGGGATAGCAATATCTCTAGGTAAAAGTATAGAAGTCGGCACTTACAGCTGATCCGAGACTTGAATAAGTGCCTGTTGGAAGGAAAAGCTGTCAGTGCTGAGGTCTGCTGCTATCTAATTAGTCCTCTGACCTTGATCCTCACCTTGATCACCACGGAAGACATCAGATCCCTTTCTCAACTCCACCTAACAGCTGGTCTCCAGTTCTCTAAAACTTTAGATCACCCAACCCACAACCTCCACCCCCCCCCCCCCCCCTAGCATGAAGACCCTCTTCTATTACACCTGGAAGCATCTGGTACAATCTGCTGCTGATTCAGATGTGTTATTAGAAGGACAACTTGGGATATTTATTTCCAACTAATAAGACTACTAGTTTGACCCCTGAGGCAGGTGTTTTTCTGTGCCGAAGCATGGCCTATGTCAGGTCCATTTCATTAAAGATTGTACCATTGTTCCATTTTTGGAGTCTCTTTTGTGCTTTTTCTTGCTATATAAAATACTTGATCATTGTCTCTCTTTAGCATTTCTGGGATATAGACCTTAGAAGTCCACCTGGCCCTGTCCTTGGGTTCCAATCCACTGAAGTTGCCATCAAAGCCCACTTCAGCCTATCGAAATCTGTCTTGTCATTTGCGGGACAAAGACAGTAAAAGTCTGCCCGATACTGTCCTCATTTTCCAAATTACTGGATTTTCCGTCAAAACCTTCTCCAACCCATCCTAAACCGGATTGCCATATGTGGGACCCAGGCCATACAAGCTTGCCTAGCACTGGCCTTAGTTCTTCACAGCCGGAGTTGCCATCTAAGTACCACTCGACATGCAAGCACACATGCAGTTATAGAACTGCCCCCCCCCCCCCAAGTGTTTTGCTTACATGTGTGTGCATATTGAGCAATCATGATTATCTAGATAAAGGTATAAAAACATCTAATTGGTTGTGTCATCACAAGAGTAAAGGTTTGAGGCTCATGGGGACTCATCTGCCTTTTAGCATTTGACAAAGTCTTTACAGAGTAAGATTGGGGCACATTAGTTGGAAGATGCATAGAACTTCATACAATTGCTGAATTTGTTCTGAGCATAAAACAAGAATGTAGGAAGTTATCAGTCCAACACTTTTTTTTAAAGACCATTAAATCTATTTAAAAAGGGAAAAGAATTATCATGTATCCTGCAGGTAGAGTAAGCAATGTACCCTACTGGGCCATTTCCTGGCAAGGATCCAGCTTCAAAAAATTTTTGGCAGCTGGCACAATAATGATCCAATTTCTATGGAAATGAGCTGATTACTATTAATTTTTACTGGATCTCTGCCAGTTCTTTAACAGCATTTTCAAATTTCAATAAATAGGTTCTAGATTGCAAACAAAACAAAGCATGTTCTATTGACTGCAACATTTGTGACTGTCTTGTCTGTGAACTGACACCATAATGCACAAGAGAAATCACTAGCATTATAATGCTTCTTTTTAACACTAAAAAAATCCTTGGTTGTCAGGAGTCATGTTATGGGGAGGATAGTCCTAACTAACCTTACATGCCAACACTTTTTAATTGAGGGAGCAAGACCATCACAAATAAATAAATAAATAACCAGTTAAATATTCAAAGGGACAGCCAACAAATTTTGTTATGATATTTATCCATATAAATTTATGTGGATTTTCAGCCAGGCTATAGTGGTCATATTAGAAGGGATACATGGCCTTTGCATATGTAGAGTGACATTTACACAGGTGGATGACATACACATATAAATGGCAGTTTTGCAGTGCCGCTTTCCCCCTGGATTTTATATAGCGTACCTAGCGTTCTGTGCTGAAATCAAAACATATTCTATAACAATGCACTTTACTTAATTGCCAATCAGCATTGTTAATAGCACTTAACAAGCAACAATGACCATTAATTGGCAATATGAAATTTATGCGCACAACTCCCTAAGTGTATTCTGTAATGCAATGCACCAAAATTTTAATGTGCACAGGCAAAAGGGGCATGGTTATGGGTGGGGAAATGGGTATTTCATAGTCATTCAAAAATGTACGTGCATTGTTATAGAATATGGCCATCTGCGCCTAATCTACGCACCAGGCTTTACGACACATTTTCATTGGTATAAATGGATGCACATGGTTTTAGGTGCTAGGATCTTGACTAAGCATATTCTATATACCACACCTAAATCTGGCACTATGTGGGATAAATAAATTCAAAGTGGGTATGCTCTAGGCATGGGTCAGGTGATCTGAAAAATATATGTTTTTTCCCAGTTTTGTATAGGAATACATATATATATATATATATATATATATATATCCCCACTGTCCTTTTTCCCTAGTCAAGACACCTAAAGGATTTTGGACCAGGGTTTTAGAAGAACAATTATATAGCCAATTATGCTTAAATCTGTGCTATTTAAAAACATATGAAACATTAAAAACTAGATTTATGGAACTGAGCTCTACAACATTTCTAGATGCAGTTTTCTAAAAGCCAGTTCTTGCACAGATAAGTGCCAGAATTTATATGTATAATTGGGCTTTTTTTAGAGTTCACCTAAGTGGCTGCCTAGTATATACCCGGGATTAGAGCTTTCCCATACATAAAATAATTTATATTTGCTGGGACCAGAGCCTGGGGCTGGCAAGCACCAAAAAACCAGAGGCAATACCATACACTGTTTTGAGCTCTCAGAAAATAATTCAGACCGATACAGTAACTGTGTCCTGAACCGACTTCTTTACTAAGGTCTTTGCCAAAACAAATGAATCACAATATCAGCAGTGGCAGTCACTTTGGCAGAAGCAGAGGCAAACTATTTACACAGTACATTAACTTCTTTAACAGTTCTCCTTCTAGCGTGAATATATGAATACTCTCCATATAGATTCCTTCCCAAACAGTGTACCCAGTGGTATCAAGCAGCATTAAGGAAGGTTCTCACTTTCACTTACACTGTCAGTGGCACTGGGAACTCCGAAACACCAATGATCTTTTGTGGAAATACTGTTCCCAGAAGACTGGCTACTATAGATAAATTGTGTAATTTATTCAGGCTGTAGATATTAGTGTGGACTCTGAAGATAGATGTAGAAGAGTCCTAGAGGCCAGCTGGAATCTCACAATAAGCTTCAATTTCCCCTATACTCTTAGGCTCCAAGAGTGGATAAAGCAGGTTCCCAGTTCTCGTTGGTCCCCAGTATAGCACACTACAAAGGAGGGCAGACTCAAGAAAAATGTCAGGAAGTATTTTTTCACGGAGAGAGTGGTGGAGGAAGTATTTTTTCACGGAGAGAATGGTGGATACTTGGAATGCCCTCCCGCAGGAGGTGGTGGAGATGAAAATGGTAACGGAATTCAAAAATGCATGGGATAAACATAAAGGAATCCTGTTCAGAAGGAAGGGATCCTCAGAAGCTTAGCAGAGATTGGGTGGCAGAGCCGGTGGTGGGAGGTGGGGCTAGTGGTTGGGAGGCAGGGCTAGTGCTGGGCAGACATATACGGTCTGTGCCCTGAAAATGACAGATACAAATCAAGGTCGGGTATACACATAAAGTATCACATATGAGTTTATCTTGTTGGGCAGACTGGATGGACCGTGCGGGTCTTTCTCTGCTGTCATCTACTATGTTACACACGTTACTTCAAATGGTTATCTCTGCTCTTAGACTTCTTTAATCAGATTGTCCTGATCTGGGAGTGAAGCTTAATTGTCATGCTTCTTAATGTTGCACAGAATGTTTCATGATTTAACCAGTCAAAGGCCTTGCTGTAATCACTGAAACCCATGTAGCTATCCTTTTGGTATTCTTTCATCTTTTCATGGATCCATCTCATATCCATGTTCCTTGCAATTTCCTGAATCCTGCTTGAACTTCAGGCAGGTTTTGTTCCAGCTATGGTTGTAAGTCTCCACTGAATGATCTTGAGTAGAATCTTGCTGGCTTGTGGGATCAGAGTGAATATGTGATAATTTCCACAGTCAGTCAGATCTCCTTTCTTCACTATTGGTATGAACACAGATCTTTTCTGCAGAAGAACTAAATAAAAGGTCTCCACATAAACACAGATATAGATGAGCAGCGGTGATGACCAAAGAGAGGAATGACAAACAGTTCAGGAGTCCACTAGGATTTAGAAGTTTATAGCGACATCTAAATGTGTCAGTAGAATGTCTCAGGACACTCATTTTAAATTTACTACTTTGTAGCTTCATCGCATGCCCCCTATTCCTAGTATTTTTGGAAAGCGTAAACAGACGTTTCACATCTAACCGTTCCACTCCAGATACACAATATCGACTGGCTCATCCTTTCAAAGAAGTATAGTAGATTGGTAAGGCAAGATTTCCCTTGACTAAATCCATGTTGGCTTTGTCTCATTAAACCACAAATTTGTATATGCTCTGAAATTTTGTTCTTTATAATTGTCTAGTGGTTCCCAAACCTAGTCCTGGAGGCACCCCAGCCAGTCAGGTTTTCAGGATACCCGCAATGAATATTCATGAGATAGATTTGCATGCAGTGGAGGTAGTACATGCAAATCTCTCTCATGAATATTCATTGTGGCTATCCTGAAAACCTGACTGGCTGGGGTGCCTCCAGGACTAGGTTTAGGAACCACTGTAATAGGCTCTTCCATTTTGTCTGACACCAAGGCTCATTGGTCTATAATTTCCCAGATCACCTCTGGAACCCTTTTTAAAAATTGGTATTTCACTGGTCACTCTCCAATCTTCTGGTATCATGCTTGACTTTAAAGATAAATTACATATTACTAACAATAGCTCTAAAAGTTAATTTTTGTGTTCTATCATTTCTCTGGGATGTATACCATCTGGTCCAAGTGATTTGCTACTGTTCAGTTTATTAAATTGTCCCATTACATCTTCCAGGTTTACAGAAATTTGTTTCAGTTTCAGTGACTCATCAGCATTGAATACCATTTCTGGCACTGGTATTTCCTCCACATCTTTATCCATGAAGACAGAAGCAAAGAATTCATTTATTCTCTCTACTATGGCCTTGTCTTCCCTGAGAACCCCCTTTACCCCTCAGTCATCTAGCGGTCTAACTGATTCTTTTACTGGCTTCTTGCTTTTAATATACCAAAAAAAAAGTTTCTACTATATGTTTTTGCCTTCAACGCAATCTTCTTTTCAAAGTCTCTCTTTGCCTTCCTTATCAGTGCTTTGAATTTGACTTGCCATTCCTTATGCTGTTCCTATTATTTTCATTTGGGTCCTTCTTCCATTTTCTGAAGGATTTTCTTTTAGCTCTAATAGCTTCCTTCAAATCTCACTTTAACTTTTTTTTTATTACGAGCCCTCCAGAAACAGAAACATACCTAATGCACCTAAATATATAAGCCACTTGCAAACCTGAAGGTTATTGAAGTGGTGTACATTCAAGTACAGTATGTATTTTTCTGTACCTGGATGGCTCATAATTACAAAATAAAAGAGAAAGCAGGATTTGAACCTGTGTCCCTTGGTTTAAGGTCCACTGTACTAACAGCTAGGCTGCCCTTCTAATCAACAGAGATGCCTGTGTGGCCATTCTTTTAAGAATGCTGTCAGACATCCTTGGCCCTGATTTTTTTACCGTTCATATGTTGGACATTTCAGTTTGTTCATGCTAGACATCCTCGGCACATGGACATTCATCTCATATTTTCGAACAGGAAATCCTGACATATTTCCTGTTGGAAAATACATGCGAGATGGATGTCTATTTTGGATGTTATGAGCTGGATGTCTCTATTCTGTCTTGGACATCCTTTTGAAAATGCCTCTCCACACAATTAAGATTTATATCCTGCTCTATCCAACAATTCTAGGAGGGTAACAATTGTGACATACATAAGACTATTGGTAATATATAACATAATATAAAAAACAATTACGTGATTATAATCAAAATGTAAAATAAACAGAATTACGTGACTATCAGGCTTATTTTTGAAAGAGAGGGGCGCCTATCTTTCGACACAAATCGGGAGATGGACATCCTTCTCTCAGGGTTGCCCAAATCGTCATAATCGAAAGCCGATTTTGGGTGTCCCCAACTGCTTCCCGTCGCGGGGATGACCAGAGTTCCCAGGGGCGTGTCAGAGGCGTAGTGAAGGCGGGACTGGGGCGTGCCTAACAGATGGGTGTCCTCGAGTGATAATGGAAAAAAGAAGGGCGTCCCTGACGAGCACTTGGCCAACTTTACTTGGTCCATTTTTTCTTAAGACCAAGCCTCAAAAAGGTGTGCGAACTGACCAGATGACCACTGGAGGAAATCGGGGATGACCTCCCCTGACTCCCCCAGTGGTGACTAACCCCCTCCCACCCTGAAAAAATCAACTTTAAAAACTTTTTTTGCCAGCCTGAAATGTCATACTCAGGTCCATTGCAGCAGTATGCAGGTCCCTGGGAGGGGAGGTATGTGTGTGTCAGTGGAGGCATAGCGAAGGCATGAACGTCCTTCTTGCAAACATTTTGGATATCCTGAACTGTCCCCCCCCCAGGGACGGCCAAATTTCAAGGGCATGGAATGGAGTGGAGGAGTGGCCTAGTGGTTAGAGCACTGGTCTTGCAATCCAGAGCTGACTGGTTCAAATCCCACTGCTGCTACTTGTGATCCAAAATCCAAATAAATAAAGGGGGTATCAGAAGCATAGCAGGCATAGACATCCTGCTCACAGAAACATCCAGGCATGTACATCCTTCTCACAGAAATATCCACATTTTGGACGTCCTTCACCCACACTTAAAAAAAAAAAAAAGACGTCCCTGAGGACCACTTGGATGTTTTCACCTGGACTTGTATTTTTCTAAGGTTGTAGACAGCAATTTATTTAAGGTTGTAAACAGCTAATATACATGCAGCTTGTCTGCATGTATGAAGCCGACTTTGGCATGTGGAGAGCATCCACGCATAACGCTTGGCTGCTCTGCACTGGCTTCCCCTCCTTAGGAAGGAAATCGTGTGCAAATGAGCTAACAGTGAACAGCTCATTTGCATGCGATTTCCTTCATGCATGCCCATTCCTTTCTGAATCGCTAAGGGATCGGTAAGGGAAGGGCTTTTTCTGTTCAGTTAGTGCATCAGTTAGTCCACTGCAGTGCCTGGTTGGTGTCCTGGCATGTCAGGGGGACCAGTGCACTATGAATGCTGACTCCTCCTACGACCAAATGACTTGGATTTGGTCGTTTTTGAGATGGGCGACCTCGGTTTCCATTATCGCCGAAAACCAGGGACGACCATCTCTAAGGCCGACCTAAATGTTGAGATTTGGGCGTCCCCGACCGTATTATCAAAATGAAAGATGGATGCCCATCTTGTTTCGATAATATGGGGTTTTCCGCCCTTTCGCGGGGATGTCCTGCGAGGACGTCCTCAGGAAAACTTGGGCGCCACGTTCGATTATGCCCCTCTATTTGTTTTCACAAAATTTCAGCAAGCCTCAAAAGCTTTAGAAAAAAGGTGAGCTTTCAACTGCTTTCTAAACTGAATGATAGAGCTATTTTGTCTAATCTCTAACGGGAGCGTGTTCCATAGTATTGTGCCTCCTACGTAAAAAATGGAGGAACAATAGGTGTTCAATCTAATCTGTCTGAAAGTTGGCACATCAATTGAGATAGATGGAAACTATCATACCACTGTTCAAAACTGAATTGAAACCACACACAAAAAAAATTATGTTGCCCTATAATGAGCTAATATTTCCAACAGAATATTACAGTTTCTGAAAGTCAATCCTTTAGCCTTTATAGGACAGAATTAAGTTTTTGGAACTAGCAGGGCAAGAAATCAATAAATGGCATTAAGATTTACACACATAACTCGCTAAGCATATTCTGTAAGGTGGTGCACCTAAATTCTAAGCCGCACAGTTGAAAAGGGGGCATGGCCATGGGCGGGGTGTGGGCATTTCCAAAATCTGTGCATGTGGTTAAAGAATACACCCACTCTGCACCTAATTTTGGCATTGGGATTTATGCCAAGTAAAAGATGGTGTAAATGGCCATGACTACATTTCGTCACATAAGTATTGCCATACTGGGAAAGACCAAAGGTCCATCAAGCCCTGCATCCTGTTTCCAACAGTGGCCAATCCAGGCCACAAATACCTTGCAAGATCCCAAAAAGTACAAAACATTTTATACTGCTTATCCCAGAAATAGTGGATTTTCCCCAAGTCCATTTAATAACGGTCTATGGACTTTTCCTTTAGGAATCCGTCCAAACCTTTTAAAAACTCAGCTAAGCTAACTGCCTTTACCACATTATCTGACAACGAATTCCAGAGTTGAATTACATGTTGAGTGAAGAAAAATTTTCTCCGATTCGTTTTAAATGTACTACATTGTAGCTTCATCGCATGCCCCCTAGTCCATGGAGAGGTACTCAGCATTTTTCTATATACCGCATGGAAATTTAAGCCTCTTCTATAAAATGTAGGTGTACTTTACAGAATACGCCTAGATGTATTTTTTTCCATGCAGAATTTTCAGTCGCCATATAAAGAATCTAGCCCTATGTATGTATCTCCGGCATTCAGGCGTGAGCACTTTATGGCCGATGTAACTGCTTACGCCTAAATAATATGACATATCTAAACTGTGATGCTCATATCTTTGAAGGAAAATAGGTGCCTGAGAGGGGCATGGATGGGTCAGGAGCATGTCTAGTAGTTTTGCATGTGGGTTATAGAATACATGCATTTACGAGGTGTATTTACACCCGCCATTTTGCTAGCATAAATGCTTGTGAATAAAGTTAAGTGTGCAAATGCAGACTTATATTAGAATTCTATTACGGCACTGCATGCACAATTGCTGTTATAATCTGCGCTCAGCATGCAGCATCCTGACGCCCAACTTTATGCAACCTTTTGAGAATTCCCTCTTAAACGGGAGCACTGCCTCTGTATATGTTCAAACTGCGGTAAAAAGTGACCTTATCTTATTCTTAGGCGGGTTATTCCCATGTACTAAGGCCATTTTTACTACCAGAGTAAAATGGCTGATTTTGGTATTTCCTGTATTAATGTCCATGTGCTAATTTTCCCGTTAGTGTGTGGCCATTAGCATGTGAGTCCCTACCGTAACCCATTCTGTAGGCAGTAAGGGCTCATGCGCTAAGCGCATGTTAATCAATTAGTGTGTGGCAATGTAGCAGAACATGCTCACTTTCCACCCCCAGACCCACCCCAACACTACAAAATCTATTTTTATTTATTTGTTTATTTATTTATTTGTTGCATTTGCACCCCACATTTGCAGGCTCAATATGGCTTACATAGTACCGTCAAAGGCGTTTGCCCAGTCGGTGGATAACAAATACAAAGTTGTATAGTGATTGTATGAGGTATAAGTGGAGGGTCGGAATGGATGAAGATTGCGTGATGTCCTGTTCGATCATAGTCATGCTGTGTTGGTAGGTGAAGAGGGTTACGTGGGGTCATTGGGGTAGGCCTTTTTGAAGAGGCTGGTTTTTAGTGATTTCCTGAAGTTCAAGTGGTCGTGGATTGTTTTCACAGCTTTTGGGAGTCCATTCCATAGTTGTGCGCTTATGTAGGAGAAGCCGGCTGCGTAAGTTGTTTTGTATTTCAGTCCTTTGCAATTTGGGTAGTGTAGGTTTAGGTAGGATCTTGACGATCTGACTTTGTTTCTTATTGGTAAGTCTATAAGGTCTGTCATGTATCCTGGGACTACGCCATACATGATTTTGTGGACTAAGGTGCAGATTTTGAAGATGATCCTTCTTTGATTGGGAGCCAACGCAACTTTTCTGGGAGGGGTTTGGCCAGTGGCGTAGCCAGACTGCCAATTTTGGGTGGGCCTGAACCCAAAGTGGGTGGGCACAAAATTTTCTTTCTACCCCCCTCCCCCAGCAAAATTTAGTCACACTTTTCAGTGAGCTTTCAGAGGCCAAAACCTCCTGCCTCAGGTCAGTATAATGCTGTTACGGTATCCTCTCCTGACCTAAGGAAGGAAGTATTGGTCTCTGAAACTTTATTAACACAGGTACCATATTACTTTATCCTAAATTAAAAATACAATTATTTTCTTTACCTTTGTTGTATGGCCATTTACTTTTTCTCATTGTGTTGCTCCCAACCTCTAGATTCTGCTTTCCTTCGTCTTTCTCATGCCAGGGTTTCCTGTCCGTTCATCACCTATGGCTTTTCATCTTTTCCTCACCCTTGTTCTCCACATGCCCCTTCCTCTTATTCTCCAGTCTTTCCCTACTCTGTCCTCTCCCTCTTTCCATCCAGCAGCTCCCCTCTTTCTCTCCCCATCCTTCCAGTGTCTCCCCTCTTTCTTTTGCATCCAGCGTCTCCTTTTTCTCCCTACCCTTCCATCCAGTGTCTTCCCTCTTTCTCTCCTTATCCTTCCACTCATCTACCCTCTCTCCTGATCCTTCCATCTAGTGTCTCTATCTCCCCTCTCCTTCTATCCAGTGTCTATCTCTCTACCCTTTTCTGTTCAGTCTCCTCCCTCTCTCCACATCCTTCTAGTTTCTCCCCTTTCTCTCTGCATCCTTTCATCCATCTCCCCTCTTTCTCTCCCTATCCTCCCATGTCCAGCAGCTCTCTTCCCTCTAGTCCCTTCTTCCTCTTCCTTCCTTGTCCAGCAGCTCTCCAGCCCCTTCCTCCTCTCCATCCCATGTCCAGCAGCTCTCTCCCTTCCCTCTAGTCCCTTCTTCCTCCCTTGTCCAACAGCTCTCCAGCCCCTTCCTCCTCTCCCTCCCATGTCCAGTAGCTCTCTCCCTTCCCGCCAGTCCCTCCCACGTCCCAGCAGCTCTCCCTTCCCGTCAGTCCCTTCTTCCTCTCCCTCCTATGTCCCAGACGCTCTCTCCCTTTCCTCCAGTCCCTTCTTCCTCTCCCTCCCATGTCCCAGCAGCTCTCTCCCTTCCCTCCAGTCCCTTCTTCCTCTCCCTCCCATGTCCAGTAGCTCTCTCCCATCCAATCCCCTCCTCCTCTCCATCCCATGTCCAGCAGCTCTCTCACTTCCCTCTAGTCCCTTCTTCCTCTCTCTCCCATGTCCCAGCAGCTCTCTCCCTTCCCTCCAGTCCCTTCTTCCTCTCCCTCCCATGTCCAGTAGCTCTCTCCCTCCCATGTCCCAGCAGCTCAGCCATTTTCCCTCCAGGCCCGCCCATCCACAACCTTCCTGCTGCCCTTTTGTCCCAGGGAGGCAGCGTTCAGCGTTTCCTTCCTGCTCTGTCTTCTCCCCAGGCTCCGCTGCATTGTCCCTGCAAGTGGAATCCTTCTCCTTTTCGGCCGTCGCGCTGTGCTGCCATACACACAGGCAGCTTCGCTCTCCCCCACCGTGTTCATCCGGCCCTAACAGGAAGTGCATCAGAGAGGGCCAGAATGGACGTGGCAGGGAGGAGCAAAGTTGCCTGTGTGAACGGCAGTGCAGCGCGACGGCCGAAAAGGAGAAGGATTCCACTTGCAGGGACGATGCAACGGAGCTTGGGGAAAAGACAGGGCAGGAAGGAAACGCTGAATGCTGCCTCCGCGGGACAAAAGAGCAGCGACAGCATGCGGATGGGTGGGCCTGGACGGAAAATGGGTGGGCCTGGGCCCGTCCAGGCCCACCCGTGTCTACGCCCCTGGGTTTGGCACTTTCGAAGCGTGTTTTGCTGAATATCAGCCTGGCTGCTGTATTTTCTAGCGCATGGCTAGTGCATGCACATCCACAAAATAACCGCGGGACACCTTAGCACACCCCGTAGGGTAAGCTAACATGCTTACCACAGCTTAGTAAAAGGACCCCTATGCCACTTATGTGTTCTGTTGCAGAACAGCATTTAGGAGCCCTGCTGGCACTTTCAAAGGTGAGAGTACACTAACCCACATAAGTGCTAATATTCTATATATATCTATGTGTGCAAGGGGTGTGTAGATGCAGGCACTTGGTTTATAGAATTACCCTTTATACAAAGAAGCCCAAAGTTGCCTATAGGGAGCATATGGTGTTTTTGGAGAGGGCTTGCAGTTTACAGAATATTCTACTGGAAATGTTAGATCTGGTTGCATCCAAGTAAATGTTGCTGAGAACAGAGTATTTTGCTTAACTACTGTTAGTAGAAATGCCCATAAACAGTCCCGGTGTTCAACAGTCCAACACTTCAGGAAATATTATATAAAAGACAATTTGCAGCTATTCAAACAAATGCTTCAAGGTATAAGAGCCCAGGGTTGCTTCCTTGGTTGACCCAAAACAGAACCACCGATATCTGAGCAACTAAAATATACCGGATCAGAATCTCAACATCTTCTGCATGTAAACCAGCTGAAACCAGAAACTTCATATCCCTGCCAATCTGTTTCCTTTGGATCTAATACCAGTATCTTAGCCAAAAAATCTTTAGCTATTTTACAAGAAAGGGTCAAAGACAGAAGCTTTACTCAAAATATTTGTGCTGAGGCTAAAAAAAGAATACAAGAAATTGAAACATGTAATAATGTCAAATCCTCTCTCAGCTGTTCATTGTTTAACCAGATGGTAAGATCAAAAACCATAAAGTCAAGGAGAAGTGTCTCAAATGAATATAGAGGGCAATCTGGAAGAAGATCCACAGCAAGTAACAGTAACAGGAAAAAAAAAGGTTTGGCTTGGAGAGTGACTAACCATAAACTCTCATGATCTTTTGTCCACAGTAGTGTGAGTAGAGAATACAACATAACCAGCTGTGCAGTGGGTGCCTGATCCCATGTTCTATTACCTTTCCCCCTCTCAAGAAACAAAGGGCCCCTTTACCAAGCTGTGGAAATAGGGGGCCGGTGCTGGCCTCAGTACGTGTTTTACACACGCGCCGAGGCCCCCTTTTACTGCACCTGGTAAAAAGGAAGTCTCGCTTTCAGACAGGAAATGGCCAGCCGGCAAGTAAAGCACTTGCCATTTGGGGGGGAGCCCTTACCGCCACTCATTGAGGTGGCGGTAAGGGCTACTGCGTTAAGCCTGCGGTAACCGGGCAGCGCACGGCCTCCGCCCAATTACTGCCAGGTACACTCTGGCACTACAAATATAAATACATTTTTGTAGCGCTGGAAATCACGGTGCGCTAGGGGTGGGAAATACTGCAGGGCTGCTGTGGTATTTTGGCAGTACTTCCTGTATAGCGAGCGGTAAGTCCGCTTTGGGCTTACTCCCAATTAGTAAAAGGAGCCCAAAATGATACCTATGCTCGTATGAAAGAATAAGGTCCTTTAAGATGAATGCATGATCAAAGCATGCAATTTATAAGAAAACAGCAAGCAAAATTTTTAACAGATGCCTATTCAGTGTATTTTTTAATGCCATTTTCAAAATAAGTAAACAAATAGATTGGGTTGCTAAGAGTGCTCATCCTCAGCTGAGAGGAGTCCTCCAGCTTGTCCTTTTTGAGTGCATAAATAGCCCTGCAGTTCCAGCAGAACCCAAGGTTCAAAGCCCACTGCTGCTCCATCCCCCTAATTCTATAAACTGGCAGGTACATTTTTACACTTACAGGGACATTCTCAAAACTCCGGTGTTGTTCCGAACTGTGCCGGAAAAATACTGCTGGATCGATGCAGCGAAGGCACTCCCTAATGCTCAAGGCTAATGAGATGCAAATGTAGTTGCATTCATAGCATTGAGCATTAGATACAAAGAGGCAGGGAATTCGGAGGCTATGTTCACATCAGGCTCCTACAAGTCTGGCTAAATAATATACTATTTGTTTATTTACTGCTCAAATTTTTACATGCTTCTGCTCAGTTTCTTTGGTGTACCCGTCCTGAGTTTATTTTGAGTTTTCTTTCCTTCACTTAGTTTAATGTTATTGTTTAATCTGGATAAAAGCAACTTTTTGTCTCCCTGCACTTTACAAGCGAACAGCGGTGTACCAAGGGCGGGGCAGTGGGAGTGGTCCACCGGGGTGCACTCTGCAGGAGGGGTAGGAGCAGCTGCATGACTGTCGGCTCCGCTGGTTCCCTGCTCCCTCTGATGTTACTTCCCGTTCCGGGGCAGAGGGAGCAGGGAACTGGTGGAGCTGACAGCCCCACGGCTGCTCCCAGCACCCCAGGAGGTAAAAACAATGCACCCGGGGGGAGGGGGCTTGGAGGTGATGCACCTGGGGGGGGGACTTTGCACCTGGGGGGGGATGCACTGTACCCGGGTGGGGGGTGCAGCGGCGATCCGCCTCAGGTGGCAGCCAATCAAGGAACACCACTGCAAGCAAGCAACCTTTCTTTTTCCTTGTGATCTGAGCTGGATCCACAACAACATCAACAACAGCAACAAAAAGCCTCCAGCGATCTGCATCAATTGGATCATCAAACGGCATCAGGCTCAGAACTGCAAAATGATGAAACCATAAGTGCAATTCCGTGAGTTGAAGTTCATATCTTTAACTTATATCATCTCTAAATTTCTGATACTCTGCTGAAGCTCCCTCTGCATTAAACTTCCAATAATTTCACAGGAGTGAAATATAGTCATTTGATCTATGTCTCCAGCGAACAGAGGTGCCTGTTAGATGAACCACCCCAACCTATTTACCGATACTTCTTTACTGTATTTGTCACTGTAACGGTACCCCTACACTGTATTTGTTCACACCGAAGTCTGTAGCCACCTCTCCAGAACTACGTAAGCCACTTTGAGCCTACTAATAAGTGGGAAAAGGTGGGATACAAATGTAACAAATAAATAAATAAATAAATATTAGATACTGGATTTTAAAAACTGTTTTGCCTTATTTCAAGATTTGAAAGTATAAAATACAAATAGAATAATCAGTTCTACTAACTGACTACATATCTATCAGAGAATCTAAACTTTCCTGGGCAGGAAACACTTCAAAGGGACTCAACCCTCATCAAGCATTGTAATTAACACTCAATTGTTAATTGCTACCAAAGACAAACTGGCTTTTTGTTATACTGAATAGCTAAAGAGCTCTATAATCTTACCTACTTTAAATAAGAATATGCTTTGGCCTAGTAAACCAAAGATCTTCATATATCCCAATAATCTGGGGAAGAAGAAACAATAGACTCCCCACCCACCTAAAGGACACAAACTCAACAGGCAAAACTCTTATCTAGCTGTACCCACACGAATACCTGCCTACCATCATCAAGTAACCCCTAAAACTAAAACTAAAACTATAACCACGACTAACAAACCAGTACTTGAGAACTTGGGTCTAGAAAATGCCAGATCAGCCAACAAAAGATTTCCTATGAACCATGATGTCATCAGTGAATACTATGAGACTTGATTGAATGAAAATGGAGGAGAATCATTGGCTGAGCGCTCCACAGGATTCTCTATCCTGCACCAACCAAGACAAGGGAAGTGGGGTGGAGGGGTAGCAGTCCTTATCTGAGAGACAATCAAACTGTGCAAAGTCTCCATCCTCCACCTGTCTGAGTCAGAATCAGCCTTATTTTCGAAAGTGTTGGGCGCCCATATTTCGACCCAAATTGGGAGATGGGCGCCCATCTTGCAAAGGCGCCCAAATGGGTATAATCGAAAGCCGATTTTGGGTATCTTCAACTGCAATCTGTCGCGGAAACGGGCAAAGTTGGCGGGGGCGTGTCGGAGGCATGCTGAAGGTGGGACTGGGGCGTGTTTATCGGCCGAGGAGAGATGAGCGCCTTCGGCCAATAATCGAAAAAAGAAAGGCATTTTTAGCGCGAATTTGGGTCATTTTTTGGACCCTTTTTTTCACAAACAAGTCCCAAAAAAGTGCCCTAAATGACCAGATGACCACCGGAGGGAATCAGGGATGACCACCCCTGAATCCCCCAGTGGTCACTAACCCCCTCTCACCAAAAAAAAAGAACTGTAAGAACTTTTTTCCCAGCCTGTATGCCAGCCTCAAATGTCATACCCAGCTCCATCACAGCAGTACGCAGGTCCCTGGAGCAGTTGTTAGTGGGTGCAGTGCACTTCAGGCAGGTGACCCAGGCCCATCCCCCCCTACCTGTTACACTTGTGGTGGTAAATGGGAGCCAAGGCCAAGGGCACCTGGCAAACTTCCCAAACGTACAAACATTCTATACATGTTATTCCCGGAATTGTGGATTTTTCCCATGTCCATTTAGTAGCGGTTTATGGACTTGTCCTTTAGGAAACCGTCTAACCCCTTTTTAAACTCTGCCAAGCTAACCGCCTTCACCACGTTCTCCGGCAACAAATTCCAGAGTTTAATTACTCGTTGGGTGAAGAAAAAATTTCTCCGATTTGTTTTAAATTTACTACACTGTAGTTTCATTGCATGCCCCCTAGTCCTAGTATTTTTGGAAAGCGTGAACAGACGTTTCACATCCACCTGTTCCACTCTACTCATTATTTTATATACCTCTATCATGTCTCCCCTCAGCCGTCTCTTCTCCAAGCTGAAAAGCCCTAGCCTCCTTAGTCTTTCTTCATAGGGAAGTCGTCCCATTCCCGTTATCATTTTAGTCGCCCTTCGCTGCACCTTTTCCAATTCCAGTATATCTTTCTTGAGATGCAGCGACCAGAATTGAACACAATACTCAAGGTACAGTCGCACCATGGAGCAATATAACGGCATTATAACATCCTCACACCTGTTTTCCATACCTTTCCTAATAATGCCCAACATTCTATTCGCTTTCAAGAGCTGCTGAATCTGGTGACTGAGGTAACCCTGAGCTATCCTGGGTTACAGATCATGGGAGACTTTAACCTACACATTGAAAATCCAGACACCACTACTGCTTCCTTCCTTGATATGATGGCAGCTCTAGAATTCATTCAGGTAATCAAATTTCCATCCCACAAAAAGGGCCGTATAACAGACTTGGTTTTCTGTAAAGGGGTTGACATCTTTGTACACAGGGCTGGTGGCATCAAGATAACTCCCCTATCATGGACGATCATTTTCTAATCAGATGGGCCCAATCAAAATTTGGAAGGAAATCTGAGACACAAGAAATCTGACTTCTGATAACTTCTTGGAGGCCTTGTCCTATCCCCATGTGGATGGAAAGAAGATGACAATGTGAAAACAGGTTGATATCTGGAATGCATGCTTAGCAATAGCATTAGAAAAAACAGCCCCTCTAAAGAAGGTCCTATGCACTACAAACATTCCCCATTGTTTTCCCCAGAACTATGGGTCCTTAAGCGTCAAGGACGTCAAATTGAAACAAAATGGTGGAAATCTCACTTAGATGAAGATAGGCTCAACTGTAAGAAACACATGGCAATGTTTGAAGCCTGGCGGTGCAACAGCCTAAAAACAATATTTTTCTCAACATATAGAACAAGCTGCAAATTCAACCAAACAACTATTTAAAATAGTAAGCAGCCTACTGTAAACTCCAAAACAGAACCAGCCTTTCCAGTCATAATTAGCCAGCAATGATTTTGCCATATACTTTACCAACAAAATTAAAGGTCTCTGTGGGAGGGTTAATAGAACACTACCCCTCACCCTTAAGAAAAGTCTCTCTCTAACTAGCCTGGACCACCTTAAGAGCACTGATCCCACCCTGGGAGGAAGTGAGCTTGGAGGGGCAGAGTCAATACCTGGGAGTTTAAAAGACAGGGCCTACAATTCAATCCAGTTCACTGTCCTAACAAGTTGTAAAACAATAACCACATCACAAATCCTAATTAGGCACCCCAGTATATCAGTGCAATGTTGTATTTTATAACATGTTCATGCTCAAATAGGTAAAAAAAAACTTATTTGATGAACAAACTTGGGTTGCTCCTGCCTTAGCTGGTAGACACCAGAGAAACCCTTGTAGGTCCTGAGAGAGTCTTATGGGGTGGGTGTCCATGGGTGCCATTGAGGGCCTTACTGGGGGTGAGGGAGAACTTTCAGGGGTGAGGGAGACATAAGTTGGGTCCAGGAGTGTCTTCAGGGGTGGGGGTGGGATAGGATGTCTTCAGAGGGTAGGGAGTCTGTCATGGAAGGGAGTTCTTTAGCACCAGCCCCTTTAAGAAGCACCAGGCCACATGTTTGCTGCATTACTTGATTTGCATAATAATGAGGTATTTTGTATTCATTTTATGCTCTTCATCCCATTATCATGTAGCATGTGTTGCCTTAAACTAAAGTGCGTTATCTTCAAAAATAACTGATTTTTGCCATTTAGGGGGGCAATTCTACAACTGGGCACCTCCATTTAGACACCTCTAAGTATGCCTGGTAGGAGCCTATTCTAGAACAAAATCTGGGCACTATG
Organism: Microcaecilia unicolor; assembly: GCF_901765095.1. Lineage (NCBI taxonomy): Eukaryota > Metazoa > Chordata > Amphibia > Gymnophiona > Siphonopidae > Microcaecilia > Microcaecilia unicolor. The sequence continues at coordinate 471,703,863 of NC_044031.1, forward strand.
TATGCACAACAGGGATGTGTAGAATTGGACTTAGGTGTCCTGTTAGCACTTTTGTGAGTAGGTGTACAAAGAATAAATCACTTGGCACTGCCACCTCTATGATCAATACAGTTCTTGTGTTTTTCTCCTTCACCACTATATCTGATTTTTTTTTCTTTTTTGCATCCAGCTTTTTATCGGTTGGAATGAGAATATCTCAAGTGATCAGAATCTCTTCATTCTCAATAATTCTCTCCGGGTCCTGACCCAATGCTTTTCCAGTACAGCAATGTTGTAATGTTTACAAACTGGCCGATATTCAGCCAGCAGTGGTCAGTGTTTTTATGTCCGTTGCCGGCTGTATTTCTGGATATTCAATGCTGGGCCATATCTGGGCACTGGCATTGAATATCTGGTTGTATGTTGCCAGCTAAAACTTATGTGGTTAAGTGCAATATTCATCCCTTAACTGCATAAGATGAACCATACAAAGATTTGGCCTCATAAAAAGCTGTCCTATTTATGCAGTTATCTTATGCGGTTAAAGACTGAATATCGGCACTTAACTGTACAGTGCCGACTCCGCCCCTGGAGTGCCCACCACAGATATTCAGTGGCACTAACCAATTAAGTGCCACTGAATATTTGCGGTTAGCCCTGGACAAGTGATTTAAATAGCCAGGAGCCATTCCAAGCCCTTTAAATTGCTTTGAATATCAGGCAGAAAGTTTCTAGTAGATGAGATGGGTCATGTTATTATGCCTTTCAATAAAGAAATTATCTGTCAACAAAACTTTACTGCTAGCTACAAGATGAGTAACCATTTCCAGCATTTTCTTAGCATCTACATATGTCTGTTCTGCCAGTTTTTTTAATGCTTGCTGTGAACCACTCATCCATAATCCGCTGTCTATTTCTGACTGTGGCAGCATGGTTGGCAGACAAACTGGGAGCCCCACAGACACAGTCAGTGTGCAATGTAAATCAAGAGAAAACTTTATTGTTGAACAGGCAAACAAAATCGCAGTCTGGTTCTGTCACAGACTCAGGCTTAACATGGCAACAATCATGTTAACAATTATTTCTCTTCTGTTAAGCAGTCATATCTTCTCAAGCTTCTATAGCATAGTTCAAATCACTCATGCATAAATCCAGGCCTGGCTCTAGTTTGGACGCTCAAGTCTAAGTCTTAACAAATAAAGAAATGAACTCTTTACTTTTGCAGTCTTGTAACCCCTGGATGGTTACTCGTTACTCATCAGGTATAAACTTTAGAAATAGGGCCACTCCTTGCTTCCCTGGGTCTTCCCCAAAGGTATTGCAGACAAGCCAACCTCTTGAAAGGATTCCTTCATTCCCGGTCCTCCTCCAGGAGACCTCTGTACTCAGGGTCTTGCTCCTTGAGACCTCTTCCTTCAGGGCCTCTCTGATCCACTCTGCTGAAGGGCATTTAACCACCTCTTGTCCTGAGCCCTACCCCTCTGACTCAGCCTCTGACGTGGCAGGTTAGAAATACCTGCCATAAGGTGGTTTAACTGCAACATCAATGAGGAAGAGTTCTCAGGGACACCTGCTGCTATGCCACTCACTCCCTCATATACACTCCCCCTCAGCGCTCACCCCCATAGGTTGAGCACTTGCCACAACCAGGGTCACCATCCTTAAAGGCTGAGGGTCACCATCCTATAAGGCATCCAAGATCCTTCTAATACTAGGTACTACTGGGACCGCCTCTATGCCACAATGAAACTGCCACCCTGAACATACCATGCCTCTAGCACTCTCATGTGAACAGGGCAAAGTAACCACAGAAGTCACTAGACCCCGTCACACCAATGGCCAAAGATTGTCCAAGTTCCCATCACAGGGGCATCTAGTCCAGTTGATGGCAGCTGGACCAGAACTCCATCCATGGGCTCTATTGCCATGTTCTCATCCAGAAACTGCCAACAATCCACATCTTGGGAACGGCTGACACTTTTAGAAGACAGCATCTCCTCATGCACATGCGTCCATCTCCCCCACTTCACCACTGGATCATTCTTCACCTTCTCAGGTACCCAAACAATTTCTTCCTCAAGCAAAGCCTCTAGTGACTCCTTGTTAGCTGCTCATGTTCCCTGAGCAGCCCTTCTATAAGGAGGGTTTGCCACCTGAGTTGATCGCCTAACTGGCAGGCTTCAATCACAGCATCCTCGCACCACTGTTCAGCAGCCTGGGCAAATTCTTCTGTCAGTTGCTAAAGCAATTCTTCCATCTGCTTCTGCAGAATCTTACAAGAAGACTCCCTTTAGGTTACCTGCTTCTGTAGCCAGTAACCCTCTTCAGTCCTATTCTTCAAAATGCTTTCCACTACTGTAGTCTCCTGCTCCCACTCCCGGGTTAGGGAAAGGACCTTCTAGGTTTTGACCTTCAGCTGGGCTTTTAACTAGGCATTTTGGACCTGCAACCCCGCTCTTTCCTTTTTTAATTGTGCTTGTAGCTTCCTCTTTTCACCATTTATTTCCAGGAGCTTTGCAGACGAATACTTTAGCTCCTCAGTTTGTTGGCCAATGTTTCTCATTAACCCCTTCCCTTTTGCTTCCATGATAGCATAGGGGGACTGCAATTCCTTCTCATGTTCCACTTCCATAGGTTTGCAATAAGCTTTCCTGAGCTTGAAGCTAGGTCTGAACCCCTATGAGTTGACCATGAAGGGTTTTATTCTCCTCTCGCAGGCTACATGTATTGATAGTGGATTGTAGCTCCTCTGCCAGGACTCCTATCCACTGTTCAGCTTCTTCAAATGCACTGCCATGAACTTGAGCTAGGTCCTAAACCTCTACCAGTGGATCTTGGCAGGATTCTTTTGCTGCCTGTCTGATAGGTAGGATCTGAACCAAGCTGCTGAGAAATCTAGCAGTACTAATACTGAGGCAAATCCCATCTCAGTTTCTGTGAAGATCATCTAGTAGGGATACAAGGACCGTTTCTGTTCCATAACCGGATCTGAATCCAGATTGACATGGATCTAGCCAGTTTCTCTCTTCTAGCCAATCATTAAGTTAAACACAGACTGTTCTATAAGTTTTCCTAGAAATGGGATGTTGGATATTGGCTGGTAACTTTCAAGTTTGTACAGGCCAAGGATGTTTTTCTTTAGCAAAGGGTGAACCACTGCCCTTTTTAATGCTGTTGGTAGTTGCCCATTAGAAAAAGAGGAGTTCGCGATTTTTGTAATGCCTTCTATGTGGCCCATACTTGCCTGCTGCACTATCTTTGATGGGCAGGGGTCGAGGGATCAGGTAGTTGGTCAAAGGTCTCTTAGGATTTTGTCAAGGCTTTCTTCTGTTATTGGGTTAAAGTTGTCACATATGTCTGTGTCAGGAGGGGGCAAGTTTGTGCGCTTCTGATTATCTGATTAGAGACTGGGTCGGGCTGCCTGTAAATCCTGGTGGAGACTTTTAATTTTGTTGGCAAAGTATGCAGCAAAATCATTGCAGTTCAGTTTTGACTGGGCTGGCTGGTTCTGTCCCATGACATTGATTTAATTCTGAAATAAACTCTTGTAAATGATCAACAGGCCCCTGCCACACCAAAAAAATATTGTTGATGAAATGCCACCAGCACACCATATAATGAAACCATCTGGAAGTATAAACCCATTTCTCTTCAAAACAAGCCATAAAAATATTAGCAATTGAGGGAGCAAAAGTTGTACCCAATGCAACACCCAACTTCTGCATATAAAAAATACAATCAAACACAAAATAATTGTGGATCAACGCTAGCTCGGTGAGTTTAAGTAGGAAATCCATAGGAACTAGCGGAGGGCATGGTAATTTTTCCAAACTGGCTTGTATATTTTCTAAAGCTTCCTGCTAAGGTATGCAAGTGTATAAAAAAAAACTGACATTCAAAATAACAAAAAAGATAGATGACTCTGAAGAAGTCTGCAAAGAATTTAATTATTTCAAAAAATTAGAACTTTCAAATAAGACAGAATGGTGTACATGCAAGGTTGCAAAAATTGATCCACACATTTACAAGTGTTTTCAAGCAAAGAATCTCAGGCCAAGACAATAGACCATCCTGGAGGATGTACCATCCTCTAGTGAATTTTTGGTAATGTATAAAACACCAACACCTTAAATCCTTTTTAATTCAAAAACTGATGTTTGTTTGTTGTAAGGAAACCACTTTTTCTCCCCACATTAGTGACTTGTGCATTCAAATTTGCAATCTTCTCTGAAGGATCAGCATCCAACCATTGATAGACCATCTGATCAGATATTTGATAATTTGTCTGATTTATATTTTGAGGTATCCTGCAAAACAATGGCACCACCTTTGTCTGCTCTTCTGATGACAATGGACAAATCCTCGCTCAAATCTCATAAAACCCGACGTTGCTCCTTAGAAATATTAAACGAGCACCATGGCAGGTTCACTTCAAATTGTTCTATATCTTTCAACATTAAAGATTTAACTGTGTATAATACTGGGTCCTAAACACCAGGTGTCCAAGTAGATGATTCTTTAACCACAGATCGATCAGCCATACTAAATTAGTTCCCACTAAATAATAATCGAAGTTGTAACTTACAAAAACATTTTTCCACATCCAAATGAAACTGGAAAAGATCATGTATACTAGCTAAAATTTGATGTTCCACATCCGTCAAGGTACAGAGGAAAGGTTCACCACTGTTGATTCTGTGCACTGCCTCTGGACTGTCGATTTCTCAGCCACCAAGTGCTTCCCCGATATATACACTCCCCATCCAGGGAATCTTTTGAACTGGAATCTTAAACATCATCTCCACTGCTTGAACTGTAAGAAGAAAATAGAAATTTTACAGTCTTTTTCCCTTTTGATTGATCAGTGTGGCAACGATATATATTCCTCCACACATGTAGTAAAGTAGTAATGCTCTCCTTCGATACTGGAGTCCATAAAATTAATTACATGTAGCTTCCAATATTTCTGCTGAGCTAATCTGCACATTCATCTTGCTACCATCGTGACCCCTGACGCAGGCACTGTGCATCGAAACTCTGCCCGTGTCGGGTCTTTTTCGAAGACTGTTTTATAAAGGTGTAAGATTAAAGACCTGTGTCCCCATTTTTAAGGTCCCTGGTACTGTTGTTTTGTTTTTTTTTTTGCAGTAATATGTAACCTGTCATTAAAATCATCCGTAGTACCTGAAGATTGCCAATTTTTTAAAAGGGTTTCAGAGGTGACCTGGAAACTTACAGACCAGTAAGCCTGATGTCAGTGCTGGGCAAAGTAGTGGAAACTATTATAAAGAACAAAATTATGGAACACATAGATAAACATGGTTTAATGGGACAGATTCAGCATGGATTCAACCAAGGGAAGTCTTGCCTCACCAATTTGCTTCATTTCTTTGAAAGTTTGAATAAACATGTGCATAAAAGTGAGCGAGTTGACGTGGAGGGGCATAATCGAACAGAAACGTCTATCTCCATGGGCGTTTATCTCCGAGAACGGGTCCGTGAAGGGGCGGACCGAACCGTATTTTCGAAAAAAATAGACGTCCATGTTTTATTCGACAATTTGTGAGCTGGGCGTTTTTGTTTTTCAGTGATATTGGAAAATGAAAGCGCCCAGCTCAAAAACGAATAAATCCAAGGCATTTGTTCGTGGGAGGGGCCAGGAGTCGTAGTGCACTGGTTCCCCTCACATGCCAGGACACCAACCGGGCACCCTAGGGGGCACTTTTACAAAAAAAAAAAAAAGGTAAAAGAGCTCCCAGGTGCATAGCACCCTTCCCTTGGGTGCTGAGCCCCCCCAAATCCCCCTCAAAACCCACTGCCCACAAGTCTACACCATTACTATAGCCCTAAGGGGTGAAGGGGGGTACCTACATGTGGGTACAGTGGGTTTGGGGGGCGGTGTGGAGGGCTCCCATTTACCAGCACAAGTGTAACAGGTGGGGGGGGATGGGCCTGGGTCTACCTGCCTGACGTCCACTGCACCCCCTAATAACTGCTCCAGTGACCTGCATACTGCTGCCAGGGAGGTGGGTATGACATTTGAGGGTGAACATAAAAAGTTGTGAAACGGCATATTTTTGTGGTGGGAGGGGGTTTGTGACCACTGGGGGAGTCAGGGGAGGTCATCCCTGACTCCCTCCAGTGGTCATCTGGTCATTTAGGGCACTTTTTGGGGCCCTATTCGTGGAAAAACAGGGTCCAGGAAAAGTGCCCTAAATTCTCGCTAAAAACGCATATTTATTTTCCATTATCGGCGAAAGGCACCTATCTCTGATCGGCTGATAACCACGCTCCAGTTCCGCCTTCACCACGCCTTTGACACGCCCCCATCAACTTTGTCCGCATCCGCGACGGAGTGCAGTTGAAAACGTCCAAATTTGGCTTTCGATTATACCGCTTTATTCGTTTTTGTGAGATAAACGTCTATCTCCCAATTTGGGTCGCAATATAGGCGTTTTTCTTTTTCAATTATAAGCTGGATAGTGTATCTAGATTTTCAGAATGATTTTGACAAAATCCCTCATGAGAAACTCCTGAGAAAATTAGAGCCATGGAATAGGAGGCAATGTTCTGTTATGGATTAGGAATTGGTTAATGGACAGAAAACAGAGGGTAGAGTTAAATGGTTATTTCTCTCAATGGAGGAGGGTGGAGTGCCACAGGGATCAGTACTGGGATCAGTGCTATTTAACATATTTATAAATGATCTGGAAATCAGAATGAAGAGTAAGGTGATTGAATTTGCAGATGATACAGAACTATTCAAAGTTGTTGAAACATATGCAGGCTGTGAAAAATTGCAGGAAGATTTTAAGAATTTCAAAGATTGGGCATCCAAATGGCAGATGAAATTTAATGTGGACAATCCAAAGTGATGCACATTGGGAAAAATAATCTGAATCATACCTGATGCTATGGTCCATCTTGGGGATGAGCACCCAATAAAAAGATCTAGGTGTCATTGTATACAATACAATGAAATTTTCTTCCCAGTGTGTGGCAGCAGCCAAAAAAGCAAACAGGATGCTAGAAAGGGATGATACATATGTTGAGACAAAAGAGGCCCTGCATATGGCACTACTATGAAGTGGAGGAGTGGCCTAGTTGTTAGGGTGGTGGACTGTGGTCCTGAGGAACTGAGTTCAATTCCCGGCACAGGCAGTTCCTTGTGACTCTGGGCAAGTCACTTAACCCTCCATTGTCTGCCGCATAGAGCCTGCCATGAGTGGGAAAGTGCGGGGTACAAATGTAACAAAATAAAACTATTCTAACTTGTGAACCTGACTTTCCATACAGAGTTAGGCCATGTCAGTTCTCTTGCAGAGGCATGGTACTATAATACTCCTCAAATACATTGTTGACACATCAAGGCTTTGTTTATTCTATTAGAGTACTTCGTGGATAAGAAGGAAACCTCTATGACAGCAAGAAACTGGGTCCTTGAGTCCCAAAGACACAACACTGGAAAACCTCAGACTTTGTTATTCTAATCAGCATGGCACCACAACCAGAGGAAAGGATATAAAACCTCCTTCCATAAGCTAACAGCTAGCTTGCTGTTTTTTTTGAGCAATTCACACAAGAGCTGCTATCAGCTGGCTCTGAGCAGACCACATGATGAAGGCTCATTGAAAGATATGTGGCCTCCCTGCCTGTTTGCTCTTGCCTGACTGGGAAGAGCTTATCTTCTGACTGACCATCCAGAGTTCTTGCTGCTGCCTTGCCTGATTGTGAACCTCTGTCTACAGTCCCTGACTTCTTCTATAGATCCAGAGTTTGTGAGTTATCATCTATAAGGATTTAACTGCTGTCATTACCTGGTAGTGCTTGGGGTGTCAGGTATCTTATCTATTTCAGGATTAGGAAATATTGTGCATTTTCTTTACTTCCTTTTACAGGTACTTAAACTCAGTAATTTACCATCACTTTGGGTGATTCTGCATAATTACATTGTCTCTGATTATATTTATTATTATTGCTGCCATTCACATCTAATAAAACAGCTTTTTCTATTTTTATAATAAAATCTGAGCCTTGTGTCCTTTCCTCTCAGTGTTTATGATTTAGGACTGTTCTGAATTTCGATTATGTGAGTGGGAGGTGTGACCTAATCCCAGAGTGCTAAATATACCCTTATTGTCTTATTTGTACTTTTCACTCTTTGCTGGTCTTCTACTAAGGCCTGGTTATTGTGGTTAGACCCTACAAATAAGACCAAGAATATTATAATGCCTCTGTATCACTCCATGGTATGACCTTACCTCGAGTACTGCAGTCTGTTCTGGTCGCCATATCTCAAAAAAGATATAGTGGAATTAGAAAATGTTCAAAGAAGAGCGACCAAAATGATAACGGGGATGGAACTCCTCTCATATGAGGAAAGGCTAAAGAGGTTAGGGCTCTTCAGCATGGAAAAAAGACAGCTGACGGGAGATATGATTGAGGTCTACAAAAGTCCATAGTCTGATATTGAGATAGACATGGGGAAGCGACTACATGCCGCAGGATAGGTAGCATGAAATGTTGCTGCTAATTGGGTTTCTGCCAGGTACTTGTGACCTAGCTTGGCCACTGTTTGGAACAGGATACTGGGCTAGATGGACCATTGGTCTGACCCATTGTGGCTACTCTTATGTTCTTATGTAATTCTGAGTGGTGTAGAACGGGTAGAAGTGAATCAATTTTTTACTCTTTCAAAAAGTACAAAAACTAGAGGACAGTCAACAAAGTTACATGGAAATACTTTTAAAATGAATAAGAGGAAATATTTTTTAACTCAACAAATAGTTAAGCCCTGGAACTTGTTGCTGGAGGATATGGTAACAATGGTTAGCGAATCTGGGTTTAAAAAATGTTTGGACACGTTCCTGAAGGAAAAGTCCATAGTCTTCTATTGAGATAGAGATGGGGAAGCCAGTGCTTGCCCTGGGATTGGTAGAATGGAATGTTGCTACTATTTAGGTTTCTACCAGGTAATTGTGACCTGGACTGGCCACTGTTGGAAACAGGATACTGGGCTAGATGAACATTGGTCTGACCAAGTATGGCTATTCTTATGTGTATGAGTGCCACTTACACCAGTAAATTGCCATTTTACAACCTACACATGTAGGTGTGGCCACACCCATATCTAGGTACTCCTGGTTTCTATTTGCATTTTTGCATATTTTTTTTTCTAAAATGAGTCCACCCCAATGAGGTCTGTCCTTGCCTGACCTAGACATTGATCCTTGCTGGTACAAGTTCTGTTCTAAAATATTACTGGAATGGCATACCTACTGGCCTAGATATATCATTTCTGTTTTTTAGGTGCTATCTAAAATGTGCCTGTTTATGGATTGAATTCCATGTATGAATGGGAAGAGAATAGCAGTGTAGGTTTACTACCATCTGTCTGGTCAGAGTTAACAGACAGATGATGAAATGCTTATAAAAATAAGGGACACTAACAAATTTGGCAACAGAATAATAATGTGTAATTTCAATTACCCCAAACTGGCTGGGTAAATGTAAGTCAAGCTATACCTGCTGTACACTGCCTTGGGTGAATCTCTTCATAAAAGGTTGTTGTTTTTTTTTACCAAGGGTTTTTTTTTTAACTAAGGTCTGCTAGAATTTTTACCTCGCACTAAAAATCAGTTGGCACTAAACACTGAGACACCCGTTATATTCCTATGTGTGTCTCAGTATTTAGCGCCACCTGATTTTTAGTGCAAGCTAAAAACACTAGCACATCTTAGTAAAAGACCCCCCCCCCCCCAAATAAATAATATTTCCTGGTGCAATGGTCTTGTCACCCTAATGAATTGATTACTCATTTGCTAATGCTGTCTTTTTCTTTGATTTATTTACTTGTCACTGTATTTTTGTAACCAAAGGTTCTTGAATTTTATATAAAATAATTAAAAAGAAAAAGAAATGTGTAAAACACATTTGTTCTGTGTATTAATAGGGGCACTCAATTCTTGTTAAAATATACAGTACAAGTAACATTTAATAGTCCATTCTGTACTGTGTTTCTACTGGGAATCTAATTTTATTTTTCCTTAACAGAGTTCCTGCAACAAACTTTCACATCAGGTTAAGTCTATCCACATAGCAATTATTTGTGTGTCTCAATAATTTAAAAGATCAAGATCCTTTCCTCAAATCTTTTACCATTTTATGTTTTTTCAGACTGTCCTGGGAAAGAAAGTGGTTTTTCCAGGTAAGCATATGTACAGGTGTAAACTGAAATTACTGAGATCGCAACTCATGCATTTACCCCAGATTTCTCAGAAGTACCCAGAACTCTGTATAGCATTAGTGTCAAGTGTGTATGTGAGACAAATAGGTGAGCCCACATTTTCTGCTGGCTGTATGTCTGTGGGCTGTAGCATGATTTGATCCTACTGTGCTCTTTCTACTACGATGCAATCCTCCACAGATCTCTTGAGTTTCCTAGCTTAACCAAATAAAACGTGGATGGACCTCTCTCTCTCTCTCTCTCTCTCTCTCAGTATTCAGTTCTAAAGGAGAATATTGGTTGATTCTCAGTGCAGCCATGGTGACACTGGAGATATAGCTATTAAAATGGGAAGGGGGAAGGGATTTGATGTACTGCCTTTCTGTGGTTATAATTTACAATTTATTAAAATTTAATATACCGCCAAGACTACATATATTTTGGCAGTTTACAATAAAATAAGATAAAATATTAGAAAAGGAATTCCATAATCTTTAAATAGGATAGTCCTAACTCACACATTCCAAGAAGAAGAAAAAAAGTCATATAATTCTGCATCCCCAGGTATGCTAGTAAACATTCCACGATCTTAGTGCAGTGCCTCCACAGCCTCTCATCTCCATAACTTCTAGATAACTGACACTCCTAGTCTTCAGGGCCTCTTCTTATGCTCTGTCCAGATCTTCTACCTTCACATGAACCTGGTCTTCAGGACATAGTTTCTTTGTTCTTTCTGCTAGAGTGAATGAGCTCACTGCCTTCTTTATCTTCTTTCCATTCTTCTCAGTGCAACTCAAAGTTCCTTTTCTCTATCTCCAGGAAGAACTCATCTTCAGTCCTCTTCTAGGCCTGCTGGAGCAAGAACCATATTTTCATGAACTTGTTCCTGGCAGGGTACTGTAATAAAAGTGAATTTTAAAGATTGTTTTTCCAACTATGCCTTGACCGACCAGTGCACTTGGGGGTCTGTATTTTTGATTAGAAGTAATTCTGTTTAAAAATGATTGTTTAACTTTGTGTGAAAATAAGTTGGAATGTAGAAGATAAGACAGAGCTCTAATTAATTTGGTATGTGAAGGAAGAGGTGGAGCCTGTTTCGAGTTCAGACTGGCCACCTGGACTGAGAAACATGTGACCACATTCCCACAGTATGGCTTGTTTACCTAAACAGAGAAATTCTCAAGCATTCTGTAATTTTCCTTAGCTCTGAACATGAGTTCTAAGCCTAATGAAAAAAAAGGTGAAATTGGGAGCTCGTCTGTGAGTAACGTACGAACTGCGCAGAGAACCATATTTCCTGGTCAAAGAAACTCCTGGCTTTCGCTGTGAACAGTGCCCCCCCCCCCCAGCTGATGATAAGAGCCTGGATGATGTAATGATCAGTGATGGACGTATGTATATTATAGTGTATTATTGTTTTTTTTCCTGGTCTAGAAACTCCTAGCATTGCTTGGATGTAGAGATTAGGGACCAGTGATGTAATGATTGTTTATAGGTATTGTTTCTTTTCAGTTATATAGCTAATCATTGTATATATATAAATCACTGTGTATCTTAGATGTTAGAACCTCTAATAAAAGTCTCATTTACCTAATACGAATCCAAAAGAATCCACAGTAATTATTGAGTAGTCTATGTCAGGGAAGCAGGCTGTAAAACCAGGGCAGAACAGGTACCATTTCTCAGCTGGACCTTTCTGCAGGCCTGGTTTGATACCTCTATGGCTGCAGGAATTGTAGCTGTTTCTTCCCACGGTTGAGCCACAACTCTTCCTATGGACACTCTTTGTGGCTCCCTACAGTGTCTCCTGATCTACACTTCCCACATTTCTTTTTAGTGCAGTGCCATGACTGCCTCAATGGGGCCTGAGTTTCAGAGAGCTCTTTTCATTTCAGCTGCTACTGGTGGCATTGTAGCTCTTTCTAGCACTGCAACTCTTTTTCCAACCTGCATGGGTCATAGCTAAAGTGACACCTTTCTACAATGGTGCCTACTGCCCCTGTGGCTCTCTTCTAGAATGCCACAACCTGTTCCTGATGCTTTGTTGTAGTAGTGGCCTCATTCACAGTGCTCAAGTTATTGCAGCTGCTTTTCCTCCAGCTCTGTAATTGCCACCAGAGGTGGGGGGGGGGGGGGGGGGCATACACTAAGCAAATGCAATGGTGATGTAATAGCAGCAATTGCTGTCTGTTTAAGCCAAGCCAACTTGGGGAAGCAACACACCATCTGGTTATATGATCTAACTGGAGGGCTTTCAGTAGCCTATCCTCCTCATAAGTACATACAGTAAGTATTGCCACACTGGGACAGACCAAGGGTCCATCAAGCCCAGCATCCTGTTTCCAACAGAGGCCAATCAAGGTCAAAAATACCTGGCAAGATCCCGAAAAAGTTCAATACATTTTATGCTGCTTATCCCAGAAAAAAAGCAATGGATTTTCCTCAAGTCAATTTAATAATGGTCTATGGACTTTTCCTTTAGGAAGCCGGCCAGACCTTTTTTAAACACTGCTAAGCTAACCGCCTTTACCACATTCTCTGGCAATGAATCCCAGATTTAATTAGACACTGAGTGAAGAACAATTTTCTCTGATTCATATTACATTTACTACTTTGTAGCTTCATCACATGCCCCCTAGTCTTAGTATTTTTGTAAAGAGTAAACAAACAATTCACGCCTTCCCTTTCCACTCCACTCATTATTTTATAGACCTCAATCATATCTCCCCTCAGCCTTATTTTCTCCAAGCTGAAGAGCCCTAGACATTTCAGTCTTTCCTCATAGGGAAGTCGTCCCATCCCCTTTATCATTTCCGTTGCCCTTCTCTGTACCTTTTCTAATTCCACTATATCTTTTTTGAGATGCGGTGACCAGAATTGAACACAATATTCGAGGAGTGGTCGCACCATGGACCGATACAAAGGCTTTATAATGTCCTCCCCCAACTTCTCTGGAGTGCACAAGAAGATTTTTTGTCCTTGTATGCAGGGCCATTTATTCTTCCTTCCAAAAGTGATGTACAAGACATTCCCTGACCAGTGACTGACAGATAAGTCCATCTACCATGCCTTTACACTACAGGCAGGTCAAATTAGGAGCAGGAGCTCCAAACTTTTTCCCTGTAAGGAGTCTCTTTAAAAGGCTGAAAAAAACGTATGGGGACCAGAACTCAATATAAATCGTAAAAACCTGGCACTGCTTCCTCATTAATTTCTACGCATACACGGTTGATATCTAAAGACCTCAGTGGAGACTCTTTTTCACATAGGCAATTCAGAACCATGTCTTGCCTGCCTCATCGGTCAATGCTCTGTCTCTCCATCTTTAATAACATTTAACTAGGACAATTTTTACATGTTTGCTTTAAACCAAACTTAACTTTGAGTGTGAGGGACCCAACGCTGACATTCGCCATGTTTTGCGTATCACTACCTCAGGATATGATCCATCTTCACTGAAAATATAAAACAACTAATAAGATCATATATCAGGACAGTGTATTGTAATAAAAATATTCTTCTATAAAGTTACCTATGTAAACACCATGCACACACTCTCTCCAACTCTAACTCAACCAGTGGATTTTTTCTTTGGCATGTTTACGCTAAAAATAAACTGATGGCTCAGCTCAACCACTGAATTGCACACTATCATATTAGAAATAGCCAATCCAATTCCTGGTTAAGCCCCCCTCCCCCCATGTTAAAGTTTTACTTTTGCTAGCGGTGATGTCCAAGCCCACCCAGCTAATGAGATCCACTGCCCAGAACTGCCTCAGTGCTGCCTCAGCAGTAAAGAAATTGGTGGCTTCCTTTTCATGCGCCAACTGAGCATGTGTGGGTGTTGGCAGCTGGATAGGAGGCCGCTGACTTCTTCACTGCTGAGGCAGCACTGGGACAATTTTGGGCAGTGGATCTCATCGGTTGTCAGGGATTGGACACCCCAGGGGGTCCAATGGGCGGAACCAAAGGTAATGATAATGGTAATAGTAATAGTAACAGTGCTTGTAGTCCTCCAACTCCCAGTCAAAGGTTCAAAGTGGATAACACAAGAATTAACTATTATACAATAATGAAAAGAAACAGATACCAGAAAAGATTGTTATCACTAAAGCAGAATTTTTTTTAAACAGGTAAGCTTTCAATTGTTTTCAAAATAGTAGGAAAGAATTAATCTCTTTCTTTTTAAAAATATTTTATCAGTCAGCAGTGATAAACACATGAACAGAGGAAAAATATGCCTTCGTAAACCACAACAGCAAAGGCAGCAATATAAAGCAGATAACCTATACAATTAACCATCCCTTGAAAACAAAGAAAACTGAAACAATCTCCATAGATGAGTCTCATCCACGGAGATCAAACCCATGGTACCAATAGCATTTACTCCACCGACATTTTTATGAGAATACAAACACACCAGCCACACCTCTCACATTCCCTACCACATAACCATTCATCCCTCCAACCCCCCTCCCACCCCCACATTACAGTGGGCCGAGAAAAACCACCCAATAGGGCCTTAATTGCCAGCTGTAGAAATAACTTTAACAACTTCAGGCAGTCTCTGGGGAGCCATAAAGGTGTACAAATTTTTTCCAGAGCAGAATATAGGTTTTTTTCACAGAGCTTAGTACTATGGGCATTGCCTGATTCAGAAATGATGTCGATAGAGATTTCTTAAATTTTACTTTTACAAATGATGAAAAATAAAAGAAGGCATGAATTTGTAGTATGTGATGAAAAAAGGAGATAATGGAAATAAAAATAAAGAAAATAATTATTCTGGACATATACCATAGAACATGTTATGTACTCAACATGCAAGCTTAAATATAATTTGGGCTTTAATGGTTAATCAATGGAAATTGATCAATGTAGGTGTAATGTGATCTGATCTGATCTCTTTTGCCTTCTGATCATCTTAGCTGTGTTTTGCAATATTTGCAGTCTAACAGTCAAGTTGGTTAAAAGAAGACAATATAGGCCATTACAATAATCTAATTTAGAGAGGATCACTGTTTGAATCAGAATAAAAAAATGTTTCAACTCAAAGCAAGAAAAGATTTTTCTTAAACAATACAACTTATAAAAAGTAGACTTTACAACTACATCAATGCAAGTCTTTAAAGATAATGAAGTATTTAAATATACACCTAATATCTTTGACATCCTATCAACCTTTAATATGGAGCTATCAGGGAATGATAAATCTGATGGTATATTCTTACCCACTCGATCCAACCAGAGCAACTTGGTTTTATCCTTATTGAGTTTAAAACCATGTGACGAACATAACATGTCTAACTTCCTAGTGCAAGACAAAATTTGCTAAGTCATGAACAGGTGATAAACAGGAACATATCATCAGCATATGAAAAGAATTTAGCTCCAAAAGCAGAAATATTACTACAAAAAGATGTCATATATATTAAATAATATGGGAGACAATGGCCATCCCTGAGGTAGTCCACAAGGTGGAGTCCACCTGGTGGAGATTTGATCAGCTATTTTAACTATAATATCGACATAAAAGAAATTCTCCTATCCAAGATAAAACTTTACCAAAGATTCCCAATTAACTCAAAGTATACAATAATATGTCATAAACAACTGTATCAAATGCACAGTTAAGTGAAATTGTAATAAAATAGCTAATTTACCATAAGCAAATAAAGATTTTGTCTCAGGAACAATAGCCAATAGGACGTATTCTGTTGAGTGGTGTGGTCTAAAACCAAATTGTAATGGATGTACACAATAAATATCATTAAATAATCTGATAATAATTTAGATACATAAGCCTCAGCCAGTTTAACAATCAGAAGAATACTTGTCACACTCACTCCTGCCCATGGCAGCTCTTTTCTCAAAATGGCTGCCTCAACCTCTATCGGTCTGGAGCTTTCTGACATTGGGGGTGGTTGAGAAGGGAATTCAGATCACAGGGGAGGAAGGGGACACCAGAAACTCAGATACTGTAATCCAGAAGTTACCGGCCAATATTCCCACAGACTGCCCCAGCACTAACCAGACAGTGCAGGAGTGGTTAGAGCTGATATATACAGCACTGTCTGGTTAAATGCCACTGAATATCAGTGGATAGGCAGGCTTTCCTGCTCATTTAAAACACTTTAAATATCTAGCCATTTATGTGAGAGGTCCCAACATATAGTGTCTGGGTACAGGATCCCCCTTACAAATATTTCCACATTGAAAGTGTAGTGTACTGTATCAGTGAAATAAATTCCTACTTTAATGCATTTTGAATAGTAGTTTTTAGACAGCACAATGTGAAAATGACACCATGGTGTGAAGATCTTTAGAAAGCACTGCCCAATCTTCTGCCCAGCACTATCCTCGCCTCCCAACTACCAATCCCGCCTCCCACCACCAGCTCTGGCACAGACCGTATAAGTCTGCCCAGCACTATCCCTGCCGCCCAACCACCAGCCCCGGCACAGACCGTATAAGTCTGCCCAGCACTAGTCCCCGCCTCCCAACCACCAGCTCTGCCACCCATTCTAGGCTAAGCTCCTGAGGATCCCTTCCTTCTGCACAGGATTCCTTTATGTTTATCCCACGCATAATTCATTCTTTATATTGTTACTATGTAAGCCGCATTGAGCCTGCCATGTGTGGGAAAGCGCAGGGTACAAATGTAATAATAATATTCTTTCCCTAATTTTCATTTAAGCATTGTTACTTTAATAAGCAATAGAAAATGTTCTTTCCTAAAAGGAGCAATGCCTTAATGTGGCTACAAATCATTTTAGTTTCCTGTGCTGTTATGAGATTTGCCTCCTATCAATCTTTCATTGTCTCTGGTCTGGCCTGTTATGACTAATTTAAACTCAGCATTTTACAGTATTTTATAAAAGTAGTATTCAGTCTTGAAATATATTTATTCGGATCTTACACACGCTCTTCCCTGGTATGTGAAGATATATTCCAGCCCCAAATCTCCATCCTCATTCATCACCCAAACTCTATGGCCATTGCAAATTATAGTTCTTTTTTATGAGAATCTTACATATTGTTTTCCAGGCCACCCATGGTCTCCGATACAGACATTTCATGGTTTTATGACTTTGAACTTCCCTTAATATTACTAATATTTAAGGAATCAATTTTCTTCATTATTTCTGTAAATGTCTCTAACATAGGGGTTGTCATAGCTCATTTCCAGTTCAATTGATTTCTGTGGTTTCTCTATAACAGCTTACCATAACAATTAAAAAGGATGACTTTTAAAAAAGAGTCCTGGACTGATACATGCTTTTTGAAGGTGTCCATATACTTGGGAAGAGTGTGGGTAGAACATAGGCAGGGGAAGGGCACACAGTTATGACTGTAAATTATAGAATATTATAATTTACGTGTGCTTTGTAGCAATTAGCGGTGAGCATTTGCACCAACTCTGTGGTGGATGTAAGTGCTCGCCCCTGAAATACAGACAACAATTTGACCTGTTATGCTAGAATTTTTTCCCAAGTCCAGTCCTGGAGTACCCCTTGCCAGTCAGGTTTTCAAGATATCTACAATGAATATGCATGAAACAGATCTGCATATAATGTAGGCAAGGTATGCAAATCAAGTTCATGCATATCCATTGTGGATATCCTGAAAACCTGACTGGCAAGGGGTACTCCAGGACCGGACTTGGGGAAACACTGCTATAGAGGAAAGTAAAATTAACAGAAGCAAATGGCACCTTATAGGCTGACCAATTAATTGAGGCATGAGCTTTTGAGGACCAGAGTCCACTTTGTCAGAAGTTCCTGAAAGCTCATGCCTCAATATACTGGTTAGTCTATAAGGAAGGTCGATCTAGCCCAGCATCCTGTTTCCAACAGTGGCCAATCCAGGTCACAAATACCTGGCAAGATCCCAAAAATGTACAAAACATTTTATACTGCTTAACCCAGAAATAGTGGATTTTCCCCAAGTCCATTTAATAATGGTCTATGGACTTTTCCTTTAGGAAGCCATTCAAACCTTTTTATAACTCCACTAAGCTAACTGCCTTTACCATATTCTCTGGCAATGAATTCCAGAGTTTAATTACACGTTGAGTGAAGAAAACTTTTCTCCGATTCGTTTTAAATTTACTACATTGTAGCTTCATCGCATGCCCCCTAGTCCTGGTATTTTTGGAAAGTGTGAACAGACGCTTCACATCTATAGATCTCTCCCTGTGTTAGGCGGGGAGAGTCTGATAGGCACGGACGGGGAGAGGGATCTTGGGGTGATAGTATCTGAGGACCTGTAGGCGATGAAACAGTGCGACAAGGCGGTGGCAGTAGCTAGAAGATTGCTAGGCTGTATAGAGAGAGTAGTGACCAGCAGAAGAAAGGAGGTTTTAATGCCCCTGTATAAGACGTTGGTGAGGCCCCACCTGGAGTATTGTGTTCAGTTTTGGAGGCCGTATCTTGCGAAGGATGTTAAAAAAATGGAAGCGGTGCAAAGAAAAGCTACGAGGATGGTATGGGATTTACGTTCCAAGACGTATGAAGAGAGGCTTGCTGACCTGAACATGTACACCCTGGAGGAAAGGAGGAACAGGGGTGATATGATACAGACGTTCAAATATTTGAAAGGTATTAATCCGCAAACAAATCTTTTCCGGAGATGGGAAGGCGGTAGAACGAGAGGACATGAAATGAGATTGAAGGGGGGCAGACTCAGGAAAGACATCAGGAAGTATTTTTTCACGGAGAGGGTGGTGGACGCTTGGAATGCCCTCCCGCGGGAGGTGGTGGAGATGAAAACGGTAACAGAATTCAAACATGCGTGGGATATGCATAGAGGAATCCTGTGCAGAAGGAATGGATCCTCAGAAGCTTAGCTGAAATTGGGTGGCGGAGCAGTTGGGGGGAAGAGGGGGTGGTGGTTGGGAGGCGAGGATAGGGGAGGGCAGACTTATACGGTCTGTACCAGAGCCGGTGATGGGAGGCGGGACTGGTGGTTGGGAGGCGGGAAATACTGCTGGGCAGACTTATATGGTCTGTGCCCTGAAAAGGACAGGTACACATTCAAGGTAAGGTATACACATATGAGTTTGTCTTGGGCAGACTGGATGGACCATGCAGGTCTTTTTCTGCCGTCGTCTACTATGTTACTATGTTACTATGTTACATCTACCCGTTCCACTCCACTCATTATTTCATAGACCTGTATCATATCTCCCCTCAGCTGCCTTTTCTCCAAGCTGAAGAGCCCTAGCTACTTTAGCCTTTCCTCATAGGGAAGTCGTCCCATCCCTTTTATCACTTTCATCGCCCTTCTCTGCACCTGTTCTAATTCCACTATATCTTTTTTGAGATGCGGCGACCAGAATTGAACACAATATTCGAGGTACACCACAGCTGAGGCAATAAGCTAGGGAAGAGACTGATTGGATAGTGACTGAGACTATTTGATCATGAAGGAAGGAAACGAATCATTTTAGTACTGTACCAAAATTCAAAACTCCCCCCCCCCACCACCACCACCATGGTTCCTGACCGTGACATACCATCATTCAATATATGGTGAATCTCTGTTATATTTCTGCTTCCGAATCAGCCCAAGCTCCGTCTCCTCTGTTTTGAAAGGCGATGGAATAATTTTAATAGGACCTGTTAGCTTTCCACACCTGCCCGGCTGCTCTTTGTTCAAAATTGGTTGCACATTTGAATTGGTAATCATAACTGAAGGAGATGACAAAAAGCATATGAGAAACAATAGTATTATCTATAACAATACCCTCCGAAGAGGCCTGCTTTGCTAATGCTTGCCTATTTACAAAAGCAACAACAACTTAGTTTATTTGAGAAGCATTCCTTAATATTCTTGCAACCAACCAGCACACTATCTTCAAAAAAGAAACACATTCTATAGACAGGATTAATTATTATCCCACATCTTTTTCACTAATTAGAGGTTTTCCCCACTTCTATCCCAGCCAGGTTTTCAGACCAAAGTCTGCTTAACCAACTACTCCTCCTTCTAAAGAACTGGAAAAATAAACCAGAAGAGAGGAAAAGAAGGAAAAAAAGAAATAGGAAAACTCAAGTACCAGCACAAACAAAGCAGAGTTCTCCACACCAAACACAGCTAACCTCACTCTCATCCCACTCCCACAATGTCTAGATGTAGAGAAAGAACGCGTACTGTACGTGTTAAGGGAGTGATCTTTAGTTTTTGACTATAATTTTGACAAATGCATTTTAGGTTTCTTTGGTAATCCTACAACATTAACAACTTGTAGTGGAGGAGTGGCCTAGTGGTTAGAGCACGGTTCAAATCCCACTGCTGCTCCTTGTGATCTTGGGTGAGTCACTTAACCCTCCATTGCCTCAGGTACGAACTTAGATTGTGAGCCCTCCTGGGACAGAACAATATCCAGAGTACCTGAACGTAACTCAACCTTGAGCTACTAGTGAAAAAGGTGTGAGCAAAATCTAAATATATAAATAAATTTATTTTTAAAAATTATTATTTCATTCTTGTGCAAGTGTAATTCAAAACTCCTCATTCCCTGTCAATCCCTACACAGGTATATGCCTGAAAATGTTTTCGAAATGGCAAAAACGATGATGGGCCCCGATATTCAAAGCTATGTATCCAGATAGCAGCACTTGCTGCCCAGATAAATAACTGTAACTGGGCCCATCCATGGATTTTTAATGTCCTTATCAGGCTAATGCCACTGAAAATCACTATAGACCAATCCAATGGTATCCAGATGTTACCAGGATGTTCCAGTAACAGAGCTGGGATTTATCCTGAGGCCAGCGATATTCAGAGCCAGAATCCGGATAGCCATCTGGATAACTTAGAACAGAATAAAAGCCATCCAATGTTGTCTGGATTTATTTCTGAACAAATCACCATTATCTAGCTATTCTGCACTGATGTCAGATCATCCAGCACCGAATATCTGGGTATAGCTTTAAACGCTGCAGCCAGCATTAATTTTTTAATTTTTATTTATTTCAGTACATTTGTTATACTGCCTTTCAAGCACTACATCAGAGCAGTTAACATATTAAGGGGCCCTTTTACCATTCAGCGGTAAAAAGCGGCCCACGGTAATGTTGGTGTGTGAAATTGTAGGAAAAAGGCATTTTTTTTGTATTGGAGTCATTAATGGCTGTGTGTTAATCTCAAAATCAGGGGGTCTTTTCCTAAGTCATAGTAGCGTTTTTTGCTGACAGTAGAAATCAGCTGGTGGTAAACGCTGAGATGCCCATTATATTGCTATGGGCATCTTGGCATTTACCGCCAGTAGATTTCTACCACGAGCTAAAAACACTGCTATGGCTTAGTAAAAACATCCTTTAGTGTGGAGCCATTTACAGCCTGAGCCCTTACCGCCACCTAAAAGTAATTGGGCAGCGTGCGGCAATGTGCCCGCACTGCCCAATTACCACCAGGAATCATAGGAGCCAACTTTTCAAAATTATTGGGGGTGCTAAGCCCAGTGGAAATAACTCTTCCCCTGACACATACAAGGAATTTTCTCAATATTGGGCTTGCTCAAGCACCCCCAGCACCCTCAGAGTCGGCTCCTATGCCAGGAATGACCACTTCCCGTCCCCGTGTAATAAAATAAAAATGATTTTCTAGCATGAGAAATGGCGTGGCAAATTCAAAATTACCACTAGGCACACCCGGTGATAGTGTTGCTTTGCTGTACGCTACGCACGTGGTAGCTCTATTGCCACTTGGTAAAAGGGCCCCTAAATATAACAACAGTTGTAACAAACAATTCTAAACAATTTACAAAAATAAAAACAAGAGGAGGGAATTCACAGAACAAAAATTAATATCCCAAAAAATATTGATTGATACCGAGATACAAAAGGGTATGGAATATTCTGTGGTATACATTATCTTAAAATGATACTGTCTGCTTCATACAATCAACCTGTAGTTGTTCCAGGCAACCTAAAGTCATAATCCAATTTGGCATACATCACAGATAAAATCAACACTAATTTGAAAGAAACACTGGATGCTGAGTTTAAATGTTGTCCCAGATATCTTTAGTATGACATGAAACCACTGAATATTTTACATATGATAGCATGTGAGACTTTTATTTCCTATATTCACTATTAATGGATTAATATTCATTTCCAATGCTGCTTCTTAATAAGGAGTCACATTAAGATTTAAATCATACAAGATTCGTTTTAATAAAGAGAGTATAGTGATGGGCCCTTTATGACCTCAGAGAAATTTTGCACAGCTCAGGCATACGTATTAAATATAAAGAAGCAAGTCATAAAAACTGCCTGAAGTCTGCATCTGACTTATTTTCACATAAAACTGGTTGTTCATATTACTGTCATATAAACCTGGCCTTGAAGAAGGGTAAGAGAGGTAGAACCAGACAGTGAAATAATTAGACAAACCAAAAAAAGAAAAACAGTTATCAAAGATTGTGGGAGAAACAGTGAGATAGAGAAAAAAAAAAAGTTGAAAAATCAACTTAAAGATCTCGTGTCACCTTTTATCTGAAAACTACTACGTCTGTTCCTCTTTCTTCACTTTCCAGTGTATCAATTTAAAGGGAGTAATAGGATATTCAATGCGCATGCTCCGGTTATTCCAGGGAGCTGGGCGCCATTGTTTCCGGTACCGATTTGAAGTCAGCTCTGGTAAGGAGCCAAGAATTGCTGTAAAACGTTCAACCCCTGAAGACTCATTCAGTGAAACATAGAGACTGTGTCGGGTATGACGCCAGTCCTTATCAGTTCTTGACCAAAAACGGGAGCTGAACAGAAGCAATGGTAGTCTCAAGTGGAGTTGTGATTTTAAGCTGTGTCATTCAGAGGTCTACTGGATGACTGGAAGTTTTGTCAACTACAGGGATTTCCATGGACATGCATATTGATTTATATGCTATCTTTAATTACTAAGATTATAAAATGACAGGACTCAATATGAAGAGTGGATTTTCATGTGAATAACTGTCAAACTGATGAATGAAAATTGTAATCTCAGCAAGAATCATGCATTTGTGAAAAAATTTCAGTATTACAGTTATTTGTAATACTGAAATTTTTTCAGAAATGCATTATTCCTACTGAGATTACAATTTTCATGACTAAGGTCAGAGAGAGTGGAAAGTTATGTTACAAATGGCAAATGCATGTATAATTTTAATGTGGTTGTGTGACTCTGTACGAGTTTGAGTGAAGATGGTGTGAGTGAGCAAAAATTATCCCTGTCACGGGTTATTAAACCTTTATGTAAAGATGTATTTCCATAAAGATTTATAATGGAATAAGATGACAGTTACTTCAGTAGAGTAACATAAAACCTCAAAACTTTGAATCAACAGAATGACAAATAATTACTGCCATAAACGCCTAGATGTTTTGCCCTAGAGCGTAAACACAAAATGTTCTTCCTAAACATAAGGACAAGATTGTCTTGCTCTGTCAAGCTTTAATATTTACAAAATAGTGTAAATGGCTCCCTGGAACAACTACAGGTTGATTGTATGAAATAGACAGTATCATTTTAAGATAATGTATACCATAGAATATTTCATACCCTTTTGTATCTCAGTATCAATCAATGTTTTATTGTGATATTAATTGTTGTTCTATGCATTCCTTCCCCTTGTTTTTATTTTTATACATTTTTTTGTATTGTTTTGTTAAAACTGTTATTATATTTAGGGGCCCTTTTATTCAGTGGGCGAAACAGCCCTATCGCTGGGCTCACCCAAGTGTCCAGCAGTAGTTCTGAATTTTCCTCTCTGTTTCCCATGCTAGAAAATAATTTTTTATTTTCTAGCGTGGGGTGGGGAGTGGGCATTCCCGGTGGTAATCAGGCAAACGCGGGCACATTGTCATACACTGTCTGATTACCACCGGGTTAGTGTATAAGCCTTTACTGCCTACTAAATAGGTGGTGGTAAGGGCTCAGGCAGTAAGGGGGAGATTCTTTATATGGTGCCTAAAAAATCGACATGGAAATCAGTAATGACTAAGCGTATTCTATAAGCGGCACCTAGATTTAGGCGTGGTATATAGAATATGCTTAGTTGATATCTCAGTGCCTAAAACTATGTGCATTCATTTATAACAAAGAAAATATGGCATAAATCCCAGCACGTAGATTTAAGCATACTGAGCCATATTCTATAACTACGTGTAATGAAACACCCATTTCTCTGCCCATAACCATGCCCCTTTTTGCCTGCACACATTCGAAGGTCAGTGAGTGCACTTAGTGGCAATTAGTGCAACTGTTTGGTCACCCAGTCGAAGAAGACAGTCAGATTTGTCAGACAAGACCTGACACTAAAGAAGTCATCCTGCCTTGGGTCCTGCATTCCATTTAGTTGAAGGAATCTCACAATCCAACTCTTTAGAAGCGCTTCCATTAGCTTACTCACCACCTAGGTCAGACTGGCAGGTCTGTAATTCCCAACCTCCTCCTTACTTCCACTCATGCAAAGGAACCACATCCGCCCTTCTCCAGTCCACCGGAACCACTCCAGTTTCTAAGGAAGCATTGAAGAGATCCGTCAGTGGAGCTGACAGAACTTCTCCGATTCCTTAAGCACTCTCGGGTGTATCCCATCTGGCCCCATCACTCTATTTTTAGTTTGGCAAGCTCCTCACGGACACAGTCCTCCGTAAATGGGTCTTGGTCTACCATACATCCATCCCCTTTAGCTTTTGTTTTCTGAAGCCCTACCCCCGGTCTTTCATTCGTGAACACAGAGCTAAAATAATTGTTAAGCAGTTCAGCTTTATCCTTATCATCTTCCACATATTTCTCTCCCTCAGCTTTGAGCCTCACAGTGCTATTATGGCACTTCCTCTTGTTACTTACATATCTAAAAAAGGTTTTATCCCCCAATTTTACCATATTAGCTATCTTTTCCTCCATTTGCTGTTTCGCTTTCCTGATAGCTTTTCCAGCTTCTCTTCACTTATTCATGTATTCTCTCCTGTCTTCATCTTTCTGAGTCATCTTATAATGTGCGAAGGCTAGCCTCCTTACCCTTATCTTTTCAGCTACTACATTTGAGTACCAGACAGGCCTTCTTTTCCTCTTACTTTTATGTAATTTTCTAACATAAAGGTTAGTTGCCTTTAATATAGCTCCTTTCAGTCTTGTCCATTGTTGTTCTACATCCTTCAGCTGTTTCCATCCCGCTAACTGCTCCTTGAGAAATTCTCCCATCTAGGCCAAGTTAATTTCTTTGAAATCCAGGGCCTTCAATCTCAAATGAGCCCTCTCTTCTGTTTTAATATTGAACCATACCATACGATGATCATTAGATGCCAAATGGTCTGCCACCTTAACGTCAGAAACATACTCTCCATTCGTAAGCACCAGGTCTAGAATAGCTCCATCCCGCGTCGGTTCCGTTACCCACTGCTGGAACAATTCTTCCTGTAGGGAATCTAAGATCTCTTTGCTTCTAGATGACCCGGCAGCCAGGACACCCCAATCAACATCCAGCATATTGAAGTCACCTATCAGTAGTACTTCCCCTTTCCTAGCTATCTTGCGGATGTCTTCAATTAAGACCCTGTCCATTTCCTCCAACTGTGCGGGTGGTCTGTATATCACTCCGATATAGATACATTTTCCTTTCTCTCTTTTCAGTTTAACCCACAGCGCTTTTTTCATACCCCGCATGTCCTGCAGTTCTGTCACTTGGATATCATTCTTAGCATATAATGCCACACCTCCACCCTTTTTTCCTACTCTGTCCTTCCTGAATAGATTATAGCCAGGTAAAGCAAAATCCCAGTCATGGTTCTCTGTGAACCACGTCTCCATGACCGCCACTAAATCCAAGTCTGCTTCCATCATTGTAGCCTCAAGATCTAGAAGTTTGTTTCCCATATTACAGGCATTGGTATACAAGGCTCTCCAGATTTTACTCTTTTTATTCTCTTCTATAGAGGCATTAGATGTCCTACCTTCCTTGAGATTCATTATGGCTTTGTGGCCTTTGATACCCATCCCTATCAATTTTAGTTTAAAGCCCTATTTAGTACTTTAGCCAGCCTGTTGCTGAAGACATTCCTTCCCTTCCTTGACAGATGGACACCATCACCGCTCAGTACCTCTTGGAAAATCATCCCATGGTCTACGAAACCAAAACACTCTCGTCAGCACCAACCACGCAGCCACGCATTTATCTCCAAGATGCAAACTTCTCTCATTCGACCTTTACCTTTGACAGGGAAGATCGATGAGAACACTGCCTGCACACCTAGATGCTTCACCCTCTGACCCAAAGCCATGAAGTCTCGTATGATATATTCAGTAGGATATGTAGCTGTATCATTTGTGCCAACATGGATTAGTAGCATAGGAGCGTGGTCCGTAGGCTTGATGAGTCTAGGCAATCTTTCCACAATATCGTGAATGTTGGCACCAGGCAGACAGCACACCTCCCTGGACAACATATCTGGCCGGCAGATGGGCGCTTCAATAGCCCTTAACTTGACAGTGGTAGAAGCAGTGGTAGAAGTTTTAGGGGACATCTACATCTAATGAGACATCTACAGTTGACCAATTTTACCACAAATCTCAATAAATTTTAATAAAAAAACTGTTCCCAAGTCTAAATCCAACCCATATTATCCACACCATCTTTTCCAAATTAAGAAATATACATATTAGTGGATGTTGCACATTTTTTCATAAAAATGGATCAAATTCACCTGAAAACCCCTGATGCCCCTCTCAAAAAATAAAACACAGTTCTCGCTTGACTGCCGTCGACAGGAGACAAAAATGACCTCCCCAAAGCCCAATTTCCAACAAAAATCTGAAACACATAACTGCTTTTTAGAGACCAAAACCAACATAACCCACTTCTTGAGGACCCTCAAAGACTTCTACCACCAAAAATAAACATTTAAAAGAAAACCCTGGAGCCTGAGTTTGATGACTCCAAAATTCATATTTTAAAATTAAAATAATTAGCCAGGAGGCCCAAGAGACCTCTTACCTTGATCCCCCCTCCCCCCAAGTGCTCCTCAGGTGGCCACCATCACTGGATCCAGTTTGGATGGATCCATTGTGGCAGAAGGAATTACCCGCAAAGAACAGCAAAAACTCACCGTACAGCTACAAATATTTAGGCCCCGGCTCAATTTCAGACCCATTGTTCATGTGCAAAAACTCATGCATGTGCTGCAATTCCCACATACAGGCCTCAGGCAGGCCATTTTCCTGCTTCATCCTGTCCCAGAATTCTCACTCACAGCTGTAACTGCGTCATGGCTGGCTATGAATGCCATGGCTCCAGCCCAGGAGGCTCCCGGACCCCATCCGGAAACCAGAGAAAGGGCTTCCACTGACCACCAACGATAAATGTAAGCCACATTGAACTGATATTGCTTCTGGTAATGTGGGGTATAAATGTCAATAAATGAAATGACAATGATTTCCACTGTTTTGTACAAAGGAGAGATTAAGGGGCCTGTTTAGCAAATAGCAGTAAAGTTTTGCACCTACTGTGCTTTGACTACAAAACAGTGAAGTGCAAAGGCTGTGTGGGAGCTGTTGGGTGTGTGCCTAGCACATCCCCCGCAGTTACAACACAGAAAAGTTCTTTACCACATGTTAAGTTTTCAAACAGCATGGATGCACATTAATGCTGCCCCTTGAGGAGGCAGTAAGTGCACCAGTGCTAATGGCACAAGTGGTAGTATGTGGTAAGTACTGTGTGCTAATTACAATGTGCCTTCCACACCCATTCTCTGCCCATAACCCACCCAGTTCCTACCCCAACACTGCTTGCAGTTAACCTGCAAAATAGTGTAAGCTGCATGACAGCACAGTAACTATGCTTATACTCTAACAGTATGACTTATTCATGTGTTAACTGCTTAGCACACTTTAGGATAACCAGACCCTTCAGTTTATGGCTCTCTGTGGGGCCATTATACTAAGTGGCAGTAAGCCCACTTCGGGCTTATCGCACACCAATTGGGAGCTACCGTTGGGTGCCAGCGATAAATCCTCCCCCAGTGTGCGGCATTTCCAGTGCTAGTGGAAATATTCAAAAAATATTCCTGCACTGGGTTACCTGGCAATAATTGGGCAGCACCGCGTGCTACACGGTTACTGCTGGGTTAGCGCAGGAGCCCTTACTGATACCTTAGTGAGTGGCAGTAAGTGCTCCCCTCACATGGCCATGTGGTAAAAGCAATCTTATCGTATGGCCATGTCCTTTTTTGGCCTTTTTTACCCACTGCGGTAAAAAGTGCCTCAGTGCTGGCATAGGGACCTTTTTACTGAAGCTTATTAAAAGGACCCCTCTGCTAGGTAGGGGGAATGAAAGACAGGTATGAAGGCCAGAATACTAAGCAAAGTAAAAATAAAATTACTGATGAATCTAGGGGAACCAATCTGATTGCTCAGGTGGCAATCACTATACACACTAACTCTTAAATATTGGAAATTATTTTTGTTTTTGTTTTTTATTTGTATTTAAGATATATATCAAAGAAACTTTGAATAAGAATATAAAGCCTTAACAAGGAAAATAATAGAAAAAAATTAAGAAATTACATCAAAGGGAAAACTTACATTCCTTGGGCTTCAATTAGTTCACATTAAAGAAAGGACAAAGCCGTAGCGAAGAAATTAAATGAATTCTTTGCTTCGGTCTTCACCGAGGAGGATTTGGGGGGGACACCGGTGCCGGAAAGAATATTTGAAGCGGGGGAGTCGGAGAAACTAAACAAATTCTCTGTAACCTTGGAGGATGTAATGGGTCAGTTCAGCAAGCTGAAGAGTAGTAAATCACCGGGACCTGATGGTATTCATCCCAGAGTATTAATAGAACTAAAAAATGAACTTGCGGAGCTACTGTTAGAAATATGCAATCTGTCCCTAAAATCGAGTGTAGTACCGGAAGACTGGAGGGTAGCCAATGTTACTCCGATTTTTAAGAAGGGTTCCAGAGGAGATCCGGGAAATTATAGACCGGTGAGTCTGACGTCGGTGCCGGGCAAGATGGTGGAGGCTATTATTAAGAATAAAATTGCAGAGCATATACAAAAACATGGACTGATGAGACAAAGTCAGCACGGATTTAGTGAAGGGAAGTCTTGCCTCACCAATCTAATGCATTTTTTTTGAGGGGGTAAGCAAACATGTGGACAATGGGGAGCCGGTTGATATTGTATATCTGGATTTTCAGAAGGCGTTTGACAAAGTGCCGCACGAAAGACTCCTGAAGAAATTGCAGAGTCATGGAATCGGAGGTAGGGTATTATTATGGATTAAGAACTGGTTGAAAGATAGGAAGCAGAGAGTAGGATTGCGTGGCCAGTATTCTCAGTGGAGGAGGGTAGTTAGTGGGGTCCCGCAGGGGTCTGTGCTGGGTCCGTTGCTTTTTAATGTATTTATAAATGACCTAGAGATGGGAATAACTAGTGAGGTAATTAAATTCGCCGATGACACAAAATTATTCAGGGTCGTCAAGTCGCAGGAGGAATGTGAACGATTACAGGAGGACCTTGCGAGACTGGGAGAATGGGCGTGCAAGTGGCAGATGAAGTTCAATGTTGACAAGTGCAAAGTGATGCATGTGGGTAAGAGGAACCCGAATTATAGCTACGTCTTGCAAGGTTCCGCGTTAGGAGTTACGGATCAAGAAAGGGATCTGGGTGTCGTCGTCGATGATACGCTGAAACCTTCTGCTCAGTGTGCTGCTGCGGCTAGGAAAGCGAATAGAATGTTGGGTGTTATTAGGAAGGGTATGGAGTCCAGGTGTGCGGATGTTATAATGCCGTTGTATCGCTCCATGGTGCGACCGCACCTGGAGTATTGTGTTCAGTACTGGTCTCCGTATCTCAAAAAAGATATAGTAGAATTGGAAAGGTACAGCGAAGGGCGACGAAAATGATAGTGGGGATGGGACGACTTTCCTATGAAGAGAGGCTGAGAAGGCTAGGGCTTTTCAGCTTGGAGAAGAGACGGCTGAGGGAGATATGATAGAAGTGTATAAAATAATGAGTGGAATGGATCGGGTGGATGTGAAGCGACTGTTCACGCTATCCAAAAATACTAGGACTAGAGGGCATGAGTTGAAGCTACAGTGTGGTAAATTTAAAACGAATCGGAGAAAATTTTCTTCACCCAACGTGTAATTAGACTCTGGAATTCGTTGCCGGAGAACGTGGTACGGGCGGTTAGCTTGACGGAGTTTAAAAAGGGGTTAGATAGATTCCTAAAGGACAAGTCCATAGACCGCTATTAAATGGACTTGGAAAAATTCCGCATTTTTAGGTATAACTTGTCTGGAATGTTTTTACGTTTGGGGAGCGTGCCAGGTGCCCTTGACCTGGATTGGCCACTGTCGGTGACAGGATGCTGGGCTAGATGGACCTTTGGTCTTTCCCAGTATGGCACTACTTATGTACTTATAATTCAAAATTATCAGTGGAAGTTGAAATAACAAGAATCAGCATAGGAAAAAGCAGTGAATAATCTCTAATGGAACAGCTGAAGAAACCCATGTCCCCTGTAAAACATATTGAAGCTGAGAAGGTTCATAGAAAATATATAAGTAACCAAAATTATTTTTGTTACATTTGTACCCTGTGCTTTCCTACTCATGGCAGGCTCAATGTGGCTTACATGGGGCAATGGAGGGTTAAGTGACTTGCCCAGAGTCACAAGGAGCTGCCTGTGCCTGAAGTGGGAATTGAACTCAGGTCCTCAGTTCCCCAGGACCAAAGTCCACCACCCTAACCACTAGGCCACTCCTCCAAATATGGAATGAGCTACCTAAATCAATAAAAACAACACACGACATAAATAATTTCCGTAAATTATTGAAAACTAACCTATTCAACAAAGCATACTACAAAATCCATCCTAAATACCAGCTAATCAAAATTTTACACCGAATCTTCACTAAACATAATTCTGTACTTCCCGATTGTCCATACTAATCAACAAGATTGAAGTTTAATATTTCTGATTGTCCAAGTTAATCTGTCACGATTAAAGTTAATCCAACATCTCTTATTTCTGATTATGAAAATGCACTTTCTGTAACTGTATTCCTAATCCTCTCTGTCTCCTTCACCTTAAATATGTATTTCTCTTCCGGAATTGGTGATCACCATTATGGAAAATGTAAGCCACATTGAGCCTGCAAATAGGTGGGAAAATGTGGAATACAAATGCTACAAATAAATAAATAAATGTTCCTGCAAGTAAACCAAGTATTTACACAGGTAGGCTAGGTGAAATCTAGCACCAAGGTTAATTACTTATTGTTTATAGGCAAGAAAATTCTTCCTTCTCTGTTGTGCCCATTTAGATATGTCAGGGAAGCTAGCGATCTTCCCACCCATAAGAACATAAGCGCTGCCATACTGGGACAAACCAAAGGTCCATCAAGCCCAGTATCCTGTTTCCAACAGTGGCCATTCCAGGTCACAAGTACCTGGCAAGATCCTAGAACAGTAAAACAGATTTTATGCTGCTTATCCTAGAAATAAGTGGTGGATTTTTCCAAGTCCATCTTATTAATGGCTTATGGATTTTTCTTTTAGGAATTAGCCACAACTTTTTAAATCCCTGCTAATCTAATGCTTTTACCACATTCTCCGGCAAGGAATTCCAGAATTTAATTACACATTGAGTGAAGAAATATTTTCTCTGGTTTGTTTAATTTACTACTTAGTAGATTCATTGCGTGCTCCCTATTTTTGAAAAGAGTAAACAAGCAATTTGCATCTACCCATTCCACTCCACTCAGTATTTTATAGACCTCTATCATATCTCCCCTTAGCCATCTCTTCTCCAAGCTGAAGAGCCCCTGCTGCTTTAGCTTTCCTCACAGGGAAGTCGTCCCATCCCCTTTATCATTTTCATCACCCTTCTCTGTACCTTTTCTAATTCTGCTATATGTTTTTTGAGATGCCGTGACCAGAATTGCACCCAGTAGTCAAGGTGCAGGTCGCAATAAAATATCTAACATTTACAAAAAGAATCAATATGAAAAGTATTTTAAAATTGTAAAAGAGAATAAGCTGAAATCCCTATAAGTGTGCACATTCTAATAAGCGCCTAGGTTAGAATGATCATTGCTTACTTAAGAGACCATAATGCACATCCTTTGTTCAAGCAGTTTCTTGAAGACAATTTCATTCAATATCAAGCAATCCAAATGCTGAACAGAGTTCTTTTATTTATAGCTCTTACCACCAAACTGTTTCAGCATGAAATAAAATTCAGTGCATTTGAATAGGAGATCTCTGTTCAGTTTCCATGTGCATATCTTATATTAACTGCTATTCCTTCTCAATTTCGGCTCCGTGGGTCAAATAAAATTAAAGAGATAAAAATTTTGTTCCAAAATGTAATAGCTGGTGGCTATGTATAAACATTTTTTCCTATAAACTGTGATGTGGATATTAATGTAAGGTTTTCTGGATTAAAGTATTTTATTGCCAATTTGTGGAATTATAGCAAAGTTCTGTGCACTGCCAGGTGGAAGTTCCCATTTTGATTCCTAAGTCTAGTCCTCTGCTCCCTGAATTGGCTGAAACTAGAGCTCCAGCTGTTGCTAGTGTTTACAGTTCCTTCTCAGGGGAAAGCGCCATAATCATTGTTTTAGAATGATACTTGGTACTATATTTAGGAACCATGAATTCAGGGTTCTAGGAGAGCCTGATGCCTGGCTCAGGGTCCAAGACTGTCATTGCAATCAATGACCAGGTGTGTGTGTATCTGGGAGGGGGAGGGGGTTATACAATAGAGGAAAAATAACTAGAGAGTTGTTAATAAAGTCTCTTGGTGCCAGATCTAGTCCTGGTTCAGACTGAGAGCTAGATGCACTAAACTTAACGAGCCAGCAACGTGGGTTTTAAACTGGTTCTAGCCAGTTTAATGTGCAAGTAGTAAACCGGGACATGCACAAAAGAGCATCGTCCTGTCACGGTAGCAGATAATGAAAACGGAATGCAGATGAGCAAATTAGTATTATGTGGTGTATGCAATGCGATGCACTACCGTTTAACGATCCCCTTACCGTGGAAAACCTAACGGGAGGTCTGCACTTCTCATTGGGGCTGCTGTAAGGGAATCGGAAGGAAAAAAAAAAACGTATAAACCTTACAGCTGTCTTTTTTTTTTTTTGGCTATTTTCCTGCTCAAACCTCCCCAGAAAATTCTTGCAGAGCTGAACAACACCTATAGCAAGCTCCAAAAACGTCTGAGAAGGATGACAATCTGGAGAAAAAAATGTCCAAGTGCTCGTCAGGGACGTCCTTCTAAAGTGCCTAACATGGACGTCCTTCACTCACAAAAACAAAAAAAGAATGTCCCTAACGAGCATGTGGATGTTTGCAGCTTTCTCCAAGTGAAGGGCTACTACTTATTTTAATCATTGCTTTAAAAGTTGAACGAAGGAGCTTAGATTTGTCCCCCTTTCTCATCGCCAGCTGAAGCTCCTTCAGCGGGCTAATGGACAATTGTGAAGCCCCCCCCCCCCACGGCCTCTCAGCCAATCACAGCGCGTTTAGCTGACACCAGTGACAGCTAAATGCGCTGTGATTGGCTGAAAGAGACCTGGTGGAGGGGCATAATTGAAAGGGACATCCAAATAGTCCTCGCACATCCCGATTCTCTCCAGCGGTGGTCGTAAGAAAAACGCATCCAAGAAGGACGCCTATCAAAAAATCTGCAGGGAAAAAAAAGCTTCCGTCTCTCCCGGCGCTGGCAGGCAGCCCTTGTGCAGCGGAATCGGATGTGCTGCTAACAACCCTTGTTGTTTTTTGAGTGGACGTCCATAAAGGACGTCCTTGGCATGCGCAAAGCAGCCAGCATAATGCTTGGCTGCTCTGCGCATGCTCAGCTGGCCGACTGGCTTGGAAGGAAATCGCATGCAAATGAGGTAGCAGCGAGCAGCTCATTTGCATGCGATTTCCTTGATGCATGCCCGTTTCTTACCGATTCGCTAAGGAATCAGTAAGAGAAGGGCTTTAACGTTTTTGTTAGTGCATCTACCCCTGAGTTAATAGAAAAAAAAAGTAACAGGCAGCAACTCCTGAGTTCAAAAATAAAGAATCAATAAAAACTAAAGATCCTAGAAAGGCAAAAATGCATTAATTAGAAAACACATAGGAAAAGCACACAGAGGCATGGCTTCAAGAATGTTTTCCAACATGGATTTTTAGAAGAGTCTTCTGACGGCATTATGGGGTAATTCCATAAGTGGGTGCCTCCTTTTAGGTGCCTTGATCTCTTGTGGTGAGAACCTATTCTATAAGGGCATCCGGGTGCCTAGATTCCATTGCATAATACCAGCATAACACAACATTGCAAGGTGTGGTTGTATGTGTAGGGTATATATGGGGATGTGTGTATTAGGATGGAAGTATATAGGTGAAGCTGTGGATATGTGTTTGTGAGGTATGTATATCTGAAATGGAGATGAGTATGTGTGGGGATATTATGGGAGGATGCGGTGGAGGCACATAAATGTGTATGTATGAGATATGGGATATGTGTGTAGGATATGTGTGTGGGAGTGTGCATGAGTTGAATATAGGTACGTGTGGAGGAGTGGAATGATTATATGGGTAGTCAGCATGTGAGAGTGGCAAGTGGATATAGAGGAGGATGGGTGATTGCTCCTTAGTGTTTGTTATCTTCACATTCAAGGATAGCAAAAATTCACATTGATCAATAAAATGCTCAAGGATATTTTTTTGTATGAACATGTCTCACAATGCCTATGGTTCTCATCATATGTTTTGGCATAAATCATTATGTAACAGTTTGTAATTTTATTATATATTTACATTTAGATATCATTTTACTGACCCAATATATCATTCAAAATAGTTTACAAGCATATAAAACAATAAAGTCTAGAAGAAATAAATAAAATAGAAATATTAAAATAGCAGAATAATCAAATGACCCTACTTCCTTCATAATAACTGTAGACTTACATAAAATCAAATTAATGGGGAAACAAAAAGTTCACGGGGGTGTGTCGGAGGCGTAGCGAAGGCGGGACTTGGGCGTGCCTCACACATGTTCATCCTCGACCCATAATGGAAAAAAAAAGGGCGTCCCTGACAAGCACTTGGACAACTTTACTGGTCCTGTTTTTCTTACGACCATGCCACAAAAAGGTGCCTGAACTGACCAGATGACCACCGAAGAGAATTAGGGATCACTTCCCCTTACTCCCCCAGTGGTCACTAACCCCCTCCCACCCTCAAAAAACATCTTTAAAAATATTTTGTGTCAGCCTCTATGCCAACCTCAAATGTCATACTCAGGTCCATCACAGTAGTATGCAGGTCCCTGGAGCAGTTTTAGTGGGTGCAGTGCACTTCAGGCAGGCGGACCCAGGCCCATCCCCCCCTACCTGTTACACTTGTGGTGGTAAATGTAAGCCCTCCAAAACCTACCACAAACCCACTGTACCCACATCTAGGTCCCCCCTTCACCCATAAGGCTATGGTGTACAGTTGTGGGTAGTGGGTTTTGGTGTACAGTTGTAGGTAGTGGGTTTTGGGGGCGGGTTGTGGGGCTCAGCACACAAGGTAAGGGAGCTATGTACCTGGGAGCAATTTCTGAAGTCCACTGCACCGAATTATATGGTCCACTAAGAACTAGATCTAGAATTGTTCCCCCTCTTGTTAGTTCCTGGACTAGCAGCTCCATAAAGTAGTCCTTGAGTTCATCTAGCAATGTTACCCTTTTACATTTATCCAGTCAATATTGGAGTCACTGATATCACTATAAACCAGGGGCATACTGACCACTCAGGCACGGAACAGTGCCTGAGGCCCAGGGTAGCTAAGTGTCCAGTGCGTCCCCCTACCTGACTCAGCATACTATCATCTGTCTCCTCTCTACTCTTCTCCCTGTCTCTTCCACTCCTCCCTCCCCTCTTCAACAATCCAGAATTCCCTCTCTTCAACAATCCAGCATTCCCTCTCTCCTTCTTTCTACAGTCCAGCATCCCCTCCCTGATCTACCTTACACTGTGTCTCCCAGCAGGTCACCTGCAGTGGCAGAACTTGCCAGATTCTGCCTGCAGCTTGCTTGGAGCCTTTCTCCTGCCACGATCCACCTCTGTGTAAACAGGAACTTGCATCAGAGGGGCAGGTCATGGCAGAAGAAGCCTGAGCAGGCCACAAGCAGCATCTGTCAAGTGCTTTGGCTGCCAAGGATCTTCTGGGAGACACAGTATATGGTAGAGAGAGTGGAGGGAGAGATGATGGACCTTTGTGGTGGTGGTGGAGGAGGAGGGAAGAAATTGAGAAATGATAGACCCAAAGAAGAGGGAAGAAATAAAGAGAATTGATTGACCTGAGGGTCAGGGCCGGTCTTAGGCAGAGGCGACAGAGCCGGCCGCATAGGGCCCCGCGCTTAGGGGGGCCCCGCGTGGCGCGCCTCAACTCTGCCTCACTCCGACCGACCCCCACTCAGACAACCGCATCATGATCCCACTCGGCCGCCTCCGCTCTGCTCCTGCCATGTTGCGGCACGGTGCCCACCCCCCGCTGAGCCTGCCGTCAGCAGCCTCCCGCCTCCCCGGACCCCAACAGTTGCACCAACGGCCCCGACGGACAGTTGCAGTGCCAGTGCGACGGCCCCGGCTCCCAACAGAGAGTTGCAGTGACAGCTCACCCCAGCGTTTCACTTCCCGCTCAATGTCCCGCCTTCTGATGAGGTATTTCCTGTTTGGCGGGCGGGAGTCACTGAGCGGGAAAGCTGCCTGGAGCCTGAGCTGGTGTGTGAGTGAGTGCGACTTAAAAATAAATAAAGACAGTCAAGTAGAGCTCGAGCTGGAGCAAGTTTGTGTCACTGCCATTCAAAGGTAAGCCAGGTATGATGATAGCTTTTCTTATAAGGGAGAAAGAAGTTTCAAACCCCTTTTGTGCCATTTTAAAGGTAAATACTATTGCAGTAGTCTATTATTCTCCCATCAGTGATTAAGTCAAAATTCAATGTTTTATGAAGGGCAGTGACAGGAAAAGATCAAGAGGTTAGCTAAAGTGGTGCATGTATGTGAGGGGTGAGGGGTGGGGAAAGGGGCAAGTGGAGAGGGCTAGTAGTGTCAGACTTTACTGTTAATTTGCCCAAAGTTATTGAAAACCTAAAGAATCCCAAGTGGGCAGACTAAAAATTGTCCATCTAAAGGTACTTATCTTACTAAGCTGACCAGATCATGTGTATTTAGGCGAATTTGAGTTTCCAAAGCAAATAGCATTGTAGCCTCAAGAAAGAGGGGCATTTCTCTAAGCATGTTCAGCTTAGGAGAGGAAAAGAGCACATATAAAATCCATTTCCAAGGAACCTTTTTAAATTAAAAAAATAGGGGAATTTGAAAGTACTGGATCTTTTCTTAGTATTTTTCCTTTATTCTCCTTTGTTATGAGAATTGGAACTACTACTTGTAGTGGACTTGAACTGAATTTCTGGGGAGGGGGGTTCATGATAGCATTGTGCTTATTATTTCAATCAGTTTTTTTGTACAAGTTGTACAAGTTTAGCTTCATTTGTCTTTATTTGAAATTTCATAAATAAAAATTTTCTAAAAATGGAATAATCTTATCAATGGGGTGGAGCTAGGGTGGGGGCGGGGCTAGGGTGGGAAGTGGAGGGTCTAGGGTGGGCCCCACCAAATTGGTCTGCACAGGGCCCCACACTTGCTAAGACCATCCCTGCTGAGGGTAGAGGGGAGGGAGGGAAGAGAGAGGAAGAAATGCTGGACAACAAGGACAGGGATGGAAGGCAGGCAGAAAAAAAGAGAAATGATGGAACAGGAGGGGAAGGGGTTAAGGGGAGGGAAGACAAAAGAGAGAAAAATGAAGAACCCCGGTTGGAAGAGGGGAAAGTAGAGAGGGATGATAGAGGAAGAGAAATTGGCTCACAAGGACAGGGAGAGAGGGAGGGAAGAATAGAGAGAAGTGATTGACTGGGGATGGAAGGGAGGGAGGAAGAAAGAGATACAAATGATGGACCATATGGGAGAGAGAGAGAGAGAGATTATGGACCCAAGGGTGGAGGAGAGAGACAAAGGGAAGAAATAAAGAATTGATGGATCTTAGGGTGGAGGGGAGGGACAGAGGGAGGAGAAAAGAGAGGACGAGATAAGAGATGTTGGACCACAAGGACATGGAGGGAGGAAGAAAGAGAGAAATTATGGATGGGGAAGGGAGGAAAGGAAGAAAAAGAGAAATGATAGACCCAGGTGGAGGGGAGGGAGGGAGGGAGGGAGGAAAGAGAGAAAATGAGAGCTCTGAGGGTGGAGAGGAGGATGGAAGAAATGCTGGACAATGTGAGGGAAGGAGGGAAGAGAAAGGAGAGATGTTGGACCTGGGGCAGAAGGGAGGGAGAGATGCTGGATAATTGGATAGTGGAGGAGTGGCCTAGTGGTGGACTTTGGTCCTGGGGAACTGAGGAACTGAGTTCGATTCCCGGCACAGGCAGCTCCTTGTGACTCTGGGCAAGTCACTTAACCCTCCATTGCCTGCCGCATAGAGCCTGCCATGAGTGGGAAAGCGCGGGGTACAAATGTAACAAAAATAAATAAAATAAAAATTACAGGGAGACGGAAGGAAAAGAGAAAGATGTTGCACCACAGTGGCAGGGAAGGAGAGAATAGAAGAGGTGGTGGACCAGAGGGGCAGAGAGGGAGAGAAGAGAGAGGGAGAGAGATGGTGCAAGAAGATGCAGGGGGTTGAGTGAAGAAACAGTCTTTGAACCGCCATTGGGTGGGAGTTGGTGGTATACAAGCAACATATCATCATCATCAGGCTACAAGGGTGGGGGAGAGGGAAGAAGAAGATGCTGGTCTGCATGGGTGGATGGACAGAGAGGAGAAACTGGAAATGGGAGAAATTATGTGGGGGCTTGCCAAGGAGATGAGTCAGAGGAGGATAGTAAGTACAGAGGTAAGAATGCATCACTGGGGAATAGAAGAAAGATATAAGGGATTAGGAGGGATTAGGAGGCCAGGGAAGGAGTGAAATAAAACTAGAGGAGCTAAAGGGTGAGAGAATGAATTAGAAAGTTGATAGGTAGTTGAAAAGTGAAAAGAAGGAGCTGGAAGACAGCAGGGTAAGGAAGCGAGTGAAAGGAAGCGAGTTGACAAGAGAGATAGAAAAGAAAGAAAGAAATGGAGGAAAGAGCTAAAAGGGAAAAATCAATATGTCAGAGACAGATGTAGTCAGAGAATGGAACAAGACAGGAGAAAAGAAATGACAAATGGACAGCAGACCTTGGAAAGAGAGTTTACAGAAGACACACAGGAATGCAGAAAAGAGAAACTTGGGCCAGCATGATGGAAAATTAAAATGTCCACACAACAAAGGCAGGAGAAAGTGTTTTATTTTGAATTTGTTATTATATTAGTTTGAGAAATATGTGCCATGGATGTCTTTGTATTATATTCAGTATTACAGGAAATGCATTTCTATTTTCTGTTTTTTCTTTCTCTTATGTTCTAGTACATGCCTAGTTTGAATTCTTGGGGTTCTCAGTTCAATTTTTATCTTTAGTTTTCTATTTCTAATTTGTGATTCTTTATTCTGTATTTACTGAGGGGCTGTCTGTGTTTTGTATGTGACTGAGGTATGGTGTTCTGTGACTTCTGTGTGGAGATCTGTAGTAGTCCACTTGTTCTATTTTACCAGTAGTAGATCTATCGATGTTATAGTGCCCAATGTAATATTTGTAGTGCTGTCTATTTATTGGTAGTGTTCTTGTTGTTTGAATCATAGGATTAATGCTACTGTTGTTAGACATGTTTGCTACATGTATGTTAGAATTTTTTCAGGTTTTCTATATATGTTTACCATGGAGAAATGCTTTATCTGTGATCTGCATCTGTTGATGGGGGGAGAGGGATGGATTTTTGTGGATGCATTTAACTCATAAGAACTGCTATACTGTGACAGACCAAAAGTCTATGAGGGTCATGTATGCAGTGTGTCACATAAGCAAGCATTGTCCCTCTGATGTGTCCTGACTGAAATATGGTTGAGAACCACTGCACAAGTACATATAAATACATAAGTACTGCCACACTGGGACAGACAAAAGGTCCATCAAGCCCAGCATCCTGTTTCCAACTTTGGCCAATCCAGGTCACAAATACCTGGCAAGATTCTGAAAAAGTTCAATACATTTTATGCTGCTTATCCCAGAAATAGTAGTAGATTTTCCCCAAATCAATTTAATAATGGTCTATGGACTTTTCCTTTAAGAAGCTGTCCAGACCTTTTTTTAAACCCGCTAAGCTAACCACCTTTATCAAATTCTCTGGCAATGAATTCCATAGTTTAATTACGTGTTGAGTGAAGAAACATTTTCTCTGATTCATATTAAATTTACTACCTTGTAGCTTCATCACATGCCCCCTAGTCCTAGTATTTTGCCCTCTCTTCCTCTCTATCTTAAATGTATAAAATTACCATTGAGGGCTGCTGAACCCCCCCCCTCCTTCCCCCTCTTTAAAAATGTTCCCCATGACCAATGGCCCCTTCCTTCCCTTCTTTCATATTTTAAAAAAGCATAAAATATCTCTTGCTTACAAAAATATTTTACTAGCAGGGTGATTCCTTACCTCACTTTTCCTACTGGCCATAAAGAGAGTGGTAGTTGAGGACCCCCACTACTATATTTTTTTGGAAAAGGAGGTAGGGGAAATTTCTAATCAACACTCTTATTACCAGCATAGGGACAGGAGCAGGGAAACCCCCTACCAGTAGGGTTTTTTTTTTAAGTAAACTATAGGGCAGCCCGGGAGGAGGGAGAGTGGATAGTTGTATGCATATTAAGGTATAGCAGAAGGAAGAAAAGGGCTCTGATTGATACAGGTAATAGCTTTAGAAATATTACAATAGATGCAGAACCAATAATGTCTGTC
The DNA here is from genome assembly GCF_901765095.1 of Microcaecilia unicolor. Classification (NCBI taxonomy): domain Eukaryota; kingdom Metazoa; phylum Chordata; class Amphibia; order Gymnophiona; family Siphonopidae; genus Microcaecilia; species Microcaecilia unicolor. The sequence continues at coordinate 471,744,974 of NC_044031.1, forward strand.
AGATAGGGAGTTTGGGAGCCCCCCCCCCCCCCCCCTGTGATCCTTATTGCCTGGGGACCCAGATCACTCTCAGCTTGACCCTGCTATAAATACGAAACAACCACAGAAGGTGATCTCTCCACAGGAGAAATGAAGAACACCAGGTACACACACAGTGGATCCAAAAAGTCCTCTCTCATGTAATGTCTTCCCAAACAATGTCTTTATTAAAATCAATAAAAGCCCTTTTTTGACACGAATCGTGTTTCGGCCACACCAGCCTGCATCAGGGGTCTATAAATAAACAAATATATTGACATAAATAACTAAACATAATACAACAAATTTAAAACAAAAAAAAAGGATGAATATAATAAGTATAATGATACTCTAAAAACATACTTATCAGCTTTGGTTGGAACAGATGAAACAGCTGAATTACAATGAAATTGTAAAGAACATGGATGTCTAAAAATAAGAAATACAAAACCAATATGAGTTTAAATCAATGAATTTCAAAAAAAATTTTCATCAAACCATAGGTTGAAGTGTCACACATAGATTTTAAAATAATACACATATATTTGATACAGGCAGTTAAGGTTTTCTTGTGTTAGTGTATTCTCTATTTTAACTTCCAGTGCTTCCCAGCTATCATATTTTCTGAGTTCTATGTTCAATAGAAAAAAAAACATGAAGAAATGAAAATGTAGTTGAGAAACATTAGTCATGCCTGCAGCTCTAGATTTTATTTATTGGGCTTTATTAAACATCTTTATGAAAAGATTCACCCAAGGCAGGTGCAGCAGGTAAAGCCTGACAATAAAACTTCCAGTTTTGTTAAGCACAACTACAGTAAAATGACCAACCTGCTTATAATCGAACGAGAAAAACGCCCAAGTTCCGACCTAAATCGGGAGATGGACGTTTATCTCACAAAAACGAATAACACGGTATAATCGAAAGCCGAACTTGGACGTTTTCAACTGCACTCCATTGCGGAAGCGTACAAAGTTGACGGGGGCGTGTCGGAGGCATGGTAAAGGTGGGACTGAGGCATGGTTATCACCTGAACAGAGATGGGCGCCTTTCACCGATAATGGAAAAAAAGTATGCGTTTGTAGCTAGAATTTAGGGTACTTTTCCTGGACCCTGTTTTTTCACGAATAAGGCCCCAAAAAGTGCCCTAATGACCAGATTACCACCAGAGGGAATCGGGGATGATGTCCCCTGACTCCCCCAGTGGTCACTAACCCCCTCCCACCACAAAAAAGTGATGTTTCACAACTTTTTATTTTCACCATCAAATGTCATACCCACCTCCCTGGCAGCAGTATGCAGGTCTCTGGAGCAGTTGTTAGGGGGTGCAGTGGACTTCAGGCAGGTGGACCCAGGCCCATCCCCCCTACCTGTTATAATTGTGCTGCTTAATGCTTAGTCGTCCAACCCCCCCAAACCCACTGTACCCACATGTAGGTGTCCCCCTTCACCCCTTAGGGCTATAGTAATGGTGTAGACTTGTGGGCAGTGGGTTTTGATGGGGATTTGGGGGGCTCAACACACAAGGGAAGGGTGCTATGCACCTGGGAGCTCTTTTACCTTTTTTTTTTTTTTTTTTGTAAAAGTGCCCCCTAGGGTGCCCGGTTGGTGTCCTGGCATGTGAGGGGGACCAGTGCAGTACGAATCCTGGCCCCTCCCACGAACAAATGCCTTGGATTTATTCGTTTTTGAGCTGGGCGCTTTCATTTTCCATTATCGCTGAAAAGCAAAAACGCCCAGCTCACAAATTGTCGAATAAAACATGGACGTCTATTTTTTTTGAAAATATGGTTCGGTCCGCCCCTTCACAGACCCATTCTCGGAGATAAACGCCCATGGAGATAGACGTTTTCGTTCGATTATGCCCCTCCAAATATAAACACAATCAGTGAGGTAAACTTAGAGATGGCAAACTGAATTCTAGTAACAGTATCAGAAATATAAAATGTAAAAAGCTCTCTAAAACAAATATATAACACAAATAAGACAAATGCCAGCAGAATATGAATGCTACCACAACAGACAGCATGGAAGAACATTCATAAGTACATATGTACATAAGTATTGCCATACTGGGAAAGACCAAAGGTCCATCGAGCCCAGCATCCTGTTTCCAACAGTAGCCAATCCAGGTCACAGATACCCGGCAAGATCCCCAAAATGTACAAAACATTTTATACTGCTTATCCCAGAAATAGTGGATTTTCCCCAAGTCCATTTAATAACGGTCTATGGGCTTTTCCTTTAGGAAGTCATCCAAACCTTTTTTTTAAACTCCGCTAAGCTAACCGCCTTTACTACTTTCTCTGGCAATGAATTCATATAACATAGATATGATACAATGTCAGCACAAGACATCTTAATAGACTGACATTAGAACATTCGAAAAACAGAGATGCTAACACTTCATACACTACAATGAAACATCTTAATAGGTAGCTCAGGAAGCAAGTGCAGTTGAGATATATAGATGGGACAAGATGGGTGATATAAAATGATTGGGATAACTAGAAGGGTGGCTAAACTAAAGCCTAATTATATGTACAGTTGAATTAGATATGAAGAACTGGTCTAAATTACAGGGCAACAAGCTAGTCCAGGTGCAGAGTGAGTGGATAACCTGATGCAAAAACTATGTCACGTCAGTGAGTAATATTTCAGTGTCCTGGACTGTAACGTTCTTGTGCTTCTGGTGCCTTTACTTTAAATATCACGAGAAGACAGCTGCATTCCACGGTCTCTCATGGAACAGGTAGCCCGTGGCTGATACTAAAAGCTAGCACAGAGACCGGGGCTGAGGGACCGAAGTAGAAACATATCAGCAAGACAGTTTTTCCTTCAAGAAGAGAGATCCACAAAATTATGGAAATGTTAAGTTTGAGGTCGAAATAACATTAGCAAAGCCAGTGGCAAACTATCCACAGACTCTTAATTGTTAAAACAGGGAGAAATAGCTGCAGCTGCTGCAGGCTATTCATCCTATAAGCGATCCCATCAGACCCTTTTTTATAGATGTACTTTTGGCAAATTATTTCCTTATTACACACAAACTTTTCTGCTCAGTTCCTGGATAAGTATTGGGGTCCATAAAGCAGCGGACCATCAACTGCCTAGCTCACAACACGTGGATTTGCTGCCCACGGGAGCACTGGTGTCTGCCTCTCCAAAAAAGTAGCAACTGGAGTCAATAAAAAGTTGGCCAGACCAACCCATTGCTAAGTCTGCTCTTTGTCACTCATGTGAATCGCTTTATATCTCCGCCTCTCCCTGTACCTCGTTCAAGCCTGCAATCATAAACCAAGGCTTAGTCTTCTTAAGGAGGCTGTGCCCGGATTCTTCACAATTACAGTTGCATTTCAGATTTTGCACCTCTGAATCCTCTGCTACTACACACACACAATCCAGCATTTTTAATGTAGGTATAGTGTGGGAAAGCAGGGCACATTAGATACACAGAAGCACACAGCACTGCTGTCTCTAAACAATTGTGTGCACTGTGCCTCTCACATATGTGCACCAGATAAATGTCCTGCCAGGTTCAGCCAGGGCTGAAGGCATGCCTTGCCTGTTCTGCTATGCCATTAGGGAAGCAATTTGAATAGGAAAAAAAATATATGTTTAACAATTTGGAGAGAATTGATATTACAGAAGGGCGCTTGCTTCTGTCTCAACATCCTGCCATGTACAGATGAAAGGGATGACATTAAACACTGTTTCATTAGCCCCGAATAAAATGCACCAGCAGGCAGATCAAGTGCTTTAGAGCTGAGAGGTGTGGCCAGCACTACACCCAGGAGATCACGAAATAGCCCCAGCAAAACAAATGGCAATCGGTGCTCCCCTGCCTGCCAGACTTGAACATTCATGCCTGTCTCTGAAACTATGCACGAAGTACTCCAAAACCCAGCCTAGGACTCTTTCCCCTTCTCAATGGTATTTTTTTAAAAATTTTACTAAAAAAAACCCTCCCCTGATTTAAAGAAATTTGGGGAACTGGCAAACTGTAGTTTTCAAGGAGCAGTAAACAACAGAAGTATTTTAACATTTGCTTCAGTTCTATCTCTGATTCATTTGGATGGGATTCTTAGCACGCAATTGGGCTGTGCTGTCAGCTGTGCTGTATGATTCTATGGTACTGCTGTCACTTCTGCCATGGCCAACTGTCCACTATTGCTGATGGTCCCCTAATGGATGAGTTTTTCCAGAACACCAGGCTAAGAGGGCGAATGCTCCCATTGGCGGAACAGTTTTATAAGGAAATAATGATGAAAAGGCATGCTTCCATCCCCATTCAAAAATTAAAAAAAAAAAAACCAAGCCCCGGGGCACAAAAAATAGGAAGCAAAGAAAATGAGAGCACTGAAGCAGACTCTGAAAACCTGCAATTTTTCACAAGAAATATATAGTGGCCATATCGCTCCGCGGCAAAAGAGACAAGCCATGCCAGTTCTGGAGTTACAATCCTGATCTGCCTTAAGAAAAAAGGGAGAGGACTGGTTCAATGTGTATCTTTGACTTGAAGCCATGTGGTTTGCAAGGGAAAAGGCCCAAGACTGTGAGGCTTGAATACCCAGCCAGTCAGGTTTTCAGGATATTCACAAAAGATATGGTTAAATATACTTTTATTCATTCTTCCACCATACACATTTATATCTTATAAAACTGAATATGGATATCCTCAAAAATAGACTTGTCAGGTAATCTTTCATATCCTAGTTGAAAACCAGTGAGGCAGATTGCCTCTCAGGTTATTCAAGTAAGCAATTCCCAAATGCAATCTTCATGTTTCTGGTTTTTAGGATACCAATAATGATTATTAATGTAAACAGTTAAAAAATATAATTATTTTAGCTGGAGAGAGGCTCTTACCCTAGAATGGTTTTGAAATTGTACTGGTCCCCACAAGAGAAGGAGGGACCAAGAAGCAGGTCTTCCCCATGGTAGCAACTCGGGCCCCAACTCTGGAAATGGGCTGGCTAACAGCCACGTGGAAAGAGGAGGATCAGCGGCATACAGGGAATAAAGAAAGCATCATGGGGCACAGATAGCCATGATGCTTCTAAATCTGAGGCTATTATCTTTTCCAAGCAGTCCCCTGCTCCATCATTTGCCTCACCTACCATCATAGGCGGTCGGTGGCCCAACTGTTTGGGGAGGCGAAAGGGGGCGGAGTTAGGGGTGGGGCCAGGGGTGGAGCTTAAATCCATAATTGTCTGATAACACGTAGAAAAAATAAATAAATAAAAATAAAAGTCACAATTAATACCTTTTATTAAATTTAGATATTAGAAATGTATCATATGTCAAAGAATAAAGTGGTTGCTCAAAGCATATTCTAACCACAATCACTCAACTGCAAAACACTATGCACAACTTTGTCCAAAAACACACTCAGAACCTTACTGTACCATAAATATTGAACTGGGCAGAACCTAATACACCAATATACCACCCATACGGAAAATGCAGACCATCAACAATAAGAAACAAGGGATCATAATATCACAATTCTCATGTAGAGCCACAAAACACCCTAATTCATGTTTAATGTGGGATAAAATGCCATAAATAAGTAAATAAATATAAACTTTTAATGTTGAGCACCTGATTCTCAAAGTGGACATATTCCAAACACTATAATGAAAATAAAACGATCTTTTCTACCTTTGTTGTCTGGTGACTTTTTCTAATCATGCTGGCCCAGTATCTGTTCTGCTGCTATCTGTCCTCAGTGCAGGTCAGGAAGTCATCCTCCTTAAATATCTCCCTGGCAACCCAGGACACCTCCAGCCAACCCCCCCTGCTTTCTCAGCAGTAAGGTAAACAAACCATAAACCAATTTCTACAACTGCTAGAGGGCTTTCACTGCAGCTCCTGCTGTGAGGATGGAGGTAAATCAACAATTTAATCCCCTCAGAGCAGCTGGACTCCACAGCTGAACCATTCTGCTGCAGCAGGGGGGAGGCTTAGCCTCTCCAAGCCTCTTATACCGGGCGCCTATGCCTATCATCTGCAGTATTAGAATTCCTTATAAGGACTCTGTACAAAATCATCGGTGTTACCCTTGACACATCTCTATTTTTATGTAATTAAAGCTCTAATGTAGTAATGAAGAACAGTTTTACTCTGCAACAAATTTAGGCTGTCCATTCTGTTTCTGGAATTATCTTCCTTGAGGATCCTGCTCTTATCTCTGGCTATATCAAAAATTGATTATTGCAATCCACTTTGTCATGGTCTTATCATCTACTCAACTCAGGAGACTTCACTTTATCTAGAATACTGCTATTAAACTACTCCATAAAAAAGTTTGATCATGTCACCCCCTTGCTGATCTCTGAACATTGGCTGCTGGTGTCCTTTCTTATTTCCTTCAAATATCTAAATTGGAATACCGTCCTTTCTCCTTAGTTTTCTTATTCCATGTACTCTTTGCTCTTCTATTCAGCATTTTCTTACAGTGCTTTTGCATTGCCGTATTTGACTTGATACTATTTAAAAATAAAATATTGTGGACCTCTAATTCAGAGACAGTCAGAGAACGTTGAAAGCTAAGTGCTGTTTTTTTACTGTGCTATTGGACATGAGTTATTATGCACAGGAGTTTTATTTGTTTGCTGCAAGTATTGTGAAACAAGTAGCGAGAATCAATTGAAAGGAAAGGAGGTTTTTGCCGATGATTGGTCTTAGTCAATAGGCAGCTGTGGTACTCATATCTGAATGATGGAGTGGAATGGATAATGCCTAAATTCCACAGCATAAGCTTACGACTGCTGAGGCTTTTTTTCCTCATGTATTACAACATTGAAAGAATTGAATGTTGTAATTTGAGAATTTTCATAGGTGAATTAGAAGCCCACAATATATTCTTTTTAAGCTAAGCTTTGCTTGATACTATTTGCCATTCATGCTTCAGTGTTGTTGGACCGTCCCTCTGGAATTTACTTCCAGTTCCCCTTAGAGCAGAATCCTTATATCAGAAATGTATATATGCCCTTAAACCTTACCTCTTCAAACAGGCTTTCCCACAATTATAACCTGCCCTCCCTTCTTTACACTTCCACATTGACCAGCTTCAACATACCATCATGTGTTCTTTCTGCACCCACTTACCCTTCATCCCCTAGATTCTATATATGGCACCTAAAATTTCGTGTGCAAATTTGGCAGCGTGGTCAAGTTGTGTGTGCAACTTAATTGGTTAACAAGCTAATTGGTGCCAATAATTAGCCAACAAGCAATTATTGGCACTAATTGTCACTAATTTGAATTTATGCGTGCAAATTTTCCAAGCATATTCTGTAAAGTGGTGCGTGTAAATTCCTAACAAGTGGATCACAAAGTGGGTGTGGCCATGGGAGGGGCATGGGCAGGTCTTGTGCATTCCTAAGAATGACATGCATTGTTATAGAATATGCCCAATCCACGTCTAAGTTAGGCGTGTGCTTTTACGCCAGGTTTTAGTTGTCATAAATAGTTGCGTCTACATTTTAGTCATAGGAACAGGCGCTAAGTGTATTCTATAAACTGTGCAAGGAAGATAATAAGTTATCTCCAAGGATCAGAGAGAAAGCTGAAGAGAGATTTTCAGAGTAGTTGAAGGGGCTGAGCTGCAAGCAGAAGAAGCCGGGAAATGGCAGGAGACACCAAGAAAAAAGTGAAACAGCCAGGAAAGGACCCAAGAAGCTGAAAGAGCTGTATCCTAATGAGAGTCCCTGGAAGATGACCTGGGCCCATGAAAGAGCAAAAGAAGTTAGTCAGAGAAATCATAAGATCCTGCAAGGAGCCTTAAACTGCAGGTACCTAGCAGTGAGAAAAGTGCTAGCAGCTAGAGAGAGAGAGAGAGACAGACAGACAGAGGAACTGTACAGATGGAGAGGAAGAAGCTAGCAAAGATTCCTGCAGAGAAATGAGACTGACAGCCAGTGAAAAGGTGCTGTAAGGAAGCACGGCAGTGAGACAGTGTGCCAGTGACAGAGAGAGAGCCACCGGGAGCTGTGGATTGACAGAAAGAGTCTTTGACTCTTTATGAGAGAGAGAGAGAGAGAGAGAGAAAATAGCTTCAGAAGACCAGAAAACAGTTGCTAGTATTTAGTTAGACAAGATATTTTACTTTTATTACCAGTTAAGATATATCTGCATAAGTTTGAGCAAAGCACCAGATTAATTAGCATATTTTGGATATCCCAAAAATTAGACCTGTTTGGGGGTATTCATGGTTTGGATTTGGGACCCAGTCATTTGTGAATGAGAAACACTGTTGAAATATAAAAAGAATGATAGGCTTTATGCTAATCATTTACATGTGATCTTGGACAAGTCACTTAACCTTCCATTGCCTCAGGTACAAACTTAGATTGTGAGCCTTCCTGGGACAGAGAAATATCCAGAGTACCTGAATGTAACTCACCTTGAGCTACTACTGAAAAAGGTGTGAGCAAAAATCAAAATAAATCAAAATAAAATATATTCCCTGAATGTCGGCCACATTAGTTCATGGTGAATGTCCCTTACCATCCTTGCAAAATGTCTCACACATTTTTTTCCATATTTCCCCTTTCAAGTCTGCAGAAATATCTGCCAAACTAACAGTAAAAAAATGTGCTGCAAGAACAGCAGATGCACAAATGTACCCTGGGTAAATGTATAATGGGTTTAGAACTTCATTTTCACTAGCTCATATGATGTTCACCTGTGCCTTGTTGACAAGAACTCTGTCCTTCCTTGTCACTTATTCTCTAACCTCCTACATGCTGATAAGAAAACACTATAGCAACTGCAGCAAAGTCCTCCTGCTGCAGATAAATCATTTCTAAACTTCCTAACATCTGATCTGGTAAAATTTAATAAGAAATAGAGCCAATGCCCAAATGGTATAGGAAAAAGATCCTAAGATCAAAGGCAGCTTTGTATCTTTTTTTCTAGCAAGTGGAGGATTTCCCCAATCTGTTGCCTAATTGTGAATGCATTGACAATATGACTTCCACACACCAAATTAGAAGTCTTTCCCCCCTCTATAAATCTGTTAGCCATCAGAAACAGGAAAGGATCCTGCCACAAAATTAATAGCTTTTCAAATTGTCTGCCCAGTGTAAACTCGTAAACACTGCTCATTGAACTTACACTAGACCTGGCCCACATCAACTTCAAGATGCTAATCCAGCACTGTTGAATCTGAGGGTCAAATTTAACTAGGAACAGAACTATAGGTCCACAGATATAACAAGGCGAAAACAAGACTGGATCAGCCTATCAGAGGTGAATTGGATCAAGTGGCAATGCTATTTTACATACATTTATGTGCAAAACAACTGCAGACACCCATGCTGCTCTTTAAGAAATTCTTCAACTGCTACATGCATCATATGAATGTGCAGGTATGTTAGGGATGGGTTTTCATTTGAAATGACTGGGACATGTCAACCACATTTCCCAAGTTGTTTCATGTTGTTGTAAGCCAAAATGATAGGGGGAAAAAATCTGAAATTTGGAGTTTTATTACTGTGCACTATTGCTCAATAGAGTACCCTGTAGTTCAAGAACACACACTATTAACAGTAGGTACTCTCTTGCAAAATGTTCATCAATAGAATGCACTAGTTGAGCAAAAGTGCACATTGCTGCATGATAGTGCTCACTATTGACAATATTGTCCACAAAATAAAATGTTTAAAGACCTCGGAAAAAAAAAAAAAAAAAACACACGACAGTGGAAGTTCAATAAAATAAAACTTTTGACCTACAGACCCCAAATGTTTATGGAGCAAAGGAAAAAGCATTGGGGTCGATATTTAGTGTGGTCGATATTCAGAGGCTCCTGTTCATTTAAACCAGAAAGAGAAGGCCATCAACCAAAATTCAATGGTACTTAACTGGGTGGTGCCACTGAATGTTGGATCTGACCACCCCAGCAGAATCCAGGCAATGCCAGGTAGTCCAGGGGCAGAGTCAGGGCAGCTTGTGAAGTCATGTGGGCAGCAGAAATATTCAATGCCAGTGCCTGTATAACTAACCAGGCTGCTAATCAGTTAATACTAGATGTGCCATCATGTCATGTGATTAGATTAAGTGAGTTCAGCTCATCTAGGGCTCCTTTTACTACACAGCGGTAAGCCCAATGCGGGCTTACCGCTCGCTAAATGGGAAATGCCGCCGGGCTACTGCAGCAGCCAGGTGGTACTTCCCACCCCTAGCACGCCATCATTTCCAGCACTACAAAAAATATATTTATTTTTGTAGCACCGGAGTGTACGGGCTCCCCCTTGAAATGGTTGCATGGTAAGTGCTTTATTTGCAGAACAGCCATTTCCTGTAAGAAAGCGAGACTTCCCTTTTACTAGCTGCGGTAAAAGGGGGCCTCGGCGTGCATGAAAAACACATGCCGACACCAGCACAGGCCCCCTTTCGCCGCAGCTTGGTAAACGGGGCCCCTATTTTTTTTTATACAGCAGGTCCTTTAATGTGGAACACCTTACTATTGAAGTTAAGAAAGATTCAAGATGTATAAAAAGCTAGAAATGTATAAATCTAGAAATATCCTTGGTGTTTATCGCTTCATACTTCTTCTAAGGCAATTCCACCCCTTAAAGAACATAAAGGTATCTACAAGGCTTTTAGTGACACCTAAGTCATAGCTATAAGCAACCATTCCAAATTTCCTTTATCTCTATTTTCTTCAAACAGGAATGCAGAAATTATACAAGTGTATTCTTTGGTTCTTAGGTGGGTTCCAATCCCAATCTGGGTTACTAAGATCCTGTTTAGTAGTAGTCTTAATGGAAAATGTGGTGCTTCACTCATGGTGACATTTTCAATGGAGAAGGTTCATCTGCAAAATTCTTCCTGCTGCCCCAGCAGAGGACTCCAGAGGAAGCTGCACCCATCTATGTTTCAGCTTCCATAGCCCCATGATATTTCCAACAACAAAGGACCAGAAGACTTACAGCTCAACCTTTTCATTTTATCTGTTTCATATTGTATTTTGTGGTCCTGATAAGCAGGAGCTTTTAAGAACTATGGTATTCTGAAAGATCATGTGACTAGCTTTGTCATCTGCTAGGCAATAATCCTTTCTTGACATTATCAATGAGGGCTTTTGTCATACCAAGCTTCTGAGGTGTCGCACCTGAGCCATCATTCTTAAGGGACCATAGCAGGATTTGAGACTATTTGTTAGCATTGGGTTTATCTTCTTGAGGTACTGGCATTTGGGATGAGTGTTTACAATGAATAGTTATTATATCCAACAGTATGGGGTTATGGTCACTCAAGAGTTTTTATAAACCATTTTTGCACCTATATATGCTGCTTTACATGTGTAAATAGGCCCTTATAAAATTAAGTCATGCCTAAATGCAAGTGATCATCCATACTTTATGCACCAACATTTACACCTGCTCGTGAGCAGGTTTAAAAGGCAATGCTTTCAATCTAAACCAAGGGTTCTCAAACCAGTCCTCGGGAATATCCAGCCAGTCAGGTTTTCAGGATATCCACAATGAATATATTTGAGATAGATTTGCATACAATGGAGGATGTGCATGGATATTCTTTGTAGGCATCCTGAAATCCTGACTGGCTAGGTATGCCCAAGGACTGGGTTAAGAAACACTGACCTAAACACTATTTCTACAGGATTAGGCAAGGGGGTTCTCCAGGACCGACTTGGGAAACACTGCCTAGAGGAAAAAAGGGACAGGGGAGATATGAAAATACTTGAAAGATATTAACAAAGGAACAAATCTTTTCCAGAGAAGAGAAAATAGTAAAACTTGAGGACATGAATTGAAGTTGTGGGGTGGTAGACTTTGGAGTAATGTCAGGAAATTCTTTTTCATGGAGTGGGTGGTAGATGCCTGGAATGCCCTCCCGAGGGAGGTGGTAGAGACAAAAATGGTGACAGGATTCAAAAAGACATGAGATGAACACTGAGGATCTCTATTTAGAAAATAGGTGGTATAAAAATAAAACAAAATAGGAATGGCTGCAATTGTGTGGATGTGTTGAGTGGTGCTTAGATGGCAATTCCTGCTGTGAAGAACTAAGGCTAGTGCCGGGCTGACTTGTGCGGTCTGTGTCCCCTCTATGACAATCTGGTTTAGGATGGGCTGGAAAGGGCTTCTACACCAACTTTGGTAGCTAGAATGTGGGAACAGTGCCAGGAAGATGATTACGGTTTGTGTCCCGCAAATGACAAGACAATTAGGATAGGCTAGAATGAGCTTCAATGGTGCCTTCAGTAGTTGGAACATAAGGACAGGACCGGGCAGACTTCTATGGTCTATGTCCCAAAAATGCCAAAGAAAGACCATGATCAAGTATTTTATATCACATTCATTGTTGGTTTAATCATGAATTGATAATGAGTGTGATTGTTGGGCAGACTGGATGGACCGTTCAGATCTTTATCTGTCATCATTTTCTATGCTACTATGTAAATTCAAAGATTTGACAATGTTTTATCATATCATCCTTCTGCAGCTACAACTAGACAGGTGAGAAGTTTAAGATGGTGGCATAGGCCTGAGTGAAGGGAGAAAAAAGCTAATCAATGCCAGTCTGAGAGGAGGAGGAGGAGAGTGTTTACCAACCCTTGTCACCAATCTGAGCTCCCTACCCCTTTCCCCTAAATAAAGCATGTGAAGGCGTGGCCTAGTGGTTAGAGCACCGTTCTTGCAATCCAGAGGTGGCCGGTCCAAATCCCACTGCTGCTCCTTGTGATCTTGGGTGAGTCACTTAACCCTCCATTGCCTCAGGTACAAACTTAGATTGTGAGCCCTCCTGGGACAGAGAAATATCCAGTGTACCTGAATGTAACTCACCTTGAGCTACTACTGAAAAAGGTGTGAGCAAAATCTAAATAAATAAAATAAAACTACACTTATGCTTCCAGATTGTACAGAAAGTGTATGTTGCAGCACTGGTCCTATGTAAGTAAATAAAATATGTACAGAACCAGAACATGCAAATTATACAAAAATGTACATAGCGAAGTCACAGAAACAATGTGAAAACATATATCCCGGAATTCTGTATATCATGCCTCATTTTCTACATGGAAATCGATGCGTATTCCATAATAATCCACATAACTTAATTAGTTAACAAGCTAATCAGTGCTGATAATTGGATGTTAACAAGAAATTATCAGCACTAATTGGCATTAATTAGAATTTATGCACACTACTTGCTAAGTAGCATGGTGCGTATAAATTCTAAGTTGCAGAACTGAAAAGTGGGCATGGTTATGGGAGTGGAATGGGCAGCTCGTGGGTGTTTCTAAAATCTATGCGCGTTGTTATAGAATGCACCCGCTCTGTGCCTAACTTAGGCGTCAGAATTTACACCAGGTTTTAGCTGGTGTGATTGACCGCGACTAAATTTAGTCACTCAGAGCAGCACTCTGTGTATTCTAGAACGTACGCTGAAATTAAAGCGTACTTTATAGAATATGCTCTTATTTCCATGCAGAAATTGAGGCATGATTTAGGTTTAAATCTTCTTTATTGACAAACAACAACATAACTTGTACAAAAGTGCCAAACCAAATACAAGCATAATTGTCATCATCTGAGTGTCACAATGCTGATTTACATTTTCTCCCCCCTCCCTATCCCTTCTCCTACTAATCCCTCCCCCACCCACACCCCCTCCCCCCGCCCTCCTTCTCCCCCATCAGATGAACCCCCCCTCCCCTTTTCCCTCCCTCAGCACAAGAGTCTAATCTTGTTTGTCATTACCACTGTCAATAAAATGCTAATTGAGGATTCTACTTCTTGCTGTGGGTTGTAGTGTGTCCCAGAAATTCGCCCATGTTTTCTGAAGCAGCTGCCCCTCCTTTGATGTCAAGTCCTGGATTCCAGGCCTCTCCAACTTCAGCAATTCTATCATTTGTATCCTCCATGCTCCTAATGAAGGAGCCCTGCTCTCTCTCTCTGAGGCATGATTTATAAAATCTAGCCCATAGCATAGGAGCCAACTTTTCAAAATTATTGGGGGTGCTATGCCCAATGGAAATAACCCCTCCTTGTACTCATTCAAGCAATTTTCTCAATATTGGGGGTGCTCAAGCACCAACAGCACCCACAGAGTTGGCTCCTATGGCCCATAGTACTTCCTAATTATCTAAAATGAGGCAAGACAGAGATGAGCTCTTTTATTAGAATCCTGATCAAATTATACTGAAAAGTGTCTTGTCCTGGCAGTTTGGGGGTATTGGCTATTCTTTCTATAAAACGTTTGTGGAGTAAGTTTGGATTAAAGTGTTAGAATCTGATTAAAAAAATTTCTTTTTAAAATATGACGTTTCTAGCAAGTCAGAAAGCACTTACAGTAATTTTATTCTTCTAATAAAAATACATCACTTCTGACCACCCTCCTACTTCACATTTAACAATAAATACTACATTTTTTTTGTTAAAGTCCTCATTGACAATATTAGGGATTACTCCACTGCTAACTCCAGGCTACGTTCCTTTTCCCTCGCGGCACCTTATGCCTGGAATAGACTTCCTGAGCCTGTACGTCTAGCTCCATCTCTACCTGTTTTCAAATCTATGCTGAAAACCCACCTTTTCACCACTGCTTTTGGCTCCTAGCCTCTGCTCAATTGCCCTCCCCTTGTTCCTTCTCACCCAGTACTTCCCTCACCCTTAATTGTCTTGTCTGTCTGTATTTTTAGAGTGTAAGCTCTATTGAGCAGGGATTGTCTTTCTATGTCAGGTGTTCAGCGCTGCGTGCATCTGGTAGCGCTAAACAAATGCTAAGAATAATAATAATACTATAGATTCTGATATATTAATGAAGGTTCAGGTTAATATGCTAATAAAGAAGACTTTTCTCAAACTTAGGGGGTCTTTTACTTAGACGCACTGGTGTTTTTAGCGCCCATTAAAACAGGCACACGCTAAATGCTAGACGTCCATAGGAATACATTGGCGTGCGCTAAAAACACCAATGCGCCTTAGTAAAAGACCCCCTAAGTAAATTGCATTGGTTATGGTACCACTTCCTGTTCAGTCATTTTAGAACAGTGGTACGGGCACTTATAATCACACAACTGGACTATTGTACTTTCTTATACCTGGAGTGTGCAGATGGATCACAGAAAAGATTGCAAACTCTTCAGAATGCTGCTGCTTAGTTGATTTGTAGAACTTAAATTTGAGAGAGCTACTCCACTTTTGATTAGACTCCAGTGGTGGCTAAATTAGTTTTTAAGCTATGTACTTTTATTTTTCAAATGTGTT
Source organism: Microcaecilia unicolor (assembly GCF_901765095.1). Lineage (NCBI taxonomy): Eukaryota > Metazoa > Chordata > Amphibia > Gymnophiona > Siphonopidae > Microcaecilia > Microcaecilia unicolor. The sequence goes on from NC_044031.1 coordinate 471,760,240, forward strand.
TTACGGTTTGGCTTTGGCTTATATGCTGGTTTTATTTATTTATTTATTTCAGAGATTTATATTCCGCTTTAACATCAAAGTGGGTTACAGAAAAAAAAAAGTTCACAATATGAAAACATACATTAGAATCGCATAACATCACAAATCTCGACTATCAAAAATAAAACAGGGAGAACTGCCAAAGAAATTGACTTGCCCCTAAGCCATAAAAGCTTTTATTTATTTATTTGTTACATTTGTAGCCCACATTTTCCCACATATTTGTAGGCTCAATGTGGCTTACATAGTACCGGGAGGCACAAAATTAAAAGTTTTTAACAATTTCTTAAATTGTTGAAAGCTAGTGGAAAGTCTCAAATAACCTGGAAATTCCCCCCAGCTATTGAAAAAGTGTGATTCTGTGTTTCTGAAAAATGACAAACAGGCACAAATAGCTGCTTTTTCAACATGGAATGAAATTCTCGTTGTGGTTCATACATAGTCAAAGAATCTATAAAATATTGTGAAGTAACACCATATATACGTTGATGAATCAAAGTCAATATTTTTGTACTGTACACAAAATTTCCCTCTTTTGAGAAGGAACTTATTAAGCCCAGATCAGTTGATGCTCAATTTTCCTTCTATTAAATGTGTAAGATTTAAAAAAATTCTTTCTCCCATCAGGCAGCTTTGAGATGGAATTCTTTACCTTTGACAATCAGACTTGATCTTAATTATATGAGACTTCATAGAAAGTTAAAGTCTTTTCTTTTTAAGAAGTTTTAGTTAAAATTGATCTTTAATGCTAAATGTTTTTCCTAGGGCTGTACTAATTTTTGGAGGTATGCAACCCACATTGAAGCAAAATGATTCGTATAGTATTGTATCATATTGTATATGGCAGTGACAATGTCTTTTCACATATGCCACTACCTCTTACTCCATTACTGGCCCAGATCCATTTAAAAATACCATTGCCTCTTAATTTCATTACCCTCAGTTGGTTTTGTATATGAGAGAAGCCTGAAGTTCTTTCAAGAACAGTACACTACTCTCCCCTAAGTTCTCTTGGACACCAAACTGTTAGCAGTCTTTGGACATTCTTCAGATTTTCTTCCCACTATGCAAAAGCAGTAGTGAAATCTTCAATACCTACCTTTATGGTTTTCAGGACCATCTTTCTCTCATCTTCCTTCTTCCATGTCTCCCTAGGGCAAGATTAAAGCATAGGAAAACTAGGTATGTGTCTAGAGGCCCAACACATAGGAGAAGCCCTCTCAGAAGTGCGAATTCAATAACTTCCAATGTACATTATCTATTTATTTTATTTATTTATCCATGTACTTATTTTCATACTTGACATACGGCCTAACATTCAAGACCTCTAAGTTTTATTCACATAGAAAGAAAAGAAGTGTGTATATCGAGGGGGGGGGGGGGGAGGCAACATCAATGCAATTTGCAGAGGTATGTCTATTTTTCCCACCCCCTTTGCATTGTCCTGTACCTGTTGCTTCCTCCTCTGCCAATTTTCCTATATAATCACAGGCTTCTCTTTCTGGTAGACATGAAATGTGTTTACATTAGAATAAGGGCCCACTGTACTTGTTTGTTTAGGGCCCACCGGAGGATTAATCCTTCCCTGTATCTCCCTCTCTTCATCTCTATACTCTCCTCTCTTTGTCACATTCCTCAATATGGCTACTTCTATTTCAAACCCATAGCTTCACCTTCCTCCCATGTCATTTCCCTGTTTTTTTTTTCTCTCTTCTTCAGTCAGCTTTGTCAACTGTCTTGGCACAGACCAGAAGTTCAACAGATTGAGTTACCTAATATCTTACCAATTCCTATTTCTAATAAGATTCAGAACCAGCTAAGTTTAGTTCAAAATTCTGGGTTTTAGGTTTTTAGGGTTTGAGTCTATGGGTGTGGGTTTTCAGCAAAAACGCTCCTCAGTTCTTAATTTGGTTCAGGCTTGCATACTACTGAGCATCCACAGTATGGGGATTCATATTTTCTTGACTTAAATCAGTCTATCTTTACTCAAAATAATATATGCCAGTTTTTGCCCTGGACGACTTTCTTCAATTTCTGCATTTGTTTGAACTTGCATAGATGTAATTGTCTAAAGTCCAGAAAACATATCGAGGATGGAACAAAAAGCTATTATTGTGATAGCTTCAAGATGTTCTCAGATTTAATCTAGGTGCTTACTGTAACCTAATGGTCGGAAAGAAAGCATAAGATGTGAAACATGAAACACAGGAATAATGAGGAGTCATATGATTTCCTGCTGCAGCTCAGACCAGCACCAGAGGTTCAGCTTATGCACTTGGTTAGTGGTTTGTACGCTTGCTGTGTGCCAAGGGCTAAAGCTGATGACACCAGATCCACCAGTCAGCTCATAAGAGGCCTCCTTTGCTACACTGATAAAATTTGCTCTCTTGTTAGTAGAATACAGGGAAAATTTTCCATTTTGCTCTCATTGCAGCAAAGTCCACAGGCACTCATACCAATTTTCAAAAGGAATGCATACGAGTCCTTTAGCACCACTCACACTCATACCTATTCTTCATTGGGCATTTTCATTGACTAAAACAACCTGTATAATTGAGGTTTTATATATATACTAGTAAAAAAGGGCCCGTTTCTTAATGCAATGAAACGGGCGCTAGCAATGTAATGAGTTCCTGCCATTAATGTTTCCACGGTTGTATCCTGAATATAACTGTTGTTTACATGTGTAAGATTTCTTTATAACAATATTTTTTGTGTAAACTGGGTTACAATGTGGTAAAAATTTTCCTTGTTCAGGCCCTTCAATCAGTTTAACAATCACATCAGACGAGCTCCTTACTCGTGAGAATGCAACATACAGTTGCCCATGTGAGAGACTGAGAGTGACAGTGTGTTTTACAGATAGTGTAAGAAAGAGATACACAGAGTGATTGAGTGTGTGTGTGTGTGTGTGTGTGTGTTTGTGTGTGTGTGTGAGTGACAAAGTGATTAAATGTTTGTCTTCCCTTCCGTTCTGTGCACTTGCCTCCACTGATGTTCGTACCTCCCTGTATATGATTGTTTGTTAGAGAATCATTCAATCCACTCCACTTCCCTCCTCCAAGTTCCATTCTGTCTGATTGGTTCTTCGTTGACAGTGAGAGCCAATGAAACGCTGAACTACAGACTTACGAACCCTACACTGCCACAGTGCCACAGAGTCAGCTTCAGAATGTTGGAGGTGCTTTTTATTACATAGGATATATATATAAACACAATACGGAGCAATATGCATTATTTTACCCACAGATAAGGTGGACAGTTTACACATAATCCATACTCCGAAGTAAGTGACATTTAGAAACTGATCTGTTAGAAGGTGATTTTATGACAGGGTGCTTAAGTAGGAAAGGTGCTTATGCACATACGGGACTCAATTTTGTAAAAGGTACCTAAATTTGGGTGCCAATTAAATGCACACTAAGCTTCTATAAACAGTGCTGTTTATAGAATAGCACGCCAAATTTTGGGCATGAGGATTTTCACCTACTGAACTCTAGTATAAATCCCCAGGCCGAAATTAGGCATGGATCCCCAAAATTCTAGAACACTGTGTGCAAATATTAGAAACGCCTGACCCATCCATGCTCCTCCCATGACCACGCCCCCTTTGAGATTCATGCAGAAAAATTGACGCACATATCTTTATAAAATAGAGACTATAAAACTAAGCTCATAAATTCCAATTATTGTCAATTAGCACCAATAATTGATTTTTGGTGCCCAATTATTGGTGCTAATTGGCTTGTTAAGCAATTAAATTGAAAGCACAATTTGGGCATGTGCCCAAATTTCTATGCACAATTTTGAGCACTATATTATAGAATTGGGGGGGTTGTTGTGCCTGTTTTATAAAGGCACACCAAAAAACCTTCACCCTATAGTTTTTGTCAGACCTTCAGATAAATAATAAGGCTGAACAAACTCCACTCATACCTTATATAAAAATCTTCACAGGTCTATTTTTCACTGATAGTATTCAATTTCAGTTTCAATTACTCTTAATTAAAAAATAGTGCACTTATTTGCTTGACATAAAAGAGCTTGTAATATAGTATATCAGCTCAATATCCAAACAGGAAGCTGCCATCCAACATAGTACCAAGTTTCACTTTGCAGCATCAGGAAGAGGTTCTTGTGAAAAATTATATAAAGGCAACATGCTTGCCTATGTGTATTATTAAAATATCCTACCCAAAAGCAAGCTCACAGAAATTTCAACCTCTTCTGGGGTAGTTTCCCCACAGAAAAATGTGGTTCAATGAGTTGAGTGACTGGGATATAATTCTACTGGACAAAAAAACCCCACCCCCACAACTGTACAGCACTGCCATAGCCCTTATGGATGAAAGGGGGCACCTAGATGTGGGTACAGTGGGTTTTGGGTGGGTTTTGGAGGGCTCCCATTTACCACCACAAGTGTAACCGGTAGGGGGGAGATGGGCCTGGGTTTGCCTGCCTGAAGTGCACTGCTGTACCCACTAAAAACTGCTCCAGGGACCTGCATAGTGCTGTGATGGAGCTGGGTATGACATTTGAGGCTGGCATAGAGGCTGGCAAAAAATGTTTTTTAATTTTTTTGGGGGGTGGGAGGGGTTGGTGACCACTGGGGGAATAAGGGGAGGTGATCCCCCCGATTCCCTCCGATGGTCATCTGGTCAGATTGGGCACCTTTTCAAGGCTTGGTCATGAACAAAAATGGACCAAGTAAAGCCAGCCAAATGCTCGTCAGGGCCGGCCTTCTTTTTTGCATTATCGGCCGAGGCCGGCCATCTCTTAACCATGCCCCTGTCCTGCCTTCGGTACATTGCCGACACACCCCCTTGAACTTTGGCCGGCCCTGCGACGGAAAGCAGTTGAAGCCGGCCAAAATCAGCTTTCGATTATAACGATTTGGCCAGCTTTAGGAGAAGGCCGGCCATCTCCCGATTTGTGTCGGAAGATGGCCGCCCTTCTCCTTCGAAAATAAGCAGGATAGTCTTTATCTGCCTTCATTTATCTATATCTTAATGCAATATCATTGACCCCATTTGAGCTCAGGCTGTCTATCACTTCTTTGAAATTAGAATCTTCTGTGTAAATCTTTTGGGCAGTTTGCCTCAATAATGCCCATTGGAAATCAGTTCTGTGCATCTACCAGTCTCTCTGAGAACTGGATTGAAAGTCCTTGGTCTAGATCCACCTATCTGCCTAAAACATTTCCCTTCTTTTATGATATTTATACATTTCTGATATTTTAATGTCTTTATCACACCCTGTCTCTCTCTCTATATATTTAGTTTCATTTTACAGGGCTTTGGATTTAGAATCAGCATAATTTTCTAGCACTACTCTTGACCATTTCCCAAAATTGCTGTTAGCACTGTAGATGAGGGCTCTCCAATTCTGTCTACAGAGTCATCATTTCTTTTATTCTACTAGTTATGCCTTTCCTTGTGTATCATTGAATTCCATAATGCTCTACTTAGTCTTGTCACACTGTTTTGTCATCTTCTGATAAGATCACACCAAGATATCTCTTTTGATTTGTGGACAACAGTATATCCACCAAATGCCTGACTTTGCACTTTACATGAATTTTAGCTGCCTATCCTACATAATAATTTGCAACTCCAATGTTCTACGTCTGGATGCCTGGGTTCGTAACACACTGCCCATTGGTCCGCCCTCGTGATGATGTCAGAGGGCAGATCAGTGAAAAGGAAGGGAAGCCAGCACCAGCCAGCCACAGAACGTTGAAGGTGAGTAGAGAACGTGAGAGAATCGCCCCCTCCCTCCCCCCCATCCTCCCTCCGAGTTCCAGGCCCCCCTCTCCTCTTCCCCCCTCCCTCTCCTCCCATCTGAGTTCCAGGACCCCCTCCCTACTTCCCTCCATCTCCTCCCCTCCCCTACGAGTTCCATGCCTCCCCTCTCCTCCGAGTTCCAGACCCCTGCGCCTCCCTCCCTCTCTCTCTCTCCCCTCGGAGTGCAAGCACGACCTGTCCTCCGCCTGCCCCTTGCCTTCCTGCGTGCAGGCCAGAATTTAAAAATTCTTGCCTCGGGGTCCGGCGGCAGCAGTGAAGGTGAGCAGGCACGGCGCTTTAGCCTGCATTCCCTTCTGTCTCAGCTCTGCCTCTGGTGCCATCCTTCCAGAAACAGGAACTGAGGGCGGGACCAGAGGCAGAGCTGAGACAGAAGGGAAGGCAGGCTGAAGCGCTGTGCCTGCTCGACTTTCACTGCTGCCACAGGAACACGAGGTAATAAGTTTTAAATTACAGCCGGCACTTAGGAAGGTGAGGGGCAGGTGGTGGACAGGTCGTGCTTGCACTCGGAGGGGAGAGAGAGAGAGGGAGGGAGGGAGGTGCAGGGGTCTGGAGAGGGATCATGGAACTCAGAGGGGAGGGGAGGCACGGGTGTCTGGAACTTGGAGGCACTTACAGCCGGCATTTAGGAAGGCGAGGGGCAGGCGGAGGACTAAGAGAAGAGGGCGGGCAATGCAGGGGAGGCGCGGGTGTCTGGAACTTGGAGGCACTTACAGCCGGCACTTAGGAAGGCGAGGGGCAGGCGGAGGACTAAGAGAAGAGAGCGGCCAACGCAGGCCGTGCTGCCACTTGGAGGGGACAGAGAGAAAGGGAGGGAGGCACGGGTGTCTGGAACTCGGAGGAGAGGGGGGCATGGAACTCGGAGGGGAGGAAAGGAGGGAGGGAGAGAGGGGGCATGGAACGCGGAAGGGAGGGGGGCCTGGAACTCAGAAGGGAGGGGGCCTGGAATTCGGAGGGGAGGGGAGGAGAGGGAGGGAGGGAGGCATGGAACTCGGAATGGCCGCGAGGCAGGGACTCGCGACACAACTGGCCGTTGACGTACAGACTCCTGTGCCGCTCGAAGTGCATAGAAACAAGCAGGGTGGAGGAAAACGGGCAAGTGCAGAACTCGCACCACAACTCGCTGCTGACCTCCCGACTCCTGCGCCGCAAGGACTACATCGTACTCTCTCACACACACTGTCTCTCTCACACACACTCTCTCTCTGTCTCACACACACTTTCTCGGTCACAGACACACTCTCTCACACACACTCACTGGCTGTCTCTCACATACATTCTCTCTCACACACACAGTCTCTCTCACACACTCTCTCTCTGTCTCACACACTCTCTCAGTTTCACACACACACTCTCTCTCACACACTCTCTCACACACACACTCTCTCTCTCACACACACACACTCACACAAACACTCTCTCTCTAACACACACTGTCTCTCTCACTCACACACTGTCTCTCTCAGACACACTCTCTCACACACACATTCTCTATCTTACACACTCTCTCTGTCAGAGACACACTCTCTAACACACTCTCTCTCTCACATACACACTCGCACACAGTCTAATTCTCACACACACACTATCTCTCACACACACACACTCGCACACAGTCTCTCTCTCTCTCACACACACACACTCTTGTCTCTCTCTCACACACACACACGCTATCTCTCTCAAACACACTCTCTCTCTGTCTCACATACACACTCGCACATAGTCTAATTCTCACACTCACTCAGAGGAGAGGGAGCGGAGCCTGGAACTCAGATGAGAGGGTGGGGAGGGAGGGGGCCAAGCTGGAACTTGGAGGATAACCGTGCTAGTGCCCATTTCATTTCTGTGAGAAATGGGCCTGTTTTACTAGTTACTTAATTTCTCAAGCCTTCAGGAGTGTCTATTCTGTTTCAGTTTTTAGTGTTAGCAGCAAACAGACAAACTTTTGTACTAACCTTTCTACAATATGGAAGAGAACTGGTCCCAGGATGGATCCTTGATATATTCGATTGTAGGTGCTTGACCTTGAAAAAGCCCAGTGCTTCCTCACTGACAATGCACTGCCAGTGGATGGTGTTTTTTAGATACCTTTGTATCCTATTCCAACATGGACAACTTTGATGCTCCTTTTACTAAGCCACACTAAAAAGTGGCTTGCACTGCTGTCAGCAAGTGGGTTTCCCACACGCCGTGGCCACTTTTAGCGTGGCAGTAAAATGGCCATGTTTGGGGGAGGTTGTAATGGCCATGTGCTAATTTCCCTATTAAGGAGGCAGTAAGGGCTCCCGGCTACTCCCGCACTAATTGGATAGCATATGGTAATGTGCCCACGCTACCCAATTAGCATAGGCCTGCTACCCAATTAACACAGGTATGCCTACTCTCCGCCCCCAGACACATATCCCATGCTAGAAAAAAAATTATTTTCCAGCATGGGATTAGTGCATGCTAAGCAGAACATTAACGCAAGAAGACTCAGCGCATTCTATGGTTGTGCTCTTTTAGCAAAAGGTAGGCCCATCATGCCTTAGTAAAAGGGCCTCTAGGTTTGAAGAAACACTTCATGTTCCAAATCAGATTAATCAAGATACCATGACTGCACTGCAGGATGCTTTCAAAATGATCCATGGTTTTGAGGAATTTGTGCATACAAGTGAGGCAGAGAGAATCCATGAACCCAGAGATATAAAGATAACAGGTTTATAGTTGCCATATTTCACAGATCACTTGTTAGAATATAAGATGATGCATAAACTGGGATTACGCCATGGGGAGTTTCCCTTTGAAAATTCACTTGCAGGCCTCTTGAGGAGATTATCCAGTATAGCCATAAGTGTAAACTAAGCATAAGAAACTTCTGTTGAAGAAAATTTCACCGTGTTGTGCTCAACATGAAACATATCTCCCCCCTGAATGTTTTAAACCTTCATCTCTTGAGTCTAAGAGTACTCCTTCATCCTGCTACCTGCTTAGGGGTGAGAGGCTACAAGAATTTCAAGGAAAAGAGGAATAAGTTAGGTCATTTCCACTGACCTTTAACAGAGAGTCTCCTTACACAAATACCAGAATTCTGAGCCCTTATAACCAAGGAAAAATTGCTCAGCAAGTACATGTTAGTGTGTTTAGCTTATGAAAGTCTGGTCACTGATCTTATGAAATTCTGATTTGTTTTCTTCCTTCTTAATTTTTAGTTACACTTTTGGCACCTAGCATAGCTCAGAACACAGACTGTCTCCCTCAACTGAGAAGCCAAAGATAGTGGGGTAAGCCAACAGCTCTCTCTTACACAACTCTACCTACATTTCTCAATTATTCCTTTCTACATCCCCACTGTAAGTTTTATTAGTTAAAAGAACTCAATAAATTGTTCAAATAAAAAAATATGGACATAAAATAACTGCAGACGTTCCAGTGAACAGATGTTCCGCCTATCTTTCTGCATTTCTAAAGCTTACTGAGACATAAAACAGTCACAGTATTAATTAAAATTCATTTCTTTTATTAATTGTTTCAGTTCATCCTGTTTTGTAGTAGAAAATGTTTGACAGAACTTCCTGTAGCATTTTAGTGGGTGGGAAAAAAATAATTTAGGTGACACACATTAAATCCACATTTTTGACAGACTTTCAGAAGGTCAAGTGCTCTGAACATGAGGATAAAAATTTTCATTACCCATAAGGATTCTGCTATGACTGGTATTAACTCAGAGTGTCAGTGTCAAGGGAAAAAAGACAGAAGCCGAAGGTGAAGAGACAGATAAAAGGAAGAAAAGATAAAGCTTAGATTAAAAAAAAGAAACCGACACAAAGTATGGTAACCCCAGGCCAAGAGATATACATATTTTATTTTACCTGTAACCTCCAACTGTTTTTAAAAGAACTGAATTACAAAATTCAATCACTCACTACCCATATTGTTAAAGCACCATAAGGTATATGATTTTAAGTCTCTCTCCTGCCTCCCACAAGAACTCCCTGGCACTGGAAAAGATTTTGTTCTTATTTGCATATATAGGAGGTACTGTATATATTAACATGAATTTCAGCAGCACATTCTTTATCTTGAGTTCCCGAGCAGTTGTATCATGAATCATAATATGGTTTAGTATGACACCATGATGAAACACTGCTCATACTGCTGAGTTGATAATGGATTGTATACTGGTTTTTTTTTGCCTTTTCCGGGATTTTGCTTTTAGTGGCAATAGTGTATGAATCTCACCTCTCATCTCTCATTCTCGCCCATATCAAAGCACTCAGTTAATGGCATTCCCAGCCTCTCACCCAAAGCAGACTTCTAAGGTGAAGCGATAAGTCCTATGTCATCTCCTTCTTGGGGTCCTTTCACTAAGCTGCAGTAAAAGCAGTGGCGTTCCTAGGCTGGCTGACACCCGGGACGGATCGCCGATGTGCCCCCCCCCAGGGGCAGCACCCCCCCCCCCCCCGGAGAAATTACACCCCCCCCGGGTGCATTTTTACCTGATGGGGGGAGGGGGGGCATGCGCCTGTTGGCTCCGAGTCTGCTCGTTCTCTGGCTGCTGCTCCCTCTGCCCCGGAACAGGAAGTAACCTGTTCCGCACAGAGGGAACAGCAGGGAGGGAACGAGCGGACTCGAAGCCAACAGGCGCATGGCACCCACCCAGTGGCGTGCACCCAGGGCGGCCCGCCCCCAACGCCCCCCCCCCTTGGTACGCCACTGAGTAAAAGTATGTGTTTTTGATGCATGCTGATGTCCCTTTTTACCACAGTGGGTAAAAGGCTGTTTTGTTCTGGAAAATAAATGGCTATAGGGTAAGTGAACCAATTGCCATGTGGCCATTTTGGGGGAGCACTTTACTGCCACCCACTGAAGTGGCAGTAAAGGCTCCCGCACTAACCCAGCAGTTACTGGGCAGCGCTGCACCAGCACTACAAAAATAGAAAATATAAAAGTGCTGGAAATGGCACACGCTGGGGGTGGGAACTACTGCGGTAGTTCTGGATTGGCGTACAGCAAGCCCATTGCTACATTCCAGCCCTTTAGTAAAAGGGCCCCTACGTTATCCAGTTTCATATAACTGTGAAACAAATATGTAACATAGTAGATGACGTGGAAAACAACACAGAAGATCAGTATAATATATAGAGCTTTATTAATAATACCAAATACCAGAAAGTTGCCCGACACAGGCCGTGTTTCGCCCAAATGGGCTGCGACAGGAGCTATAGCATAAACCGTATAGTAAAATACTTGTCCAACAGTAAATGTTGTTTACATAAGTCCTAAAAGACATGCAAAAAAACCAGCACGAAAATTACTTCCCTTTTCAGTCTAGTCAACCAAAGGAAAGCCACAGAGTCAGCACCAGTTAAATAAGCCAACGTCCTGGGAAGACCTCTCACACATTTTGTACGGGCTCTTTCCTAAGTTTTTCTCTTAGTTACCTTTCCAGTTCTTCCATCTCTCAGAAACAATCATGCAACACCTGAAATCTATTTGGAGCATGGAGGGTAACAATAATCAGATGACTGTACAAACAGAAGCAATTAACTACTACTACTACTACTACTTATCATTTTTATAACGCTACAAGACATGCGCAGATAGCAAATAAAATAACCATATGCAATGTAGTTCTAAGGCAGGTGAGGCAAGCTGACCTGCTCCTATTCTTTCTTCTGCTTCAAGTGTTCTGAGGTTTCTGGAAGATCTAAAAACATAATATCAAAACTTTGAGACCTTATAAACCAAGGAGAAAGTACTTAGTAAAGTTTCCAGAAGAGAAAGTATCTAAAAATTCAAATCAAATCCAGAATGCTTTAGAAAAGGAATGATCTTTCTTGACTTAACCATTGCTTCTGACACTGTCAATTTCCACCTATTCTTTAATAATCTTTCACTCGATAGTTGAAACTCTGTATTATCTTTTCTGTCATACTTCTTATTTTTCCCATCTCACTTTTATTGTATATTCTGGTAGATCTTCTTCCACTGCTCCACCCATATCAATTGGTATACATCTAAGCTATGTCTTAGGATCTCTTCTCTTTACTTGTTCCTTAGTTGTTTGATATTTTATTATTTTGTTACATTTGTACCCTGCGCTTTCCCACTCATGGCAGGCTCAATGCGGCGGGCAATGGAGGGTTAAGTGACTTGCCCAGAGTCACAAGGAGCTGCCTGTGCCGGGAATCAAACTCAGTTCTTCAGTTCCCCAGGACCAAAGTCCACCACCCTAACCACTAGGCCACTCCTCCACTTTCAGTACCAACTTTATGCTGAAGATTCCAAGATTTACCTCTCTATAGCAGTAATTTCACCAGGAATCCACTCCCAATCTCAGTCTGCTTGCCTGACATTGACACTTGGATGTCCTACTGCCATCTAAAACTGAACATGGCAAGATAAAACTTATTTTTCCCCAAATCTATTCCCCCTTTCCTCCTTTCTCTATTTTTTTGAACAACACAGTCATCTTCCTATTCTCCTCAGCCTGTATCCTTGGAGTCATCTTTGACTTTCCCTCTTTTTCTACATACATCCAAAACACTACTAAAACATGCTTCTTCCTCTGTAACATCACTAAAATGCATCCCTTCCTTTCTGAACACACTACCAAAACCCTTATCCACACTCTTAGCACCTTCGTCTTAGACTACTGCAACTTGCATCTCATAGGTTTCTCGCTGAACCATCTCTCTTCCCTTCAATCTATTTATGTTTCAATCGTTTTTATTGCAAATTTCAATAAACAGTGTACAGGTGTGCAATGATCTTTGCAGGATTAACAGCTAAATCAACACTATTACAACGATGCACTCCAATGTGTCTATCTAACAGTTCTTCTATCTCTTCCCAGCTTCCCCCCCTTCAAAACTCCCCCCCACCTTCCCCTCCCTCCCCCCCCCCCCCCCAGTTCCTCAATGATCTACTATCAGTCTACAGGTATTCAGGGTCTCTCATTTTTTGCATCTACACAGTCTCTCAATTTAGAATTTTGCTCTTTGCACTTGGTTGTAGGGTATTCCAAAATTCCGCCCAGGTGGTTTCCAGCTTTTTGCCCTCCACAGAGGAAATGTCTGTAATTCCACATCGTTCTAGTTTTAGCAGTTCAATCATATTTGTCCTCCAAGCTCCCAGCGTGGGCCCCTCCTTCGCTCTCCAATTGAGCAGGATTATCTTCTTGCCGATCAGCACTGCCCTGTGCAGAAAGGAGTTAAGTCCTGGTGGGGCCTGTCCCGTGTAGCAGTATTTTCCAAAGAGTAATAAAGGCTGCCTCTGTATTGTGTTGCATCTCCAGTATTGTTTGACGGCCGCTAACAGCTGGGACCAAAAACGCACCACCCGAGGGCAAGACCAGAACATATGTCCTAGTCCCACCAATGCCTGGGCACAATGAGGGCATGCACCTGTGCCACCATATCCTGCCTTAAATGCCCTAGCTGGTGGGATATAAAGTCGTAATGCAAATTTATATTGTATTTCCCAATATCTGGCATATATTGAGGTGCGTAATGCCAATTGTAAAAAGTTCTGCAATACCTCTTCCGACACGTCCGCGTTCAGATCTATTGCCCATTTCTGTGCTCTGCCTCTGTAGTCAATGTCCTCCGTGGAGTCCTGTAGATATCTGTGATGGAATCGCAGGGGCACTTTGTTTTGGGCCCCCAGTGTCAATGCTGTGTTTAAAGTGTCCTGTACATCCTCGCTTAAGTTGGTCCAGCCCAGTTCAGATAAATAGTGTTGTATCTGCAAATGCGCAAACTGATCAGTCTCTGGTAAGTTGAATTCTGTTTGCAGTTCCCGGAATGGTCGCGCTCTGCCCTCCTCTGTCAACAGCTGGTACAGATACTGAATTCCCTTTTTCCTCCATCTGGCAAACATCGCTGAGGTTGTGCCCTCTGTAAAATCTGGGTTATAAAGCAGAGGCAAAAAGGGGGTCGCAGACCACTCGAACCAGTGTCTCCTGCACAGCCATCTCCATGCCGCCCTTGCTGATTGGACGAATGGATTGTTTCTTAAGTTGGGTTTGACTCTGCTGCTGCCCGTTGCATGTAGCCACCACCCTAAATGTATTGTGGGTGAGAGGGCCTGTTCTATTTGTGTGCTTGAAAACTCTCCATGTCCTGTTAGCCAATCTCTAATGTGTCTCATCGAGCATGCTATGGTCAAGTATCTTATGTTGAGTAGGCCCATCCCCCCATGCAGTCTCGGCTTCTGAATGACACTCAACGGGAGCCGAGGCTTCCGCCCTCTCCATAAAAATGTCTGAATCGATTTATTAAGGGCCTTTTCCTCTCTCTGTCTTAAATATAATGGGAGCATCTGAAAGAGGTATAACCATTTAGGGGCTATCATCATGTTAACTAATCCTATGCGTCCTGATAAGGAAAGTGGGCATGTGTTCCACAGGTTTAACATGTGTCTGGTCTCTTGTAGGACTGGAAGCACATTCTTATCGTATAGGAGCCCCATATCAGCAGGTACTATTACCCCCAGATACTTAATCTGATCCTCTGCCCATTGCAGAGGAAACGTTTCTCCCCATTCATGCCTCAGTTCCTGATCTAGGGGCAGTGCCAAAGATTTTGTCAGATTCAGCCGGAAGCCCGAGAGCCTGCCATAACTGTGTACAGTGTCTAGGAGGTGTGTTAACGATGTTCGGGGAGTGCTCAACAGCAACAGCAGGTCATCCGCGTATGCCAACACCTTTATCTCATACTGTCCTATTTTGACCCCCTGTATACCCTCATGTAGTCGGATCTTGTTCAGCAAAGGTTCTAGGGTCAACAGGAAAAGTAACGGGGATAGCGGGCAACCTTGACGTGTTCCTTTCTCAATGTCAAATCCCTCTGTTCGGATTCCATTAACTAGTAGCATGGCCCGGGGGTCAGTGTATAGTGTTGTTACGGCCTGTAGTAGCCATCCCGTGATGCCTATCCATTTTAATGTTTCAAACAGAAAGGGCCATAACACCCAGTCGAATGCCCGCTCTGCATCAAGGCTCACCGCCAATTTTTGAGAATGTGTGTTAGGAGCTACTAGTGTGGCTAATATGAATTTTCGCACATTCAGGACTGATTGGCGCCCCCTAACGAATCCAGCCCCTTCAATCTATTTAAAATTCAGCTGTTTGACTTACCTGCCACCATTATCACTATACTCAGATAAACCCTCTTCTCAAATTACTTTCTTAGCTCCCTATCCATTCCTGAATAAGATTCAAGCTTCTTTTACTCAACTACAAATGCTTTCATTCTGCAGCTCTCAGTATCTCTTTTCTCATTTCCTTCTACACCATCAAGAATTCCTCTCATTGAGTTATATTACGTCACGTTACACCAGGTTTATATTCTGCAACTACCTTAAAAGTTCTGCGCCGATTACAGAGTTAAAAGAAAGAACTGGATATACAGAAATTTCAGAAGTGACATATTAAACAAAAACAAAGAAAATTATACCTTCATTAGAACATATTTATGAAATAAAAATGGTTTTAGTACTTTTCAAAACAAATAATTGTGTTCTGATATATAATGGTAGTGAATTCAAGGCCAAAACTGCTTGATATGAGAATGAAGAATTAAATATCTTACTAGATATTACTTTCTTTGTTGAAGGAAAATGCAATAACAGTTTATTACTTGTATTATGACAGTCACCTCTATGAAAATCAGCTTCCAGCTCACTTGTATACAGGGAAGCATTACCATACAAGATTTTAAAAATTGTGGTACACATGTTAAATTATATCCCAGTCTCTATTAAGAACCAGTGTAAGTCCAAATAAAATGGAATAAGTCAGTCTTTGGTGCCCTTCTCCTCCACTGCTAACTTCAGATTCAATTCTTATCACTTTGCTATACCATCTAGAATAGGCTTTCTGAGTTGCTGTGTCATGCTCCCTCTCTTGGCTTATTCAGTTAGACAGAAGATGCTTTTCTGACCATATAATGGTCTCTGCCCTTTGTGGTGGTGTCTGAATACACCTCCTTTTGAGTCTGTCTTCTGTGTAAGTAAATTAATGGAAACACTTTTAAAACAGAGAACAGTAAAGTTTTTGGAAGTGAATGGTTATAGGACCCAAGGCAACAGTCTTGTAAGAAAAATCTGATTGATTTCGTTGACTGGGTGACCAGAGAGTTGGACTGAGGGAGAACCCTAGAGGTAGTGTATTTAGATATTAGCAAAGCTTTTGACAAAATTCCACATAGATGACTAATAAACAAACAGAGTGCCCTCATTATGGGCCCTAAAGTGACTAACTGGGTTAGGAACTGGTTGAGTGGAAGGTGACAGAGGGTAATGGTAAATGGAGCTCATTCTGAGAAAAGGATGTTACCAGTGATGTTCTGCAAGTTTCGGTTCTTGTGCTGGTTCTTTTTAACATTTTTATAAGTGATATTGCTGAAGGGCTGTCTGGTAGGGTTTGCTTCTTTGTGGATGATACCAAAATTTTCAGTAGGGTAGACATCCCTGATGGTGTGGATAACATGAGGAAGGACTTAGTGAAGCTAGAGGAATAGTCAGGAATTTGGTAGCTAAGATCTATTGCTAAAAATATTCAGGGTCATGCATTTGGGCTGCAAAAACCTGAAAGAACGGTACAGTTTAGGGGGGTGAAGCTCTTTTGTGCATGAAAGAGGAGTGGGACTTGGATGTGATCATATGTAAGAATCGTAAGGTGGCTAATAAGGTAGAAAAGGCAATGGCAAAAGCTAGAAGGATGCTTGGGTGCACAGGGAGAGGAATGGCCAGTAGGAAAAAGGAGGTGATGATGATGGCCCTGTATAAAATTCTGGTGAAACCTCATTTAGAGTATCATGTACAACTCTGGAGACCACACCTTCAAAAGATATGACCAGGATGGAGTCAGTACAGAGGGCAGCTACTAAAATGGTCAGTGGTCTTCATCATATAACGTATGGGACAAACTTAAAGATCTCAATATGTATACTTTGGAAGAAAAGCAGGTGAGGGGAGATGGAATTCCTCTCGTATGAGGAAAGGCTAAAAATGTTAGGGCTCTTCAGCTTAGAAAAGAGACAGATGAGGCGAGATATGAATGAGGTCTACAAAATCCTGAGTGGTGTAGAACAAGTCGAAGTAAATCAATTTTTTACTCGTTCCAAAAGTACAAAGACTAGGGGACACTTGAGAAAGTTACATGGAAATACCTTTAAAACAAATAGGAGGAAACATTTTTTTCACTCAACAAATAGTTAAGCTCTGGAACTCTTTGCCAGAGGATGTGGTAACAGCGGTTAGCGTATCTGGGTTTAAAAAAGGTTTGGACAAATTCCTGGAGAAAAAGTCCATAGACATGGGAAGTAACTGCTTGCCCTGGAATTTGTAGTATGGAGTATTGCCACGATTTGGATTTCTGCCAGGTACTCATGACCTGGCTTGGCCACTGTTCGGAAAACAGGATACTGGGCTAGATGGACCATTGGTCTGACTCAGTATGGCTACTCATGTTCTTATTTTATATTCTTTTGATAGAGACATTTAAATACCTACAAGGCATAAATGAATAGGAGGCGAGTCTCTTTCAATTAAAGGGAAGCTCTGGAACGAGGGGGCACAGATGAAGGTGGAAGGGGTTAGACTCAGAAGTAACCTGAAGAAATACTTTTTTATGGAAAGCGTGATGAATTCATGGGATGGCCTCCCATGGAAGTGGTGGAGATGTACATAGTATCTGAATTCAAGAGAGCTTGTGACAAGTACATAGCTTTTCTAAGGGAGAGATAGGGATAGTAGATGGCATGGATGGGCAGATTGGATAGGCCATATTGTCTTTATCTGCCTATATTTTTCTCTGTTTCTGTTTCTAAAATGCGAAAATGAGCAAGCAAAAATTTTTACAAGCCTATTTTCACAGAAAAGATAACTACATATCTTGCCCTTACTTTGTAATCTCACCCCTAGCAATATACTACAGTACGGTCACTAGGGGTCAGAGGTACCATTTTGAAGACAGACCTGGAGTTGGAGCACATGTGAATCATTCTTGATCGAGTCAGGGAGACAGGATGGCTCAGGCAGACCCTCAATTATGGACGGAGCAAAGTGTGGTTGGTCAAGGTGCATCGTATCCATTGGACCAGCGAGGAGTGGATGTGTACATGGGCGAGGCAGTTCTGAGGAGATTTTGATTTGAGCCATTGGGCCCTTTAATTTTATCATGCTACCACCACGCTAAGGGGAATGGCTAACAAGATGTACCTACACATTGCAGAAATGGGCACTAGCCTGCAAATATTTTTACAGTATAAAGGGCCCACGAAGGAGTAGAAAATTTGTCCAAAATATAGGACACTAAAAAGTGGGTAATATTAAAATGTTTTTTTAAGACTGACTTGGGCAGATTGGTAACCTTGTTAAAAAGAAAGAAATGACCTTACAGAAAGGTAACGCACCTTGACAATGGTAACAAATGTGTTGCATAGATGCTGGTTGATGAGAAAAGTAGTAGTAAAAGTAGTGAGAAAATAATCTTGGTGTAATTGTTGACAAGGAACTATGAGTGCTGACACAATGAGAAATTGTAAGAATATGAACAAAGGGGCCCTTTTACTAAAAGGTTGCTGTGTGGCAACAGGTTTGTCACACAGCAACCCAGAACTACTGTTGGCCCGATATGGGTGCCGGCGGTAGTTCCACCCCTAGAGTGCTCCATTTCCTGCGCTTCAGAAAATCAGGTCTGATTTTCCAGTGCAGGATTTACCAGTGGTAATCAGGCAGCACCATGCACTGCCCTGTGGTGTGGGAACCCTTACTGCCACCTCAATGGGTGGCGATAATTGCTCCCTCTGAAGTGGCCACACAGCAAGTGCAAACTTACTGCACAGCCATTTCTTTTTTTGGCCCTTTTATCCACTGTGGTAAAAGGGCCTTGGCATGGGGCAAAAATGGCCACTGCCACCAGGTCAGATCCCCTTTTACCGTAGCTTGGTAAAAAGAGCACTAAGTAAGAGGATCAGTGAAAATCAGAATAAAAGAAATTGGAGCACTCAAAGAAAATATTGTAAAGTTTACATAAAGAATAAACTCAAATACATCTGAATACAGGTATCTTCTGTTTTAAAAATGGTACTTTATCATAAGAGTTAATGTATGAAATCGTTAAAGTACATGAAGAAACATGGGATAAATTTTATCCAAAAATTCAGAACAGTACCTCAAATGAATTCAGTGTACTAGGCTGGATGCCATCTAGTGGCAAAGTCTGGATAGTCATATCTATCTAAACCTGCATGTGTATAAAAATAGAAATTGATTTGACTAGACAGAAAGATATAGAATGCAAAGAAACTGTGTAGTAATATGTCTACAGTGAAAGGCAAATCTCATCTTACTTTCTTCTCTTTCCCTTTTTATTTAGGTACAACAGAGATTCTCAAATCTGGTCCTTGGAGGTAGAAAGAGGTTAGTTTTCATGATTTCCATAATAAATTTTCACTGGGGGGGGGGGGGGGGTAGGGGAAATTTCTAACTGCCCACAAAGGTGCAAAATCCACAAGTACTTTTATTCATGGACTTTACTCCACTTTTCAAAGTACATGAATCCTTTCCACTTTGAAAATTATCTCAGGAAAACTACAGGCACACATTTACACCTGCTATTTTGTGCAGCCAGGCTTTCTAAGAAAAAATGCATGCACAATTTTGGAAATTCAGAAGTATGCACACAGATGCATGCTCCTCGGCAAAGCCACAACTAAAAATACCTTTTTTGACTGTCTGTGAAGCTATGTTCATAGTGTCATGCAGGGAGGCCAATTTTATTCTAAACCGTTTCTGTGAATACCCCTTAAAAATGTCTTAGACGTATCACAGATGTATTTGTGATTTTGGTCTAAGCAACCAGCTGATTTGTGTATTTTTGTGAACTAAATCTGTGTGTGGAGCTTGAGGACCTGAGTTGATTATCCCAGAGATAGAATATACAATATAGTTTTATTTGTTAAACACTAACTGCGGGAGTCAAATTCATTGATGTAGTAGTCAGTGTTGTACATTGTTGAGAGCAGAACACATTTCTGTTTACTATGCATTTTCTGCATATATAAAATGTTTTATATATGGAAAATAGGTATTTTAAAATTGCACAGGTGAACATGTTTATACAATCACACATGCTAACATAAGCTCACATAAGGCTCCTTTTACAAAGCTGCTCTAGCAATTCCGCAGCAGCAAATGCGATAAAGCCCATTCAGTTCCTATAGGCTTTGTTGCATTTGCCGCACCAGAATCATTAGCTCAGCTTTCTAAAAGGAGCCAATAGTTTTATGTACTTTGGGGTCCTTTTATCATGTTGTGGTAAAAAGGGACCTGCACTGGTGGCTGGGGCCATTTTTGCCACATGCTGCAGCCCTTTTTACTGCAGTGGATAAAAAAAGCCTGAAAATAGCCATGGCCATGAGGTAAGATTGCTCTTACTGCATGGCCATGCGAGGGGGAACACTTACTGCCACCCACTGAGGTAGCACTAACGTCTCCCACACTAACCTGGTGGTAACCGGGTAGCGCATGGCACTGCCCGATTACTGCTGCGCTAAAACTTACAGCCCTATTTTCCCCAGTGCGGGAAATGGAGCGCCCTGTGGCTGGAACTACCATTGGCGACTGTATTGGACTGGCGGAAGCTCAGATTAGCGTGCGGTAAACTCGCATTAGGCTTACCACTGCTTTGTAAAAGGGCCCCTCTTTGCATAAGCATTCTCAGGAGTGGTGGTTGGGCAGAGCTGGGGCAAGATTGCAAGGGGCATATATAATTTATAAAATATGTGCATACGGGCATAGTGTACAAACAGGTATGTAGCCAGTCTCTCGATGTGGTGGGGCTGAGGATGACTCCAGGGATGGGTACACACATTTTTAGTGTCTGCATCTATAAAAACTAACTCGTTTCCAAAATCCTCTTCCTGAGCACACAGAACAAGTTTAAGGGTCCCCTGATGGCTAACCATATAATCAAAAACAACACGGATAAAATTGAGGAGAGTTCCAAATGACCAAGGCAAACAAGGAGTAAGAGCATCCAAGGTTTATTTGCCAAAGTAGACTGACCCAAAAGACCCAAAGGCAAATAAACTCTTGGATGCTCTTACTCCATGTTTGCCTTGGTCGGTCCTTTGGCTTTCAAGCTTCCGCGTCTTTTTTACAGTTGCCGCTTGAGCATTGCGGCTTAAAGCTTTTTCAGCGACCTGATTCAAACCGAAACGCCATGCTGTCCTTGTAGTGGGCGTCGGGAGCTCTGCTTATCTTCAGCGCTTTGCCAGTTCGGTGCCAGTTAAGTACTGGGGTTCCTGATTTTTGATTCTATATGAGTGTGAAAACGTGCTTATTATAAAAATAAAAAATTAGCATAGGAGGCAGATCATTATTATGTATAAAGTGCTACAGATCTGGAATAGCTTTGTGCTATAGAAGATCGCATAGCCAATCCAATTGCTCTATGATGCCTCCAAGCTGTATTTATTCCAGGAAGTTTTGCTGGGTAGTCTTGTTTACACAGATTGCCTAGTTCTATATGAGTTTTACCACTTTTGCTTGGTTTGGACACTCCTTTTTATCTTTCTAACTTTTCATTTAGGAGTGATATTCTTTTCCCTTGCTTTTTCTGAGGGCATAGTTTAAGTGAAGCAAGATCAGAGTTACAATGAAGGTGCTATTTGATTTGTTTGCGATTATGATTTTATGGTTTTATCAATGTACTAATTGGTGAAATCTTCTTCCAAGGGCCATTAGATCTGAACAGTTGCTTTTAGAAATAATTAAAAACATTTCTTTTCAAAAAATTTCCAGCAACAAGATAATGGAAGACAGGAATAACCACTTTTATGCAAAATGCTGTTTCCAACTTTAACCTATATAACTGCTTACAATTTGATGTTATAGGACAGATTTCCAGTACTTATCATGGTGATAGAACTGCCCATTTGATATTAAAATAACAATATTACATATTTGAGTTGCAAACCATTACACCTCAAGGACTAAATGACTTTATAAGTACATAAGTAATGCCACACTGGGGAAAGACCAAGGGTCCATCAAGCCCAGCATCCTGTCCCCAACAGCAGCCAATCCAGGCGAAGGGCACCTGGCAAGCTTCCCAAACGTACAAACATTCTATACATGTTATTCCTGGAATTGTGGATTTTTTCCAAGTCCATTTAGTAGTGGTTTATGGACTTGTTCTTTAGGAAACCGTCTAACCCCTTTTTAAACTCTGCCAAGCTAACCGCCTTCACTACGTTCTCTGGCAACGAATTCCAGACTTTAATTACGCATTGGGTGAAGAAAAGGTTTCTCCTATTTGTTTTAAATTTACTACACTGTAGTTTCATCGCATGCCCCCTAGTCCTAGTATTTTTGGAAAGCGTGAACAGACGCTTCACATCCACCTGTTCCACTCCACTCATTATTCTATATACCTCTATCATGTCTCCCCGCAGCTTTCTCTTCTCCAAGCTGAAAAGCCTTAGCCTCCTTAGTCTTTCTTCATATGGAAGTCATCCCATCCCCGCTATCATTTTAGTCGCCCTTCGCTGCACCTTTTCCAATTCTAATATATCTTTCTTGAGATGCAGCAACAAGAATTGAACACAATACTCAAGGTGCAGTCGTACCATGGAGCGATACAACGGCATTATAACATCCTCACACCTGTTTTCCATACCTTTCCTAATAATACCCAACATTCTATTCGCTTTCCTTGCCGCAGCAGCACACTGAGCAGAAGGTTTCAGTGTATTATCAATGACGACACCCAGATCCCTTTCTTGGTCCGTAACTCCTAACGTGGAACCTTGCATGACGTAGCTATAATTCGGGTTCTTTTTTCCCCACATGCATCACCTTGCACTTGCTCACATTAAACATCATCTGCCATTTAGCTGCCCAGTCTCCCAGTCTCATAAGGTCCTTCTGTAATTTTTCACAATCCTCTTGTGAGTTAACAACTTTGAATAACTTTGTGTCATCAGCAAATTTAATTACCTCGCTAGTTACTCCCATCTCTAAATCATTTATAAATATATTAAAAAGCAGCGGTCCAAGCACAGACCCCTGAGGAACCCCACTAACTAACCTTCTCCATTGTGAATACTGCCCATTTAACCCCACTCTCTGTTTCCTATCCTTCAACCAGTTTTTAATCCACAATAGGGCATTTCCTCCTATCCCATGACCCTCCAATTTCCTCTGTAGCCTTTCATGAGGTACCTTGTCAAACGCCTTTTGAAAATCCAGATACACAATATCAACCGGCTCCCCTTTGTCCACATGTTTGTTTACTCCTTCAAAGAATTGAAGTAAATTGGTTAGGCAAGATTTCCCCACACAAACGTCGTGCTGACTTGGTCTCAGTAATCCATGTCCTTGGATTAAGGGGAGGTCATCCCCGATTCCCTCCGGTGGTCATCTGGTCAGTTGGGGCCCTTTTTTGAAGCTTGGTCGTGAAAAAAAAAGGGACCAAGTAAAGCCGGTGAAATGCTTGTCAAGCCTGGCTTTTTTTTCCCATTATCAGGCGAAGCCGGCCATCTCGTGAGCACGCCCCCGTCCCACCCCCGCCTTCACTACCCTACCGACACGCCCCCTTGATATTTCGCCGGCTCCACGGTGGAAAGCAATTGAACCTGGCCAAACCCGGCTTTCGATTATACCGATTTGGCCGGGTTCAGGAGATCGCCGGCCATCTCCCGATTTGTGTCGGAAGATGGCCGGCGATCACTTTCAAAAATGAGCTGTTTGATAAACAGTCACACAGAGGTTTAAATGTGAAATAAAATAATTTATGTGCAGAGAAATGGGTGAAACATAAACCTAAAACCCAGTACTTGTATTCCTAAAGTTCTCTCCTGTGACTTACTCCTACAGGGCCACGGCATATACTAGTCTGTCTCTCAAAAGGCAGCACAAACAGCTTGTCTCTGGCCTGGAGTCTGAGACTTAGTTTTATCTTCAAAATCCAGCACAACTGGACCAGGCTGGGCTCTGAATTCCACTACAGTTTCAGCAGGGTTCCAAGATAAACTTGGCCTATCTGAGTAGAGCTTCTGCAGCTTATACTTCTGTGGGACCAGTATAAAGTGGGGGGTTTCTCTTCTCTCCTCTAGTCCTCCCTGAACTGTGCTGAGGGTTTTTATCCTGCCTTGACCACACCCTCCCTGCGCTGCTCCTGCCCAGTCATCTCTTTCCTGCTCTGTAGCCTGACATTTAAGGTGGCTCTGTGACTGTGAAGGAGTGCTGTTAAGGAGGAGCAGTAACTTCCTATAGACTCCTTCACAGGTGGGTTAAGTGACTTGTCCATGACCATAAGGAGCAGCAGCAGCAGCATTTGAACCCGGTTTTCCTGGCTGTCAACCCAGTGCTCTGATCACTAGGTGACTCATCCACTCATTCTCAAGTAATATCTGCCATTTCTTTTTGGAAGAAATGTTTGATGCATAGGCCCCTTTGTCTTTGCCTAGGCGTGTTTAGTAGACCAACACTCATGGAATAACAAGGTTCTGACATTTGTGTAATACTAAGGCCATTTAGTCCAATTCCCTGCATCCACACCAGGTCTACTGTAACTATAGCATATAACCTATTTGGTCAAATATATAAAGTTCTATCTAATCCTGTCACATTTTTCAAAATTACATCTATTACTTTACAATTATGAATTGTATCCTAGCACAGTAATTCCCATTTAGAACATTCTTACACATATTAAAAGGATGGAAACTAAATTCTGCTATTGAGCCCCAGAGGAAGCAAATATTTTAGGCAAGTTGAGCCCTCAAGCAATAAAAGTCAGTAAATTATTATAAATAATTTCTTTGGTTTATAATAAGCAACCTCATTAAGTTTACCCTGTAAAGGCTGTAATTTATTTCATTTCCTAGTAAATATTAGTGTTTAAAGTATTTGAAAGCTCTTCAGGCTTGACTCATCCAAAGCATTTTCGATCAGGAGAGAGCCAGCAAGAAAATAGTAGTTATTCATATTCTCCAGAATGTCAGCTATTATCAAAACAGATATCCAGACTGAAATATGTTCATCAAAAAGAAAAGGGGAAAGAAAGGAGTGCTAAGCAGGCAGATAGACCATCATAAACACACTAATTTCATCTCTGCATACGGACCTCCCCCAGAGTCTGTCACCTGAAAGATTCTGCTACCAGTTTGTAGGTAGCTCAATTCCTAAGGGAAATTACCAGGGTGAACTTCTGATTTCCTACCAGCAGGTGTCACTATCCCCATCAGATAAACTAGTCACTACCATCTGCTGTATGGCTGCTGCTTCCTGCCAGGGGCCATCTTGTTCCTGGTGGATTTGTATTTAAACTTAGTCTTTCTTTGACTTTGCCACAGCTTGGTCTGCACTTTTAAAATGTTGTCATATGTGCTGGATTCATCATGAGCTCCCAATCCTACTTCAACTCTGTGGAAACTTCCTTGTTGCAGTATTAGCCTGCTGCTGCTGGGATTCAGCCTTGCTTCTGTACTGAGTCTTTTTAGTGCGCGTCAATGTGTTCTTGCTCTCTTCCTTCTTTATGGGTTACTCCGGCATCTAGCACTCCTTCCTGGGCTCTGTGTTTTAGGCAGTTGTCAGCATTGGAGAGCTGGTGGTGCTCAGTGTTTCTGTTAGCATTTGGCAACACCCAGAAATTCTGCAGGTATGGCTGTTTATTTAGGGGGTCTTGTACAAAGCATTGGTAAGCTCAACACGAGCTTACTGAACGCTAAATCAGGACTACCACTGGCCCAACACAGCCGCTGGCGGTAGTTCTGCCCTGAGCACACAGCATATCTGAGGGAAAAAGAAAACCCTCAGAAATGGCTTGTGTGGCAGTAACCTGGCAGTAATTGGGCATCGCTGTGCTCTGCCTGGTCACCGCCAAGTTACTGCTGGAGCTCTTATTGCCACCTCAATAAAGGGTTCCTCACCACATGGCCATGTTTGTCTGTGGGCTTTTTACCTGCTGTGGTAAAAAGGATCCTGGCACGCAGGAAAAATGGCCCCCACCGCTAGCACAGGGCTAGCTGCAGCTTGATAAAAGGACCTCTTAGCGCCATACCCACATAGCTAAATGGGAATAGTTAGGACTGCCTTTTGTGCAGTCATACATGCTGGTTAGCTATGCGGACACTTGCACTGAATATAATCAGTGTTTATATAACTCTTGGCTCCTCTCCAGCTGTACTCCCAGACTGCCTGGCACTGTGTTATGGCAGTCAGAGGCAAAATTCAGTGGCACTGGGTAGTTAAGTATTGCTGAATATTGGCTCCTGGGCTATCCACCTTCTCAAAGGAAGAAGATTCTGCTGGCTCAGGGCTAGTGTCCATTTCTTCCATTGAGAGGGTCAATGGAGCAATTGGCATCTGATCTCCTCCCCTATGCTCTGTCCATAGCACTCTGTTATACTGACTGCTCAGCCAGGGAGACCTTCAGCCCCGCTCCTCCTCAGTTGCCAGAGAATTTGATAAGCTTCACCACTCACCTGAAGGAGAGGTAAGCAAAATACTACATCTCCCAAGAGGCCAATACCCCTCCCTTGGTTGCTTGGTTGCTTTGAGCTCTACCTTGTCCGTCTCTCCCCCCCTCCCCCACACACACACACATACATACACCAAGGATCATATTATTCTGTTGTTAGGGTCTTTCACAGGGCAGGAGCTGTGGGTGTTACAGATAAAGGTAGTTTTCTGCACTTTTCTAAGCCTAGTCATCTGGGACCAGGGAGCTCACTGGAATTTCCTGGGGACTAATCTTTGCTCTCCACCTCCACCTCAATCCTGACCAGCTGTGCAGGTCATATAACATATATGCAGAGCTAAAGCTTAACTGACCTAAGTCAGGCATTGGATGACCTTGTACAAACTGAGCACTTACTGGATTCACATTAATGTTTGCACTCGGCCAGTCAAAGACCGATGCTTTGTCCGGGAGAATTGACTTAAAGAACACGTGACTAGATAACCTACTCCCAAGAGCATATGCTCGAAAAATATGTAGTAGAGCACTTGTACTGAAAAATATTCACTTGGAGCCCTGCCTGTTAACATGACAGTTTCAACCTTGCTACAATGAACGTGATCTCTACTGAGACCTACAGAGATTCAGAAGATTATATTGTATGAAGAGCAGACTAACAAGCAGCTGCCACTGACATAAGCATTCTAGAGTGCCAGCTGCAGTGGAATCAGCAATATGGATCACTGAGCACAAATTGTTCATTTCAAAAGGATCGTCCTATTGAAACTTTAATTGACTCCATTATATTCTGACGTACATGTTTTCATTTGTTTCAGAAAAATAATAGCAAAGAGCTCAAGAAGAAATGTTTCAGTTTTAAAGAACAATTTAAATCTTCTCTCTGCAAAATTTAAATGTGCATTCTACCAAGAAAGGCTGATTTAAACACTGCACTGAAAGGATATTGAATGGAAGTGGTAATAAGAAAATAACCGATGAAGGGGATAAGGTAGTAGTATACCCAATGTACCTGAATGTAGCTTACCTTGAGCTACTACTGAAAAAGGTGTAAGCAAAATCCAAACAAATACATACGCTAAAGTTTAGAACACATTGTTCAGCTACAGAGCTAAAAGTTAGCCTTGTCACCAATGTGGTAAGATAATGACATGCAGCGTGCGCAGTACTTAAAAAAGTGTGCTTTATTGGACTTCATTTAACTTTGCTCTTCTCTTTCATTTCAGGGATTAGAAGTGGATGCTCTGTTTAACACACCTATAGCAGCTAAAGTAAGAAAGAATTAGAGGGTCTATGGGTAGATTGGTGGGGATTAGGGTATGGTTATCAACATGGGCTACCATTAAGATATGTTATTTATCACTAATTCATGCTATTTTATCACAGGTCCCATTTTATGCAATGAGACCTAGTTACTAATAATTGAGGTTAACAGCAAAATAATGCATCTTAATGAAAGCTCATATTGATAACTTCCCTGGTCTGAGGGCTTAATGATGAATGGGTAAGTAGGGGGTTGTATGTTTAGTGGGAGTAGAATACGGAGTAGGACTGGGTGGATGGGTCCGAATGGGTTGGGTTAGAGGATGAGGGAGCTAGATGGGTGGGAGGCTAGTGTGTAGGGTGATGTTTATAGCCTGTGGTTCTCAACGCACACAATCTCTTCTCTGGGAGTCTCAAGGAAGAAAGGACTCTGGTTTGGGGGTCTTGAATCTGAAAGTCTCTGCCTGGGGGTTTCAAGGCAGAGGGTCTCTGGCTTAAAAAGTCAGATACAGAAAATGGGGGACTATGGCTATAGATAGTTTCAGCTGAAAACTCAGCTAAAGATACAATACAAATGAAACTTATATTTCACCAATTACCAAATATGACCTTATGCTGATCACAAAAAGAAAAAAATGATGATACATTTCTAGATTATATAATCATCTTTAAAATAAGCAGAATCTTATTTAGACAGCAAGATGTTTCTTGAAAAGGGTTTTCAACGTCTTCTGAAGTCATGTAGTTATTTTGGGATCTAATTTTGAACGGCAATGCGTTCCAAGTCAAGGTTATTTGATACCAAAAAGGTTTGAAAGCATTATTTTATAATTAATTTTTTTGCATCTGGAAAATGTAACAGAATGTTTCTCCGAAGCAAGTGTTTGAAGTATGGTGAAAAACTAATAACTGACTCAGATTTAAAGAAGCCTCACTTTGAACTATCTTGAATATTAAACAACTTAATTTAAATGTAGCCTTACAAATGACTGGTAAACAGCATAACTTACAAAGCTGTGAAGTAACTTTCTCAAATTTTCTTACTTGATGTGATAGTCTAGCTGCAGTATTTCGGGGAGTTTGTAGTTTCAGCATAACTTTTCAAGTGCAATGCAAATAAAGACAGTTACAATAATCAGGCTGAGTCAAAATATATGTTTGGATCAGTATTTGAAGCTGACCCTGATGGAAATAATATTGAATTCCTTAAAATTGCCCCAACTTCAAAAATACCTTTTTAACCACGGCATTCACCAAATATTCCATTATTAAAGATGAATCCAAATATATTCCTTACACTTTTGGAGAAGTCTTATAAGCAAGATGAAGATCAATCCCTTTGCGTAGTCAGTTCATTCCACCACTCAGTGGTTCTTTGAAAATTGACCCCACTGATCTTGGTCTTTGTGTTCTGCTTTACTGTTGTATAATTTCTCCTAAGTCCCATTTCAGATTCTCCTTTTCTTTTTACTTTCTTTATTTTTCCTCCTGTTTTTAGCCATACTGCCCCTCTCTCTGATATGTATCTTTTCTTTTCATCTCATTTTTCTTCATTTCATTCTTCTCTGCTATTTCCATTTCCAGCCCTTTACGCTCTCAACCCATCATACCTGGATCTCACTCTTAGATCTCCCTTTCTCAACCCTTTGCTTAGTGTCGCTGCATTGCTTCCTAAATTTATTTTATTTTATTTTTTGTTACATTTGTACCCCGCGCTTTCCCACTCATGGCAGGCTCAATGCAGCTTACATGGGGCAATGGAGGGTTAAGTGACTTGCCCAGAGTCACGAGGAGCTGCCTGTGCCTGAAGTGGGAATCGAACTCAGTTCCCCAGGACCAAAGTCCACCACCCTAACCACTAGGCCACTCCTCCACTCCATGGGTTTCTAAGGAGTGATAGAAGAGAAGCCCTCCTTTTTAAGAGGAAGGCTTTAACCTTGGCTGAACCCAGCAAGCACAGGAGTTGGAGGACGGGTTGAGAGTGAGATTCAGTGTTAGGTTGGTAACTGGGCTGTGGAATGGAGGACGAGGATTAGTTTGATTGGCTGTAAAAAGGGTGGGTGGCTAGTGTGTGAGGAAGATCTTAGTAGGCAGAGATTTGGTGGGGTAGCAGGGAAGATGGTGGGGTTGTGTGGAAGGTGTTGGAGAGATTAAAAAAAAATTTGGTTTTAGCATTTTGGTGTTAGCATCTTACCTTGTAAAGTCAGGAGTTTTTGCTGAGCTGGTTGAGCAGCATCGGGTGAGTGTGGAGCTCTATGGAAGTTTCACTGTTGGGGGGGGGGGGTGCTGGTATGTGAAGCTGTGGCTGGCAGTCTTGGTCTTGCACTGCAGAGTTTCCAAAGCTTTCATGGTCCTATAAGAGTGCTGTAATTTTCTACCCAACCCCTGCCTTGCCCTGCCACCACAGACTGTCCTCATTGCCTGTGCTGTGATTTTTTTGGCTTTCCACTGCTCCTTCGGAACCTTCTTTGGCTGGTGAAGTGGTTTTAATTTCCTGTTTGTGAGAGATTTGGGCAGCGACAGCAGCAGACTATGAGTAAGCTTGCTACAGCAGCCCAATACTACAAACAGAACACAGAGGGCCCAGCTTGCATGGCTGGACTCTGAGGTCACTGTTGCATGTTGGTGAAGCTTTGAGCAGGCAACAAATGACAGAATGGCCCCCACCATAGATAAATCTCATGAGTGGCTTGTGGTATTTGATTAATTATAAGTTAGGAGGTTATTGCATTAGGCGTTTGAATTGTTTGCTGATGCAACAAAGGTTTGCATGTTAAACTTGTTAATGATTGTGTGTGTGCTGCAGCCTTGTGTATTAAATTCCTACTTTCGTACGAAACTCGGACTCTTGCTTATTAAAAGCTGATGGTCAGGGGAACGGGTAAAGGGGGAGAGAAGGGGAGGGGATCAGGGTAGGAAAAGGTTAGTAATCCAAGAGGTGGATGGCTGTGAACTACCCCGGACATTGTTATTAGGATATTATGTTATTCGTTGGGGTCTTCGGTTTTGGGTAAAATGGAGGAAAGGATTTTGAAAATGTGAACTTTTCGGGGTCGATAATCAAAGCAATATAACCAGCCAGAATAGGCTCCTGACTGGTTAAGTCACTTGTTTGGGGCTAACTGGTCACATCCAGTGGCACCAATGTGAAACCAGTTATTTTGGGGGCATTCTGGAGGCCGATTCAGCACTTGGCTGGTTAAGCACCAATACTCAGCACTCAACTAGCCAAGGAACCACATAAATAAGACCATATAAAATTAGACCTATATTTATGCGGTTCACCATGGTTAAGTGCTGAACATGGCTATGTTTTCATCAGCTCCCTATACAAGCAAAATTGAATGCCTGGACATGGCCCAGCAGTGAATTTCTGGGGATAACACTGGCAGTGGTTAGCAAAACGTTGATCACTGCCAGCTGAATTTTGGGCCCTTCATTTCTGCTGTTCCCATACTTTTAATCTGATGGGTAAAAGTGGGTCATAGATGCAGCTCATTATTTTTAGGCCTGATAGCTGGATAATGGCAGCTGTTATCTGGAAAATGCCTTAACTGGTCCTGGCTGTGACTTTTCAGCAGCTCTATCCAGATAATACCGCTGAATATCTCGACAGATAGTGCTGAAGTGGTACTTGGGCAGAGCTGACACTTATCCAGAAAGTGGTGATTTTCAGATGGCTATCTGGATAACTACATGGTTAAAGTTAAGTCAGAAAAGTTACTGCCCTAAGTTATCACATTAGCTATCCGGAGAGCTGTTTGAATATCTCTCAGTAATTTAGATGCTGAGGCTAGTGTTAAAGAATGGCAACCAAGAAGTTTAAATATTTTTAAGGGGGCGATTTTGTATCCTGAAATATCAACCCCCCCTAATTCTATAAAAGTTGCCAAAAAATGCACACACAAATTTGTGTGTACAATTTAATTGCATGAGCTAATTAGTGCCGACAACTGGCTTTTTAACAAACAATTATTGGCACCAATTAGATTTAATTGGAACTTGCACATGTAAATTTAGGCACAGGATCTGCACCTAAATTGTAGGCAAGAGTAAGAAAAAGGGGCATGGAAATGGGAGAGTCATGGAGGAATGGTGGCGGTCCTAGCATTTACGCACATCGTTACATCATACAGGGAATACACACCCAATTTAGTTGTGTACATTTGCACAATATTTCAGTAGGTGCAAATGGCTGCACCTAAAGTTACTCAACTCCAATAGCAACAATCTTTTAGGAGGTTCTTATAGATCCCATATACAAACTACCTCCCATACATATGGAATTTACTATAGACCTCAGTGGTGTCACTTACTGAACCAGGGCTTTTCTATCAGTAAGATTTACACACCCACCTCCTCATCGGTCTAACTGTAGAACCATTTTCAGCTTTCTTATTAAATTTTTAAAGACTTTTTCAACTTCTTTTTATATATGAATAAGTGTATATTTCTCTTGAGCACTTCAGTAAAATTAGTTTAACCAAAATACTGATCTCTAAATGAAGACCATAACGATCAGTCAGGGGATAACTTAATCCAACATAGACTGTGTTTCGCCCTGGAGCTGTTTCAAGGAACACCCCCTGCTTTAAACTGTCCAGTTATTATTATTATTAATTATTATTAATTACATTTGTACCCCACGCTTTCCCACACATAGCAGGTTCAATGTGGCTTACATAGTAAATAGAATTACAAAGTCTTGAAGGAGAATGTTACAAGTTATGTTCTACCGATGAAGGGGTGGGTGTGTAAATATTACTGATAGAAAAGCCTTAGTTCAGTAAGTGACATCGCTGAGGTCTATGGTAAATTCCATGTGTATAGGATGCACCTAAAGTTAGGCACAAGTCCCAGACATAAGCGCTATTCTATAAACCGTGCAGCTTATGTTTAAATCATCTTTATTGATTATCAAAGAACAACATATCAGCAAAGAGTGGCACTCACAACACTTGTGCACTCCACAAAGAACAGAATAACATCTTCAAGCCATTCCCTCCCAACCCCTCCACCCCCCTCCTACCCTCCCATCCCATGTCAACCCCAACCAGTACAGTCACTTTAGAACCATATCAAGCGTGGTTAGTTAAGAATTCTGCTTCTTGCTGCTGGCTGCATGGTGTTCCAAAAACACTCCCAAGTCTGTTGGAGGCATCTGCCCTCCCTCAAGAAAATATCCTGAATCGCACAGCGCTCCATCTTCAACAATTCTATCATGTGTATGCGCCACAGTCCCAGTGAAGTCGCCAATGCCTCCTGCCAACACAGCAGAATGGCTTTTTTTCCCTATCAGCGTAGCCCTTTGTAAAAATCGCCCAAAGCCAGGTGGAGCAGGCCTGGAATATTTATATACTTCAAATAATATCTGTGGGTGCAAGGCTATCTGCCTACCCCAGTAGGCACTGGTCGCTTTCAGCAGCTGTGACCAGAAATGTCCAGAACATATGAGTAAGATTAGCTGGGTCATGGTTGCATTTGGGGCAAGCCCCTGAGGTTCCAAATTTTGCTCGGTAGGCTCGGGCTGGAGATATGTATAGTCGTAACGCAAACATATTGTAATTCCCAATAGCGCGTGAAAAGGGAGCTGCGCTGTGTGGACAAAACAAAGTTCTTAAATTGTTCCTCGGTTAGTTCTATCATTAATTCTACAGCCCAAACTTGCGCTTTTTTCTGATAGTCCAAATCTTCCATGGAGTCCAACAGATACCTATAGTGATATCTTAAAGGAATAGCACTACTTGATCCCAGGGTGAGGGCTATATTCAGGGTGTCCTGCACATCTTTGCACAGATTAACCCACCCCAAGGATGTGACATAATGTTTCACTTGTATATAGGCAAACAGATCTGTCACTGGTAAGGTAAACTCCCTCTGCAGATCCCCAAAGGCTTTGAGCTCACCCTCCTCCGTAAGAAGATGAAACAAGTAGTGAATTCCCTTTCTCCTCCACCTTGCAAAAACCGGCAATGATGTTTCCACTGGAAAATCTGGGTTGTGATATAGTGATAAATAAGGGGTGGCTGCTGCTGAAAAGCCATGTCTCCTACACAGCCATCGCCAGGTCGCCCTGGCCGAGAGCAGAATTGGGTTACATCTCAATGCAGGGTCTGATCTACACTTCATCTTATGCATTAACCAACTTATATGCGTTGTGGATTCTATAGAGGTCGCAGAGAAAATCTGCATCCCTGTCAGCCAACCCTGTAAATGTCTCATGGAACAAGACATTGTTAAATACCTGATACTCAGAAGGCCTAAACCCCTGTGTGCTCTGGGCTTCTGCAAGATATTCAAGGGAAGTCTGGGGCGCCTGCCCTTCCACAGAAAACTTTGGATCAGCTTATTTAAAGCACGTTCCTCTCTATGCTTCAAAAACAGGGGCAGCATTTGGAACGTGTATAGCCACCGGGGGGGGGGGGCTATCATCATATTGAACAGCAAGACACGCCCCAACAATGAAAGCAGGCAGGCCCCCCAGAATTGCAGCTTGCATGTAGTCTCCACCAACAAGGAGGTTACATTTTCCTCGTACAACGTGGACAGGTCCATCGGGATAATAACTCCCAGGTATTTTAAATGCCCAACAGCCCACCGCAAGGGGAACCGTCCCTTCCAATTAGGTTGTATATCCCCTGCTAATGGTAGGTTTAGTGACTTGGACAGGTTTAAGTTGAAGCCCGACAGCTCCCCGTAGCTATCAATAACACCAGGCAGGCATTCTAAGGATTGTTGTGGGTCATCTAAGATAAGAAGCAAATCATCTGCATATGCTAGCACCATAATTAAGTGACCTCGCAGGCGCGTCCCCTGTATCCTCTCGTGCGTTCAAATCCTACACATCAGTGGCTCTAATGACAACATGAACGGAGACGGTGAAAGTGGGCATCCCTGACGGGTCCCACAACCCATAGGGAATTCCTCTGTTCTGATCCCATTTACCAGTACAGAAGCCCACGGTGCCGAATATAAGGTCAATATTGCCTGCATATTCCATCCCCAAAGCCCAATCCACCACTATGTAGAAAACAAGAAGGCCAGAGTACGCAAACGCCCACTCCGGGTCCAGACTCA
The DNA here is from genome assembly GCF_901765095.1 of Microcaecilia unicolor. Classification (NCBI taxonomy): domain Eukaryota; kingdom Metazoa; phylum Chordata; class Amphibia; order Gymnophiona; family Siphonopidae; genus Microcaecilia; species Microcaecilia unicolor. The sequence goes on from NC_044031.1 coordinate 471,794,896, forward strand.
CCACTATACCCTGCATCATTGCTAGTATTATTTTACGGACATTAATTACTGACTGCTGCCCCCTAACAAATCCCACCTGATCTTCAGCTATCAATTGTGGCATCAGGGGCGCAAATCTGTCCGCCAAAATACGAGACAGGATTTTTATATCTACGTTTATCAGGGAGATTGGCCGAAAAGAGCCTGGTTGCATGAGGTTGCGCCCAGTCTTGGGTATAAGGCTAATCAGTCCAGAGTTTGCGTGTAGCAGGAAAGATCCCTCTTCGACTACTGCATTGTAAAAATCCAACAATGGGCCAGCAAGCTGGCCCTGCAGCATCTTATAAAACTCTCCTGTGTACCCATCGGGACCTGGCGCTGAGTGTAATTTTAGGGCTATTATGGCGCGTTGGAGTTCTTTTGCTGTAAGTGGCTGGTTTAAGGATTCCACCGCCTCCTCCGGAAGTGTCGGCATCCCCGAGTTACGGAGGTACTCTTGTGTGCCAGCTATAATATCTGCCTCCCTCCCCTCTTTAGCATATAGGGTAGCAAAATGCTGTCAAAACGTCTCTGCAATCTCCTCGAGTTTAGTGGTGACAACTCCCGCACGAGTACGCAATGACAGTATAAAGTGGGACTTACAACTCTCCTTGATTAAGCGTGCTAGTAACCCACCCACCCACCTTGTCACCATGGTTATAAAGACTACGCTTACAAAAAATAAGTGTTTTTTCTAGACGTTCATGCAGTAAATTATTCAGAGCTACCCTTGTGGCCATCAGAGCTTCAAAAAGAGCCGGGGTAGGGGACCTAATGTACCTCTGTTTAGTCGCCTTTAACTTACATTCTAAGTCTATAATCCTCCCGGGCAATGCGGTGATTACGCCAGCTCATGTAAGCAATTATTCCACCCTGCAACACTGCCTTGGCCGTGGGCCAGAAGAGACCCGGATCATCCAAATGTTGTTTATTAAAGGTGAGGAACTCCTCCCACTTTGTCCGCAAATATTTAGCGAACTCCAATGAGGAAAACAGGCTGAAAAACGCCAGCCAGGAGACTGTCTGAAATATGGTGCCGACTCCAGGTCCACCCAGATCATGGCATGATTCCAGATCTCCTCCGGACTTATCGTGGCTGCCTCGATCCGGGACAACATGCCCTGTGATAGCAATATATAGTCAAGGCGTGCCTGCGTGTGATGCGCCCTAGATGTGTGTGTAAAGTCTCGCTCTTCCGGGTATAGCAGCCGCCAAGGGTCTATCAAGCCTAATGCCATACAAAAAGATTCCAAAACTGAGGGGTTAGACGACATCCGCAATTGCGGAGGTCCTGACCTATCTATGCTGGGATTCCATACCAAGTTCATATCCCCCGCCAGGACTATTGGTAAGGCCATGAATTGTTGACAACAACTGGGGGTAAAAGCTTTTGTCTGGTGTGGCTGGTGCGTACACCGCCACCAGCAACATGTCCTTCCCCTGTAAATTTAGTTGTATCCCCATATATCTTCCCTCTGCATCTTTGAATAAAAGTTTGGCCTGACAGGCTAATGATTTGTGAAGCAAGATTGCTACACCGCCTCTGTGCCCAGCTGCCAGGGAGCAGAACACCTCTCCCACCCACTGTCATTGAAGCTTCTTGTGCTCCTCTGCAGAAAGCCTGGTCTCCTGGAGACAAGCTATGCCAGACCCATGTCTCCTCAAGGCCTATAGGATTTTCATTCTTTTGACTGGGGAGGTTATCCCACAAACATTCCATGAGACTACCCTGACATTATGTCTTGGGGGCTTGGCCAGGGTCCCAGGTACAGCTTGGTAGCAGTATGATGTTCTTTACCCACCCCGGGGCACCCAGCCTCCCCCCAGGGAACCCCTCTCCCACAACACAATACACAGATCCGCAATTCCTCCTAATAGTGCTGCACACATACACTAAAGCATTCCACATTGTCCCACAGTGACTAGTTACAAATTAACATCCCATCCCACTTCCCAGCCTGCACCCCCTCCCCTTCCCCCCTCTCCCAACCCTCTTTCATACTTATCTATCCTTCCCCTATCCCAAAATGCAAAACTCATCCATCCCATGAACAAGATGGATGTTGGGACCACGTTAACATGCTTGAGGCCCCCAGTTCGCCATGCCAATCAAAAGTACAGAAATAAACTCTTATTGTGTGACCTTTTCAAGAGTGTCCTTTCTGTGCTGCGATCTATCCGAAATTCCAGAAAGATAAAGACAAATTGTCCCTGGACCTCCTTGGCGAGCTGAGGACATTTCTCTTTGATTGTCATCTAATCTGGAGACAAATTCTTGCGCTGCTTCTAATTTATCAAACGACTGCCAGCGGCCCTCATGTTGTATTTTGAGTACCGCAGGGTAAAGCAGCATGAACTTTTTATCTCTTTCCAGCAAATGGCGGCAGAGTGGAGTAAACTGTTTTCTTCTCTCTTTGAAGGACGCCGAGTAGTCCTGAAAGATTCTGATAAGGTGTCCGTCATAGTGTGTTTTGTCCCGCTTTAATGTGTATCCTTGCAGTATCTCCACTTTGTGGATATAATTATGTACTTGCATTATCACTGTTCTTGGAGTCTGTCGGCCATCTTGCATCCGGCCCTCGCAGTGTGCTCGTTCCAAGCACAGAGGACCCGCATGGTCGGACAGTACAAATTCAGCTTTTAGCCATCGTTCCAGAACCGAAGAGAGAACCCGATCTCCCACCAACTCAGGCAAAGCAACAATACGCAGGTTAGCCTGCCGGGAGCGGTTTTCCAAATCATCTAGTTTGGCCGACAGCTCGCCTACTGTGGCGGTTGCACTGTCTGCGTCGCAGGGGTGGAGGTGTCCTCCAGAGCTGACACCCCCTGCTCGAGCTCGCCCGTTCTTTTCCCAGATTCCGCCAGAAGTGTCTCAAAGTTAGTTAGTTGTGAGGATAATCTGTCCAATTTTTAAGCGCTTTTTCTACTGCCAACGTTATCTGGGACAGCTGCTCTGTAGTGAAGGACGATCCCCCCTGCAGTGACCTCTCTTCAGCGCTTCCCTCGGCTGCTTTCAGTTTCTCCTTCTCCCGTTTTGCTCCCTTGCCTGTCATGTTTCATTTTTCTACTGCCGACGTTATCTGGGACAGCTGCTCTGTAGTGAAGGATGATCCCCCCTGCGGTGATCTCACTTCAGCGCTTCCCTAGGCTGCCTTCAGTTTCTCCTTCTCCCGTTTTGCTCCCTTGCCTGTCATGTTTCCAGTCGGAAACTCTAAAAATTTGTCCATTTAGCATGCACTGCAAGGGAGCTGGTAAAAAAACCTCGTTGAGAGCGGTCTTTCCGAGTTTATAAGTTGAAAAGGGGTGCCGGGACCTCAGAGAGCATGAGAAATGTGCCTCTCCCTCTCAGTGCATCACATGGTCTACCCTAAGTGCGGCTTATAAAATAGCTTTTTTTTTAGCCGATTTTTTTTGGCACGATATATATAATTCACCTCTAAAAGTCCTTATGGGCTTTGCTCTCATGGTGCACTTTTCAGCATGGCAGCCAGTTCAGGGGATCTCTGGAGCTGAGCTTTATGCCATTTAGATTAACTAAAAGATCACCACCTGTAATAGTGACAGTGAAAGAGCTCTATCTAATCTAGCTGCTTATTCCTTTTATTTATTTATTTTACCTTGTCAAAATTCCACTTTTGACTGTGCTAGATCTTTCTGTTAAGATGTTGGTAAATGCAATGAATTACTTATAGGTTTTTTAAACCTAGTCACCTATATAAATTTTTAATCTTGTAAATGCCACTATATATAATATATCTGAGTCATTTGGTTCCCATATCAGCATAACGTGCAAGTCCATGGGTATATTGGGCTCTGGGTTTTTTTTCTCCACTCTTTGTGTTTATAGTAACATAAAGAAGCAAGTCAAATCTGGCAATGTTTTAAACCTGCAATATTTTACAAACTGTTATGCTTTTAGAATAGGGTGAAATATAGCTTTGCATCTCTAAAAAAAAAAAAAAATAACGTAAGACATGCTTACCGTCCTTTTTTTTTTTTTTTTCAATTTTATCATTTCTTTGTAACTCTGTATTTCCCATATTCCACTGTCCTGCCCTTTCCTTTAAAATCTCATTTATCATTCCCTTGAGCAGGAGGTCATAAGATTGCAGTTTGAAGACTGGAATAAGAATAGGTTGAGTGCCAACTCCCATTCTTGTTACAGTTCCTGACATAAGAATAATATAACTGAATTTTAATATCTAATGCAGACCTTCCCAAACTGTGGGTCAGGACCCCAAATGGGGTCACAAAACCTAGATGGACTTTCCATAGGTGCATCATTATTCTGCACCTCCAGGGGGGTCACACAATTTTAATTCACCACACCCATGGGGTCATTGCAACAAGAAGACTGAAAAGCACTGACCTAATGTACTGTATTTTATAAAGTATAGTATACAGATCTTTTCTTCTACTTTTCACAATGCATAAGGTCTCACAGCAAAATAGCAGAACATCAAAGTGCAAAGTAAACAAGCAACCAAAAACACAATGCCGTGTAGTGACATATTATCAGGACTGAAACATCACTATCCTCTCTCTGAGCATTTTATTTTATTTATTTATTTGGTGCATTTGTACCCCACACTTTCCCACATAAGCAGGCGCAGTGTGGCTTACATAAATGAAGAGCATAGAATTCAATATGGAGAAGGCACAGAAACAGGATACGGCAGAAGGTACACGGGACGACACGGGTAAATGACAGGGGTGAGGAGTCAACAAGTGGAAGAGGGTAAACTGAGGATTAGCCAGGGGGATAAGCCTGGGCAAATAAGAAGGTCTTCAAGGACTTCTTGAACTGCTGATGATTGGCAAGCTCCTTAAGCTGTCGTGGCAGGACATTCCAGGATTGAGTGCTGAAGTAGGGGAAAGACGAAGCATAGAGTCTTGTATTTTAATGTTAAAAACTCCACCCCCCTCATCACCACCCTCATCCCCCCCTAATCTACCCATACTGTATACTTCTATGGTGGTTCCTGTTGATCAGCATTCACAGTGGCATAGTGTTCAAGGTATCTCTGCCAGATGGTACAAAATTGACGTCTCCCCAAAGAGGATTCCTAACTCTATTGAGTGAGCAACCAGTCTGCCATCTGTTTTATAAAAATGATGCCAAGTCTTTATCAAAGGTGCCACAGCATCCATCCAAGACTGTAAAATACACTTCTTGACCAATAAGGCCGCAAGCAACACAAATTTAGATTGTGCATCAGTGAAGCCCCCCCCCCCCCCCCCCCCCCCCCCCCCCGATGGAGAGACTCATCACAGCCTAAGAGCAACACTGAATAAGACCACTCAAATGAGCATTGTAACGTATGTTCCAAAACCTCAAGGGCCTGAGACCAAAGGGAGGACAAGGAAGGACTTTTCAAGAAAGAATGAAAAAAGGAACCTGGGGAAGCCCTACACTTTACACAGGTATCATCATCCCACAGGCCCATACTCTTATCCTTTTGTCTGGTAATATGAACCCTAAGTAGAATTCTGTACAGAATGTCCTATATCACTGCATTTGATGTGATGGCTGGGAGGCCCTCAAACACCATCTGTAGCCTCTTACTGGAGACCTCCTCCACCATCTCATCTCCCCAAACCTGAGCCAAACTGTCCAAATAGGTCACCTGCCTGCTATCCTTTGCCAATTGATACCACTGGGAAGCTTGTTCGGAGTAGGTAGAAGTGCCATGAAAACTTGACCTAACTTGTTCAATTTGGCCCCCAGCCGCTTCTCCAAGGATAGGAAATAATTCTACACCTGAAAAAAGGAAAACATATGTCTATATGGGGATGTTCCACGTACACTAAATTTGATCAAAGGAAGGGAACCCTCCTTCCCCCCCCCCCCCCACACACAGCTGCAAGTGGCTGAGGTATTGGCACCCCCCCCCCCCCCCCCCCCATCATTCCAGAAATTGTGTTGTATTCAACCTGGCAGGGAAGTCAAGATTACCCACTAGGGATAGAAATGAGTTCGCTCCCCTAGCCTGCCCAAGGATGTATCTTTGCCAGGCCCATACCTTTCTCAATGAGACAAAAAGTTTATTTGTCCCAAATCACCTCGTTTTGTGGTGGAGTCCAGTCTCCATGGCTGCAAAAACATCATATGGGGCACACCAACTCTGTCAAAAATCAGCAGGAATGAAAGTAGTGCAGATATTTATTTATTTATTTATTGCACTTGTATCCCACATTTTCCCACCTATTTGCAGGCTCAATGTGGCTTACAAAGATCTGTTATGGAGCGCCATAGCAGGGAAGAAATACAATTGGTGTTGCAAAGAAATAAAAGAAACAAGAGGATCTGGTTATGCAGCTGTACCGTGAGATATTCTGAATGAAGGAGTGTAAGGGTTTTGTTCATGTAGTTATGGGTTCTCATGGTAGACTTTGTTAAAGAGATAGGTTTTCAAAGCTTTGTGGAAGCTAATTAATTCATTGATCGTTTTCAAGTGAGTTGGTAGTGCATTCCACATCTTCGTACTCATGTAGGAAAAGCTGGACGCGTGTGTTAGTTTGTATTTGACCCCTTTACAGCTGGGGAAGTGTAGGTTGAGAAAGGTGCGGGAAGATCGTTTAGCATTTCTGCGTGGAAGGTCCACTAGGTCTATGAATGATTTTATGAACAATCGTGCATATCTTGAACACGGTTCATTCTTTCAGTAGGAGCCAGTGTAAGTTCTTTCTTAGGGGTTTTGGACTTTCATATTTTGTTTTTCCAAATATAAGTCTGGCTGCGGTATTCTGCGCTGTCTGTAGTTTCTTGATGGTCTGTTCTTTACAGCCAGTGTAGAGTGAGTTGCAATAGTCCAGGTGACTTAGTGCCAGGGATTGTACCAGGTTTCGAAAGATGGCCCTTGGGAAGAAAGGTTTTACTCTTTTGAGTTTCCACATGAAGTGGAACATTTTCTTCATTGTATTCTTCACGTGGTTTTCAAGTGTGAGATTTCGGTCAATGGTGACTCCCAAAATTTTCAGGCTGTTTGAGATGGGGAGGGAAAAGTTAGGGGTGGTTATGGTGGTGAATTTATTTGTGTTATGTCGTGAGGTTAGTATAAGACATTGTGTTTTTTCTGCATTGAGTTTTAGCTGGAATGCATCCGCCCAGGAGTGCGTAATTTGGTAGCTTTGGTTGATTTCGTTGGTAATTTCCTTTAGGTCTTGTTTGAATGTGATACAGATCGTGACATCATCTGCATATATGTATGGGTTAAGGTTTTGATTGTCTAATAGCTTGGCTAGTGGTATCATCATTAGGTTAAAGAGGGTTGGTAAGAGGGGGGATCCTTGGGGGACTCCGCATTCAGGTATCCATGGGTCTGATATCGCCGTGTTAGTTGTTACTTGGTATGATCTAGTTGTCAGGAATCCTCTAACCCAATTAAGAACATTACCTCCAACTCCAAAGTATTCCAGGATATGTAGTAATATTCTGTGGTTGACCATGTCGAAGGCACTGGACATGTCAAATTGTAAGAGAAGTATGTTATTGCCAGTTGCGATTGTTTGTTTAAATTTGTTCATTAGGGTTACTAGAACTGTTTCTGTGCTATGGTTCGATCGAAATTCTGATTGAGATTCGTGCAAGATTGAGTGTTTATATATGTAGGTGGTTACTGAGTTGTTTCGTCACTGCTCCTTCCATCAGTTTGGTTATTAGAGGGATAGATGCTACTGGGCGATAGTTGGTTAGGTCATTTGTACTTTTCTTTGCGTCTTTAGGTAGTGGAGTAAGTAAAATATTTCCTTTATCCTTTGGGAAAAGACCATTTTGTAACATTAGTTCAAGTGTCTCGTGAGGTCTGTTATAAATTGTTGGGGGGGGCGTTTCTTATCAGGTTACTAGGACAAATGTCTAATCTGCAGTGTGATTTGGCGTATCTTTTGAGTAATTGGGAGATAATTTTAATCGATAGCACGTCAAAGTTGGTCCATGCTCGGTCTGCTGGATATTCTCCATGTATTGGGTCTAGGCATTCAAGGAGGTTTGCATAATCAATTGAGTTGCTGGGTATAGTGGTTTGTAACTTTATGATTTTCTCTTTGAAGTAATTGGCTAGGTTATTTGCTGATGGGGTATTTATGTTATTAGAGGTAACCAGCGTGGTATTTAGTAGATTGTTTACGAGTTGGAAGAGTTTATGTGTATCCTTGTAGCCTGGACCGATTTTAGTTTTATAATTTGATCTTTTAGTCTGTCTGATAGTGTATTTGTATTTTCTCTGTAGTTGCTTCCAGGCGTTAAGTGTAGAGTCGTCTTTTTTCTTGTTCCATGCACGTTCGAGTCTTCTGACTAGTGTCTTTAGGTCTTTTAGTTCTTCAGTAAACCATGCATAGAGCTCATTATATACAGTGATATTATATAAATGAAATCTGGTAATCATACCCCTCCCTGAGGCCTACTGTGAGTTAGTTTATTAAAAGCAATTCTGGACCTCTTAGAATGCCATATATAGAAGCTGACTAGGTTCCTATATAGCCCCTCCTCTCTCCTAGCCATCCACAATTGGAGAATCTGCAATAGTAAAGTATGTTGGTAATGTAACCATTTTTTTTCAATGCTACCTACCCCAGAAAGTTTATTGGGAGATCTCCCCAATGGGTACACAACTGCCTCATAGCTTCTAATTTTTCCACAACATTCCCCCTGTATGCCCAATCAAGGTCTGCACTTAAATAAACCCCAAGGTATTTTATCCCCGTCTTCGCCCAGGCGAAAGGGAAATCACTCTTCCGTGAGCATGCACAGGGCTGCGTGATAGGGAGCACTTCAGATTTCCCAAAATTTATCTGCAGACCTGCAGAGGATCCAAAATCCTTATAATACCCATGATGAATCTGAGAGTGACTGAGGTGTAATTATGAGCAACAGCATATCATCTGCAAAAAGGTTTATACAATGCAAGAATATGTAATGCAGAGGGTATTCCAGCTATTCTTACTAAGCTTGTAGGGACTCCGAGCTGGACCCCCGCCCCCCAGACAAAGAGAAAGCTGCAAATGTAGCATAGCCAAAAGCTCTAATTAGCATAATTTCATTCACTGAGACACATAATTCTACTTCTAGTTGCACTGGCCATAGATCTGAAACAATCTGTGTTGTCTGCTCAAAAGCCTGTTTCTCTTTTTCCCTCCACTCAAGGTCATATTATTTTTTTCTGATATGTGCTGCTTGCAAAAGTTGAGTAATTAACAAATTCCAATCCCTAAAAATTTTCCTGCCTTGTATGTTATTAAGATTTATCTCCCATCCCTTGTCCTTTAAATGTGCAATTAATGACTCCAAATGAGTCTAAACATTTTTTTTGTTACATTTGTACCCCGCGCTTTCCCACTCATGGCAGGCTCAATGCGGCTTACAGCTACAGGCTTATTTGTACCTGGGGCAATGGAGGATTAAGTGACTTGCCCAGAGTCACAAGGAGCTGCCTGTGCCTGAAGTGGAAATCAAACTCAGTTTCCCAGTTCCCCAGGAACTGATGTAAGCATTTCATTTTAACTATATAAGTCATACCAATTCTGCACTTTTCCTATGCTGTTTATCCCGGCTCTAACGGGTTTTCCGAAAAGCAATACTGTTCCTTCTCCCTTTCTATTTTAACTTTTTGCCTGTAATAAACCACAGCCAAAGGCTCTGATTCCTTTAAACTGGAATCACTGCACATTTTGACCACCCAGTGTCTTTAACACCAAATGGTGCCTCTTTCCAGCCTGGGAATTCGACACGCTCCTCTACATTCCTCTTAAAAAGTGCCATTATTTCTACGAATCCCACCCTCATCGCCAAAATGATCTGACCTGATTTTACAATCTGCTTTACTGACACAGACTACTCAGTAATTACTGTGGATTCTTTTGGATTCGTATTATGTAAAGGACTTTTATTAGAGGTTCTAAGATCTAAGATACACAATGATATATATATATGTTGTGGAGGAGTGGCCTAGTGGTTAGGGTGGTGGACTTTGGTCCTGAGGAACTGAGTTCGATTCCCGGCACAGGCAGCTCCTTGTGACTCTGGGCAAGTCACTTAACCCTCCATTGCCTATCGCATTGAGCCTGCCATGAGTGGGAAAGCATGGGGTACAAATGTAACAAAAATAAATAAAAAAATATATAAATACACACACACACTGATTAAGCTATATACACAATGATTAGCTATATAACTGAAAAGAAACAATACCTATAAACAATCATTACATCACTGGTCTGTACATCCAAGTAATGCTAGGAGTTTCTAGACCAGCAAAAGAAGCAATAATACACTATACATACATCATCACTGGTCCTTAATCTCTACATCCAGGCCTTTTATATCAACTGAGAGAAGCCCCTTTTTCAGCGAAGCCAGAGTTTGACCAGGAGTCTGGTTCTATGCAATGCATCCACCCATAGATGAGCTTCCAGCCTCACTGCAAAAGGCCCCCCTTTTTTATTAAGCTTAGAACTCATGTTCAGAGCTAAGGAAAATTACAGAATGCTTGAGAATTTCTCTGTTTAGGTAAACAAGCCATACTGTGGGAATGTGGTCACATGTTTCTCAGTCCAGGTGGCCAGTCTGAACTTGAAACAGGCTCTACCTCTCCCTTCACATACCAAATTAATTAGAGTTGTGTCTTACCTTCTACATTCCAACTTATTTTCACACAATCAAAGTTAAACAATAATTTTTAAACAGAATTACTTCTAATCAAAAATACAGACCCCGAGTGCAATGTTGGTCAAGGCAGAGTTGAAAAACAATCTTTAAAATTCACTTCCACTACACCGAGTTGTCCTGGAACAGAAGAATTGGAGCACCTTTGTATTCCACCTGGCATTGAGCTCTAAAGGTCTGCATAAGGTGTTCTCTTTCAGTCTAGTTGAACACATAGATCAGAACAGGCCTGGGCCTTTGCTCTCCATATTTAATCTCTCCCACACCATGGGCACGTTCCACTCTCATACCTTCACCTGCTAAATTGAGACCAAATTGGCTGGGGAGCCACCACTGAACAACTCCTTATCTTTCACAAACTCCAAATATTATTACACCTACTTCTATTTTTGTGATTGTCAACCCTACTAAGCAGCTGCTGACAGTTGGCTTCCACCACCTCAAGGCATGCTTCAGCAGTCAATGTCTTCCTGATGCGATATTCTTTCCTCAGCCTGCAGCAGAAGCTGTGAGCCCTGCCATTCTAGGTTCTCCTATATTTCATTTACTAACACTTGTCATTTAGAGAGCCACTCATCTAAACTACTTTGTGAGCTCATTGATGGCCTCCTCCTGCAGGGTGACAATTGGTGCAGAAGCCTACGCAGCCACTATCTTAGGAGTAGTAGTGTGCATGTTGCCCTGCATGGCCCTTAGAGTCTTCACTGGCATGCCGCACCATGCCGGCACAACACCGGGCAGCTAGTGTAGTACAACATACTAGCCGGAGTTTCTCTAGACACTGATGGTATCCACTGGCAATATCCCTCCTGACGCCCGACACCACGGAGTTTCAATAAACTCTGCCTCAGGGACTCAGGTTCATTCTGCCAGAACCTATAAAGATAATAAATGTGCCAACAAAAAAGACAGTATGAGCGGTAAGGGCTCCTTCCCAAAATGGCCACATGGCAAGCGCTTCACTTGCCGCACAGCCATTTCTTTAAAAAAAAAAGACTGCCCTTTTACCCGCTAAGGTAAAAGGGGGCCTCTGCTCATGTCAAAAACATGTGCCAACACCAGTGCAAGCCCCCTTTTGCCACAGCTTTGTAAAAGAGGCCCTTAGTGCACCAACATAAAACTGCATCACTATAGAAAAACCTTGCATTCTTCTATTCACAGCACGTAAGCATCACCCTAAAATAGAGTATATCACTCTAGCTGTTAAATGTTGATGTAATGCGGTATTATATAATTAACCGTAATCTGTGTGTGTAATCCTATACTTCTTAATGTTTCCGGAAGGTATTTTTATCATAAAGCAATACATTAAATCACCTGTTTTGGACTATCTGCTAATTTTCAGTGGCACTTAACCAGTTCTCGTAAGGTCCTCTTGTAATTTTTCACAATCCTCTTGCGATTTAACAACTTCGAATAACTTTGTGTCGTCAGAAAATTTAATGGCCCACTTATCTCTGGACTTGTATCAGCATCTCAGGGTGAAAGTGGGTGCCATAGATAATTTGCTTTTATTGTTAACTGACCTCATAAACATCTCTTGATACCATTAAAGCATATTGTACTTGGCAACTCATGCAATATCTTCTATTGAAGTTTACCAAACTATATTGTGTTAATATTAAAAATGAAATAATATAATAACTAATGACTTTGAACAGTTATCTTTATAGAATCCAATCAGAGATACTGTACATAAAAGACCCAGTAATAGTACTCAGTTGTATCCTACTTTCAAAACAGTACCCCACAAGGGGAGTGGGTTTGAGTGCTTACCTAGTTTTGAATAATCTATGTAGAAATAATTTACTGGTTTGTATGGCTGCAATTTTTTTTTTATCCTATATTGTACCACCTTTTTAATATTTAATTAAAACATTATAAAATCTTAACAAGAAATAGAATACTTAAGCTAGCTGAGAATGTGAAAACCATTTTTATACAAACACCCTTATATGCTGTTACCCTTTCTAGAAACATAATATTTTCGTTGAATAGATAGAAGACTGCTGTGACTATTAAGTCATATATAAGAAAGAAAATAATTGAAGTGACTTGCTGTGATCAGTTGAACAAAATCTGAACCACACAACTATGCCTTTTGTTTTTAAATGGCATTCAGTAAAAATGAAAGTACTGTATATGGATTACACAAGAGCCATGCTGCTTGTTACAGTATGCTGTCTTACATATGTACATAAAATCATATGTGGAACTCAGGGCTTGATTTACTAAGTTCCTCCCTCCCTCAATAGATACAAAATTGGGAAAAAAAGTCTTAGTAAATCAGACCCTTAATGTCTATGAATTGCAAATAATATTCAGCCTGAATGTCAATCCATAGTCGGCTTCTAAATATGCAAATTGCCAACATTTGTATGCCTTACACACTGCTGTTTTGAATTATAGAAAACACACAGACATCTCGGTGGACAGAAATATTTAATATTTCTGAAATGTGTATCATTTTTTTATGAATTGCAGCCTTTGTTTAATGATTTTCAATAGCTTTCTGTGTAGCTTCTGCCTTGAGAGTCCATTGCTAATAGTACTGTTCATCTTGAAGTCATTTAAGTGTTACTTTCATATTACTTTGGGCAACTGGGAGCAGAGTACAGTGTAGACCACTTATTTCATATTACCTTTATGAATATGTTGACAAAATCTGGTGGGTTTATTATTTCAAAGGGTCACATGAGTTCTAGTTGCTGGAAAAGGATAGAATTATGGGGTCCACTGAATGGAGAAGCACTTGACATTTCTCTTCCCTAACATCGTTTCTCCTTTGGGAATATACAGGCTACTGGCCTAATGATATTGACCACAGTACATTTGTATAGTGTGTCCTTGAATTTAGTTATTGCAAACATAACCTGGCTATGCTTATAGCTTTGAGATTATGTGTCTTTCTATTTTCTGGATGAAAGTGAAAATTGTCTTTTTGCATCATTTGTGGATTCACAATATACTTGTCTGTGGGCTGTTTGGAACTAAAGGTTTTCTGGCATCTTGAATCATCTGTCACACGTTTCCTGATATGGTTATAATAAAAGCAATGTCAGAGTGACTTCAAGGCTCAAGGGTAGTGACTAGCAGGGAAATAAAATTTGCTTCATTTGTGGGATTTGTTCTTCCAGCTTTTGAGATAAGGCTGCCTCTTATAAGGGCAGCCACCTACAAATTAGTCAAAGACTAGCCTCTCAGGAAGGAATTAGGCGGTATAGTTTCAGGTGGAGGGGGCGGATAGGAAAAAAGTGGGAAGAAAGAAGAAGGGGGGGAGGAGGCAGTGGATGTCCAGTCAATACATAGGTTGAGTCCCTTGTTGCTGGGTAGGACAATGTTGCTGCCACTGAAAAGCACCAATCAATAGGAGACCCATGAGGTGGTGTACAAGGAATGCCAAATGATGGAAGGCTTACCGGTGAGTAGTTCTCACTCTGCATCCAGTTGCTCTCTTATGGCTTGCATCTCTGGCTGTGCTTACATTGCAGTTATCATGCAGTCCATCATGCACCCTTTTCTAATGGAGCAGGGTCTGTTGACACTGAGGCCTGTTGAATTCCTAAATCTTTGTTTTCTTTGGCCAAATTAGTGCTATCTCAGAATTATTTTTCATTTGATGGTTGTTTCTATCTTCAAGTTCATGGGGTAGCAATGGAACCCAGTATGAAAACTTTATATGTTTCTATGTTTGAGGAAGACCATCTATACAATTCCTTCTGGTTTGTCCATATCAAAAGTTGAATGCAATTCATTGATGATGTATTTTTGATTTGGACTCGTACTGAGACATCATTGTGGGATTTTTTACACTGCTTGGATTCCATGAATGACCACCTTTGCTTTTCCATTACTATGGCTCATCAGAGCGCCCCATTTTTGGATATTCAAGTTATCAAGAATGGATACATATTAGAGACCACAATATACAGAAAACCCATTAAAAAGTGCAATTACTTACAATTTTCCAGTTGCCATCCATCACGGTTATGTAGGACTTTCCTATTAACCAGTTTTTTATGAATGAGATGCATTTGTTCCACTGATTTTGAATATACTGTAAACAACAAGCTCATATTCTTATGCAGCATTTTTTATGGTACAAGATACCATAAAAATGGTACCTAAACAAGCATTTTTATGAGCTCTTTATGCTAACCCTGAATTGTTATTACAGGAGTGATCTTTGGAACCCCTGCAGAAACAAGTATGTGTTTCAACATATTCCACTGTTGCACCTCATGTAGCCAAGATTATACGTGAACACTGGCATATATTACAGTTACATCAAGTTTTTCAACAGGGAAGAAAAGGAGCTGAGTGTGGGATGTGAATGCTTTCAGAACTGTTTAGCAGGTTCCCTGGATCATCTTGTTGGGACCCCCCCCCTTCGGCTGAACATTGCTGCTGAACCCGGTTTAGGACTATTGCTAGCTATGCCCCTTGAGTGACATCACTCAAGGGCATGTGGTGAAGAAGGTCAGGTTGGCACTGGAGGTTTGTGTTTGTGCTGCTTGCTCTGACCATCTATCCATCTGTGCTTGTCTGTTAGCAGTTCTGGTTTCCCGGATCATCTTGTTGGGACCCCCCCCCCCCCCCTCTTTGGCTGAACATCACTGCTGAACTTGGTCAGGACTATTGCTAACCATGCCCCTTGAGTGATGTCACTCAAGGACATGTGGTAAAGAAGGCCAGGTTAGCACCGGAGGTGTATCATGCCTTGTTTGCACCTTCTTTGTTGCGCCAACAACAGAGTACAACTGGTGCTCCTTTGGGGACTTGGAGAAGATTTGGGGGTTTGTTTGTTTTGGGTTTTTTTGATTCATGGATTTTTTTTTGTTTTGGAAGAATGGATGGGATTGAAGTTGTACAAGGAAGGGGAAGGTATGGGGTGTTATCTTCTGTTAGGCACTATAAGTGGGAATTTCCTGGTGTGACTGGATTTTTGAAAACTGTGGAGCTGAATATGATTGAATACTGATACTTTAAAAGTTGGTTTGATCAATGCAAGATCAATTAAGAAGAAGGTAGTGCTGATTTATGATTTATTGCTGGAGGGTAATTGTGATATTTTATGTATGATTAAGTCATGGCTATTGAAATCTGATTTTGTTGTGGTGAGACAATGTTGTCCACCAGGGTTTAAATGAGAATGGGCATGTCATTTTCTTAAGAGAGGAGGGGGAGTTGTAATTGTTTTTAGAGAATGGTTGGATTTTAAGGTTGCATGTGTGAATGTTGATGGTTTTGGAGAGTGCTTGGTGTTAAAAAATACAAATTTAATGATATTTGTATTGTATTGTCCACCAGCAGTATTGAATGTTGATTGTTCTAATTTATTAGAATTTTTGTTTCAATGGTGTGGTGAATGTGAAAATGTCTGTGATGGGGGATTTTAATTATTCCATTTGACCCATTAGAGGATATATTTTGGAAAGAAAACATGTTCTTTTTTGTGGACTATCTGCTATGCAATTAAAGCAAGTTGGGAATGAAGTTACCCATAAGGCAGGTCATGTATTGGAAATTATATTTATGTCTGTAGGGCTGGTACAGTTTTTGTGTCAGTCACCAGTAGTTAAGAGTGTTCCTTGGTCAGATCATTTTTTTATCTCTTTTGCCTTTTGTTTTGCTAAGAAAGGTATGTGTGCTAAGATAAGTCCGTTAACCTTGTCTGTTAGATCAGACTTTGTGATTGATGATTTCACTACTCAGTGGTTGCCCACATTACATATTGATGAAGATCTTTCAGTTAGTGAAGCTGTTGAAATATGGAATAGAACTTTGAAGGAAGTATTGGATGTTGTAGCTCCCATTAAACTTTTGACAAAGAAAGGTGATTATAAACCTTGTCTTTGGAGAACTGAGCCACTTATGCAAGTTAGGAGGGAATTAAGACAAGCTGAGAGGAAATGGAGAAAAACTAGTGATGTTGATGATTATGATAGTTACAAGTTACATTTAGTGGAATACCTTGCTTTATGTGAGCACATGCAAAATGATTATTTTCATAAACGAGTTCAGGATGCTTTGAACAGACCCCAGGAATTATATCATACAGTAAAGAATTTGATTGAAGGGTATAAGGATGTAGGCAGGGAGAGGTGGACCTAATGCTATAGCTTTTGCTGATTTTTTGATAGATAAGATTACCACACTTGAGAAGCAGGTAGGTGACTGTTGTTGTCAACAGGATGATAGTGAAGCATTGGTTACTGAACCTATATGTGTTAGGTTTGAGGATGTTGGGGTGCAGGAAGTGATTAGAATGGTTTCTGTAATTACTCCTACTAGGTCATCATCCAACCCATGTTCATCTGGGGTTATTAGACAAATGATTAATAAAATTTCATCACCCTTGACTTCTGTCATTAACAAGGTGTGCTTCTGCCAACGTGTAAACAAACAACAGTTAAACCAATGGTTTTTGTTAAAAAATGAGAAATTAAATTTTGAAAGTATGAATAGTTATAGACCCATCTCTGTGGTTCCTTTATTAGGAAAAATTATTGAGGTTGTTTTGCAACAACTTGAACATTTTGTGGAAGAGAATGATTGTTTGAATAGATTTCAGTTTGACTTTAGAAAAGCCCATAATGTGGAAACATTAATATTTTCTACAGTAAATTCTATGAGGAGAGGAATGGATAGTAATTTATGCTATTGTTTAATATCATTGGATGTGTCATCTGCCTTTGATTCAGTTGATGGAGGTATTTTGTTAGCCAGACTGCACAATCTTGGGATAGGGGGGTAAAGTGTATGATTTGTTTGTGTCTTATTTATCAAAAAGAACTTTGTTAGTTCAAAGTGGAGGAGTCCCACAGGGATCTGCTTTGTCTTCACTTTTGTTTAATATCTATATGCCCCCTTTGTGTGAGGTTTTGGATACATTGGATATAGAGTGCCAGCTTTATGCTGATACAGATAAAGATTCTTCCCAACCAGTCCAAACTTAATTTAAATGTTATATTCAATACCCCACATTCCTCAGATCTTCAATACAGTAGCTTTCAATATACCAATATATCTTTCCCATAAACCTCAGTGATGTGCAATCACCAGCAATTACTCAATCTGGCGATACTCGCAAACATTAACCTCTTCATTGGTTTATTAAAATGATTTTATAATTTTACCATTTTCTTTCAATTTATTAAAGCCCATAATTTAAATTGAACTTATCTTCTTTTCTTTTATTTTATCAGACCCGGGGGTTAGGCTGCCCGACATGCACGTTTCGCTCCGAAATGAGCTGTCTCAAGGACATCCCCTACAATATAAAAGATATTTCATTTATATCCACACCCCATACATCAGCAGTTAGCCTATGTCTAGAGCGCATATTTATTTAAACCAAAACCCCAAAACTTACCCCATGATCTTACTAGCGCCAGCTCAGCAAAAGTAATTCAATAGCCAAGATGGCGCCAGCGTTTTTTTCAAATTAATTAAATACCAGCTGATCTCTGATGTATCCAAAATTAGAGCCCCGCCCCCCCCCCATGGCTTTATGCTGATGACATACAATTTTTCTTCCCAATAGTAGCTTGGTGGGAGCAGTTGTCCTTTCGATTGACAACTTGTATAACTTTGATTAGTAAATGGATGACAGCTAACAAACTTACTTTAAATGTTGAGAAAACTGAAATTCTTATAATAGGGAAAAAGGAAGATGAATGTTAGCCAATTACTCTTCGAGTAGGTATGCTGAATGTGCCGGTGCAGAAAGAGATAATTCTGGATTGTCATTTTTCTGTGAAAGAGCAAATTGTGCATGTAGTTTAATCATCTTTCCATTCTTTCTGGATGTTGTTTTGTTTAAAGACTATGTTAAGTGCAATGTTATTCAGGCCATGGTTTTGTCAAAACTTTATTACTGTGGGTGTTCCACAGTATAGGATGAAAGCATTACAGACTGTACAGAATTCAGCTGCTAGGTTAGTCTTTGGTGTTTCAAGATTTGAGCATATAACTCCAGTTTTGAAACAGCTTCATTGGCTACCCGTTCAATATCGGGTGCAGCATGAAGTTTTGAGTATTATTCATCAGGCAATTTATGGTAAAGTTCCATGGTATTTTAGTCAAGTTTTTACATTATCTTCATCAGGAAGGTCTTTAACATCTGATTTTTCAAAATGCCTGAGTTTATATTTGGTGTCTTCTCTACATTATGCTTTTACTAGGGTTTCAGCTTTCTATAGCAAGCACATTAATGTGGAATGCACTGTCAGGTAAGCTTCGCTTAACTACAGATTTCCAGTAGTTCAAAAAACTGTTGGAAACACAGTATTGTGTTCATTTTTGATGTGTAGCACAGTTTTGGGGATTGATGATAGCAGCAACACTTTCTTTCTGTTTTCTGTTTCCCACAAACTGGGAAACCAAACCCTGGCAGACCAATCATATCAGGTATTGGCACACTCACGGAAGAAATATCTGGATTCATAGAGGGAATTCTGAAACCTCTCGTACACAAAACTAACAGCTTCATACAAGACACCACAGACTTTCTGAATAAATTGAAAAATATCAAGCAACTACCACCTAACACCCTTCTGGTCACGATGGATGTAGAATCACTATACAGCAACATTCCACATGCGGATGGCATAGCTGCATGTGGAAGACTCCTAAAAAAATCCACACTGGACCATCAATACTCACCAGAAACTATTACAAAATTAATCAAATTCATCTTAACTCACAACTACTTCCACTTTAACAATGATATCTATCTGCAAATAATGGGCACTGCGATGGGCACCAGGACAGCACCCCAATATGCCAACCTTTTTATGGCTGAGCTGGAAGAGACATTTCTGCATACACACCAGACCAAACCTCTAAAATACTACCGGTACATCGATAACATTTTTATGATTTGGACGGAGGGTGAAGAAACTCTGAAACAATTTTATTCTGCATTCAATACATACCATCAGATTCAAAATTGACTACTCCCCAGAAAAAGTAAATTTTTTGGACAACACGGTCTCAATCAGTGATGGCTGTATACAAACATCTATACACAAGAAACCCACAGACAGATGTAGCTACCTCCACAACTCCAGCTTCCATCCTTCACATACAAAAAGATCCATCATTTACAGCCAAGCCACAAGATACCACCGTATCTGCTCTGACCCAGGGGACAGAGACAGACACCTTAAAACCCTGACTGAATCCTTCAAACAGAAGGGCTACAACCCCAAAATAATCTCCAAGAATATTGCCTCCTCCCTCAAAACACCCAGGGAGAATTTGCTACAGTACAAAAAGAAAAAATCCACAGACAGAATCCCGCTTGTAGTGACATACAATCCAGAGCTGGAAAAACTGAGGAAAATCATAAGAGATCTACAACCTATACTCCAGGAGGATGAATTACTGAAAGAGATATTCCCATCCCCACCAGTACTGGCCTTCCGACAGCCACCCAATTTAAAACACAAGCTAATCAGAAGTAAACTTCCTTCACAGACTGAAAAGGAACAGAAGGGCACACTTCCCTGTAATTTATCCAGTTGCAAACTATGCCAAAATATTTCACAGGACCCCAAAGTCATCCACAAAGGAAAGATATTCAACATAAAGGGATCTTTCACTTGCTCATCTTCCAATGTGGTATATATCATTCAGTGTAAAAAATGTAACGAAGGATGCTATATTGGAGAAACAGGCCAGATGCTTAAGACAAGATTCAATTTACATAGACATCATATGAACAATACTGGTGCCAGCAGGGTTCCCACGCCTGTTGGTCAACATTTTACAGGACCAGGACACTGTACCAGTGATTTCACAGTGAGAATCCTCAAAGGTAACTTTAAAACCATACAAGAATGTAAGACCTTTGAAGTCAGAATGATTGAATATTTTAACACCCAACAGAAAGGACTTAACAAGGATCTGGGGTTCCTAGCCCAATATAAACCATAAAGCTGTATGTCTCTGTTGATCACCCTCCCCTCACCTATCCACACCCACCCTGTTAGTGGAGGAGTGGCCTAGTGGTTAGGGTGGTGGACTTTGGTCCTGGGGAACTGAGGATCTGAGTTCGATTCTCACTTCAGGCACAGGCAGCTCCTTGTGACTCTGGGCAAGTCACTTAACCCTCCATTGCCCCATGTAAGCCGCATTGAGCCTGCCATGAGTGGGAAAGCGCGGGGTACAAATGTAAAAAAAAAAAAATGATATGCTTTGATGTCCCCATGCATACTTCCTACCCACTCCCACCCTGTCAGACTGTCATAGTAATGCTTGAATGTTTTCACTTATATACACTGTCAGCTAGCACATTTGCTTATTTCCGATCTGAGGAAGAAGGGCAACCTTCGAAAGCTAATCAAGAAATGTATTAAGTTATGTCCAATAAAAAAGGTATCATCTTATTTTCTTTTCCATGTTTTATTTTGTTTGATTTCTATTGATAACCTTAAGAGTGGACTAACACGGCTACCACACTTCTCTACTTTCTGTTTTATGGAAATTATGATTGTGATTTTGTTGTGATTTTGCTAATTGAAATTGTTTTGTATGTTTTTATGGAAGTCGCCTAGTTAGTAGGCGGTTAGAAATCTTTAAAATAAATAAATAACTAAAATATTCAAGGCCTTTGAATTTAGCAAACATGATTCTACATTCACAATTTAATTCTATCCCTAACATTGAACATATTACTGGCAGCCACACTCCCTGTGATCAATGCACTATGTATGATATTTTGCTTTCTTGTACAACATGGACTAATCCAGTCACTCAGAATACATGCAGATTGCGTTCACATACTACATTTGTAATTTATGTGGTCTGTTGCCCACACAGGTTGTGATCTGTGAATTTATCTGAATCTATCAATTGTGGCTGGATTCAACAAAGCTTCATTTTGTAAAATGTAATAAGATTTATGTGGGACACATTACTAGAGAAGGGGACCCAGGCCTATATCCCACTCTAATTGTTACACTTGTTTTGGAAAGCGTGATCCCTCCATAATTCAGCAAAAAACAAATGTACCCACATATAGGTGAAACATGCAGGCATAATGGCTCTTTATAGTGGTGTGCAGTTGGGTACACTGGGTTTTTGGTGAGGTTTCGAACACTCACCATATAAGATAAGGGAGTAACGGTGAGATGTGTACCTGGGACCTTTTATCTGAAGTGCACTACAGTGCCCCATAAGGTGCTCCACTGTCTGTGTGGCCAGTCTAGTAAGAATGCTGGCTCTTCCTACATCCCAATGGCTTTTTTATTTTTTGAAAATGGTCCAAACACACTGAGCACAAAAACATCTAGTAAATAGCCATTTTCAAAACAAGAGGATAAATAGCTTTCTGTTTTAAAAATCACTATATTTGCCATTGAATCTGAGAAGTTTTGAGCAAAATATCCAAAGTCAGATTTAAACATCATATTGAAAATGCCCCTCCACAAATGCTGAAGCTTCCAGCTACAATTGTTTTTTTTTTTTTTTGTCATTTATTTTATTTATTTATTTATTTATTGCATTTGTATCCCACATTTTCCCACCTTTTTGCGGGTTCAGTGTGGCTTACAATACGTTATGAAAACTGGAAGTACAGTTTGTTACAACTCAGTTATGGATTACATTATGAGGTGTCATGCCAAAATATGTTATTTCTAAGAGCCACGAAGAATAAAGATACAGCTCTGCATGTGCAGCTATATTCTTATGTAATCTGGGGCTTGTATGTTGTGGTAGGCAGTCACCTAGTGTGTACCCTGTACATAAATAATATTTATAGGTTGGCACCTGGGCCAGAACTGGAATCCTTCAAGAAGCCATAAGCATCTCCAGTGGTCCACCACACTTTACACTCTCTCAATGTCAGTCCACTCCAAGGAATGTAATTCTGAACTAACAGTTCACTAGATCAAGCTTTCTCGGGCAAAACAATGTGGCAGAGATAGATACAAAGCAAGAGGCAACAAATAGCAACTGTATTAGCATATTTATAAATGACCTAGAGATGGGAGTAACTAGTGAGGTAATTAAATTTGCTGACGACACAACGTTATTCAAAGTCATTAAATTGCGGGAGGATTTTGAAAAATTGCAAGAAGACCTTACGAGACTGGGAGACTGGGCATCTAAATGGCAGATGACATTTAATGTGAGCAAGTGCAAAGTGATGCATGTGGGAAAGAGGAACCTGAATTATAGCTACATAATGCAAGGTTCCATGTTAGGAGTCACAGACCAAGAAAGGGATCTAGGTGTCATCGTTGATGATACGTTGAAACCTTCTGCTCAGTGTGCTGCTGTGGCTAAAAAAGCAAATAGAATGTAAGGTATTATTAGGAAAGGAATGGAAAACAAAAATGAGGACATTATAATGCCTTTGTATTACTTCATGGTGCGACCGCACTTCGCATCTCAAAAAAGATATAGTGGAATTAGAAAAGGTGCAAAGAAGGGTGACGAAAATGATAAAGCGGATGGGACGACTTCCCTATGAGGAAAGGCTAAAGCGACTAGGGCTCTTCAGTTTGGAGAAAAGGCGGCAGAGGGGAGATATGATAGAGGTCTATAAAATAATGGAGTTGAATGGGTAGACGTGAAGCATCTGTTTACGCTTTCCAAAAATACTAGGACTAGGGGGCTTGTGATGAAGCTACAAAGTAGTAAATTTAAAATGAATTGGAGAAAATATTTCTTCACTCAATGTGTAATTAAACTCTGGAATTCGTTGCCAGAGACTGTGATAAAGGCAGTTAGCCTAGCAGAGTTTTAAAAAGGTTTGGACGGCTTCCTAAAGAAAAAGCCCATAGACCATTATTAAATGGACTTGGGGAGAATCCACTGTTTCTGGGATTAGTAGTATAGAATGTTTTGTACTTTTCTGGGATCTTGCCAGGTATTTGTGACCTGGATTGGCCACTGTTGGAAACAGGACGCCGGGCTTGATGGACCTTTGGTCTGTCCCAGTAGGCAATACTTATGTACTTATGTATTATTTACAATGTCTCCGAGTCTTTACACCCTTGGTTCCTTAGCTCAGAGAAAATCCAACTCTCCTTCATCATGACTGTGAGTAGCCGAGCAGTGCAGTAAGTGATACTGCTACAGAACTTCAGTACCCCCGAGTCTCATTGCAGCATTTTTCAATACAGGTTCCGCATGAGATGTTAGTGGTTTCTCAGAAACTCTTAAGCTTTAGATTGTAGTTTTTCCTTCAGCCCAGTGGATGTTCCTGATCCATCAGTAGATGTGATGAAATTCAAGTTGCCTTGCTAGAAGAAATACACATAGTCCAGTCTCTCCTTTCTCTTCAGTATCTCAGAATGGAGGCCATTCCCTCATAAAATGAATAGGACAGTTGCTCAAGTGACTGCTGTCTCCTTTATGCTCTGGGTTTACTCCTTGACCTTAATGTCCCAGCTTAAGAGGCATAGTCTATAGACTTTCTGGCTTGAAAGCTCTTCCTTAATGCTTAGGGTCAATGGCCAAGAAGACAGAAAAACAAAGACATGACCAAGATATGAAAAGGATATTTATACTCAGGGGAGTTTCCTCTGATTATACTGCATTCAACTTCTTCCTCTTTCTGGAAGAGACCAGAATAGTCAAGTGTTTAGTACTCTGCCTGCCTATAACTGGGGTCATAAGTAAATATCCTATTGATTATAGTAGAGGCACTAAGAAGAGAAGCAGGCACCCATACTGCAGTGCCAGATTACCAACTGCCCTACACTTCAAGATGGATGAGTGTAACAGCGTTGCCAGCTGCCTCCCCCACCACCACTTCCCCTAAGTGAATATGGGCCAAGGTTGTACTTGTGCACACTCCTTAGTAGGAATCAGGGCCCTAGCTGCATGACTTGAGTATGCATCTCTTGTGCTGCCCTATACAGGTCTTTGGCTTTGTAACCAGTGGCGTAGCTACGTGGGGCCATGGGGGCCTGGGCCTCCAAAAATTCCATCCGCACCCCCGGTTTTGCTGGCGGGGGTCCCCAACCTCCACCAGCTGAAGCCTTGTTCAGCACCGGTCTCCGGCACCACCGCGTTGCTTGCCCTGCTCTCTCTTCCTCCTCACGTCCTGCACGCTTGTTTAAGTGAAACTGAGCAGCAGACTAAAATGTGCCCCCTCACCTTGGGCTCTGGCCCCTCCCACTGCGAGGTCTGGCTATGCCCCTGTTTGTAACTATCATTGACATGAGAAGCACCTGCTTTCAGATTCTCTTTCACTTACAGCTGTTTTTGCCAGCTGCTGTTGTACCTACTGCAACACTTCAGGGTGGGTCCTCTGGGTTGCCCAGAAGCATGTCTTCATTGCCTCTGTCATGGCACATGTTGAACTATCAGGGTCAAGAGAGAAGGCAGCACATTACTAGTGGATAGCCACTGCACCTTGGCTACTTCATGGTATCTTGAGACCTGGCAGAGACTATAGGTTGAAATAGACTGGGCTACGTGGCGGGGCATTTTCAAAAGGGACATCCAAATTGCAATTTGGTCGTCCTTGCAAAATGGCAAAATCTAGGGGCAGGGAAACCCGTATTTTTGAAAAAAGATGGATGTCCATCTTTTGTTTCGAAAATACCGTCAGGGATGTCCAAATCCTTAAATTTTGCTGTCCCTAGATATGGTTGTTTCTGATTTTCGGCGATTTTCGAAAACAAAGACGTCCATGTCAGAAACGACCAAATGCAAGTCATTTGGTCATGGGAGGAGCCAGCATTTGTAGTGCACTGGTCACCCTGACATGCCAGGACACCAACCGGGCACCCCGGGGGGCACTGCAGTGGACTTCAGAAATTGCTCCCAGGTACATAGCTCCCTTACCTTGTGTGCTGAGCCCCTCAAAACCCACTACCCACAACTGTACACCACTACCATAGCCCTTATTGGTGAAAGGGGGCACCTAGATGTGGGTACAGTGGGTTTCTGGTGGGTTTTGGAGGGCTCACTGTTTCCCCCACAAACATAACCAGTAGGGGGGGATGGGGATGGGTCCACCTGTCTGAAGTGCACTGCACCCACTAAAACTGCTCCTGGGACCTGCATGTGCTGTCATAGACCTGAGTATGACATCTGAGCTGGCATAGAGGCTGGTACGACATATTTTTAAAAATATTTTTTGAGGATGGGAGGGGGTTAGTGACCACTGGGGGAGTAAGGGAAGGTCATCCCCGATTCTCTCCGGTGGTCATCTGGTCATTTCAGGCACCTTTTTGTGCCTTAGTCGTAAGAAAAACAGGTCCGGGTAAAAACGTCCAAGTGTTCATCAGGGACGTCCTTTTTTTTTTCGATTATGGGTCAAGGACATCCAAGTGCTAGGCAAGCCCGCCTTTGCTATGCCTCCGACACGCCCCCTTGAACTTTGGCCATCCTTGCAACGGAGTGCAGTTGGGGATGTCCTAAATCTGGTTTCGATTATACCGATTTGGATGTCCCTGGGAGAAGGACATCCATCTTCCGATTTATGTCGAAAGATGGTCGTCCTTCTCTTTCGAAAATGAGCCCATTAGCGGACCAATGTTGGTGTAGTTGGTTGAGTGAGGTCTATGCCATGTTGACAACCTGGGTTAGAATCTTGCTTTTATCATCCTCACTTTAATATTCCCTTATCTCTTGTTTGTCTTGTTTGTCTGTCCTAATTAGATTGTAAGCTCTGTCGAGCAGGGACTGTCTCTTCATGTTGAAGTGTACAGTGCTGCGTACGTCTAGTAGCACTTTAGAAATGATAAGTAGTAGTAGTAGTAGTAGTTCTTCCTTTAATAACTGATCAGATGTCATTTGCAGTGACTATTGTTTACTTCTCTTCTTGGCTTTGTTATGGCAGCATCTCTTTTAATATGATTGATGCTGTCCCTTGTATGTAGGGAAAATAATTATTCACGGCACAGTGTGCATACATTACAAAGCCACACTGATGCCTGTATCCATCAAATCCAGTGAATAGTTGGCCAAACACTTAGAGGCCTAGTTGCAAAGGTGCAGCAAAACGTGTCCTTAGCATGCCCTTATACAGGTCTTTCCTGTGTGCTAAAGCCACGTTTTGCCACAGCCAGAAAATGGCTGATTTTCCATTTTCTAATTTAATGGCCATGTGCTAATATTTCTATTAGTGCCCAGCCATTAACTAAAATTAGCACACAAGCCCTTACCACCACCTATTTTTAGGGGGTAAGGGCTCACATGCTAATCCCGAACTAATCAGCGTGCAGCAATTCTGATGTGCTAATAATTAGCACAGAAATGCCCATTCTCATCCCCTCAGACACACCCTCTCAGTTAAAAAAATAAAAATATTTTTTAGTGTGTGGGTAGTGTGCTGTTCAATTTATATGTTAGTCCACTGTCACTACTTTTCAATCCTTAGGTATTAGTTCTTATTCATATGCTGATGATTTCCTTTTGATCCATTACATTAAAACACTGACCTAGCACCAATTCAAAATTGTCTTGAGGAGGTGGCCGATTGGCTGGTGAAGCATAAATTGGTATTAAATCCAGATAAAACCATAACTGCATGGATAACGGGCCCTGGGCCTACTCCATCTTTAACACCTACTCTGTTTAGTAAACAAATACCTACAGTACAGTCATTCAGATACCTAGGTATTATTATTGACTCTTCTCTATCTTTTACTGAGCAAATATCTGATCTGACAAAGAAATCTTTTTATCAACTGCGCAAACTACGTTCAATCCAAAATTCCATAAACAAATCTTCATTATGTACACTAACTTATGCTTATATTCTATCATGCTTGGACTATTGTAATATAGTTTATGCAGGTCTTTCAAAACTTAACGTAAAACGACTACAGACGATTCAAAATACTGCAGCTCACATTATTTGTAGAGCTTCAAAATATGACAGAATTACTCCACTGTTATATCAATTGCACTGGCTTCCAATAGAAGCTAAAATAAAATTTAAAATTCTTACATTGACACACAAAGCATTTTACTTATCTAGTCCATCGTATTTGTCTAATCTTATTATCCCTTATACACCAGCGCGGACACTTCGGTCATTGACAGACAATAGATTGGTAATTCCATCTAAAGCTAGATGGGAATCAACGCGAACATCTGAATTCTTCTTCTTAGCCCCTACCCTTTGGAACTGCCTTCCCAAAGAACTTAGGCTTGAAGATTCCTACACTCATTTCCGCAAAATTTTAAAAACTCATTTTTTTTCGAGATGTATTTGAAGATAATGTTTAATACAAAACTAAATATAAAATAACGGAAAGGGATAGGAGAAGAGAAGAAAGAAGAAGGGGGGAGGGAGAGAATAGGAGAAAAGGGGAAAGAAAGGTTGGAAAAAATAAAAAAAAATAAGAGAGAATATATTTTTCTTTTCTTTTATTTCATTTTAGATTTTATCGAATGTTTTTATGATTATGATTATAGTTTAAGTAATTCGTATGAATTGTTTAATTGACTGGTCTGGTTTGCTGTGCTTTCCTATCATAAATGGATTTCAGAGTGTGTTTTATAGTATTTAATGTTATATTTTAATGTTACATTACATTGTAAACTGTTCTGACTTACTTTTGTAATAAGTGACGGTCTAGTAAATGAATAAACGATAAACGATTTACTGCGGGATGCCTCAGCACACGTTAATACTTACTGCAGATTGTTAAACTATAGTGACTACTTAATGAATCAATAAACTATAACATAATTAAAAGGACCTCAGAAATGTTGCATGTCCATCATGCAGCCAATAGATATCAACCTGTTTAAATATGATGGCTATTATTTCAATCGCTGGAATCTTCTATGAGTTCAAACTGTAATATAAAGTGTCCAATATTAGAATGACCAAAATGAGAATGTCCAACATAACAAATAGTGAACAACAATCATGTCCAAATAGATAGATAGATATGTATGTGTGTGTGTGTGTGTGTTTGTGTGTGTTTGTGTCTGGAGCCACCAATCAAAAGAAGACCACTTGTCTTGGATGATCAAATCCCTCGTCCAACTCCACACAGGTTTCAAAATTCTTGCTTCAGCGACTTGAGTTGGTAACAGCGACAACTTCCAAACTCTTTCATTCGTAATACAAATATGGCACTGAACACTCCCACCAGCATGTGCTTCAGAACTTCCTGAAATGACATCAACAAAAACCTTTATCAATAAAACAACTTGTTAATATGTATAGATGGCATTGAACTGATGTTAATGAAAAGACAACCCAAAATAAACTTTAACAGGTCAATATTCAGTCCGCAATGGTCAATATTTTTTTTCATGCAGTTGTGGAATCTGTTGCTGGAGGGTGTGGTTTAGGTTATAAAAATAGTGGGGTTCAAAAGAAATTGACTTTCCAAATTTCGTTTGAACCCCATTATGCTAGAAACCAGAACCAAATCCTTCAGCCACAGATTCCAGAGCTGTTAAAAAAAAACAACTTGGCATTCTTTCAACTTTATTTTTTTTTTCTTTTTTAAATTGATTTTTAAAACAAACAATTCCACAACACATGCATACATAGTTATCATATTAGTTACAGGTCTCAAATGCATTTTTCAGTCTGTTTAACATGATTTGAATGCATGGAATGTATTTTATCTGAACTTTCAAAATGTTCTTTTAAAATATACCTTTTTGTTAAAGGTATGGAGGATTGGGGTCTTTGTCAACTGATTAGAAGTCCAACTCGTCAAGTTGGGCACTCAGATTTTTTTTTTTTTTTTTGCATATTGAATATTGGGGTGAATTTGAGAATTGGGGAGAGTTGTTCACTCCTATGATTGGATCAATTTTGTGTAATTATGAAGGTGTTTTGTGAGAAAGAAAAAAGTGGGTGGTTGAAAACAGGGGTAGAATGTCTTGGGGTAGAACTGAGAAGGATCAGCAAAGTGAATGTTTGAATAGAAAGCTGTGTATGGAAGAGAATGATCCTTTGAGTGGGTGAGCAGTGAAGTGACTTCAGAGACTGGAAGTGGCTATAGATAAAACTGTTCCTCTGTAGCAATGTAGGGAAATGGGATGTATGCCAATGCCTTTGTTTTCAGATGCTTTGAATGAATTGAAAGGGATGTTAGCAAATTTGTATTATACAGAGGTTTTGTTTTTTTGGTTTTGTTTTTCTTTAGAAATATAAAATCAAAAACATGCTTTGACAAACTCTAAAGGAAGCAAAGAACTACAACCATAAACACAGAAGAAATTATATTTATTTATTTATTTATTTATTTATTTATTTATTTATTTATTTATTTATTTATTTATTTATGTATGTATTTATTTATTTATTTATTACAGTTGTATCCCACATTTCCTCACCTATTTGTAGGCTCAATGTGGCTTACATAGTACTGGAGAGGCGTTTGCAGACTCCGGTGTGAACAAATACAAAATGATGTTGTGGTAAGATAAAGTTCATGTGGCACAGCCACATTAGGGAATCATAGAACGAAAGAGTTGTGTTATGTCCATTACGTGCTTTAGTTTGGTTGTGTTGCAGAGATCAGGCATTTAAGTTGAATCGGTAGGGTATGCCTTTTTAAACAGGTCATTTTTTAGTAATTTCCTGAAGTTTAGTTGGTTGTATATCATTTTCAAGGCTTTTGGTAATGGGTTCCACAGTTGTGTGCTTTTGTAGGAAAACCTGGATGCGTAAGTTGATTTGTATTTAAGTCCTTTGCAGCTTGGGTAGTGCAGATTTAGATAAGTTTGTGTTGATTCGGATGTGTTTCTAATTGGTAAGTCGATCAAGTCTATCATGTATCTCGGGGCTTCACCATAGATGATTTTGTGAACGAGGGTGCAGATTTTTAAGGCGATGCGTTCTTTGAATGGGAGCCAGTGTAGTTTTTCATGGAGGGGTTTTGCGCTTTCAAATCGTGTTTTTCCAAATATAAGCGTGTTTTGAGCGGTCTGAAGTTTCTTTAAGGTTTGTTCTTTACATCCCGCATAGATTCCATTGCAGTAGTCTACGTGGCTTAGTACCATTGATTGTATCAGCTTGTGAAATGTTTCCCTCGGGAAGAATTGTTTCACGC
This sequence comes from Microcaecilia unicolor, assembly GCF_901765095.1. Taxonomy (NCBI): domain Eukaryota; kingdom Metazoa; phylum Chordata; class Amphibia; order Gymnophiona; family Siphonopidae; genus Microcaecilia; species Microcaecilia unicolor. Next base: position 471,825,580 of record NC_044031.1, read on the forward strand.
GTTTGAGTTTCCACATTGAGTGGAGCATGTTCTTTGTTGTGGATGCCACTTGGCTCTCAAGTTTTAAGTTACGGTCCATTGTAACGCCAAGGATTTTCAGGCTGTCTGAGATAGGAAGGGTGTGATCTGGGATGTTGGTGCTTGTGGGGTTGTCCGCGCTGTGTTGGGATGAGAGGATGAGAAAATGTGTTTTTTCTTTATTGAGTTTTAGTTGAAATGCATTTGCCCATGAGTCCATGATGTTCAAGCTGAGCTCGATTTTGTTGGTGATTTCTGTCAGTTTGGTTTTGTAAGGAATGTATATTGTGACATCATCTGCGTATATGAAAGGGTTAAAGCCTTGGTTGGATAAGGACTTGGCAAATGGGATCATCATTAAGTTGAATAGAATCGGTGATAGTGGTGATCCTTGTGGTACTCCAAAGCCTGCTTTCCACAGTGATGATATGTTTGAATTTGATTTTACTTGATATGTTGTTGTGGTTAGGAAGCCCTTGATCCAGCAAAGTATGTTTCCACCAATCCCGAACTTATCTAATAATCTTATTAATATATTATGGTTTACCATGTCGAATGCACTAGACATGTTGAATTGGAAGAGAAGGATGTTTTTGCCTGTTGCTATTTCCTGCTTGAATTTGGCTAGAAGAGTGAGTAATACTGTTTCAGTGCTTTGTAGGGGTCGAAGACCTGACTGTGATTCATGTAATATTGAGAATTTGTTTATATAATCTATAAGTTGTTTGATTACCACGCTTTCCATCAGTTTGACCAACAATGGGATAGATGCTGCTGTATATAATCTAATGGTCCACAAAAAAAGGGTGGCGAAAAATCATAAACTATAGTAAGATGATATTTCTAAACAGAAACAAACAAGTATTTGGAGTAAATTTGTTTCTACTATTTTAGGGGTCCTTTTACTAAGCTGTGGTAAAAAGTGGCCTGCGGTAGTGCGGATGCGTGTTTTTGACGTACGTTGGGCCATTTTTTACTGCGTCTGGGAAAAAGGGCATTTTTAATGGGCTTGGAAATGGGTATCTGCCATTGGCATAGCCACAGGTGGGCTTAGGTGGGCCAGGGCCCACCCATTTATGGCTCAGACCCACCCAACAGTAGCACATGTTTAGTGGTAACTGGTGGGAATCCTAAGCTCTGCCAGCTGAAGATTTCCCCCTGATGGTAATGAAAACACTACTCTCCACACTTGGTGCCCACCCAATTATTGCCTAGGCCCACCCAAAATCTGCTGTCTGGCTATGCCCCTGGACTGTCTGCTAAAATTAAAACTAGCGCACACCTATTTATGGCCTGAACCCTTATCACCACCCATTGATCTAGCGGTAAGGATTCACATGCCACGTGCACTGTAACCATTTGGCGTGTGCCAACTGCCGATTACTGCTGGAAATGCTGCACACAGTAGAAAATAAAAAAAATAATTTCTATCGCCGGAATGAGTGCATGCCAAATCTGAAATTACCATCAGGGGTGTGCTAGCCTGGCGGTAGTCTCGTTTTGGCATGTGCTGCAAGCGCGTAGACCCTACCGCAGTTTAGTAAAAGGGCCACTTAATCTCCAGAAATAACATAGAAGCATAGGGGGCTTAAAAGGAGACACCCTTCTCTTCTAGAAAAAAAATCTCAATTGTGACTGTTCATTAAAAAAAAAACATCATTTTCTGCAAGGTAATAATAAATCTGCAATGAAATCTTAATTAGAAGGTCGCCTCTAGAGAAACAACAGCCTGTCTTAATTCAAGAAATTTCTTCCTTCTAGACAACATCCATTTAGAAACATCTGGGAAAATGTGTACCTTTCTCCCAGGAAATTAATATCACCAGAATGATAATAAGGGCTTAACATTGACTCTGGAGGAAAAACAAAAGAAACAATTAAAGTGCTTCTGCCAGAAATCTCTTCTTCCAAAAGAGTCCAATTTTGCTCACACATCTATGGGAGTAGAATTCACTTCAGGTTTTCCTATATGAGCCAAATAATAACATTTTTGCAGTGGAGGTGATACAGACTCAAAATATTCCAAAACCGTTTTCAAAAAAGTGAAAGAATAAATTTTTCACTGATAAAAATTAGATTGTGGAAAATTGAATAGTAAAAACACCCAACTAATATATGAGAAATTAGTAAACCCAATAGAAAATAATTATTAGAAATACAAAGATTTAACTAAACAATTTTTATAATGACTCTCATGTATATATAATCAAAAAAATCAAATTGAGAACATAAAGAGGAACCCGAATTATAGCTACATCATGCAAGGTTCCACGTTAAGAGTCACAGACCAAGAAAGGGATCTAGGTGTCGTCGTTGATGACACGTTGAAACCTTCTGCTCAGTGTGCTGCTGCGGTTAAGAAAGCAAATAGTATCTTAGGTATTATTAGGAAAGGAATGGAAAACAAAAATGAGGATGTTGTAATGCCTTTGTATCGCTCCATGGTGCGACCGCACCTTGAATATTGTGTTCAATTCTGGTCACCGTATTTCAAAAAAGATATAGTGGAATTAGAAAAGGTGCAGAGAAGGGTGACAAAAATGATAACGGGGATGGGACGACTTCCCTATGAGGAAAGGCTAAAGTGGCTAGGGCTCTTCAGCTTGGAGAAAAGGCAGCTGAGGGAAGATATGATAGAGGTCTATAAAATAATGAGTGGAGTGGAACGGGTAGATGTGAAGTGTCTGTTTACGCTTTCCAAAAATACTAGGACTAGGGGGCATGCGATGAAGCTACAATGTAGTAAATTTAAAACGAATCGGAGAAACATTTTCTTCACTCAACGTGTAATTAAACTCTAGAATTCGTTGCCAGAGAATGAGGTAAAGGCAGTTAGCTTAGCGGAGTTTAAAAAAGGTTTGGACGGCTTCCTAAAGAAAAAGTCCACAGACCATTATTAAATGGACTTGGGAAAAATCAACTATTTCTTCATTTCACTTCTACTCATTCTACACCACTCAAGGATTTTGTAGACCTCAACCATATCTTCCCTCAATCATCTGTTTTCAAAGCTGAAAACTGCTAACCTCTTTAGCCTTTCTTTATATGAGATAAGTTGCATTCCCCTTATAATTTCTGTCACTCTTCTTTGAATCTTTTCTAATTACACTACATCTTTTTTTGAGAAACGGGGACCAGAACTGAATGCAATACTCAAGGTGAGGTCACACCATAGAGTAATACAGAGGCATTATAGTGTTAGTCTTATTTAACATCCCTTTCCTAGTAATTCCTAGCATCCTGTTTATTTTTTTTTGGCTGCCGCTTCACACTGGGCAGAAGATTTCAGCATATCATCTACAACAACTCCTAGGGCCCTGTTTACTAATATGCACTAGCATTTTTCTAAACTCTCAGTTTTCCTCATTAATGTACTCTTATCATTAGCCATAGTGCCCTAAAAGTCCTTTCGCTCTACCAAAGAAGATTCCAGATCATATATCCTATCTTGCAGTTTAGTTATTGAGGATAATGAAATTAGAATAAAGAATGCACAGACCTGATGTAAGCTCCTTACAACTGTCCATAATACTTCCAAAATTACTACTTCAGGCTTTACTAGAGGTTATAAGGTGGTTATAGTCAACAGGAAGAGGGTCTGAGATACCACAATGCCTCCTCCTTCAATGCCAGCAGCTTTCTCTTCATCTGAACCATTAGTGCCTTCCTCCGTATCCGCCATCAATGCTAATACCGAAGCTAATACCTCCCAAGCAGGCATTGATGGCACATTCTGACTCACTTCTCCAGTTTCACTTCTGGGCTCTTCCCTACTGCATGGTAATTGTGTGCCAAGTGCTTTGGGGAATGGAGGATATTCTGGATTTCATGCATTTAGCAAAACATCACTGGAAAATCCAGGACCCTTCCTTGCCCCGACAGCAGCAGCACCTCCAATAGAAGAGACCACATAAGCCATTATTGCAGTCTGTCACAGTGATCCAGAAGATTTGGGGGGGGGGGGGGAGGGGAGTAACCCTAATCTTGCCCCTTTGCTTATGCATAAAGGTAAGAAAAGTTTAACAGCAAAATCTAAGCCAAATTGAGGAGCTTGCTGCCATCATATCTTCCTCCGACACCATCTTGGCCCCAAGTGTCATCTGTAAAGGTGAAGAGATCTTATTTCTCTGGGGTTCTATGTTTTCTAATTGTTCTGAGGAATTGTTTAACAGTGAGGGGCATAATCGAACGCGGACGCCCATCTCCATGGGCGACTATCTCCGAGGACGGTTCCGCGAAGGGGCAGGACAGACCGTATTTTCGAAAAAGTTGGGCGTCCATCTTTCTTTCGATAATACGGTTGGTGCCGGACAAATGCATCAGATTTGGGCGGATTTGAGCTGGGCGGTATCGGTTTTCAGCGGTAATGTAAACCGAAGGCGCCCAGCTCAAAAATGAACAACTCCAATGCATTTGGTCGTGGGAGGGGCCAGGATTTGTAGTGCACTGGTCCCCCTCACATGCCAGGACACCAACCGGGCACCCTAGGGGGCACTTGTAAAAAGTTTTTTTTAAATTAAAATACCTCCCAAGTCCATAGCTCCCTTACCTTGGGTGCTGAGCCCCCCAAAACCCACTGCCCACAACTCTACACCATTACCATAGCACTTATGGGTGAAGGGGGGCACCTAGATGTGGGTACAGTGGGTTTTGGGGGCGGTTTGGAAGGCTCCAATTTACCAGCACAAGTGTAACAGGTAGGGGGGATGGGCCTGGGTCCACCTGCCTGAAGTGCACTGCACCCACTAACAACTGCTCCAGGGACCTGCATACTGCTGTGATGGAGCTGGGTATGACATTTGAGGCTGGCATACAGGATGGCAAAAAAAGTTTTTAAAATTCTTTTTATTTGGTGGGAGGGGGTTAGTGACCACTGGGGGAGTCAGGGGAGGTCATCCCCGATTCCCTCCGGTGGTCATCTGGGCAGTTGGGGCACTTTTTGGGGACTTGTTCATGAAAAAAAAGAGTCCAAAAAAGCGGCCCAAATTCTCGCTACTGCTGCCCTTCTTTTTTCCATTATCAGCCGAGGGCGCCCAGCTCTCCTTGGACGATAAACATGCCCCAGACCCGCCTTCACCACGCCTCTGACACGCCCCATCAACTTTGTTCGTTCCCGCGACAGACTGCAGTTGGAGACGCCCAAAATTGGCTTTCGATTATACCAATTTGGGCGCCCATGAGAGAAAGGCACCCATCTCCCGATTTGGGTCGAAATATGGGCATCTTTCTCTTTCGAAAATAAGCCTGACTGTGAACTGATTGTTGCAAAACAGGGAAAAGAAAAACAAGGTATATGTTGATCTTCCTTGTGAACAGTTATCTAGTTTTTAAGCAGAGGAAAACTGATGTTCTTTGTTATAAATTGAAAGGGGTGAGACAAAGGAGGGGTTTATAAAAATAGGGGAGAGAGGGAGAATTTTAGCTATGGTATTGGAAGAATGTCAGATTCCATCCTTTTACTAAGCCGAGTGTCTACGTGCATTCAACGTGTACCAAAATGGAGTTACCACATGGCTACTGCGTGGCTCTTATGGTAATTTCATTTTTGCTGCGCATCCAATATGTACAGCTAAAAAATAATTTTTATTTTCTGCTGTGGCATTTGGTGCATGTAGGTCATTACCGACCGCTTACCGCATGAGACTTTCCCACTAGGTCAATGGCTGGTGGTAAGGCCTCAGACCCAAAATAGATGCGCAGCAATTTTCATTTTGCTGCATGTCCATTTTCGGCAAAAAGTTTTAAAAAGGCCTTTTTCACAGGTGCGCTGAAAAATGATTCTGTGTGCGCCCAAAACCTGCACCTACAGTACCGCAGGTCATTTTTCAGCGCACCTTAGTAAAAGGACCCCTTAGACTGGTTGGGAAGATTGATTCAGGGAATTAATCCCTCTTTTGTGGTCTTGATCCCTGTCACTCATGCTATTTGAAGTTTTCTTTCAGCGAAAAGGATAGAAATGATATATAGGATTTTGTAGAGAGCTTTGAGGGAAGGGTTGTTGAGTAATGATGTGCTTTGATTACACTAAGAATAAGGATTTAAAACCCTCATATTGCTCTAACTATTGGCCTATCTCAATTTTTATTTTTGTCTAAAGCAATTCTCTAGAGGGATTTGGAAGGTTTTTATAGACATAAGTTCTCTTTTGTACAGGACAATATGATTTTTTGATGAGTCTCAGTCTTGTTTTTTTCTGGGTCACAGAACAGAATCTGCATTATTGGCTGTGCAGGATGAAGTACTATGTTATAGGGTTGTAGGAATACAGGTCTTATTGATTTTATTAGATCTGTCTGTTGCATTTGATTTAATAGCTTGGGATATTTTGATTAAACTGTGATTGCTTGGGAATTAGATCTAAAATGCTGTAGTGCAAACTTTTGACCCTGGCAACTGCTTCTTTCAGTGTTTTCTCCTAACCTAGTTCATCATTTCATCACAGTCTCCCTTTTTGAAATTAAGTGCTACAGCAACTGTTTTTATTGTTTTCCTTCCAGTGATAACAAATTTCATTGTATTCTGATTACTACTGCCTAGTGGCCCCACCACCATTACCCATTGCACTAGGTAATGTATATCAGAAAGGACTAGAACTAAAGCCGTTTCTGCTCTGGTCAGTTCCTGGACCAACTGCTCAATGCAGGAGTCCTACAAACTTTATCTCTTTAGTGTGTTGTAATCAGACATTTACCCAATCAGTACTGGGGTTATTTATTTATTTATTTATTTATTTATTTATTTTATTTATTGGAACATTTGTTATACGTCATTTGTGGAGAACATCATGGCAATATACAAAAATTATAATAAAAGCAGATACTAAAACGACAAAAGACAAAAACATAGACAGATTTTAGACAACCAACTAGTGGAATACTAGGAAGTCATAAGAAGTAAGGGAGTTGAATAGCATAGTACAATATTTATCTAAAGTAGGTGCAAATGTCATAGAAAAATAGAAACATAGAAAAATGTAGGCATACAATCAGGCTTATTTTCGAAAGAGAAGGGCACCCATCTTTCGACACAAATCGGGAGATGGGCGTCCTTCTCCCAGGGTTGCCCAAATTGGCATAATCAAAAGCTGATTTTGGGCGTCCTCAACTGCTTTCAGTCGCAGGGATGACCAAAGTTCACAGCGGCGTATCAGAAGCATAGCAAAGGTGGGACTGTGGCGTGCCTAACACATGGGTGTCCTCGACCGATAATGGAAAAAAGAAGGGCGTCCCTGACGAGCACTTGGCCGACTTTACCTGGTCCTGTTTTTGTTACGACCAAGCCTCAAAAAGGTGCCCGAACTGACCAGAACACCACCGGAGGGAATCAGGGATGACCTCCCCTTACTCCCCCAGTGGTCACCAACCCCCTCCCACCCTAAAAAAAACTTTTAAAATATTTTTTGCCAGCCTCTATGCCAGCCTCAAATGTCATACCCTGCTGCATGACAGCAGTATGCAGGTTCCTGGAGCAGTTTTAGTGGGTGCAGTGCACTTCAGGCAGGCGGACCCAGGCCCATCCCCCCTACCTGTTACACTTGTGGTGGTAAATGTGAGCCCTCCAAAACCCACCACAAACCCACTGTACCCACATGTAGGTGCCCCCCTTCACCCCTTAGGGCTGTGGTAGTGGTGTACAGTTGTGGGGAGTGTGTTTTGGTGGGGTTTGAGGAGCTCAGCACACAAGGTAAGGGAGCTATGCACCTGGGAGCAATTTCTAGGGTGCCTGGTTGGTGTCTTGGCATGTCAGGGGGACCAGTGCACTACGAATGCTGGCTCCTCCCATGACCAAATGGCTTGGATTTGGTCATTTCTGAGATGGACGTCCTCGGTTTCCATTATCGCCCAAAATTGGGGACGTCCACCTCTAAGTATGACCATCTCTAAGGTCGACCTAAATTTCATGATTTGGACATCCCTGACCGTATTATCGAAATGAAAGATGGACACCCATCTTGTTTCGATAATACAGGTTTACCCACTCCTTTGCTGGGACATCCTGCAAGGACGTCCTCAGGAAAACTTGGGCACCCCTTTCGATTATGCCCCTCTATATGTCCTATCCAGTCTGCTCCTGGGTGGGCTAGCCAGCCTTTGACCCTTACATTCAGAAGCAGCCAGGTAAAGCTATGTTGCCGCATCTCAAGAAAGGTATAGTGGAATTGGAAAAGGTGCAGCAAAGGGCAACGAAAATGATAGCGGGGATGGGACGACTTCCCTATGAAGAAAGACTAAGGAGGCTAGGGCTTTTTAGCTTGGAGAAGAGACGGCTGAGGGGAGACATGATAGAGGTATATAAAATAATGAATGAAGTGGAACAGGTGAATGTGAAGTGTCTGTTCACGCTTTCCAAAAATACTAGGACTAGGAAGCATGCGATGAAACTACAGTGTAGTACATTTAAAACAAATAGGAGAAAGGTTTTCTTCACCCAACGCATAATTAAACTCTGGAATTTGTTGCCGGAGAATGAGGTGAAGGCGGTTAGCTTGGCAGAGTTTAAAAAGGGTTTGGACGGTTTCCTAAAGGACAAGTCCATAGACCGCTACTAAATGGACTTGGAAAAATCCACAATTCCAGGAATAACATGTATAGAATGTTTGTACGTTTGGGAAGCTGCCAGGTGCCCTCGACCTGGATTGGCTGCTGTTGGGGACAGGATGCTGGGCTTGATGGGCCTTTGGTCTTTTCCCAGTGTGTCATTACTTATGTATATATGTACTTATAAGCCAAATGGCAAAATGAAGGCCTCCATTGAGTGAAAAATTTTGGGTTTACGATTTTTGGTATATGGGTTTACAATGTTGCATTTTTTACAAAGTTTGCAGAAAATTGCAGAAGTTTTTATGACCTATGTTTAAAATATACCTCACCATCTCTGCAGATTGATTAGCAATGGTTATTGGGGTCTTTTTCCTCCATGTGTGAGACAAAATGGCTGAATATATTTATATAAACATTTACAATTTATTGCCAGCATGTTGAAGAATGATTTTTTTATTACCTTATATTTATTGATTGCTCCACCATAACTCTTGCAGTACTTAAGGACACATCATGAATGTTATCATAGATGCATAAATAAATAGCATACAGGTTTGTCTCAAATGCATAAATTAGCAATACATACATTTCAATGAATTCTTCAGATCCTCAGATCAGATTCCTCCTTAATTCTTCCATAGGTGAAACACTGCTCTTCAGGTTTTTTTAACAGAGAGATGCTCAAAAGCCTTTGCTCTTAGGGCCCCAAGACAGGATAAAATGGCACTGAAACTGAGACCCCCTCTTAACAAGCTGGTGCATGCATGTAATTGTCTGATGTTAGAGCACTGTGCCTGTTAGCTCTAGATTAAATATATTCCTCCTTCCTTTTTCCTGGTGTTTGTTTATTGAACATGAAGATCATTGCATGGTGTCAAGAGCAGTAAATGAGAAAGTTACTGGAGAAAATTTGAGATCCAGCCCTTTGGGAAACTGGAATCAGAAAGCATAAGAAACAACATCAAGACAAAGAGAGATTGCTGTGCTTGTTTCCTCTGTAAAACTGCAACCTAACCAGCAAATGTGAATGTTTTGTAACCCGTATCCAGCCCAGAAATATTACAAAGACATGGAGTAAATTCAGGCAACTACAAATCAGTCTGCACATAAAATGTCATTGTGCAGACTTCTCTTCTTTTTTGAATTGCATTTTGACACAATATTATTCACTTTATGGAGTGGAATAAATACATTGTTTTATTTTTCTTCATATTGGTAAAGCCTATCACTTTGAATTAGGTACAAATACTTGGATATTTAAAGATCCCTTTAAAACTTCTGAGGTTGATATTCAAAAGGTTAGGCATCAGATAAGCAGATAGTAGTAGTAGAATTTATGCAGAGAGCAGCAGCATAACTGGACAAATGCAACATTCAGTTGTTGGCGGTTGTCAGAAACATGGATAAGTGCAGCGGCATATCAGTGCATTCTAGGACTGTGGTCACAGGTTTAGTAGATAACATCCAGCACTTCATCTGTGGACAACTTATGGCGCATGTCAAGTTATATTTATATTTAGGAGGAGGAGAGAAGCGAGAGCTGGGGCGTTTTTACCTGAAGCAGTGACTGTGAGTTTCCCAGGACATCCTGGTCCCACTGAAATCATCAACGTGGGACCAGCGCCTGGAGATTTAAGCCAGCTGCTTCCTGTGCTCAAGTGAGGAGGAGAGAAGCCTGTGAGTTTTCTGGGTCATCCGGGTCCCGCTGATATTATCAGCATGGGACTGGTGTCTGAAGATTTAAGCCATCTGCTTCCTGCGTCACTGCTGAGGGGCATGGCCAAAGGGACATCCTCTAAAGGGCATGCCAGGCCTCTTGAGAGCCCCTTTGCAGCCCTGGTGGAGCCCCGGTGCACTTGTCTCCTGGTGAAGTCATGCCCTGCCTAAAGTACTGTTTGCTTCTAATATTGGGACTTGTGTATTTACTATGGGGAAGCGGAAGGCAAAAGTTAAGCATTTGAGTGCAATCACTCCTTTAGCCCCTGGCCCCATTGAAAAGCACTTGGTTTGGCTTAATAAAACCACTCCTTCCTCTTCTCTGGCAACAGGAAATGAATCAGGTGTCTAAGTTCAGGGGAGAGGTTTTTCTTCCACCCACCTATTTCTTCCCTACTTTCTCACTGAAATCCACAATACAGCATTGCAAATAACAAAGCAAACTCTGAAGCACTGACAAATACATTTTGAATATAATCCTCTCCCATTCTCAGACCTCTCAAAAACTCCCCAAACTCCCCTTACACCCCCCCCCCCCTTGATCCCCTCCTAACAGAGAGAATTCAAAGCCAATATGGCAGCAAGCTCCAACCACTGCCTTCAGCCCAGATAATGGGCAAGATAGGCTTATGCCATCTCCTGTCATTAAACATCCTTGGAACAGAAGCTGGAAAGCCAATGCAAAGTATCAGGATCAGGTGGTAGGGCAGGTAAAACAAGCTTGGCCTGATATGCTGCTATCTCACACTTTTCTATTTTACAGGAACATCTGCAAGGAGAAGCTAAGGCACCTCTTTTGTATGGGTTGGCGCTCCATGGTTATGAACCCACCAAGGCCAAGAAATGTGAGAAAGAACTGGACTACAGATATGTTCCCACCAGAATGTAGAGGATATGACCGTTTCCATCATGTACAATGAGGTCAGCCATCATTGTATGTGGCATGAGGTACATAGTGTGTTTGTTAGTCTCTATTGTGTGTACTGTCTGTATAAACAATACACAGGGTTCACTGTATGAAATAAATGCTAAAAGGTGGATGGAGTAATGTAGCGATACCAGAACGCCATCAAAGCACATGACATTGTAGCTCCCACCCTCCCATTCTTTGATATTGTTGGACAGCAGATATGGAATCCTTTATATTTCACATGAAGAGTCAGCCTCCTCGGGACCCCATCAGGTAGGACCATACATCCATGCATTATATCTATGATTTCTCATATACAAGTTACACCGTTCTTAATGTGGCCTAATGAGCCAGATATGCAATGACTTTATAATGTCACTTGGCAGCAGAGTTTCAGGTGTGTGGATGATGTGAGTTGCCTCTTTCTGGTGTAAAACGGTGATACCAGTGCCCCCAGGCATACAGATATGTCTAGGGACTAAGATAGTTAATGCTTCTCGCAAGGAGGTTACTTAACTTAGACCATTGGTTTGAGGGTACATTGAAGGCACCATGGACTGTGAGTGTGGTACTACTTACTACTACTACTTATCATTTCTATAGCGCTACTAGACGTACGCAGCGCTGTACACTTGAACATGAAGAGACAGTCCCTGCTCGACAGAGTTTACAATCTAATTGAAGTTCTCCCTACAGGCAAAGTGTGTTCGGAGTAGGGAGGGTGTTCAAATCACAAATCTGTTACAGAGAAGGCAGCCATATCTGGTTGGCATTTGTGTGGCAATCTCTGACCTGTCGTTTGTTGAATGTATTTTAATTGTATATGCTGATTTCTTATAATTAATAAAAACAAACATAAAACATAAACATGTATATGTTGTCAGTAGGAATTTGGGACACTGCAGCACTAGGTACATGGAATCTCATAGGGTTGAATTTCCGCATTAGGTCTGGTTTTGGACTAAGTGGGACAACTGAGCACATTAACACCACATCCTTGCAGTACTGCATCCTTCTAATCCAAATCTCTGGGGCATTTAGCTGATAGGAAGTGCTAGGATTATGGGACATGACACTGGGCAGCCAGAACAGCAGCTGCCATTTGCTGTAAAGGCCACTTATAAAAACTTTTGTGTCTAATTGTCCCTTTAAGTAGCATCTATAAATATTTGAGAATACAGTTCACAATAAAATAATACTTTTTATCAAAGATGTATTCTGTCAAAATGTTTTATAAAACCACTTCACATTTGCTAATAACAATAAATAGCTTCTTCACAATAGAAACCCCCTATTTTACAGAGTATCACAATCATATTCTGAGCTATTATGAATTAAGGCAAAGAATATTATTCACACTTAAATACACATATCATTAATGTTATCTAAATATTACTTATCTTAGCAAAGAATTATACAAGAAATTCTTCAGCAATATTCCCGTAACAGATAACAATTTCATCATCAAATCCTTTGCCTGAAAAGAGTGTACTCAGCCAGGGGTGACCTTTATATCATCTTACTTTCAATCCAAACTTTTTCAATCTCTTGTTAGACCAAATGAGAGATCCCCCATGTAAAATTCCTCAATGACAATTTAATAGATTGCTCAAATGATTGCCAGTTGGAGAATCCATTCATAATGTTCAATTCATAACTCTAAATTTCAGTTTACAGCTCGACACAGAGCTGTGTTTCGCTTTACAGCATCATCAGGAGCTGGATATCATGCCACAATGCTGCATTTCACAGCTGATCAAAAAGCTGGATATTTACACAAAATGAAACTAAATTAACACCTACCCAAATAGCATAAACACATTCAAACAATAAAAGAACCTAATAATACTTATTTGAATCATACCTCACATCTTTGCATATAAGGATAGCAAGGAGGGTCCTATCTCAGGAGTTCTCCTGCTCTTGAATGAATAGTTGCTGACACATGCATTATATCAGCCAAAACGCATGCACCTTGCATCATAATTCATGTCATTCAATACCATTATTTAGACCTAATGGGTGGACAGATTGCCAGGAATAAATCATTGTCTGCTGACATTGCAATAAACATTGTGATACATTACCACCCTTGCCAAGATGAATCTGTTTCTGCACTACAAATCTCAAATCTTCAACAGTATGTTGAAACTCCATCCAATGAGTAACCAAAGGGGCTTCAGTTTTATGTAAATGAATATTGCTTAAATGTTCTCCTATCCACAATTTTATTTTTATAGCAGTTTGCTCTATGTACTACTTGTTACATGGGCAAATAACACTATATACCACTGCTGCCGAATTACAATCAAAATGACCTCTAATAACAAATTCCTTACGAGTTATCATATTGTAAACCTTATTAGTTAATAAAACATATTTACAATATACACAATTGCCCCGCATTTTCTATAATTTCAACCATTTTGTACTTATAACTTGAGAACATCTTAGCCAGATTTCTACCTGTTCTATAATCAAATTTGGGTACTTGGTCAAAAACCGGATGAATTTTCAAAATATCCCAATGTTTTTAAATTGCTTTCCGCAAACTCATTGCCTGAGTAGAATGTGGAAAAGCACAAACTAATCTATCTTCCCTATTATGTTTACTACTTTGAAGCAGTCATTCTGTATGTGCATTTTCAGCTTGTTTATAAGCTTTAGGTAGCATGTCAAGGACACAGAGAGACACCTCATTGTGAACAGTCGTAAAGTGCAACAACAAAAGTGCTACATATACAGATACAGATAGATATAGATACATATGACTCAAATTGATCTGGAAGCCAGACAGATGAGTATAGTAATGGCAGTGGCAACAGCCATTTCCCTGTGGATATCATAAACAGTATATGAGAATTTATTTATTTATTGCATTTGTATCCCACATTTTCCCACCTATTTGCAGGCTCAATGTGGCTTACAGAGTTTTGTTATGACGTAGTCATTCCAGGATATCAGATACAATTGGTAATGTACAAAGCTTAAGTAAAGAAAGAGAGAAGGAAAGTGTAAGGCAAGTTAGTCTAGAAGGTGGAATTTCATAGCTGGGTAGGTTGGTGAAGTAATTTTGTAGTCTATGGGTTCTCTTTGTAGGCTTTGTTGAATGGCATGTATACCTACTACTGTTCCTTTCAGTGCATGCAATTTAATTTTTAATTTTTTTGCATTTGTATCCCACATTTTCCCACCTATTTGAAGGTTCAATGTGGCTTACATAGTTTAAATAGCATTGTCATTTCAGGATATCAGATACAGTTAGTATTGTGTAAAGATTAAGTAGGGAAGAGAAAGGAAAGAAGGGATTGATTAGGGTAGTAATAGAAGGTGGACTTTCATAACTGAGTAGGTTGGTGGGGTGGTTTAGTGAGGTTATCGATTATCGGTTCTCATTGTAGGTTTGGTTGAAGAAGTGTGTCTTCAGAGCTTTGCGAAAGGTGGTTATTTCGTTGATTGTTTTCAGGTCTGTAGGTAATGCATTCCATAGCTATATGCTCCTGTAAGAGAAGGTAGTGGCATGCACCAGCTTGTATTTTAGTCCTTTACAGCTGGGGGGGCGTAGGTTGAGAAATTTGCGAGATGATCTTGTGGCATTTCTGGGAGGTAGGTCCACGAGGTTTAGCATGTATATTGGGGTGTCTGCATGAATGATTTTGTGTACAATCGTGCAGATCTTGAATGCAATTTGTTCCTTGAGTGGGAGCCAGTGGAGTTTCTCTCTTAAGGGTTTTGCATTTTCATATTTGGTTTTTCCAAATATGAGTCTGGCGGCAGTGTTCTGGGCAGTTTGGAGTTTTTTGATAGTCTGTTCTTTACAGCCAGCGTACAGTGCGTTGCAGTAGTCCAGATGACTTATTACCATTGACTGTACCAGGGTACGGAAGATGTGTCTTGGGAAGAACAGTTTTACTCTTTTGAGTTTCCACATGGAGTAATGATTGGCTATGCTGAGATGATACATTGCATACAGTCCACTACATATGTCTACCTCCATGCCCCAATATTCACATGTATAGGTGTGTCCCAGATAGGATATAACCCCAGACATGTACATGTATCCTGTCGTGCTGGTTGCTAAAGGTGTACAACAAATGTTGTGCTCATCTAGATATCATTGAATTGGCATGCTATGGTTGAGAGAATAGAACCACAAACATGTAAAGGAAAGTGGATGGGATTTGATATGCTGCCTTTCTATGGTTACAATCGAAGCACTTTACATATTATACACAAGTACTTATTTTGTACCTAGGGCAATGGAGGGTTAACTCTATCATATCTCCCCTCAGCTGTCTTTTCTCCAAGCTGAAGAGCCCTAGCCTCTTTAGCCTTTTCTCATAGGGAAGTCATCCAATCTCCTGTATCATTTTGCTTGTCCTTCCCTGTACCTTTTCTAATTCTGCTATATCTTTTTTCAGATGTGGTGACAATTGCACTATGGAGCATTTCAAAGATATTATAATATTCTCAGTTTTTGTTCTCCATTCGTTTCTTAATAATTCCTAACATTTTCAGATTATTTATAAATATGTTAAAAACAGAAGAGGGTCTGATCCAAGATGGCCACTCCTTACTGCTGACGCCCGCGTCTGCTCTCTGTGTCCCCAACGCTGTGTTCATGTATTCTAAACTGTGATGCCCAAGAGAAGAGGCCGGTCAGCTCCCGCTGCCTCTCTGTGACAAGGCTTACCTTCTGGCTCTGGTATGATTGCTTCGTACTTTCAGAGAGTCGGGACCCCTGTATAGGGCTACCATATTTGCGGAGACAAAAAAAGAGGACAGAAAAAATTTAAATGGTTGCTACTTTTGCTAAGGAAATATTTAATCATAGTTAATGAACACACATCAAACAATGACTTAATTACAGTACAGCAGTAGAAAATCTACTCTTCAAGAACTTCTGGATTTGAGTTTGACTGAATCTGAACCTAAACGTACTTATCAGAAGAGTGCATATCACTCAACAACTTTGGCTTCTGAGATACATGTGAAAGTCTTTGCATGACATATGCTTAAAGTCCTGCTGCACAAACAAAATTCCTTTGACAGATTCAACCAACAGGGGAGCAGAGAGGGGATCAGCAATGCCTTTCTCTCTGTTTAGCACCCTCATGTGTCCAGACTGATTAATAAACCAGAGACAGTCTCATTAAGTGGGTAGGTCATAGGCACATAAAAGAAAAAGAGGACATTTCCCTAAAAATTAAAAATCCTAGAGGACATATGGTAACCCTACCCCTGCAGATATGTTGGAGGGTAACCTGTTGGAGCGTGCAGGGGTGAATGGAGACCCTGGAACACTCCTTGGGTTGGAGCTATCGCTCAGCCCTGACTTGAGAGCTCCTCCTCCACAGCCACAAGGCAGCAGTTCCCCACTAATGGTGTCTCAAGCTCCGTTGCCCAAGGAAGGGATAGGAGCGGTGAAGCGAGAGGTGTTTGACCAGCCCGAGGGAGCTCGGTGTAGTGAGGAACAGCAAACCTTGATGGGAGAAAGTCTGGCTATTTCACCTAGCACATTGGAGGAGGGTGCAGCTGCAAGTTTGAAGGAAGATTCTTCTGCTAAAAAGAACTCTGAGGTACAGATGATTTCATTTCCCTTAAATGTATCTAAACCTGCTGAAGTGACTCTAGATACCTTATGGAGCTTGATAGTCGATTTGGGTAAAGCAATGTGTCCCCAAGTTCAAAAACTATCACAAGACTTAACTGCTTTGGAAAAAAAAGTTAAAGAAACTGATTTAGGATTAGAAAATTTAATTCAGCAAAACAAAATACAAGAAAAAAGAATTGCAGCATATACACTCTCTTCAAAGGTCTACTATAAAAGACTTGACATATCTAAAGAGAAAAACTGAAGTCCTTGAAAATTTATCTAGGATAATAATCTCCGTATTCCTAATTTTCTGAAAATATTCACAGTTTCTCCTCGAGATATGCTGAAAAGATATATTAAAGAAATCTTTGGAGTGCGAGAAGAAATTATTACCCCTTTTTCGCAAGTATAATATTTACCAGCTAAATCGGCAGTTTCTCAGCCAGACCAGGGCAATCAGGAGTTAGATGTCTCTGCCTTGTTGGAGTCCTCGGAACTGGTTGTGGCGTCAACACTGATTGCCACAGTAGCTTTATTACCTGATGAAAACTACTTGTTAAAAATGTTTTTCAAAAATAAAGATAAGATCTTCGACAAAAAATACATATATTTCCAGATGTTTCTAAAGATACTCAAAAGAGACGCCAGAAATTTTTGTTAATGAAACCCGGAGTCCTTCAGCTAGGAGCTACTTTCTTTCTTAGATATCCCTGTAAATGTGTCATCAGATAACAATCAGTTAAATATGTTTTTTATGAACCCTCCCAACTTACAGCTCTTTTCTCAACTAAAAGAATTATTGGGGTAGCCCAATAATTGCTCTCTGTATAATTTTAATTGCAGGGATCTAGTGGTTTTATCAAATGTTTAAATTAAGAATATCCATAGTTAATATCTTGGATCACAAATGTGGACTTGAGTAATGACTGACATATGCAATATAAGGGGGTAACAGTGAGATGTGTACGTCTGACCTTTTATGTGAAGTCCACTGCGGCACCCCTTAAGGTGGCCTACTGCTCTGCAGGGAGGGATGTCTGTGTGGCCAGTCTACTAAGAATGCTGGTTTCCCCCCCCCCCCCCCCCCCCCCCATTCATCCCAATGGCTTGTTTTTGTGCATTTTTCCCTTGGATGCTTTTTTTCCAAAAATGGTTACAAAAGAAAAATGCACTGAGCACAAAACGTCTACAAATATCTAAAAAATAGCCATTTTCTAAACAAACGGAGAGACGTTTTTCAGGTTTGAAAATGACCATGTTCGCCATTTGATTTTTGGACTTTTCAGCAAAATATCCAAAGTTGGATTTAGACTTCGTATCAAAAATGCCCCTCCACATGAATTAATTAGTCAACAAGAGCATGTTAAAAAGCTATAGATTGTAATAAAAAGTGTTATTAAAAAATGTGGGAAACAAAAACACTCCAAAAGTTGGAAAAAAGACACATGAACCAAAGAAGGCAGATGAACCAAAAATGTACCAAAACGTTTTGGCCTGGCAAATTCTGATTAAATAGCTGCATATTTCAATATTAGGGTGCTCTAATGATATAAAAGTGACATCAGGTAATAAAGCTCTTGTTTCAGCAGATAGATTGATAATTAGAGAACCAGGTAATTATATCTGAACTCCCAAACCTACCCTAGTGACCCACAGTCATTTGGATTTTCAGGATATCCAAAATCAATACAGAACGTATGAGCTAAATTTACATACAGTAGAGTCCCAGTTCATGAAGATGTATCTTGTGAATATTCTGATAACCTGAATGGCTGTGGGACCCTGAACTAAACAATTATCTTATAGATATTTCTTCTCTTTTATCATAAAAGCAATTCAGAGCCAACTGTTATAATGAGAAGTTGCATGGCAAGCTCCCACATTAAGAGCACGGATCAATCTATCATTTTATGTGAGATTCTAAATAGCAAGGCAGATCTGATGCCAAGTAATACTGAATTCAAGCTATGCAACTATTTCTTCATTTATTACAAACTGGTTAAGTTATCAAGGCATATTTAAAAAGAAATGTTTATTAAACTATTGGCTGTTGTTTTTTTGCCAAGCATTTAATTGTTCAACGTAGAAATGCACAAGAGGCATCTTGCTTTCTAAGAGAACAGTTTCGTTAGAGAAAGCAAACTGTGGAGAATTAATGCATTTCCATTAATTAAAGAAAGAATTTTTTTCTAATTAAGTTATCCAAGAGTGTTTGAGATATGAAACTATGCAAACACAATGCTATTTTTTTCACTTAGGGGCCCTTTTACAAAGGTGTGCTAAAAAGTGGCCTGCACTACTTTTAGCTGTTCTAGCTATCATACAACAAAAATAATCTCATTCACACAATTCAAGGCCAGGCAAAAAAATAAAAGATAATTTGAATTGTAATATCAGATGGGGTTAAGTCAGTAGTTCCCAAACCTGGTCCTGGACACACCCCAGCCAGTCAGGTTTTCAGAATATCCACAATGAATATTCATGAGAGAGATTTGCATGCACTGCAGAAGTCTCGCAAGACTATCGAGACCTGCAAGACTACCTCAGGAAGTCTCGGCCACCATTTTAAAAACACGGTGGTGCCGGCAGGTGGGGGAATAGCGGCAGCAGAGCAGGCAGGAAACAACATGCTCACCCCTTCCCTGCAGAGACCACTAGACCACCAAGGCCCTTCAGGTAGGACCAGGGCAGTGGGGGCATCGGCTGCAGCAGTAGGGGGGCAGCAGTGCAACGGTAGGGGGGGTGTCGAGCAGCAGCTCTTTCCCTGGGGGCCCAGACCACTCTCAGTCTGCCCCTGAGTAATAGAAATAGAAACTGAAATGCAAGATATCAGAGATGCACATTTCCTAAAGCTGATACGCTACAATTAATACATTTTGGGGAAATAGATTTTTCTACTTTTGCTCCCAGAGCATTGCTTTGATCCCAGTGTCGCTTTTCTGGGCAAAACATAGTCATGTCAGGCTTTTAACTATTTATTTATTTATGATTTTAGTGGTGAATAAATTGTACATTTTGTGAAATTTTATTTTCCTGATGATTTGCTTCTTTTTGTATGCCATGCTGGATCTTGTGAATTGTCTGCCACCTGTTTTCTTGGACCTTTCTTATCCTGTCCAGTATCTCTTCTCTGTGTCCCTGTCCCTATGCTCCCTCTATGTCTGTATAGGCACTGTTCGATTGAATGAGTGCACAGATGTACAGTAAGTGCAATATTCTGTGAATGTGCTTGGACCGCCGAGGTCTTTTCCTCACCATAAAAGAACGTTCTGTAAATGAACTGTATTTTTATAATTTAGAAAATAAAAAAACTAAAAATTATTACAAAATTATTATTTGAACCTTTAGGCTGTAGGTTTCCCAGATTTTGTTGTTTGTGTGAGCACACTGGTTGGGTTGAAAGGAATTGTTTGCCATCTTTTTTAATTAATTAGCAGTAGCAATGTAAACAGGCTGCCTCTGGCTGGCCCCACCATGGCCTTTCCTCTGCCATGTCCCACCTCCTCTAATGTAACTTCCTGTAGATGGGATGCAGCAGACAGCCTGTTTACATTGCTACTGCTGTTGGTGTACGTTTTGGAGGGCCACAGGAGGGTGGGGAGGGGGCTATAGAGAGAAGCTGGACTCGTGGGTTTGAGGGGAAGAGGAAGGGAAAGAGATTAATGCAGTCGGAGGAAGCCAAGGATTAGAGGCCACTTTGGGTTTGACAGCAGATGGCTCATACCATTGAGGAGCCCTGGCCTTCTTGCCAGGCATGCTTAATGGTAGTTACACCCCTACTGCCATACAGAAAGGCTCTATAACTGCATCAGCTAGGCTGCCACCTTCCCTGCCACACATAATGGGATAGTTTCATGTATTACAGGATGCCCTGTATACTTCCAAATATCACTGCTCCGAACAGGGATGAGCTCAAGTGCGTATTGAGGTAACCATCTCATCAAAACATCACTAATTAAAACTTATATTCCATACAATTCAAACTGGAAGAAATAACAATGTAGGATATATCAAACAAGGTAAAAGATAATTGTATCTCCTGGCTTCAATAGTGATTTTCTACAATAGTTATATAATTAAACAAGACTGCCTGATCACATGCCACTTATCATTATAAGCCCAATTTTATATTCATCAGTGTAAATTCACAGTACACATTCTTACATAATGGAAAAAAAAATGTGTTCAAATTACCTTAAACAAAACCAAACCTTTTAAATTTGTGTGATAAAAAAAATGTCTGTTTTCATGTGACACCAGCATTTGGCTTAGCTCCTCTGGGACACAGCTATCTCCGGAGGCTCAGATGATGATTCATCCAGCACCACTGTTGTTTTTGCAATCTGCCATCCTCAATAATATGTTCTGCAAAATTCATCTCCTATATAAAAAAGATGCTATTACAGCATAGCTATATCATCACTTTACAACAGTTACTCAAACTTTCCCTTTAGAAAACCTTCTTCTATGTATTCTCATGTGATCCATGTGCTCTGATGAGTGACCCCAGGTTCAATTTATTTATTTATTTTAAAAGCTTACATTCCACCTAAACGTAGGGAATTACAAAAAGAAAAGCTTACATAATCTGGAATTATCAATAAAACATAAAAACAACAATAGATCAACATCTACTGTATCAAACACAGAGGATATATCCGAAGTCACAAAAAAAAATTCCACTTCTCTTTCATACCCCCATCTCAGCATATCCACTGTAGATACCACCAAGGTCTCCACCTCATGAAAAGCATGAAAACCATATTGATGTTTATCCAACAACTGGATCCAGTCAACAAATTTTACCAACTGGCACAATACCACCTTTTCAATAACCTTTGCTATCAAAGGAAGCACAGAAATAGGCCTTTAATTTCCTAACACCAAAGGATCCAAATTACAATGCTTTAAAAATGGTAGCACATTTATACAAATCTGGTAGATATCCTGAACACAAAGATTTATTAACAATCTTCAACACTAGTGCCACCTTCTCTACCAACTAGCTGAAGAACAAGGGTACAATAAAGACTGGTTGGACTAATCTTACTCAATATAGAACATACCTTCTCTTCTGTCACCAGACGAAACATTGAGTACTCCTCCTCTACCACCTCATCCTCCACCAACACGCCACCCATTTCTATATTATCCATCTACCTCTCCAGACCTTCTATCTTACTTTCCAAGTACTCAATGAAATCATCCGCATTCGGCCCCAAACACCTATTAGAGCCCTCTCAACCATTCACCAAAAATTTGACAGTCTGAAACAAATTTTTGGGCCTATTAAGTGCACATTGCATATGGCTCCTATAATATTTACTATGTTCATCATCACAAACCCACAAATATTCTTGCAACTGTATTTAGCAACTCTCATAATCTTCATTATCACCAGTTTTTGTCCATATTCTCTCACTTTTTCTCAGCTCATGCTTCAGTTGCTGCAATGCAGACGTCCGCCATGGACGGGGCTTATTGCACTGCTTTACCAAAACATCACACACAGGAGCTATTGAATGCAAAGCCTTCTCAAAGGTAGCGTTCCACAGCTGTATCTAAAGAACAATCCTCTCCAACTCTTAATAAAGGAAGCCACATTCTATCTAAGTCCTTCAGCTCAATCATAGGGCGCACTTTTAAAAAACCCCATTCTTCACCAGTAGCATCCACCTCCTGTCCAACATTTAAAGTAAAAAAAGTGACCAAAATGATAAAAGGGATGGAACTCCTCTCATATGAAGAAAGACTAAAGAGGTTAGGGCTCTTCAGCTTGGAAAAGAGACAGCTGAGGGGATATATGATTGAGGTTTACAAAATCCTGAGTGGTATAGAATGGGTTTTTTATTTACTCTTTCAAAAAGTGCAAAGACTAGGGGACACTCAATGAAGTTACACTGAAATATTTTAAAAACAAATAGGAGGACATATTTTTTCATTCAACAAATAGTTAAACTCTGGTGTTGTAAAAGCGGTTAGCATATCTGTGTTTGAAAAAAGCTTGGACAAGTTCCTGAAGGAAAAGTCCATAGTCTGCTGTTGAGATAGAAATGGGGAAGCCACTGCTTGTCCTGGGATTGGTATCATGGAATATTGCTACTATTTGGGTTTCTGCCAGGTACTTGTGACCTGGATTGGCCACTGTTGGAAACAGGTCCTGGGCTGGATGGACCAATAGTTTGACCCAGTATGGCTATTCTTATGTTCTTATGTTTTAAATTATGAATGATCAGACCACCCAACATAGGTCACCATCGGAGACAGACATAAAATTACTCAACTCATTTGTTAACAGCAATTATAACATGATCAGGTTTGATATAATCTCTGGAGTAAGTACACACAGGAAATCCAATATGTTAGCATTTAACTTTCAAAAAGGGGATTATGATAAAATGAGGAGAATGGTTTAAAAAAAAAAAAACCTCAGAGGAGCAGCTGCAAAGGCAAAAAATTTATATCAGGTGTGGATGCTATTCAGAAATACCATCCTGGAAGCCCAGACCATATATGTTCCATGTATTAAAAAAGGAGGAAGGAAGGCCAAAGAATAGCCAGCATGGTTGAAAAGTGAGGTGAAGGAAGCTATTAGAGCTAAAAGAAAATCCTTCAGAAAATGGAAGAAAGATCTAACTGAAAATAATAGGAAACAGCATAAGGAATGGCAAGTCAAATGCAAAGTGCTGATAAGGAAGGCAAAGAGGGACTTTGAAAAGAAGATAGTGTTGGAGGCAAAAACATATAGTAAAAACTTTCTTAGGTACAGTATATTAGAAGCAAGAAGGCAGTAAAAGAATCAGTAGGACCACTAGATGATTGAGGGGTAAAAGGGACACTCAGGGAAGACAAAGCCATAGCAGAAAGATTAAATGAATTTTTTGCTTTGGTCTTCACTGAGGAAGATGTGGGAGAGAAAATAGTGCCAAAAATGGTATTCAATGCTGATAAGTCAGAGAAACTGAAACAAATCTCTGTAAATTTGGAATATGTAATGGGGCAATTTGACAAATTGAAGAGTAGCAATTCGCCTGGACGGCCCCATCAAGAAAGCCAGAGAGGCAGCCAAAGCAAAATTAACTGAATATTATGAGCCAAAGTACCTAAATATTTGAGGTCAGAAGCATACCATGTATTGTGAGGAGTAATCACGTCCTTAGTTAAATAAGAAATAAGAGGTAGCACTTTGGTCTTATCCCAATTAATTGAGTATCCTGAAAGTTTACCAAAGGATTGAAGCAATTACTAAATGTAAGAAATAGTAATAGTTGGGTGAGACAGATAAAGAACATCATCTGCAAAAACAGAGACCCTCATCTCCATCCATCTGAACCTAATACCTTGGATATGGGATTGAGATCTAATGCACATTAGCATGGGCTCCAAAGCTGAATTAAAAAGAAAAGGGGAAAGAGAGCACCCCTTTCTAGCACCTCTGGTAAGAGAAAAAGGGGGTGTATCAGTTCCATCTATATTCAATCTGGATGGGCAAGAGTACAATATTTTCACCATTTGAATAAATGAGTCACCCAGATTGAACCAATGGAGTGTAGCAAATATATACTTCGACTCAACAAAATCAAATTCTTTTTCAGCACCTAAGGACATGACACAGAGAGGTAATTTGGAAGCTCAAGCAGCTTGTAAAACATAGCAAAAAAAAACCTTGCATTGTTTGCGTATGATTCAAAGATAACCAATAGAGTGGATACCCTTTAGGGAGTAGAAATCATGAGAAGGGATCTCCAAACATTGGAAGAATGGTCAGTTAAAATTTAATGCCAAGAAGTGCAGAGTGATGCACTCCAAAAGAGATGTACCAGATAAGAAGGGAGAGATTGGTAAGCTCGGCTCAGGAGAGAGACATTGGGGTGATGGTGTCCAAAGATCTCAAGGTGGTAAAACAATGGGACAAGGCGGTGGCCAGGGCCAGAAGGATGCTAGGCTGCATAGAGAGGGATTTAACCAGCAGAAGAAAGGAGGTTTTGATGCCCCTGTACAAGTCGTTGGTGAGGGCCAACTTGGAATACAGTGTTCAGTATTGGAGGCCATATCTTGCTAAGATTATAACAAGACTTGAAGCAGTTCAAAGAAAAGTGATGAAAATGCTATGGGGATTGCGTAGCAAGACTCACAAGGAGAGATTTGCTGATCTGAACATGTATACCCTGGAGGAAAGGAGAAACAGGGGTGAAATGCTATAGATGTTCAAACATTTTCCAGAGATAGGAATGCGGTAGAACTAGAGGACATAAATTGAGATTGAAAGGGAACCAACTGAGGAATAATGTCAGGAAGTATTTTTTCACTGAGAGGGTGGTAGATACCATACCCTCCTGTGGGAGGTGGTAGAGATGCAAATAGTAATGGAATTCAAAAATGTGTGGGATAAACACACAAAAATCCTGTTTAGAAGCAATAGATCCAAAGAAGCTTAGCGAAGATTAGGTAGCAACACCAGTAATTGAGAAATAAAGCCAGTACTGGGTAGATTTCTATGGTCTGTGCTCTGATAGTGGCTGGACAGAACCAGCTTCAGAAGTTGGAGAACAAGGCCAGTGCTGGGCAAACTTCTACAGTCTATGCCCTGATCGTGGCTGAATAGATTTGGATGGGCTGGAATGAAGCTTTTCAGGGCCTTCAACAACTTCAGAAATTTTAGAACAAGGACAGTTTCGGGCAGAATTCTAAGGTCTATGCCCTGAAAATGGCAAGGACAAATCAAGATCAGGTATACATATGATGTATTACATACCATATGTAATGAGTTTATCTTGTTGGGTATACTGGATGGACCATACAGGTCTTTATCTGCTGTCATCTACTATGTTACAGTTACTCATATATTGTAGGCGTCATACATCCTAGCACAAATCCACACTAAGATGGATGGATAACATGGGGAATCAGCTTGGCAAACCTATCCACCAAAAGCTTGGAATAAATCTTAAAATAATGGCATTGGTCTATAATTTTTGGTGAGGAGGGGTTTAGGAAAAAAACACTATTGTGGCTTCGGTGAAAGAGTCCACACTAAATCCTGCATTTAAAAAAGCTAAAATACAATGAGAGCAATCTGGGACTTAGGAGAGTCTGAAAACAGCTGTAAAATTCTATTGATAAGCTATCATGTCCTGGGGCTTTTTGTGGACAAAGGCCTTTTATGGCAGCCTGAATTTCTATACCCATTATGAGGCTATTAAGTGCCTCTAGTTGGGCAGATGTGACTGAAGCAGGAATAAGGGTTTTTAAAAAGTCCATGATGTGAGAGTGAAACGCATTAGTATCTGACATATTAGTATCCACTCATAAAAAGATTGGAATTAGGCTGCAATTTCCTTTGGATCAGTAATTAGCAAGAAGCCACCCTGCATAATTATGTGGCTTATAATACACAACACTTTCTCATAGTAGCAAGATATTAGCCCTCTGGGATGGAATAGTATTATACTGGAATTTCAGCTTATGCAATTACATTTGCAAGGCAGAGAGTAGGAGTGCTATAAAATAGGCACTCCAAATATCAAATTTCTAAGGGGTCCTTTTATTAAGGTGCGTTAAAAAATGTCCTGCACTAGTGTAGGTGCATGTTTTGAACATGCGCAGATCCATTTTTCAGTGCACCTGTAAAAAATGCCTTTTTTAGGGGGGGGGGGGTCGAAATTAGACATGTGACAAAATAAAAATTGGCGTGTCCATTTTGGGTCTGAGACCTTACCACCACCCATTGACTTAGCGATAAGGTCTCACGTGTTAACCAGGCGGTAATCATCAATGCGCATACACTGCCGAGTACCACCCAGTTAGCGCCGCGCATTCGAAAATAAAAAATATTTTTGGATGAGCGTAGTGGACGCACGTAAAAAAATGGAATTACTGCCCGGGCCACGCAGTAGACGGGCATTAGTTCCAAACTGGCATGCATTGTGCGCATGTAGGTGCCAACGTGGCTTAGTAAAAGGGCCCCTAAATCTACAGTACTACATATTCTACAATACTAATACTACATAAATCTACATATTACACAGAAGCATGCATCTCAGAGAATGCAAAAAAATGTATAAAGTGAAAACTGTTCACAACACATCTCAAAGTTGAATTGGAAGGATAAAAGACTCAAAGAGCTCCAGAAACGCAATCCTATAGAGTTAAATTATGCCACAAGCTCCGAGCTGAAAAACGTATGGGACATGGCTCTTCATCATTAGCAAAAAAACTTCCAAAAAACCACCTCCGTGTTTTACAAACAAGTGTCCATTGAAATAGTGCAAACCAGTCTCCATTTCATTGAAGTATAGCTTAAGTGTAATGTAGTTATCTTAACAGATATCCATTGATAATCTCAAGCTGTCTTTCCCAGATCACAGATCCCTAGACCAACGGTGGCTAGCATTTCGTTTGGCTGCATCAGAGTCCAAAACTTCTGGGCTGCAAACCCCCCCCCCCCCCCCAAAAAAAAAGGCTAAATGCTAAATTGCTGCATACATAGACACTCTGTACTATTCATTATTACTGACTTTTCTTAACAGAACTACAAAACTTAGCAGGTGGAAAATGGCTCTCACAGTATCAGCAAAAATGACCACTATATATAAATGATGATATCAGACACTTAATTCTGCAACCAATCAGCAGCTCCACAGGATACTCTGAATACCAGTTAATAAAGAAAAAGAAGAAAAATCAAAAGAAATGACACAATTCCACATGGGAATTCAAACCTACAGGTTCAAGAGAATTTAAATGAAAAATCCATTTCTGCTCGTTTTTAAGTAAAATCTTATGTCAGTTCCCACCTCTATGCAATAGTGCTATCCATTAAAATACAACACATCATAGGTCAGTATAAGAGTGTCCCTATTTCACACAGTGCACAACCAATGGAAGTCCCGATCTTTTAGTTTTAATACAGCTTTTATGCTCCATCAGTCAACCTGATGGAGTGCTTACGAGTTGTCTGTCCAACATAAAGTTTGTCACAGGGTATTAGACAGTACACAACATACTCAGAATTACAAGAGGTTTTAGTTTTCAATGCATATTGTTTGCCAGTTAGTAGATGCCTACATTCAATGGTTTCAAGCATAATGTCATATAAACTGCAGCTTCCATATTTTTCATGACCTGTAGATGAAAAAGTTACATCAGTGTTTAAAGGCAGAAGTTCAGAAGGACTTAAATACTCCTTTAAATTCCTCCCCTGAATATATGCAAACCTCACTGTAGATTTTGTCAAAGCTGGTATGCTTGCTGTTACATCCTAATACTTCTGCACTGCTTGCACTATACTTGGAGCAAAGGGGGTGTATTTCAACACGTAAGTCAACTGTCATTATCAGTAACTTGAGGAGGGCGCTGTATCAATAACAAGTCACGATTGTTAAACTTAGCTCAACATAAGCATTTTTTATCACTTCAGAAGGCTAACTATGTGAATGTAATCTTGTCATCATATCCTTGGCTTGTCCCCGAAACTCTTGGTCTTCAGAACAGATTCTCTGATATCAAATAAACTACAAAATGGCAAGCTATTCTTTAAAGAAGGAGGATGGCAGTATCCTTACAAAATTTAGTGGTTGAAAAACCACCAACCTTCTTTGCAACCAACACGTCCAAGAAAGATATCTCATCCATGGCAAAATGTAAAGTAAATTTTTATGGCATTCATTCAATTCATGTACAAAAGTTTACAGATCTTCATGACAACCTTTCCATAAAAGGAAAACATCTTCAATGAAACAAACCCACAGTTTCACTTTCTCAACCAATTTAGCAGTGTAAACAAACCTTTGTTTAAAAAAAGTCATAAATAAATTGGCAACTGAGGGTGCCATTTTAGCCCCCATAGCAACTCCTAAAATTTGTTGAAATAGGCAATCTTCAAACTGAAAAAAGTTGTACTTCATAGCTATAGCTGCCAAGCATACAGTAAAAGATGTAGGGATGAACTGTCATCAAAGCCTACAGAACCTCAAGGGCTTCATTTTGAGATATCACTGTGGTGAGTGAAACCACATCTAGTATTACCAAAAAACAATGTTAGTGGTCACCTTGTAGCTCATTCAAAAATCTCATAAAATGAGTTGAATCCTTAATAAATGATTTCCTAGCTGCTAACAAAAGCTGTAAAAGAAAAACAGTCCACAAGCATGGACAAAGGTTCCAACAGTGAATTTCTACTCAAAACAATCAGTCTCCTTGGTGGCCTATCATGAGTTTTATGTATTTTTAAATAAAGTATTAAAAAACAGGTGTCTTAAGGTGTGCCACATTCAAAAAATGAAACTCCTTCTGTGTCAAAAAACCAATGCATACCATTCACACATAATCTGAAAAATCTTGGTCTGTAGGTCAGGAGTACAATCCTCACTTAACTCAATATAATCACTTCAATTTAACAATTTGTGATGTGCCTCAGCAACATAGGCTTACTGGTCCTGGATAACTATAGCCCCTCATTTATCAGCTTTGTGTATAACAATCTTCACATTATTCTTTACATTCTTAATGACAGCCTTCTCCTCTTTGGAAGCATTGAAGGAAACCTTTTAGAGCTGCAGTCCAATTGTTCAAATTCATGAAGCACAAGATTTTTAAAGGAGGCCAAAACAGGGACCAAAGGACCATGTGGGATCCAACATGACTTTTTCTTAACCACAGACCGATCTACTACATCTTCTTCTTTATCAAAGAAAAAAAATATTCAATTGCAAGATTCTCAAAAATTTCTCAAAATCTACACAAATTGTGAAAGGGATCATACATCTGGGTTTGAACAAAGGTAAGCCCCTTTGCTAAAGCCTGACATTCAATAGCAGTAAGAGAGCAACTAGATAGATTCACCAGCACTGATTCCTTTAATGTTGTCACTGAGTATGTGGTCTGTCTTGATGCGCCTGAAGCAATGGTGGATCTTGTGCCCAACTGGACTGATTTCCATATCTATCTGCTTGTCTCATCCTCTGTGATCTGCAGCTCCTGCCTTTCCCACAAAGACCACAGCCTCTCCCTAAAAAAAGGCCTGTCCAAACCTGAAGAGCAGCTTTTCTGAAAATTCCCTTTCATCCTCTTCAAGTTAGACATGATGGTGACAGTTTGACCAACATGTTGAAATACACCCTCTTTGCTCCAAGTATAGTACAAATGATGAAGAAGTATTGGATGTACCAGTGAGCATACCAGCTTTGGTGAAACCTACAGTGAGGTTTGCATATAGTCGAGGGAGGAATTTAAAGGAGTGTTTAAGTCCTTCTGAACTTCTGCCTTTAAAGACTGATGTAACTTTTTCCATCTACAGGTGATGAGAAATATGGAAACTGCAGTTTATGTGACATTATGCTTGAAACCATTCAATGTAGGCATCCACTGACTGGCAAACAATATACACTGAAAACTAAAATGTCTTGTAATTCTGAGTATGTTGTGTACTGTCTAATATGCCCTGCAACAAACTTTATGTTGGACAAACCACTCGTATGTATTCCATCAGGATGGCTGAGTATAAAAACTCTATTCAAACTCAAAGAGCAGGGCTTCTATTGGCAATTCACTGTGTGAAATATGGATACTCTTTTACTGAACTACAATCAGGCTCATTTTCAAAAGAGAAGGACGCCCATCTTTCGACACAAGTCGGAAGTTGGGTGTCCTTCTGCCAGGGTCGTCCAAATCGGTATAATGAAAAGCTGATTTTGGACGTCCCCAACTGCTTTCCGTCACAGGGGCAGGCAAAGTTAAAGGGGGTGTATTGGAGGCATAGCGAAGGCGGGACTTGGGCGTGCCTAACAGATGGACGTCCTCGACCCATAATGGAAAAAAAAGGGCATCCCTGACGAGCAGTTGGATGACTTTACTTGGTCCTGTTTTTCTTACGACCAAGGCACAAAAAGGTGGCTGAAATGACCAGATGACCACCAGAGAGAATCGGGATGACCTCCCCTTACTCCCCCCAGTGGTCACTAACCCCCTCCCACCCTCAAAAAACATCTTTCAAAATATTGATTGCCAGCCTCTATGCCAGCCTCAAATGTCATACTCAGGTCCATCAAGCAGTAAGCAGGTTCCTGGAGCAGTTTTAGTGGTAGGCCCGTCCCCCCTACCTGTTACACTTGTTGTGGTAAATGTGAGCCCTCCAAAACCCACCACAAACCCACTGTACCCACATCTAGGTGCCCCTCTTCACCTGTAAGGGCTATGGTAGTGGTGTACAGTTGTGGGTAGTGGGTTTTAGGGGGGGGGGTTTGGGGAGCTCAGCAGACAAGGTAAGGGAGCTAAGTTCCTGGGAGCATTTTCTGAATTCCACTGCACTGCCCCCTAGGGTGCCCAGTTGGTGTCCTGGCATGTCAGGGGGACCAGTGCACTACAAATGCTGGCTCCTCCCATGACCAAAGGACTTGGATTTGGTCGTTTCTGAGATGGGTGTCCTTGGTTTCCATTATCACCGAAAATCAGAAACGACCAAGTCTAGGGATGACCATCTCTAAGGACGACCAAAATTTCAAGATTTGGGCGTCCTCGAACGTATTATCAAAACGAAAGATGAACATCCATCTTATTTCGATAATACAGGTTTCCCCGCCCCTCCATCAGGATGTTTTGTGAGGATGCCCTCAACAAAACTTGGGCGTCCCTTTCGATTATGCCCCTCAATGTGTTGTATGTTAATGGATAGCACTATCGAGTAGAGGTGGGGACTGACATAAAATTTTACTTCAAAATGAGCAGAAATGGATTTTTCGTTTAAATTCTCTTGAACCTGTAGGTTTGAATTCTCATGTGGAATTGTTCATTTCTTTTGATTTTTCTTGACTCCTGTTATTCTTTATTAAATGGTATTCAAAGTATTCTGTGGAGCTACTGATTGGTTGCAGAATTTCCAAGTATCTGATGTCATCATTTTGTTGGGAGCTTTGCTTTCAGAAACTCAACTCAAGCTCCCCAGCACCCCCCCCCCCCCATAATGTTAGAAATAAGTAATTTATATTTAAAATCCAGCATGGTACTGGAAAATTGGAGGGTGGCCAATATAACACCAATTTTTAAAAAGGGTTCCAGAGGTGATCCAAGAAATTATAGACCATTCAGCCTGATGTCTGTGCCAGGCAAAATGGTAGAGGCTATTATAAAGAACAAAATTATAGAGCAGATACATAAGCATGGATTAATGAGACAGGACAACATGGATTTAGCCAAGGGAAATCTTTCCTCACCAATCAACTATATTTCTTTGAAAAGGTGAATAAACATGTTGATAAAGGTGAACCAGTCGATACTGTGTATCTAGATTTTCAAGACATTTGACAAAGTACCTCTTAAAAGACTCCTGGGGAAATTAGAAAGTCATGGGATAGGAGGTAATGTCCTATTGCGGATTAAGAACTGGTTAAAAGATAGAAAATAGAGAGTAGGGTTAAATGTTCAGTATTCTCAATGGAGAAGAGTAGATAGTGGAGTTCCCCAGGTGACTCTGGCACTGCTGCTATTTAACATATTTATAAATGATCTAGAGAGGTAATTAAACTTGCTGATGACAAAGTTATTCAAAGTTGTTAAGTCGCAAGAGGATTGTGAAAAATTGCAAGAGGACCTTATGAGACTGGGCATCCAAATGGCAAATGACAGTTAATGTGAACAAGTGCAAAGTGATGCATGTGGGAAAGAGGAACTCAAACTATAGCTATGTGACACAAGGTTCCACATTAGAAGTCACCGCCCAGAAAAAGGATCTAAGTGTCATCATTGATGATATGTTGAAATCCTCTGTTCAGTGTGCAGCAGTGGCTAAGAAAGCAAATAGAATTAGGAATTATTAGGAGAAGAATGGAAAACAAAAATGAGAATGTTCTGATACCTTTGGATTGCTCCATGGTGCGACCTCACCTCAAATACTATATGCAATTCTGGTCACCACATCTCAAAAAAGACATCACAGAATTAGAAAAGGTACAGAGAAGGGCAAAAAAATGATAAAGGGGATGGGAAGACTTCCCTATGAGAAAAGACTAAAGTGACTAGGGCTCTTTTACTTGAAGAAGAGGTGGCTGAGGGGAGATACGATAGAGGTCTATAAAATGTTGAGTGAAGTGGAACAGGTAGACGTGAATCGCTTGTTTACGCTTTCCAAAAACACAAGGACTAGGGGGTGTGCAACGAAGCTACTAAGTAGTAAATTTAAAACAAATTGTAGAAAATATT
This sequence comes from Microcaecilia unicolor, assembly GCF_901765095.1. Classification (NCBI taxonomy): domain Eukaryota; kingdom Metazoa; phylum Chordata; class Amphibia; order Gymnophiona; family Siphonopidae; genus Microcaecilia; species Microcaecilia unicolor. The sequence continues at coordinate 471,858,554 of NC_044031.1, forward strand.
TCTTCCCTCAATGTGTAATTAAACACTGGAATTAATTGCCATAAAATGTGTTAAATGTAGTTAGCTTATCAGGTTTTAAATAGGTTTGGATATTTTCCTGAAAGAAAAGTCCATAAGGAATTAATAAGAGGGACTTGGGAAAATCCACTGCTTATTTCTAGGATAAGCAGCATAAAATCTTTTTTGCTCTTGGGATTTTGCCAGGTACTTGTGACCTGGATTGGTCGCTGTTGGAAGTGGGATACTGGGCTTGATGAACATTCAGTCTATCCCAGTATAGCAACTCATGTTCTTATACAGAGCAGATGCTGGACAGCAGGGTCAGAGAAAGAGAGAAAGAAGTGGCAATTGTTGTAGAGGGGAGAGAGAGTGGGGGTCAGATTTTTGATTGAGGAATTGCAGAAATTTAAGTATTGGGGGGCTGTGAGAAAATGATGATCAGAAGAATGTGAGAAAAGAGCAGGCTAAAAATTGACTGGGGGCAATAGAATAAAGAGCAGAAATTTTGGGAGTCTTAGAAGGCTAGAGAGGCTATCCAGAAACTCAGGGGAAAGGGAGTTCAAGAACACAGGTGCTGGGTGTAAAGAAGTGCACAAATTTGATGATTGCAGTGGAAGCAGAGGTACAGAGAGACAAAATGGTCTGGGAATGATTGAGTGCATAGTTAGTTGGTGGATAAAGGTTAAAAAGAGAAAAAACTAAGGACTGGGTGGAGGTGAAATGAAGTTAAGATATGAAGAGATGGGATGGTGAGATAGAGAAGATCAAATTTGATACCGGGTGCAAAATAATAAAAGATATGGAGAGATGGTAAGGAAACTAGGCATGAAGAGATGATAGGAAGGGGTGGATAATGAAAGGGAATGATTGGAGAATGAGTGTACAGATGATTGAGGTTTTAAGTAGATACAGAGATAAAGAGATGTGGAGGGGCATTTTTGATATGGCGTCATAGTGAAAAAAAAACGACCAATGCAAAACGTCATAAAGATTTGCCTGACAATAGATACAGGCAAAGGACATTTTCATGTGTTCCAAAATTGGCCTCAAAAATGCCCAAATTTAAGATGCACTTCAGATTGACAAAGACGTCTCAAGATATCGTTTTCACCTTGGTAAATACCCACATTAAAACAACTAAACGGGGAAGTGGACATATGCTGGCTGGACAGCATGTGCCGTGATGGGCAGGGCATCCTATCTCACGTGCAAAACACCCATGCCTGGTGCATGTGAAAGAGCGTTCACTACAGAGAAGATAAATCAGCAAGAAGGGAGCCCAACTTCTCCAATAAGGAGAGCTATTTGCTTGCCCTGCTGTGCCTCTGATATAGGAAGCAGCTCTTTAAAAGGTACCACAGGCTACTACTAATCATTTCTATAGTGCAACTAGACGTATGCAGTGCAGTACACATTATATGCAGGTACTTTCTCTGTCTCTAGAGGGCTCACAATCTAAATTTGTGTACCTGTGGCAATGGAAGGTTAAGGGGGTCTTTTACTAAAGCTTAGCTCAAGTTATCTTCATCAGGGCCCATAGGAATAAAATGGGCCCTGCTGCAGATAACTCGAGCTAAGCTTTAGTAAAAGACCCTCTAAGTGACTTGCCCAAGGTCACAAGGAGGTACAGTGGGAAACTGAATCCAGGTTGCCAGGATCAAAGACTCCTGCACTTACCATTAGGCTACTCCTTCATAATGTGGCCATGAGAGTCTGGAGGCAAATAAGAAGGACCCTTGCAAGATAATATTTCATGCAGTGAAGCTATGAGCCCTGCATTAACTATGTGCAAGCGCCATACATTCCCAGGATCACATGAATTGGTGGGAAGGCCATCAGGCCCCCTTCCCTGACTTTATAGGCCATATTTGCAGGAAAGGCCACATGTTCCAGAACCCCCTATGCCCCCTCCCCTCAGTATGCAAGGCTGAAATGAGGGCTGCACATCTCTGAGACTCTCCCACCAAAGCTCAGGCCTGCTGCTCCAGCCCTACATAGACATATACACAGTGGCAGCAGCCCACAAATGCACACACTGCAACCCTAAGTTTCATATGCCATAGCCAACTGTGCATCACCAGCTCCTTGTCAAAGTGCAGATGTGAACAAGAAAGTGCTCCAAGCCATCCACAATCCCCATGCCCACCTAAAGCCAGCCAGCTTCTCTGGCCATGCAGTGACTGCACCCTCCTTAGCAACCACCCAAACTGGCTGACCACGAGCAGGCACAGGCTGAAGAGCCCAGCAAACATGTCATACAGGAGGCTGGTCTGTCAAGCTAAAAAGGGCCACCACCTGAACCTTTGTTTTTCTCAGTTATACAAAGGAGAAGGCTTTTAACCTTGTTATCTGTTGGACCAGACGTGGTGAAGTTTGTAATTTTCCACCCGCTGGTAACTTAGCCCCTGACGCAGCTCTTTCAAGGTGAAACGTGGCCATGTTGGGCATACATGTGTAAATCTCTGGGAGCCTTTGGATTTTAAATAAAGACTGTTTGTCTTCTTATTACGTCTACCTTTTGCTTTTATCTTCCACATTGGATTTGGTGGAACATTTGCATTGTTGTTTTCTCATCCATGAATTTCCAGCCTCATTCTCACCAGAATTTTGTGACCCATAAACGTTCCCTCCAAAATTCAAATTTGAGACCAACGGACTTTCCCGATTCAGTTTCCTGCTGAAATCCCATTCCTTCCTCAAACCCCAGTCAATCAATTAGGATTGAGAATCCACTATATATATATATATATATATATATATATATATATATATATATATATATATATATATATATATATACAGTGGGGGAAATAAGTATTTGATCCCTTGCTGATTTTGTAAGTTTGCCCACTGACAAAGACATGAGCAGCCCATAATTGAAGGGTAGGTTATTGGTAACAGTGAGAGATAGCACATCACAAATTAAATCCGGAAAATCACATTGTGGAAAGTATATGAATTTATTTGCATTCTGCAGAGGGAAATAAGTATTTGATCCCTCTGGCAAACAAGACCTAATACTTGGTGGCAAAACCCTTGTTGGCAAGCACAGCGGTCAGACGTCTTCTGTAGTTGATGATGAGGTTTGCACACATGTCAGGAGGAATTTTGGTCCACTCCTCTTTGCAGATCATCTCTAAATCATTAAGAGTTCTGGGCTGTCGCTTGGCAACTCGCAGCTTCAGCTCCCTCCATAAGTTTTCAATGGGATTAAGGTCTGGTGACTGGCTAGGCCACTCCATGACCCTAATGTGCTTCTTCCTGAGCCACTCCTTTGTTGCCTTGGCTGTATGTTTTGGGTCATTGTCGTGCTGGAAGACCCAGCCACGACCCATTTTTAAGGCCCTGGCGGAGGGAAGGAGGTTGTCACTCAGAATTGTACGGTACATGGCCCCATCCATTCTCCCATTGATGCGGTGAAGTAGTCCTGTGCCCTTAGCAGAGAAACACCCCCAAAACATAACATTTCCACCTCCATGCTTGACAGTGGGGACGGTGTTCTTTGGGTCATAGGCAGCATTTCTCTTCCTCCAAACACGGCGAGTTGAGTTCATGCCAAAGAGCTCAATTTTTGTCTCATCTGACCACAGCACCTTCTCCCAATCACTCTCGGCATCATCCAGGTGTTCACTGGCAAACTTCAGACGGGCCGTCACATGTGCCTTCCGGAGCAGGGGGACCTTGCGGGCACTGCAGGATTGCAATCCATTATGTCGTAATGTGTTACCAATGGTTTTCGTGGTGACAGTGGTCCCAGCTGCCTTGAGATCATTGACAAGTTCCCCCCTTGTAGTTGTAGGCTGATTTCTAACCTTCCTCATGATCAAGGATACCCCACGAGGTGAGATTTTGCGTGGAGCCCCAGATCTTTGTCGATTGACAGTCATTTTGTACTTCTTCCATTTTCTTACTATGGCACCAACAGTTGTCTCCTTCTCGCCCAGCGTCTTACTGATGGTTTTGTAGCCCATTCCAGCCTTGTGCAGGTGTATGATCTTGTCCCTGACATCCTTAGACAGCTCCTTGCTCTTGGCCATTTTGTAGAGGTTAGAGTCTGACTGATTCACTGAGTCTGTGGACAGGTGTCTTTCATACAGGTGACCATTGCCGACAGCTGTCTGTCATGCAGGTAACGAGTTGATTTGGAGCATCTACCTGGTCTGTAGGGGCCAGATCTCTTACTGGTTGGTGGGGGATCAAATACTTATTTCCCTCTGCAGAATGCAAATAAATTCATATACTTTCCACAATGTGATTTTCCGGATTTAATTTGTGATGTGCTATCTCTCACTGTTACCAATAACCTACCCTTCAATTATGGGCTGCTCATGTCTTTGTCAGTGGGCAAACTTACAAAATCAGCAAGGGATCAAATACTTATTTCCCCCACTGTATATATATAGACAAACTGCAGACCTCACAGCATACCCTGAAGAAAGCCACAGCATGATGGCTGAAACATTGGCTCTACTTACTCACATGTGGCAAGACCTGGACAACTGCCACAATCATAACAAATGTAGATTTTCACTTTAATATTTGGAATATGTCAGCTTTGGCAATGTATATCTTCTATCTTTTTTGCATTTCACTCAGTACCAAAGAAAATGCATTTCTGTTGGTGTTTCTGTAGCACTGCACTGCATAGAGCATCAAGATTCTTGGAGTTTGTAACTACACACTACAAACCATTTAAGGGTCTGTCTGTGTTCTGCATGTGTGACAAAGGAGAGAGATTCTGCTAGTGTGTATTTTCTGTGTAAGGATCTGTAGCAGCCTAATTTGTTCGGTTCTACCAATAGCCAATGTGTTGGTCTTATAGGGCTTGGTGTCTTATTTGCAATGCTGCTTTTCATGTATACTGTTGTTTGTTTATTTATTTATTTTTATTTATTGCATTTGTATCCCACATTATCCCACCTCTTTGCAGGCTCAATGTGGCTTACAATACATCATGGGTACTGGAAATAGGAGTGCATATACATTAGGTTTACAGAAGGTTTGTGTTACATGGTGGTGAATTATATAATGATGTTAAAGCAAAAGACATTATAAGGCAGTGCTAGAAGTTCAGAAGATTATACATTTACACATGTTGATCTTTGTGATATATCTTGTTGAAGAGATAGGTTTTTAACAGTTTTCATAAATTGGTCAGCGTATATATATGGGTTTAGGTTCTGATTCGATAGTAATTTGGCCAAGGGTGTCATCATTAGGTTGAATATGGATAGATTCTAGGTGTTAACAGCTTTGCTTCATTTGTGCTGAGTGTATTTGACCATATGAGCTGCAATACTGAGTCAGACCAATACTGACTATTCCAGTAATCTGCTTCCAACAATGGCCAAGCCAGGTCATAAGTAGCTGACAGCATCCCAAGAAGTAGCAAGATTTGAATATACCATCTCCCAAGGATAAGCAGTGGTTTTCACCAGATCTACCATAATAACAGTTTATGCACTTAACCTTTTATAAACCCAGCTACGCTAACTGCTTTTACCATATCCTCAGGCAATGAGTTCCAGAGCATAACTATGCCTTGAGTGAAAAACAAAATTTGTTTTCTCCTATTTATTTAGCATGTCCTGTAGTCTTTGTACTTCTTTAAAGAAGACATGATTAGAGGGAGTTTGCAAGGAGAAAGTGGGTCTTCGTTTTCCTAAAAGAGAAGTAGGGATAGACTGTAGGAAAATATTGGCCTGAGCTTTTTTTTTTCATATCAATTCATGGGGTATGAAATTGCACAGAGATCCTACAATCCTTCCCCCCCCCCAAGCCAGGTTCCAGTTACCCTTACGAAACACATCAAAAACTCTTCTCCCATTCCACCTCAATGTTGGATGAGACATGCTGTTACATAATCTGAGGAAAATTCCAGAGAATAAGTGAATAAATCTCAAACTTTATCTTTGTATTACACAGCAATGGCACCCATACAGTGGGGGAAATAAGTATTTGATCCCTTGCTGATTTTGTAAGTTTGCCCACTGACAAAGACATGAGCAGCCCATAATTGAAGGGTAGGTTATTGGTAACAGTGAGAGATAGCACATCACAAATTAAATCCGGAAAATCACATTGTGGAAAGTATATGAATTTATTTGCATTCTGCAGAGGGAAATAAGTATTTGATCCCCCACCAACCAGTAAGAGATCTGGCCCCTACAGACCAGGTAGATGCTCCAAATCAACTCGTTACCTGCATGACAGACAGCTGTCGGCAATGGTCACCTGTATGAAAGACACCTGTCCACAGACTCAGTGAATCAGTCAGACTCTAACCTCTACAAAATGGCCAAGAGCAAGGAGCTGTCTAAGGATGTCAGGGACAAGATCATACACCTGCACAAGGCTGGAATGGGCTACAAAACCATCAGTAAGACGCTGGGCGAGAAGGAGACAACTGTTGGTGCCATAGTAAGAAAATGGAAGAAGTACAAAATGACTGTCAATCGACAAAGATCTGGGGCTCCACGCAAAATCTCACCTCGTGGGGTATCCTTGATCATGGGGAAGGTTAGAAATCAGCCTACAACTACAAGGGGGGAACTTGTCAATGATCTCAAGGCAGCTGGGACCACTGTCACCACAAAAACCATTGGTAACACATTACGACATAACGGATTGCAATCCTGCAGTGCCCGCAAGGTCCCCCTGCTCCGGAAGGCACATGTGACGGCCCGTCTGAAGTTTGCCAGTGAACACCTGGATGATGCCGAGAGTGATTGGGAGAAGGTGCTGTGGTCAGATGAGACAAAAATTGAGCTCTTTGGCATGAACTCAACTCGCCGTGTTTGGAGGAAGAGAAATGCTGCCTATGACTCAAAGAACACCGTCCCCACTGTCAAGCATGGAGGTGGAAATGTTATGTTTTGGGGGTGTTTCTCTGCTAAGGGCACAGGACTACTTCACCGCATCAATGGGAGAATGGATGGGGCCATGTACCGTACAATTCTGAGTGACAACCTCCTTCCCTCCGCCAGGGCCTTAAAAATGGGTCGTGGCTGGGTCTTCCAGCACGACAATGACCCAAAACATACAGCCAAGGCAACAAAGGAGTGGCTCAGGAAGAAGCACATTAGGGTCATGGAGTGGCCTAGCCAGTCACCAGACCTTAATCCCATTGAAAACTTATGGAGGGAGCTGAAGCTGCGAGTTGCCAAGCGACAGCCCAGAACTCTTAATGATTTAGAGATGATCTGCAAAGAGGAGTGGACCAAAATTCCTCCTGACATGTGTGCAAACCTCATCATCAACTACAGAAGACGTCTGACCGCTGTGCTTGCCAACAAGGGTTTTGCCACCAAGTATTAGGTCTTGTTTGCCAGAGGGATTAAATACTTATTTCCCTCTGCAGAATGCAAATAAATTCATATACTTTCCACAATGTGATTTTCCGGATTTAATTTGTGATGTGCTATCTCTCACTGTTACCAATAACCTACCCTTCAATTATGGGCTGCTCATGTCTTTGTCAGTGGGCAAACTTACAAAATCAGCAAGGGATCAAATACTTATTTCCCCCACTGTATATAATAAGAATTCTCTGGCAGACCTGTAAAAAAGTAATTCCACTGTATTGAATATAAAAATGCTATCAGGGAATATAAACCATTACTTAACCTGACTGATGCCTCAGGGCTCTATTCGTGCAAAAAATATTTATTGGAACATGTGCTTTTTTTCTGTTTGACTTTGCACTTGGTTGTCAGTGTGCCTTCTATATGTGGTCTATTAAGAAAATTATTCCATTTAAATTGGCACATGATATACTACAATGTAGGTAATGGTTGCATGTTTTGAGTTTATATATATATAACCTTTATATGTGTTGGAAAACATACAGAATATTTCTACCTTTTGTCTGTCTATTTGTATACTCAATGAGGCTTCCCCTCCCATCCCCCCCCCCCCCAATGGCATATCACTTTTTCATTCCTATGGCAAATAGCTTTGAGGTACCATTTAGTTAGTACAAAGACATAGACAAGTCATGAAATAAAATATGGACAGATTTATCTATCCATAAAGCAGGGGCGTATCTGAACTGCGGCGGTAGGGGGGGCCAGGGCCAGAGAGGGGGGGCACATTATAGCCCCCCCCCCCCCCCGCCGCCGCCGCCGCCGCAGCCGCCATTGCCGATCCCCCTCCCCCCAGCCGCTGCCATTGCTAACCCTCCCCCTCCGTTGCTCGCCTACCTTCGCTGGCGGGGGACCCCAACCCCCGCCAGCCGAGGTCCGCGTCCTCCTGCCGCTGCCGGCTGCCTTTGGTCCTTTCATTCTTCCATTGAAGCTGGCGCCGACGAAAAAGTTTCTTTTGAATCTGACGTCGCTGCACGTTGCACGTTGTACGTGCAGGACGTCAGACTCAGAAACAATTTCTGAGTCTGACGTCCTGCACGTACAACGTGCAGCGACGTCAGACTCAAAAGAAACTTTCGTCGGCGCCAGCTTCAATGGAAGAATTAAAGGACCAAAGGCAGCCGGCAGCGGCAGGAGGACGCGGACCTCGGCTGGCGGGGGTTGGGGTCCCCCGCCAGCGAAGGTAGGCGAGCAACGGAGGGGGAGGGTTGGCAGCGGTAGGGGGGTCCAGGGCGAAATCTGCGGGGGCCCAGGCCCCTGAGGCCCCACGCAGATACGCCCCTGCCATAAAGTCAGCTGGCAAAAATGAGCAGGCAATGTGCACACATTTTTTTAGGATCTTTGACCATATTTAATTAGCCCAGGACAGAGATGGAGCACACATCCACTGTGGAAAAGATGAGTCTTCCCCACTGAAATAGATCCAGATGTGGTCTGAAGCCTCCTGGTGAGGACCCCCACCAATACAGTCACATAGCTCACAACATTTAAAAGGTAAATGTTCCTGCACATAAATGTTTGAGATTTCATAACATAAATGTTTATGAGCCTGTTTTAGCCCCATTCATGTTTTAAACATTTAAAATTCTGAAATTGATTCTTCAGCTGCACGTAACCAGTGCATAAACAACTATTTCACCATGTATTTTAGAACAGGCTGTAAGATGACAATACTAGTGGAACTTGAGACATGCCAACCTGGATGTCTCAAATTCTGATTTCTACATACATTTTAAAAAATGTTGCTAGAAAAAGATAATTCTATAACATAGGCACCCACATTTACATACAGTATGCATTATGGGCCAGATTTAGTAAATGGCGCTCAAATTCAGTACCGGGATAATCTGCGTTAAGTGCTATTCCATAACTGAATGCCCTTTATAAAATAATGCTTAGCACGAATTTCCATGCCCAACTTTGGGCGTGAGGTTCTGTGGTGTAGCTATGTGGGGCCATGGGGGCCTGCCCCCCCCCAAATTTCCTCCAGGCCCCTGGTTTTGCTGGTGGGGGTCCCCAACCCCTGCCAGCTGAAGCCTTGTCCAGCACTGGTCTCTAGCGCCACTGAGTTGTCTGCCCTGCTCTCTTTTGCCCCTCAAGTCCTGCACACTCCTTTTAGTGAAATTGAGCATGCTCAGTTTCACTAAAAGGAGCGTCCAGGATGTAAGGAGGAAGACAGAGCAAGGCAGGCAATGTGGCAGTGCTGGAGACCAGCGCTGGGGAAGGCTTCAGCTGGTGGGGGTTGGGGACCCCCGCCAGCCAAGGTATTTGCTGCAGCTTGCAGTTATCAATTTGGGGAGCGGCATGGCGGCAGCAGCAGGGTGGCAGGGTGGCGAGGCAGTGGCGGAGCGGTGGCGGGGTGACAGACCAAAATGTGCCCCCCCACCTTGAGCTCTGGCCCCCTCCCACCACGAGGTCTAGCTACGCCCCTGTGAAACCTGCTGTAAATCCTGGTGTGCAAGTTGAGCATATAACCCTGGTAATCTATAACACGGCGCAGAAATTTTTGGAATTCCCTTGACCCACCCATGCCCCTCCCATGGCCACACCCATTTTGGGTTACATGGGCACGTACCGCCAGATTCTATATATCGCGCCTAGTGTTCTGTGCTGAAATCCAAGCGGATTCTATAACAATGCGCATAACTTAATTAACAAGCCAATCAGCATTTTTAACAGCATTTAACAATGTAACCCTATGGGTTAAATTTGAAAAGATTACCTGGCTCCTTCTAGATATGGTGTAAAAACAGTGAGCAGTACAGTGAAACTGAGTAGTCTGTGCATGCGCTGAGTGTTCCGCATGCTGATGGAACTCTCAGGAGAGTGACAAACAGCTCAGGCTGGCAGTTGGGAGGGAGCTCTATTGGTGAGAACATGTTACTAGGGAAAGACTGTAAGAAAGTTGATGCTGGAGATCATCACCTGAAAGAAAAGGCACCCACTGTTCAAGAGAGCCAGAGAGAGAAAACAGAGAGAACAGCTAAGTGACTGAAATTATTTTAAAAAGTGCACATAAGAGAAAATAGTAAAGGAAACCTGAACAATAAAGTGAGAGATAACTAAAAGAAGAAAAAAAGAGTAGAGGAAAACTTACATGTTGGGATCCTTGGGGGTCTCTGGGGATCTGAGAGACAGGAGAGGGGAGACTTTGAAGACTCTGGTGTTTTGCGGAATTGAATGCACCTAAATGATTTATGTAACTAATATTTATACTTATCTGAGGATGCTCTCAATGTTTCTAGAGACTAAACTGATTTGTGTTGCAAGTCTGTAATTGAAATACATATATTAAATTTGCAAGTTGGTAAGATTTCATTAGCATTTAAATATAATTCAAATAATAATAAAAAAATATTTTCTTTTTATTGTTAAACTCCCTGGTTGGTGTTGAGTCATTTTGGGGAAACACTGTGACATATTTGGTACCATAATTTTAATACCTTGCTCTGCCACCAGGGGGTTTACAATTGGCGTCACGGACAGGATAAATCACCCCACTTAACACCCTGTAAATTTAAAGTGTATTGTGGAACGTGTATCAGTGGGTTCTTTCTGGCTAATTTTTAGGTCTCCCGAGGGTCTGAGTTCACTCCCAGCCACAGAATGGAGAAACAAAGAATATTTTGGGATCGAGGAGCCGATTATAATAGAGAAGATTACTGGGAAGAAGAAGAATACTGTAGAAAAAATGCAGGTTGGCATCATGGACAGTGGTGTGAGAATGCTGGGAGGTTCTCATTTCAAGAGGACCAGAGGTCTCTCATATGTCACAAGTGTGGTCAAGCAGGTCATGTCTGGTGACACTGCTGAGCTGAGTGGGCAGTGGAAGACCTCCATCATGAGAGGATGCCAAGGTCCATGGCAACCAGAAGCAGGGACCGGAGGCCTCTCATATGTCACAAGTGTGGTCAAGCAGGTCATGTCTGGCGACACTGCCTAGCTGAGTGGGTAGTGGAAGACCTCCATCATGACAGGAGGCTGAGGTCCATGGCAACCAGAAGCAGCAACCTAGGCCTGTGGGAATATGAGTCAAGCCCTGAAGTTGAAAGGGTCCGGCAACCCAGGTCTAGTCCAACACAGTGGTACCAGGTCTATCAGACCACTGAGGTCCTGACCCTCTCGTCTGAGGAGTTGGTTCAAAGACAGAAGAAAGCTCAGCTACTAGCACTGATGGAAGAGAAATTAGATAAGATTGAGAGGGCGTTTGAAAAATTGGTTGAGGAAGAAAGAAGGAAAAAGGAGGAAGTTGTGGAAAATTCGGATGTTCAGCAGGACATGGAGTCACCGGTTCTGGTGTTTGAAGAGGAGCAGTCAGTGGCAGAGGGGAATGGAAATGAAGAAGCCTCAGTTCCTGAGTTGTTGGAATCACTTCCTAAAGCAATATTGTTCTCTCACTCTGAAGAAGTCGAGCTGCCAGAAGGAGAAGTGGTAAATGAGGATCCTCCGGTGATACAATCACACAGGGAACCTGTGAAAAAGGAAGAGCTCCAGGTGGGGAATTCTCTGGAGGAGGAGATGTTGGAGCAGCAAGAAATTTTGGAACCCCTTGTGGAAAACAGAAACCTCCAGGCAGATGTTGATGAGGTAAAGAAAACAAATCCTGAGAGAAATGGTCCTGAAAATGTAATATGGTCGGAAATAAGTGAATCAGCACATTCAGAAGAGATTGAATTGACAGTTCAGTAAGAAAAGAAATGATACTGAAGAAAAAGTTACCAGAATCTGGAAATAAATACAAGAACAAATTGAAGACAATTGTGATCAGGAAAGACACTAAAGAAATAAAGCAAAGAGAAGTAAGGGGCCAGAATAAATGGACAGTGATGCAGCTAGAGTCTGTTGTGGGGCAAGAACTTTAAACTCCTCCGTGGCCATGCTGTAAGTAACGCTGTTGATTGAATCCAGTTTGGAGTCTGACGTCGCAGCACGTTGTACGCACGTACAACATGCTGCGACATCAGACTCCGAACTGGATTCAATCAACAGTGTTACTTACAGCATGGCCATGGAGGAGTCGGACAAAGAAGAAATATGAAGACTTCGAGTCGGCTGGCGGGGGTTGGGGTCCCCCGCCAGCAGAAGAAATATTTTTAAAGGCAGGAGGAAGCGGACCTCAGCTGGCGGGGGTTGGGGCCCCCCGCCAGCAAAGGTAAGCAGCGGTGGAGGGTTGACGGTGGGAGGGGGGCCAGGGCGCAATCTGTGGGGACCCAGGCCCCTGTGGCCCCACGCAGATATGCCCCTGGGGTAAAGTGCCTGGAAATTGTAATGTTGGGGATAATTGAAGATGTATTCATTAGACAAATGTAGATGGAATGGTGTGTTTGGATATATGGATTATCTAAGGGAGTGTTGGTTTTGTGGTGGTGTTTGAAAAAAAAAGTTTATTATATAAATTTTTTTTTATTTTGCCAGCCCGAATGTAACCCTATGGGTTAAATTTGAAAAGATTACCTGGCTCCTTCCAGATCTGGTGTAGAAACAGTGAGCAGTGCAGTGAAACTGAGTAGTCTGTGTGCATGCGCTGAGTGTTCCGCATGCTGATGGAACTCTCAGGAGAGTGACAAACAGCTCAGGCTGGCAGTTGGGAGGGAGCTCTATTGGTGAGAACATGTTACTAGGGAAAGACTGTAAGAAAGTTGATGCTGGAGATCATCACCTGAAAGAAAAGGCGCCCACCGTTCAAGAGAGCCAGAGAGAGAAAACAAAGAGAGCAGCTAAGTGACTGAAACTATTTTAAAAAGTGCACATACGAGAAAATAGTAAAGGAAACCTGAACAATAAGTGAGAGATAACTAAAAGAAGAAAAAAAGAGTAGAGGAAAACTTACATGTTGGGATCCTTGGGGGTCTCCGGCGATCTGAGGGACAGGAGAGGGGAGACTTTGAAGACTCTGGTGTTTTGCGGAATTGAATGTACCTAAATGATTTATGTAACTAATATTTATACTTATCTGAGGATGCTCTCAATGTTTCTAGAGACTAAACTGATTTGTGTTGCAAACCTGTAATTGAATGTTAAATTTGCAAGTTGGTAAGATTTCATTAGCATTTAAATATAATTCAAATAATAATAAAAAAATATTTTCTTTTTATTGTTAAACTCCCTGGTTGGTGTTGAATCATTTTGGGGAAACACTGTGGCATATTTGGTACCATCATTTTAATACCTTGCTCTGCCACCAGGGGGTTTACAACAAGTAATAATGAGCAATAATTGGCAATAATTAGAATTTACACACATAACTCGCCAAGCACATTCTATAATGAGAGCGCCTAAATTCTAATGCAGGAAGCCAAAAAGGGGTGTGGTTATGGGCAGGAAATGGGTGTTTCATAAGCATTCTAAAATTTATGCACACTGTTATAGAATATGCCTCTCTGCACCTAAATCTACGTAGTAGTGTATATGGTGTATATCCCCGCCCAGCGCATCCCAGGATACACTGGGCAGGGCTTGGTGCCGCCATTTTGTGGTGTCGCAGGAAGAGGAGGGAGGCAGGCTACCCTCCCTCTTCCAACCCACAAGGTAGGGTGGTCTGGACCACCAGGGACCCTTGATGGGGGACTAGGGGGAACAGGAGACCCACCAGATCTCCAGCCCTCCCTGAACCTGGGGAGGGATCATCGGGGGAGACCGGAGGTCCAGTGGACCTCCAGCCTCCCTGTCGCTGGGAGGGGGGTTGGTTGGTCACCCACTGGGCCACCAGGGACCTTTTGCTGGGGGAGTTAGGGGGGCTGGAGACCCACCGGATCTCCAGCCCTCCATGAACCTGGGGGGGGATCGTCGGGGGGACTGGAGGTCTGCCGGACCTCCAGCCCCCTGTTGCTGGCAGGTTTGCTATTGGGGGGAATGAGAGCCTGCCAGCATGCAAATGCATGCTGGACAGGGCTCACCATTCCTCCCCAATGATCTGCAAACCCTAACGCCAGCTCGGAACTAGCGTAGGGTTTGCCGCGGCCAGCGACCTAATCTTTGGCACGCTGGCCGCTGATCGCTGGGGATGAATATGTTTAGCCCTGTTTAGCATACATTTGCATGCTAGTTGCATTCAGAGCCCTCGAGTGCATTGTTTCACACGCGCTCGAGGGCTCTGATCATGGGACGTTAGCAAACGCCGGCGCTAGTATGGTACTAACAGCCTCTAGTGCCGGCTGCTTCAGATCATCCCCCTGTATGTGCAGTTACATGCATAATGGCAAATTGATGCCAATTAATGCCACATAAGACTATTACTGTCAGTAAACGCCTATTAGCACCCACTTAAACAACTGAGTTAGGAGCTATTCTATAAAGTGCATGTGTAATTTAATGCGCAAGTAACAAAATCACATGCTTAAGTTTATAGAATTTGGGGATAAATGTTTTTCTGATTATTCTTGATGGCAATAATTTGAGTTTCAGGTTTGCTTATGAAACAAATTCGAGATTAATTTCCTCAATATTTTGTAGCTTACTAATATAAAAATAGTCATTATACAGTACAAGTTAAGCAAAATATTTTATTTAGTTAGTTACTGTCTTTCTGAAGAAATTCACCTAAGGTGGTGTACAGCTACAATAACCTGGAGATAGACAATAATCAATTACAGCAACAGAAAAAGATTCAAGTAAGAGTACACACTGTAACACAGTATGCTACTTCTAAGGTCCACAAAACATACATGAAAACGTCTTACTAGACAGCACAGGTAGTAAGCAGAGATGGAACATATGGACAGATAAGACAGAGTAACAGGAGTTTAAGCATGACTAACTTAAGAAAAACTACACTTTGGAGTCGTAAGCAAGTCCTGCTGCATTAAGTGCAGCTGTTGTTTGTCCTTTGTGTGTGTGTGTGTGTGTGTGTGTCTGTCTGTCTGTCTGTCTGTCTGTCTATCTATCTATCTAGTTAGCTGCATCTTCCATCAAAGGTTTAGGAGAAAAGTCAGGTTTTAACCTGCTTCATGAAAGTGCAGCCTGTCTGGGAGTGCATTCCAGAGTGTGGGGGTTACCCTGGAGAAGGCTCTTTGTTGGGTGTGGTTAGGGAGGATGTTAGTGAACTTGGAGGTTTACAGAGGGAGATCCTGTTCAAGTACTCTGGCCTGTTTTCTTTAAAGGCCTAGAAGATCAGACATAGATTTTTTAAATGTAGTCCTGCATTTTACTAGTACCCAGTGAAGTTTTCACAGAAATGGTGTAATGTGATCATATCACCTTCAACCTTCTATCAGTCATGCTGCCCTAATCTGAATCAATTTGAGCTGATGCAAACCCTTTTTAGTCAGACCAATGTAGACTGCATTACAATAGTCCAGTCTTGATGTTATCATGGTATGAACTACCATGACAAGACTTGCCTTCTCAATGTATGGAGAGAGACAGAATAATTAACACAGATGAAAGAGAGAGCTCCTGACGGTTGCTTGGATTTCGGGGTTCAGTATAAGTGTTGAGTCTATCTGTACCTCAAGATTCATGACCTATGATTTAAGGGGGAGTCTGTAGCTTCCAAAAGAGATTTTGATGTTGGATATGTGACTGCTTGTGTTAGAGGCCCATAGAAGCTCATGTTTACTTGGATTTAGTCAGTTTGTTGTCAAGAAATCTAGAATGAGGAAGAGCCGAAAAGGAAGCAGGCTTCTTAAATACAGTATTAACTATGTTTACAGATACAACTTTGTAAATATATCCTAAGGCAGTAATTCTTAAACCCATTCTCCTGATTCCACAGCATATCATCTTCAGATTGTTCATGGTGAATACATATGAGATAAAGGTGCATATACTGAGGTTCCAACATATGCAAATACATCTCACACATATTCATTGAAGATAACTTAAAACCCAACTTGTTATGCTTGTGGAACTAGTTTGAGGATCATTAATCTTAGGATTTTACATTATTTAATTTAAACAGAGATGTAGCCAGACCTCGGCAGGAGGGGGGTCCAGAGCCCAAGGTGGGGGGGCACATTTTAGCCTGCCTCCCCCAGCTGCCCCCCCCCCCGTTGAACGTGCAGGATGTCAGGACTCACAGCACAGATCAGCGAAGTGAGCGAACACGCCGGAGACTGGCGCTGAAGAAGACTAAGGCTAGCTGGGGTTAGAGACCTTGTGGCAGGGGGTCAAAAGTGTGGGAAGGGTCAGCGGGGGAGGTCGAAAGTGGAGAGGGCCAGGACTAAATCTGTGGGGGCCCATGCCCCCATGGCCCCACCTAGCTACGCCCCTGATTTAAAAGCAGAAGATTATGGGGAGTGGGAATTATCAATATGGGCTAGCATTAAGATGTGTTATTTTACTATTAATAACAGTTATTAATAACTAGGTCTCATTGCATAAAATGGAACCTGTGCTAAAATAGCATAGTTAGTGGTAAAATAACCAAAGAAATCTGGCCTTCAAGACTGAGACAGCAGGAGTCCTTTATTTCTGAAAGGCCCAACAAGGGCCATGTTTCAGCATAAAAACACCTGCCTCAGGGGTCCAAATCATATTTAAAAACATAAAAAGGGAATATTGTCAAAGCAGGCTCCTTACTGTGTATATATCTCTCAAAGTAGATATAAATGCAAACTTGTACACATATGCAGTTAAACGCCATCGGTTGAGAAACCACCAAATGAACGGCCAGTGTCGGGTATTTTAGAAATAAAGGACTCCTGTTGTCTCAGCTGGCCATCTGCAGGGCATCTGCCATGCCCTTTGTAATGTCAGCCAATTCTGTCAACTGTCTCCTTAAGGCTTCCACTTGGAGAGACATCTCCCTGGGTTGAGCCAGGACATGTAACTTTACATCAGCTGCCTCTTGGCCATTCTCCGTTTGACTTTCTAAACCCTTGTCTTAGCAGCTTCCTTGATCTGGGTATCCATATACCCCAACTTCCTCAAAGTCTCCCTCCTGGAGACTTTCATCTTGGTCAGCTGGGATTGTCTAACATAGAGATCAGGGGCGTAGCCAGTCAACAGATTTTGGGTGGGCCTAGGCAAGAAGTGGGTGGGCACCAAGTGTTCCCCCTCCCCCCCCCAACCACCAAAAAAATATCTCAGCTGGCGGAAAAACGCTTCTTTCCACCTTGGCAGTCTGCAGCAGGCATGCCCTGAAAACTGAGCATGCACAGGTGCCGGTATCATGGAGAGTAGCGTTTTCGTTACCATCAGGGGGAAGTCTTCAGCTGGTGGAGCTTGGGATCCCCACCAGATACCACTAAACATGTGCTACTGTTGGGTGGGCCTGAATCCTACGTGGGTGGGCCCTGGCCCACCCAGGCCCACCCGTGGCTATGCCACTGATAGAGATACCAGATAGGAGGAGAGAGATTAGTAAGCTCAACTCAGGAGAGAGATTTTGGGATGTTGGTATCTGAGGATCTAAAGGTGAAGAAACAGTGCGACAAGGCAACGGCCGTGGCCAGAAGGATGCTAGGCTGCATAGAGAGGGGTATAACCAGCAGAAGAAAGGAGGTGTTGATGCCCCTCTACAAGTTGTTGGTGAGGCCCCACTTGGAGTATTGTGTTCAGTTTTGGAGGCCGAATCTTGCTAAAGATGTAAAAAGACTGGAAGCGGTGCAAAGAAAAGCTAAAAAAATGGTGTGCGATTTGCATTGCAAACCGTATGAGGAGAGACTTGCTGCCTGAATATGTATACCCTGGAGGAAAGGAGAAACAGGGATGATATGATACAGACATTCAAATATTTGTGCTAATCCGCTAACAAACCTTTTTTGTAAACGGGAAGGCGGTAGAACTTGAGGACATGCATTGAAGTTGAAGGGGGGCAGACTCAGGAATAATGTCAGGAAGTATTTTTTCAAAGAGAGGGTGGTGGAAATGTGGAATGCCCTCCCATGGGAGGTGGTGGAGATGAAAACGGTCATGGAATTCAAACGTGTGTGGGATAAACACAAAGGAATCCTGTTTAGAAGGAATGGATCCACAGAATCTTAGCGGAGATTAGGTGGCGATACCGGTAATTGGGAAGCGAAACCGGTGCTGGGTGGACTCCTACGATCTAAGCCCTGATCGTGACTGAATAGATATGGATGGGCTGGAGTGTAAATTTTAAGGGGTTTCAACCTTAGCTTGCGAACTTAGTACAAGAACAGTGCTGGGCAGACTTCTACGGTCTGTGCCCTGAGAATGGCAAAGACAAATCAAACTCGGGTATAAGTATCACATACCATGTAAAATGAGTTTATCTTGTTAGGCAGACTGGATGGACCGTACAGGTTTTTTTCTGTCGTCATTTACTATGTTACTATGTTTTTATGCCTCAGTCTTGAAGGCCCAGCTGTGCTTTTTTCTTTGGCTGTCTGTATTTGTGTACTGTTTTACCCTTTCTCTTGCCGCTTAGTGGTAAAATAACACATCTGAGATCAAGTTATAGGATGTTGAACAGTCTCTTTAATCTCAATCCGCCTCATATTCAGCGCTAGTTAACCAGCCAGGAATGGGTTCTGGCTGGTTAAATAGCGCTTAACCAGCTATCAGCGAATATTCAGCGAAAAATAGCCAGTTTGCAGTCAATGCTTAGCAGATAACCAGTTATATTGTGTGATATAACCGCCTATCCACTAATATTCAGTGCATTGCCAGCTAAGTTTGGTGGCCAAATTGGGCCACCGAAATCGCAGGCCTGTTTTTGGCTGGTTTCAACTTAACTGGCCAGCACTGAATATTGACTTGGCTGGTTAAGTTGAAACCAGCCAAAAATAAACCAGATATTCAATGCTGGTCACTGGAAATGGCATGGCATTTAATAGCCAGGCTTAGTGTCGACTGATGGAGCCAGCCCAGTTAATTTCCACGATCTGAATATCAGCCCCAATAGCTTTATAAAGAAAAGCCTTCTAAATTTCTCTACCACTCATGGAAAAGTATTTTAAAATTTAAAACAATGATTAAAACCAATCTTTTATTAATATTTATGTCCTTATCTGATCCGGGGTTTTGTTTTTCCTTAGGAAAAGGCTTAGTAGTTGACATAACAGGGGTAATTCTCTAAAATAGGCGCTTATGTTTACGCCAAGTGGCATTCGATGCACGTAGGTCATTACCGCCCGGTTACTGCGTGAGACTTTACCACTAGGTCAATGGCTGGCGATAAGGTCACAGACCCAAAATAGTCACGTGACAATTTTAATTTTGCTGCATGCCCATTTTTGGCAAAATTTTTAAAAAGGCCTTTTTTACAGGTGCGCTGAAAAATGGATTGGCACACGCCCAAAACCCATGCCTACACTACTGCAAACCATTTTTCAGTGCACCTTAGTAAAAGGACCCCTTAATGATAGATCCTGTAAAAATATGCATGCACCCACTGGTACACATGTTTGTATAATGAATTTGTATAATGTTTTATAATAGCAATGTTCTGTATATAAAACATACTTTACATACAAAAAAATGTTTTATATACTTATACCCAAAATGAGCAAGTACCTTTTCATTACATGCTTTACCTGTAACTGATGAGTGGATATTCAGTGTGTTAGGAACACTTGAGACATACATCGCCCTAAACTGGACAGCATTAGAGATCCAACCAGTCAATAAATTAAAATATTCCCTTCCCTTTAATTAACATATGAAATAAACACAATCTGTGACACCTAGTGTGCAGCAGCAATTAAGAGGCATTGCTTAGTTAAACTTGCTAATACCTCATTTAAATATGCAATTAAGGGATAATTGCTTTCAATCTATAAAAAATTGAAATATTTTTCAATTGCTTCAATTACTTTTCCTAGTCTCTCTACTAAGCCTCACCAAATCCTGAACCACTTGCAAAAGTTATACTATTTCTTTCCATGTGCCATGTATTTTGACTTTGTGAAAGCTGTCTACATTACCAGGAGTGCATACCAAAGCTAAACATTTTAAAATCTTACTCTATCTAAACAACCAATTTTGTATTTCCTTATTAATACTTATAAGATTTTTCTTGTTTTCTTCTACTGTCTGATCTTTATTATGAAATCTTTTAGATTGTTTATTTATTTTACAGCATTTGTATCCCACATTTTCCCACCTATTTGCAGGCTCAATGTGGCTTACATTATGCCGTAATGGCGATCGCATTTACCACCACAAGTGTAACAGGTTGGGGGGGGATGGGCCTGGGTCCTCCTGCCTGAAGTGCACTGCACCCACTAAAACTACATACTGCTGTCAGAGAGCTAGGTATGACATTTGAGGCTGGCATAGAGGCTGACAAAAAATATTTAAAAAGTTTTTTTAGGGTGGGAGGGGGTTGGTGACCACTGGGGGATTAAGGGGAGGTCATCCCCGATTCCCTCCGGTGGTCATCTGGTCAGTTCAGGCACCTTTTTGAGGCTTGGTCATAAGAAAAAATGGACCAAGTAAAGTCGCCCAAGTGCTCGTCAGGGACACCCTTCTTTTTTCCATTATCGGTCGAGGATGCCCATGTGTTAGGCATGCCCCAGTCCCGCCTTTGCTGCGCTTCCGACACACCCCGCGACAGAAAGCAGTTGAGGACGCCCAAAATCGGCTTTCAATTATGCCATTTTGGGCAACCCTGGGAGAAGGACGCCCATCTCCCGATTTGTGTCGAAAGATGGGCGCCCTTCTCTTTCGAAAATAAGCCTGTTTGTGAAGCACACATTGGACTTGGGAGCCCTCTATAGGCAGCCTTTGGAACAATTAGAGGGGCATTTTCGAACGGGGACGCCCATCTCTAAGGGCGCCTATCTCCGAGGACGGCGCGGTGAAGGGGCGGGGCCAACCGTATTTTCGAATGAGATGGGCGTCCATCTTTTGTTTCGAAAATATGGTTGGGGGCGCCAAAATCTCAACCTAAATGTTGAGATTGCCAGATGTAGAGATGGGCACCCTCGGTTTTCCCCCATAAAGGAAACCGATGGCCCCCATCTCAAAAACGAACCAATCCAAGCCATTTGGTCATGGGAGGGGCCAGGATTCGTAATGTACTGGCCCCCCTCACATGCCAGGGCACCAACCGGGCACCCTAGGGGGCACTACAGTGGACTTCGCAAATTGGTCCCAGGTGCATAGTTCCCTTACCTTGGGTGCTGAGCCCCCCAACCCCCCCCCCCCAAACCCACTCCCCACAACTATAGACCACTACCATAGCCCTAAGAGATGAAGGGGGCACCTACATGTGGGTACAGTGGGTTTTGGTTTTTTTAGAGGGCTCCCATTTTCCACCACAAGTGTAACAGGTCCGCCTTTCTGAAGTCCACTGCACCCACTAAAACTGCTCCAGGAACCTGTTGCTGCGATGGACCTGAGTATGACATTTAAGGCTGGCATAGAGGCTGGCAAAAAAAGATTTGAAAGTGTTTTTTTGAGGGTGGGAGGGGGTTAGTGACCACTGGGGGAGTCAGGAGAGGTGATCCCCAATTCCCTCCGATGGTCATCTGGTCAGTTTGGGCACTTTTTTGGGACTTGGACCTGAAAAAAGGGACCAAATAAAATGGACCAAATTCTCGCCAGGGACGCCCTTCTTTTTTCCATTATCGGCCGAGTGCGCCCATCTCTTAACCACGCCCCGGCACGCCCCTGTCCCACCTTCGCTACCCTTCCAACATGCCTCGGGAACTTTCCCCATCCCGGCAATGGAAAGCAGTTGGGGACGCCCAAAATCAGCTTTCGATTATGCCGATTTGGGCGCCCCTGAGAGAAGGACGCCCATCTCCCGATTTGTGTCAAAAGATGGGCGCCCTTCTCTTTCGAAAATGAGCTGGTTAGTGGTTCATATTAAGGAGTGATCCACACCCAATGAATATTTTAATTAGATCCTGATGCAGGCATTATATATGTCACAACATGTTGGGCGTAATTTTTAACATTTGAACCATTGGACATTGTAATCTACATCAATTATACAAAGGTTGCTTTGTGAATAAAAGTTTCTTTTATCTATGACTACTGGTCGCTACTATGCTGCTCTTTTCTCTAGACTCAACCTTTGCTGTAGCCACTCATTGTCTCTCTTTTTCTTGTCCTTTTTTTGGTATTACAAGCAGTGAGCCCTGGTTTTATCACTTTGGGCATACATACACAAAGAATGTGTGTGTCACTAATTTTATAATGGAATGAGGTACAACCAGGAATGGATCTGCCTGACCTTTTATATTAGAGGCAACTGGTAATTCTTTAACAAGTTTTTGGTGCTGCAAAGAGTAGAGTTACGTCAAGAATTACGAGCATGTGGTTAACTGGTTTATATACTATCTTTTTTACGGTCTTTCCTTTAAGAAAATGAGGCATATTATTGGGCATGTTTGAGTCTTTGCCAACTTACAGCATTCCTTGGGGTTCTTCCAAATGAGTAGGAACCTTCTCTTAGATCCAATTGATCTATGACATAGTTACTGATAATAAAAGCCTTGACATCAGAAAGTGTTGTTCCCAGTTGGAGGAAATGACATCAATGAGTAAAGCTGGACACAATGTAAGTGCTGTCATTAGCCCAATGAAAACCCCTCTTTTGGCTGTTTTTGCAGTACTTTCCACCTTCCACGGGGGTGTTTAGGTGTGCTGTTCCCCTTTAGTGATCCATGACTTCTAAGCACAAATCGGAGGATGGCAGATTAGCTCCATGTCTGGTACAGTATCTGCTGAGTAAGGGTCCATGTGAAGCGAGTCTGGCAGAGGAGGCCGATCAGAGCCTCATTGTTGGCGATTGGAGCCTGCAGTTGGACCAGAGTGTGCAAATAGAGGTGGAGGCTTTGGCATCCATCACCAGGCAGACTTGCAGGCGTGGTTGGCAGAATTACAAGAGGAATTTGGCTCGGTGAAGGTCCAGATACACAATGCCATGTAGGAACTGAAAGTGGACCTAGCTCAGATGGCCACGCATCTCAATGGGGTGGAGACCCATATGGATGGATATGAGGATGCAGTATCAGAGCTTCAGACTGGTCTGGAGGCGATGTGTGATGAATACTGGGAGATGGTGGCCAAGTTGGAAGACACTGAAAAACGTCCACGGAGGAATAATGTGTGGCTCCAGGGTGTGCCCAAGACAGCTGACTTTAATAATGCTATGGAGGTTGTTACAGCTTTTGTGGTGTGGCTTTTGCTGGATGAGTCATCTTCAATCCTTATAGAGTGAGCCACAGGTCCCTGGGCCCCATAGTTGTGGCTAAGCTGCGGGACATTGTGGTATGTTTACACAGATTTACGGATAAGGAAGAGCTCATGCCTAAGGTCAGAGAATCAGGGTCGTTATCCTGGCGGTGTGTACAGATGGTGCTTACAATACATTGCAGACACAAAAGTATTCTGGGAGGTCTTTTACTAAGCCGCGATCACGTTTTTAGCTCACGGTAGAAATCAGCTGGTGTAAACACCAGGATGCCCTATGGGCATCTCAGCATTTACCATCAGCTGATTTCTACCACGGGCTAAAAACGCTACCACGACTTATTAAAAAGACCCCTATGTGATGTTACTTAATTGCTACAGCAAGTTCAATGGAGATATATGTGGACCTTCCCATTTGGCTTGCTAGTTACAGCAAATGGAGTCCAAAAGAAGGTAGTTACAGTGGAGGAAGTGATGAAGTTGCTTAAAAAGGAAGGAGTGGAGCAATGAAGCCATAGCTCTAAGTTGGGAGTGGACACGAGACTTTACTGATGGGGATGACATTTGGATTTTTCTATTCCCGAACACTGCTCCATATGCTGTTTTGACTCGCTGTTTTGGACTGTGGCAGTTTTTCCTACTTTTTAGGGACTGATTTGTGTGGTTGTGTGTGGGGGTGGGAAGGTGTGTGTCTGTTGGCTTCCTAGTTTTTACTTTCTTGGGGGGGGGCATTGAGAGTGTATGCTTGGGATGCACGAGGGCTTTGGCTGGTGTTTTGTGTGTGAGTGCTGGTGGGCAGGGGGTTATTGAATGTTGTGGGTATGTTGTGGGGTATGGGCTGCTTGGGAGGTTGCTTCCTAGCTAACTGGTAGGGGATCTAATGATTTCTCACAGAGATGCAGGGGGTGAGGGAGGGGAGTTGGGGAAGTCAGGTGCAGGGGGAGGGGAGAGTGCAGGGTGAGGGGTTGGGAGTTGTTAGATTGCGGTCCTACTTTTGGTTGGGTGTATGGGATCCTCTGCCTTGAAAGTGTTAACTTATAATGTGATGGGCCTTATTTCCCCGTTTAAACAATCTATATATTTTTTTTAATTAATTTTTATTGTCACCAATGCGATACATAGGCACATCTACAATGTTGCAGGTAGTATCAAAAGCAATTCCATACAGTAGATAGCCTGAACAGCATCCAATAATAAACAAAGATTTAACAACTTAGGTTTTGTAATGCCATAAACGTGTCGGCTTTTTAAAATACCCCCTATCCATTCATCTCAAACATCCCATTCCCTCCCATTCCTTCTCACACCAGTCACTTCATAAACACACCCTGCCTCCTTCCCTCCCATCCCATCCCCGCCACCTTCCCTCTTTACCCTAACTGCTGTAAACAATCTGTCCACACCTTCGAATATTGCTTGTTTATGGATTTTAGAGATTTGGCATAGATCCAGCTTTCATATTTGTCGACTTCCTGCATCCTGGTCTTCCAGGCTTCAATTGGTACACTCTCAGCGGAGGTCCAAAATTGCAAAATAGTCTTTTTGACTAGCAGTAATGTCATATAAATGAATCTCCTGTATGGTTGCAATAGGCCCTGTGTCAACAAAAGAGTTTGATCTCCCAGTAGTAATGTTGTATAGTCCCACTCTATCTGCTTGTGAGTGACCTGATGTATTATTTGAAATGCCTCATTCCAGATAGATAGGCTCGAGCACTCCAAAAAAGAGTGGAGAAAGGTACCCCCTCCCCGGCAGCATCTGTCGCATTGTCCATCCCCCCATAAACCCATAGCTGCCCCTTTAGCTTTGGTAATATAAGCTCTGTGCATTATTTTATACTGCGTTTCCTGTAAATCTGCTGTTTTGACCATGACATATAATGTGTTAAAAAGCCGATTGAACGTTTGAATTGTGTATTTCGTATTCAATTCCTTGTTCCACTGCTCTATCAACTGTTCCATCCCCCCTGTTGGAGTGTGCATTTGTAGAATCTTATACCATGTGGAGATGCTGTTTACTTTAAATGGAGTGCGAAGCAGAATCTTATCCAGTAGGCCCCACGTCCACTGGTCCCCATATTTCCCCTTAAGGGAAGATTGATAATACCTCACCTGTATATAATGCAGCAAGTTGTTGTTAGGGATATCCCATCTCTCTTTTATTTGATCAAAAGACTCTATATTATCCCCACCCTCTACTAAAAGGTGACCCAGTATTTTACACCCGTTCTGTTGCCATTTAGTAAACATCGAGTATCCCATGCCCGCTGGGAAGTCCGCATTGCCCACAAGGCCCAAGAAGGGAGACGTGTCAGGTGATCGATCTTGATGTCCTCTCCACCAGACCCAGGCCCTCCTGAATGGTCTCAGGAAAGCCAATTTGCTCCCTAATTGCGGATTCGTATTTGTCCGCATATGAATCAAGTTTACAAAAGACCACGGTCGACTCCAATCTTCCAACCCTCCGTGCGGCAAGAACCGGTAGTGATCTGCCAACCCTTCAAAGATAAACCGCATTAGTGCTGCGACATTATAGATGCGCAGGTCAGGTAATCCCAGACCCCCAGCCCCCTTGCTATATACTAATTTCTGGTGTCCTATCCTTGCTCCCTTCCCATGCCAAATAAAAGAGCGGATTATAGAGTGAAACAATCGCTCCTCCTTCCGTAGGAGCCAAATAGGAGCTACTTGTAAGGGATAAAGAACCTTGGGCAACATAACCATTTTCACAAGGGCTATTCGCCCCATCAGGGACAACGGCAGGTCCTTCCAATGGGCACACAACTGCTTAATTTTTTCCACCGGGTCTATTACATTCTTGCGATAAAACGTCCTCGCGTTAGTGCTTAAGAAAATGCCTAGATACCGCATTGCTCCCTTGGCGAATGGAATCGGCAGTTCCTCTACTCCCGGGTCTCCAGGTTGCCCCGATAGGGAGAGTACTTCTGATTTGGAGCAATTTACCCGCAACCCTGACAGATCCCCAAATTCATCCACTATGGACAAAGCCTTTGGCAAGTCCGTAGGGGCATGGGCCAAATACAATAAAATATCATCAGCGAATAAGTTAAGTTTGAATTCCCTGTGCCCCACTCGCAGCCCTCGGATCGTCCCACTGCTCCTTATTTTAATTGCAAGTGGCTCTATTGCCAGGAGAAAGAGAAGGGGCGAGAGGGGGCACCCCTGTCGAGTGCCTCTGTGTAGCGCGAAGCTTTCTGTAAGTTTCCCATTAACTAACAACCTGGCTAGGGGGTTTGTATAGAGAGCTTTAATCCACGATACGTATGGCCCCGTTATCCCATACCTTTCCAGAACCCAGAATAGGTACCTCCAAGAAATGCTATCAAAAGCTTTTTCCATGTCCAATCCCAGAATAGCTTCCTTTCCCCCACTCTCTCTGTATTCCTGTATGGTCACCATGGCCCGCATAATATTCATGGATGCATATCGCCCCGGTACGAATCCAACCTGATCTGCATGTATCAGGTGTGGAATTACTACATTCAACCGTTTGGCCATTATGGCCGCTAGTAATTTTACATCCTGGTTTAAAAGTGAAATTGGGCGATATGATCCTATCTGCGCCTTGTCTTTGCCCGGCTTTGGCAGTAATACCACATGGGCCATGTTGCTCTGAAATGCCAACCCCTCTCCTATGATTCCATTGAACCAGTCTCTCAGCGGTTCCGTAACAAGGTCCGCCAAAATGCGGTAGTACTCCGGGCTGAACCCATCCGGTCCCGGGGCCTTAGTCAGCTTCAAAGCTTTATACCCTGTTTGATTTCCTGTCCCAAGATAGGTGTATTTAAAACTTGTAATTGATCCGCTGTAAGTTGTGGTATGTGTATTGCCTGTAAAAACCTCTCGCACACCTCAGGGTCGAACTCCCTAGCCTTATACAGGGAACTGTAGAATTGTACAAATTGCTGCATTATATGGGCCTCTTCAGTATGTACCTTCCCCTCCGTATCTTTAATGGTAGTAATGATCTGCCGTTTACGGGGTGGTCTTACCAAGTTAGCTAGTAATTTCCCTGCTTTGTTGCCCCATTTGTACAGCCTAAAGCGCTGAAAGTATATATCTCTCTCCGCCCTTTGGGTCAATATGTCATCAATTTGTTTCCGAATCTGCATTATCTGATTTTTATAAGTTACCGATAAGGACCCCGTGTGGGCTCTCCGTAGCTGGTGATATTCTTTAGATAGCTTTAAGCAGTGCTTTTTTTGTAGAAAAAAAGGTGCCGGTACTCATTATGGGCGGAGTCACCACATATGGCCCCACCCCTATGATAGCCACACCCACATTAGCCACACCCCTTATACCAGCCATGGCGCATATAAACAGACATCATTGAAAATATACTGGTATAGTAGAAAAACAATAACTTGTGATTTTTTTTCATTATAAATCATTTCTGTAAGATGTTACAGCTCCAGTATACCCAGTGCAAAATAAGACAGCAGATGTAAATTCTCAAATTGGACAAATTCCAAACACTAAAATGAAAATAAAATGATTTTTTCTACCTTTGTTGTCTGGTGACTGTTTTCTATCCATACTGGTCCAAGTGTCTGATTCTGCTGCTCTCTATCTGTTCTCTTAACTCCGTTTCCAGGGCTTCCTTTCCATTTATTTCTTTACTTTCCTCCTTTATTCTTCCATGTACAGCATTTCGCCTCTCTCCCCGCCAACCCCTCCATCCATCCATGTCCAGCAAGTCTCCTCTATCTCCTGCTCTCCTCTCCATCCATTTCCAGCATTTCTCCTTCCTCCCCTGCCATCTCATCCATGTGCATCTCCTTCCTATCTTACCTCCCCTTCATCCATGTCCAGCATGTCTCCTCTCTCACCTGCCCTCCCATGTCCAGCGATTCTTCTCTGCCCCCCTGCCATCCATGTCCAACCATTCTCTCTTCCCTGCCCTCCCCTCCCAGCAATGTCCAGCAATTCTCTGTTCCCTCCCCTCCTAGCCATGTCCAGCAATTCTCTGTTCCCTGCCCTCCCCTTCCAGCAATGTCCAGCAATTCTCCGTTCCCCCCCCTCCCAGCCATGTCCAGCAATTCTCCGTTCCCTGCCCTCCCCTCCCAGCAATGTCCAGCAATTCTCTGTTCCCTCCACTCCCAGCCATGTCCAGCAATTCTCCATTCCCTGCCCTCCCCTCCCCTCCTAGCCATGTCCAGCAATTCTCCATTCCCTGCCCTCCCCTCCCCTCCCAACAATGTCCACCACCAATTCTCCATTCCCTCCCCTCCCAGCAATGTCCACCACCAATTCTCTGTTCCCTCCCCTCCCCTCCCAGCAATGTCCACCACCAATTCTCCATTCTCTCCCCTCCCCTCCCAGCAATGTCCAGCAATTCTCTGTTCCCTCCACTCCCAGCCATGTCCAGCAATTCTCCATTCCCTGCCCTCCCCTCCCCTCCCAGCAATGTCCACCACCAATTCTCCATTCTCTCCCCTCCCCTCCCAGCAATGTCCACCACCAATTCTCTGTTCCCTCCCCTCCCAGCCATGTCCAGCAATTCTCCGTTCCCTGCCCTCCCCTCCCAGCTGTGTCCAGCAATTCTCCATTCCCTGCCCTCCCCTCCCCTCCCAGCAATGTCCACCACCAATTCTCCGTTCCCTACCCTCCCCTCCCAGCAATGTCCACCACCAATTCTCCGTTCCCTCCCCTCCCCTCAATGTCCAGCAATTCTCTGTTCCCTCCCCTCCCAGCCATGTCCAGCAATTCTCCATTCCCTGCCCTCCCCTCCTAGCCATGTCCAGCAATTCTCCGTTCCCTGCCCTCCCAGCAATGTCCACCACCAATTCTCCGTTCCCTCCCCTCCCAGCCATGTCCAGCAATTCTCTGTTCCCTCCCCTCCCAGCCATGCCCAGCAATTCTCCGTTCCTTGCCCTCCCCTCCCCTCCCAGCAATGTCCACCACCAATTCTCCGTTCCCTCCCCTCCCAGCAATGTCCACCACCAATTCTCCGTTCCCTGTCCTCTCCTCTCCCATGTCCAGCAATTCTCCGTTCCTTGCCCTCCCCTCCCCTCCCAGCCATGTCCAGCAATTCTCCATTCCCTGCCCTCCCCTCCCCTCCCAGCAATGTCCACCACCAATTCTCCGTTCCCTGTCCTCTCCTCTCCCATGTCCAACAATTCTTGGACCTTTTTTTTTGCCCCCCCCCCCCCCCAGCGACGTTCCCGGCGAGTCCTGACCTTACTTTTTTTTTTTAAGACTCAGAACGCGCGAACGATGCAGCCGGCAGCGATTGAAAGAGGCTGTCTGGCGTCTGCGTCGGAGCTTCCCTCACCCTCTGTGAGTCCCACCTATGCGGAAACAGGAAGTTGTAACAACGAAGGCGGGACTCGCAGAGGGTGAGGGAAGCTCCGACGCAGACGCCAGACAGCCTCTTTCAATCGCTGCCGGTTGCATCGTTCGTGCGTTCTGAGTCTTAAAAAAAAAAAGTAAGTGCAGGACTCGCCCGGAGTGTCACGGGGGGGGGGGGGGGGGGGCAAAAAAAAAAAGGTGCCGGTACGCCGTACCGCTGCATACCGGCACAAAAAAAGTACTGGCTTTAAGAGATCGGCCTCCCTTTTTCTCCTTTGCCCTGCTGTATATGCTATGTAGTACTGCCTTCGAGGCCTCCCAATATGTGCCCGCATCCACCCCTGATGTCTGATTGTGTCTCTGATATTCGAGCCACCTGTTTCTTAGAAACTCATGAAACTCTCTATTGTTATATAGAGTTGGAGAAAATCTCCACACCCTTTCTTCTGGTTCTGACGCAAATGAAATATTCAGAGTAACTGTGGAGTGATTGCTCAGTGTCGTGTCTAAAATGCTTGCTTTAGATAATCTGTGCAACCAGGAAGTAGTAACTAACATATAATCCAGCCTAGAGTACACATTATGCGGGTGTGAGTAAAACGTGTATTCTTGATCATGTGGGTGCAACAGACGCCAAATATCTACAAGTCCCAATTGAGAGGCCACAAAGTTCACCCCTTTGTTCTCCCACGTCCCTCCTCGAAGTCTTGGGGGTTTACAATCAATGGAGGGGTCTGCCACTACATTGAAGTCTCCCCCCATCACTACCAAGCAATCCGGGAAGGTCACTACTTTAGCCACAATGTCTGAAAAGAATTTGGGAGAATAGGTATTTGGCCCATAAATATTGCACAAGAGTATGTGTTGTCCCCACAGTTCGCCCAGGATGAGCACATACCTCCCCTCTTTGTCCTGAACTACTTTGTGAGTGTTAAAGGGTATATTTTTGTGTATTAGCACAGCCTGGAATTGAAGGATGAGTATTCCACCTCCCCCACCCAGCTCCTTCGTAGTTTTTGGTGTTCTATCGCTGACAGGTGGGTCTCTTGCATGAAGGCAATATCTGCTCCCTCCTTCCGCAACCAGGAAAGCAATCTAGTTCTCTTAACTGGTGAATGCATGCCATCTACATTGAGAGTAATTAGCTGTAAATTAACCATGATCCAAATATATGTGATCAGTAACATGGATTTGAGTGCTATATGTCCCGCCAGCCTCCCAGCCTGACCAGCGAGTGTCTACCTGTGTCTTTTCTAGGGAACAGATTGTCACAGATGTTATACTTATCTTATTCCCATCCCTCCCCCTCCTAGCCCCCCCTCCCTCCCTCCTCCCTCCTCCCTCCCACTCCACGCATACATCTATCTCATCCACACCCCTCACCCGCTGCATCCAGACCCCTTCCCCCCTCCCCTTTCCCCCGTCTTCCCCCCGTTCCTTCCCCTTATTCAATCCCCTCCCTTCTGTACCTCCCATCCTTCTCCTACCCGATACCCGCAGAGCATCAAGTGCCTCCCCGGGAGTTCCCCTTAACAAGAGTGTTATAACATTAAACTGACCATAACTTGGGGTTCTGATAACGCAGCTTAAACCCATTCCTGTTGCATGTACAGAACTAACCCCTCCCTCCATATGCCTATAACCGAAATAGAACATCTCAGAAAATCTAACATAAACCAAACAGGTTCCCCACTTCTTACACCACCTCCCTCTCCTTGTTGCATCTGATGCTTACAGTTCAGTGCCACCGAGTAGCATGTCCAATTACTCAGATCTCTGATTAGTCCCAGTAGTTTTATAGGAGCACATGCGGTTGCTTGTAATTAAAGTTTCCAGTACCACTGCCGTACCGATTCACTTCAGTCACGGATCTTGTTCCTCCCCACGAGCTCCATTCCCGTTGATTTTCTCCATTAGCGCCTTTGCTTCTCCCGGATCGCTGGCATACATCACCCGATTTTCATGCCAGACCTTCAGTTTTGCCGGATATAGAAGGGCAAACTTGACTCCTTTTTTGTGTAACTCTGTACACGTGGGTGCCATGGCTTTTCTTAGTAATGCCACTTTCGTGGAGTAGTCATTAAAGAGAAGCAATCTGTGGCCTTCATATGTCAGTGTTTTCTTTGCGCGAGAGGCCCTCAGTATCTCTTCTTTCACCTGCCAGTTGGTAAAATGGCCGATTACCGTTCTAGCTCTGGCATTCCTTTCAGCTCGCGCCCCTATCCGGTGTGCCCTGTCGCAGCATGCTTTAGTTTTGTCCATTACAATGCCCAGCTGATCCGGGAGCCAGGATTCAAAAAAATTACATAGTTGTTTGTCCGGTACCTCCTTGGGAAGCCCAACAATTCGCAAATTATTTCTCCTTGCTCTGTTTTCTTGCTCTTCCATGCGGTCTCATAGGTCTCCTGTTTCCTTTTGGAGCGTTGAAATCTGGGCCACCATACTCCGCATATCATCCTCTCCCGATGCTATCCTTTTCTCCACCTCGGCAATGCGATGGGCTTGTGCATCAAATTTGCCATTGATTTCATCCACCGCTGTTTGTAATTTGCCAAGCCGGTTCTCTAGAGCCTCCGACACCGAGCACGTGATTTCCTCAATCCACTCTCTTGTATGCGTGTCAGGCTCGCTCCATGCTCGCTGTGGTGGGGACTCCGCCATTTTCTTTTGCGCCGAGGTGTCCAAAGCTTTGGCTCCCCGCTGCGGCTTTATTGGCATACCTCAAGTATCTCGCTCGGAATTATAGCGTTCTCCGGGTTCTGTTTCTTGTTTGATCGCTCCGCACCCTCAAAGGTCAGTTTGAACCAATCAATATAACTATTTGTAGCTGATTTTAGCCGATCTCCCGAGGAGCCACTCTCCCCCACGTCCTCTCAGGCAGCAGGCATCACGTGACCTAAACAATCTATGATGTTGAAGGAATTGACTAGACTTCAAGGGGCTATTAGCTTTCTTCAGGAGACTTTCCTGCTTAGGAAACATGAGCGCTATGTGCGGGATGCTCATTTCCCTTTGGGTTTCTATCTCAGGCTCCAGTAAAAAGGCGGGAGTGGGTATATTATTTGCTTGGGGCCTGGTGATGGATGTCCTTCATATAAAGTGGGATCAGCAAGGTCGCTTTACCCTGTTGGTAGCATTGGTGAATGGGATTAAGTATACCTTGGTTAACCTCTAAGTGCCCAATGATAACCAGGGAGATTTTTTGAAATTACATATGCAATATAAGAAGGGCCATTTGCTGGTGGGTGGGGATTTTAACCTGACCAGTACCCCAAGGTTGGACAATATGAGTCCTCAGGTGGGTTATAGTAAAGTGGGTAGACGACAGCTGCAGACTTTTGTGGCCTCCCTTAATTTGGTAGACGTCTGGCGGTGGAAGCATCCACTTCAAAGAGATTATACCTATTTTTTCCCTATCCACCGTTCTTATTTTCATATTGAATGCATTTGGCTTGGTGGATCAAGAAATTTATTGCAGATATTGGAAAGTTTGGGAATTACTGATAAGGTGTAGAAATGGTTTTCAGGTTTTCAGAAATTTCATAATTGTAAAGTTAGATGGAATTTTGTTGGCATAATGGAGCAACCCTAGTGGTATTCCTTAGAGTTCTCCTTTGTCCCCACTTCTTTTTAATGTGCTATATGCATTCACTGGGTTATGCTTTGGAGAAATTAGGGGTCTATTTTTATAGTTATGCTGATGATATCACAGTTATGGTCCCTATTAACTTGACAGTTGCTTCATGCTCAGTTTTACTTCACAATGTTATTGATCCGTCAGATGTTTGGATGAAAATACACAAGCTCAAGTTAAATGCAGAAAAAAACTAAATTTTACCAATTAGTCATTCAGTCTTAGAAAAGGAAAATTGTGTCAGGATTAATCAGACCTTGTATCAGTTTTCTTCTTCTATAAAAGTATTGGGTATTCTATTAGATTCCAAATTATCTTTTGACTCTCATTCTGATACACTAATACAGAAAGCTTTATTCATTATGCGTAATCTTTGGTGGGTACACAAATATTTTGATCAAGATCATTTCCGTCTGATAGTTCAATCTTTGATTTTAGTATGTTGGATTATTATTATCTATTTAGGTGTTCCAAAACTGCTTCATTTCATTTACTTTTGTGAAAAAGTCTGATAATGTTTCTCAGTTTTTTTATAAAGAGTCATTGGTTACCAGTACATGGTACATAAGTACATAAGTAATGCCACACTGAGAAAAGACCAAAGGTCCATCGAGCCCAGCATCCTGTCCACGACAGTGGCCAATCCAGGCCAAGGGCACCTGGCGAGCTTCCCAAACGTACAAACATTCTATACATGTTATTCCTGGAATTGTGGATTTTTCCCAAGTCCATTTAGTAGTGGTTTATGGACTTGTCCTTTAGGAAACCATCTAACCCCTTTTTAAACTCTGCTAAGCTAACCGCCTTCACCACGTTCTCCGGCAATTTAAATTTCATTGTCTTATTTTTAAAGTAATTTATGGCCTAGGTCCACTGCATTTTTTAGGTCATTTTACTTTGGCTTTAAAATCTAGAGCTACAATATCAATAGACTTATTTACTTTTCCTTCTTTAAAAACTATGAATAGATTCAAATTATTAAATACCATTTTTCCTTTCCAAGCAGCATGTCTTAGTAAAGTTGTTCAAACTTTTCTACTTACTGCTTCAAGTTATTTTCAATTTTGAAAAGATATAAAAACCTATTTATTTCGGAAATGTGTTATGCAATCTAATAAGTAATAAGGATTAGTATGTAAATATTTTTGTTAACTATTGTTTGTAATTTCCTGGATATGTCCAACTTCTTGAATACTGGGATCCGCTTTGAACCGTGAAGTACAAGCAGAATACAAGTTACATTGTTAATGTTAATTTTTTTCTGGACAAGGGACTGTTGTCAGCAATTGCGGACTCCCGGATTGAGACCATTAAGTGGTCATACCATGCTATAGTATGGGAGGTACTGACTGAATGGATGAAAGCCTCAGGTCAGCGTTACTGGAGGCTTCATGATAGCTCAAGAAACAGCAAGGCAGACGATCCGCAAACTCCAAAGTGGAAGACAACAAAGCAGATCAGTGGTTCATATATAAACTTTATTAGTAAAGTTGCACACAAAATAGATTGCTCGACATAGGCCGTGCTTCACCCAGTCAGGGCCTACAAAAATAGAAAACAAATAAAATAACAAATATAAACAAATTAATATTAAAAACAGTATAATTGCATCAGCTGAGAATACAGTAATACCATGACAGAAAACATAAAATACAAAACATATCCTCAGTGGACTATTATAAAATTATATAGATATAGATTTATATAGATATAGATATATATATATACTAGTAAAAAAAGGCCCGTTTCTGACACAAATGAAACGGGCGCTAGCAAGGTTTTCCTGGGAGTGTGTTTGCTTGAGAGAGTGTGTGTGAGAGTGACTGTGTGAGAGAGAGAGTGAATATGCGAGTGTGTGTGTATGTCAGAGAGAGAGAGTGTGTCTGTGAGACAGAGAGTGTGTGTGTGAGACAGAGAGTGTTTGACATAGAGTGAGACTGTCTGTGTGACAATGAGAGTGTGTGTGCGTGAGAAAGAATGAGAGTGTGTGGCAGGGGCCCCCCTCCGTCTCCCTGTCTCCTTCCCCCTCACCCCCGTCTTCCCGCCCCCTTTTTCTTCCCGTCCCCCCTCCCAGCTTCAGGCTCGTTGCTCCCTCCCTCCGGCTCTCAGGGTCGTGAGCCCCCCCTCCCTCCGCCTGTCAGGGTCATGGGCCCCCTCCCTCCGCCTGTCAGGGTCGTGTCCCCCCTCCCTCCCTCCCATTCCCACGTTCAGGGTGGCTGGCTGGCTGGCTGGCTTCCTCCCTCTCACCCTCAGGCTGCCTGCCTGCCTGCCTCCTTCCCTTCCCACGTTGAGGCTGCCTGCCTGCCTCCCTCCCTCCCAAAGAGAGAGGGTCCAGTTCAGAGATGGATTCCACACAGCTCCTTTTTAAAGTTGAGGAAGCTGCATGAGACCCTGAAAAGTAAAGCTTACAGCAGGAAGGGGGAGAGGGGAGGGGAGGGAGAGGGACCTTGCGCTGACACGCCGCCTTACCTCAGTGGCGTACCTCGGGGCCACCAGTCTTCCTGTTGGTGGCATGTCCACTGCTTTGCGGTTCTCTGCTGCCACCTTCCCCATCTTCCCTATCATCGGCGCTATCTGTGGCATTGCGGCTGTCTGCCGGCGTCTTCCAAAATGCTTTTAAAAAGGAAGCGGGGGCACCGCAGGCAGCCATCGGCTCTCAGCTGTGCATCCGCTCCTCTTCTCACCTTTGACGTCACTGCCCCTGGAGAAGAACCCCCGGAGGAGCGCACTGCGCAGCGATGTCAGAGGTGAGAGGAGGAGCGGATGCACAGCTGACAGCCGATGGCTGCCTGCGGTGCCCCGTTCCTTTTTAAAAGCATTTTTGCAGGTTATTTTTTTTTGTATCGGACAGAGGGGGGGGGGTACCGACGCTGAGCTGATGTAGGACAGGGGGGGGTTAGCGGCAGCGACCTGTTTGGGGGGGGAGGGTGGAGCAGTGGCTGGGGCGACTGTGGGGGGGGGGGGAATGTGGTGCAGTTGGTGTTGTGACCTCGGGGGGGTGGGTGGAGGGGGGGGCAGTGGCAACATGTGGGGGGGTGGAGGGTGGTAGTGGTGGCAACTTGGGGGGGGTTGTAGGGGTGAGGGGCGTTGACTTTGGGGGGCGTTAGCTGATGTAGGACAGAGGGGGGCTGGCTCTTAGTGGTGTAGATCGATTTCTGCCACGCCCTCACGTCAAACGTGATGATGTCGAGAGCGGAGCGATGTGATTGGTTGAGTGCCATTGCTCCGCCCTCGACGTCATCACATTTGACGCAAGGGCGGGGCAAACACTCATGGGCAAATTTCGATCTACACCACCATAAATTTAGAACGTTGGGACTTGTGGAGGCTTCATTAGAACGTTGGGGATATGAATTATGTCTGGATGGGGCGTGGCTGAGGGCGGGTCTATGAGTGAGTGTGAGTGAGTGAGTGGTGCTGACAGCCTAGCCTACCAACAGTACAGGGCTTCAATGTTTCCCTGCCACACAGTGAGCTTCAGAACGTTGGACGTGAGAATTATTTATATAGATACTAGCCGTTGAGTCCGTTAAAACGGGCTACTTTTGGAATGGGGGTTTTCCAAGGCCCTCCCCCCCCCCAGGTCGCTGCTACCGGTACCCCCTCCCTGGAGTCGCCGCCACCCCTCCACCCGGCCCGGGCCCTCTGTTCGCTATTAATTCAACTTACATCGCCGCAGCACGCAGATCAGCTGAGCTCCCGTCAGCCTGGCCTTCCTTCTCTGCCTGTGACCCGCCCTCGTGTGACGTACCGTCGGCGAGGGCGGGACACAGGCAGGGAAGGAAGGCTGACCAGAGCTCAGCTGATCTGCGTGCTGCGGCGATGTAAGTTGAATTAATTGCGATCAGAGGGCCAGGGCCAGGTGGAGGGGTGGCGGCGGCGACTCGGGGGGAGGGAGTTACTGGTGGCGGCGACCTCAGGGGGGGAGCGCAGTTTCCCTCTCTGTCCCACCCCCGTCATCACATATTGACGCGGGGGCGGGACAGAGAGGGAAGTCTCTACTGCGCATTTGCGAGTGAGTTCGGTCACTCACCATTTATTTTTTTTTTTTTTTTTTTTTTTTTTAAATATTTATTTATTAAGGTTTTTAAACGATTACATATTGACAACCTCTTTATAACAGTCATGTATCACATACAGAATGTTTGAGCTTCAAAAACAAGAAGCGGTGTATCCCCAATCCTCCCCTCCCCCCTGTCCCGTCCCATAAACCCCCCTCCCCCCATGTTACCAGTGGGATATCATGATATGAGGACTGTGTTATAGCATTCATAGTCTTGGTATAATCAGTTTAGGTGCATCTAAGTCTATCCCATTTTGTGATCGCCAGACTCGATATTGTTCCCACTGTAAATTAAATTTTGTTACATGTCCCAATCGTATAGCTGTCATTTTGGACATTTGGTAGAGGTAGTCCATCTTGTGTATCACCTTTATCACTGGCGGAGCCAGCTGGCTTTTCCACGCTGATGCCAGTGTGATTTTTCCCGCTACCATCCAAACTGTTGTTAGCCTGTGCACCGACAGCCGCACTCCCGGGGGTCTGATGTGTAGCAGGCAAATCTCCGGTTTAGTAGGGTATCTTACCCCGGTCACTATAGCAAATAGGTCCAACAGTTCTGTCCAGTATGCTTGAATCTTAGGACAAGACCACCAGATGTGTAGCATATCCCCCACCATTGAACAGTTTCTCCAACACTGTGCAGACCCCTGTCCATACATTTTTACCAGTCTCTGTGGCGTGTAGTACCACTGATATAGTATCTTATAACTATTTTCAATCATTGAGCTAGATATGGAAACCCGCAACAAGTGGTTCAATGCTTTTTCCCACTGTGTGTAATCTATGGTAACCTGCAAGTTTCGTTCCCATCGTTGTATGTAATATAGTATGGGTCCCTTGTCATTAAGCAGTGCAGCATATATGCGAGAGATACACCCCCTGTGACTTCCCACTCTCATTGCTCTTTCTAGGGTCGTTTCTTCTATAAGTAATTCTGCTTTGGCTCTCTTATTTATATAGTCTCTAATGCGAGTGTAGTGGAACAGATGTGAAAGTGGTAGCCCATAATCTTCCTGTAATTCTACGAATGAGAATACCTGACCCTCATCCCATAGCTGGCCCAGTGTGGTCAAACCTCTCCTCTCCCATTGTCTGTATATTAAATTATCCATCCCTAGTGGACACCCTGGGGCCGTTTTTATTGCCATTTGGTGGAAACAACAGCGATTAGGAAGATACTTCCCCCTGATGGCTAGCCATGTCTGCAAAGGGTATTGCACCGCTGGGGGGGCTCTCTTAATATATGTCCGTAGTTGGCCCTTTGGTATCCACAGTAAAGAGCCCAGGTTGTTTAGTCCCATCCAGTGTTGCTCTATCTGAAACCATGCTTTTGTATTACCAGCACTCCATCCCGCCAGCACACGTAACTGTGCCGCCTGATGGTATAGCGTAAAATTTGGCACTCCCATACCTCCCAATTTCTTGGGCTGATATAGTATAGCTGCCTTCACTCTGGGCGGTTTATGCTGCCAAATATATGCGAAAACCTTCCGTTTGAGTTGCCTAAAGAACCCCCTCGGCATTGGTAGGGGCAGTGCAAGAAACAAATATAGCAATTTGGGTAGGATCATCATTTTTATCGCTGCCACTCGCCCCAGCCAAGATAGTTCTAAGCCCTCCCATCTGTCCAGATCTTCAAATAGTTCCCTGAGCTTCATGGGAAAATTAGCTTGATATAAATCTGTCAATTTGGGTGTTAAGTGCACTCCTAAATATTTAAGGGATCTCGTGACCCATTTGATCGGGAATTGTTGTCGTATTGAGGCTTCATCTCTCATTGTTAATCCCAGCCCTAAAGCTTCTGATTTGTCCATATTCACTCGAAACCCAGAGCATTTACCATATCGATTTAGTTCCTGCATTATCTGAGGCATGGAGTCGCTCGGATCCACTAGGGTTAGTAGAATATCATCGGCGAATAACATGATTTTATGTGTCACACCCCCCACAGTGATGCCCTGTATATATGGGTCCAGCCGGATATGCTGGGCTAGTGGCTCCATTGTCAAAGCGAACAATAGTGGTGATAGGGCACAGCCCTGGCGTGTCCCACGTTCTAGTGTTATCGGGTCTGAACTTTTCCCGTTGATCCTCAAGGCAGCCATTGGTCTGGTGTAAATCAATTGAAGCCATGTTATAAAACGACCTGTAAATCCCATATGTTCTAAGACCTTAAACATGAAACCCCAGCTAACCCGATCGAACGCCTTTTCGGCATCCAACGAGAGAAGCAACATAGGTTGTCGGGTATTTCGTGCCTCGTGGATCAAGTGGAGTGCCCTTCTAATGTTATCAGTTGCTTGTCTGCCTGTGATAAATCCCGCCTGATCCTCCTGTACTAGCTTCGGCATTAGCTTTTGTAGTCTCTTGGCTAGTATTTTGGTGAAGATTTTATAGTCAGAGCCTAGAAGGGAGATTGGGCGGTAAGAACCGCAAAATTGTGGATCTTTCCCTGGTTTGCGAAGGACCACTAGATCTGCCAATCTCCAAGAATGAGATAGTTCCCCCTGGAATTCCAACTCGTTGAATGCCCGAACTAGCAGGGGGATCAGCAGTTTGCTATATCGTTTGTAAAATTTATTTGTGAACCCGTCTGGTCCCGGTGCTTTCCCATTAGGTAGATCTTTAATTGCCCATGCCACTTCGTCGTGTGTAATGGGGGCTGAGAGCATCTCCTCTTCTAGTGGTGTTAATTTTGTAAGCTTGGCTTGCACTAGGTATCTCTCGGATTCCTGCGGATCCGAGTTTCCCTCGGCCTGATAGAGTGTTGTGTAGAAATTTGTGAAGGCTGCCCGAATATCTTCTCGTGTGGTGCATATTTTCCCCTCTTTGTCATGAATGGCCGTGATATGTGTGTTAGCAGACCATTTTTTCAACTTAAATGCCATTAGCCGAGAGGACTTGTTCCCATATTCATAGTATGCCTGTCTCACCCGTTGGAGTTGTTCTGCTATCTCTGCCATCTGGATTTCCCTAAGTTCCATCCTCAATGCATGTATGCGGTGTTGTATTTTCTCCTTATCTCTCTGGCGGGTTTCTTGTGCACTGAGGGTTGTCAGCTCTGTGTGTATTTGTTGGGTCCTCACTCGTGTCTGGCGTGCAAGATGTACCTGTAGAGCTATTACTTTCCCTCTTATCACTGCCTTACAGCCCTCCCATAATATTCCTGATGTCACCTCTCCATTATCATTAAGGGTGATGTAATCTTTAATGGCCACTTCTAGACTGGTAGCGATAGCCGAATCTGCTAGTAATTTGTCATTGAATCGCCACTGCGGCGCCTCAGGGCTCGAAACCCTCAGCTTCACCTCTAGCACCATTGGTGTGTGGTCTGACCACGTTCTCGGGTGTATCTGAATATCTATGATATCAGTCATTAGGGTTGGTGGGCCCATCCAGAAATCTATGCGGGAGTATGAGTTGTGGACTGCCGAATAGAATGTGTATCCTCTCGTTTGGGGATTTCTATGTCGCCAGATATCTACTAGATGCCATTGCCTCATAAATTTGTGGAGCTGGGACCGAGCGGATTGTGAGTATCTAACCCCCTGTGTGGTGTTATCCAGAGTTGGGTGCAGCGTCAGATTGAAGTCCCCACCTATTAATAGGGTGCCTATTATGTGCTGGGAGAGGAGCGCTGACAGTTCCAGATAGAATACACCCTGCTGGTCATTAGGTGCGTATATGTTTAGAAGCGTAAGTGTTTCCCCCTCCACTCGTACTATCATTAACAGATATCTGCCCTTTTTGTCCCTGATCACTCTCTGGACCCGCCATGAATATTTTTGGGATAGCATGATCATGACCCCATTCTTTTTCTTTTCTAGTAGGTTGGATGCACAAAATACCTGTTGCTGTCTTGTACTTTGACAGAACCGCTCAGCTGACTGTAGCAAATGGGTCTCTTGAATGAATGTTATGTCTGCTTTTAGGCGTTGCACTTCTTTGAACATGAGTTGGCGTTTACCTGGGGAGTTAAGGCCCTTTACATTTAGGGTCATACATTTAACAACACTCATCTAATTTGTGAGAGTGCACCCCTTGACTTTAATCCTTGCTTAGTCTTCCAGATTATCCCCTCTTGTTGTGTTTTTTCCCTCCCCTTCATGTGGTGTTTAAATCTTGTCAGTCTTTTCCCACTAGTACCCCCCTTACCCTCCCTCCCCTTTTGAGGACATCCTCGTGTCATATACATAAGGGTGTCTAGAAGGATAATGACCCACCCCTCTAGTTATCAACTTTGAATATCTGGGCCCCACTTCATTAACTTATACATTGCTAATTACTTATCATAGTTATATCTCCTTTCCGCACTAAGTAGTGCATTCTTAACAACATCAACTCTGCACAATTCAATTACATAGTCACCCAGTTGCGGCCTGCATCTGGGTTCCGATGCCAAGGATATAGGCTTTGTTTATTTCTTTACTCTGGCGTCCATTTTTGTTAATTGCTTGTCTGATTGTTGGCGTTGTAGTCTGCCTTTTCCCGCGACGACTCTTTGCCAACGTGGTTTATCGCCAATCGTGGGTAGATGTTTCTTTGATGCAGTAGTTTCCCCCTGTGATCCTTCTTCTGGGAATATTTCCGCCACATCCTCTATACTTCGCACTTGATATTGTTTCCCTTCTTTGTAGAATCGTAGCACAAATGGGTGGCCCCATCGATATTTAATGCCCTTGTCAGTCAGAAATTTAGTGAAGGGCTTGAGCTCTGCTCTTCTTTTCAGTGTGGCTGTGGCTAGGTCCTGGTAGCATTCTATATGGTAGGTGTCCCATTGGAATCCAGGTGTTGATCGTGAGGCCCTCATAATTTGTTCCTTTAATTTAAAGTCATTAAAGCAGGCGATTATATCTTTTGGACGGTTATTTATGGTATTTCCTAGGGCTCTATGCGCCCGTACAAGTTGGATTGTTGCTGGTTCTTTAGATATCTGAACTTCTTTCAGTAGGGCGCTTGCAATACTCTGTACTGTTGTTTCACAATCATTGTACAGTGGCGTGTCTGGAAGGCCGCGGAACCTCACGTTGCAGCGTCGACTCCGGTTCTCGAGATCCTCTACTTTGTCCCATATTTGCATTGTTTCCAGTTTAGCCTCCCTCATCTGGGAGTCTATGGCCTGTATTAATTCTGTTTGTTCGTCAATGCGATCTTCTGTCTCTGCGACTCTGATGCCCAGCGCGCCTATTTCCCCTCGGAGCTCCGCCCCCAGTGCCACGAGGTCCGCTCGCACTGCGGCGATAATTTCAGTTTTTATTTCTTGTAGCCACCCGCGGATCTCGTGCATGTGGGTTTCTTCTGGGTTGTGTCCCTCTCCCGTTATAAAAAGTGGCGGGGAGAGCAGCGGGGGACTGCCTTCACGAGGGCTGGTCGGTTCTTGCTCGGGGGACGGCGCGCTCATGTTCGCCGCTGGGCCCGTGTACGCAAAAGCTTGTAAGTCGATCGGGTTCGTTTTTGATTTCGACATGGATCGCTTACCCTTGGCTTCCGATGCTGTTTCCATGTAATTGCTAATTGTTTTTATGCGCTCGCGTCTCCGTGGGTGTCCTGATAGCGTGAGGCTGATCGGAGCTCGTGGCTCAGGCAGCCATTTCAGGGGATGACGTCACTTCCTTCCCACTCACCATTTATATGTTTGATATATTTATATTTATAAAATAAAATTGAATAACAATACATAAACAAATAAATAAATCTTATATGTCCAGTATAAATAAATCATATATTCATAATTAAAAATCGATTTCTACTGCGAGCTAAAAATGTTATTGTGGCTTAGTAAAAGGCCCCCTTAGTGAGCCCACTAGGGGACAGAGGAAAAGTGCCTGAATGCAATATGTAAACTGCTTTCATTGTACCACAGATGGCAGTAAATGCAAAGATGCCATAGAAATATAATGGGCATCTCGGCCTTTACTGCCAGCTGATTTCTACTGCAAGCTAAAAACACTACCTTGGCTTAGTAAAATACCCTCTTAGGCCTTCTTCTACAAAACCTTGCTAGCGCTTCCTGAGAGGCAACTGAGATGAAGCCCATAGGAATTGAATGGATCTCCTCTCATTTACCACGCAGGAATCACTAGCACGGCTTTGTAAAAGAAGCCCTATGGGTTTTTTTTGTAATAAGCATACATATGTTTTTGTTGTAATGTGAATCTTAAGGCTCCTTTTACAAAGCAGTGGTAGTGATTATTGTGCAGCAAATGCAACAAAGCCCAAAGGAATTGAATGGGGTTCGTCACATTTGCCGCACCAGAAATCACTACCATGGCTTAGTAAAACGAGCTCTTAGTTAACCACCAGCATCCCTTAAATAATATCCTCAGTTGTCACTTTTTTTTTCTTCGTGTTTCTGATCTTCTTGCCTTTCCACATAGACAAGTCATCATCATTTTCGTTTTTCAAACAGTTCAACCAAACTGACAGAGTTTATCTTCGGCTTCTACAAGAGAAAACAGATAAGTAGAAAAAAGAAAGAAAGTATTGTCCCTATGCTGTATTTCTTCCTTCAACTAGCAAAATGAAACAACAAATTCTACAGTGTAGAGTGTGTCAATAGCCTTGCAGTTGAAGTCTCCTGCAAACATGGAAAGCCCCATTCTTACATTTTTTGTTGTGAAACTGCTATGTAATCTAGCCCTATATGTAAAAAACATCCTTCCACCTATAAACCACAAAAAATAGGTTACTGAAAAATACTTGTATGAAAGTAATATGCCAAGATCTTATGTTTAAAAAAAGTGGTTATATGCAGTGGTGTGCTGGTAAATGATTAACAACAGGCTCTCTCCCCGGTCCCCCTCTGCGCCCCCCCCCCCCAGATTGCAGAGCTGGCTATAGCCGGGGAGAGAGCCTGGGGGGGGGGGGGGGACAATGCATTACTCCAGGAAAAAAAAATTAAATGATCCCAGGTTCCAATCTAATTCATGTTTAATGTGCGATAAAATGCCATAAATAAGTAAATAAATATAAACTTTTAATGTTGAGCACCTGATTCTCAAAGTGAACATATTCCAAACACTATAATGAAAATAAAATGATTTTTTTTCTACCTTTGATGTCTGGTGACTGTTTTTCTGATCATACTGGCCCAGTATCCGATTCTGCTGCTATCTGTCCTCTTAACTCCGTTTCCAGGGCTTCCTTTCCATTTATTTCTTTCCTTTCCTCCTTTCTTCTTAATTTCTGGTCCTCAGCTTCTGCCTATTTTC
This sequence comes from Microcaecilia unicolor, assembly GCF_901765095.1. Lineage (NCBI taxonomy): Eukaryota > Metazoa > Chordata > Amphibia > Gymnophiona > Siphonopidae > Microcaecilia > Microcaecilia unicolor. The sequence continues at coordinate 471,903,187 of NC_044031.1, forward strand.
TTCATCCATGTGCAGTTTTTCTCCTCTCTTTCTTTTCCCTCATCTCATCTCCTTCCTCACTCTTCCCTACCCTCCATCCATGTTCAGCATTTCTTCTCTCTCCCCCCTCTCCATCCACCCATGTCCAGTGACCCTTCTCTCCCCCTGCCCTGCATGCACCCAGCGACCCTCCTCTCCCCTGCTCTCCATGTACCCATACCCAGTGACCCTCCTCTCCCCTGCCCTCCATCCACCCATGTCCAGTGACCCTGCATGCACCCATGCCCAGCAACCCTCCTCTCCACTGCCCTGCATGCACCCATACCCAGTGACCCTCCTTTCCCCTGCCCTCCATCCACCCATGTCCAGCAGTGACCCTCCTGCCTCCTCTCCCCTGCCCTGCATGCACCCATGTCCAGAAGTGACCCTCCTCTCCCCTGCCCTGCATGCACCCATACCCAGTGACCCCCCTTTCCCCTGCCCTCCATCCACCCATGTCCAGCAGTGACCCTCCTGCCTCCTCTCCCCTGCCCTGCATGCACCCATGTCCAGTGACCCTGCATGCACCCATGCCCAGTGACCCTCCTCTCCCCTGCCCTCCATCCACCCATGTCCAGCAGTGACCCTCCTGCCTCCTCTCCCCTGCCCTCCATCCACCCATGTCCAGCAGTGACCCTGCATGCACCCATACCCAGTGACCCCCCTTTCCCCTGCCCTCCATCCACCCATGTCCAGCAGTGACCCTCCTGCCTCCTCTCCCCTGTCCTGCATGCACCCATGTCCAGTGACCCTGCATGCACCCATGCACAGTGACCCTCCTCTCCCCTGTCCTCCATCCACCCATGTCCAGCAGTGACCCTCCTGCCTCCTCTCCCCTGCCCTGCATGCACCCAGCCATACTCAGTGACCCTCCTTTCCCCTCCATCCACAAATGCCCAGCGACTCCCTTCTCTCCCCTGCCACCCCCTCCTGAGTTGTTGGCGAATTCTCCTCCCCGCTCCCTCCCTCCCGATCCGATTCGGTCCCTCCCTCCCGATCCCTCACGTCACCGACCCGACCTGTCTCTTCGCATTCTTCGGGGCAGGCAGTCTTGCCTGCCCGCTGCCAGAACTGACTCTCCCCCACTGGCGCTGCCGGCCGGTTCGCGCTTCAAAATGGCCGCCGAGACTTCAGCAGAAGTCTTGCGAGGCCGCCTCTGGAAGTCTCGGCGGCCATTTTTAAAGTGCAAACCGGCAGCGCAAAGAGCTAGAGTGGAAATTGAAACCACTTCCCCAGGTTCTCAAGCCACTGCACTGACCACAAGGCTGCTCCTCCGCTCCTACTCTCCCTAAACATTAACCATGTGTTCACCCTTGGTGCTGCTGAAACAAATACTAAGTGGACAAACACCCAGGTATGTGACTAGTTTCAGGATCTCTTCACTGGATATAGTAGACTGGATGGACAGGCTGCACTTAGAAGTAAACCCCACTATCTAACCAGTCCAGACACCTTTGTGATGTTTGTCAGTCACTATCAAGGAGAAAGTCAAAATGGAGTTTCAAGAGTTAGAAGATTATGGGATTCTGGTTAAGATGATGGAGCCATTGGAGTGGATATCAGCACTGCTGATGGCCAGAAAACCTAATGAGAAGATGAGAATATGCATAGACTTGAAACCACTCAACAGGGCTCTCCAACAAAACCATTACACCATGCAAACCATGGAGGATATTCTCCCAGATTTACACAATGCTTAGATTTTTTTTTTCCTGCCTGGACGTGGGTTCTGTTATGCTGTTCTAGATGCATACAGCAGCAAATTCACCATATGTGAGACTATGAGAAATATAGGTGACAAAGAGGGGCATTTTCAAAAGAAACGTCCAAGTTGTGATTTGGACGTCCTTGCAAAACAGCGAAATCCAGGGGCGGGGAAACCCGTATTTTTGAAACAAGATGGACGTCCATCTTTCATTTCGAAAATACCGTCAGAGACATCCAAATCCTTAAATTTGGACATCCCTAGATTTGGACATCCCTAGATATGGGCGTTTCTGACTTTCGGCGATTTTCAAAACCAAAGACGTCCATGTCAAAAACATCCAAATGCAGGTGATTTGGGTGTGGGAGGAGCCAGCATTTGTAGTGCACTGGTCCCCCTGACATGCCAGGACACCAACCGGGCACCCTAGGGGGCACTGCAGTGGACTACATAAAATGCTCCCAAGAACATAGCTCCCTTACCTTGTGTGCTGAGCCCCCCAAAACCCACTACTCACAACTGTACACCACTACCATAGTCCTTATGGGTGAAGGGGGGCACCTATATATGGGTACAGTGGGTTTGTGGTAGGTTTTGGAGAGCTCGCTGTTTCCTCCACAAATGTAATAGGTAGGGGGGTACGGGCCTGGGTCCGCCTGTCTGAAGTGCACTGCAGTACCCACTAAAACTGCTCCTGGGACCTGAATGCGGTGTCATGGACCTGAGTATGACATCTGAGGCTGGCACGAAATATTTTTAAAGATGTTTGAGGGTGGGAGGGGGTTAGTGACCACTGGGGGAGTAACAGAAGGTCATCCCCGATTCTTTCCAGTGGTCATCTGGTCATTTCGGGCACCTTTTTGTGCCTTATTCGTAATAAAAACAGGTCCAGGTGAAAACGTCCAAGTGCTCGTCAGGGATCTCCTTGTTTTTTTCGATTATGGGTCAAAGACGTCCAAGTGTTAGGTAAACCCAAGTCCCGCCTTCACTACGTCTCTGACATGCCCCCTTGAAATTTGGACGTCCTTGCGACGGACTGCAGTTGGAGACGCCCAAAATCGGGTTTCGATTATACTGATTTGGACGTCTCTGGGAGACGGACGTCCATCTTCCGATTTATGTCAAAAGATGGACGACCTTCTCTTTCGAAAATGAGCCTGAACAACTTCCCTTTGGAATATCAGTGGCACTGGAAGAATTTCAGAGGTGACTTCATAGTGTGCTGTCTGACCTGAGAAGTGTAGTCTATAATGGGTGATCTGCTAGTCTATGGCTGTGGAGAAACTATTGAGCAGGTCCAAGTGGATCATGATCATAATCTCAAAGTCATCCTAGTGTATATGTGTAAACCAGGAGAAGTTGTGCCTCAACTGCACACCTGTAGAATGTATGGGACTTGTGCTAATGGCAGAAGGACAGAAGCCAGAACTCTTGAAAATCGAAGCAATAAACAATACACCAACAGCCACAGATAAACATAGGCCCCCTGATATTCAGCACTATTTAACCAGCCAAAATGGCTGCTGACCGGTTAAATAGCTTTTAACCGGCTATCCATCAATCATAGGCGTAGACTGGGGGGGGGGGCGAGGGGGGGCAATGCCCCCCCAAACGACGACGAGGCGCCGCCACGCCATTAGTTAAAAAAAAAAACACATGCAGGCACGCGCTCCTCTCCATTCGCTTGGCTTCCCTGCCCTCTCTGTCTGCGTCCCGCCTTCCTCTGAGGAAGGCGGGATGCAGACAGAGAGGGCAGGGAAGCCAAGCGGATGGAGAGGAGCGTGTCCGTCTACCCCTCTCTCTTCCTCCCTCCCTCCGGCGCAGGCAGCAGTCTTTTTCAGCGTTCCTGGCAGCGGTAGCGATGTACATGCTGCCTTTGGCTCTGCCCCAAAGCCTTCTCTTCAAGTTCCTGTTCCCGTATAGGTGGGAACAGGAACTTGAAGAGAAGGCTTCCGGGGCAGACCGAAGGCAGCGTGTACATCGCTACCGCTGCCAGGAACGCTGAAAAAGCTGAAGACTGTTGCCTGTGCCGGAGGAAGAGAGGGGGTAAATGGAGTCATGATCTTGGACCTCGCGGGGGGGGCAGTAGAAGGAAGATGGATGGAACTGGGAGGGGTGGGGAGCAGAGGGAAGGAGCAAGAGATGGATGGGACTGGGAGGGGTGGGGAGCAGAGGGATGGACCAGGAGATGGATGGGATTGGGAGAGGTCAGGCACAGCAGAGGGAAGGAGCAGAAGATGGATGGGACGGAGGGATGGTGAGCAGAGGGAAGGAACAGAAGATGGATGGGACTGGGAGGGGGTGGGGAGCAGAGGAAGGAGCAAGAGATGGTTGGGACTGGGAGGGGTGGGGAGCAGAGGGAAGGAGCAAGAGATGGATGGGACTGGGAGGGGTGGGGAGCAGAGGGATGGACCAGGAGATGGATGGGATTGGGAGAGGTCAGGCACAGCAGAGGGAAGGAACAGAAGATGGATGGGACTGGGAGGGGTGGGGAGCAGAGGAAGGAGCAAGAGATGGTTGGGACTGGGAGGGGTGGGGAGCAGAGGGAAGGAGCAAGAGATGGATGGGACTGGGAGGGGTGGGGAGCAGAGGGATGGACCAGGAGATGGATGGGATTGGGAGAGGTCAGGCACAGCAGAGGGAAGGAACAGAAGATGGATGGGACTGGGAGTGGTGGGGAGCAGAGGGAAGGAGCAAGAGATGGATGGGACTGGGAGGGTGGGGAGCAGAGGGAAGGAGCAAGAGATGGATGGGACTGGGAGGGGTGGGGAGCAGAGGGAAGGAGCAAGAGATGGATGGGACTGGGAGGGTGGGGAGCAGAGGGAAGCCTACTGGAAAGAAGACACTGCATAAAACAGAAGACACTGGGACCAAAGCGAATAGAAAAACTAAATGATCAGACAACAAAGGTAGATAAAAGTATTTTATTCATAATTTATTAATTGAAATGTGTCAGCTTTTTGAAATGTGCATCTGTGATATTTTGCCTGTAAATTTCAATTCCTTCCTCCATATTAGCATATTCATTTGCATATGTATATATGCAAATGATATGCTAATATGTTCCGCCCATTCTTTGCCCCCCCCCCCCAAATGAAACAGTCAAACTACGCCTATGCCATCAATATTCAGCAGCAGATAACCGGCTATCCCCCGCTAAATATCCCCGGTTAGTGGCTAGCAGACAGGCAGTAGTATTGGCTGATATAACCAGCTATCCACTGATTTTTAAACCCAGTTTAGTGACTATATTTGGTCACATGAAAGTGTAGGATATCTTTGGCCGATTTAAAGATAACCAGCTAAGTCTGAACACAGACTTAGCAGATTATCTTTAAAACAACCAAAAATAAACCGGATATTCAATGCTGGTTACTGGAATCAGCCCAGCATTGAATATTCAGGTCCAGCACCAACTGTGGGAGTTAGCCAGTCTACCTACCGTGGTCTGAATATTGGCTGCAGGGTCCTGAGATTACTTGGGATGGCAATGTATCTGGCAAAGTTTGTACTTGGATTCTCTGACATATGTTCACCCATTAGAGAACTAATTGTGCAGGAAAACAAAATTAATTTGGCAACCAGAGAGATATAATGCATCAATAGATGAGCTGAAATGCCTATTGAGAGAGGCACTGGTGTTAGGATTCTCTGATACCAACTCTAATCTTACAGTGTAATGTGATGATAGCAGGCATGGTCTAGTATATGCCCCTTGTAGAAAGGAAAACCACTCTTATATTCATCCTGAGCACTGAGAAAGGTGGCGCAAAACTATGCCCAAATAGAGAACATAAGAATATAAACAGCTCTGTGCTTTGCAGTTGGGAAAGGTATTGATCCAATCAGAGGGAAAAAGCAAACAAGATGCTAGGAACAATTAGGAAAGTGATGGAAAATAAGATGAAGAATATTATAATGCCTCCATATTATTACATGATGCAACCTCACCTTGAGTATTGTGTGCAATACGGGTAGCCATATCTCAAAAAAGAAGGGTGAAAAATGATAAAGAAGATGGAAATCCTATCATGTAAGGAAATGATAACGAGGTTAGGGCTCTTCAGCTTGGAAAAGATACAGCTGAAGGAGGATATGACAGAGGTCCTGAGTGGTGTAGAATGGGGTAAAAGTGAATCAATTTTTTACTCTTTCAAAAAGTACAAAGACTAAGGGACACTCAATGAAGTTACACAGTAATACTTTTAAAACAAATAGGAGAAACTATTTTTTCACTCAACAAATAGTTAAGTTCTAGAACTCATTGCCAGAAGATGTGGTTGCAATGGTTTGCATATGTGCATTTAAAAAGGTTTTGGACAAGTTTCTGGAGGAAAAGTCCATAATCTGCTATTGAGATAGACATGGTGGAAGCCAATGCTTGCCCTGGGATTAGTAGTATGGAATCTTGCAACATTCTGGAAAAGGTGGAGCCTATTCCAAAAGGATGGACTCCACTTTAACCGGGATGGAACCAGGCTGCAGGCACTAACCATTAAAAAGGAGATAGAGCAGCTTTCAAACTAAAATTGGTGGTGGAGGGGGGGGGGGTAGGTGGAGTCGACAGTCTCCCAGGAGCGCATGGCAAAGGATACTATTCAAACAGGACATTTAGGCAATGGTAATAGAAAGCCAGGAATGTTTAAAGAGCGAGAAAGGTAAAGGATGCACATTATCCCTGTCAACTTCTAAGCAGCTTGTAGATGCATGGAAAAAACACAATTTGAAGTGCCTGCATACAAATACTAGAAGCCTAAAAAATAAGATGGTAGAGTTAGAGTATATTGCATTAAATGATGAGGTAAATATAATAGGCCTCTCAGAGAATTGGTGGAAGGAGGACAATCAATGGAACACTAACAGGCTTATTTTCGAAAGAGAAGGGCGCCCATCTTTCGACACAAATCGGAAGATGGGTGTCCTTCTCACAGGGTCGCCCAAATTGGCATAATCGAAAGCCGATTTTGGGCATCCCCAACTGCTTTCCGTTGTGGGGACGACCAAAGTTCCTGGGGGCGTGTCGGAGGCGTAGCGAAGGCGGGACTTGGGCGTGCCTAACACATGGGCGTCCTCGACCCATAATTGAAAAAAAGGGCATCCCTGATGAGCATTTGGATGACTTTACCTGGTACAGTTGTTCTTACAACCAAGGCACAAAAATGTGCCCGAACTGACCAGATGACCACCGGAGGGAATCGGGGATGACCTCCCCTTACTCCCCCAGTGGTCACTAACCCCCTCCCACCCCCAAAAAAGAACTTTAAAAATATTTTGTGCCAGAACTTCATCCCCGATCCAGCAGATTGTTATGCGATGGGTGTCCCACAGAGTGTAGCGGTTGACGCTGCTTTGAGAGCCGAAGGAGGAGCGACGGCACTCCTAGGGATAGAAACATCTTTATCACCACCAGATCTTAATTCTCCATCATGCCCTGCGTTCTTTGTGTGAGGTGTAGAGGATCCAGCTGGGTCAGGAGTTGATGGCAGTTGGACCTTGATCGGCAGTGCACCCCCCCCCCCCCCCCCCCCCCCCCCCCCAGACTGCAGAGGAAGTGATCTTAGAGATCTCGTCTATTTGGAAGGCTATTCAGGATTTAACAATAGCGGTAACAAAATCAACCCAGGATATGTCTCTTCTTGTGAGTAAAATAGACACCTTAACTGAGTCATTAGAAAAGATTAAACAAGATTCTAAGAATCAAAATTTACAAATGCAGCAAGAGGTTAATCAATTAAAGTCTATTACGTTGATGTGTTCCCAGTGTTCAGTGCAGCTCTGGGAGCCAAGGAGACCAATGCTTCTGATGCCAATGTCTTATCTTCATCAAAAATTAATTTCTGTTGCTTCTCATGACTGCACATTTCTCTCTTTGACATCTTTGACTACAATAAAAAGAATCATGATCAGATCACAGACATTGCAGGCACGATGAATGAGTATTCACACCAGGACATGGACATGGTCTTTCTACACCAGGAACACTTCTTAAAGCCACTAGAAACTTTCTTTGAGGGATATGTATGGAAAAAATAGCTGCAAGGAAATCAAATGACTCAATGCTGAAAGATACCTGACCAGATGCCCAAGGCCTGCTGAGGGCAAAATCAAGCTAATGATAAAGGAAAACAAACCGAGAAACAACTGTTAAACTAAGGGTGGTCTACTAGGAAAAAAAGACCCCGCACAGCAACAACAGGATTTACTCAATGAAAAACTAATTATAGCAGAAAATGGCTTATATTGAGCACTAAATATGAGCTGATAGGGAGCACCAGCGATGTGATCATTAAGCTCCACAGACAAATGACAACTGGTTAGGTCCTGTGAGACTGTGACAGGCAGAAAGATACACACACATGCACAGTGAACTCTCTCAGAAGCTTTACTGAAGCTAGAGAACTGTTCCTTTGTGGGGCTCATTCGGATGACATCACCCACATGTGAGAATATAGAATCTTGTTTGTAATTGAAAAAAGCACTGCTACAGAGATAGGCAGTGGCATTGAATATATGTTAGGAGAGTAATTTTATAACAGGTCTCTTAGGCTGAAAGGGTGCCCCATTGCTCTCCTGGGATGTCTGTGTGGCTAGTCTAATAAGAATGCTGGCTCCTCCTACATCTCAATGGCTTGGTTTCGTGTGTTTTTCACTTGGAAAATGGACCAAAAAGATAAACACACAGAGAACAGAAAACGTCTAGCAAACAGTCATTTTCAAACAAACAAAAAAGATGTTTTTCAGTTTTGAAAATGTCTATATTCCCCAGTTGAATTTGTCCACAGTTGGACTTAGACATCATATCGAAAATGCCCCTTCACGTAACTTTGCAAGTCTAAGTGCTTTCAAAATATGCCTCCACGTGTCTTTATAAAATAACAGCACAAAACTGTGTCAACAATACAACCACATATGAGCTGGAGTAAATGTATGTGTATCTTACACCCTACACACATACTTCATAACTCCACCCAAACTCTTTCCCCAAATAGGCCTAAAGTAAATGCGTAGGCAATCCATATAGAGGGCAATTCTATAAATGAATGCCACAATTTAGGCACCCATATTTCATGAGCTGTGAGCCTATTCTATAATTGCAATTGTGCACATCATTTCCATTATAGATGTGGTGACATGAACAAGGGTGGGGCTGGAGCTCAACTAAGACAGAGACACACAGTGGTTGCAGATAAAAGGAAAATAACATTTATTAAAGCTGTAGGTCAGGAGCCTTATTCCATTCACAGGCAGGAGAAAAAGGCAACATAAAACTAGTCCATAATGCTAGCTCCTGCAGGGCCACTGTGTACTTTACTGCCTTTCAGCACAGTAGCACCCTTTACTGGCCTGGTTCCTCAAGTACTCAGGTCAAAATACAAAATTTGCAAGGTTTCCAATGAGCTTGGCCTACCTGACCATAGCAATGACAATTCATACATAGATGGTGGAGGCATATGCCGTGGGGCATTGCTGCTTCCCTTTGGGCCTCTTTAATCTGGCTGTGTCCCTAACTTTTATACTTCCTAGTTCCTGCTCTTTTGACTCCACCCCTCTCATGTCACATCCCCCTTGGGCAAGACTATGGATTGTAAGGTGGTTCCGACACAGTGAGGAAATATTCTTAAAGGAAATGAAGCATCCTATAGACTCCCTCACAATAGAACACCAGTTTAAGTCGACATTTATGCACTACATTTAGGTATGCCCACTTATACCGTGTCAGTAGCAGACATAAATGAGCACATCTAAATGTGGCACTTACTGTAAGTTATACACATAAGTAGGAGACATGCCCATGGCCCATCCAAGCTCCTTCCCTGTGAACAACCCCTTGCATTTATACGCTAAGGCTAAGGCAGTTGCGTTCTAAAGTTATAGAATACCACTGAGCAGGGGTGGATTAAGCCTAAATGATGCCCTAAGCTCAGCCCAACAATGGTGCTCCTCAGCCCTTCCTCTATTTAACTGAAAAGGCATTTAACACTCAGTGAAAGCTGAAAAATGTCATTATTGTACGAAACAAAACATATATATTTATAGTGATTAGAGAAATATTGAAATTCATGTTGGATAATGGGTGTGGCAGACAGCAAGGAAAGCGTTAAGGTCATGATAGCTAGGGGAAAAACTCTATGGCACCCCATTCCCTTGGTGCCCTAAGCAAGTGATTATTTGCTTATTTTATAAACCAGGGCTGCCACTGAGCATGCGCCTAGCACTTATGTGCATAACTATTATAGTTATATGTACAAGTGTTAATATGCTATAACTTACGTGCACATTTGGCACCTAATTTTAGGTGACCTGTTATAGAATGATGGGTATAATGGCTGAATATTGCTGCTATATGAATTGTTTTCTGTTCTTATCCTCATTGCACCCTATTTCCTCCCAGGCACTAAGGTGGCAATTCTATAAGTAGGTGCCTCCTTTTAGGTGCAGCAATACAGTACAGAGAGCACCTCTTCTATAGTGACATCTGGACACCCACATACCACTATATAGAATACTCATGCAACCTGGCATAGGCATACCTAAAATTTACATGCTTGCAGTCACACCAGCTGAAGACCTGGTATAACTGTGGGCATGTAAATGAGACATGCAAAACTTACAAATTCTGCAAATGACATGTGTAACTGGGAAACACACCCATGTTTCCCCCATGTGTATGCTCCTCTTGCAGATACAGGCTATGGCACCTATCTGTGTCCATATAGAATACAGCTTAAAGTACTTACACATGCAAAGATCCACATACATTTGATCACCTATTGCCCTTTAAACAGATAGGGACCCTTTTACAAAGCTTTGCGGTAAGCACTATCACACGCTTACTGCAGCAAAAAAATGGCATACCGTGGGGGCATTGAGGCAATTTCACAGTAATTTCAGGTTGTGTGAGCACCACCCAAGCGTTAAAAAATACATTTTTTAGCACAGGGGGCATGTTTGGGACAGACAATGGGCGTGTTCTGCACTAATCGGTTAGCGCAGCTACATTGCCATGAACTAACCGATTAGTGTATGCTTAGTGTGTGAGCCCTTACCGACTACATAATGGGTGGCGATAGGAGCTCACACAGTAACGGTAAAATTTGCACATGGCCATTAATGCAAAAAATAGACAATGTGGACATTTTACCCCAGCGATAAAAAAAATCCTTAACATGTGGCAAAGATCCATGTAAGGGCACACTAAGGCCACTTTTTACCACTGTTTGGTTACAGGTCCCTATGGTGTGGGCGCAATTGCAGTAACTTTTGACCAGCAATAATTGTATAGTGCCTTTGATTATAAGTTGCCAGAGAATGTAGTAAAAGCATTTAGCTTAGCAGGGTTTTAAAAGGTTTGAATAGCTTCCTAAAGGAAACATCCATAGACCATTATAAAAACAAAAAATAAAAAGAGGAAAATCCATTGCTTATTTCTAGGATACAAAAGTAGAAAACAATAAGCAGGTCACTCAATATATGTGTTTCAAGGGAAGTCTCATATTTATCGCTTTGAATGCCAATTTCCTACGACTGTTCTAATCATAGACAACCCCCTACCATCCACAAAATTTTTTTTTATTTTTTTATTTTTCTTTTTCTTTCTGATGTGTTCAAAAATACAAAATTTATGCAATTGAGTGACCGCTATAAAATCAGTGGAAGTTTGGTCGTCTTGCTTTACATTTATGCGAGAAGACATTTTCAAACACTTATCTGTATGTGTCTGTCTTGAGCGATCCCAGGAGCCCTTATTGTCCCGACAGGTCCTGTTTCGCTGTGAAGCTTTGTCGAGGGACAGTCGGTCTCATCTCCTAGAAATGTTTGTCGCTCAATGTATACAAAAAAATTTTTTGTGGTTCACACAGAGTAAGTAGAGTGCCATATTGAAGTTTTACAGTATTTCTAGGATAAGCAGCATAAAATGTACTGTACTTTTTTGGGATCTTGCCAGGTACTTGTGACCTGGATTTGCCAATGTTGGAAACAGGATGCTGGGCTTGATGGACCTTCGGTCTGTCCCAGTATGGCAATATTTATATACTTTTGTGTCTTGAAGCATTATAAGAAAATGTATTACCTATTCGAACAACTGGCTGAATATTTTTCACTTAAAATAATTCTATTCATTATTGTCATGAAATCCACAAAAAATACAATTAATACAACATATTTCCTTATCGAGACTGTGTTGCTTTAGCTTAATTCCTGTGGCATCGCATTCAGCTCTATTATTTTCACCTATAAACATGCTTCAGTTAACACTGTTATTGATTGCAAATTTTGTAATTTAAAAAAATGCGCATTGTTCTTTCCAACATTTTCATGGAGTCTATACAAGTATTATATGTGTGTAATTAATAACCAATTTAGTACTCTGAGAAAACCTAGGAACCTGACAAATGTTCTGGGGATATGAAATCTCTGAAAAGGCAGCACATTATAAGAAGTAGTAATTACTTATGTAAGCTTTCTTTTTAAATTCTAAGAACATTAACTACTAATTACCTACTAATTACCAGTACTTCAGCAGGTGTTTGCACTTAACTGTAGGCGAAAGCCCTTGTGGAAAAAACAAACTCCTCGCATTTTCTCTCAAGATTAGAGCAGAATCTCACAAGACACAATGGGCTGGGTATGGTCAAGCTGTAACCATTTAATCACAAACATTGACAGCATCTTAAGGTTTAATGTAAACTAGTCCATTAATCCGTATATCTTTCTGACATTAAAGGTAGGTTTTAAAGTTTTTAATTCAATGGCAAACTGAATTTGTGAGCTGGGGTGAAATGTAAATGATGATTGCCTTGCTGTCATTAGAAATTCATGTATCTGAGGTTTACTGGTATACTAACAAAGCTGGTTACCTCATTTGATTAATTCATGCTCATATGAAATACAAAGTTCCCTGAATTACAGAACAAATATTTCAATTGAGGGGTTCTGCGGGCACTATACATCATGCAAGAATTTGAACACTATACTATATCTCATTAATCATGAATTCAGTGCCCACTCCCTGCTTTCACTGTCAATGTGATACTTCATTCTAGACTTAGCTCTCTGCCAAGTATATTTATAGTTCTCTTTTTTTTATATCAGCAACTCAGCAAAAAAAAAGTATTGATTCATTAAACCACAAGAAAAGAAAAACAGGTATCAAGAGAAATGGATTCTATGACATCGCCATTGTCTAAAACCCGAGATGGGCTGCTCAATTTCATTCTGCAAAGGTGGGTTGTTTAAACTGCAACTCTGTTTTGTGTCATTACGGGGTCATAATTTTCTGTGTTTGTACTGTGTAGTTTGTTTCTTGTTTGCTATGTTTTTATTTATGTTGTGCAATAATTATATGTTGACATGTATTAAATATTTTTAAATATTTTGTGCAGTGCTTTATATGGTTTTTATTTTAAAGGCCAGAATGCATTTTAGAACTATGAATAAATGGAGTTGGACTGGTAATACTGTGAAATGAACTGTATGCTTGTATCACTGTTCTTCATATCTAAATCTTGTTTAATACTTTTATATACTTCTTATTTTATTTATAGGCAGAGAACTTGCAATTTAAGGTCAAAATCAAGCAATCCAAATTATGCGAATTGTAATTGAAAACATGGTTTTACACCACATTGAATTGTTAACCTGAATCTAGATCAAGCCAAACAAGAGACATAAATTTATAGTTGTATATGTTTTAGTCTATGTATACAGTTTCCCCAGGATTCTATATTTCTCCAAATTTGAACATATTACACCGATATTGAAACAGCCTGTAAGATTTAGAATACAATGCAAAATGTTATCCATTATTCATCAGTCTGTGTATGGTAGGGTGCCACGGTATGTTCAATCTGTTCAAAAAATCTTTTCTTAAGGCAGGGGTTTAAGATCTGACTCTGCAATGCTGTTCGCCTTGGATTAGGTAATAACTTCACATTATGTTGTGATGAGAGCTTCCAAAAAAAACTTAAAATATCCCCAAATCACCTCTGGTAAATAATCCAACACGCCAATCATACAAACCAGGGTATAATATCCTGGAAATACTCTCAGTGAAGGAATTGACCCAGTAGTACACCAAATGAGCGATATGCCTTTATAATTAAATATAAGGAGAGACCTCAGAGTTAAAAACTCACCCAAATGAGACAACACACTGTGTTTCATGTCTCTAAGGGTGGACAAACAACAATATAAATCGATGGAGAGAAACAGTCAAAAATCAACTGACAATTCAACTGAACGTATTTAAGGTTCATGACTGGCCCGCTGAAGCTGAAGTTTCTTAGAGTTAAGATTGACGCAGACCATGTGACCCTGAGGCAGGCAACGAAACGCTGGCCACCGCTGGTCATGGTCTTTTTCAGCGTCTTGGGAGCTCAGTTGAATTTAAGCTAAGTGTTATCTTTTAATCGATTTCCAAGTAAAAGAAAAGTAGTAAAAGAAAAGTTTGTTGAGGTGACTACCGATGATGAAGCAGCCCAGCCCCTGCGAGCTTTCAATTGTGTAGCCGGGGGCTTCGTGAGGCGTCACCTCTCGCACTCATAAATCATGAACCTTAAATACGTTCAGTTGAATTGTCAGTTGATTTTTGACTGTTTCTCTCCATCGATTTATATTGTTGTTTGAACAGAAGTATTTGGAGGGATTTACCTTCATATTTTGTCTAAGGGTGGACAAGCATCTCAATCGCTGGTCTACTCCTTATTGTGTTTTATATACTTTTCTTGCTTGCTAATGCACCCCCATGCTACAATACAAATCAAACTTCCTACGGCACACTCCTTCCACCAATATAGGCTACTAATAGGTCAATTCCTTCACTGAGAGTATTTCCAGGATATTATACCCTGGTTTGTATGATTGGCGTGATGAGAGCTTCAGCATTTTCAATAGCATGGCCTGTGATGTGGAATGCCTTGCCCAGTTATCTGCATTTATGTTCAAATGTTTTGCAATTTAAGAAACTACAAAAGACATAGCTTTTTGTTCAGGCATTTTTTGATATTTAATGACGGTACATAAGAAAACAGTGGATGACTGTAGCAGTGCATTTGTCTTGATCGTTTTGTATTTTGTGTGTAATTTTTATATATGTCTTTATGGTAGCCACTTAGGTTTAAAGTGGGTTATAAGTTTGTAAAATAAATCTCAAAATGCTGCAAGATTCCTTGCTGCTAACTCCAAATAGCAGTTTATGGCTTTTCCTCCGTGAACTTGCCAAAACCTTTTATAACTTCAGCTATGTTAACTGCTTTTGCCATATTCTCTGGCAACAAATTCCAGAGCTTAATTATGCATTGAGTGAAAACATATATTCTCCTAAATGTTTTATATAAACTTCTTACCCCCCCCCCCCCCCCTGTGGGCTGTGTTGGCATTAGGGCATGGCAGCCGTTAGCATGGCTTAGTAAACAGGAGGGTTAGTAACTTCATAGCATGTCCCCTAGTCTTCATACTTTTTAAAAGAGTAAACAATCAACTCATGTTTATCTCTTCCACTCCACTTTCTCCATTCAGGATTTTGTAGACTTCTATCATATCTATCCTCAGTTGTCTCTTCTCCAAGTTGAAGAGTCCCAACCTCCCTAGCCTTTCCTCATAAGGGAGTTATTCCATTCCTTTTATCATTTTGGTTGCCCTTCTCCGTACCTTTTCCAATTCCTTTATATCATTTTTTTAGAACACGAGTCAACCATAACTGAACACAATACTCAAAGTGCAATTACACCATGGAGGGAAATAGAGGCACTATAATACTCCTTGTTTTATCCTCTACCTTTCCTAATAATTTCTAACATTCTGTTTGTTTTTTAGCCACCACTGCAGACTGAGCAGAAGATTTCAATGTGTTGTCCAAGATGACACCTAGATCCTATTCCTGAGTGTTGGCTTTTAATTTGAAATCTAGCATCATGTAGCTATTATTTGGATCATTTTTCCCTAGTTGCATCACTTCACATTGTCCACATTAAGGGGGTCTTTTACAAAGCTGCAGTAGGCTCAACACAGGCTTACCATACGCTACAACATCACTGCTGCTGGCACAACGTGGCCACCGGTGGTAGTTCCAGCTGGAGCACGCACCATTTCTGGCACTCTGGATAAATGTTTTTTTTCTCTAGCGTGGCACTAACCCGGCGGTAATCAGGCACTGCTGCATACTGCCCAGTTACCGCCAAGTTATACAGTAAGGGTTATCTTACCACATGACTTTTTTTTTGTCTTTTTACCCGCTACGGTAAAAAGGGCCCTGGTACATGGGAAAAACAGCCCCCGCCAGTTCCGAAGGACCCTTTTTCCCCACAGTTTAGTAAAAGGACTCTTAAAAGTCTTCTGCCATGTGAATACCCAGTCTCCCAAGGTCCTCCTGCAGTTTCTCACAGTCTGCATTTGATATGACTTTCAATAATTTTGTGTCATCTGCATATTAGATGATCTCACTTGTTCTTCTCATTTGTACAATAGATTGCTTATAAATGTGATAAAAAGCACTGATCCCATTATAAACCCTGAGGTACTCTACTATTGAGATAAGGTCCATCAAGCCTAGTATCCCGTTTCCGACACTGGCCAATCCAGGTCACAAGTACCTGTGTAGATCAATGCAGAGGCAGCTATGCTGCCAAATGTGTTGTGATATTTATGATGTTTTACTTTTACTACCACTATTCTGTCAAAACCGTTCAGATTGTGTGACTCCTGATGCCTCAAAAAATTAAAGAGGTACAAAAATGTAACAAAAACCCCTTATAGGGAAATAAAAATAACCAGCTCACACAACACATAGAATGAACTGCAACGTGTTCAAAATCAACCATGTGGTTGCATACCAAAAAAAATCTTTAATACATAAATCTTCAGTGTTCAAACCATTTTCTGAGCTCTTAACAGGATCCCTGTTAAGAGCTGGCACCATACGAAGAACTTTATATACATTTTTACAGTTTATTGCTTTGAACATTTATTGTGAGTTTTTCCCTTTAGGCTATTTTTTATATGACTCCTGATGCAGACAATTCTGCAGGATCACGGACCCATTTCAAAAAGAGTCCCTGTTTTGTTTTTCTGGATATACAATGTACAGCATAAGCATCTTTGTTGCAGATTATTTTATTTTGCATATATAATTCATTGTTAGACTTGAACTTTGTGGACCAACTTATTTGCCTGTGATTCCAGGCCTTCTTTTCAATATCTTTTTGGACTTCCCTACTCCTTTTTGCATCCTCTTCTCTGTAGGGAATTGGTTCTTCCTTACTTTTCTGAACTCCATTTTTTACCATTTTCATGGAGATAATTAGCGATTTAACCCTACTCTCTAATTTTTATCTTTGAACTAGTTCCCAATCCACAGGAGAATATTGCTTCCTAACCCAGAACTTTTTAATTTTCTCACTAGTCTCTCATGAAGGACTTTGTCAAATCCTTTCTGATAATCAAGATATATCAACCAGCTTACTTTTATCCACATGTTTATTCATACCTTCAAAAGATGCTGCAGATTGGTGAGGCAAAATCCATGCTGACTTTCTCCCATTAAACAGATTCGTTCTTTTTAAAAGATTCTACAATTTTTCCAGTACTGAGATGAGGCTCACCAGTTAGAAACTGGCCACCCTCTAATTTCTAAAATTACTAATAGTAGATCTGCAATTTCAAGTTTTTTTTTTTTAATACTCTTGGATGTATACCGTCCAATCGAGGTGATTTGCTACTCTTTAGTTGTTAATTTTCCCTACTACATATTTCAGGTTTACAGAGATTTAATTCAGTTTCTCTGAGTCATCACCATTTAATACAATTGCTGCCATGGGTAGCTTCCTTACATTTTCCTCAGTAAAGATCACAGCAAGAATTAATTTAGTTTCTCTGTTATGGCCTTGTCTTCCTTGAGTGCCCCTTTTACCCCTCAATCATCTAATCATCTAACTCATTCTCTCACAATCTTCTTGCTTTGAATGTACCTGAAAGGTTTTTGCCTCTTCAGCAAACTTCCTTTCAAATTCTCATTTTGCCTTCTTTATCAATGTTTTGCATCTAACTATCCAGTGCTTATGCTCTTTCCTATTTTCTTCATTTGGATAGTTTTTCCATTTACTGATAAAATGTTCTTTCAACTGTAATAGCCTCTTTCATCTCAACTTTACTCATGTGAGTTGCTGTTTGGCATTCCTTCCACCTTTTTTAATATGTGGAATACATCTGGCCTGGTCTTCCAGGATAGAATTTTTAAACAACGTCCATGTCTTATGTAAAGTTTTACCATTTGCAACTGCTTCTTTTAGGGGGTCTTTTACTAATAATTAGCTCAAGTTATCTGCAACAGGGACCATTTTATTCCTATGGGTCCTGCTGCAGATATCGCTAGCTAATCTTTAGTAAAAGATCCCCGTAGACTTTGATCACGTTGTGATCACGATGGTCAATTGGATCTAATAGTGTTTTCTCTCATACCAAATCCCACATTCTACTAAGTCTACATAAGAATAGCCAAAATGGTTCAGACCAATGGTCCATCTAGCCCAGTATGCTGCTTTCAACAATTGCCAATCAGGTCATAAGTACCTTACAGAATCCCAAAATAACTCTCTCCTCTTGTCAGTTCTTAAACCTGCTGCTCCATTAAGCAATCATTTATTTCATCTAGGAACTTTATCTCTCTCGCATGCACTGATGTGTAATTATATAGTCAATATTGGAATAATTGAAATCATCCATTATTAAAGTGTTGCCAAATTTATTAGCTTCCCTAATTGCTTTAATACAACAACATCTGTTCATTCTGGCCAGGGGGATGGTAGTATACCCCTATTACTATTCTCTTACCCTTTATATATGGAATTTCTATCCATTAAGATTCCACAGTGTATTTTGTTTCTTGCATAACTTTTATTCTGTTTAACTCAATGCCCTCTTTAACATATAAAGGGCAATTCTATAACTGAGCACCTAGATTTAAGTGTCACTTTTGTACACAAATGTAGAGAACATCTGCACTTTCAGGGTAGGTGTGCATGTTAATAGCAGCAAAGCAGTTAAGCACTATTCTGTAAGACCACATGTGTCATAGTACCAAAATACAAGGAGGACATTCACATGGGTTGAGCATGGGAAGGGCACTGGAGGTCATGTCAGTTACATAAACCACTTATTGTAAGTTGCTCACAGGTATATGGGGTCTATGGCTGGTGTGGGCGCCTAGATTTTAGGCAACCCAGTATTGGGTTGTATTCTATAATGGAATCCAGGTACTCAGCTGCTGATATAGAATATGTTCTTACCGTGAGATATTATTTATTTATTTATTTCTGACATTTATATCCCACATTATCCCAAACACGTTTGAGTTCAATGTACCCCACAATAAACAGTATAGGATACATAACAAAGAATAATGCATAAGAAAGTAATTTGTTACAAGAATCCAATTTTACAATACAATATCATAAACATACTGGGATAGCTATGGATGCTTACCATTTAGAAAATCTATTCTGAATGAGAAATTGTACATCAAGCAAAGCGTAAGTTAATGGTTAATAGAGTAATAACCAATTCAGGTAATAATTAATTGCTTGAGATATGGTTGTTCTTTGTGAGGGTTTGTTTGAATAGGAACGATTTGAGGATTTTACGGAATCTAGTATATTCCTGTATATTTCTTATTTTGGGTGGTAAGGAGTTCCACTATTTGGTTGCTAGGTTAGTGAAG
Source organism: Microcaecilia unicolor (assembly GCF_901765095.1). Lineage (NCBI taxonomy): Eukaryota > Metazoa > Chordata > Amphibia > Gymnophiona > Siphonopidae > Microcaecilia > Microcaecilia unicolor. The sequence goes on from NC_044031.1 coordinate 471,922,623, forward strand.
TCTGCAGAGTGGACAGTTTTGTAGATCACATTTTTGCAATTTGGGAGGTGTAGTCTGAGACACTTTCTTGCCTCATATTTAGTGTTTCTTTGAGGAAAGTTTATTAATGGGACCATATAGTCTGGAACTGTGCCATTTAGTATTTGAAAGATAAATGTACATAATTTGAAGGTAATTCTTGTTTTGATGGGAAGCCAGTGTAATTTGATTAATAAAGGGGAGGCACTTTCAAAACGAGAGATTTTATATATGAACCTGGCTGCAGTATTTTGAACTGTTTTTTTTCAACAGGTACTCCTTACTGCCAGCATATATGGAATTTACAATAATTGAATTGGGGTAATGTTAATGATTGTTCCAATAGTCTGAATGTTTCTGATGAGAAATAGGGTCTTATCCTTTTTAGTTTCCAAAGAGATCTAAAGGAAGGTGCCCACTTACAGAATTAACCCCATAGTACTACCCTTCCACCACTTTGATCCACCCTATCATTACAATATAATTTGTACCCTGATAATACTGGGCCTGATATTCAGTTCGAGTTAACCAGCCAGAAACAGCCACCGTAATTCACATCTTGCCAGATAACCTATCATTTTCAGCGGCATTTAAACAGTTAGCACCACTGAAAATGGCTGGTTAGTGCCGAAAATAAAGCTGGCGATGTTGGGGGCATGACCTGTTATTCGGAACTTAACCAGCCAAGCTTAGTGGCCAAATAAGACTGCATAAAAAGCAGGAATATCTTTGCCTGCTAAGCCATGGCCGGCTAAGCCTAAATATCATCTTAACTAGCCAGTTTTGAAAAACCCAGATAATGCCGGTTGCTGGAAACAGCCTGACATTGAATATCCGGATTGAACGCTGGCAGCAGGCAGTCAAAGTGCTGGCCGCCAGTGGCTGAATACCAGGGGGGGGACTGTGTCCAGTTGGTTGCTATCCTTCCTCCAGGTCTCTGAGATGCCTATAATGCAAATTTTAAATAGAATGTACCAATCAGAATTGAGAAATCTAGGTAGGGACATGTAGAAATCCAGTAGCACTGTAGAAAAGGAGCTGCTGACAGAGAACATTTTCTAAAATAGATGCAAAAATGGATGTGTATCTACTGGCTAATTACGGTAGCAGCACACAATGTGAAACTGTCAGCATCTAAAATATCAGTGGGGCAATGCAGCAACATACACATGTGAATGGTGGTAGTTCAGAATATAGACATGGTAGTATTTCAGAATCATCTGTCAGTTTAAAAACCTGCATGTCTTGTTCATCCAGGGGCCCTTTTACTAAGTCGCATAAACGTCTATGCGCACCCAACGCTTGCCAAAATGGAGTTACAGCCAGACTACCGCATGGCTCTTGCAGTAATTTCATTTTTGGCGCGCATCCGATATGCGCCTCTGAAATTTTTTTATTTCCAGACACACGTAATGGGCACGCTCCAAGTGGCATTTGGCGTGGGTAGGTCATTACCACTCGGTTACCGCGTGAGTCTTTACCGCCAGGTCAATGGCTGGTGGCAAGGTCTCAGACCCAAAATGGATGCGTGACAATTTTCATTTTGCCACACGTTCATTTTCGGCAAAAAAAAGGCCTTTTTTGCAGGCGTGCTAAAAAATGGATTGGCGCGCGCCCAAAACCCATGCCTACACTACCACAAGCCATTTTTCAGCATGCCTTAGTAAAAGGACCCCCCCCCCCCCCCCCCCCCCCAATTAGATACTGAGCCTGAAATCATTTTATTTGGATTTAGCTCACACTATTTCCAGTAGTAGCTTGCAGGGAGCTACATTACACACTAGGTATTTCCCTGGTACCAAAAAGCTCACAATCTAAGTTTGCACCTCAGATAATGGAGGATTAAGTGCCTTGCCCAAGATCACAAGGAGCAGCAGAGGAATTTGAACTAGGTGTCCTTGGTTGTCAGTCTGCTACTCTAAATACTAGGCTAGTCCTCCACACCATATGGCATTCTTGATTTCGCGATGGGGTGATAAATACTAGGGGATTAAGGGGGTGGCCTCCCTTAATCCCTGTGGTAGGACATTCCCAAAATGAGCAGCTCCATTAAACCTAAACATTCCTGGAGTAGGTGTAAATCCTGACGCTGATGTCAGAGTTCATAAATGTATATTCCCCTTCTGAAATGGGGAATGCATGAGTAATTTTTGTCTACATCCCAGCCCCACTCATGACATGCCCATACCATGCCCCCTTACAATATATATGTATTCAAGACTTACATGTGAGAATACCAACTTTCTAAAATTGGGTTTTCTATGTATATGTGAGATGCATATATAAATGCTAGCATTTGCATGTGCAAATTGTGAATATGGCTTCTAAAATAACCACCTATATGTTCTAACTCTCACTTTTTTTTAGGCTTCTAGCATTTCTATGCATAGTTCAAAGAATGTGTTTTGTTTTATTTTTACAACCTGCTCAGCAGTTGAGTGACAGTTTGTGATCTTTCAAGTCTGTCTGGAGCAAATGCTCCAGAAAATGCTCAACCAATGATGCTGTTCTTTTAGATAACCGTAATGGGCCTGTGGCTAGCTTTGCAATGAATAGGATACACGAGAAGCGAAGCAAAGCAAGGAAAACACCTCCACAGGCAAACACCGGTCCAAGATAAACCAAAAAATCCTTTTATTTCTTTAAAGCCAATGGAAGTATTCACACTGCAGTCTTCCCATGCAGTGTACATGATGCACTTGACACAGGCCATGTTTCAGCACATATGCCATGTTTTCAGGGGACCTCAAAGAATATCAACAAATATATGGAAATGAACAAAACTCAAATAAATTAGAACTAATAATATATGAACCATTTGAACATAAATGTGGCAGAAGGGAAGAAAAAAAATGAAAAACTGGAATAGCTAAAATGTTGAACCCTAGTAGCCCAAAATCCATGGAAACATAATACTGAGCTATGTGAAATAAAACATAAATAGAAATGCAGAACATATAAACATTAAACTGTAATAATGCAGGACAGCTGTGAAAAAAATGTGAGACAAATGTAGAATAGAGCCTATAGTGAGAATAGACCAAACAAAAAACTATAAATCAAGAGCTAGAGTAACTACCTGTCAGATTGACATCAGTCATAAAAATGCAAGTTGCTAGCGTCTATTTAGCACAAGCTCACAATGTGCTAATCTGTGGTATGAAAGGAAAAATTAGAAATGAAACAAAAATAGAAATGAGGTAAACAGTGTGAAAAAGGGGTTCAAAAAGTGAACTAAACGTAATAAAACACACAACAAAGCAATTCAGTGCCGTGGTTGGTGATAACAAAACTAATTTATTGCTACCCTAAGGTAGCCTACCCAAATTGCAGTATTGTGGAAAACAAAACCTGGAGACACCTAATACAGAATGCCATGACCTGAAATCTTAATTTAAAAAGTCGAGAAGGCGGCGGAAGCCTTAGGACTGCATGCATATGTGCAACGCATATACATAAAGTGCATAACCGCAGCCATTAAAAAATGGTCCGCATGGCAGAGACAACTGGTGGCCGGTGCTACATCCGTCTTTGGCATGGATCATTCACATTCAGCTTTCCCCCATTTTCCAGTGCTAAACATTTTGTTCCACCACCACAGACGGTACTAGACATTTTCCCATGCAGGTACTGAATGGGTATCAGGGACACGGCAGGGACCTCGTGGACTCTATGCACGTGTCCTGTGGGGAAAGAGCATGATGGTGTGAGCTCATGTGGATGTTTTCAGGTTCATGGGCACCCTTGGTTACACTTTTATTTTCTGATGTTTTATATTAACACATTTTGAGGTTTCACCGTTGATGAGCTATACATATTTGAATGGCTTTGGAAAACCATGTTGGGGGAGGGGGGGTGCATAGATATGTTGATTTTACATTAGGCTTCTATGTTTAGTTCTATGTTTGTAAAATACATCACAGGCTCTAGACGTTTTGCCTAAAATGTCTATAGACTGACATCCACAACTTTTCTAAAATGGCACTGCACACTCATACATGTGTAATAAAATCAATATAGCTTTTCTGTAATATATATATCACATTGAACTCAGATGACTTAAAGGGACAGTGTGAAGTTGTGGTGCTGTAGAAAATCCTGTGCATGAAAGCAGTGGGAGCTCAGCATCTCCTCAATAAGAACTGGCTGAGCAGGATAAACCAATCCTGTTTCTTCAGTGAGCTTATCTTTGTTGTTGCACCACAGTTATTAAAAAAAAAATATATATATATATATATATATATATACTACTACTACTACTATTTAGCATTTCTATAGCGCTACAAAGCATACGCAGCGCTGCACAAACATAGAAGAAAGACAGTCCCTGCTCAAAGAGCTTACAATCTAATATATATATATATATATATATATATATATATATATATAAACCACTACACTGTGACCTTATTACTTAAAAAAAAAGGATTTGAAAAGACTAGCCAGAATGTATGGTACACCTAATAAGTGCCGGAAAATTACCTTTTGCATCTTTTACCAATCCCGATTCCCCTTTTTCCGCATTTATATTGCACAACAACTATATACTATAGTCCAAGGTACTGCAACAAATTTACAATAAACCGAACTCTTTTGTATTTTAGGTTTTAGTGTCACAATACGCTTACATAACATTCTCATCCTTGAGAAATAAAAACCTCCGTTTGCTTTCCCACTTTGCACTACATCAGAGAAATCTACATTCCATTAGACCCATTATGGGCACGTTCAGGTCTGTATGTGTCCTGTGTACAATAGCCACTTACAATTTTAGGGCCATCTATGCTATACAGAGTGCAATATAATGACAAGAAGCGGTTGATCAGTTTGGACTACAGATTACATTTAAGCTTAACTGCGGTGATTTGTGAATACAGTTATCATAGCAACAAAGTAAACCATTAAAAAGTACTCTTCATTCTCTAAAACTTGATGGAAGCAAGCTGTATTGCCAGTAATCCATTTGGATGATACAAATCTATATAGCAATTGGAATACACTTATACATGTGGTGGAAAGGGTCAGGTTAGATTAAACCTACACCGCGTTTCTAACAAAGAGGCAATTTCATACCATAAACTCCTGCAAATGGAGCTCTCTGATTACAGACATTAAATGCATCATCAGAACGAAGATTGCAGAAGAAGGCAATTACCATCTTGATCTTCTAATACAAGTTTATTGCCACCTAGCTTTCATGCTAAACTATCTGTATTCATCTGAGTGTGTTTTGCAAAGTACAGTAGCACGAGGCAAAAGAATGTAGCACAAACTGTACAACCTTAATATTAAATTAAAGATTAAAAATAGTAACAAATACTAATAATAGCACAAAAGTGAAAATAAGAATGTGGTGCAATAATGTACTACTGTATTTTATAATCTCATGCAGCGGTTATTAACATCAAGTCTCTCACTTTGCAGTGGCTTTTCCTATTGCAGCTCTCTTCCTGTATTGGTAATAAAACAAGTTGCCTTCTTACTGACTAAGATGTATTAGCAAGAGCTTATGCATTGTAAGCAGAGGGCATCGCCTGGAAGTCTCTCTTCCCACATCCCTTCAGAAGTTTCAAAGAAAAATAATTGGATCGTTAAATCCTAAACTATATCATATACATGGTAGATTGAACATTGGAAGATTACACTCATATCAGAAGGCCCAATACTCAAGAAAGAGGGGGGGTCCTTTTACTGAACTGTGATAAGCACTAATGCATGCTTACTACAGGTTAAATGCCTTAGGAGCCATTTTACAAAGAAGTCCGCTTACCACATGCCAATTTGGAGCTATCGCCAGCCTAATGTGGGCGCCAGCAGTAGTTTCAGCCCCAGTGCATGCCATTTCCCATGCTGGGAAAAATAGGCTTAATTGTTTTTTGCATGGTGGTTAACTGGCGGTAATCAGGAAGCACCGCCCGCTACCTGGTTACTGCCGGGTTAGCGCGGGAGCCCTTACCACCACCTCAATGGGTGTCAGTAGTGCCCCCCTCCCCCGCATGGCCACACAGTAAGAGCAATCTTACTGCATGGCCATGTATTTTTGCATCCCTCTTGATAAATCCCAACGGGCTTCCCATTTCACCATGGGGCTTCATCAGGAAGCCCGTTGGGATTTATCAAGACGGAATGCTTGAAGCGAGAGATCAAAATAAGTGAGATTGCTTGTATTTTTGCAGCCTTTTTACCTACTGTGGTAAAAAGAGCCTCAGCGCATGGCAAAAATGGCCACTGCTGCTACCACAGGGCCCTTTTTACCGCCAGCTTGGTAAAATGACCCCTCCTGGCGGGGCATGCCTCAAATGTCATACCCAGATCCATAACAGCACTATGCAGGTTCCTAGAGCAGCTTTTAGTGGGTACTGCAGTGCACTTCAGGCAGGCGGACCCAGGCCCATCCCCCCCACCTGTTACACTTGTGGTGGTAAATGTGAGCCCTCCAAAACCCATCCGAAACCCACTGTACCCACATCTAGGTGCCCCCTGTTGCCCTTTAAGGGCTATGGTAGTGTTGTACAGTTGTGGGTAGTGGGTTTGGGGGGGGGGTTGGGGGGCTCAGCACACAAGGTAAGGGAGCTATGCACCTAGTAGCAATTTGTGAAATCCACTGCAGTGCCCCCTAGGGTGCCCGGTTGGTGTCCTGGCATGTGAGGGGGACCAGTGCACTACAAATGCTGGCTCCTCCCACGACCAAATGGCTTGGATTTGGCCGGTTTTGAGATGGGCGTTCTTAGTTTCCATTATCGGCGAAAACCAATGTCGGCCATCTCTAAGGGCAGCCATCTCTAAGGTCAACCCAAATGTTGAGATTTGGCCGTCCCCGACCGTATTATCGAAACGAAAGATGGCCGCCCATCTTGTTTCGATAATACGGTCGGGGCCGCCCCTTTACGGGGCTGTCCTTAGAGATGGGCGCCCTTGTAGATGGGCGCCCCCGTTCAATTATGCCCCTCCACATAGAGCAATCAGAGAAAGTGATAAAGTTAATTAAAGCTTCCTTAAACAGAGGCTTTTTTCACTCAAATTTTTATTGGTTTTAATAAGTTTAATACTGGAATGGGGAATCAATTCGCTATTAAAGAAGATATTTGGAATATTTAGCATAAAATCAAAGATACTCCCCAGTCTAAATTTAAAAACCGATTTGGGATGTGAGAGCATTAAAGAACCATTATGGAAGCTCTATCACCTATCTATCTCTCCTCTACTCATCCAGACAGCATAAGACAATGCATTTAAGATTTCGATTTCAACATATATATTCACTATGGTAATATTGCACAGCTTTGTTAAAAAGCGTCACATGAAATGTTTCCAAATCCCAAATTCAACTAAATCAAACCCCTTAACTTTATAGCAGAAAAGAAATAAAACAGTAGTGAAACCAAACAAAGGTGTTTGTGCTGGTTTTACTTAATTGTGGTAACAGACTGTTTTCACCATGTTCTGTCTCTTTACCTAGCAGCCTAAATTTGGCTTCCAGAACCTCCCTCCCACATTTTCCTGTGTCATTGGTACCCACATGTACCAAGACAGCCAGCTCCTCCCCAGCACTATCTAAGATCCTATCTAGGTGATGCATGAGGTCCGCCACCCTCGCACCAGGCTGGCAAGTGACCAGGCAATTCTCACATCCACCAGTCACCCAGCTAGCTACAAGTCTAATGATCGAATCACCACTACAACACGTGCCCTAACCTTTCCTGCTTGGGCTGAAGTCCTTGGAGGTATATCCTCGGTGCGAGAAGATAGTGCACCCCCTGGTGGACAGATCCTGGTTATAGGAGTACTTCCTACTTCACCAGAGTGATGCTCTCCTTTTAGGAGACCTCTCTCCTCCAAGGCAGCACAGGAGCTGCAGACTGGAGATGGGACCTCTCTACAATGTCCCTGTAGGTCTCCTCTATGTACCATTATTAAGATGGACTGGGGGAAAATCCACTGCTTATTTCTAGGCTAAGCAGCATAAAATGTACTTGTAACCTGGATTTGCCACTGTTGGAAATAGGATGCTGGGCTTGATGGACCTTCGGTCTGTCCCAGTATGGCGACACTTATGTTCTTAGGAATGCATTACTAACCCTACAAGCAACATTGGGGATTTTTGCCAAAGATTTCCTCAAGGTGCTGATTCATCTGAATAATATGGAAATAGCTTATTAATTTGTGCTACCGTATTAATTAGCAGTAATGGTGTTAACGCATGTTATTTTATTCCCAATCCTATTTATGCAGTGGGGCCTTTTTACTAATATGGTGCATTAACAGCAGTGGCACGTTACTAACTCTAGCCAATTTACTGCATTTTTTTTCTTGTGAAAAAATCTGTGTGAAACTGTCAACATGTTTTGTCAAAATAGTAAAACTATAGCTCCTAACTTGCAAACAAAATTGTGCATGCTATCCACCATTTTAAGGCTTGAAATCACATTTTCAAAGTAATTTCTGGCTTTGTATGTTGACCTCTTACTCACATTGTCTCTGGTTGTTGAACTTTTCCTCACAGTAAATGTTTTCAAACGTATTCACAGTTTGTAACATTTTCTGTCGATTCATTCCAGTGGCGTAGCAAAGGGTGGGCTGGGGTGGGCCCAGGCCCACCCACTTTAGGTTCAGGCCCACCAAGTAGCAGCATACCTATAATGTGGCTGGCAGGGACCCCAAGCCCCACCAGCCCAAAACTCCCAACATCTTTTTGCTGCCGGTGAAAATCTGGTATTTAAAAGGTATACGGAGGAGAGGGGATGTTTGAAAGACCATATGGTATGCAGGCAAGAGAGGGAAAAACCAAATCACTTGTAGGACAAGGCAGAGTGCTGCCCACCCACCTTGGGTCCAGGCCCACCCAAACTTGGGTGTCTGGCTACGCCCCTGATTCATTCAATGCACTGAAGGAAATCATAGGCCTATGTTTTTGGCTATTATGAATTGTACAGTCAGTCAGAAAAGGATTGTTGGGGGAGTGCGGTAGAAGGCCATTACACACATACAGACATATAGAAGGGGGTCTGTTCAGAAATGATGTATGGTCAAGTAGAAGTTATGTAAATAACTGGGATATGTCTTATTTATTTATTTATTGCATTTGTACCACACATTTTCCCACCTCTTTGCAGGCTCAATGTGGCTTACATTACATTATGGATAGTGGAAATCTATAAGAAAATATACATTTAGTATTGCTTAAGGATATTGGGTAACATGATAATAGTAATAGATAATCTAAAGAAAATATACATTTGAAGTATCTGGCACATAGTATAGCTTATCATACAGGTAGAAACTGGTTTTGGGCAGAATTTGTTTTCCTCATAAGTGTGTGAAGACATGAGAGGTCAGACATTGACCTCTTCAAGTTACCTTTTAGCCGACTTTAACTAACTACACATATCTGGCCTGTATCATTTTATGCACTTTCTGCCAAAATAGGTAGTGCTAAAGGGCATCACTCATTAGTGAGGGGTGGTTCACAAGATTAGTGTTATGTTATTAATCAGTATTTCATGTATGCACTAACAAGTTATGTATATATTATCCTGGATTGTACTTATGGAAATTACAAATGTTGTAACAGTGTAAAAGGTGCAGCACAATGCTTTGTAATTCAGACAGAGAATCTGATTGCTGAATCTCCGCCTCTTAGCATTGATACAATAAACACTTTCTCATAATGCTATGAGAACTGGTTATTTAATTCTTTACCTGTGTTGGTGGAAGAGAATCTGGAGACTTTGAATTGAACTGTTTTGGATTGCCCAGGGATACTGGTTAACACTTGGCACCAGGTAAGAAAATCTTTTCTTACTACGGTGCTGTGTATGGCTGGATTTTCTCTGTGGTCCCTTCAATGCCTCTTGATCTCTCACTGTTCATTCATCCTTTTAGTACAAAGCCAATATAGCATTATAGAAATTTTGAAGGTGGTTTATTTAACTGAATAATTTGGCCAAATATTTCAGCTTGCAATTTTGTTACTTCCATCTCATCGCTGGGAATTTTTATGTTCGTATCTCAGTGTTTCATGCTCAGGGTTGGTTTTGGGGAAACCCTTCTTCCCAGTTTGAAGGATCCTCAAACCCCCCCTCTTGGTGATGCCCCTCTTTCCTGGTTGAGAGGCTCCCAGGTCTGTCCCATCAACACCAAAAATCTATTTGCAACAATACCTAATACAAATATTGTACTGAACAGAAGCAACCAGGTCCCTATTGAAAAAAGACATTTCCCCCTTTCCCTTGATAAAATAAATAAATAAATTCAGTTCTGGGTGTTCTTTTAACTGCTTGTGCTCAGCACTGAATGTGAATGACTTCATAGATCCTGTGTATATAATGTTTCTTTTGGTCTGAAAACGTCAAGCTCATCTTTGCAGTCCTCTGGCCGAAGCTGAACAAACTTGTTCTATCTTAATTTTTTTTAAAAAGGCATCTCATAGAGCACCTGGTAACTCATATAACATCTGTTCCACAGGAACACTATACGGAGCTCCCATGACAATATAATTCTGGATTCGTAAAACATATACAACAATGGAGCTATTTGTCTGAGTGAGCTGACATGTCAGCACACTACTCGTGTTCCACCCTCTGTCCAGAGGCCTTTTAGGATGCGAGGAGAAACAAACTGCTCCATAATGAGAAAAGAGACTGCCTCTAAAGTAAAAGTACAGAAAATCTGGAAATAAGAACTTTTTTCACAAAGAAGGAAGCCAGCGAATAGTCGTTTTCTTTGCCGCTCCCTCCCTCTCCCTCACACCTCTTCCTCTTGCCCTACCTGCTCTCGTCCCTTCATTTGACCCCCTTCAGTGACCACTCCAATAGTCTTCCGAATGGAATAGTTTATTAATAAGGTTGCAGCACTGGCATGAACGATTACAATAATGCAACTCAGCATACAATATAACATTCTCATTAGACTAACCTAAACAACGTTTAACATGAACCTTATATGCTAACTAATAGGATAACCTAGGAGCCACCACACCTTGGTATCCGGGGGGGGGGGGGGGTGACCTTTATCACTAAGCAGCTTAATATTTCCAATGATTACTGCTGGGGCCCAAGGGCACCCCTGTGAAAATTAGCTGCCCTTGTAGCCCCTTGTACCCAGGTAGCCGTAAGCAAGATAGCCTGGTCTACCGTTGCTCCTCATTCCTATCGCCCAGCTGTCCAAAGCCAGGGTGAATTGCATAACTGTGTATAACGTTACTTGCATTGACCTTGGCATTTTGGAAGCCCCTCCATACAAGAGGGGTGTTCCAGCAATTTTAACTGTTAACAGGTGCCCCCACTGCAGAGGGCACCTAAGCCTTAAAACAGCCTTGCTTGGCAAACCCATACTCTGCTGCGGCCACCCTAACAATAATGCCATCAATTGTTACAATACTTAAGTACAATTTTCAGTACTTTTACGTGTAACAAGATACATTTTTGTAACTCATTACAAATAAACAGTACCTTTTAACTTTGTAGTGAAGTATTAGTTAAGAAAGTATTTTTTAAAAATATTTTCCCTGCCTCTGCTTGAACCAGATTGGATACCATGGAAACGGGAACCGCGGTATCCAATTGGGTTCAACCACAGGTAGGGAAAATAAAAGGAAGGTTGTCCATCCCCACCTCCCCAGGCCTCAGTGTGCCCTCCCAGAGCCTGCCTTTACGCGCCGTGGTGGTCTAGTGGCATCTTTGGGTCAGGAAGAAAGTCCAATCCTTCCTGTCCGCTGCTGCTGCTCTCAGCAATATTGCTGCACATTCAAAATGGCCACCAAGACTTCATGTGGTAGTCTCGCGAAGTCATCTCTTGCAGTCTCAGCAGCCATATTGAAAAAGTGGTAGTAACACAGTGAGCAGCAGTAGTAGACAGGAAGGAGTTGGTGTGCTTTCTGCCTCAAAGAGGCCAGCCAAGCCTAGCTAGCCAGTCATGCCCAACTGGTGAGTGGGGAGGCTGTAAAAAAGGGGAGGCCCAGGGCTAGCCAGCCTGCTAAGCCCAGCCAACCAGCCAAGCCCATCTGGTGAGTCGGGGGGGGGGGGCTGTAAAAAAGGGGAGGCCTGGGACCAGCTAGTTAATCACAGCCAGCCAAGCCAAGCCTATCCAGTGAGTGGGGAGCCTGTAAAAAGTGATGGATGAGGCATGTTTTGTTAGCAGTATTGTGAAATTACACTGGATGCTTCCTAAAGAGAATGAGTCTCCCTTAACTCTAGCTGTGGTCTGGAATTTAACAGGAAGCTTTGTGTGCTGATGGATAGGCAGTTAAACAGACAGACAGATGGACAGACAGACAGATGGACTCTTGACAATAGGCATATCACATGATGCAAAACACACCTAATAAATGTGAAACAGAGGAGATGGCACTAACCTGGAAGTATGCACATTCAGGAAATAGATCAAAAAAGAAAATCTTATTTCTGTTTCCTGAATGTGCATAATTCCAATTAGTGCCACCCCCTCCCCTAGTTTCACATTTATTAGGTGTGTTTTGCATCATGTGATATGCCTATTGTCAAGGGTCAGTCCATCTGTCTGTCTATTCACCTATCCATCCTCACGCATAGCCAGACCACAGCAGTGAAGACAGAAAGTCCATAAAGGTTTCAAGTCTTCTTGTCTAAAATGTAGAGTAATATTGAAATTAGGACGTCCCCTGAAGAAAAACTGAAAATGGCCTGGAAATATGAGTAGTGCAGCAGATAGAGAGCCTGGGCCCTGCCTGCTGAAGAACTGGAGAGACCAAGAGATGTGAGCAGTTGTGGAAGGTGGAGATTGCAGATGTGCCCAACAAGAGAAGGAGGTACAAATGAAGCAATAACCCCCCCCCCCCCCCCCCCCCCCCCCCAAAGACTCAAACTGCTTCATAGTAACATAGTAGATGACGGCAGAAAAAGAACTGCACGGTCCATCCAGTCTGCCCAAGAAGATAACTTCATATGTGCTACTTTTTTATTTGTACTGTCCTCTTCAGGGCACAGACCGTATAAGTCTGGCCAGCCCTATCCCCGCCTCCCAGCCACCAACCCCACCTCCCACCACCAGCTGTGGCACAGACTGTATAAGTCTGCCCAGCACTATCCTCGCCTCCCAACTACCAGTCCCGCCTCCCACCACCAGCCCTGGCACAGACCGTATAAGTCTGCCCAGCATTATCCCCGCCGCCCAACCACCAGCCCCGGCACAGACCGTATAAGTCTGCCCAGCACTAGTCCCGCCTCCCAACCACCAGCTCTGCCACCCATTCTAGGCTAAGCTCCTGAGTATCCCTTCCTTCTGCACAGGATTCCTTTCCAATCATTCTTAGATCACAGGTCACATTCACTCAGTGCTGTCACTCAACCCATTGCTACTCATAAGCTCTCTACATATTCACTCACACACGCAGGCACCCCTCTGTACCAGCTCTCATCCACTCATTCATTCAGCATCCTTGACACCAGTGGCACATGGGCCTGAGCCCCCCCCCCCCCCAAATTGGCTCTAGAGTCCCCGGTTTGGCAGGCAGGGGTCCCCAACTCCCGCCAGCTGAAGCGTTTGTCCCGCGCTGGTCTCGCTGCATTGCCTACCCTGCTCTTCTCATTTGCACCATGCACACTTATTTTAGTGAAACTGAGCGTAAATGGCGTGACTGAGAACAGGACAGGCAATGCGTGCAATTTGTCCATATGACCAAATTAGTGCGCACAACTTAAGGCGCCATGTATAGAATTTGGGAGAATACATCTAGTCCCTACAAAAGAGTGTACCAGCTGGGCACACAATATAGCGATCTTACTACAAAAATACTTTTCCAGATCTTTAACCAAGGGTTTTGGATTAAAAATTATATCCACCTGATAAGTCTGTCAATCTGGAAACTGAAGAGAATAACTTCCGTGCTGGTTTAGTTGCAGTCACAATAAGAGGAAAAATACAATTTCTTTACTAGCTTAAGTTCATTATTATAAAATCTATGTGCCTCACAAAAACGTCCAAATCGGTATTTTCGAAACCTATTTTTTCAGATCTTTTTCTATGCTGTTCATCTGCAGTGAGTCAAAATCTCAAGGGGCTGTGTCAGGGGCACATTAAAGGCAAGATTTGGGCATTCCTAGGACATTTATTAGCCATAATGGAACCAAACAAAGCCTTCCAGGACTAAAACTAAGATGTTAAGAGCTAGACCTGTTTTTATAGCAAATAAGGCACAAAAAGGTGCCCTAAATGACCAGATGACCACTGGAGGGAATGAAGGATGACTTCCCCTTACTCCCCCAGTGATCACTCACCCCTCCCACCCCCCAAAAAATGTAATTAAAACCATTATTTACCAGCCTCTATACCAGGCTCAGATTTAATACTCAGGTCCATTACAGCAGCATGCATGTCCCTGGAGCAGTCTAGTGGTGGGTGCAGTGCACTGCAGAAGGTGGACCCAGGCCCATACCTCCTCCTACCTGTTACATTTGTGGTTGAAACTGTGAGTCCTTTAAAACTCACCAAAAGCCCACTGTACCCACAGGTGCCCCCTTCACCTATAAGGGCTATTGTAGTGGTGTACAGTTGGAGGTAGTGAGTTTTTGGGAGGGTTTGAAAGGTTCAGCAGACAAGATAAGGGAGCAATGGTGAGATGTGTACCTGGGAGCATTTATTAGAGTCCAATGCAGTGCCTCTTAGGGTTCTTCATTGCTCTCCTGGGATGTCTGGGGGACCAGTCTAGTAAAAATGCTGGCTCCTCCTACATCCCAATGGCTTGATTTTTTTATGTTTTTCATTTGGATGTTTTTGGGTTTTTTTTTAAAAAATGGTCCAAAAAAAAATCATACAAAGCACAAAACCTTGTTCGAAATAGTACTTCCCCCCCCCCCCCCCAAAAGAAAAGATAGATGTTTTCCTTTTTTCAAAAATGACATTCTTTCCTATTTGTATTTCGATGTTTTGTGCAAAACATCCAAAGTCAGACTTAGACGTCATATGGAAAATGCCCCTCTATAAGTGCTTCCATAAAATGCTGAAAACATTCTTGAAGAGTACTGCTTTTAATAACGACAAAATATGATTCAACTGTTTATGATATTATCTGTCTTCAATGCTTCTTTGAAAGTAATAATCTATGGGGCCCTTTTACTAAGTCGTGTAAGCGTCTATACACACCCAACGTGCACCAAAATGGAGCTACTGCCTGGCTACCGCATGGCTCTTGTGGTAATTTGATTTTTGGCACGCGTCCAATAGGCGCATCCGAAAAATATCATTTTTAGACGTGCGTATTGGACGTGTGCCAAGTGGCATTTGATGCACGTAGGTCATTACCTGGTTACCGTGTGAGACTTTACCTCTAGGTCAATGGCTGGTGGTAAGGTCTCAAATCCAAAATGGACATGCGGCAATTTTCATTTTGCCGCATGTCCATTTTCGGCATTAAAAACACATTTTTTACAGGTGCACTGAAAAATGATTCTACTCGCACCCAAAACACGCATCTACACTACTGCAGGCCATTTTTCAGCATGCCTTAGTGAAAGGCCCCCTATGTCTTTTGGCGTAATTTAATAATCTATGCTTACTGTCAACTTAACCTTATATTGTTAGTCAATGTTGTTTATTGCTTGTAAGCCACATTGAACCCTAGTCAGTTTGGGATAATGTGGGCTATAAATATCATAAATAAATAAAATATAAGTTATATCAGTCTTCAAATAAAATGTACACACACATACTTTCCCTTTGAGTATCATCCCACCGAAATACCTGCACACTGTTCCACCTACTATTTAGCACACACAATTTTCTTGAAAATCCAAAACTAGGTGGGTAACTCCACCCACAGGGGAGGGGGCTGTTTACATATATACCTTTTTCAGCATAACGGTCTGAACTATTTTATAACATGTAATTTCTGTGTGTAAACCTCTCTTGTATTTGTATAAGTCACTTTGGAGTCCTTTTACTAAGATGCGGTAAGCGTTAGCATGCACTTACCACAGCTTAAAATAGTTTACTGTGGGACACGCGCAGGCATCCTGTGGTAATTTTTTGGAATCTGCGCAGATGGGGTGTGATTGAGGCAGAGAGTGGGAATGAGTGGTTGTTTTAGCGCAGGATTAGCGTGTAAGCCCTTACCCGCTACCAAAAGGTGGTGATAACTGCTCAAATGCAAATATTTTTAACCACTGCACATTAACGGCAAAATTAGCGCATTAATTTTAAAAAATAGGAAATTAGCTATTTCCCAGCTGTGATAAAAATGGCTTTAGCATGTGGAAAAGACCTGCATAAGCGTATGCTAAGGCCACTTTTTACTGTAATTTAATAGAAGGACTCCTTTGAGAATTAGTCCCTACATCATAGAAGGCAGGGATCAATTTTTACAGAATTGTTCCTAGAACATAACAGGTTTTTCAACTAAGGTTTTTTTGAAGATGTATAACACTGATAACTGGGCTAAAGATGCATATTAATGCATTACATCACATGAAAGTCATCAACAGATCCTTCACTGAAGATAAAGCTTGTCTTCAGGGTAAGTTAAACTTATGTCTAACTGTCTGCTATAATCAGGGCTAATGTCCATTATAAGCACAGACAATATGGAAGCAATAAGAAAAAGTTCTGGTTTCTAATTTTTCTCTGATAAATGTGACTGCCCATTCTAACCACTAGTACAATTACAGCTCTAATTGCCATGAAACACTCAAGTGAGAAGCAGAGTACAGCAGTAAAGAAAGATCTGGAGGCCCAGCTAGTCTGCCCATTTCCCCTCTCCGTTGTAACACTGCAGACTCTCGTTAATTTCTAACTTCATCCTTTCTTCTCTGCAAGTATAGATTTTTTGTGCTTAACCCATTCTTTATTTATGAAATATCAAATCCAATTTACAAAGTAAATCAAACAGGCTGTCCTAAATTAAAATACCTACATGGGCGGCAGATAAATTTCACCAGCATCACTAGAACCGGTGGTGGTCACTGTTTTCCCACGTAAATTCAGCACTGCTCTCTACCTGGATAGTAGAGCTGAATATTTGTGATATATTTAAATACCAGAACCAGAATTTAAAAAGAAAAAAAAATCAATCGCAGTGTTTGAATACTGACCTGTAAATACATACATATACCACAGAGGCGAGGAGAGAAAAATTCTTGAAATAATACATGAGAAATAGTGGAAAGGAAATTCTAAAATAAGAGATTATGATGGCAGGATGAAAAAGCAAAGTGATGCAAGGAAATAACTCCTCACAGGAACTTTTCCAGGTAAAGAAATCAATATTGCTGTTATCCCCTGGAATCTATAGAGCGAATTAAGTTGCATATGCAAATCTAGTCATGATTTGTGCACACAACTTAATTAGTTAACAAGCCAATCAGCGCTGATAATTGCCAATTAACAAGTAATTATTGACACTAAGGAGTGGAGGAGTGGCCTAGTGGTCTAGTGGTTAGGGTGGTGGACTTTGGTCCTGGGGAACTGAGGGACTGAGTTCAATTCCCACTTCAGGCACAGACAGCTCCTTGTGATTCTGGGCAAGTCACTTAACCCTCCATTGCCCCATGTAAGCCGCATTGAGCCTGCCATGAGTGGGAAAGCACGGGGTACAAATGTAACAAAAAAAATATGTTAAAAAGCAGTGGTCCCAGCACAAACCCCCGGGGAACCCCACCATCTACCCTTCTCCATTGACAATACTGACCATTTAACCCTCCTCTATCCTTTAACCAGTTTTTAATCCACAATAGGACATTACCTCCTATCACATCACTTTCTAATTTCCTCAGGAATCTTTCATGACATACTTTGTCAAATGCATTTTGAAAATTCAGATACACAATATCGACCGGTCCACTCTACGTGAATATTCAGTGCCCCTCACTATCTGGATAGCAGTGCTGAATATCCTTGTTTTATTTAATTGCCGCAGTCAGGATTAAAAGAAGCACAGAGCACAGTGGCTGAATATTGACTCTAGGGTATACAATGAGTCGCACAAGCTGACCCACGGCTCATGTGACCAGTGACCCATGACCCATCGATTGCATGACCCACCCACAATATATTTAATCAATGTCAATTAATTCTGTAATTGTTGCAGCTCTTTCTTATATTCTTCAAGAATAATTGACAGTGCTAGCACAGTTTCTGGATGTATGTTGTTGTGTTATACTATAATGATATATGATTAAATTCCAATTGATATAAACAACAAGGGCCAGATTCAGGAAATAGCACTCAAAATTTCTACCGTTACAAAAAAGGCACTCATAGCTATTCTATAAAGGATGCTCCTAACTGAGTGTCCTTTATTGAACTTCTAGTAATCATTTCTATAGTACTACTAGATACATGCAGGCACTTCCTCTGTTCCTAGTGGGCACACATCCTCAGTATTCTGCACCGAAATTTTCAGAAATTTGGGTGCAGATCCACCTGTGCCTTCCCATGGCTACATCCTACTACTACTACTACTACTTATCACTTCTATTGCGCTACAAGGCATAAGCAGCGCTGTACACCATACATGAAAAGACAGTCCCTGCTCAAAGAGCTCACAATCTAAATAGGACAGGCAAACAGACAGAACAACTAAGAGGTAAGGGAATTAAAGAGGTGGGGATAAAAGGATACAGGACAAGTGAGTAGTGGTTAGGAGTCAAAAGCAGCGTTAAAGAGGTGGGCTTTTAGCCTGGATTTGAAAACGGCCAAAGACAGGGCTAGACGTACAGGCTCGGGAAGTCTATTCCAGGCGTGAGGTGCAGCAAGATAAAAGGAACAGAGTCTGGAATTAGCAGTAGAGGAGAAGGGGACAGACAAGAGAGATTTATCCATAGAACGGAGTACCCGAGGGGGGGGGGCGTAGGGAGAGATAAGAGTAGAGAGGTACTGGGGAGCGGCAGAGTGAATGCACTTATAGGTCAGTAAGAAAAGTTTAAATTGAATGCAGAAACGGATAGGGAAATCCTTTTGGGTTGTGCACTATGGGGTCCTTTTACCAAGCTGCAGGAAAAGGGCCCTGCACTCGCGGCAGGGGCCATTTTTGCCACGTGCGAGGGCCCTTTTTACCGCAATGGGTAAAAATCCTCCAGATAAACATGGCTGTGCAATAACAGAACTCTTATCACACGGCCATGCAGCGGGGATCCCTTACCACCACCCACTGAGGTGGCAATAAGGGCTCCCATGGTAACCCAGTGGTAACCATGGCAGCACGTGGCGATGCCTGATTACCACCAGGTTACCACCATGCAAGCCATTTCCAGGGGTTTTCTTTTTCCCCCTAAAATGGCCCATGCTCGGGGTGGAACTACTGCTAGTGGCCACATTGGGCCAGCGGTAGTCCCGATTTCGCATTCGGTAAGCCCGCGTTGGGCTTACTGATGCTTTGTAAATGACCCCATATGAAATTTGGACACCCAAGAGCATGCAGGTAGATTTAATTTAATTTAATATAGGCATTTATAGACCACTTAACCAAAACAAACTCAAGGCAGCTTATGAAAAAAACCCTCCAATTACTTTTATTACATTAAAGAGGTAAACATAAAAAGTCTGTTACAAAGCAAAAGCAATTAAATGAATTGTTAAGACAGATATTTATTAAAAAGGCTTGTCTTCACTGCACATCTAAAACACAATTTCTCAAAGATCTCACGTCAATGGGTAAGGACTAACAGAGACTAGGACCCTTCCTCATAACTGTCCGATATCTAGTTTCAGTTAATCAGCAGTGTTTTATGTCAGATACCGCAAGTCTTAGCTCAAAAAATGAGTGTGAGCATCGAGATGGACTTAGTAAAGAAATACATCCATTAGATAGCCAGGGCAAAGACCATGCAAGATGTTAAACACAATAATAGACTATATAAACATTTTTTTAAGTACTTATCTTGAACTGCTATCCAGCACTCTGCTCAATACTGTCAACAATCAAGCTGGAC
The DNA here is from genome assembly GCF_901765095.1 of Microcaecilia unicolor. Lineage (NCBI taxonomy): Eukaryota > Metazoa > Chordata > Amphibia > Gymnophiona > Siphonopidae > Microcaecilia > Microcaecilia unicolor. The sequence continues at coordinate 471,942,539 of NC_044031.1, forward strand.
CTGCTTAGAGTATGCTGTAATTCTTAGGATTCCTTAAAAAATTGTTTATGACAGGTTAAGCAACATTCGTGCATTGTGAATGAGGAAACCCTGCAATTGAAGAATTGTTCTGAAGCTGTTGGAAACACAAAAATGAGTCATTTGAACTCAATCCTGCCTTTCACCAGAAGCCAATGAAGCTTAATCAAATAAGGTGAAGCATGATATATAGCCCTACCTCCCAACACTAATTTTGCTGCAATGTTTTTCAGGACTTGAATTCTATACAACTGCTTTAAAATAACCCTAGCAATGTAATGTTACAATAGTGCACACACAACTCCTAATGGTGCCAGTCAACATTCATAACTGATTGTTAGTGTCCAATTATTGCTTGTTAATGGCTCATTAACCAATTATTTTGTATGTGCATCTCAGGATTATGCCCATATTTGGGCGACCTTTACAGAATCTGGGGTGGAATGTGGTATAACAATTCAGATACTTTGAGAAAAAGCAGAAACCACACTTTACAGACCATCACAAGGAGGGTATATATGGATACACAATTTGTCCAATACCCATTCAGCTTAAGAACATAAGAATAGCCATACTGGGTCAGACCAATGGTTCATCTAGCCTAGTATCCTGCTTCCAGCAGTGGCCAATCCAGATCACAAGTACCTGGGAGAAACTCAATTAGCAGCACCATTCCATGCTAACAGTCCCAGGGCAAGCAGTGGCTTTCCCTATGGACTTTTCCTCCAGAAACTTGTCCAAACCTTTTTTAAACCCAGATATGCTGGCCGCCTTTACCACATCCTCTGGCAACGAGTTCCAGAGCTCAACTATTCTTTGAGTGAAAAAATGTTTCCTCCTATTTGTCTTATGGTATTTCAATGTAACTTCGCTGAATGTTCCCTGGTCTTTGTACTTTTCGAATGAGTGAAAAATCGATTCACCGCTACCTGCTCCACACCACTCAGCATTTTGTAGACCTCAATCATATCTCCCCTTAACCATATCTTTTCCAAACTGAACAGCCCTAACTTCCTTAACCTTTCCTCATATGGGAGCAGTTCCATCCTCTCTAATTATTTTGGTCATTCTTTTTTAGCCTTTTCTAAATCCGCTATATCTTGAGATACGGCAACCAGAACTGAACACAATACTCAAGGTGAGGTCGCAGATTGGAGCGATACAGAGACATTATAATATTTTTGCTTTTATTTTGCATCCGTCTCTAAATAATTTCTAGCATCCTGTTTGCTTTTTTTGGCTGTCGCTGCCAGGGCCATGCCAACACAGTAAGCGGGATAAGCACCGCAGGGAGGCGCCGACCTCTGGAGGGCGCCGCCCAGGTCCGCTCACTTGCAAAATCTTTTACCTGAAGTTGTGATTCTCCTCTCTCCCCTGCCCTTCCCTCTCTGCGTCAGGAAGTGAAGGCAGCCCAGCAGTGCTAACTGAGGCAGACACGCTCTGCTGAAGTTGCTTCAAAGAGTACAACCAGTGCTATATATGTCTTTGGTGTGGGAAGAACTCCTCATTCAGGGTGAGCTTGAACAACATTCAAATTAAAGAGAACAGGTTTGGAGGGAGGTGTGCAAGTGAGACTGGGGAGAAATAAAAAATAAATAGTGTAATTGTTTGTTAAAATCTGTAAGTGGTTCAAAGTTTTTTTTTTCTGAGCATGTACACTGAGAGGAGGGCATGACTGCAATGATGTGTGCATAATTATCAGGTAACCTGAAATATCTACAGCTAAAAGCCATTTAATTGGCTGATGGTTCAAACAGTAGGTTCAAAGAGGAAGTTTAGCTGTGTTGACGAGCTGGTAAGTGAAAATCTGATTGCTTTTTTTGTGTGTAATTACTAAATGTTTATTTCTTATATATCTCCACCATTCATGATGTATTGTAAGCCACATTGAGCCTGCAAAGAGGTGGGAAAATGTGAGATACAAATGCAATAAATAAATAAATATAAAACATTCTGCTTGGATAGGAAGAGTTTGTGATATGTGAAAATACATTTTGCTTTAATGAAATTGCTAAACTTTAGAGTCAGAGACTTATCAATGAGGGATACATACAGTGCTTTTTTTGTGCCGGTACACGCCGGTACAGCATACCGGCACCTTTTTCTTGAGGTCTGGCTCACTTTTCCTTCTGTTCCTGCTCTCGCGCTCCAAAATCTTTTACCCGAAGTCGCGATTCTCCTCTCTCCCCTGCCCTCCCCTCCATGTCCAGCATGTCGTCTCCCTCCCCTGCCCTCCCCTCTCCTCTCCATGCTGGACATGGAGGGGAGGGGAAAGGAGGGCAGGGAAGAGAGAATTGCTGGACATGGATGAGAGGGAGGGCAGGGAGAGAGGAGAATCGCTGGACATGAATGAGAGGGGAGGGCAGGGAAGAGAGATTCTCTGGACATGGATGGATGGAGGAGTTGGCGGGGAGAGAGTAGAAATGCTGGTCTTGGATGGAGGAAAGGGGAGAGAGAATTATTGTTTTATATGGATACAGGGGAGGGACGAGAGAGGAGAAATGCTGAACATGGATGGAGGGAGGGGATGAGAGAGGAGAAGTGCTGGACATGGATGGAGGTGAGGAAAGAAAAAAGAAGATACACATGGATGGAGATGAGGGAAAGGGAAGAGAGGAGAAAAACTGCACATGGTTGGCGATGAGGGAAAGGGAAGAGAGGAGAAAAAATGCACATGGATGGAGAAAATAGACAAAAGCTGGATCCACGTTATACCTCCTCCAGTCAATTCCACAGAGGAGGACACAGCTTTTACTTATGGATATTGGGCAAGAAATGAAGAAGAAAGGAGGAAAGTAAAGAAATAAATGGAAAGGAAGCCCTGGAAACGGAGTTAAGAGAACAGATAGAGAGCAGCAGAATCAGAGACTCGGACCAATATGGATAGAAAAACAAAGTCACCAGACAACAAAGGTAGAAAAAATCATTTTATTTTCATTTTAGTGTTTGGAATATGTCACTTTGAGAATTTACATCTGCTATCTTATTTTGCAATGTATAGCAATTTGTTTTCTAAGAATATTGCTGAAAATTCCTGTCAGTGTGGCAAGTAATGAGCGACAGGGCCGCTGAGAGGGGGGGACAGGGGGGACAAAAGTCCCCGGGCCTGGGCCTCCGGGGGGGGGGGCCCAGCGCCGCTGCAGTCTGGCCCGCCCTCCGTAGCTCCCGGAACTAACCTGAAGCGCCTTCACGTTCGCATTGCAGCAAGCAGCAGCAGCAGCAGCAGGGCAGGCCACTCCTTCCTTCCGTGTCCCGCCCTCGCCTGACTTAACGTCCACGAGGGTGGGGCACGGAAGGAAGGAGAGGTCTGCCCTGCTGATGCTGCTGCTACTTGCTGCGATGCGAATGTGAAGGCGCTTCAGGTTAGTTCGGAGGGCCCGGCAGCGGGTGGAGGGGGGGCCCGGCGACTTCGGGTGGGGGGGGCGGGGCGTGACGTGACCTCAGGTGGGGGGGGGGCCGGGGCCGGTCTTCTCCCGGGCCCGGCCCCGGCTCTCGGCGGCCATGGTGAGCAATCATTTTCACGGTTAAAAATCATAAAAAATTATTTGCGATCAAGTATTTCGCAAGAAAGGCTTGTAAGCCTTGCCATCTTGTGCCACACGGTGGGGGGGGGGGGGGGGGGGTGCGCCAACTGATAGTCTGCAGGGGGGCACCAGAGACCCTAGGCATGGCCCTGGTCGCTGCACACTGGGCAGAAGATTTCAGCTTATTGTCTATAATGACACCTAGGTCTTTTTCTTTGCTGACTCAGGGAATTTTTTCACTAAGCTTGTTATCTGCAGCGGGGCTCATAGGAATAAAATGGGCCCAGCTGTAGAAAACTCGAGCTAAGCTTTAGTAAAAGACCCATTTAAAGTGGACCCTAACATCAGATAACTATGATTCAGATTATTATTCCCAATGTGCATCACTTTGCATTTCTCTACATTAAATTTCATCTACTATTTGGATGCCCAGTCTTCCAGTTTCCTAAGGTCTTCCTGCAATTTTTCACAATCATGTCATCTGCAAATATAATCACCATATTCATCGTTAGGATTTCTAGATCATTTATAAATATGTTACATAGCACCAGTCTCAGCACTCTACAATTCACCCTCCTCCATTGAGAAAAATGGCAATTTAACCCTACCCTCTCTTTTCTGTCCAATAACCAATTCTTAATCATTGCCTCCTATCCTATGACTCCTATCCAATGACTCCTATCCATTTTTTCATGAGGTACCTTGTCAAAAACTTTCTGAAAATCTAGATACACTACATCAATTGGCTCACCTTTATCAACATGTTTATTCACGCCTTCAAAGAAATGAAGAAAATTTGTGACATTTCTTGGCTGAATCTATAATTACTCTGTCCCATTAAACCATGTTTGTCTACATGTTCCCTAATTGTATTCTTTACTATAGTTTCCACTGTTTTACCCAGCACTGAAGTCAGGCTTACCAGTCTGTAATTTTCCAGATCACCCCTTAAACCCTTTTTAAAAATCGGCTTCACATTGGCCACTCTCCAGTCTTCAGGTAGTATGGACAATTTTAATGACAGGTTACAGATCACTAGCAGCAGATCAGCAATTTCATATTTGAGTTCTTTCAATACCCTGGGGTGTGTACCATTTGGTCCAGGTGATTTATCACTCTTTAACTTATCAATCAAGTCCACCAAGATTTCTTTCAGTTCTTCCACATCTGGTAAAGGTAGATCTCTCACATCTTCTTCCGTAAAGACCAAAGCAAAGAATTTATTCAGTCTCTCCACTATGGTCTTGTCCTCCCTGAGTGCTCCTTTTGCTCCTTCCTGAAAAAGTGTTACTAAGAGTTTTTGTCCCAATGGCAAGTTTTTCTTCATATGTTCTCTTTTAGCAACTTCTTTATTGATGCTTTTCTTCTGGCTTGACAGTGTTATGTTGCCTCTTATTTTCTTCATTTGGATCCTTTCTCCATTTTTTGAAGGATGTTCTTTAGGCTCTAATAGCCTCTTTCACCTCACCTTTTAACCACACTGGCTGTCATTTGCTCTTTTTTCCACCTTTGTTAATGCGTGGAATACATCTAGTCTGAGCTTCCATGATGGCATTTTTAAACAACATCCATGCCTGATTTAGGGGCCATTTTACTACGGCATGGTAAGCTCTATGCCCGTGCAGCTTGTGCCAAAATGAGACTATCACCAAGCCAGCGTGCCCTCCTGGAGGTAATTTCAAATTTGGCACGTGCCTATAATGCCTAGATGAATTATTTATTTATTTCATTCTACACACGCCAGTTCTGGCAGTAATCAGCACTTGGTGCATGCCAACCAGTCACTGCGCGTGTAGGGCATGAGTCTTTACCACTAGATCAATGAGTGGCATTAACGGCTCAGGCCAGTTTTGGGCGAGTGCTGGTTTTATTTTTACTGCAGGCCCTTTTCCTGTCCCATTAAAAAAACATTTTCTTGTAGATGCGATAAAAACTGGCCTGGCCTGTGCTCAATACACACACAATCACAGGCCACTTTTTACAGCAGCTTAGTAAAATGACCCCTTAAAATCCTAATCTTTCTAGCCAGCCCTTTCAGCTTAGTTTTAACCACTTTCCTCATTTTGTCAAAGTCACCTTTCTGAAAATTAAAAGCTGCTACAGTAGATTTCCTTACTGATTTCACTCCAGATATCAGCTCAAATTTGATCATGTTATGATCACTATTTCCCAGTGCATCCAACACCGTCACCTCTTGTACTATGCCCTGCATTCCACTAAGGATTATTTCTTCATAGATCCTTTCCCTTATTATAATTAAAGATGTATCATATGTCCATTGCCATTTCAGTCAAAAATTAATAAATCTTGTACTTCTCCTCATTTTTTTCCAACATGAGAACAAAGAATATCATTCCAGGCATATCGCTAATTCTACCAAACACTTTAATAAACAACAAGGATTTATCCCTCTTTTCCTATACAGAGGGTCAGTAGTGTATCTCACCTGCATTTGTCAAAACTAATTGATTTTGATAGGTGAGACACCCACTTCTGGGTTTCAGCCAATCAGAAGCAAGGACATGCCCAAGCCATGCCCACAACCCCCCATGCTGATGATATCACCAACAAAGCCATGCCTAAACCATGCCCAGTCTCCACCCCTTTGATGTCATCTCCAGATATGACATCTTGACCCCACTCAAACCATGCTTCTTTTGTATAACAATGTCCCTTGTTCTACCTTAGTTGCATAGCCCTGTCCTAATCCTGCCTTTTGCATAGCCCTGCCCTTTTGGTGATATCACGGAACGTGGTATCATAGCCACGTCCCTTTTCCAAAATGGCAGCCTCTACTAAATAGATCGTGTCACTTCCTGTTTCTATTACTAGCCACCATTTTGGATGTGCTCAAATGATGGGACGTGACATCAAAAAACCACAACACCACCCCTTACAGCATCAGCGGAATTTATTTGTACATGAACAGCTTCATTTTTTTCTCACAGGAAAAAAAGAAGGAAAAATAGGCATTTGTTCCAACTGCTGGAGTTGCCGTCGAAGCCCAGTCCAGCCTATTCATCTTCTCATTTGCGGGACATAGACCGTAAAAGTCTCTCCAGCACTGTCATCATGTTCCAGCCACTAAAGTTGCTGTCTAAGCCCTTTCCAGACCATCCTAAATCAGATTGCCTTATATGAGACACAGACATTAAAAGTCTGCCCGGTATCAGCCCTAGTTCATTACAGCCAGAGTCGCCATCTAAGCATCACTCGACACATCGACACACATGCTACCATTTAAGTTTAGGTTTTTTATAACTTCCATTTTCTAATTATAGATCCTCTGTGCTCATCCCACGCTTTTTTGAATTCCGTCACCATTTGTGTCTCTACCACCTCCTTAATGGAGACTTTCCACATCTGTGCTGTTAAAGCAAGGAGGAGAAGGAGGCAGCACTTAAAGAACTTGGTACTCGGTAGGTGAGAGGCTGGCAGAAGTGCAGCGTACACTTCCACGGGAACCCCACAGGAATTTTTTCTGTCCCCATGGGAACCCCGGAGCAATTGCTTCCATCCCCACGGGAACCCAGAAGAACTGCTTCTGTCCCCGCAGGAATCCCATGGGTTCCACAGGATTCCCGTGAATCCCATTCCTGTGCAAGTCTCTAAAGGGTGGTCAAGCTGTTTTAAGAGTAAACACCCCCACATTTGTGTGAGATTGTGCCCTGGTTTTTCACAGCTTTTCAGCAAAGCAAGCTGTGCTTTCGGCAGTGAAAAGGAAAAAAAAGTTATGTGTGAGAGAATCCACAAATCCCCTACCATCACCCTCTCCCTTTTTTCCTACAGCTATATGAGATTGTGCACTTTGTCTTTCCTGCTTTTTCAGAGCAGAGGAAAAAAGTTACAGGTAAGCAAACGTTTTTTCTTTTCAAATTCTTTTATTTTCTTTAAAAAATTTTAAACCTAGATATGTTAACCGCTGTTGCTACATCCTTCGGCAAAGAGTTCCCAAGCTTAACTATTCGTTGAGTGAAAAAATATTTCTTGTTTTAAAAATATTTCCATATAACTTCATTGAGTGTCCCCTAGTCTTTGCACTTTTTGAAAGAGTAAAAAATCGATTCACTTCTACTCATTCTACACCACTCAGGATTTTGTAGACCTCAATCATATCTCCCCTCAGCCGTCTCTATTCCAAGCTGAACAGCACTAACCTCTTTAGCCTTTCCTCGTATGAGAGGAGTTCCAACCCCTTTATCATTTTGGTCACTCTTCTTTGAACCTTTTCTAATTCCGCTATATCTTTCTTGAAATACGGCAACCAGAACTGAACTCAATGCTCAAGGGGAGGTCACACCATGGATCAATACAGAGATATTACAGTATTCTTGGTCTTATTTACCATCCCTTTCTTAGTAATTCCTAGCATTCTGTTTGCTTTTTTTGACCGCTGCTGCATACTGGGCAGCAGATTTCAGTGTATTGTCTAGAACGATACCTAGACCTTTTCCTTGGTTACCCCCAAGTTGGATCCTAGCATCATAAGTACATATGTATGGTCATACTGGGACAGACCAAAGGTCGATCAAGCCCAGCATCCTGCTTCCAACAGTGACCAATCCAGGTCACAAGTATCTGGCAAGATCCAAAAAAAGTACAATACATTTTATGCTGTTTATCCTAGAAATAATCAGTGGATTTTCCCCAAGTACATTTTAATAATGGCCTATTGACTTTTTCTTTAGGAAGCCACCCAAATCTTTTTTAAACCCCGTTAAGCTAACCACTTTTACTAATTCTCCGGCAATGAATTCCAGAGTTTAATTACACGTCGAGTGAAGAAATATTTTCTTCAATTCGTTTTAAATTTACTACTTTGTAACTTCATTGCGTGCCCCCTAGTCCTATTATTTTTGGAAAGAGTAAACAAGTGATTCACATCTACCCATTTCACTCCACTCATTATTGTTATGGCTGTGGCCATGTCTTGCATCCAGACTCACCTTTTTCCAGTGATCTATGCATCTATTGTCTGGTGTTCATGCTATCCAAGCCTCGCTCTGGTGTTCCTGCTATCCAATCAAGCTTCATTTCAAGTTGTCAAGCTGCTACAGTCGATTTCCTTACTAACTTCACTCCAGATATCAGCTCAAATTTGATCATGTTATGATCACTGTTTCCCAGCGCATCCAACACCGTCACCTCTCATACTATGCCTGCATTCCACTAAGGATTGTTTCTTCATAGATCCTTTCTCTTATTATAAATAAAGATATATCATATATCCATTGTATGAAGGTTCTTTCATGCTGTCTATTATGGCATCATTTGTATTCCACTAACATGTATCGTATTTCTGTTATATGATTGTTTTACAGTGCTGTTAATGTTTATATTTCTGACACTATATCATGTTATTCCTATTACTAGGATTCAATTTGTCATTTCCAAGTTTACCTCATTGATTGTATTTATGTTTATATTTAGTCATTTTACTACTGTTATGCTCTTAACAAAATTTATATCAAGTTGTACCTGCTGTACACCACCTCGGGTGAACCTCTTCATTAAAGAGATTAATAAATCTTAAATAATTTACTTGTCAAATATTTTATATTTGCATTTCATTATGCTTGAGTACTGAAAATTAAAATATGTGTACTGTATTACGCTATCTGGGTATAAGAGTAGCGTATGCAGGTACTTCTGTATATAGACTCTGGTAACTAACCTCCAAAGGGAAACCACCCAGGTAGTTTCCCTTTGAAAACTGCTTGTAAGCAATTCTTCTGATTCTGCAAATGTCGCCAAAAATTGCATGCACAAATGTAGACGCATTCCCAATTTGCGTGCACAATTTAATTGAATAACAAGTCAATTAGTGACAATTGGCTTTTTAACAAGCAATTATTGGCACTAATTAGATTTCATTGGGACCAATACATGTAAAATTAGGTGCAGGATCCACGCCTAAACTTTATGCGCATTCCAAAAAAGAGGTGTGGAAATCGGAGGGTCATGGGCATTTCAGGGTAGTATGGGGGCCTGGCTTCGAGTTATGCACGCAATTACAGAATAAATGGTGTTCTGCACCACATTTTCATTGGAACAAATGACCATGCCTAAATTACGTGCGACTTTCCGTTTACAGGTGTATTCTATAGACCGTGCTGAACTTTAGGCATAGCTTATAGAATACTGTTTAAGCAGGTTTTTTTCACTATCGATTTTTTAGGCACCATTTATAAAATTTACCCCTATGGCATACCAAGTATCTGCATATAATTGCACCTACTGTTTCTGTGGGCAGTCTATCAGAGGTACATCAATGTGCAAATGTTTGCAATCCAAATTATGTGTGTTGTTCACACAAAATATACCCTTGGGAATGGCTTCATTCAATCTAGCTTAAAATAGATTTGTTCTGAAAGCCCATGCATGCTTTTAGCTGTTCCAAGAAGAGACAATTTTCATGCATCTAAATCTCTGAAAATTGTACTCTTTGTCTTACAGAAAGTGTCTACCACAAAATCAGTCATCCACTGTTGATGTATTTGCTCTGGTACTATCACAGGTTATTTATTGCATTTATTAAGTCCAGAGTGTGATTTCAATTGAAGTCAAGCAGGAATTAAGGCTTCTAATGTAGGATTTAATTTCCAATATGTATACAAATTTTGAATATCTAAATCTGAAATGTATTTAATGATGCTTGATCTTAGGCATTGCATTATCTGTGCTAAATTTTTGTTCTGAGTTTAATCCATCCAAACCCAAATCAATCAAATCAGTGTTGATCTACCATTGCAGTGATGTTCTGAATAATGACTCCAGTATCAATTTTATTTTTATTATTTAGTTCCTGTAACATTTCAAATTACTTAGAGATTATTCTTCCCAGTAGTTTAGAAGGAGGCTGAAATGTATTGGGATAATGCTATACATGAAAGCCAATGGAGACAATGTGGTCTAGATAGCCATTATAATGTTGGAAAAAACATTACCAAAGTACTGCACTGTAGCTGAAGCTGGCGGTACAGAATATTAATCACCATATCACTAATTATTTATTTAAGCAGTGGAATCTGAGCTATTGTGTTTTTGTAAGGCTACATGATTATACCTCAGAAAATGTTGTGTCCTGCTCACCTTTCAGACACAGAAAAAAAGTATAGTGGATTAAACATTTGGGCACCCACTGGTCTGGAAACAGCATTTACTTCACACCTCATGAACTGGATGCTGCTGACATCATTGAACCTCATTTCTGGATACATTCCTCCCTGAGGCACAACAGTATGTTTTAATGGTACAAATGCTGGTTCATTATTTACCCATTACTAAAAATGCCTACTCCAGATTGGGAAGTTGATAAAATTGTATTTTAAGTTAATGTGAATGTTATTGTTGCTAAGGTCTTTTGTCTCATACTTTACAGAACATGCAGACCAGATGGAGTCAGCAACACAAAGTGTAGTAAACCAAATAGACAGTGAAGTGCCCCTCAGATGAAACAAAAACTGGAGGCAATGGTAGAAGCCACGATTTTATTAAAAGACCCGACAAGGCCCATGTTTCGGCCTATTGCCTACATCAGGAGTCAATAATGATCTCACAGATTAGGCTTCCAGCAGTATTCAAACAATAGAAATCCAACAATTAGAATAGTATTTTCTACCGCAGCATCCTGGAGACTGGTATAATTCAAAGAGAGCAAATAACTGCATTGTCCAGCCCTTTCAGTAAATACCATTTCCAGAAGATATCAGATCAACTCAAAAATACTTTTCTACAGAAATACAAACTCTATTTAAACCCAAACTGTAGATATAAATAATGGTGCTGAAGAAACTACCTTGAATATAAAATGGAGGAAAAAGACTTCAATTTCCCCGGGTGCTCGGGCAGACTATGCTGCTTCCATCTTTGTAGCACTGTCGAGTAGTGCTATAAAGATGGAAGCTACTCAATACAATGAAAAAATCTCCACAGGAGAGACAAAATAATATCCAATTTCAAAAGTAGTCAATCCTATATATAAACGCCACACGGATTAGATATATTGGAACAAATATCACCACAAACAACAAACTGAAAAACTATATCATTAATGATGGATGAGTGATATTTACCGTATATGTTCTATGTGTTGCTTGAAGAGAGTTCAGTATAGGCTATATATGCGGCCGAGCTTATTATCAGTGAAACTAGCCGTTAACAAACGGCTCACTTTTCAGCTCTGAACATCATTTTGATACTCTCTTTATTTCAAGCCACCCTATTCTTATGTGTAAATAACATCTAAATAAATCGTGTAATTTTCCACCTAGAATTATTTCTGTATATATGAGTATTCTAAATATGTGAATGTTCCAAGATATCCAATACACTATAAGACCATCTAAAAAGAAGAAAAAGGCCAGGAAAAAAGATGTTTTTTTCTCCTAGAAATTCACAGTTAGTCTTGTTTTCTTTCAAGAACTTCCGTGTGGTGTTTATATATAGGATTGACTACTTTTGAATAAAGATGGAAGCAGCATAGTCTGCCCGAGCACCCGGGAAAACTGAAGCCTTTTTCCTCCATTTTATATTCAAGGTAGTTTCCTCAGCACCATTATTCATACCTACAGAAGATATCAGAACCAGAAGCAATAGAAAGCCAGGGGTTATAGGGAGAGACATAGCCAACAGAAAAAAAGGAGGTGGCTATACCACTGTTCAGTTTGTTGGTGAGATCTCATCTTAGTATTGTATCTATTTCTAGAAGTCACACTTCTCAAGGGAGCTAGATAAATTGGAAGCAGTCCCCAAAGGACTACTAAATAGTGCAGGGTCTGCAACCAATGCTCTGTGATCTTATTGGGAGATATTAAGCTTCTGAGCCTGGTTTTGTCTGTATTTGAGGGGCATTTTAAAAAGGACATCCGAGTTAGAATATGGACGCCCAAGTCAGTATGGGACCTGTTTACTAAGCCGTGTTATAGGCGCGTTAGCATTTTTAATGCGCGTTAACCGTGTACACGCCTACAATATCCCTATAGGCGCCTACACAGTTAGCATTTTTAACGCACCTACAATTAGCGTGTGTGCTAACGCACCTTAGTAAACAGGGCCCTATGTCACAAATGGATATCCATCTCACATATATTTTAGAACAGAATGCAGTTTTTTCTAAAATACATGTGAGTTGGACATCCATGTGCTCGAAATGTCCAGCACGAACATCCATTTTACAAACTGAACATTCAAACTATGAGCAGAGAAGATAAGGGACAAGGACATCTGTGTGGCAGTATAGGAACAATCATCTTATAAAATGACCATGCAGACCACTGTGCAGATTCTAGAGATAGTCTAAGGTTAGAGCAGGGGATCCAGGTTCAAATCTCACTTTAGCTGTTTGTGATTTTTTTTTTCTTTTTTTTAAATTGTGAGTCCTCCAGGAACAGAAAAATACCTATGTATCAGAATTTACCCGTTTCAAGCTTTCAGGTTTGCAGGTGTCTTATATTATATTTTGCTATCCCTAGAGGGCTCACAATTTAAAAAAAAAAAAGCTGAAATGGGATTTGAACCCGGGTCCCCAAGGGTTCTCAGTTCACTACACTAACAGGCTACTCCTCAGATCTCAGTACCTGAAGCTGTCATAGGGCCTGGTATCCATTACTGGCTTCACATTCAGGGGAGAGGAAGAGGTACAGTAACCACCGACGACCAGATGATCCAAAGCCCTGTGCTGTTCCAAACAGCGCCCTAAAAATAGCGCAGGGCTTTTTTACATCGATGATCAAAGATAATGCATGCAAATATAAGCAGCGCTATTATCTTTGATTATCATGTTTAAAGTGCGGGAGAATTGTGCCGAGCATGCGCTCAGCACAATCCTCCCGCACTTGTTTGACAGCCCACCCCAAATCCTCCCCCCAGCATTGTCCTTAGATTCCCTGGTGGTCCGTGGTGTGCTGTGGTGTTGTGACACCCCCCTGGCCCCCTCCCGGCCCCCGTACCTTTTGTTGGAGGAGGGACGCAGCCTGCCTGCCTCCCTCCTCTTCCAGTCAGTCGACGCCCAAAATGGCAGTGCCCAGCCCCGCAAATTGCATCCTGGGATGCGCTGGGCGGGGCTACAGACCATGTAAGGGAATCGCTCCCTTACATGGTCTGTAGCCCCGCCCAGTGCATCCCAGGATGCAGTGGGCGGTGCTGGGCGCCGCCATTTTGGGCGTCGACTGACTGGAAGAGGAAGGAGGGAGGCAGGCAGGCTGCGTCCCTTCTCCAACAGAAGGTAGGGGGGCCGGCACGACACCACAGCACACCACGGACCACCAGGGAATCTAAGGACAACACTGGGGGGAGGATTTGGGGTGGACCTCCAGCCCCACCCCACCCCTCGTCGATGGATCACAGTGAGAGATCCTTTGGCCAGAGGTGGCCAATCAACGATTTCTGGGGGTTTCGTGGGCTGGAGACCCACCGGATCTCCAGCCCTCCGTGAACATGGGGGGGGGGGATCGTCGGGGGGACCGGAGGTCCACCAGACCGACAGCCCCCCCATTCGTGTTTGCCTTGGGGGGGAAGGGGGCCTGCCAGCATGCAACTGCATGCTGGACAGGGCTCACCATTCCTCCCCAATGATCCGCAAAATCTAACGCCAGCTCGGAGCTGGCGTTGATTTTGCTGCGGCCAGCGACCCAATCTTTGGCGCACTGGTCGCTGATCATTGGGGATGAATGTGTTAAGCGCCAATTAGCATGCACTTGCAAGCTAATTGCGCTAGAAGCCCTGTTTAGCATGCATTTGCATGCTACTTGCGCTGAGAGCCCTCGAGTGCGCTGTTTCAGGCGCTCGAGGGCTCTGATCATGGGTCGGCTGCAAACTCTGGCGCTAGTATGGCGTTAACAGCCTCTAGCGCCAGAGTTTGCTTTTGATCATGAGGGCCTGAGGGATTAAGGAGGCATTGTGCTTTAATCCCTTCAGTGGACAGCTGCTCAATCAAAGCAACTTTCTTTAACCTAGATGTGCCAAGTACCAGGTCTAATTAACAACATCTTTTTAGACATGGACATCCTTTCTTCTTCTGTAATCGGAGTTGGATGTCTATATTTTGGCCCCTCCCTAGTCCCACCCAAAAGAAGCCCAGCCATATGGCTGTACTGCAGTGTTAGACATCCATATCCTGGCTTTATATAATCAGGATTTGGATGTCCATACAATATGTACCTCTAAATTCCAGTTTTCAGACATCTAAAACAAGGTTAGAGCTTTTGAAATAACAACCGTTGTCATTTCTATTTTATTTTTCACATGGGAATGAGAAAAGTTAGACTTTGGGCTCATCTTCATGAGTGCTTAGCTCCCCCTTGCTTGCAATCACCCAGCTTGACATCAACATCACATTGAACCCTGATGCAAGAGTAGGACCCTGCACCTCCAAGAGAGAACATGAAGAGGTTGTCTCGGAAGCTTCACCAAATACGCAGGATGCTACAGATACCATTGACGGAAGGATGGGGATGGATTTGATATTCTGCCTTTCTGTGGTTATAATCAAAGTGGTTTACAAATAGGTACTTATTTTGTATCTGGGGCAATGGATGGTTACATGACTTGCCAGAGTCACAAAGAGCTGCAGTAGGAATTGAACCCAGTTTCTCTAGTTCTCGGGCCACTGCATTAACCATTAGAAGGGTGGCAGATGCGTTCTAGATGCAGCTCCCCCAAACCTTCCAATTGACAAATTGGGGCTTGATAAGATTTGTGATTCAGGTCAACACAGACATTCACTGGAAAATGAAGGTGGTGAGCATACCTAGAAAGAAGGCAGGAACTGAGAGGCTATCTTAATGGTTTCAGGTTTCTCTGTGATCGGCCCAGGAATGGAGAAGTGCATTATTAAGGCCAACAACTATTATCCTGTACCCTATGTGGTCTTCTTGCAGCATTCTGAATAAATTGCTGTATAAATTGTTTTGGGATGTTTAGTAATAACTGTCAAAAATACTCAATAGGAAGAAATGCTGTCTATGCATGTAGATAAATTAATTGGGAACATAAGGAAGAAACTTTGCAGGCAAATAGCATTTTCCTCATTCAAGACAAAGCTGTTCTTCAGAAGATGTTCTAACAGTGAACAATATTGATTATTTCCATGATGAAAGAAAACAAACCCTGAAAGTCCTGCCACCTAAAGAATTGAGATAAGTTGTCAATGAATAGTTTGCAACAGAAATTTACCAGTAAGGACATAAAGCTTTATTAGTGACACAAAATAGAATTCTAGGATTATTAATTTGGCAGAAGCAAAAACTATTTTCAAGGCAAAAGATTATGGATTTTTAAGGATCTTTATAGGAACACGTGGCAACATAGAAAAATGAATTGCCTTACTCCAAGGGATTAATTCCCTTGAAGCTCAAAAGTATCTAATTAAACATAAGAATCATAGCTATATATATTTCTGAAGCAATCCAATTAAAAGCATGTATTGAATCTAAATTGGTCAGTGGGGGTAGAAAGATCACTTGTTAGTTGTCACAGTTAAACTCTAAATTTGTTTAGGTCAGAAGCTATGGCCCCTATTTTAGAAGCTCTATTCATATTCCGGGCATCTGGAAACTGCCATTTAAATATCCACATTGTATGACCATCCAAATCCTAATTTTATAAAGCCAGTACATCTAAAAATACAGTGTGTTCTTATGGCAATGGCATGCGGTCTGGGTGTGTTTTGAGTGGGAATAGGGAAGGGCCAAAATATGGATGCCCAACTCAGATTTCAGAAATGGAAGGGATGTCTATGTCCAAAAAGATGGACACTAGAATTTAGACCTGATACCCGGCGCATTCAAGTTATAGAAAGGTGCTCCAATTGGGCAGTTCTCCACTGGAGGGATTAAGGAAAGTCACCTCCTTCATTCCCCAGTGGTTGTTGCTCCTTTCCTCCCCCAAATGTGAAACTGACAAAGGATACTGGGCTCCGTAACAACTGCAGGAGCTATGGACATTCATGTTAATATATATTTTTAAAATTTAACTTCTTAATAGACTTCCACATGGAGTGGAGGAGTAACAATGGACTGAGAACCAGGGAACCCTGGTTCAAATTCTGCTTCAGCTCTTTGTACTTTTTTTTTGTGAACCCTCCAAGGACTGAACAACACCTATAGGGGCATAATCGAACGTAAACGTCTATCTCCATGGGCGTTTATCTCCGAGAACGGGTCCGTGAAGGGGCGGACCGAACCGTATTTTCGAAAAACATGGACGTTTATCTTTTTTTGAGCTGGGCGTTTTTGTTTTTCAGCGATAATGGAAACCGAAAGCGCCCAGCTCAAAAACGAATAACTCCAAGACATTTTGTTCTTGGGAGGGGCCAGGATTCGTAGTGCACTGGTCCCCCTCACATGCCAGGACACCAACCGGGCACCCTAGGGGGCACTTTTACAAAAAAAAAAAAAGGTAAAACAGCTCCCAGGTGCATAGCACCCTTCCCTTGGGTGTTGAGCCCCCCCAAATCCCCCTCAAAACCCACTGCCCACAAGTCTACACCATTACTATAGCCCTAAGGGGTGAAGGGGGGCACCTACATGTGGGTACAGTGGGTTTGGGGGGCGGTTTGGAGGGCTCCCATTTACCAGCACAAGTGTAACAGGTGGGGGGGATGGGCCTGGGTCCACCTGCCTGAAGTCCACTGCACCCCCTAATCACTGCTCTAGTGACCTGCATACTGCTGCCAGGGAGGTGGGTATGACATTTGAGGGTGAAAATAAAAAGTTGTGAAACGGCATATTTTGTGGTGGGAGGGGGTTTGTGACCACTGGGGGAGTCAGGGGAGGTCATCCCCGATTCTCTCCAGTGGTCATCTGGTCATTTAGGGCACTTTTTGGGGCCATATTCGTGGAAAAACAGGGTCCAGGAAAAGTGCCCTAAATTCTCGCTAAAAACGCATATTTTTTTCCCATTATCGGCGAAAAGCGTCCATCTCTGATCATCCGATAACCATGCCCCAGTTCCGCCTTCACCACGCCTTTGAAATGCCCCCATCAACTTTGTCCACAACCGCGACGGAGTGCAGTTGAAAACGTCCAAATTCGGCTTTCGATTATACCGCTTTATTCGTTTTTGTGAGATAAACGTCTATCTCCCGATTTGGGTCACAATATAGGCGTTTTTCTATTTCGATTATAAGCAGGCTAGTGTACCTGTTTCAATAGCCTTTGGGCGTGTGGATATCTTACATACAACCTGCAAGCCCGAAGGCTATTTGTAAATGGTGTACATTCAGGTATAGTAGGTATTTTTCTGTCCCTGGAGGGCTCAGAATTTGAAAAATATCACAAAGAGCGGAAGTGGGACCTTAATCAGGGAATCTTGATTCTCAGCTGGCTGATCTCACCATTAAGCTACTTCTCCACTCTGCATGGATGTCTATTCCACAAATACCAATTATTGTATCACTGCAGATAACAGTAATAAAAGAAAACTGGAAAACAATATTATAGGAAGTTGCAGTAAAACTCAAAGCCCAACTTAACTAAATGTGCTCATTAAATATTTTGTTTAAAATAAACTTTAAAATTTACAAATAATATAGCAAATGAATTATCAAATGTTAAATATTTAAAAAATAAAAATGTTTTCAAAGCCTTATGAAAAGTCAAGTAATTGGTGAGTACACAGATCTTTGGCAGCAGGCAGCAGAGAGTTCCATATTTATTTATTTATTTGTTACATTTGTACCCCACATTTCCCATCTATTTGCAGGCTCAATGTGGCTTACATAGTACCGTGAGGCGTTAACCACCTCCGGTGATGAAACAAATACAAAGTGATGTTATTGTCGAATAAGAATCATGTGTTACAAACACATTTGAGAATCGTAGGGATGAAGAGTTATATAGTGTTCAATACGAGCTTTGGTTTCGTTGTGTCGCTGGGTTCAGGCACTTAGGTTGGGTCAGTAGGGTATGCCTTTTCGAACAGGTTGGTCTTTAGTGATTTCCGGAAGATAATGTGGTTTTTATGGCTTTCGGTAGTGCATTCCAC
Organism: Microcaecilia unicolor; assembly: GCF_901765095.1. Taxonomy (NCBI): domain Eukaryota; kingdom Metazoa; phylum Chordata; class Amphibia; order Gymnophiona; family Siphonopidae; genus Microcaecilia; species Microcaecilia unicolor. The sequence continues at coordinate 471,961,066 of NC_044031.1, forward strand.
AGTTGCGTGTTTATATAGGAGAAGCTGGATCCGTAAATTGCACCTACCTTATCTGCCTGCTTTATGACTATATTAAGGTTTATTTCTTAATGTTTCAATTGCAGATTTCTCATTCTTGGTCATGTTGAAATACATTTTCCTTTTACTATTTTCCAATTTTTATCTATCCTTAAATTATAGACGTTTATAAATTTGAATTGCTGGATTGCAGGTTCCAGGTGTGACCCATCAACTATCACATTTAATAATCAAAAAGACTGAAGATTTAGTAGTTTTTAGAAATAATAATTTTCAATTGTTTCCTTGTGAGTTTAAAAAGATCAACCCTACTGTTTAAAATGTTATAAACTGGTGTAGGTGCAAATAATAGACCTTTGTTTAAAACAAATATCTCTTCTTTTGTCAATGTTGTGTAAAATACATCGCTCTGTGCTAATACCTGATACCTGTTGTAAAACCTGTCCTCTATCCTGTTCTGAAACATCCTCCCTTGTCCCCTCCTCCTTTCTCTTCCTCTCCCTCTCCCCCTCCCTGCTTAATATTTCAGATGTGTGCTTCCTCCGTCCTTGTGTGTTGAATTCTCGACTAGAGTCTTTTCTCCAGATCTTTCGTAATTGAAAAACCTTTTCAATCAGATTACTTATATGTGGTGTAGTGTGAAGGGATGCAGAGGGATCAAATACCTTATCTGATTCATTTCTGCTTCTCTTACTGCATCTTACATTATTTGGGCTCTTAGGATTTTCCTTACAGTATATAAACAACCATTCAGATTTTCATTCATATTTTCAACATTCTGTTTCTTATTTTTATTAAAAACTAGTAAAAAAGGCCCGTTTCTGACAGAAATGAAACGGGCGCTAGCAAGGTTTTCCTCGGAGTATGTTTGAGAGAGAGTGTGTGTGAGAGATGGAGTGTGTGTGTCAGAGAGAGAATGAGAGAGAGACAGAGTGTGTGTGTGTGTGTTTGTGTGAGAGAGAGAGAGAGTGTGAGAGATAGAGTGTCTGTGTGTGTGTGACAGAGAGATAGAGTGTGATAGACAGAGAGTGTGTCAGAGAGAGACAGAGAGTGTGTGCCCACCCTCTCGCAGGGCCCCCCCTGCAGCCACCCATGCCCCGCGCCCCTGCCCCCCCCCCCCCCCCCCCGCGCTTCAAACCCCCTCACCACCCGCACCTGCCACTGGTAACGCTGTCCGGCCGCTGCTGCTTCTCCTGTTAAGGAGCAGCGGCCGCTACAAAAGGAAAAAAGCAATAAATGTTTTTAAACATCAAGCGCAACACCACAGACAGCCATCAGGCATTGGCTGTCGGCTCTGCAGCCGCTCCTCCTCTCGCCTCTCATGTCACTGCGCTCCTCCGGGGTCTTACTCCAGGGGCAGTGACGTGGAGGCGAGAGGAGGAGAAGCCGCAGAGCCAACAGCCAATGCCTGATGACTGTCTGCGGTGCCGTGCTTGATGTTTAAAAACATTTATTGCTTTTTTCCTTTTGTAGCGGCCGCTGCTCCTTAACAGGAGAAGCAGCAGCGGCCGGACAGCGTTACCAGTGGCAGGTGCGGGTGGTGAGGGGGTTTGAAGCGCGGGGGGGGGGGAGGGCAGGGTCGCTGGGCATGGGTGGCTGCAGGGGGGGCCCTGCGAGAGGGTGGGCACACACTCTCTGTCTCTCTCTGACACACTCTCTGTCTATCACACTCTATCTCTCTGTCACACACACACAGACACTCTATCTCTCACACTCTCTCTCTCTCTCACACACACACACACACTCTGGCTTTTTTTCTTTTTGTAGCAGCCGCTGCTGCTCAACAGGAGAAGCAGCAGCGGCCAGACAGCGTTACCAGTGGCAGCTGCGGGTGGCGAGAGGGTTGATGTGCTTCGGGGGGGAGGGGGGTGGTTGATATGCTGGGGGGGCTTGGGTGATGCGCCGAGGGGGTGTTTGAGCGGCACACTCACAGCTGATTCCCAGGTAGGGGGAGGAGTAAGGAAACACGTGGAGCAAGTTGCTCCGCGTGTTTCCCTACTCCTCCCCCTGCCTGGGAATCAGCTGTGAGTGGCGTCAGCCTGGCTACGGAGCCTAGATCAGCAACTCCAGGAGCCATGGACACAGGCAGCTACTTTAGAATGTTGGTAGCGAGAATTATTATATAGGAAGAAAGCTTGTCTAACATTTCTAGTCTTATTACCATTATGCAAATGGTAAACCAATCCATTCTTATAATTGTGTTCATCCCTTTTAAGCTTCTCATATTTCATTTGTTTATGCTCCTTTCTAAAATTGTTTAGTTGCTTATTAGTCCTCAAAAAGGACATCCAAGCAAACATCCTTCTCTTCAAAATAGTAAGTTCTTTATCCAATTCTTCTTTGACTATGTTAATTTTCTTACTTGAAGTTTGTATGATTAACAACATGAGATTCAGAGAACATTTATTCAATACAGCCTTCCATTCTCTCATGAACTCATTATCATAGGGACCTGCATACTGCTGTGATAGAGCTGGGTATGATATTTGAGGCTGGCATAGAGGCTGGAAAAAAATGTTTTTACATTTTTTGGGGGGTGGGAGGGGGTTGGTGACCACTGGGGGAGTAAGGGGAGGTGATCCCCGATTCCCTCCAGTGGTCATCTTGTCAGTTTTGGCACCTTTTCAAGGGACCAAGTAAAGTCGACCAAATGCTCGTCAGGGATGCCCTTCTTTATTCCATTATCGGCTGAGGACGGCCATCTGTTAACCACGCCCCATCCCGCCTTCGGTACACTGCCGACATGGCCCCTTGAACTTTGGTCGTCCCCACGATGGAAAGCAGTTGGGGACGCCCACAATCGGCTTTCGATTATGCCGATTTGGCCGGCCCTGAAAGAAAGACGCCTATTTCCCGATTTGTGTTGGAAGATGGACGCCCTTCTCTTTCGAAAATGAGCTGGATATTCTCTAAAACATCATCAGTGAAGTTTACAATATTCTTTCTTGGAGGAAAAGACATTGTACCTCAACCAGTCCAAGATGAACAAAAAACAGAGGTAATCAGGATCTGCAGACAGTCCAGAAACGTAGAATCATGGTGGATTTTTGACTAACAAGGAATACTATTTTTTGAAGGTAGATCACCCAGTGATACTGATAATCTATTCCTTTCCAAAATATATAAGACCCTTGTATCACCTCCAGAAAGACCTATTGTTTCAGGCACTACTTCTGTTCTACAATGTTTGTCTATCTTTGTCGATAAATTTCTTAGGCCACTCTTACCCTCCATCCCCTCTTACACAAGAGATTCCACACACATCATCAATATTCTAGAAGGATGGGTCTTTTATGTGATTTTAATAAAGCAATGTTGTTATCTACTCCTAGTGATCTGCTGTTGTTTCTGCACCTAGATTCTGTGGCCTGAATTCATGGAAGGTCCGTCAGAGTTGTGAAAACCAGGCAGCACTTACCCTGAAGCATTTCCAACCTTGCATGCAGACAAACACACCTCCCCCTCAACACTTCCAACACTTGCACACAGTCAAGCACAAACTCCACCCCAGTCCTCTGCTCTGTGCTGATCACATGTGGCCTAAAAAAAGAGTGGCTGTATATCAGGCCGCATCCTTCTTTTCTGATGCTCAGTACTGAATGTATAATTTGAACCACGTGGTTCAAATTTTGCATTCAGCCCCAAGGCAGCAGAAAACATAAGGACAGATAAAGGTCAAATGGCTCATCCAGTCTGCCCATCCACAGCATTCACTATCTCCTCCTCTCCCTATGCGATCCCATGTGCCTGTCTCATGCTTTCCTGAATTCAGATCAGTCCTTGTCTCCACCACCTCCACCGGGAGGCTATTTGATGTATCCACCACCCTTTCCATAAAAAAGTATTTCCTTAGATCACTCCTGAGCCTATAATCTCTTAACTTCATCTTATGCCCTCTCATTCCAGAGTTTTCCTTCATTTGAAAAAGGCTCAACTCCTGTACATTAATACTACGAAGATATTTAAACATCTCAATCATATCCCCTCTCTCCCGCCTTTCTTCCAGAAAAGAAGGATACTGCCTGATATGCAGCCACTCTCCTTTTCTGCTGCTTGTGATTCTTGCTGGGCTAGGGCTGTGGGCCACAGAGGGGAGAGAGCTGGGCTTCTATATGCCACAGATAGGGGGAAAGAATTGGGTTTCTGTGTGTCACAGGTTGGGGGGGGGAAGCTAGGTTTCTGTGTGCTGTGGGGGGGGGGATGAGAGCTGGGTTTCCACATGCCACAGGTGGGTGAGTGGAAGAGCTGGGTTTCTGCATGCCGTGGATAGATGTAGGGGAGGAAAGCTGCGTTTCTGTGTGCCGCAGGTAGGTCGAGGGGAGAAAGTTGGGATTCTGTGTGCTATGGGTGAGTGGCAGTGTAGCTGGATTTCCATCCTGTTTATATCTTTTTGAAGGTGCGGTCTCCAGAATTGTGCACAACATTTTAAATGAAGTTTCACCAGAGTCTTATACAGAGACATCATCACCTCCTTTTTCCTACTAGTCATTCCTCTCCCTATGCACCCAAGCATCCTTCTAGCTTTTGCCGTCATCTTTTCTACCTGTTTGGCCACCTTAAGATCATCACATATGATCACACCCAAGTCCCACTCCTCTTTCGTGCACAAAAGTTCTTCAACCCCTGTGATAAATATAGGACATGCCTCAACAGAACCCAGCCACCAAAGGGAGCTCTTACGGTGAAAGATTGCTGTAATGACCGGAAGGGAGCCACTAGAGGGCGCTCAGGAGTAGAAGAAGCCTGCTTAGATGGGTAGTGACCACTAGAGGGCATTTTAATGTTGGAGGCCCTTTTGTTATTTTGTAGCAGTCACTATGGGGAGCTCTGTCTCAACGATAGCCCAGACATAGAAAGCTGGGGAGTGGGAGGGGTGGAGGTTATCCTTGTGCTAAGTTGAAAAAGGAAGGCCATGGCAGAAGGGTGGAATAGTTCCCTTTAGAAGGCAAGCCAATTGGATAGGTTCTGTACCTTTTCTAGAATATAGAAGGAGCCATGGAAGGGTGGCGTTGGTTGGAAGCAGCCCTTTAAAAATGCCTTTTCCCAAGAAGAGAGGAGAAGGAGAAGGAGCCCTCAAAGAAGAATAAAGGATGCCAAGCAATTGATGACTGGACACCAAAGGAAAGGATCCATAAAGATGGTCTGGAAACCCCGGGGCCTGGACCTCAAAGGAGGATCCCTAAAGACAGACAAGGTACTTACCTGACGTCCAGAATAATGGGACGGATAAGGAACTTTGATTTGACCACAGTGTGTAGGGAATAGCCAAGGGTGGAGGACAGGATTGTAAAGTTGAGGTAAAGTAAAGTCCTGTCCAAGGGATGGTGGCTCTTTTTATCAAAACTCTCATCTCCCACTGGAGAGCTCAGTTTAAGAGAGTGTAATGAATTGTTTGTTAAGAGTAACCCCTAATGAGTGGTTAGCAGAAGCTAATTGGAGTGGATTTGCATTTAGAATGGTTAATTTGCATATCCTGGGAAGCCAACTAACTGAGAATTGTATAACTGACCCACATGTACCCCAGTGGAAGGCTCAGTCCAAGACTGCTTGCTAAAGTGTATGGAGTAAGAAGAATTTCCCTTCAGAGTAATTAAAGTATAGCCCGTGAGAGAAGATTTGCCATCTAAGTGGTTAATTTGCATATCCTATGAAGCCTGTTTGTCAAGTGGTATTCTCCAGACGAAGCGCCAGGTGGCGCAAGAAGGGTAACAGAGCCGTGATCTGTTACCGGGGAAGGCTTCAGAAGGGGGAAGTTGGATGAAATAACAGATGTCTTATGATCATTCACCTTGGGTTAAAGGGGAGCCTTGTAGATTGACTTTGAAAGAGCAATAAAGCACTTGAAAGAGAACTTTTCTATGAATTCTTTTGTAGAACCGTTCAAGCTTCTTAATGCCTTCTATTAAGAAGGAGGGCATACTACATTGTCATCTCCTTTTAAAAGTGAGAAGGAGCCTATTGGACTTTCCACCATATTTCCCTTGATAGGGGGAACTGTTGTCAGGAGGACCTCAAAATGTCACTTCTGGTTGAAAGGGGAGAATATCACACGCCTAAACTGTACCTTTTCCTTAGGTTTTTGCAGCCAAGATGCGTGACCCTACATTTTTTTGTATTAAATCTTAGCAGTCAAATTCCAGACCAGTCCTCTAGCTTCGCTAAGTCCTTTCTCATGTTATCCAAACTGTCAGGGGTATCTACTCTATTGAAGATTTTGGTATCATCTGCAAAGAGGGAAACCCTATCAGACAGCTCTTCAACAATACCGCTTACAAAAGTCTTAAAAAAAGAACTGTCCCAAGAACCAAACCTTGCGACACACCACTGGTAACATCCTTTTCCTCAGAATGAGCTCTACCCTCTCTTACCTTCCACTCAACCAGTTCCTAATCCAGTCAATCACTTAGGGCCCATACTGAGGGCACTCAGTTTATTTATTAGTTGTCTATGTGGAGTCAGTCGTCTATGTAGAACCTCTTGTGAATTAGTGCTACTGCGCCTTTAGAACCACAGACTCCTGCTGCCCTGAACCCCACCATGTGCAAGCTAGACTAAGATGGTTGCCATTTCTACATACAGAAAAAGAACAACCACTTGCCTGGCATGAAAGGATCTAGAGCTTCCAATCCTATAGTCTACCTCCATGCAGCATTGACCACACCAGGAAGCCACAACCATCGTGCACATTCTGCATCAATTTAGCACTGAATATGGACCTAAATCCAGCTTCTCATGGCACCCTGAGGGACTTGGGTACCACCAATATCATATTCTTAATCCACCCCAATCCAACGGCCTACCCCTGCACTGCTGCAGTTTCTAGAAGCTGCCAAAAGCTCAGTCTACTTTTAGCAGTGCTGCCAACAGCTCCAGTATACCCCATTGGCCACCACTGCTAAGTAACCCTGATGCCTTCTACATACCCAGTATGAGAATTCTTCCTCCAAGCCTGTCTACAGTCATAGGCGCTGACTCCGTGGGTGCTGTTGGTGCTCGAGCACCCCCAATATTTCACCCACCGGAAGTTCGTTCCCTCCCTCCCTCCTCCCTTCGAGTTCCAGGCCCCCTCCCTCCAAATTTTAAAAGTCATCTATTTTACCTCGTTGGGGTTAGGGCGGCAGCAGCAGTAAAAAACATGCAAGCTTGGCTCGGTGCTTAGTTGTTTTCCCTTCTCTCTCTCTCAGCTCTGGTCCCGCCCTCATTTCCTGTTTCTGCAAGGGCGGGGCCAGAGCTGAGAGAGAGAGAAGGGAAAACAACTAAGCACCGAGCCGAGCCTGCATGCTTTTTACTGCTGCTGCCGCCCTAACACGAGGTAAGATAGATAACTTTTAAAATTCGGAGGGAGGGGGCCTGGAACTCGAAGGGAGGGATGGAGGGGGGACCCTGGAACTGGGAGTGAGGACCCTGAAACTTGGAGGGAGGGAGGGAGGGGAAACCCTGGAACTCAGAGGGAGGGAGGGAGGGGGCCTGGAACTGGGAGGGAGGGGGGATGAGGGAGGGGGGATGGGGGACAGGAGAGGGGGACAGGGGGAGGGGGAGAGGGAGGGGGATGAGGGGGAGGGAGAATGCACCACCTGTAAAAAAAAAATCAGCACCCCCAATCATTTTGAAAAGTTGGCTCCTATGTCTACAGTATTGCATGGCTATCCTCGTTCTGCTTTTGAGTGCCACAGCTGAGATATTAACTCAGCACAGTATACCACCAGAACCCACAGTTCTTCCTTCAATCATCTCCAGAGCTTAACAATTCTGCTCTTTTGGGACTTTCCTTGCCACCAGATCAGAACTACCTGACCACTTTAATAACCAAAAGTTGGGGCAACAAATTTCCTCCAGCAAGTGAGAAGAGGGAGCAGCCTAGTGTAAGGAGGAAAGGGGAAATACAGAACTAAAACCTCAGGGAGGAGGAGAAGGGGGAAGGGAAGGTGAAGGGGGAAATAAGAGAGAGGAAGAAGATATCCCAATACTCACCACTGCTGGCAACAGCTCTTTAGGACAGCAGCCAGCCATCACCTCAGCAGAAGAAGCCCCAAAGGGTAGGACCTGAGTCCTCTGGGCTCCCTCCTATTATGGCCCCACTGGACCAGCACCACACCAAGTGAAGGCTCATAGGCTGAGGCTTGGGGCTTCCAGGTACTTCCCCTGCTTTATCAGAGGAAAATCCACAGATTGATCCTTGAGAGCTCCTCTGGGCACCGGGTCAACCATAGCGCTACAGGCCATATTCTGTGCCTTAAAGAGACTGCCCAATAACCAAAGCAAAAAAATCTTCATCCAGCTGCACCAGACTATCTACCCCATCTGCTGGAGGCAGAGAAATACTAATAGGGTTCAGAGCTGCACTGTATAAGTGCTATAGCGCGTAACTGCAAGGCAGACATACAAGTGGGCAGAACATGGGAAGGGCATGGGTGTGTCTCAAACTTATGCATGGACCTGGCATAAATGGTTGTGCCTAAATTTAGATATGCAATGTGGAATTATGCTAGTATTCTATATGGAATTAGGATGCCCATACACCATTATAGAATAGACACTCTTCAAGAAGCATTGGGACACCTAAATAGAGAATTGCCTCCCGTGTCTTTTAGGCACATATATGGTAGGCATTTATCAAAACAAACCACCCTTCTATGTGGGTAAATCAGTATTTACCTGGGTTTGTGACGTCTTAAAATTGCCTTGAAACTTAACAATTCTTGCATCAATTGACCTAATTGATAAAGAAAGGGCATATGAATGCTGGAGCAGCACGCTTATCATTTGCACAAATGATTTTCCAAAAGCAGAAATAAATATTCACATTGCACCAGATCAAAAGACAATGCAGTTGTGTTGGGATCCTCCTTTTTATGAATACACTTTTAACCAGTTCTTTTGGCAATGCCCCAGGCATGTTAATTGGCACCAATTTGATTTTTGCACGCATCTTGCTACATGCTATTGTATAAAATTGCAAGCCCAAATTCCATGGTGCGCAACTCAAGAGGGACATGAGCAGGTATGGGACACTCCAGAAATTTCTGTGCAGTATTATAGAATAATGTGGATGCGTGCTCAAATTGGGTGCCAAGAATTACACCTGGTTTCAACAGGCTTTAGTCCTGGAGCCCAAATTTGGGTGATGGAATCGGAGCACCCTTTATAGAATAGCACTGGGCGCCTACTTTTCCAGCACCCAAATTTACTAAATCTGGTCCCAAATGTCTCTATCTTGAATGTCCCCTGCCATTCAGAATAAAGGCTAAATCTTCCTCATCCATTTCATCAGCAAAACGCTTGCATTTCCATCTCTGCTGAATGTCCTTTTTGTAGGATCGACTAACACCAGGCACATCTAGACCTTTGCATTCATAGCTGTCCAACAAATTTCTTTGCTCATCCAGGAAAGTCAGCAGTGACTTGAGAGTTCCAACACCTGTGGCAAGATCAACACTGCTTTTCTGTAGTACAGCAGACATTGCATTTAATCGAGCTAGAATGGTGTTCCAGAAATTTCTAAGGTGGCTAGCTGTCTACAGACCATCAGCTTCTTTCTGCATGTCATGCTTTTCATCTACATCTTCTGAAATTACCTGCAATGCCAACTTTATATTGCTATAGTTATTCTGAAGGGCTTTGGCAGAAGCTGCCTGAGCCCTCCATTGTGTGGTTAACAGAGATTTTAGTATAAGAATGACAGGCAAATCGACATTTGCAAACACCATGCTGCAACCACTGGCATTAACTTACCTTTCTCCTCTGAATCTGACTTGTCTCTTGCCTGATCTGTTGCCAGCTGTGGTCCCTGGCTGCAATCCACCAACAAAGAACAAGTCCAAAACATGATATTGGTTTCACATTTTTAAACAATTCAGATTCTTTCTTATCTTTTTCTTTTCAAAGTTTGCATTTAGCAATGCCACTTAAAGGCTAACGATCCATTTAACAAGAACAGTATCGACAACAACCAAGAAAATGTCAATGACAAATGCTGTAAATGACTCTATGTACGTTGCATAGAGTACAAAACGTCTATGTAGATATAGGTAGATGGAAGAAAGAGAAAATATTTTCCTTAGTCAAATTACAGTTAGTGTTTTAGCTATACTGGGTCAGACCAATGGTCCATCTAGCCCAGTGTCCTGTTTCCAACAGGGGTCAAGTCAGGTCACAAGTACCTGGCAGAAACCCAAATCATGGCAACGTTCCCTGCTACAAATTTCAGGGCAAGCAGTTGCTTCCCCATGTCTGTCTCAATAGTAGACTATGGACTTTTCCTCCAGGAACTTGTCCAAACCTTTTTTAAACCCAAAAACGCTAACTGCTGTTACCACATCCTCCGGCAAAGAGTTCCAGAGCTTAACTACTCATTGAGTGAAAAAATATTTCCTCCTATTTGTCTTAAAAGTATTTCCATGTAATTTCCTTGAGTGTCCCCTTGTCTTTGTTCGTTTGGAATGAGTAAAAAATTGATTTACTTCTTGTTTTACACCACTCAGGATTTTGTAGACTTCAATCATATCTCCCCTCATTCGCCTCTTTTCCAAGCTGATGAGCCCTTTCCTCTCTAGCATTTCTTCATATGAGAGGAGTTCCATCCCCATTTATCATTTTGGTTGCTCTTCTTTTTTGAGATACGGTGACCAGAACTAAACACAATACTCAAGGTATGGTCACAACCAGGAGCAATACAGAGGCATTATAGTATTTTTGGTCTTATTCACCATCCGTTTCCTAATAATTCCTAGCATCCTGTTTGCATTTTTCGCCACCGCCACACACTGAGCCTGGGCCCAGTAAGACACTGCTGGGATCCATTCCTGATCCTCCTGCAGCTCCCTCCTACTCCTGGAAATGTCAGCAGTACAAAAAAAAAAAAAAACAAAAGCATAGCTGCCATAGAGCCTTGTGCTGAAGCTCTCAGTCAGACTCTGCCAGCCCCATCCCCTCAGCAGCAGAAAGTGTGCACCATAGGGGGTGGAGCCAGCAGAGTCTGACCAAGAGGTTCAATACAAAACTCTGTGCCCACTGTGCCTTGTTTTTTTGCTTTTTTAAAAATGTTTGTTTGTTGTTTAGTGCTGACAGTTCCCAGAACAAGAAGCAGCCATGGGAGTAGGGCAGGTTTGAGGGGAAGGCAGACCACAGGCGATGGGAGTAAGAAGGGGGAGAGAAGGAGAGAGACTGAACCATGTGAGGAAGGGGGAAAAGGGGGAATAGGTGGGGGAGGAAGGCATTCCATCTTGAAGTTCGGAGGGCAGTGCCCATTGCCCCTCCCCCAACCAAACTACATGTCATATCAGTGGACAGCCCAGTCTGCCAGCTCTCTTTAAACTTGCACTGAACAGTGGAAGCAGTGTGTGCAAATAGAGAAAGAAGTCAGGCCTGCCAAGAGAGGCACTGCGGAACACGCTGCTTCCACTGTTCAGAGCAAGTTTAAAGAGAGCTGGCAGGCCAAGCTGTCCGCAAGCTAGAAGGTACAAAAAGCCCCAGGGCAGTTACCACTAGAAAAAAACAGACTGTGGTTTGGGATGGCAGAGGGGGGAAGCCATATTTTGGGGTGGCATTTGCCACCCCGTAGCAATGCCTATGGTAAACACTAGTATTTTATAAAGACTAGTAGGCCCCTATTTGTCTTAAAAGAATAGACACAACAAAGGGACCTTAAAAGGAACTTTAACTAGGTGCTCCCTTATAAAATTACTCTTCTAATGTTATATGGCCTGCCCGCCACTGAACATTGGGCCCCATACGTCCTGATATTTAGACTAAGACAAGTGCTATTCACTAACTAATCACTAGATGGCACAGAAACACTTAAATTAAAAGAAGCAATGACTACTGGTGCCTGAATCTCAGCATGCATCATACAAAGAGCTCCCTAAGGTAGTTAAAAAGACCATGGCTGGCCCTCCTGCAAATGCGTGTTTTCTGATAATTAGAGTTCAGTCAGAATGCAGAGCTGTTCAGTGAAAGAAAAAAAAATGTTTCTAATCCCCAGTGTACTGTTACAGATGTGCTTGGCAGCCATTGCGTGTGTACTCAGCAGAAATTATATATACATTTATAAAACAGAGGCATGCACAATTGGGTGTTAGGTATACACACATATAACCTAGCAGATGGTGCAAAATTTTCCTGCATCCCCATTTACCCAATAGGTGTAACTTTCATGCAGAGCACCAATCTGATTCAACTTTGGGCCAGTTCTAGGCACCTAGCTATCTGCTCTACCTAGCTTTGCTCAAAATCATATTTATTTATTTAGATTTTGTTCACACCTTTTTCAATAGTAGCTCAAGGTGAGTTATATTCAGGTACTCTGGATATTTCTCTGTCCCAGGAGGGCTCACAATCTGAGTTTGTACCTGAGGTAATGGAGGGTTGCCCAAGATCACAAGGAGCAGCAGCAGAATTTGAACCGGTCACCTCTGGATTGCAAAGCCGGTACTCTAACCACTAGGCCATTCCTCCACTATGACTTCTGTTAAGTACTTGACATTTTAAAGTCACTCTGCTTGTGTCTGTGATAGTTTCTTTGTCTTTTAGAGAGGGTTGGTCAACAGATTTTCCTGTACATCCTTAGTATTTCTCTTCAGCTGTCTTATATTGCTCCAGCCCCAGAGTAGAGAGTTGCACGGGGATAGAAATCTAACTCGTCCCCGCCCATCCCCACTGGAATCTTACCCGCCCCCACTGGAACCTTACTCATCCCCACAAGAATTTATCCCATCCCCGCCCATCCCCGCCAGAATTTAATGGTACCTAAAAAAAAAAGATTCCAGTCAATTCTCTTGGTCTCTAGGTTCGAGCCGCAGCACTGCAGGCAAAGAAGAAATGGAACCTGGAAGTTGGAACACTCTGTTGCACATATGTAATTTTCATCTCTGATTTGTTGGCACTGTGTGCTGAGAGGTTGCCACATGCACGCATCAATAGGTCAGGTGACCTCTGCTGCTCGTGTGCCTGTGTCAGAGCTGAGGCCTGTGCATCAGCAAGAGGGTTATTGGAAGACTTTCTACATCTGTGCTGTTAAAGCAAGGAGGAAGAGGAGGTGGCACTCAAAGAACTTGGTACTTGATAGGTGAGAGGCTGGCGCAGGTGCAACTTCCACTTCCTCAAGAATCCCGCAAAAACTGCTTCCATCCCCCACAGCCCTGGAGGGGATTCCTTCAGATGCCGTGGGATTCCCGTGAACCCCGTTCCCCTGCAGGTCTCTACCCTGGAGCCAGATTCTCCAGTTCTATCATCACTGCAGTGGTAACCTAGGAATCTGAGTGCATGATGAACACTATTTCTTTAGAGGACTGAGATTTGGGGATCTTTCTGTATCTAACAGGGGCTTAGCTAGGTGGAGCCACGGGGGCATGGGCCCCCACAGATTTAGCCCTGGCCCCCTCTACTTTCGACCCCCCCACCGCTAACCGTACCCCACCGCCGCCAGGTATCTTTGCTGGCGGGGGTCCCCAACCCCCGCCAGCCGAAGTCTTCTGCAGCGCTGGTCTCTGGTACCTTCACTGATCTGTTTCTGTCAGTCTTGACTCCTTACGTCCTGCGTGCACGTCCTATATGCAACCCCATGCAGGACGTCAGGAGTCAGGACTGACAGAAACAGATCAGCGAAGGCACTGGAGACCAGCGCTAAAGAAGACCGGCTGGCGGAGGTTGGGGACTCCCACCAGCAAAGGTACCTGGCAGCGGTGGCAGCAATGGGGGAGGGGCGGCGGTAGGATGGGGGTCAAAAGTGGCAGGGGAGTTGGCGGCTGGGGGAGACGTGCTAACCTGTACCTCCCCACCTCAGACTCTTTACCCCCCTCCCGCTGAGGTCTGGCTATGTCCCTAATGGTATGTACAAAACTGGTAGAGACTAACCAGCTTATTTTCGAAAGAGGCCGGCCATCTTCCGACACAAATTGGGAGATGGCCGCCCATCTCTCAAGGCCAGCGAAATCGGCATAATCGAAAGCCGATTTTGGCCGGCCTCAACTGCAGTCTGTCGCAGAGCCAGCCAAACTTCAAGTCTTGATCTTTCCGCTGCTTTTGACACTGTCGATCACAGCATACTCCTCGATACCCTGTCCTCACTTGGATTCCAGGGCTCTGTCCTTTCCTGGTTCTCTTCCTACCTCTCCCTCCGCACCTTCAGTGTTCACTCTGGTGGATCCTCTTCTACTTCTATCCCTCTGCCTGTCGGCGTACCTCAGGGTTCTGTTCTTGGTCCCCTCCTCTTTTCTATCTACACTTCTTCCCTTGGTTCATTAATCTCATCCCATGGCTTTTCCTACCATCTCTATGCTGATGACTCCCAAATCTACCTTTCTACCCCTGATATCTCACCTTGCATCCAAACCAAAGTTTCAGCGTGCTTGTCTGACATTGCTGTCTGGATGTCTCAACACCACCTGAAATTAAACATGAGCAAAACCGAGCTTCTCATTTTTCCCCCAAACCTACCTCCCCACTCCCCCCGTTTTCTATTTCTGTTGATGGCTCTCTCATTCTCCCTGTCTCCTCAGCTAGAAACCTTGGGGTTATCTTTGACTCTTCTCTCTCCTTCTCTGCTCATATCCAGCAGATCGCCAAGACCTGTCGTTTCTTTCTTTACAACATCCGTAAAATCCGCCCCTTTCTTTCCGAGTACTCTACCAAAACCCTCATCCACACCCTTGTCACCTCTCTTTTAGACTACTGCAATCTGCTTCTTGCTGGCCTCCCACTTAGTCACCTCTCCCCTCTCCAATCGGTTCAAAACTCTGCTGCCCATCTCGTCTTCCGCCAGGGTCACTTTACTCATACTACCCCTCTCCTCAAGTCGCTTCACTGGCTCCCTATTCGTTTTCACATCCTGTTCAAACTTCTTCTACTAATCTATAAATGTACTCACATTGCTGCTCCCCAGTATCTCTCCACACTCGTCCTTCCCTTCACCCCTTCCCGTGCACTCCGCTCCATGGATAAATCCTTCTTATCTGTTCCCTTCTCCACTACTCCAGACTTCGCGCCTTCTGTCTCGCTGCACCCTACGCCTGGAATAAACTTCCTGAGCCCCTACGTCTTGCCCTATCCTTGGCCACCTTTAAATCTAGACTGAAAGCCCACCTCTTTAACATTGCTTTTGACTTGTAACCACTTGTAACCACTCGTCTCCACCTACCCTCCTCTCCTCCTTAATTGATTTGATTTGCTTACTTTATTTTTTGTCTATTAGATCGTAAGCTCTTTGAGCAGGGACTGTCTTTCTTCTATGTTTGTGCAGCGCTGCGTACACCTTGTAGCGCTATAGAAATGCTAAATAGTAGTAGTAGTAGTAGTAGTAGTAGTAGTCGTAAGAGCATAAGAATATAAGCATTGCCATACTGGGACAGATTGAAGGTCTGTCAAGCCCAGTATCCTGTTACCAACAGTGGCCAATCCAGGTCACAAGTACTTGGCAAGATCCCAGATCAGTAAACAGATTTTATGCTACTTATCCCAGAAATAAGCAGTGGATTTTCCCCAAGTCCATCTTAATAATGGCTTTTGAACTTTTCTTTTAGGAAGCAATACAAACCTTTTTTTAAATCCTGCTAGGCTAACTGCTTTTACTACATTCTCTGGCAATGAATTCCAGAGTATAATTACACATTGAGTGAGGAAATATTTTCTCTAGTTTATTTTAAAATTACAACTTAGTAGCTTCATTGTGTGCCCCCTAGTCCTAGTATTTTTGCAAAGAGTAAACAAACAATTCACATCTACTCATTCCACTCCACTCAGAATTTTATAAACCTCTATCATATCTGCCCTCAGCTGTCTCTATTCCAAGCTGAAAAGCCCTAGCCGCTTTAGTCTTTCCTCATAGGGAAGTCATCCCATCCCCTTTATAATTTTGTTGCCCTTCTCTGTACCTTTTCTAATTTCACTATATCTTTTTTTAGATGCAGTGATCAGAATTGCATGCAGTATTCGAGGTGCGTTCGTACCATACACCGAACCAAAGGCATTATAACATTCTCATTTTTGTTTTCCATTCCTTTCCTAATAATTCCTAACATTCTATTTGCTTTTCTAGACGCTGCTGCACATTGAGCAAAGGGTTTCAACATATCATCAGCGATGACACCTAAATCCTTTTCTTAGGCGGTGACTCCTAATGTGGAAACTTGCATCACATAGCTAAAGTTTGGGTTCCTCTTTCCCACATGCATTACATTACACTTGCTCACAATAAATGTCATCTACAATTTGGATGCCCAGTCTCCCAGTCTCATAAAGTCTTCTTGCAGTTTTTCACAATCCTCTTGTGAATTAACAACTTTGAATAACTTTGTGTCATCAGCAAATTTAATATTTCACTAGTTATTCACATCTCTAGATCATTTATAAATTGTTAAAAAGCAGCAGTCCCAGCACATACCCCTGGTGAGCCCCACTATCTGCCCTTCTCCATTGAAAATACTGACCATTTAACCCTACTCTCTGTTTTCTATCTTTTAACCAGTTTTTAATCCACAATACTACTACTACTACTACTATTTAGCATTTCTATAGCGCTACAAGGCATACGCAGCGCTGCACAAACATAGAAGAAAAACAGTCCCTGCTCAAAGAGCTTACAATCTAATAGACAAAAAATAAATAAAGTAAGCAAATCAAATCAATTAATGTGAACGGGAAGGAAGAGAGGAGGGTAGGTGGAGGCGAGTGGTTACAAGTGGTTACGAGTCAAAAGCAATGCTAAAGAGGTGGGCTTTCAGTCTAGATTTAAAGGTGGCCAAGGATGGGGCAAGACGTAGGGGCTCAGGAAGTTTATTCCAGGCGTAGGGTGCAGCGAGACAGAAGGCGCAAAGTCTGGAGTTGGCAGTAGTGGAGAAGGGAACAGATAAGAAGGATTTATCCATGGAGCGGAGTGCACGGGAAGGGGTGTAGGGAAGGACGAGTGTGGAGAGATACTGGGGAGCAGCAGAGTGAATACATTTATAGGTTAGTAGAAGTTTGAACAGGATGCGAAAACGGATAGGGAGCCAGTGAAGGGTCTTGAGGAGAGGGGTAGTATGAGTAAAGCGACCCTGGCGGAAGATGAGACGGGCAGCAGAGTTTTGAAGCGACTGGAGAGGGGAGAGGTGACTAAGTGGGAGGCCAGCAAAAAGCAGATTGCAGTAGTCTAAACGAGAGATGACAAGGGTGTGGATGAGGGTTTTGGTAGAGTGCTCGGAAAGAAAGGGGCGGATTTTACGGATGTTGTAAAGAAAGAAACGACAGGTCTTGGCAATCTGCTGGATATGAGCAGAGAAGGAGAGCGAAGAGTCAAAGATGACCCCAAGATTTCGAGCTGAGGAGACAGGGAGAATGAGAGAGCCATCAACAGAAATGGAAAACGGGGGGAGCGGGGAGGTGGGTTTGGGGGGGAAAATGAGAAGCTCGGTTTTGGTCATATTTAATTTCAGGTGGCGTTGAGACATCCAGGCAGCAATGTCAGACAAGCACGCTGAAACTTTGGTTTGGATGCAAGGTGAGATATCAGGGGTAGAAAGGTAGATTTGGGAGACATCAGCATTGAGATGGTAAGAAAAGCCATGGGATGAGATTAATGAACCAAGGGAAGAAGTGTAGATAGAAAAGAGGAGGGGACCAAGAACAGAACCCTGAGGTACGCCGACAGGCAGAGGGATAGAAGTAGAAGAGGATCCACCAGAGTGAACACTAAAGGTGCGGAGGGAGAGGTAGGAAGAGAACCAGGAAAGGACAGAGCCCTGGAATCCAAGTGAGGACAGGGTATCGAGAAGTATTCTGTGATCGACAGTGTCAAAAGCAGCGGAAAGATCAAGAAGAATGAGGATGGAATATTGACCTCTGGATTTAGCCAGTAATAGGTCATTGGAGACTTTAGTAAGCGCAGTTTCGGTTGAGTGGAGAGGGCGAAAACCAGATTGTAATGGGTCAAGAATAGCATGTGAGGAGAGAAAATCAAGGCTGCGGCGGTGAACAGCACGCTCAAGTAATTTGGAGAGAAAAGGAAGGAGGGAGATGGGTCGGTAATTAGAGGGACAAGAAGGGTCAAGTGAAGGCTTCTTAAGGAGAGGTGTGACCACAGCATGTTTAAAGGCAGCAGGGACAGTCGCAGTGGAAAGTGAGAGGTTGAGAATGTGACAGATAAAAGGATAATAGGATATTAACTCTTATCCTATGACTTTCTGATTTCCTTAGGAGTCTTTCATGAAGTACTTTGTCAAATGCCTTTTGAAAATCCAGATATACCATATCGACCAGCTCACCTTTATCCACAATGTTTGTTCACCCTTTCAAAGAAATATAGTAGATTGATGAGGCAAGATTTCCTTTGAATAAATCCATGTTGGCTTTGTCTCATTAATCCACGCTTTTGAATATGCTCTGTAATTTTGTTCTTCATAATAACCTCTACCATGTTGCCTTGCATTGACATCAGGCTCACCGGTCTATAGTTTCCTGGATCACCTCTGGAACCCTATTTAAAATATAGCATTACATTGGCCACCCTCCAATATTCCGGTACCATGCTTGATTTTAAAGATAAATTACTTACTACTAAGAATAGCTCTTCAATAAAAATGGTGGCTTGACCCCACTGCATTTAGGAACAGTAGCTTTGAATTCCCTATTCCATTGTCTTACCAAGTAGAGATTACAGGAATTTTGTTAAGTTATACTCTTGTGCTTCTCTACGGTTTTCAGCACTTATGTTGGTATTGCCATTAATCCTATATTCATTAAATTTTTCTAATTTGGATTTTTTGAAAGGCCTTATTCTATTTTTATGTTTAAGTGATAGCTCCCTTTGGGACCTGTCTTTCTGCCTGTTTGTCTGTCCATGCACTTCTATTTCTTTTGTGTGCTTTAGATCCATGTCCAGCCAGTATGCTGAAGCTATTGCATTCTGAAGGTCTTGCTATTGCTTTCTTTTACTTTGATGTTCAAAGAAGGTTGCTTTCCTTTACAATAATGCACCATTTTCTTCTGCTCTTACTTAGAGATCCCTCTATACCCAGTATCTTATGTTCAAACTATCACCCAATAGTAAGCATTCCTTTTCTTGTGAAAGTAGCAGAAACTATTGCAGTTGAACATCTTCAGGACTACTTCAACAAATTTGATTTGCTGGACTATCACAAACTGGCCTCAGAACATCTATGGAGAGCACTCACAAAGAGTAAACTGCTCAATATCACATAGAAATATCTAATATCAGTAGAATATCAGTAGAAATAGCTTAAAAGTTTAATATCTAAATCGCACTTATCTGAAGCAGGGGCGTATCTGAACTTCAACGGTAGGGAGGGCCAGAGCCGAGGTGAGGGGGCACATTTTGGCCCCCCTCAGCGCCGTTGAGCCCCCCCCCCCCGCTAAAGACGACGACACCACCACCACCTCCAACTACTTTAACCCCCCCCCTCTCACCGCCGTCGCCAACACCACCACCTGCCCGATGACACCACCACCTGGCTCCAACTACTTTGAACCCCCCTCCCGCCGTCACTCCGCCATCGCACCTCACCTCCCTTTGCTGGCAGGGGACCCCAACCCCCGCCAGCGCTGCCAAAGTCTCCTTCCTTCCTTCCTTCGTTTGGGTTTGGTTTCTGATGTCCTGCACGCACGTACAACGTGCAAGACGTCAGACTCACAGAAACAAGCTCATCAAGGACCCGAATTCATGCTGCCACAACAACATGCAACCAACAATAAGTGCACCAATTTAGACAGTTTAGACTGGCATACTATTTATTGGTTGCAGGTTGTAGCATGAAATTATAGACCGGTGAGTCTGACGTCGGTGCTGGGGAAAATGGTAGAGGCTATTATTAAAAACAAAATTACAGAGCACATCCGAGGACATGGATTACTGAGACCAAGTCAGCACGGCTTTTGTGTGGGGAAATCTTGCCTGACCAATTTACTTCAATTCTTTGAAGGAGTAAACAAACATGTGGACAAAGGGGAGCCAGTTGATATTGAGGGGCATAATTGAACAAAAACGTCTATCTCCATGGGCGTTTATTTCCGAGAACGGGTCCGTGAAGGGGCGGACCGAACCGTATTTTCGAAAAAAATAGACGTCCATGTTTTATTCGACAATTTGTGAGCTGGGCGTTTTTGTTTTTCAGTGATAATGGAAAATGAAAGCGCCCAGCTCAAAAACGAATAAATCCAAGGCATTTGTTCGTGGGAGGGGCCAGGAGTCGTAGTGCACTGGTCCCCCTCACATGCCAGGACACCAACCGGGCACCCTAGGGGGCACTTTTACAAAAAAAAAAAAAAAAAAAGGTAAAAGAGCTCCCAGGTGCATAGCACCCTTCCCTTGTGTGTTGAGCCCCCCAAATCCCCCTCAAAACCCACTGCCCACAAGTCTACACCATTACTATAGCCCTAAGGGGTGAAGGTGGGCACCTACATGTGGGTACAGTGGGTTTGGGGGGGTTGGACGACTAAGCATTAAGCAGCACAATTGGAACAGGTAGAGGGGGATGGGCCTGGGTCCACCTGCCTGAAGTCCACTGCACCCCCTAACAACTGCTCCATGGACATGCATACTGCTGCCAGGGAGGTGGGTATGACATTTGAGGGTGAAAATAAAAAGTTGTGAAACATCATTTTTTTGTGGTGGGAGGGGTTTAGTGACCACTGGGGGAGTCAGGGGAGGTCATCCCCGATTCCCTCTGGTGGTAATCTGGTCATTTAGGGCACTTTTTGGGGCCTTATTCGTGAAAAAACAGGGTCCAGGAAAAGTGCCCTAAATTCTAGCTACAAACGCATACTTTTTTTCCATTATCAGCA
The DNA here is from genome assembly GCF_901765095.1 of Microcaecilia unicolor. Classification (NCBI taxonomy): domain Eukaryota; kingdom Metazoa; phylum Chordata; class Amphibia; order Gymnophiona; family Siphonopidae; genus Microcaecilia; species Microcaecilia unicolor. The sequence continues at coordinate 471,981,853 of NC_044031.1, forward strand.
AAAGGCGCCCATCTCTCCTCGGCTGATAACCACGCCCCAGTTCCACCTTCGCCACGCCTCCGACACGCCCCCGTCAACTTTGTACGCTTCCGCGATGGAGTGCAGTTGAAAACGTCCAAAATCGGCTTTCCATTATACCGATTTATTCGTTTTTGTGAGATAAACGTCTCTCTCCCGATTTGGGTCGAAATCTAGGCGTTTTTCTCTTTCAATTATAAGGTGGATTGTGCATCTGGATTTTCAAAAGGCGTTTGACAAGGTACCTCATGAAAGGCTACAGAGAAAATTGGAGGGTCATGGGATAGGAGGAAATGTCCTATTGTGGATTAAAAACTGGTTGAAGGATAGGAAACAGAGAGTGGGGTTAAATGGGCAGTATTCACAATGGAGAAGGGTAGTTAGTGGGGTTCATCAGGGGTCTGTGCTAGGACCGCTGCTTTTTAATATATTTATAAATGATTTAGAGATGGGAGTAACTAGCGAGGTAATTAAATTTGCTGATGACACAAAGTTATTCAAATCGTTAACTCGCGACAGCATTGTGAAAAATTACAGAAGGACCTTACGAGACTGGGACTGGGCAGCTAAATGGCAGATGACGTTTAATGTGAGCAAGTGCAAGGTGATGCATGTGGGGAAAAAAGAACCCGAATTATAGCTACGTCATGCAAGGTTCCACGTTAGGAGTTACGGACCAAGAAAGGGATCTGGGTGTCGTCGTCGATAATACACTGAAACCTTCTGCTCAGTGTGCAGCTGCGGCTAGGAAAGTGAATAGAATGTTGGGTATTATTAGGAAAGGTATGGAAAACAGGTGTAAGGATGTCATAATGCCATTATATCACTCCATGGTGTGACCGCAACTTGAGTATTGTGTTCAATTCTGGTCGCCACATCTCAAGAAAGATATAGCAGAATTGGAAAAGGTGCAGCGAAGGGCGACTAAAATGATAGCGGGGATGGGACGACTTCCCTATGAAGAAAGACTAAGGAGGCTAGGGCTTTTCAGCTTGGAGAAGAGACGGCTGAGGGGAGACATGATAGAGGTATATAAAATAATGAGTGGAGTGGAACAGCTGGATGTGAAGCGTCTGTTCATGCTTTCCAAAAATACTAGGACTAGGGGGTATGCGATGAAACTACAGTGTAGTAAATTTAAAACAAATCGGAGAAAATTTTTCTTCACCCAACACATAATTAAACTCTGGAATCCGTTGCCGGAGAACGTGGTGAAGGTGGTTAGCTTAGCAGAGTTTAAAAAGGGGTTAGACAGTTTCCTAAAGGACAAGTCCATAAACCACTACTAAATGGACTTGGGAAAAATCCACAATTCCAGAAATAACATGTATAGAATGTTTGTATGTTTGGGAAGCTTGCCAGGAGCCCTTAGCCTGGATTGGCCGCTGTCGTGGACAGTATGCTGGGCTCAATGGACCCTTGGTCTTTTCCCAGTGTAGCATTACTTATGTACTTATGCTCGTGCCACTATCAAAGGTAAGCCAGTGAGGCAGGCTTTTGGCATCCTTGAGCTCTGGCACCCTGAGCCAGTGCCTCAACTGGCTCATGCCTTAAACCAGCCCTGAGCTTAACTAGAAAAAGGTACAGATAAGGGTAACTGAAATGACAAGAGGGCGGTTCAGCTCCCCTATGAAGAAAGGTGAAATAGGTTAGGGCTCTTAAAACTGGAGAACTCTAAGAGGAGATAGGATACCAGTCTATTAAATCATGAGTAGAGTGGAACATGTAAATTAAAAATAATTGCTTATCCTTTCAAATAATATTAAGACAAAGAGGTGTTTGTTTGTTTTAAGTACAATTAAGCTGTGGAATTTGTTTCTGGAATAGGTAGTAAGGTCAATTAGCACAGCTGGGTATACAAAGGGTTTAGACAAATTCCTGCAACAACAAAAAAGTCCATAAATCATTATTAACCAGGTAGGCTTGGAAAAACCACCACTTATTTATGGATAGGAATAACAAATATTGGGTCTTCTCTTTGGGATCCTGCCAGGTACTTGTGATCTGGATTGGATGCTGGGTATAATGAACCTTTGCTCTGACCAAGTATGACACATCTTATCTTATGCTCTTTATTTTTTCACAAGGCAGAGTTCCATAAAATTTAGGATAATCCACCACTGCTACAAATACATTCTCTAAGAGAAAAAGAGACTGGAGACCTTAGATCTAAGTGATATAATGCCTTTTTTACCTCCACACCCGTAACATAAAAAATTGTAGTTACTAAAAAAAAATAGGAATCTAACAATTTATCCACAGTTGAGCTGCAGTGACTTCTTGAACTGAAAGTGTCCCAGAACAGCTAAGGAGAAAATCCAAAAATCATGACAGAATCAGGATTATTCCTCAACTGGCAGTAAGGAACATATTTGCATAACTTGTCCCTGCTTTGGCTCCTGTACTGCTGGGCAGGTCCAAAAGACCCAGAGGCTCTGTGAAGTTTAAAGTGAAATCTATCTGATGCCTAAAGATTCATCTAGCCAGAGAGCTTCCTAGCTCCACAGGGTGCAATAGCTCAGGGATACCCTGAGGTATGAAAACAGACCCTTCTTATTTATGCGTTTAATCATTTTTCTCATTCTGAAAAGCTCAATTAGCTAAAACCAAGTCAATGCACTGCACATAAATGAAATTGTGTTCAATAATATTGTATCTTCTCCTGTCTTTTACAAATCTGATTTCTTCCAAATTTGTTTTCTGGAAAAATCGAAGTGAGGAAGATATTCCATCTTTTATGTAAGGTTATTCTCTCAAATTCATGTTTAATTATGTATGCCTTTGAATCGGAATTTCTCAGCACTAATATAAAACAAGTTGCATTTATATTGACTGAAAAGTCTGCCAGAGTTTACTGGGGAAGACACCAGACGGTTTTGTCTGGCCAGTTACAGAAAGAACCTTTAATAAATATTAGGCTTTCAAATAGGCATAACATTTATAGGCAACATTAAATAATCATCACAATGTACTACAGCTACACAGTTTGTTTCCTGATTATAATATTAAATTGTTACCGAGTTCTGGTATTTGCCTTGGGCAATTCTAGTGAGAGAAACCCCCAAAGACAGTCTGGTCCTCATGGACGCAAATGCTGAGGATGAAAATGTACTCTCCTTGCATATAATGCAAGAACACCAACCGGGCTTGGCAGAAAAAAAAACCCCAAGAAAACTCAGTCGTGTTTAAAAGTTTTTTCTCAAAGCTGAAGGATAGGCTTGCCTTGAAGAATTGTCAGTTATTAAAAAATATATATATATATCAACTTCATACTTGCAAAGAAGGCTCCAGCAATGGACATGGTCACTCTGAATGATTCAGAGCTAGTGTGAAAAGCTGCACCCTATTTCAGCTTTACTCTACCAATGACTCCTGTTTTTGAAATCAAAGAAACAAAACAGGGAGCCACTTGGATGATGCATCATTATTACCAAGATGCAAGCAGACACTGAATGAATGAACAAATGAATCTGGGGGATGGTTTCAGCCTTAGGCAAAGCCAAGAGCCATAACAGTTTCTTGGCAAGTTAACAGTTCAGGAGAAATGCCCAGAGCTGAGGCTGTTGCCATGAGATTGAAGAACAAGGTATGCAGACCAGACAGTAGGATTTGGGTTTCTTAAGATTTTTTTGGCTTCAGTGTACTTTGGCTTTTTTTTTTTTTTTTTGTCCCAGGGAATTTGCCATTCGTAGCTTAGTCTCTGCTCAGTTATAGACAAGAACTTGATATACTCGTTACCTTCCAGTGTGCCTCATAGACAGACACCCTCTGTTAAAGGGGAGGTTCTGGAATCAACTTCCTAGCAGTTTGCCTGGGGAGAGTTTCACATGCATGTTGTGCTGATGCCAAAACTTCTAAGCCCACTGAAGAGGGAAGTTATTAATGTGGGCTGTTGTTAAGACGTATTATTTTACCACTAAGTCGTGCTATTTTAGCACAGGTCCCATTTTATGCAGTGAGGCCTAGCTACTAATAACTGGAGTTAACAGTAAAATGACACGTTTTAATGGTAACACACATTGATAACTTCTCCCTTTTTTTGAGCAAAATCCTTTTCTGATTATTTATATATATATATATATATATATATATATATATATATATATATATATATATATATATATATATATATATATACCTGGAATTTAATGTTTGCTCATACCAGTACTGTATGCTTGATCAGAGGGAAGCCTTTAATTGCATAGCCACGTTGCATGCAAAAGTGCATTCAAGAGCAAATTTATTCTCAGCCTAGTCTCATGTGTAAGCTCATCAGTGGAATATTGGAATCTCTTCTTACAGAGATGAAAATCTGGTTTAGTTGGGAAAACGTCCAAGGAATTTCAGGCATTAAACTGTCATAACTAGAGATCATAGTGCTGTCTTGAAAGCCACAGGGAATTGGTAAAGGGCCTTCATGGGGAAATGTTCGATGTTATTATATGTTTTATATCGGCTGAGCTCTGCAACAAGCATTCTACATATTTGTAATAACTCACCTTAACATACCAGATTTATTTGGTCAATGTACCGTGTTTAAATTGACTGTGTGTCAAAATTAACAATGTTTCCATAGAATGACAGTGTCAGACATTCTTACAATAAGTATTAAAAGTGACTTAGGAATGGTATTCAACTTGTTTGCTAGGCCTCTCTGAACAATTCTTACTCCAGTGGGACTTCTGCACAAAATATTTGAAAATTCTGCATTATTAGTGTTTTTGCACAGAATTTCTCTATCCTTAGACCTGAAATTTCCTCCTGCTTTTTTCCTCCTTAAACCCCAGCTCCCCCCACCACCCCATTCCATCTCTCACTTCAACTGTAGTTCTCTTTCCCTCTAACTCCCAGCAAGACCCCTAACTCTGTTTACTCCACAAGTCTTCTCCCTTATACAATACCCCTGCCTCTCATTCTCCCAACTCCCAGACACACACCCCAATTTCTTACTCTTCCTCCCTTCAGGCACACATCCCCACCTCTCATTCTTTCCTCTCCTCTCTCCCACCTTCCCCCATGGCACACCCTTAAGCTTGATTTTTCCCCACACCAGTGGCACACTCTAAGCTTTCTCTGACACACACCCCCCCTCCAACCCCACGGCACACTTACACCTTGATCTGTTGCTCTTCTCTCCCCTCTCTATGGTACTCTCACCCTCCTAGTTATGGCCTCTCAACCTGTCAAGAAGGCACCAGAACTAAGTCTCTGGAAACTAATGACAGGATAGGAGTGCCTTATGATAAGCAGGGGAAAAGGTTTGATGGCAGCAGTAGCCCCTCCCCCAGTTGTATAAACCCACTCCAGACTCCCTAAATTGTTTTAGGTCCTATCTTCCACCTCTGACCTATAGTCCACAGGGAAATCCCTTCTTCCAATGTCTGCAGCAACCATCTGAAGAATCAGCCTGCTATATCCTCATGGATTATTACTACAGAGGCATTTGCTTGACAGCAAGGATTCATAGACCAGGGACAAGAACTAGAACTTAAGATGTTTCTGGCTTGTGCAGTGTGGAGGTATGGGGAACCTCTATATCCCTCAAATGTCCAGAGAGAAGAGAAGGAGTCCATTCAAGGTACCTGCTATATCAACCAGGTACCGTGTTCCAAATCTTAAGGGGCAAGGTTCCACCCAGAGCAGAAGGGTATAACATCATATAAGGATTTATAACACCATCACTACAGAGCCTCAGTGTCTGTCACCTGGAAATTTGCTAGCCTGTGTTTATCATTCATATTCAGCACTGACAACTTTGAATGCCTGATTCTGATAATAGCATGTGTAAGGAACTATATTTGCATGATCCTCACCAGCAGGTGGATATAGAAAACCTACGAGGTTTGCTATATGTGAACCTGTGCAGCCAGCTGAACCTCAGTATTCTCTCTATCTAGCAGGTGGGGGACATCTCTGGTTTGATCTGGCTACTGGTGTCCTTTGGGCCTAGTTTAGCACAGTCAGGGGTTGAGTGGCTGTTTGTAGCTTCTGGTGTACACCTGGTGGTGCCAGGTCCCTCCCGGTCTCCCCTACCTTTCCTCCGTCATCCGGGGTTGTGGGCCTGATCGGGCGTTGCCTTTCTCTCCTGAGTAAACAAAAAAAAAAGGTCAGCGTCTCTTTAAGAGACTTTGTTTTTCTTTAATCATATGGAGGAGCTAGATGAGCTGCCGAGTCTGTTTGAGGGGCAGGCATTTGTGGAGTATGTCAGTGCCTTCTGAGGCGGCTAAGCACTGCTCCCGGTGTGGGGGCTGGAGAGCAGCATCGGAGGAGTGTGAGTTGTGCCTCTGTCAGCCCACAGCAGGTGTTCAGCGTGACAGGGGTTCCCTTCAGGCGTCCGGTGAGTCGGAAGCGCAGGGGATAGTTTCTGCAGTTTCCTCTCGGCAGTTAGTACAGTGTGCATCGGCAGGTGCCATTTTGGCGCTACCAACTCCGCAAGTGGCGGTTGACAGACAGGAGGCACAGCGCGCTTCTGTGGCACAGGCTCCGATGGAAGAAAGCAACTTAGAGGGAGCAGGGGAGTCCCTTTCAGCTCCTTTTTCCCTGGATTTTGTTTTATTAAGCACAATGCCTTGAAGAAGTCAGAAGCTTCTCTTCAGGCAGCCCCGTCTGTTCCTCAGCAAACTTCAGTTGCTGCAGCCTCTCAGTCTTTCCTGCCAAAACATCCCCAGGTGGAGATTTTGGATCCTGAGGAGCTATCTGACACAGATGCCCGGTTTTGTCTCCGGGCTCTCCCTCAGAATCACTGGATTTGGCAGATGAGGTCACCCTGCCTTCTGAGGAGGGGGATGACGTGACAGCTGCCCGGCTTTTTCGTAGAGAAGAGCTTCCCTCCCTGATTTTTAGGGCTTTTGAGGTTTTGGCCATTTCCCCTCCTGAATCGTCAGGGGGAACAGGTCCGGTGCTCTCTATTATGTCTGGCACCAATTGCCCACCTCGTTCCTTTCATGTGCATGAGGCCATGAAAATCCTTATTTTGGCGCAGTGGGATATGCCGGACAGTGGGCTTAAGGTTGCTAGAGCTATGTTGTGTCTTTACACACTGCCTGCTGCTGAAGTAGCGACCCTTTCACTGCAAGCTTCAGTTTGTGGCTCCTATGCGGCGAGGGCATGCTTATCGTGGGTACAGAAAGCCTCCTCTCCAGAGGACCTTGTGGCTGTTTTGCTGGCCTTAGAGTCCAGTTTAGCCTTCCTTGTGGATCTTCTTTATGATCTTTTGAGGGCTTCGGAGAAGGAGGTTTCCCTAGCGGTCACCACGCATCGTGGCTGTGGTTGCGACACTGGGCTGCAGACGTGACCTCTAAGTCATGGCTGGCAAGGCTTCCTTTTAGGGGAAAGCTTTTGTTTGGGACAGACCTAGAACAGATTGTGAAGGACCTCGGTGACTCTAAGGGCCAGCGCCTCCTGGAGAGCAGGTCCAAATTTGTGTGACCGGCGGAACCTAGACTTAAGTTTAGGGATACATGGCGTTACCGTCCAGGTCACGGGGCCTCTTTTCAGAGAACAAGGTCTTCTCAGAGGCCTCAGCCCTTTCGAGGTGACAAGCGGGCCTTCCTTTCCAGTAACAGAAACCAGCCCGCAGCCAGGTCCGCCCAATGATGGGGCCCTTGGCCATATCCAGCTGGTTATTGGGGGCAGACTGTCCCTATTCCTGGTGGAGTGGACCAGGGTAACATCCAACGAATGGGTCTTGGAGGTTATCAGAGATGGCTACAAGTTAGAATTGGCTCATCCAATAGTAGACTCTTTTCTGGAATTTCCTTGCAAATGTCCCGCCAAGGTGTGGGCCATTTGACACACCCTCCTCAACTTACAACGGCTGGGTGCCGTTCAGCCTGTACCCCCAGCAGAAAAAGGGTGCGGTCGATATTCCATTTATTTTGTGGTGCCAAAAAAGGGCGGTTCTTGGCGACCCATCTTAGATCTTAAGTGCATCAACAGGTCCTTACGGGTTCGGCTTTTCCGCATGGAAACCCTCCAATCGGTGATAGCAGCGGTACAGCCATGGGAGTATTTGGCCTCTCTCAATCTCAAAGAGCTGCACAGATATGTTCCTCCACCTGCTAGATAGAGAGAATACTGAGGTTCAGCTGGCTGCACAGGTCCACATATAGCAAACCTCGGAGGTTCTCTCTATCTCCACCTGCTGGTAGAGGGACACAACCCACAAGTCTCTGGATTGATCTGTGGGACACCATGGAAAAGGAAAAATTAATTCTTACCTGATAATTTTCTTTCCATTAGTCCCAAAAGATCAATCCAGAGACTTGTGGGTTGTGTCCCTCTACCAGCAGGTGGAGATAGAGAGAACCTCCGAGGTTTGCTATATATGGACCTGTGCAGCCAGCTGAACCTCAGTATGAACGATACCAAAGCAGTGGAATGGAAACAATAGAAAACTCTCCTGACATTGTCAGACCAGTTGCCCAACATACTTCCACCACCTCTATATTTATTTATTTATTTATTTATTTTATTTTATTTTTTAATCAAACAAAGGAACATTCAGAACAACGGAACCCCCCCCCCCCCCAAAAAAAAAAACCTAACCAACCTCAACAAAACCACAGACAGTGGATTGATCTGTTGGGACTAATGGAAAGAAAATTATCAGGTAAGAATTAATTTTTCCTTCTATGGCATCCCACAGATCAATCCAGAGACTTGTGGGATGTACCCAAGTAGTCCTCAAGTAAGGCGGGACACCCCCAACCCGGCAGAAATCACCGACGAGCCAAACACTGCATCTTGACGAGCTGCCACATCCACCCTATAATGACGAGTGAATGTATGGACCGAAGCCCATGTAGCTGCCCTGCAGATATCTTCCAGAGAAATCAAATGGGACTCTGCATAGGAGGAAGCTTGAGCTCGCGTAGAATAAGCACGAACTTGAAAAGGGGCTTGCTTGCCCAATGCCACGTATGCCGAAGAGATGGCCTCCCACAACCAATGGGCTATGGAATATCTTCTTCACTTTGATTTTTCCAGAAAACAAATTTGGAAGAAATCAGATTTGTAAAAGACAGGTGAAGATACAATATTATTGAACACAATTTCATTTATGTGCAGTGCACTGACTTGTTTTTAAGCTAATTGAGCTTTTTAGAATAAGAAAAGTGATTAAAAGTATAAATAAGAAGGGGCTGTTTTTCTACCTCAGGGTATCCCTGAGCTATTGCACCATGTGGAGCTAGGAAGCTCTCTGGCTGTCTTCTTCAAAATGATGCCACTGACCCCTAGTGATAAACTAACACTATTATTGTTAGGGGGTTCATTCAAGCTGCCTTATAAGGGAAAAATGTTTCCACCACCCAAGCTCCTACCAGCAGTACTTTGAGATTATCACTAGGGGTCAGCAGCACCATTTGAAGATGGCAGCAGATGGGGCAGGAATGAGTGGGATTTGCTCTTGCACCCTGAGGGCTCCTAGGGTAAGTCAGGATTTATTATGTGGGCAAAGGGGGAGGAGCTGTCCGGAAGGGAGCTGATGAGGGTGAGTGGGTGGCTAGGAGGAAGCCGATGCAATAGCAAAGGGAAGCTGATGCAGCAGAATGGTTGTTGGTGGTAGGAAACTGGATTGATATGAGCTGATGCCCGGGGGGGGGAGGGGAGCTGGCTGGATAAGAGCTAATGGGGGGGGGGTGGAGTTGGCTATAAGGGACCTGATACAGGTGGGTGATGGGAGGCTGTCTGGAAGGGAACTTAAATGAGTGGATGGGTGGGGGAAGCTGGCTGGCTGGGAGCCAGTACAGGCAAGAGGGCTCTGATGGAGGCATCAAAATAAAAATTGCCTCAGGGCACCACAACCCCTTGAGCCAGCCCTGGTTCCACTACATATCTATCTTGTGATTATTAATTGCAGATATCCTAAAAACATGACTAGCCAGAGAGCTACTGCTCTAGCATACATGCTGAGTCTTTAATATGAATTAACAACCGTCTTTGGCATCTAGGGCTTCTTGTTTGTAATTTTGTTCATTTAAATGTACATCTCTTTCTGTAATACTTTGAATCCCTCCTGGATTGTGTCATTGTGCCTGTTCTAGCAAACCTCAGAAGTAGGAGGGAGAAACCACCATGATACAATGTGTTGAAAAATTATATTTTTATTGGTTACTGTATATTCAATCTTGATCATTCGTGAGTACAATAGTGCTGTCCCAGCCAAAACTCCAGGGTGCAAATATAGGCAAAATACTCAAATGCTGTAGCCCTCTGGAGGGAGAGTTATCATATGGTCACAGGATCTGATAGGACTGGGTCAAGCAATATCTGAACCTAGTCTTTCTCCTTCTTCTAGAGTTTTCAGGCTGGGTATCATCTAAGGTTATAGGTTAATAATCCACAGTGTTCATTGAATGATCTCCAGAACGAAGCCTGTGTAATAAAAGAAAAAATTAACTTGGTGGCTTCATGGGTGCAGGCAGTCTGGCAGTGCCGAAGCTGTATCAGGTGCTAGAGCCTGTAATATGTATGTGTTTTGTAGGGAATCACTTCTACCTCAGGGTGAGTTCTGTCCAAGAGAGAAGAGGTTTGGAGGAGATGTGCCTTGGAAGTGATAAAAATAAATAGTGAATTATAAACAAATTTTTTAAAATCTGTAAATGTTTGTGCTGAGCATGTACATTGAGAGGGGAGAATGCTTGCAAGGAAGCTCCTGAATGGGAATGAGCAAAGAGCTAAAAGCAATTTGACTCACTGATAGCTCAGGCAGAAAGCTCAGAGAGGAATGTAAGCTGTGGAGAGAGAGAGAGCGCGAGAGAGCAAGCAAGAGAGATGGTTAGGCAGTTGAGGGCAGAGAACTGAAAAGAAATGCTGCTGTTAGTTTTTTGTTCCTGAAAGAGAAGTCTTTTTAGATAGGAGAGGCTATAGTTCAGGAGCTGTTGTTGCTTTTCAGCTATGTTTAGTTTAAAAAGAGAGTTGATAAATGAAATTCTGATAGCTTTTTATTTGGTAAAAGAAAAAACAGGAGTGTGTATGGGTGCTGAGAAAAAAAAAAGTGAAAGTGCAAACAAAAGTACTGGATCCTGAATAAAACATCCTCTTTGTGTAGAGAGACAGAGAGGTCCTTTTACTAAGGTGCGCTGAAAAATGGCCTGTGCTAGTGTTGGCACAAAACCATTTTTTAGTGCGCCTGAAAAAAAATGCCTTTTTAAAAATGTTGCCAAAAATGGACGTGCGGCAAAATAAAAACTGGCACACGTCCATTCTGGTTCTGAGACCTTACCGCCACCCATTGACTTAGCGATAAGGTCTCACACAGTAACCGGGCAGTAACAGTCTATGTGCGCTAAATGCATATTACCACCTTTTTTTGCTGTGTGTCAGAAAATAAAAATTATTTTTCGAAGGCACGTAAAAAATAACATTACTGCCCGGACCATGTGGTAGCTGGGTGGTAACTCCAAATTGGCACACATTGGGTGTGCATAGGCGCCTACGCAGCATAGTAAAAGGCCCCAGAATGATTAGTGAAAATGTTTTCTAGAATGTTTGATTTTGTGAACTTATGCGGACCTCTTAAGACATAGTTTTGTTTCGCCTTTACATTTTTATCTTTTCAAAGCAGGCTCTTTAGATCATATTACATAGTATTAGGAGGTATTTTATAGAGACCAGCACATACCTTATGAGGAGAGGTTAAGAAGGCTAGGACTCTTTAGCCTGGAGAAAAGGCGGCTGAGGGGTGATATGATAGAGGGCTACAAAATAATGAGTGAGGTAGAGCGGACAAATGTGAAGCATTTGTTTACGCTTTCTAACAATAATAGAACCAGGGAACACAAGATGAAATTAGAATGTAGTAGGTTTAAAACAAATTGGAGAAAGCTTTTCTTTACTCAGTGCGTGGTTAGACTCTGGAACCCATTGCCGGAGAAGGTAGTGACGGCAGCTGGCCTTGCTGAGTTTAAAGGGGGTCTGGACAGATTTCTGAAGGAAAAGTCCATTGATCGTTATTAAATTTGGGGGTTTTGCCAGGTTCTTGGGGCCTGGATTGGCCGCTGTCGGAGACAGAGTGCTGGGCTTGATGGACCTTTGGTCTTTTCCCAGTGTGGCAGTGCTTATGTACTTATGTAATTATAGCAAAAACAAAAAAGGAGGTAAAAACCCTCACGAAACCGTGGGATATAAAACAAAAAGTGAGGAGAGTGGATGAGGATACCAACAATTGTATATTTATCCACTTAAAAAATAAAAAGTTAAAAAATAACAATGTACATAAAAATGACCCGACACGGCCGTGTTTCGGCCCAATGGCCTGCCTCAGAGGTCTTTGTAACCTCGGAAGATGTAACTCGGAATGTGTACTCCAAGGGAAATAACGAGACACAATCCTCTTAGGTCTCCTCTCTTCAAAAAGATATATATAAAATCTTTTTCAATATATTTCACAATTGGAGACATCTCTTCGGAGAGGAGTATTACAAGTTCGTTTTGCCTTTTAATATATATTTTATATATATCTTTTTGAAGAGAGGAGACCTAAGAGGATTGTGTCTCGTTATTTCCCTTGGAGTACACATTCCGAGTTACATCTTCCGAGGTTACAAAGACCCCTGAAGCAGGCCATTGGGCCGAAACACGGCCGTGTAGGGTCATTTTTATGTACATTGTTATTTTTTAACTTTTTATTTTTTAAGTGAATAAATATACAATTGTTGGTATCCTCATCCACTCTCCTCACTTTTTGTCTTATGTAATTATATACCTTTCACTCTTTTAATATAGAAACTGCCATCTCTCCTGCATTATTTTTAGTACATTAATTTGTTATATTAACACACTGCACAAATATTCTCCCACACATCCGTCATTTGCATTTTTAAATTCACAATATGCTTAAGGGGTTTCCGACCAGTTATATATTTGTTTTGTCTATCCTTGTACTCAACCATATGTCACTCAAAGATTAACATATGAATCTGAATTTTTTGTGTCTAGTCATGGACAATCCATGGTGTGTAAGCATCTTCAGTGTTACATTTATTGTCTGTATCCCATATCTTTTCAAAGAGGGATGCAGTAGTGTTTTGAAAAGTGCTTTATTCTTGTAAGCACAATCTTTTTAAAGGTATGATTAAGTGCCCACTTCTGTGTTTTATCCACACAGAACTAGATGATATGTTTTGAGAAAGCTATGTTGTCTATTTTTCTAGATCTTCAAACGGTGGTGTATATATATATATATATATATATATATATATATATATATATATATATATATGTCAACTTCATACTTGCAAAGAAGGCTCCGGCAATGGACATGTTCTCACTGCGTGTGGTTGCCTTAATATTCAAACTTCAATTAACTGGACCTCAATGCATCCACCCTTGGCATTTCACCTTCAGGTGAATGAGCCCTTTTATTACAAAAGAATGCCAAAGTTGTAAATGGAGCTAATCCTATCACTGGGCCTTTTTTTCTTTTTTATTTATCTAGAATGATAGATAAGATACCTGTGCCAAAAAACTCTGTTAAAGAGAAAAACCATTGGAAAACCTCTATCGGTCTCTGTGCAAATAACCACTCACTGTGAGAACAAAACACGTTAATGTTTATGAACTCTTATCTTAAACCGTTCAACACTTTCCTGAGGATCCCAGCACTTCAACTGCCCACCGTCCGTCCGCTGGGCCCGTACTTATCTCATGCTCTGCTTGTATTTGCACTGCACTGTGCTGCGTTGTTCTTTGCAATCTATTTAGCCTGTCCCAGCGGGCTGCTGCATTCCTAGCTGACTCCCAGTGCTGATTCCTCCTTCTGTAGATAAATACTGTGTTTATTTCTTCTCCTGTACATCTGCTCCTTCTACAAGAACATCTCGTTTCGCGAACTATTTCGCTGCTTCAGGAAGGAAACCTTAACTTTCACTTGTGCTCAGTAGGGTCAGTGATAGGATTAGCTCCATTTACAACTTTGGCGTTCTTTTGTAATAAAAGGGCTCATTCTCCTGAAGGTGAAATGCCAAGGGTGGATGCATTGAAGTCCAGTTAATTGAAGTTTAAATATTAAGTCAACCACACGCTTTGAGAACAACATTTGAATTGCTCTTGGTATACTCTTTGTTATACCAACGTCTCCTGAACTCTAGGCTAACTTTGTGGCTACATCCCCATATTGGGAAAGGCTGGGCTGCTATTTATCAGCCCAGGATATGAGTGTGTAGGATGGAGGGCAGAGGAAGGTTTACTCTGCTTTTCTCTGTCACCAGTGTTCCCTCCTGATTTTTAACCCTGGACAGGAACCTGTTTTACTAATCCTGGTTATGGAAGTAATAATCAAATACTACAGGGAGATTGAAGGCCCAAGAGTATTTTGCACCTTAGGGCCTTGAATATTTCTCTTTTGCAAGGCTGGTTTACACTGTGAGTACTTCACTGCCCATGGACTTTATATGTTCTTTGTAATAGATGCAAAGTGCTTGTTGTTAATCATGAACAGGGATTTCAGTAATTTGGGTAAGGAGAAGGAAGGGGTTACAGCATCTATAAAAGTCTAGCAAGATGAAGAACCAAAGTAAGAGAAAATGAAAGCTATTTCTTAATAAAATGTTGTTTGAATATGTATTTTAATTATAAATACCTACAATAAATATCAAACTCTTCCGTGAAAGCAGCACTAGTAGCTCAAATTCTCAAACCATCCACTTTTCCATTGTTCTCTGGTACTTGTAAAGAACATTGATGAATTCCCTGGTGATCAGTTTGCTGTTGGAGATAATCAATAAGGGGTGCTGGCCGGGGTTAGCTGCAAGCCTTAGATACTATTACATTATCAGACCTGTCAAGGAGCCAGGATGCTATGGTGCCCAAAAAATGCTAGTTCAACTGAAAACTAATTCCCTCTGTTTCTATGTAAGGTTGGAAAGGCAATTTAATATAAGCTTGATATTGATTGGATGATGCCCTCAGCAACACATGAAGAACCAATAGGTGCACAGCCAAGGTGTAATGGAAGTCTTGGTTGCTATTCGTGATAACTACACACAGTCAAGTTCAGTCAGTTAAGTTAAGCTGAACCTTTATTTTTATACGGTTGGCAGTGAGATGCACTAGTTACACAGCTATAATCTTTTTTATTTTCAAGTTGATGCATGATGCAATTAAAAAATTCCAGAAAAAATATATAAAAAGAGGCACAAATAATTTTGTACAACCCTTGTGGTTCGCTGGGGGTTTTTTGACCGATGATTATACAGAAAAGACATATGACCAGGATGGTCTAATTGCTACAGGCTTGGAGTAGCAGGTCACCATTTTCTGAGGTCTTTTCCCCCATTTTTTGCCTTTTTTTGATTGGGTGGTGTTAGTCACATTCAAAGTTTTTCCTCGCTTTCTGCACCATTATAAAATACACCCATTCTGTGCCTAATTTAGGCATCGGGATTTACACCAAGTACAACGTGGCCTAAATGGATGCAACCAAATTTGGTCAAGTGGTGAGCCACTCGGTGTATTCTATATATTGTGTGGAAATTTAAGTTTATTCTATAAAATTTAGGCGCACTTTAGAGAATACCCATAAGTGTAATTTTTTTCCACGTGGATCTAACCCTATATCTGTTCCTATATAACAAAGATATGTGGGATTATAATACATGGCACCATCCAGTATTAATAACCTGACTTTAAAAATGCAGACTCAAGCTTATTCCATTTTTCAATGCAAAGCCTATTATTTGCTGATGCTGCAACCTTGCATACAGATGAAAACTTCTGGCAAGGGTCCCAATGTGCTAGAATAATAATGTTGTTATCAGCATTGATGTCTTTGCCACAACAGTCAAGGACTCTTAGAATTACTCTTGCAGCTGGAGACGCTGTGGCTGGCAAACTGCACATTGTTTATGAAACCCCAGCTTCTTGTCAAAGTGACTCCTTCAATGCAGTGCCAGTGAGACAATCAGTTGTCCCTCACAATATTTGGGGTAAACAATGTTTTGTATGTGTCACCCCAAGGCCAGAATATACATCATTAGCACAGCTGAAGCCCATGATTTCTGTATAAAAAGGGACTCCTATCTGAGACAAGGGGCTGCTGTGTTGGCATTCCACTCAATGAGCAGATCTGCGCAGAAGCTAATTGAATATCTGAGGGAGGAACACACTGCCATCAGCTAGAAGTCTGCATCAGGTAGCATGTGTGCCATGTACATTTGTATAAGTGCTGTGAGCTCAGTGTGACTCTTTTACTTAGGAGTCTAGCTTAGGGATTTATGTGTGTTTACTCTGAGCAATTTCTATGATAAAACTTCCTGTGTCTTTATTCTTGCCTTCTTTGCACATTATCTTTGCTGCAATACTAAAATACTAGCACACTCTATTTTTATAATACTTGTTTGTGGAATTAGTTCTTTCTATTATTTAGGGTGCAGTGAGCTTGGATCTAAGGATAAGAGGGAACACATTTGCTTCTGATACTTCACTCACTAAGGCTGGAATTACCAGAAACCTATTCCTGTTAGAATTTATACTAAGTGTCAGGTACCCCAGTAACACCCTAAAAAGTGTTGTATCTGTATGTGCTCACACTCGCATACAACCTAAAAGGACATGGGCTATCAGGGGCATTCCAAAACTTTATGCCCAGTGTTACAGAAATTTGGGGTTGCATGTTCATTTTGCCCACTAGGATTTACACCAGGTTTCAGCAGGTGTAAATCCTCTCAAAGTTGGGTGCAGGAATTCTATAAAGGGTGCTTGGTGTGGTGTGCCCTTTATAGAATGTATGTTTAGCTCAGATCTTCCAGCACCTGAATTTGGGTACCATTTACTGAATCCAGCCCTAAATGTCTATGTGCTAAAAGATTACCAACATCCCAAACATGCTTGGTAGCAAGCATAATTCCTAATGTCAAACAGCTGTGATTGAGCAGCACACCAGTGGAAGGATTAGGGGGGGGGGGTTGCCCTTTTAATCCTCCAGTAGTTTTGGTCCCTCCAAATGCCAAACTGGCAAAAGAAACTGTGACAGCATCAGGATAATAACCCTTTATGTTTCCAAGGTTGTAAAGATAACTAGTTATGTGCAGGCATATAACTGGTTATGAGCTAACTTTAAACTTGTTGATTTTTTATACTTTCCTTTTTTTTAAAGGGATGTTTATGCAGCACACACCCAGAGGACAAATGTCTGTTTTCCCTGTATTTTAGAACAGGCTTCATGTTGCTGGATTCTGTTCTAAAATGTATGAGACACACTAACCAGCATGTCTCAATTCCTACTTCTAAGACCTCTCTAAAATAAGGCTACAAATCTGTAAGCCCCTTTCTCAGAACACTCCCTGATTTGGTAGTGGGCTACTGAAAAGTGGGAAAACTGAATGAAGTCTTGGATCAGGATTCTTCTATGGGGAGCAGTAAGAGTTGAAAGACCCAAAGAAATCATGTAGTATTTCAATACATCCACAACAGTGAATTATTTCAAAACAAGAAAAGTACTAAAGAAAGAAACAGCAAAAATCAAAACAGTACTACAGAAAAATGTGAATATTATCCCAGGGACGTAGCCAAGTGTTCTCCCCCCCCCCCCCCCCCCCCCACCCCCAACCCAAAAAATATCTCAGCTGGTGAGAAAACCTGAATATATGTAAACCGCTTTGAATGTAGTTGCAAAAACCTCAGAAAGGCAGTATATCAAGTCCCATTTCCCTTCCCTTTCAACCTTGGCAGTCTGCAGCAGGCATGCGCTGAAAACTGATCATGTGCAGGTGCCGGTAGCAAGGAGACTAGCATTTTTGTTACCATCAGGGGGAAGTCTTCAGCTAGTAGAGCTTGGGATCTCCACCAGCTACCACTAAATGTATGCTACTGTTGGGTGGGCCTGAGCCCTAAATGGGTGGACCCTGGCCCACCCAGGCCCACCTGTGGCTACGCCACTGTATTATCCCAAAGAATAGAAAGGCAATGAACTATCTTCAGGTTCGTAGAATTGTGGACTTATGTCTCAGGTTCACAATAGGACTCCTTTCTCCTCAGAGCCATGGGTTGAATACACAGGATCACGTTTTTCCAAAAGTCTGGTCTCAGAGTACCTTTGCAGGTACAGTGGTTCCTTCAACAGATCTCCCACACTCTTGAGCTTGAGATAACTGCATTCCTTGAACCAATGCTGCAGGTTCTTTCTTTGAACCACACGCATCACATTTTGTACACCAACAGAAGAACCACCTTTCTTACTCACTCCATAGTGTAGGCTTGTCCAACCTACCGGCAGTAGGCCAGAACTCGGCCCATCAATGCTTTTTTCTGGCTCTCAGAAGCTTGGCAATTCTTGTGGTATTTTACAGCAGGATTCTTGCTTCCTCACCATGACTCAGCTGTCTCTGGCTCAAGCCAAGTCATGGTGGGGAAGCAAGAATCCTGCAGTTTTCTTCTGCAGCCAATGCCAGGTGAGGAAAAGAAATTGGCTGAAGGATGGAGGGAGGGAGTTACATGAGTGAGAGAGAAACTGGGTGAATGTAAGAGGGGATTACATAAGCAAGAGTCAGACTGGGTAAAAGCTGGGGAGGGGTTGGTGCACCATCATGTTTTGGCACTATTTGATGAAACATGCGGCAAAATACAATGGTGTGTGTTTTGGCCCTCTGAATGTTACAAAATACAAAATGCGGGCCCCCCCCCCCCCTATATAAGTAGGTTGGACAAGCCTGCCTTAGTGAATCTTTGAGATACATATAATATAGAAGAAAGTGTCCTCTGTGGAGGGATGCATCATGTTAATCACTCCACTTCTAGATCCACACACACTATACACACTGGGGGGAGGGGGGAAAGCTTAGTAGGGCTTTACACATATTAAGATAATGCTTGCCTGGGATGCTAGTGATATTCAGTGTAAAAGTGTCTTTCTTTATTTAGGCTTATATTCAGAGATGAAATAAAACATAAATAAAAGGAAAATGTTAAATGATTTTATTTATTTTAATAGCAACTGAATTATCTGAGGACAGGGTTGATGTTTGAAACTTGTTAAACAATGCTGTAAGTTTGGAATAGTTCTTCTTGGAACAATAGGAATTTCTAGTAAAAGTTGATTTATTGCAATAATAATTTTTTCTTCAAAGACCTTTGTTTCTTGTCTGTTGATAATTAGGACACAGTGCTTGACCAAAGAGACTCTGAGAAGAAGCGAATCTTATACAGAATCCATTATTCCTGCATATTGCGTAGAATGTCCCCTGTAATCTGTTCTCTTCCACAATAAATAGTTAAGTGATAAGTAGGAATGAGAGAATCCCCACTGGCTTGCAAGAGAATAACAGTTTATCTCCACAGGTGCAAATCAGAGCCCAGAAGAATACAAAAGTCACTTCACTGAAACCAATCACTGTCCTTATTCAATTTTGCATTATGTTTACCTTCATAAATTTTCAATACACACATGAAAGAGAGTTTTTGGCTTCTCAGCTCCAGTTCAGTATACTGAAATTAATAATATGATGTTACAATCCGTGGTTTGTGATGCTGAAGAACAAATCAGCCAGCAGGAATACTACCACTGAACAAGAGTGTTCCTTTCTACAATAAATAAAAAATGAGATCAAGTGCAATTTTAATAAAATAAGATATTCTACTTTAGCGTATTGGATGTGAGTCCTTGGAAACTATCACAAATCTAAAGTGATAGGGAAAATGTGTAACTAATTCCTCAGCAAAGTTCTTCCTCTTACTACAGAAAGGCAGGTGTTGAGATTTTGTTAATTAAAAGTTAGGTGTGTAGATGATAAAGCTGTCTGAACTTGAGTGAGTTGCCAGTAGGCTTGTCAACTGGTTCCATGTCATAAAGAACAAGTTAACCTAGTCCTGGGTTTTGCCTATTGCATGTACTGACTACAAGTGGCCTAACGGTTAGTGCATCGGGCTTTGATCCTGGCAACCTGGGCTCAATTTCCACTTCAGCTCCTTGTGACCTTGAGCCAGTCACTTAATCCTCCATTGCCCCAGGTACAAAACTTAAATTGTGAGCCTTCTAGAGACAGAGAAATTACCTACATAGAATGAGTACAGCACTGTGTAGTAGTAGTGGTGGTGGTGGAAGAGGAGGAGTGACCTAGTGGTTAGAGCACCAGTCTTGATATCCAGAGGTGGCTGCTTCAAATCCCACTGTTACTCCTTGAGATCTTGGGCAAGTCACCTAACCCTCCATTGCTTCAGGTACAAACTTAGATTGTGAGCTCTCCTGGGACAGGGAAATACCCAGTGTAACTGAACGTAACTCACCTTGAGCTACTATTGAAAAAGGTGTGAGCAAATCCAAATAAATAAATAAAATATATATGACAGGGTAAAACCAGGACTGAGTTAGTTTGCTCCTTATGATTTAAGTTCAGTTGGTAACCCTACTGAATAATAAACAGAAGATCTGAGCAGTTACAAAGGGATACCCTATACAAATCTTAAGGGATAAATAAAGACTTTGGTTGTGTTCTTCCTCCAACAAATCTAAACTATTCCTTGTTTGAACACTGTGAATATTGATTATTACTACTTGTTTTATAAGAATAAATAATTGATTTCATAATTACTTAGGGATGTTCAACCATCACTGCTACACAAAATGTTTGGTTAGTCCTGTATCATCATCTGGATCACCTCTTTCAGTTGTTTTTGCATATTAGTTTTATTATTATTATTATTATTATTATTATTATTATTTATTGCATTTGTATCCCACATTTTCCCACCTCTTTGCAGGCTCAATGTGGCTTACAATACATCATGAGTAATGGACATATATCAGAAAATGGACATTTAGTATTACAGCAGGATTTTGATAATGATAAAGCATGGTAGTAGTATAACAAACAGTTATTTTAAGAAAGTTCAGAATATATGTGGTGGAGTACTGTATATTCACATTAGTTGGTTTTTATGGTATGCTGTGATAAAGAGATGGGTTTTCAGTAGTTTGCGGAAGTCCGTTAGTTCGTGGATCGTTTTTAGCTTGTGCGGCAATGCGTTCCATAGCTGTGTGCTCAAGTAGGTAAAGTTTCAGTTGTTTTTGCATATTAGTTTTAAACTTGCACATAACAGATGCACATTAGTTAAATATGTTTTTAATCATGAAGTACTTAGCTGAGCAGCTAACTTGCCTGATGAAGCTCTAATAAATGGTGCAACTTGAATCTGTAACTCACACACAGTCCATGTCTTGCCATATCTTTTGTTCTAATTTTATCATCTGACAATGAATCAATGTTTCAAACTCATGGTTTGCTTGAGGGATAATTCATATATTCATAACATAGCTGTGAACAGCATGCAGCATATGCCAATGAACTCTCTTGTAAAAAGAAAAAGCAAACATGGTGGTACTTAAAATGGCCACTGTATTGGCTCAGGTTCAGGTTTAGATTCAGTTTATTTGATATACACCAAATATACCAAAAATCTAAGCGGTTGACAAAACCAAAGAAAAATATGAGGGAGATGATCTTAATGCTGCATAATAAGACATCTAACATCAATACATTCAAGTTTAATATATGAACATAAGAAACATACACCTTTCTCCAATATGAGCTCATTTCCTGCCAGTTTAGGACCCTCCTAGACTACATCTCTTAGCATTATCACGAGCTCATTTCCTTTCAGATCTTTCATATGTTCTCTTGAGCTCCTTTTGGCTGTGAACTGCTTCATAACTAGCTATCCAGACAAACAGAAGAGGCAGCGATCTGTTTGCAGATAAACAATCAGACAGAAGAAAGCAGACCAACTGATGTACAGCTGAGATTTATTTCCAAATATCTGACATGGCCACGTTTCGCCTATAAGGCTGCGTCAGGGGTTTAATACACTGCTAATCTGACATACATATTACAATTAAAAATCAACAGTGTATAGATATTCAATTAAAAACAGCTGAAATCCTCAATTAAAAAAATATAAATAATTAAAAACATAACAATAAAATAAAGAATTTAACGACATACAGAAATAGTACTTAAAAACAAAGCCATGCAAATCTTTAATAATCAATGGACACAACAGAAAAACATGCAAACTTATCTTTTAAAACTAATACGATGCATGATTGAAATACATACAAAATAAATAAATACAACAGTGCCAGACAATGGTGAAAGCAAGAATGCATGCCAGGCATATTGAAAGTGGTTTCATCTAAAATCACTTGCATTGTGTATCATGTGTAGTGAACATAGAACTCTTACAAGAATGTGTGAATACCCGGTGAACATAAATCATAAATCAGCCTAAAAGGGACATATACCTAGCAAGGGACTAAAAGGTGTTTTTCCTTACTTAGTAGGCCCATATCCAGGACAGCCTGCAACATTAAAATCCTCAATTCGATTACAAAATACTAACCCTTTAATTTCCAATGGATTTTAGACATAAGAACAAAAAAGTACTTACAAATAGCAGCTTTCGGACCAGGGGCGTAGCCAGACAACAGATTTTGGGTGGGCCTAGGCAAGAAGTGGGTGGGCACCAAGTGTTCTCCCCTTCACCCACCACCAAAAAAAAATCTCAGCTGGCGGGAAAACACTTCTTTCCACCTTAGCAGTCTGCAGCAGGCACGCGCTGAAAACTGAGCATGCGTAGATGCTGGTATCCTGGAGAATGGCGTTTTCATTACCATCAGGGGGACGTCTTCTGCTGGCGGAGCTTGGGATCCCCACCTGCTACCGCTAATACGTGTGCTGCTGTTGGGTGGTCCTGAGCCCTAATTGGGTGGGCCCCGGCCCACCCAGGCCCACCTGTGACTACGTCACTGTTTCGGACACAGAATAGCAGCATAAGTTGCAGAACAGCAGTCCCACTCTTACTATAGCTGTGCAGAATCTATCATCTTGAATAAGCCTGCTCCATATATACTCTATGGCCAGGTTAAAGGTCATTGATCAAATTCCTATTAAAAACCAAAAATACGTAATTAAAAAATGATACTGAAGGATATCATATCAATGAGTTTAAAACCATTATTTATCTATGATATTTAGGCATCTGAAAATGCCTGTGCTCGGTGGTTCCCAAACTTTCCTGGTTCATGGCACATTTAGTGTTCGAAGAATTTTTCGTGGCACCCCCCCCCCCCCCCCCCCGGCCACATAGTTCTCCACACCCCCTCCAGTCACATAGGTCTCTGCACACACACCCCCAGTCATTTAGGTCTCCCTTTCCCTGCAGCCCCCTCCTTGCACTCCAGCACACCTGTCCTCCCTGAAAGTTCAGCACACCTCTCCTTTCCCTGCAGCCCCTCCCACCAGAAAGTCCGGCACACCATTCCCTGCAGTCTCTCTTCTCCCATAAGTCCAGCACACATCTCCCTTCCCTGCAGCCCCCTCCTCCCATAAGTCTAGTACACATCTCCCTTCCCTTCAGACCCCCCCTCCCATAAGTCCAGCACACATCTCCCTTCCCTGCAGCCCCCTCCTCCCATAAGTCTAGTACACATCTCCCTTCCCTTCAGACCCCCCTCCCATAAGTCCAGCACACATCTCCCTTCCCTGCAGCCCCCTCCTCCCATAAGTCTAGTACACATCTGCCTTCCCTTCAGACCCCCCTCCCATAAGTCCAGCATACATCTCCCTTCCCTGCAGCACCCTCCTCCCATAAGTCCAGCATACATCTCCCTTTCCCAAATCCAGCATCGCTCACCACCTTCCTTCCTGCAGGTCCAGAATCGCTGCCTGTTCCGTCTTCATCCCCCGCCACCGCCGCAGTGTTTGCAGCTTACTTACATTTTCAGGCTGTCCACGATTCAAACAGGTACTGTGGGGACTTCTCTCTGCTGCATCCAGCCTTCTTTGATGCAACTTCCTGTTGCAAGGGCCAGACGCATCAGAGGACAGGTGAAAGTCCCCGCAGTGCCTGTGTGAATCATGGATGGCCCTAAAATGTAAGCTGTAAGCACTGCAGAGGCAGTAGGGGAAGAAGGAGGAAGCAGCAGATTCCGGACCCGCGGGAGGGGAAAGTAAGGAGCGATGTTGGATTCTGGGTGGTAGGAGGCAGGCCAGGATTTACTATGGCAACCCTAAGAGTTCACTGCGACACAACAGGGTGCCGCAGCGCACAGTTTGAAAACCGCTGTATTCATAAATCGCTCTTAAAATCCCATTCTCAAAAAGTTATCATTTGCACAAACTGAAGGCAGATCATCAAAGATCATACTGTGCCTTCCTTAAAAAGCTGATTTTATTCAAAAAATGTCACTTAATCCACTTGAAAAATGCATTTGAAGTCCAAAAAATGACATCATCAAAATGATACAAAACTCAAAACTAAGGGTATATATCAAATGCCCTTCTGAAATTACTAATTTACAAGCAAAAATGCTGCTTAATTTGCTTAAAAAATGCTTTTAAAATCAGAAAAATGGTGTCTGGAAAAATGGAGTGAATTTCAAAACTGAAGGTATTCATCAATAGATCTTCTAATGCCCTTCTCAAATCACTAGCAAAAACACTAGCTAAGACGTCCTAAAAAATCATTGAAAACTTTTTAAATGTTATGCGTTCCAGTGGCCATCTTGGATGCGTTTCAGTGATGAAAATGCTGTAATTGATGGCGGGGGAAGCACTGGTTTCAAGAAGACTGAAAAACCTTGTCCTATGATAAGAACTTTGTAATTATTCATTTGCTTAAGAACAGAATAAAAACATATTACATTATTCAAATATCTCAAACTGACTAAACATAGTGAATCCTATTAAAAAATTAATGCATTAATACATAAAAAACAGATATGTTTTTTTTTTTAAAACATGAAATATACTTACTATAAAAAACATAGAATACGCTTTATTTAAAAAAAAATTATCTCTGTTCTGAGTGTAAAAAGAATATTTATGTATATATTCTGTACTTTGAATATATATACAAATCATATGTGCCCCTCTTGGTTTACAAAAACATTAAAAGGTCAGATTCTTGATTTAAACCAGTTGGCATCACCGTGTTAAATCTAAAAATTAACTTCTGTTCTTCCTGCAATAATAGTCTAT
Organism: Microcaecilia unicolor; assembly: GCF_901765095.1. Lineage (NCBI taxonomy): Eukaryota > Metazoa > Chordata > Amphibia > Gymnophiona > Siphonopidae > Microcaecilia > Microcaecilia unicolor. The sequence continues at coordinate 472,006,845 of NC_044031.1, forward strand.
CAGTATCATCTCCTCTCCAATAAGGTTTGACCTTGCGCATTGCCAAGAAGCGTAATTCTTCAAACCTGTGTCCCTTATCTAACATGTGTTCCACTAATGGTTTCTCTTCTCTTAATGGCACTCTTGTGCTCTATTATACATTTATTTAGTGCTCGCTTTGTTTTGCCAATGTACAACAACCTGCATGGACATATCACTATATAAACAACCTTGTCTGTCTTGCAATTCGAAAAGTATCTTATTTCATAGCATTCACTACTTACTGGATGTATGAAAGCCTGTGTTTTTAAATTTACGTTACAAACAGAACATTCATAACATGGAAAATGCCCCCCATATTGTGTCTTCAGTGGCATTGGCAATGTAGAGGGTACTAGGGTATCCTTTAAATTGTGATATCTTTTGAATGCAATTAGGATGTCTTTGTTTGCAAAATGTGGTTCAGTTTGTATAATATGCCAGTGTTTCCTTAAAATTTGTATTATATCTTGTGACAGATGATCAAAACACAACAGGCACACTATCTTATTAACTGTTTTCTTTGGTTGTACCTTCAATAAAGATTCTTTGTCTCATATACTGGCCCTCTCATATCCTTCTTTAATGTACCGATTTGGATAGCCTCTATCCTGTAATCTTTTAAACATACTATTCATGTATAATGTGGTTTCTGCTTTAGTTGAACAGATTCTCTTCATTCTGAGAAATTGGCTATATGGTACACTGTGGCAGCTATTGAAATGTAAACGTTTATTTGCATCTGTATCCTTACGAAAAAGAGTTGTTTCAAACCTTCCTTCTTGATATCTAATCCTCATGTCCAGGTATGGTATCTTCACCTTACCATAATTCAAATCAAATTTTAGATTGGTGTCCCTACTGTTGGGCCATTTGTGACATTCCAAAGGTCCATCTACCTGGCCGCTCCAAAGCAAAATGATATCATCAATAAATCTACACCACAAATTGATATTGTTTTTGTGGAGTGGCCTAGTGGTTAGGGTGGTGGATTCTGGTCCTTGGGAACTGGAGAACTGAGTTCAATTCCCACTTCAGGCACAGGTAGCTCCTTGTGACTCTGGGCAAGTCACTTAACCCTCCATTGCCCCAGGTACAAATAAGTACCTGTATACATAAGCTGCATTGAGCCTGCCATGAGTGGGAAAGCACAGGGTACAAATGTAACAAAATAACAAAAATACAGATGATTCATAAAGAAGATTTTCTCAAAATTTGCAACATACAAATTAGCTAATGACAAGACCAATTTGTCTCCCATTGCAGTGCCTTTTATTTGTTTATAGAATTTCCCTTCAAACCAAAAGTAATTTTCTTATAGAGCAATAGATGCAAGTTCCATTATATATTCTGTTGGTATTCTGGAAACTGGGGTCCTATGAGTTAATGATTCCCTGACAATTGCCAATGCTTCTCTCTGGGGGATGTTTGTGTACAAAACTGTAATATCCATGGTTACCAAAAGTATCTCTGCATCCGAAATTATTAATTCATCTAATATGTTAATAACATGAGTAGAATCCCTAATGTATGAGGGAATATCTGGGGAATTAATGGGCTGAGGACAGTATCTGTAAATTTGGACAGAGGTTCAAGCACAGACCCTATCGATGAAACTATGGGCCTTCCTGCTAGGTTATCTAAACATCTTTGGAATCTTTGGAAGTACATAAAAAATTGGAATCCTGGGGTGAGATACAGTCAAAAATTCAAATTCCTTGGGAGTGAGATAACCTGCTTCCTTGCCTATGAATAAGAGAGAATCAATCTTTCTTTTCAGATGAACAGTGGGGTCTTTATGCAGTGGGATACAAAAATCTGGACCTTGAATCTATCAATTTATTTTATATGTTTCTTCTTATCCATAATTACTACTACACACCCTTTGCCTGTTTGATGACAATATCAGTGTTATTCTTAAGTATCTGAATGGCTTGACGATCTTCTTTTGTCAAATTTAAACAAAATAAAACATGGAAAAGAAAATAAGATGATACCTTTTTTATTGGACATAACTTAATACATTTCTTGATTAGCTTTCGAAGGTTGCCCTTCTTCGTCAGATTGGAAATAACCTTAAGAGTGGACTAACACGGCTACCATACCTCTCTAGTCAAATTTTAAAAAAGGCTTTTTGTCTTTAGATTCCAATAATGCAATAGCATTCAGAACCAACTTTTCAAACACTTGTAATAGGATTAGTGACCCCTGGTAGATTCCATGTACTATCTTTTCTGATCACTGATATATCAATGTTTGGTACATTCTTATTGGAAAAATAATCTATTATTTTTAATTTTCTTGCCAGTTTAAATAAATCAATTCTAGTATTGAATGCATTATATTTCGGTGTTGGGGCATATGACATCCCCTTTTCCAATATTGTAACTTCTGTTTTCATCAGTGTTTACAATGACAAATTAAAAACTTTCTGTTTATGACTTTTTGTGTACAGAAAATTATTAATTTCGATGATTGTCCCTCTGAATTGATGATCTTGTTCCCTGAATTGGTTGTTCATTGGCCCACCTCTGCATCTCCTCCCTCCTCTCCCTGGTCCAGTATAATACAGTAGTCTGCCTCTCTGTGCTCGCTGTGTCTGTGGAACAGGTGTGTCTGTTAACAATCCCCTTTTTCCAGATTTTTCCTAATTGAAAAACCTGTTCAGACAGATTGGGTCTAGGGGGTATAGTGTATAACGGCACAGAGGGATTGAATTTGAAGCTGAGGGATTGAATACTTCATCTCAGCTGGTTCTAATCCTCTTGTGTTTTCCTTTCTATAGTAGGACTATTCATTCCTATCTCTGGTCTATACTCAGTTCCCTCAGAGTTCTTTACTCATTCTCTTGGTGCATGCCTAAATGTATTTTTCATTTTATGCCATGGATATACAGTTCTTTATTTGTAATCTGACTCATCTCTCATATTTTTCTTATTTGTGATGTTTAACCTCTTTCTTAAATCTTTCTGACTGTAAATTAAAATCATCATGCAGTTCTTTAAATCAGATGTTTGATGATCTGCCTTCAGCTTGTGCAAATGATAACTTTTTGAAAATGGGATTTGAAGAGCTGTTTATGAATAAGCACAGGCATTTTCAAATGCCTAAATATCATAGATAAATGATGGTTTTAAACTCATTGATATGATATCCTTCAGTATAATTTTTAATTAAGTATTTTTGGTTTCTAATGGGAATTTGATTCATGACCTTTAACCTGGCCATAGAATATATATGGAGCAGGTGTATTCAAGATTATAGACTCTGCACAGCTATAGTAAGAGAGGAACTGCTGTTCAGCAACTTATGCTGCTAGTCTGTGTCCAGAAGCTGCTATTTGTAAGTACGTTTTTGTTCTTATGTCTAAAATTCATTGGAAATTAAAATTCTCAGATTACAAAATACTAAACCTTTAATGTTCCAGGCTGTCTTGGATACGGATTTACTAAGTAAGGGGAAGCACCTTTAAGCCCTTTTGGGCTGATTTATGTTCCCCAGGACTCATTCATTTAAGAGTCCTATATTCACTATATGATACACAATGCACATGATTTTAGATGAAACCACTTTTAATATGCCTGGCATGCATTATTGCTTTCACCATTGTCTGCCACTGCTGTGTTTTATTATTTTGTATTTCAATCATGCACGGCTATTAGTTTTAAAACATAAGTTTGCATGTTTTTCTGTTGCGTCTATTGATTATTAAAGATTTGCATGGCTTTGTTTTTAAGTACTATTTCTGTATGTTGTTAAATTCTATATTTTATTGTTATGTTTTTAATTAAGTATTTATATTGTTTTTAATTGAGGATTTCAGCAGCTTTTAATTGAATATTTATACTCTGTTGATTTTTAATTTATTTATTTATTGCAGTTGTATCCCACATGTTCCCACCTATTTGCAGGCTCAATGTGGCTTACATATTACCGTTAATGGCGATAGCCGATTCCGGTATGTACAAATACATGGTGTGAATAATACAAAGTGATATTGTGGTAGGATGAAGTACATGTATGGTAGGTTGTATTGGGGGATCTTAGAGAGGGAGAGGGGAGGAAGAGTCAGGTAATGTTCAGTAAGGTCTTTGGTTTCATTATGACGTAGATGTCCAGGTATTTTATGTTGAGATGGAGGGGTATGCTTTTCTGAACAGGTCTGTCTTTAGTGCTTTCCGGAACTCTAGATGGTTGAGCATAGTTTTTACTGCTTTTGGCAGTGCGCTCCATAGTTGTGCGCTTAAATAGGAAAAGCTGGTTGCAGGTGGTTTGAAGTTTCTTTATGATTTGATCTTTGCATCCCACATAGATTCCATTACAGTAGTCAGGGGCATAGCCATGGGTGGGCCTGGATGGACCCAGGTCCAGCCACTTTCCCTCCAGGCCCGCCCATCCAACGTCCGCCCCGTCCCGGGTGTCAGCAGGTGGGGGGTGCTCCGCTAGCGCCACAGTCCCCACCTGCCTACCAGCTCCGTCGACGGACAGACGACCCTCTTCTGCCACTCAGCACCCAGCCTTAAAAAAAAAACGGTGAAACACCTCGCATCTGCTCTGCTCTGCTGTAAAGCAAGCAAATCGCCTCATCGCGTCGGCCCTTCAATCACTGTGTCCCACCCTCGCAGAAATAGGAAGTTACATCAGAGGGCGGGACACAGTGATTGAAGGGCCGACGCGATGAGGCGATTTGCTTGCTTTACAGCAGAGCAGAACAGACGCGAGGCGCTTCACTGTTTTTTTTTTTTAAAGGCTGGGAGCCGGGTTGCAGGAGAAGAGAGTCGTCTGTCCATTGATGGAGCTGGTAGGCAGGCGGGGACTGGGTCGGGGAGGGGGGCTCAGATGGGATAAGGGGTCTGGGTGGGGTGGAGTGGGGAGAGGAGGGGCTCAGATGGGGGTCTGGGTAGGGTGGGGAGGGGCTCAGATGGCAGAAGCGGGGTCTGGGTCTGGGATCTGAGAAGGGGGCAGATGGGAGAATGGGGCCATGTCTGGGGCAGGTGGGAGAATGGGTCTGGGGCTGAAAAAGGGGGCCCTAATGCAAAGCATGTGGATGAAGGGAACTGGGTGTTGAAAAGGAGGGTAGGTGGGATAAGGGGGCTAGTAATGGAACTGGGGGCTGAAAAGGGGACAGGGAGAAGTGGCTGGGGGCTGAAGCTCCGGACTGGTGGGAGAAAAGGGCTGGGGCTGAAACTGGGGACTGGTGGGATAATGGGACTAAAACTGGGGGCTGAAAAGGAGGGGCAGGTGGGATAATGGGGCTGGAACTGGGGAATGAAAAGAAGGGGCAGCGAGAGGGAGGGCAGACCCTGGATGGATGGGAGAGGGAGGGCAAATGGTGGATTGAAGGGGCAGAGAGAAAGGGCAGACAGTGGATGGAAGGGATGGCAGAGAGGGCAGACACTGGATGGCAGAGAGAGAGCAAAGACAGATGCTGGATGGAAGGAAGACAGTGAAAAGAAGATGAGGAAAGCAGAAACCAGAGACAACAAACTGTAAATAAAATATATATTTTTATTTTTTTTGCTTTAGGATAAAGTAGTATTGTAGATGTGTTAATAAATGTTTATAAATAGAACATGTAAATAAGGTAATCTTTTTATTGGACTAATTTTAATACATTTTGACTAACTTTCGGAGAACAAACCCCCTTCCTCAGGTCAGGATAGGATACTGTAACAGCACTATACTGTATTGACCTGAGGACGGAGGTTTTGGCCTCTGAAAGCTAAATGTATTAGTCCAATAAAATGGTATTATTTTATTTTCTATATTTGTTTTATTTCTATTTGTTAATTTGTAAAGTGCTGATTGGTATTTGTTAGTTTTTTCAAATTTACATCTGCTGTCTTTATATTTTGCACAGTACTAGGGGACATTTTCTGTTTCTGTGGTGTTGCATTGTATGCAGAGTCTGACATCTTGGGGGTTCAGTTTAATTTTTGTCTACATAGAAAGTTTATGATTACTTATTCTATAGTGGATTAGGGTGTATCTGTGTTTGTGAAAAAGACATGGCTTTCAGTTGGCATTGACTGTGCAGGATCGACGATCTGTACTATTCTTTCTGGTTTCGTTTTACAATAGGTGAATTGATGTTCTAGTGCTCACTGTAGTGTTTAAGATGCTTTCCTTTTCCTTGTGTGACTTATAGAAATTACTGCTTATGGTATGCTAGAATTGCTCTATAGGTCCTGAGTGTTTTGTATTCTCGGTATGCCTAGTACTGGATTTTGGAGGCAGGGGTGTTAAAAAATGACCAGTCCCAAGTGTCAACTACCCTAGGTACGCCACTGCTTTGATCGCTGTCGCTGCCTTTTCTCCCGTGGCTGATGCCAAACTATGGGGGAGGGGGGAGGGCAGGGTTGAAACCGGGCTACAGTTCCAGGCTGGAGATTTTGGGACAGTCCTGCATTTCTGACCACCCCATTGTTATGGGACTTGCAGCACTGATTTCCATGGGCAGAATCAGGCACTGCAAATCCTACACTGATTTGGGTTATAAAGTTTAAATCAGGACTGCACAAAATCTCAAGCCTGGAACTGGGTAATTTGCCATCTCTGTGATTTCTAATTTTTTTGTGTTTTATTCTGCAATTTGTAAGGGGTGGTCTGTGTTCTTGGCATCTCTGCGGTTTCTAATTTTTTGTCTTTTATTCTGCAGTTGGTAAGGGGTGGTCTGTGTTCTGCATGTGACCGATGTAAAAGATTCTATGTGCATGTAGTTCGTGTGGGGATCTATATGAGTCTGACTTCTCTGGCTTTTTAAATGGGAATGTCAGTTTCAGAATTTACCTGTTTTATGAATACAGCTTAATCAGGCATTTGCATTTGTTACAAATCAAAGTTTGAAGGATATGTGCCATTGACATACTTGCCTTATAGCAGTCATATTTGGTCAAGTTTAAGATATGGGATAAAATCACTGTATTTAAAAATGTTGGTGTTCCATGAACCAGGTATGTGGTTTGTGTTAATGCAGGAAAGCTGTTGCACAGACTGTTTACTTAGAAATCCATCATCAAGTGAACTCTAAGGCATTATTAAGAGTATCCCAAGAAACACTACTCACACCTAGTGCCCACCCATATTAGCTCTGGGCCCAACCAAAATGTCAGGTCTGGTTACACCACTGAAGTAGTCAGCATGACTTAGTACCATTGACTGTATCAGGTTGCAGAATATTTTCCTCAGAAAGAATGGTTTCACACATTTAAGTTTCCACATTGCTAAAAACATTTTCTTTATGGTGGACTCCGCTTGGGTCTCTAGTGATAGGTTACGGTCGATTGTCACTCCGAGAATTTTCAGGTTGTCTGAGAGAGGGAGGGTGTAGCCTGGGGTGTTAATGTTTGTGGGTTTGTATGTATTGTATTGGGATGATATGGTGAGACTGTGTGTTTTTTCTGTGTTGAGTTTTAATTGGAATGTGTTTGTAATATGTATGTCAGGTTAACAGTGTATTAAACCCCTGACGCAGCCTTATAGGCGAAACATGGCCACATCAGGTATTTGGAAATAAATGTTCTCAGTTGTTCATCAGTTGGTCTGCTTTCTTCTAAGTAACTTTCCAGTGCATTACACTAACAAAACTTAACAAAGCTAACCAACAGACACTTCTCGTGTTGAAGGCTCTCTTAAAAATTCTAGCCTCTGTAATTTCTGACTCATTGGCGGTGAGGGAATCCTTTCTGTTTTTTCTAGCTGGATAATCAAAATGTATATCCTTCCTACCAAACAGTGGAAAGAGAAGCTCATAGTTCTTCTGAGCCTTGTATTGATAATGAAAATCTTCAAGTGACCCTTTCTTAGGTCCAATGGTTATCTTAACAAAAGTTTTTTCTTAGATAATCTCAACTAGGTGAGAATTTCTCTGCCATCTACTGGGTCACAGTTAAAAAATATATGCCCCATAAACAAATATTTACATTCATAAAGGCTATTAGCCTCATGGCTTGGTAGCCAGATATACATACACCATTACGTAAAAGGACATGGTAGAACTATGCCCTTGTCTGCCTCTGGTCTTGCTTCTGGTCTTAGCCTCATATAGTGTTGTTGAATTGTATGAATCAGTTGATACAGATCCCAATGATCTGATTTAAATTAAAGGCCCTGTTTACAAAGACACACTAGCATTTTTAGCATGCGCTAAAAATTAGCACATGCTAACCATGTAGATGCCCATAATATACCTATGGGCATCTACACAGCGCGCACTAATTTTTAGCATATGCTAAAAACGCTAGTGGCCTTTGTAAACAGTGCCCAAAATTAGCAGTTTAATTTTAGTTAGTAAAATGTTGTACATTTGTTTGGTCTAGCCCTGTCAAATATGCATATTTTAAGTCAGTGAACGGTATCAATTCATATAATTTAAATTCTTAGCAGGGTTGTAATTAGGGATGGGTGGCCTGGGCAGAAAAGTGACTGAAGTGTAAGAGTGGACTGGTAATGGATAAAAAGCCCAGGAAATGTGTCACTGTCCTCCATGTATCCAGGTTGGGCAAAAAGGTCACAGTTTGAAAATCAGAGTTGCAGGAATGGAGCGAGAAAACAGAGGGGGTCAGGATGATTTGTAAAAGTTACAAATATGTTTGCCTGTGCATTAAAATGTCTAGCTATGGCTCTCTCAGGGGCTGATGCTCATCACTATTGCCAGCATTCAGTTAGATCTTGATTTGCGTGCATGTCATTTTGCAACGAATGCGCAAAGGGTTCGAGCATGAGTGCTAACATGTGTTAAAGATGGCTACAAATTGTATTGAAATGTATTTATGGGTGTTAATGAGGTCAGTAAGTATTCTTTCCCAATGCACAAACGAAAGCACTGCAATGCGCAGAAGGAAATGATGGCTCTAACGCCAAAAATTTACCTCTATGTCAAAGGCAGAGTAGCAGGTTTTCAGGAGAAGATTTCTTGTCAGTTTTCCACATTGAACTGCAAGGTTCGACTTCTTTGAACTTGCACGGGCTTCCTTCTGCTTGCAAACACTGATAGTGAGAAACAAACATATATGCGAATCCGAGCAAAACCAAAAATGAAAGCGCACATCGGAGTCTGTTTTTTCTGCTCTTGAATTTGAGCCTTTCAAAAATTTAGTGCAAGTAGTTTTTGAAAGGCTCATATTTAAAAGCACAGGAGAACAATACTAGTGAATGCTAGCACTTTTGGGTTTGTCTGGGCATGCACACTCAAGCCGTGCTTACTGCAAAACGTTTGTGTGCATGTGCCAGGCATGGTCCTTCCCTTACTTTTCATTTGTTAGTCCAAATTAAGCATGCAATTTGCATATAATTTGCAGATGATTTCTTCTGAGCACTGCTTCACCATGTTTCTGCATTCCTTTTGCATTTATGTGCTTTTGAGCTGCATCGGCCTCTCAGTTAGATATTATTATTCTTCTGATTGAACTGGAAACTACTTAAGTTTCAAGTTTATTGAAAAATTTTCTACCATGCCCAACAGAAAAACTATCTGGGTGGCTTACAATCTAAAAAGAGAGTGGGGGAATTGACAAACAAGAACAGACATGGTACGAAAGGAATAGGGTAGAACTACAATGCAAAAAGAGGAAAGTAGGAAAATGTATATTTTTGTATCCATAAGAGAGTCTGACTTAGTCTTGCCTATTTACTCTTCTGTGCTGATTTGTACTAAAGAAGTTGCTGCTTTTGTCCATTGAGTTCCTCCAATTGTGCATGACATTTCACCCGTTTGTCTCACTTACGAGAGAATAATTAATTCAGTCAGCTTTCTTGCTAAATAGGGGAACATATTAATGATTTTTGGAATGGTGGTATTTTTGTCACTAGGCGGTAAATGCCAACAAAATAAACAGTAAAACATGAACATCTCTATAATCTCCTATTTATGAAAATCTGTCACAAAAACACCATTTACAATATGCGCCGCTTTGATCAACCAATACATTGCTTATGCATCTCATGCAGGGACACTGCCAAAATTATAACTGCTGCTCTGGACAGTCTCCAAACACTATAAAGCAAAGCATGGAGAACTGTGTTAGGTTATGATCCAAGAATTCCCAGACAATAAATCTTTAATTTGCCAGACTGGTAATGATTACAAAATTAGACACAAAATACAAAAGTACATTTAGTATCAATGATTTGATTCAAGAACATTTTACATGATTTTACTTTTAGCTGAGGCTCATTTACCAATTAAGGGGTCTTTTTACTAAGTAGCGGTAAGCACTAACGCATGCTTACCATACAGGAAAATGTACTACCACGGGATGTGCTCAGGCATCCCACGAAATGCCGTGGTAACATTAGAAACTTTATGGAAAGTGCTCTGTTCTCTGGATAATTCTCTTCAGGTGCTTCTTTCTCAGGTTTCTTCTAAAGTTGGTGATTTTCCATGAAGTTAGTAGGACAAGTTCAAGTGCAGAACCAGCAAGCTGCTAGAACAGACCACGTGGAGACTCAAATGCTTGAAATGCACGATGTTAAAGTGATGTGGATTACAGAGAGGGATTCTATGCAAGAGATGAGGAAATATCTGGAAAATCAAAGTAGGAAAAATAAGAGTCCCAAATTTCCCCAAATCTCATTAGGTCTCTCCAGTAGATATGCTGTGGAGATACTTTAGTGAGATTTTGGATCTGCCAGCAGACAATTTGCCACTTATTGTATGAGCTTTATTGTCATCACAAGCAAATGAGCTGCTGCCCATGCCGTCACTTTCACTGAGGCCGGCCAGGCTGCAAGGGAATGTGGGCACTTGGGAGGGGCGGAGACTGACCAGCTGAACTGGGCATCCAAGCTGATGCTGCTACTGCTGCAGCCCAAGGCTATTGTTTTTATGTGAATGTCTATATAAAACAATTGCCTTGGGCTGCAGCAGTGGCCTCTCAGACACCCAGTCCAGCTCGTCAGTCGTCCAGTCATTGCCACCCCCTGACAGCCTACATCCCCCTGCAGCCCAGCCCTGCTCAGATCAGTGACACCGCCTCCTGTCATTAAAACTCTTTGGACTACATTAGTGGCCATATTTAGTAGGGGCGAGTCTGTGCCATCGCTTTCAATAGGCCTATTTTTTTATCAGCAGCCATCTTGGAGTTGGCAGTTTAGTGCAACCAAGGAGGTTTGATAACAGGAGACGCCATGAGCCTATCAGGCTTATTTTCGAAAGAGGATGCCCATCTTTCGACACAAAACAGAAGATGGGCGTCCTTCTCACAGGGTCACCCGAATCGGCATAATCGAAAGCCAATTTTGGGCGTCCTCAACTGCTTTCTGTCTCGGGGATGACCAAAGTTCACAGAGACGTGTCAGAGGCATAGCGAAGGCGGGACTGGGGCGTGCCTAACACATGGGCGTCCTCGACCGATAATGGAAAAAGAAGGGCATCCCTGACAAACACTTGGATGACTTTACCTGGTCCTTTATTTCTTATGACCAAGCCACAAAAATGTGCACTAAACGACCAGATGACCACCGGAGGGAATTGGGGATGACCTCCCCTTACTCCCCCAGTGGTCACTAACCCTCTCCCACCCTCAAAAAAAATTTTAAAAATATTTTCCAGCCTCAAATATCATATCCAGCTCCATGACAGCAGTATGCAGGTCCCTGGAGCAGTTTTAGTGGGTGCAGTGCACTTCAGGCAGGTGGACCCAGTCCCATCCCCCCCCCCCCCACCTGTTACAATTGTGGTGGTAAATGTGAGCCCTTCAAAACCCACCACAAACCCACTGTACCCACATGTAGGTGCCCCGCTTCAACCATAAGGGCTATGGTAGTGGTGTACAGTTGTGGGTAGTGGGTTTTGGGGGGCTCAGCACACAAGGTAAGGGAGCTATGCACCTGGGAGCAATTTCTGAAGTCCACTACAGTGCTCCCTAGGGTGCCCAGTTGGTGTCTTGGCATGTGAGGGGGACCAGTGCACTACGAATGCTGGCTCCTCCCACGACCAAAGGGCTTGGATTTGGTCGTTTCTGAGATGGGCGTCCTTGGTTTCCATTATCGCCGAAAATTGGGGACAACCATCTCTAAGGTCGACCTAAATTTCGCAATTTGAGCGTCCCAACCATAATACGGGTTTCCCCACCCCTTCGCCAGGACATCCTGCGAGGACGTCCTCAGGAAAACTTGGGAGCCCCTTTCGATTATGCCCCTCCACGTAGCCTTATATGTGGGCTGAAGCTAGTAGGCAGAGCTTGTCACCCTATCAATTTCATTGTTTTGGGTATACCAAGATAGTGGCGGCGACATTGGGGAAAGTTAAAACGTCCTTGAGTGGAGTGGGTGGAGACTGGCTTCAGCCTTGTGACTTCATGCCATCTCCTGTTATGAAACCTCCTTGAGTTCAATGTTCAGTGAGGAGGGATGTGAATGGCAACTACAAAAGAGGGAGGAAATGGCACTGTACAATCTTAATTTAAGTAAAGTTTTATGGTAATAACAACAACAGTGATATAATGATGTTATATTAAAAAGAAAATACAAATAATGAATGCTAAGAATAAAATGTACTCCAGGAGCATAGATAAAATTAAAGGAGGCAGTTATAGGCATATGCATTTCTTGGAAGATTGGCAGGCACACATCATTGTATATATATACTAGTAAAAAAAGGCCCATTTCTTAACGCAATGAAATGGGCAGTAGCAATGTAATGAGTTCCTGCCATTAATGTTTCCACGGTTGTATTCTGAATATAATTGTTGTTTACATGTGTAAGATTTCTTTATATACAATATTTTTTGTGTAAACTGTGTTACAATGTGGTAAAAGTTTCCCTTGTTCAGGCCCTTCAAGCAGTTTAACAATCACATCAGAAGAGCTCCTTACTCGTGAGAATGCAACATACAGTTGCCCATGTGAGAGACTGAGAGTGACAGAGTGTTTTACAGACAGTGTAAGAGAGAGATACACAGAGTGATTGAGTGTGTATGTGTGTGTGTGTGTGTGTGTGTGATGTCTGTGAGTGACAAAGTGATTAAATGTTTGTCTTCCGTTCTGTGCACTTGCCTCCACTGATGTTCATACCTCCCTGCATATTATTGTTTGTTAGAGATTCAATCCACTCCACTTCCCTCCTCCAAGCTCTGTTCTGTCTGATTGGTTCTTCGTTCCTGTGACGTCGCGTTTGTTTGCTTGGCAACTATGCAGCATTCCGTTTCCTCAATGTGAGGGCGGGGACGGTGAGAGCCAATGAAACGCTGAACTACAGACTTATGAACCCTACACTGCCACAGTGCAATGGAGTCAGCTTCAGATTGTTGGAGGTGCTTTTTATTATATAGGATAGGATATTCCTATAGAAGAAGTGGATTCCTGGGATGGGCTTTTCTTGAGCATTTGGGCTAAGATAATCAATACTGAATGTGTTCACTAACAGTTTTTCACACTTTTGTCTCAAGCAGCTATATTTCAGGAATGCCTCCAGCCAAGAAATCTGCCAATGGAAGAAAAACCCAAGCAGCTATAGCAAGTGCAGCACCTGCAAAACATACAGCGAGCAGTAAAGCGAAGATGGACAATAAAAAGACATTAGCTTGGCCATATCCTGGCCATCACCATGCAGTCTCGAGACTCCGGACTCAGTTGGGCACAGTCCCAAACAAGTACCTAGATTCTAGGCTAATTGCTCCCAGTGGTAGGCGGTGGCTTTCCACAGTGCAGTTTGTGTTCTTTACCCCCAGAAATTTGTCCAAACCTTTTGGACCCAAATATACTGACAGTTGTTACCATGTCCTACCGCAACAAGTCAGAGCTTAACTATGCCTTGAGTGTAAAATTGTTTTTCTCCTCTTTGTCACTGATGAACTGTTTAGGGGGTTCATGGCCTCTGGTTCATTAATCTATCCATTTAGTTTTTCCAGACTTTTGTCATATCCACTCCCCACCCCCCTCTTTTTCCGGCAACCTCAGCCTTCTCTTCTTCAAGATAAGATCTACAGCTATGGTATCAGATTCTAGCAGCCTGAAGTATGGCTCAGTCTAAATTTGCACCCATCCTAGCTTTGGATAGGCAACAGGATGTTGGAGACACAGAAAGTTTACAGGATGCTTCAGAAAGTTATTAGCTGGCTTGCAGTGTTTCGGTAAGGCATTTGCATAGATTCATCAGCTTCAGGCAATGAGAAAGGTATGTGAACATACATCACACAGTCTGTTGAACTAACAGGAATATCGGTACACATCAAACTTAACAGTAGGATGCGGAAAGCCACTTAAAAGTGAGATTTCACATACGTAATGCAAAGTTACACCTAGCAACAGGGCTTGTCTTAGCAATTACAGGGCCCTGTGCAGACCAGTTTGGTGGGGCCCCTCATTCCCTACCTAGCCCTGCCCCTTGTTGACAAGATTTTATTTTAATTTATGAAATTTCAAATAAAAACAAATCAAACAAAACTTGTACAGAAAAACTGATTCAACTAAGCACAATACTATCATAGGAAACCTAGTATTACGCAATGAAAATAACCAGAAACTATTCCGTTCAAGTCCACTACACTTAGGAATTCCAATTCTCATAAAATAGAGGGGAATAAAGGAAAAATATTACTTAACTAAGAATTGATCCAGATATATGGGCAAAGTACTTTAAAATTCCCCCATTACTGTAACCCACCAATTCGGATAGGCAACACCAGAGATGCCCTAGAAGCCAAAAAGGATGTCAAGTGCATAGGTTCCCAAAAAGACATATTTCACTAAAGACAATATCACAACACATTTATGTGTAACAAAATGTTCCCTAAATCAGCTATAGAAAGCCAAAGAGTATCTAGGGAAATTTCAGCAGGTAGGGTTGCCAACATTTTGACAGAGAAAGATCCAACACGTGCCCTACTCCATGCCCCTCCCTTGCCCTATCCATGTCTCGGTCTAAGTCCCTTGCCATACCTACTGTTGCACCCTTTCCTCACCCTGCCCCAATGCAACCAAATGTCCACACTAGGGTTGCCATCTCAGAAGAAAAAATTGGCACACCACATACATTCATTGATTATTTCACAACCCTGTCTGATGTTATGACAAACTAAAATTAAATTAAAGTTTTGAAATATTCTCAGTAAGGCCAATACACAGTCCCTCCACTGCAAAACACTAAGCACAAACTCATGCAAAAACACACTCGGAACCTTACTATACCATAACAGCACTAACTCTGAGGACTCAAAGAGAAATAACCTTATCTGAACAAGCAGCACTATAAATATTACACCAGACCCTAAAACCCTGATACACTATCTAGTGAGAAAACAGAACAAACAGGACTGCTATTTATTTATTGCATTTGTATCCCACATTATCCCACCTATTTGCAGGCTCAATGTGGCAGAACAAACAGGACTGCTATATAACTCTACATAGAAACTACATGCTAGCAGAATAACACATCTTGCTCGCATGTGCAAAACACAGACAGACCATCAACAAATATGAAACAAGGAACTACAGACCAGTAATAGAGATATGAAGGCAAACAACTGAACTGGAAGCCTACAACAATACTAGAGAAACAGACATGGAATTGCAAGATATCAAAGTTGCTGACTTGTTCCAACTGATACATTTAGAATAAAACGTTTCTTCTACCTTTGAAGTCTAGGAATTGTTTTTTTCCATTTGATTTGGTCTATGTCTCTTTAGCTTTTCCTGGGTTTCTCATCCATTTGACATTTCTTCTCTCTCTCTATGTCTACATCCCTATCTGTACTGTCTAGCATCTCTCCTCTGTGTCCCTGTTCAGCATTTACCCTCTTAGTGTCCTTATCCACCCCTTTTCCAGCATTGCCCTAGGTCCCTATCTATTCTTACTCCTTGTCCACCATCTCATATACTGTCCCTCCCCTCTCTCTTCCTTTCTTCACACACCCTAGCCCTAGGTCCAGCATTTCTGCCTCTCTATCCTCTTCCCTCCTTATGGTCTGGCATAACTCCCTCTCTCCATCTGTGGGTCCAGTATCTCTCCTTCTCTGTTCTACCCCCTCCCATCTCCTGATACAATCCCTGTCTGTTCCCTCCCACAGTCTGGTTTCTTTTTCTCTCCCCTCTTGTGCTCCCCTTCCTGGCAGGTCGAGAATATCTTCATCTCCCTCTTCCTGCATCCCCCCCCCCCCCCGACCCAGTATATCTCCATCTCCCTTCAGTTTTCCCCCAGCCCAGCACTTCTCCATCTCTGACCACCCCCCAAGCCCAGCGTATCGCCAGCTCCCCCCCCCCCCCAGCTCAGCACATCTCCATCTCCCTCCACTCCCCGGCCTAGCATATCACCATCTCCTTCTGCCCCTAGCAATCCTGCTAACACCCCACAGAACCAGATGTGCATGAACTTTCTGCTTGACTCTTAGGTATGATGGAGCACACTACATGCTGCCCTCACCCTGGCTAAAAATTACAATATCAACATTAATGTGCCTCACATTCAGTAATGGAGCAATTAACGTTGGCAAGATGCTTACCCTCCATTGCCCCAAGCACCATAACATACTTACATAGTAATGTCAGCAAATACAGACCTGCATGGTCCATCTAGTCCATCTTATATGTAAGCATATCAACTCCTATCCCCTCTCCCTAATGTCTTTGGGCTGGTGGTCAAGGCATATGCAATCCTGATTATGTTTGCGTGACTAGCATATGCTGGAGCAATTAATGCTTTAAAGCAGGTGGGCAAGGCTTTCAAAATCCTGATCATATTTGTGTGATTAGCATATTACCTACTATTCAGACTCTTCAAGAGTCACACACAAGGAGAAATTAGTCTTCAGATAGAGGCCTTCCAATAGGATGGGTAGCTACCTCAGGATATAGCAGGCTAGGAAGCAAAGGGCTTGAGAAACCTAATTGTTGGCAGAAATGGTTTATTACATTCACATCAGGATGGATTTCTCTGTCAGGGTATTTCCAGAAACTAGTTTTCAGTTCTGTGTGTTCCTTGAAGGAATGCACATTGGTTCATTGCTTGATGTCCTGAGGTAAATGCAAAAAACAACTTCAAAGGGCTTGAGAAACCTAGTTGTTTGTAGAAATTGATACATTTATATCGGGACGGGGTTCTCCACCAGGGTATTTACACAATCCTGTTTTCAGTTCTGTGTATTCATTGTAGTAGTGTATTTACATCAGCACATCAGTTTTTATTTGCACAAAACTGCTCTCAGTTTTCAGTTCAGTATATGCATTGAAGGAATACACATTGAAGTCGTTTATTGCATTCACCTCAGGATAGCAGGTTCTCAGTCAGGGTATTTGCACAAAGAAATACACATGAAAAATTTAACATGTTACATAAGTAAAAGCGCTGTTAATATTGTAAGCCAGAATAGCTTGGAAAACATATGTACACTGACACATGTGCTAGAAATATGCCCCACACACATCTATTGATGTCTCAAAATATTATGCACTGTCATAATATTTTGAGATTCTTAACAGTCAGTTCTTTTACTTATGAGAAGTCAAATGTTAAATTTTTATAATTATTACAATTCCAATCTAGTTACATAAATTATGTGATAAATTCCAAAGAAACTAGTAATATTTCAATAACAAAATTAACCTTTATTCATAATCCATCAAAACCCCTCCACATCATTCCACACCTCACCTTTCATACCTTAACCTTACACTCCTACCTTTCATACATAAACCTTTCATACCAAATATTCATACTTCATCACCTTTCAAATAACATGAGAATATGATGTCTCAAATTCCTTTAACTTAATATTACTTAAATGTTGAGCTGACCAACGTTTGATTTTCTTAACTGTCTGGCCTATATACCATAATCTGCATGTGCACTGAATGGCATATACGACATAAGATAAATCAAAATCAAATATATCATCACCGTGGAAAGCAGATTGCGGAGTACCACAAGGATCACCGCTATCGCTGATCCTCTTCAATCTAATGATGACCCCACTAGCCAAGACCTTATCCAACCTAGGCCTTAACCCTTTCATCTATGCAGACGATGTCACCATATACATTCCTTACAGAACTACCTTGACAGAAATCGCTAACAAAATCAAGCTCGGCCTGAACATCATGGAATCGAGGGCAAATGCATTTCAATTAAAACTCAATAAAGAAAAAGCACATTGTCTCATCCTTTCACCCCAACACAATATGCATAACCCCACAACTATCAACACTACAGATCACACCCTCCCTGTCTCAGACAGCCTGAAAATCCTTGGTGTTACAATAGACCGCAACCTTACACTAGAGAGCCAAGTAAAATCTACAACAAAGAAAATGTTCTACTGAATGTGGAAACTCAAACGCGTGAAACAATTCCTCCCGAGGGAAACCTTTCGCAACCTGATAAAATCAATGGTACTGAGCCATCTAGACTACTGCAATGGAATCTATGTGGGTGTTATGTTTCTCCCGGAAGCACTGGGTTGTGAGCCCTTGGACCACTGCCGTGGAGCAGCAGTGGCAGGCAAAATCACCTCCAAACCAGAGACAAGGCAAACCAGGACTGGAACCCACTGGACTGGTACACACTAGACCGGAACACACTGGACAGGAACACATGGGACTGGGCCTAGGCTTCACCTACACTTAGCCGCTGTTCCCCGGGGATTGAGCCCCCGGGTGCAGGCAGCCGGCAGAGCTTGGAGGAAAACTGGTACTGGAACTAGCAGGCAGGAACACCAGGACTCAGGATACAGAAGTGCCCACAGGCACCTAGACAAAAGCAAGGCAGACAGGGGTGCAGGGCTATGGCTGGAGCTCCAGTAGCTGAGAAATACAGGCAGAAGACAGGACTATGGCTGAAGCTCCAGCAGCTAGAAATACAGGCAGGGAGCAGGGCTATGACTGGAGCTCCAGTAACTGAGAAATACAGGCAGAAGACAGGACTATGGCTGAAGCTCCAGCAGCTAGAAATACAGGCAGGGAGCAGGGCTATGGCTGGAGCTCCAGTAGCTGAGAAATACAGGCAGAGGATAGGACTATGGCTGAAGCTCCAGTAGCTAGAAATACAGGCAGGGAGCAGAGCAATACTGAAAGCTGCCAAGCAGCCACTAAGAAAGAACCCCAAGCCAGGAATACAGACCAGATGCAAGACTAGGAAATAAGCAATAGAACCAAAACTAGCTACACACAGACTAGAAATAAGCTACACACAAGCTAACTAGAATAAGCTACACACAAGCTAACTAGAATTCAAGCAAGAAACTCAGACTAGAACTGGACTAAGAAGAAGTGCACAGCGCACCCCAACATACCAGGGACCTTAGACGATGCAAAGCAGAGAGTTTTCAAATGGCTAATACGCCCAGCAGCAGCTGAGATTCAGCTGCAGCAATCACCAGGCAGCTATGGGTGCTGTGCAGGCTCAAACAAGACAAGAAAGTCTGACAGGCCAGAACGGGAAACAACACACAGACAATCCAATGCAGCCACCTGTTCTGGCCATCAGAGGGCAAGAGGAACACAAACCAAAACACAGGCAGAAAGCATACTGAAGCACAGAGAGGCTTAACACACACAGGTGCAGTATAGTGGAGTAATCAGAGCCATGCTGGAAGCAGCCAGCACACAGAGACAGAGACAGAACTAACTCAGGAAGAACAGACAGAAGCCAGTTCAGAAGCTGACCGCCGGAAATAAGGTGAGCCTGAGAGGGGTCACAACCACAATCGTGACAGCGGGATGCAAAGAACAAACCTTAAAGAAACTTGAGATCGTGCAAAATATGGCAGCAAGACTCGTCTTTGGAAAAACACAACTTGAAAGCGCAAAACCCCTCCGTGAAAAACTTCACTGGCTTCCAATCAAAGAACACATTGCCTTCAAAATCTGTACTATGGTTCACAAAATTATCTACGGTGAAGCACCAGGATACATGACAAACCTGATCGACCTACCAACCAGAAATACATCCGAATCAACACGTTCGTACCTAAATCTACACTACCCACAATGCAAAGGACTCAAATATAAATCAACCTACACATCCAGTTTTTCCTACATCAGCGCACAACTGTGGAACGCACTGCCAAAAGCCTTGAAAACCACGTACGACCACTTCAGAAAAATAGTAAAAAGTCACCTGTTTAAAAAGGCACATCCTACCAATCCAACATAAATGACTGATCCCTGCGACACAACATCACTAAAGATCGCAATGGACATTACACAACTCTTCCACTGAACGAGTCTTTTATGTGGTCCTACCACATGAACCTATCCTAATACAAAATCACTTTGTATTTGTTTACCCCGGAGCCTGTAACACCTCTCCAGCGCTATGTAAGCCACATTGAGCCTGCACATAGGTGGGAAAATGTGGGATACAAATGTAACAAATAAATAAATTACAATCTGCTCTTGATTTGAAATAAAAAATTTTCTCTGGTTGGGAATTTTTATCCACTGGGTTTCAATAGCATGCTGACAATACCTACACCCTTTACATTTACTACGATTACCCTGTTCTTTTATATTTTTGTATTTATTTATTGATAATTTTTCAAACTACTAAGTGGAGCTTGAAATAGAAATAGAAATGTAGCGAGTTTTGAAGTGTCCCTTAAACAGGAGGAAAAATCAAACCTCTACAAACTTTATCTAACCAATGGAACCTCAAAACTCCAACAAGGAACCATACCACGGTATTTATAAATCCTTGTATATACTGGAGTAAATTCCTATCATTGGTTCCCCTTTCTTAAGGGGAACCAATGATAGGAATATACTCCAGTATATACAAGGATTTATAAATACCGTGGTATGGTCCCTTGTTGGAGTTTTGAGGTTCCATTGGTTAGATAAAGTTTGTAGAGGTTTGATTTTTCCTCCTGTTTAAGGGACACTTCAAAACTCGCTACATTTCTATTTCTATTTCAAGCTCCACTTAGTAGTTTGTAATTATTTATTGAGAGCTTGAGTTCTCCAGGTATTGTTAGAGTTTTGATAATTTTTCACCCATGTTTTGTCCCCATATGTATACATACCAGGATAATTCCTTAAATCCCCTATGCAAATTCAACATTGGCCAATGTTAACAGATTATTTTCCTCACCGTATTCACAGAGCATACATAAGCTAAAACACGTCATTTTATCATCTTTATATTTCTCTGTTCTATTAAACAACCATAGTCTATGAATATTAAATGCACGCTTAAAAGCTTTTTGCACTACCTTAGTTGGATACCCTCTCTGTTTGAATCTACATTTTATTTCTCACACTTAAGCTTAAAAATCTTCCCTATTAGAACATAACCTATGAATTCGTAAAAATTGACCTGTGGGGATACTATTTTTTTAAAGGGTTGGATGATTACTTTTATAGTGAAGAAGAGTGTTTCTATCAGTCTTTTTATGATAAGCCTTGGTTTTGAATCTTCCTAATATATAATGTATACTTATATCCAAAAATTCAATTTCTGGACCTCCTATATGATGTGAATATGATGTTCTCATTACATTGATTAAGATATTACAAAAAATTCTTGTAATAAATCTTTTCCTCCACTCCAAATTAATAACATGTCATCTGTATAACATTTCTATTGAATTATAAATGGGGCATATTTACTTTTGTACACAAACTTTTCTTTATATAAAGCCATATACAAACAAGCCACTGTGGAGGCTACTGTCACCCCCATGGCTACTCCTTTGACCTGTAAAAAATATTTCTGTTCAAAGCAAAAATAATTTTTGGTAATTACCAATTCTGCTATTCTATACAAAAAAATCTATTTGTTGTATAGGATATTTCCATCCTATTTGATGATTTATCATCAATAATGCTGATCTTTATGAGATGTTAGTATAGAGAGATTGATTTTCTGAAATTTGCACTTGAATTTGTTGAATCTCACATATGATACAAAGTTATACACTGCTGAACGCAAATGATAATCCAGATACCGAAACAGTGGCTCTAATAATGAGCCTCTACTGTTAACAACTGGTCATCCCAAGGGTTCCCAGATGTTTTTATGTATTTTTGTTACCAAATAAATGTTTGGAATAGATGGAAATTGCCTATAAAGATATTTATATTTCCTACTAGATATTATCCCTGCTGATTAGCTGAAGTTAATAGCGTTTGTACAATTTGTTGACATTCTCTCACAGGGTCTTCTAACTCCTGATAAAATTATCTATCGCCTAATTGTTTCTCTGCTTCTTTCATATATTGTATTCTATCCTGAACCATTATCCCTCCTCCCTTATCTGCTCATAAAATAACTACAGATTTATCTTCCTGCAATTCTTTTAAAGCTTTTATTTGATCTTTAGACAGATTACCATAAGTATAGATGCCTCTATGTTCCATTTCTTCCACATCCCTCAACACCCATTGTTGACAAGTTGCAAAAGCTGTGACTATGGGTCCAGGTGGAGCACATGTAGATGGTAATTGGTACCCCTGTGAAAAGGACTATGTTTCTACCAAACTGTTATTACCCTCTTGGACACTTTTCTCAAAATACATTTTCAATCTTCATTTCCTCAAAAATTTATATAAATGTTGATGCATAGGGAAGGGAATGGGACTTATATACTGCCTTTCTGTGGTTTTTCCAACTACATTCAAAGTGGTTTACATATATACAGGTACATATTTTGTACCTGGGACAATGGAGGGTTAGGTGACTTACTCAGAGTCATAAGGAGCTGCAGGGGGAACTGAACCCAGTTCCCCAGAATCAGAGTCTGCTGCACTAACCACTAGGCTACTCCTCCACTCCCATGGAAAATGGGTCAGAATGTTGTGTGGGTACAAAACATAGGCCCATGGCTAACACCTTTTGCTGATACACAGTTAAACATTTAGAAGAAATATTAAATATATTCAATTGTGTTTATCAGCACCATTGCTCCCTTTGCCAGGTAGAGGTCTACTCCAGTTGTGTAGTCATGAATTAGTACAAGTTACATAAGGTATGGCATGTGCTTAAAACTATAATTTTGGTAAGATATAGTGAGGAATTTTTAAGGGCCCTTTTACTAAGCCGCGTAAGCGTCTACGTGCGCCAAACGTGTGCCAAAATGGAGTTACTGCCCAACTACCGTGTGGCTCATGCGGTAATTTCATTTTTGGCACATGTCCGATAAGTGCATCTGAAAAATATTTTTTATTTTCAGACGCACATAACGGACGCGCGCCAAGTGGCATTTGACACGCATAGGTCATTACCACCTGAATTCTTTGACGCTAGGTCAATGGCAGCCAGTAAGGTCTCAGACACAAAATGGACGTGCGGCAATTTTGATTTTGCCGCACGTCCATTTTTGGCAAAATAAAAGAGGCCTTTTTCACAGGCACGCTGAAAAATGGATTGGCGCATGCCCAAAACCTGCGCCTACACTACCGCAAGCCATTTTTCAGCGCCTTTGTAAAAGGACCCTTAAGTTAATGCTGGCTCCCTTTCAATATTAATTTTGTATGATTGTAGTTAAACCCCTGATGACGCCATGAGTGAAACACAGGTCTGTGTTGGGTTTGACAAAGAATTGTAGCAATGAAGGGGTTGGGAAGAACCGGTTTTGACAGAAGGAATTAGTTTATCAAGAAATTGGGAAGAAACTAGAGGAGCAGTGGGAATATCCGCAGGAACGGGAATTATAACACATTATTCTTGGTGGTTTGGATGATACACACCTTCTTGGTTTCATGAGGAACACAAGTATTGGAATATTACAAAGGTAGAATGAGGAAAAAAAAGAACATTGATGAAGAAAGTTATTTAATTTGGAGTGACTGTTGAGATTTAACATCAATCAGTAATATAGTCCATTTGGAACATTCTGTATGGAAAAACTGACATTTTGACATTTGATGATTTTAGAGTTTTGTATGGATTAAGTACTGTTCATAGTATAATATCTTTGTAAAAATATGATATTCTTATGTTATTTGAAAGGTGGTGAAAATGAATATTTGGTATGAAAGGTTTATGTATGAATGGTAAGAATGTACGGTTAAGACATGAAAGGCAAGTTGTAGAATGATATGGAGGTTTTTAATGGATTATTGAATACAGGTTAATTTTGTTATTGGATTTTATCACATAAAATATTATGCATGGAATTCCATTCCTGCATATGCATGCCACGCTAGGGCTGATTTCATCACAGAAAACAGTTGTGCCATGAGGAGAACAGTAGATATTAACCTATTGTTCTGTGACATTGCATGCAGATCCCTTTACATTCTAATTAACCATTGTCCTGTAAAGCAGATTCCTCTGGCAACCATTTCAGTTTGATGTGAGTGTTGCTGTCAACATAATTTGATGTTACATAGAGTGTTGTTCACGACATAGATGGATATTTAAACGAGCACTATTCATACATAATATACATAAGTTGATGATTAACAAATTTCATTGTCCTTTGTCTTTTCATCAGGTAATCACAGCTTCTAGTCTCTACAGCTTCAACTGCAAGATCATCTTCGCAGGTTAGAAACTGTATATGTTAGATATACCGGCTGTATTCACATTTTCAACAATGCTGTCATAGTCTTGACACTTATGTCCTCACATGCAAGCAGCAAATAGTAATTAAGTCCTATGTTTTATCAAAATAAAGAGCGAGTGCTGATGCTGCTCATGCTTCCATTTCTCTGGTTTGTTTACTGGTTGACTAGTGCAATAGGCTAGATAGATTTGAGTACAATAGGACATAGTGAAGGTCTACCAATTGCTCTTCAGCTTGATGAAGCTTAGGAAAATGGTTTGGGATTCTCCCTATGCATTAGACCAAAAGGCCTAATCACATGCTTGATAAATGGGTAGCAGGCTTAATTAACCTTAAGCCCTTCATGATGCCCTCAAATGGTAGCATTGCAATGTACAAAAATTTTCCAAGTACCAACAAAAAAAATTTCCTACACCTCATTTTGATATTTTCAGTGACTTTGAGGCTTATGTACAATTTGCGGGTACAACTCATCCAGAACTGGGTTGTCCAGAGGAGCAGGAGATGAGCCACAGTCGGGTATATCACCAATCCTGACCAGGATTCTTCAGATAGAGCTAGCCACCATGTTACCCCGTCCCCCCAACACTGCTGAACCCATATGAAATCGAACCCCTAGCTTACTTCTGGTGCCACTCTTGGTTCATTTGCCAGACAGGCTTAGCTGCAGATCATAGCTGATTCTTTCTCCTTTACTAAATTCTTATGGAGCCTGTATGAAATTATTCCGAAATATGCGTCAACAGATTAGCAAAAATTCACACTCCAACTTTTCAAGTTTATTAAATTTTGATATCGTACTTAATAAGTAGATTTTCTGAGTGGTGTACAGTATAAATATTTACAAATATATTCTTCAATATACTTTCTAAGGATGGCTTCTTGCTGCTTCATGAGTGAGTCAGATTTTATTATCTTCAAAACAAATAGTATTATGAAGCTGACCTATATGTAGATTACGGCTGTCTCTTTCTGGACTTTATGAGTACCTGAGTTAAGGAATGGCCACAGCTATGAGTATGGGAGGTGGGGGAGCATGACAAGCAAGGTGCCACTGTCTTGGTCTCTGGCGACAGGTCCTAGCCTGATAGAACACACAGCAGTAATTTTAGACCAAATCAAGCTTTAACGGTGGTCAAATGTGAAGTTGTTTTGTTATATGCTAGCAGTGGCATAGATGATGTCAAAGACCCAGGGCAGTCCTCCTCTTCTACGGAGGGGGGCCAGTGCCAGAGAAACAGAAGGACAGTGGTGCCTACTGCAGACTTTAATGGAATGGGGAGGCTGAGGGCATCAAGGAAAGGAGTCAATGGTTAAGGAGGGGAATGTGATTTTACAGCAACACCTGATGAGAAAAAGGGTTGGTAGTGTATTGGGACTTCTACAGTCTATTCCCAGACAGGACAGAAATGTATTTTGGCTGATAAGTAAGGCAGAAATAGTTAGAGCTGTGTGACTTGAAAGGCTAGACACCATGCCCTGAAATGATTTGGATAGGATATTGACAAGGATTCATGTATGTAATTGCACAATACTGTGAACTGCATTTAACATGTGTAAGTAGTACAATGCTGCAGCCATAATAAATCCATTCTTCTTAGATGATTTATCATGTGTTGATATTTTGGAATGTGGTGTGTGAAATGAAATAACCTGCCCAGTTTGAGTTTTTACTGTGGCAAGCTTCTTTTCAAATTTTCTTTTAGCCTTCCATCTATCTTGCCAGTGCTTATGATGCCTCTTTCATTCAGAGACTTTTTCTATTTATTTATTTAGATTTTGTTCACCCTTTGTCAGTAGTAACTCAAGGTGAGTTACATTCAGGTATACTGGGCATTTCTCTGTCCCTGGAGGGACTCACAATCTAAGTTTATGCCTGAGGCAATGAATGGTTAAGTGACTTGCCCAAGATCACAAGGAGCAGTAGTGGGATTTGAACCAGCCATCTTGGGATGTCACAACTGGTGCTTTAACCACTACCACTAGGCCACTCCTTTGTTGAAAGATATTCTTTTTGCTCTAATGGCCTCTTCACCTCAACATTTTACCTTGCTGGCTATCGATTAACCTTCCTTCCACCTCTTTTGATACGTGGAATACATCTGACCCAAGTTATCAAAATATTATTTTTAAACAATGTCCATGCACATGAACTTGCACACTAAGGCGCCCATTTTCAAAGCATATGGACGTTTCAAAAGGCTGAAATGGACATCTAAGTGTTGAATCATTCAAAACCAGGATTTTGCAAAAGCAGAATAGAGATGTTCGACACTGCAGTATGCAAGGGGCATGTTCTGGGTGTGTTTGGGATGGAACTAGGGAGAGCCTGAAATCAGGACATCCAACAGTGATTATCAAAGTGGAAGAAACATCCTTATTTAGACCTGGTATTTGGCACATCCAGGTTACAGAAAGATGCTCTAATTGAGCAGCTGTCCACTGGAGGGATTAAGGCCCAGATGCACTAAACGTTTTTCATCGTTAAATGAGCCCTTAAGGAAGAATTTCCGATCCTTTCCATGCACTAAAGCCTATTTTTCGACGGTAGTAGCAGCTAACGAAAACGGAATGGAGATGAGCAATTAGTGTGAAAACCCCATTGAAACGACATGCACTAACCTTTTCCGATTGCCTTTACGCAGGAAAAAGGCAGGAAAACTAACGAGAGGTCTGGACCTCTCGTTAGGACAGCTCTGTGCCAGGAAAAAGTGTTAAGTGAAAAAATAAACAAACTTTGAGCCAATCCCAGCGCATTAGCAGAGCTAAAAGCGCTGTGATTGGTCCAAAGGACCTCAGAAAACACATAAAAAAATAAAAATAAAAAAAGGATCGGGAGGGGGCAAGGGCAAGGGCGCTCATCAGGAGCGTCCTGTACGGACGGTCTTGCCCCCCCCCCCCCCACACTTTCCGCCGCTCCCCCCACCCCGAAAAAGCAAACTTCTAGAAGCCCCTGCCCCCCTCCCTTCCTCACTACTCTGTCACCTCAGCTCCGCCTCCCGACATCCTCCGTCCGCGCCCCGCCCCCTTTTGGGGTCGTCGCCGCCATTCCCCTCCTCCATCGGGCCCCCCTTCCTCTTACCGGGCCCGTGCAGCGCCTCTCTCCTCTGTCCGAAGGCGCTGCACGGGCAAGAAGAACGCTGAATCAGCTGATGCCTGCCTTCGCGATGGCGCGTCTTTCTCCTGCTGCGCCCGCCCCTGTCTGACGTCAGTTACCTACGTAGGTTACTGACGTCAGACAGGGGCGGGCCCAGGAGGAGAAAGACGCTCTATCGAAGCTAGGCGAAGGCAGGCATCAGCTGATTCAGCGTTCTTCTTGCCCGTGCAGCGCCTTCGGACAGAGGAGAGAGGCGCTGCACGGGCCCGGTAAGAGGAAGGGGGGCCCGATGGAGGAGGGGAATGGCGGCGACGACCCCAAAAGGGGGCGGGGCGCGGACGGAGGATGTCGGGAGGCGGAGCTGAGGTGACAGAGTAGTGAGGAAGGGAGGGGGGCAGGGGCTTCTAGAAGTTTGCTTTTTCGGGGTGGGGGGAGCGGCGGAAAGTGTGGGGGGGGCAAGGCCGTCCGTACAGGACGCTCCTGATGAGCGCCCTTGCCCCCTCCCGATCCTTTTTTTATTTTTATTTTGATTTGGGAGCCATGTGCTTGCGATTTGACTGTGTTTTGAACGTTTCTGGCATGCGCAGAGCAGCCAGCATAACGCTTGGCTGCTTTGCGCATGCTTTACGAGCCGATTACCGACGGGGATTGGTGCATCGTTCTTTCCAATACCGCACCAAACTTTTTGGGGCTGTGTTTTTGGAGCATGCTTCGTTATTTTAAATTCGGTAAAGGTTTTAACGTTTCTGATTTTTTTACGTTTGCTTGATGCATCTACCCCTAAGGCATGACACCTCCTTAATCCCCCAGTGCTTACTGTCCCCCCTTCCTCTCCCCTGAAAGTGAAACTGGAAGGGAATGCCAGGCTGTATGACAGCTTCAGGTATTATGGGCATTCCTATAGAAAAAGAAGCAGGTCTGAAGAGTAGCCAAATGGTTAGTGCAGTGGACTGTAAACCAAGAGATGCAGGTTCTAGTTCTACTTCAACTCTTTTAATTATTATTATTATTTTAAATTGTGAGCCCTCCAGAAACAGACAAATACCTACTGTCCCTAAATATATGGCACCTGCAAGCCTGAAGGCTATTAAAGTGGTACAGTAGGTATTTTTCTGTTCAAGGAGGGCTCAAAATGACAAAAACAGAGTTAAAGTGAGATTTGAACCTGGGTTCCTTAGTTTGCAATCCACTCTACTAAGCTATTACTTTGCTCTGCATAGATGACTGTGTGGCCATTTCCAAAGAATGCTGCCAGACATGTCCCTTGTTTTCTCCTGTTCATAATTTGGACATTCCAGTTTGTAAAATGGATGTTCATGTTGACTTATTTCCTGTTTAAAAATGCATGTGAGATGGATGTTCGTTTGGGATGTTCTGACTTGGACATCCTTTCAAAAATGTCCTTCCACCTGTCATGCCACCGCAGTACGTTACAGTGCTCATAAGGTAACAGTGTATGTTAATTCACGCATCAACTGCTTAACACATTTTAGTAAAAGGGCTTCTTAGTCAATTAGCCCATATTAAAAAGTTTTAGCAAAATGAATATGTGAAACAAACCTAAAACAAAAAACTGGAAGAAAGACCAAACATTTATGTCCTGTACATATCCAGCTCATTTTCAAAAGTGATTGCCGGCCATCTTCCAACACAAATCGGGAGATGGCCGGCGATCTCCTGAACCCTGCCAAATCGGTATAATCAAAAGTCAATTTTGGCCGGGTTCAACTGCGTTCCATCACAGAGCCGGCGAAACATCAAGGGGGCGTGTCGGTAGGATAGTGAAGGCAGGATGGGGGCGGGATGGGGGCATGCTCACGAGATGGCCGGCTTCGCCCGATAATGGAAAAAAAAATGCCAGGCTTGATGAGCATTTCGCCGGCTTTACTTGGTCCCTTTTTTTTCATGACCAAGCTTCAAAAAGGAGCCCCAACTGACCAAATGACCACCAGAGGGAATCGGGGATGACCTCTCCTTACTCCCCCAGTGGTCACCAACCCCCTCCCACCCAAAAAAAACCTTTTTGCCAGCCTCTATGCCAACCTGAAATTTCATACCCAGCTCCCTGATAGCAGTATGCATGTCCCCGGAGCAGTTTTTAGTGGGTGCAGTGCACTTCAGACAGGTGGACCCAGGCCCATCCCCCCCACCTGTTACACTTGTGGTGGTAAATGGGAGCCCTCCGAAACCCACCCAAAACCCACTGTACCCACATGTAGGTGCCCCCCTACCATAAGGGCTATGGTAATAGTGTAGAGTTGTGGGGAGTGGGTTTTGGGGGGGGATTGGGGGGCTAAGCAACCAAGGGAAGGGAGCTATGCACCTGGGAGCTATTTTTATTTTTATTTTTTAATTTTTTTAGAAGTGCCCCCTAGGGTGCCCGGTTGGTGTCCTGGCATGTGAGGGGGGCCAGTGCACTACAAATGCTGGCTCCTCCCACGACCAAATGCCTTGGATTTGGCCAGGTTTGAGATCGCCGGCATTATTTTCCATTATGGCCGAAAACCGATGCCAGCCATCTCAAACCCGGCGAGCTCTGACATTTGGCTGGGCCCAATTGTATTAGCGAAGAAAAAGATGGCCGGCCATCTTTTTCGAAAATACCATTGGCTCCGGCCACTTATGGCGCTGGCCCCGAAGATAGCCGGCCAGCTATTTGGCCGGCGCCGTTCAATTATGCCTGATAGTGGGGCATATGTTTGTGCCTACTTTTATGCAACTTTAGGGGCCCTTTTACAGAGCGACAGTAAGCCCAATGCGGGCTTACCGCTTGCTTTTCCAGGGCTAGCGCTGGCCCAATGCGGCCACCGGTGGTAGTCCTGCCCTTAGCACGTGTCATTTCTGGGGGAAAAAGAAAACCCCCAGAAATGGCTTGCAGGGGGATAACCTGGCAGTAATCGGGAATCACTGTGTGCTACCCGTTTACCACTGGGTTAGCATGGGACAGTGGCATAGGAAGGGGGGTGATCCGCCCCGGGTGCACGCCGCTGGGGGGGTGTTGGTGTTACTTCCTGTTCCGGGGCAGAGAGAGCAGGGAACCAGCAGAGCCGACGCAGCTCCCAGCGACGTGCAGTCAGGGCGGATCGGCCCTCCCGCCCGCTCCCCGCTTTCCTATGCTAGTAACAATGCGCTTCGGGGAGGGGTGCGTGCTGAGGGGGGGTGCGCTGTGCTGCACCCGGGGGTGGTGCACAGCGGCGATCCGCCCCAGGTGTCAGCCGCCCTCGCTACGGCACTGGCATGGGAGCCCTTATCGCCACCTCAGTGAGTAGCAGTAAAGGCTTCCTGCCGCATGGCCTTGCAGTAAGAGGGCCCTGGTGAGTGGGAAAAATTGGAAAAATGGCCCCCGACACTAGCACAGGGCCGTTTTTCCCGCAACTTGGTAAAAGAACCCCTCAATGCAGTAGGCATGTTCAAGGTAGGAATTTGAGCAAAGCACAGGAAGTGTAAATTTGTATGAGTGAATTCATTCATAATTATTTGAGTTGCCTATATTATTCTTATAAAATAGCTCCAAAATAAGGCACCGGATTAGACTTCCTACCTAAGCAATCGATTATAAAATTAGCCATAGCCTCCACATCTCTCGTTGTTATTCTAAAACTGTAAAATAAGCTATAAAGCACATCAATGCAGCCTAGAGATGTGCCTATTGAAGAATGTTGTAATGTATAAAATATAATTAAAAAAAAAAAAAAGATCAGGTAGGAAGAGCAACTCTTTTACCACTCCATGTCTTCCTTTCACCACATCATCAATAAGGAGACAGTATTTTCAGCCCAACTAAATGCACTATGGGAAATTTTATAAATGCTGCAAACACCTACACCTTACTATAAATCAAACATAGCTCGGCACTGCACTCATTATCTGTTTCAATTGTGTGCATGGCATGTCTAGCTAACATCCACTGGGGGGCCTAGAGTAATAATGCATCTGTCTACATTCATTCATTTACTTTGAAGAGTGCACACAGGTACACACAACATTATTTTAGACAAATGTGTTTTAACTACTGCATTTTTCCACATACCTATGAGAGTTATTTTTAGGTTGATGCGTACACACAGTGTTTTAACCTTTTTGTTTGTTTGTCAATTTAATTTGGAAAAACTTTAATATCTTCTTACCGGTAGGTTTATTTATAAAGCAAACTAAATTTGCAGTAATAAAGTGCAAACAAGTAAGTTGTAATGAGGATGGAAATCCTGTCACCCTGTCAAACGTTCATTGATCCTATGGGTAACATTTGACATGATGAGGTGGGAAAAGTCAAACTACATTATACCTCAAACCATGGAGAACAAATTAATATGAATTAATGTGTTATGCAGCGCATGTTTCAATTGCTATCATGTGTCTGTCCTTGTGGGGAAGCCTCAGTTCAAAAAGTTCTCATCAATAAGGCTTTACATTTTTAAAAGAATAGCCCTGCCTTTCCTTACTTAAAGACTTTAGGATTCACTATCAGATATCCATTAAAATAGTTCTTTTCTTGCAAACTGCATGAAGACGTTTTGTTGGGTGACTCTTGCTCCTGAGAGACATATGCATTTAGTACATGTCAGGAATAAGATCTGTGGATGAAATGTAAGGATCTGCCCCATAGACACACAAAAATAGAGAGAACATTTAGTATTTCTGGCCCTATATGTGCTACTATTCTTAGACATATATAGCCCTAAGAGTGCTTGGATTGGCCGCTGTCGTGGACAGGATGCTTGAGTACGACAGGCAGGTCAGGTTTTCAGGATATCCACAATGAATATGTATAAGATATACATGCGTACAAGGGAGGTAGTGCATGCAAATTTCTCATGCTTATTCATTATGGATATCCTGATAACCTGACTTCCCTGTGGCACTAGAGGACCAGAGCTGTTAATCCCTGATGTATAGAAGAAAACTTTAGTATTCACTGTCTCACCAGGTATGAGGAGCAGGGGAAACTTGATTGCTGGAGGGAGAACATCATATTAAGTTTTTGCACTTATAATGCATACTGAAGTCTGTGGAAACAGTAGCTGAATCCCTTTGAACCTGCATGCAGTCTAAATTCCCTATTTTCTATGGAACAGGAGAAAATGTTTTCACAAAATATTTTCCATTTTTAACTAATCATTTATTCACTCTTTACCTCAAGCATCACTGACCCATCTTTGCACATCTATTACACTAATGCCTACTCAATAAAAGAGAAACTCCACTTGAAGCAGCCAAAAGGTTTTGGAAGTGAAGCTGTGTTCTAATGGAGTATTATTTAAGAAGATAAAGTTTGATATGGATTGTGGATTGCAGGGCCGCCAAGAGACTAGGCCGGGCCTGGGGCAAGGCCTCCCCACGTCCGCCCCCCCCCCCCCCCCCCCCCCCGCTGCCCCGTTCCCCGTCGCTCCCCCCGCCGAAGCAGTCCCTGGTCTCACCTGCCTGCCTCCATGGCTCCGGGCCCCCTTCATTCAAAGCGGCAGTCACAGATCGCGTCTCTTCTGGCTTTCCCTCCCTGTGTCCTGACCTCGTCTGATGTAACTTCCGGTTTCCACGAGAGCGGGACACAGGGAGGGAAGGCCAGAAGAGAGGTGATCTGTGACTGCTGCTTTGAATGAAGGGGGCCCGGAGCCGTGGAAGCAGGCAGGTGAGACCGGGGACTGCAGCGCCGGCAGCCTGACCCCAGTGCCGGGCCCACCTTGGAGGCCCAGGCCCGGGGAATTTTGCCCCCCCCTGCCCCCCTCTCAGCGGACCTGGTGGATTGGTGTTGTAATCTTGGTTCACACATTTATGGACTCTGTTCCTGTTTGCCGATACTGCAGCTTTCACTCTTCTATTGATGAATTGTTGGGGTAAGTGGAGGTTTTTTTTTCCTGAATGATGATGCTGTGGTACTCTACTCAAGACAGTTAGTCTGAGTTAGAGTTGGTGGTCTGAGGTCTTTTTTCTTGGGTTTCATTGGGGTGAGTGACGCTACAGGACATTAACATAGACGCTAATTATTGAACATCTATTACACTGCCAGCACTTTCCCCCAAATTCTATATGTGGCACTTTGAGTTGCACATACAATTAATGTATGCAGCTTAACTGAATAACAAGCTAATTAGCACTGATAATTGGCATTCTAACAAGCAATTATTAATGCTAATTGGATCCTCCCATTTCCATGCCCCATTTTTTGGACTGCGCATAAAGTTTAGGTGCAGACCCCGCATCTAAATTTACATGCATAAGACCCAATTAAATCTAATTAGTGCCAAATAATTGCTTGTTAAAAGCCAATTATTGGTACTAATTGGCTCATTATTCTATTAAATTGTGCATGCAAATCGGGAACATGCCTAAATTTGCACACACAATTTTGGCGACTTTTATAGAATCAGGGGAAATGCTGATTTATGCAGGTAAAAGACCTCATAAATTTAGGTGACACTTAAAAATATGTGCTAAGTAAGAAGACGAGTACTTGTTGAGTAAACAGGAGTCGGGATGGAGAATGCACCGAGTCCAGATTTACATGTATATTTTATGTCCTAACATTTAGACCTGCTTCCAGTCATACATACATGTCAGCGCCCACAATCTAGGCACTATTTCTGCAGGATTTTTGCTAGTACGTAAGAGAAATAAGTGGCTATGGGGCTCATTTTCAAAAGAGAAAAGCATCTAAAAAGTGGCATAAAGCAGCATTTGGACATTTTTCTTATAAAAACATCCAAATCAGTATTTTTTAAACCAGTTTTTCAGAAGTTTCTCTATGCTGTTTGTCTGCATTGTGTCCAAATCTCAAGGAGGCATGATGGAGG
The DNA here is from genome assembly GCF_901765095.1 of Microcaecilia unicolor. Taxonomy (NCBI): domain Eukaryota; kingdom Metazoa; phylum Chordata; class Amphibia; order Gymnophiona; family Siphonopidae; genus Microcaecilia; species Microcaecilia unicolor. The sequence goes on from NC_044031.1 coordinate 472,041,191, forward strand.
CGTGTTAAGGGCAGGATTTGGGTGTTCCTAAGATCTGGACATTTTTCAGCCATAATGAAACCATCCAGAACTAAAACTAAGATGTTTTTTTTTATAATAAGGCACAAAAAGGTGCCCTAAATGACCAGATGACCACTGGAAGGAATCAAGGATGACCTCTCCTTACTCCCCAATTAGTCACTGACCCCTATCCACACCCAAAAATTGTGAATAAAAACATCACTTACTAGTCTCTATGCCAGCCTCAGATGTTATACTCAGGTCCATTAGAGCAGCATGCAGGTGCACTGCAGACAGGTGAACCCAGGCCAATACCTCCCCTACAGGGGTCTTGGGAGCAGAGATTTCCAGACTACAAACCAGCTCTCTACATAGAAGACAAAGAGGCATATTTTCAAAGCACTTAGCCTTCCAAAGTTCCATAGGTTTCTATGGAACTTTGGAAGGTTAAGTGCTTTGAAAATATGCCTCAACGCATTCTTAAAATAATTGAAAAAAATGTTGGAGTGGAGGAGTGGCCTAGTGGTTAGGGTGGTGGACTTTGGTCCTGAGGGACTGAGTTCAATTCCCACTTCAGGCACAGGCAGCTCCTTGTGACTCTGGGCAAGTCACTTAACCCTCCATTGCCCCGTGTAAGCCACATTGAGCCTGCCATGAGTGGGAAAGCACGGGGTACAAATGTAAAACAAAAAACAAACAAAAAAGTGGAAGAGCAGTGTGAATTCACTTCTATTTCATACATCCTGACTTTGATTGGCCCTATAGGTTATGCTGCCTCATGGCATTGCATGTACAGGGAAAAAATAACAGCTGGCAACTCCCTTCCTCTCTCTGTCTCAGGCCACCTTCCCCTGTCCACCTTTAAAGGCAGCTTTCCCCTACCAAACACAGACAGCTTCATCTAATGGTACCCACATCAGCCCCCAGTGTCTTCCTTCTGCCGTGCCCCGGCCTCTCCTTTGATATTTCTGTTTCCACAGGGGTGTGGCAAAGTGAAGATGCAGGGGCCGAAGCGAGTTAGTGTTAGGTGAAACACTGTCAGTATTTAGGAGGGGAAAACTGCTTTTATGTTTCAATCTTTTTTTATTAATAAGATAAGATACAGGAATCAAAGCACACAGTAGCATGTTGAACACAAACTTAAGGATCAAACAGGCTAACTAATTCCCGCCCTCCCCCTACCCAATCCTCTCCCACCCCAATAGGAACCAACTTGCACCATGGATGATTACAAAAAGTGTAATCCCATCCTGTTAAGGTTGAGCAACTGGCTTCTAACTTGTGGGGATAGTGTATCCCAGAAAAGTGACCAGGTGGCCTGAAACTGGAGTCCTGGACCACTGGAGATGTCTTTGATTTGGAGGCATTCCATCCTCATGTCCTGAATCATAAAAATTTGCCACTGCTGGAGAGTAGGTCCATCTTCCGAGTGCCAGGTCTGCAAAACGGCCTTAATACCAAACAGCACCAAGCGTCTCAAACACCGATGGCTCCCTTGCCTTGTTGGAATGCCCAATGTGTATGCTCCAACCAGCTATAATGGAGTGTTTGCCACTGATGAAGACCACAGCTTAACAAAATGTTTTAAGAGGCTTAAAAATTCCTGTATAATTGGACACACCAGAACATGTGGCTGAGGTGCACTGCAGAGGCTCTACACCTGGAGCAATGTCCTCTGGAATCAAAGCCCATCTTGCGAGCGTTAAGCACATTTGTATAGAGTTCCCTTGTGCAACACACAATTAGTCTAGGCTTTGTTGTGTAAGATAAAGTTTTGCAATTGAACTCCCGTAAGCGGGTGCCCCAACTCCATGGTCCACTGTTGGACAAAGGCAGCATGAGCAATGTCTGGAGTCATATCCAGTAACACCCTGTGATGAAATCATGAAGATATACTGATTGTGAGCCTAAGGTAAGGGTCTCTGACAGCACCTCCTGGACATCTTCCGTGATAACTGGCCAATCCAACGAGAATACATAATGTCGAGCCTAGAGATATGCAAAACAATCTGAGGGGGACACACGATAATCTTGTTGAATCATAGAAAATGATTTTGGTTTCCCTTCTTGATCAATAAATTGTAGCAAATAAAAGATACCCTTCTGCTGCCAATGAGTGAATATACTGTCACCCAGTCCAGAAGGGAAATCAGAGTTTCCACGAAAGGTCAAATATGGGGTTGTATTTGACGAAAACAAGAAGCAATGACAGATCCATTTCTAGAATTCTCTTGGTGCCTTGTTTATTAGGTTATTCTTGTAAATACCTTTTGGCAAGGTGGTCAAACCATGTAGTATGCTGCTGATATGGATCCCTGGGATCAGCTGTGTCTCCAAGTTAGCATGAGAAAAAATATTAGTGTACCGGTACCAATCATTGATATGTCTCATCTGGTTTGCCACTGAGAAGTATTTGATATTTAGGAGGCCCATACCTCCATGCCAAATAGGAGTCTGCAAAACCCTAAAAGGCAGCCTTGGCTTCTTGCCCTGCCATAGGTAGTGCTGTAGAGTCCGCTCCATCCTTCTCTCATCACAACCTCTTAAAAACAAAGGCACCATTTAAAACATATACAACCACATAGGGGCTATCTTCATGTTATAAAGTCTTATTCTACCCCAGAGGGATAATGGATAGGAACTCCACAACCCAAGTTTTGTGCGAGTCTCTTCTATAAATGGGGGGAATGTTACTAGCATACACGGCAGATAGGTCTGCTGGGAGTATGATCCCAGGAACCTCAGCTGCACCTCTTCCATTATAAGAGGAAAAGGCCCCACCCAGGCTTCCCAAATGCCCCCAGTGACTGAAAGGGCTTTAGACTTGAGAGGATTTAGTGTGAAACCAGAGAACCGCCTGTATTCTGCGAATAGCCCCAAAAGAGCACCCAAAGAGTTTGGGAGGGTAGACATCATGACTAGCAAATCATCTGCAAAAGCTAGGCCCTTAATGTGAGTGGACTGGACCTGAACCCCAGCTATGTTCATGTAGCTTCCTCATCTCAGAAGGCCCTGCAAGCTCTACTATTACCCGTGGCTGAATACCTCAAGCCTGCAGTTCACCTCTGAGCTCTGAGACAATTAAACTAACCTCGCCTCCAAAGTCCTAGACTAGACCATGGAGTGGAAAGAAAACTAAAAGGATTTTAGGAGCCAGTAACCAGACAGATGGTAAGTACAAGTTACTAGTTGTTTATTTAAACCCAATTTGGGGTATGGAAAATGTGATGTTGTTAACACATTAGGATCTTTTGTTACATGAAAATAAATTTAAACATAAACTAATAACAGAAATTTTCTTAACAGGTGAAGTAGTATGGCTTAAGAACAGTGAAACCAACAGATAAGTATTAACCAAAGTATCTTATTTGTTCTCTCTCAATCTATAATTATAAATTTCCTTTACAGTTTATGTCTCAAGAATCAAGTTTTTGAATTACTTTCCAACTTATTTTCGAAAGAGAAAAACGCCTATAGTGCGACCTAAATCGGGAGATAGACGTTTGCCTCGCAAAGGCGCCCAAATCAGTATAATCGAAAGCCGATTTTGGGCGTTTCCAACTGCACTCCGTCACGGAAACGAATAAAGTTGACGGGGGCGTGTCGGAGGCGTGGTAGAGGCGGAACTGGGGCGTGGTTATCAGCCGAGGAGAGATGGGCGTCTTTAGCTGATAATCGAAATAAAAAGGCGTTTTACCGTGATTTTGGGTCACTTTTTTTGGACCCTTTTTTTTCACGAACGAGTCCCAAAAAAGTGCTCCAACTGCCCAGATGACCACTGGAGGGAATCGGGGATGACCTCCCCGGACTCCCCCAGTGGTCACTAACCCCCTCCCACCAAAAAAAACCACTTTAAAATTTTTTTTTCCAGCCTCTATGCCAGCCTCAAATGCCGTACCCACCTCCATGACAGCAGAATGTGTTCAATCCTCTCACAGCCTTTCCCTGGATCAGATGTGGCTCTCGGGTGCACTACAGGGTCACATCAGCATTGCATTGTGGTGGGTGTAGGGTATTGGGCTCCGTGATTTCATTAGCTTGTGTTACAGTCTCACGATGTTGGTAGTTGGTAGGCTCTTCTCCCATGGTGCTTTTCCCCCTGCCTACTGGGTCAGAGTGTGCCCTGTTGTGTTTCCTGTTGTAGTCCATGCGGTAGTGGCCATTTTTGTAAGCCAGTTTTAGTTCCCTTTCCTGTGTTAGCCACGTTAGAGAACTTAGTTCTTCCCTTGAATGTGGCTGAAAGAGGGCATTGTACAGCATTCTGCCAGCTCTGACCTACTGCTCATCTCAGTACCAGGGAGACTCGTTGCCAGTGGGGCACAACCTCTGATCTGCAGTTAACTGTGAGTAAAGGCGGTTATTCCAATAAAGGACGTTTTCGGATAGATTAGTCTTCAGGTGTCAACTGGTGTGCCAATGTTATATAGCAGCAACCAGTCCTAGAGGCCTGCGTGTATGCAGGTCCCTGGAGCACTTTTAGTGGGTACCGCAGTGCACTTCAACCAGGTGGCCCCAGGCCCATCCCCCCCCCCCCCCCACCTGTAACACTTGTGCTGGTAAATGGGAGGCCTCCAAAACCCACTGTACCCACATGTAGGTGCCCCCTTCACCCCTAAGAGCTATGGTAGTGTTGTACATTTGTGGGTAGTGGGTTTTGGGGGAGGGGGGTTGGGAGCTCAGCACCCGTGGTAAGGGAGCTATGCATGTGGGAGCTTTTTCTGAAGTCCACTGCACTGACCTAGGGTGCCCAGTTGGTGTCCTGGCATATCAGGGGGGCCAGTGTACTACGAATCCTGGCCCCTCCCACGACCAAATGGCTCGGATTAGGACGTTTTTGAGCTGGGCGTTTTTAGTTTACATTATCGCTAAAAAAAAAAACAACCACCCAGCTCAAAAACGTCCATTTTTTCGAAAATACGGTTTTGCCCGCCTCTTCACGGACCCGTTCTCAGAGATAAACGCCCATGGAGATAGGCGTTTCTGTTCGATTATGCCCCTCTTTATGTCTTTTAGGTGTGAACACCCAAATTCAGTCTCTAGAACAGGTAAGTCAGATTAAACTCAGTGACCTTCTAATGTCCTTTTGCATAGGAGTGAAGACTTATCTTTGGTCTTTCTTGGAGCTTCTTCTTCCTTCTCCTTGCTTGTATGTTAGAGCTCAGGATCTTCTCTTCCAGTACAGGAACCTACTGCCTCACACTTTAAATGAAATCAACAAAATAAAACCCTTCCTTCCTGACTAACAGCAGCAACAGCACTAGCTGGGATTTAGGGATAACTGTGGCTTGCTAACTAACAAAATAAATAATAATTGACATTTTTATGATTTGGACTGAGGGGGAAGAAACTCTGAAACAATTTTACAATTCCTTCAATACATACCATCCTACAATCAGATTCAAAATTGACTACTCCCCAGAAAAAGTCAATTTTTTGGACACCACAGTCTCAATCAGCGATGGCTATATACAAACATCCATATACAAGAAACCCACAGACAAATGCAGCTACCTCCACAACTCCAGTTTCCACCCTTCACATACAAAAAGATCCATTATTTATAGCCAAGCCACAAGGTACCACCTTATCTGCTCTGACCCAGGGGACAGAGACAGACACCTTGAAATCCTGACTGCATCCTTCGAACAAAAAGGCTACAAACCCAAAATAATCTCCAAGAATATTGCCTCCTCCCTCAAAACTCCCAGGGAAAAATCTGCTACAGTACAAAGAAAAAAAAGCCACAGTCAGAATCCCCCTTATAGTGACATACAACCCAGAGCTGGAAAAATTAAGAAAAATCATAAAATATCTACAGCCTCTACTCCAGGAGGATGAATTACTGAAAGAGATATTCCCATCCCCACCAGTGCTGGCCTTCCGACAGCCACCCAACTTAAAACACAAGCTAATTAGAAGTAAGCTCCCAACACAGACTCAAAAATAAGAGAATGGCACACATCCTTGCAATATATCCAGCTGGAAACTATGCCAAAACATTTCACAGGACCCCACGGTCATTCACAAAGGAAAAATATTCAAGATTAAGGAATCTTTCACATGCTCATCTTCCAATGTGGTATACATCATTCAGTGTAAAAAATGCAACGAAGGCTGCTACATTGCAGAAACAAGTCAGATGCTAAAGAAGAGATTTAATTTACATAGACACCATATGAAAAATGCTAGTACCAATCAGGATGTCACCTCTGTGGGGCAGCACTTTACAAAACCAGAACACTGTACCAGTGATTTCATGGTAAGAATCCTGAAAGGGAGCTTTAAAGCAATTCAGGAACGTAAGACCTTTGAAGTCAGAATGATTACATATTTTGACACCCACCAGACAGGACTTAACAAAGATCTGAGTTTTCTAGCCCATTATAAACCCTTCTATCTCCATGCATATCTCCCTTTCCCTCATCCACCCGACTCTTCCTGTCTCTCACCCGTCCACCCTCATCCAGTTAGACTGTCACTGAAATGCTTTGATGTTTCACTTATATATATATATTGTCATCTACCAACATTTGCTTATTTCCGATCTAACGAAGAAGGGCTACCTTCGAAAGCTAATCAAGACACGTATTAAGTTATGTCCAGTAAAAAAGATATCATCTTATTTTCTTTTCCATGTTTTATTTTGTTTTATTTCTATTGATTACCTGAATGGGCTGTGCTGGCAGTACCGCACCGCCAGCTGCTAGTGCAGCTTGGTAAACAGGGGTTTTAGTCTTCTGATCAATCTTAATTTAAAGAACATTTTTAGAATTATATACTGTATTTGTGGCTTAAAAGATAAAGTTGATTCAACAATAATTCCCATATAATCAGTTTCTAATAAAATGGGAATGTTGATATCCACAGCAGGGGCGTAGCCAGACCTTATGGTGAGAGGGGCCAGAGCCTGAGGTTGGGGGCACATTTTGAGTGCCACCCCCCCCCCCCCCCACTGCCTCGCCTCCTCGCCGCACCGCCCGCCTGCCCACCTCGCCCGCCTGCCCACCTCACAAATACCTTTGCTGGCGGGGGGTCCCCAACCCATGCCAGCCGAAGCCTTCAACACAGTCTCCAGCGCAGTCACATTTGCTGCCCTGCATGCTCTTCTTTCTTCTTCTTGCTCCTCCTGTGCACGCTGACGCTCCTTTACATGGAACTGAGAAGGCGCGTCAACGTGCATAGGAGGAGCAAGAAGAAAGAAGAGCAGGGCAGCGAACACGGCTGCGCCGGAGACTGGCACTGAAGAAGGTTTCAGCTGGCAGGGGTTGGGGACCCCTGCCAGCCACACCAAAGGCCCAGATGAAATTTGCAGGGACCCACGCCCCCGTGGTCCCCAGTAGCTACGCCCCTGATCCACAGTCAGTATCAGACAAAAACAAAATTTGAGTTTTTTTCATGTTCAGTTTATATCTAGTTGCTTGCATTCAGGAATGAATCATTCTTAAACACATACTTACATGTCCCATTTAAGCACTTTAGAGAAAATTCAATAAACTGTGCCAAAACTTAGGCACCAAAAAAATTCAGTATTAAGCGCTATTCTGCAGGGCACATGCCTTATATAGAATAGTGTTTAGTGTGGATCCCATGCCTAACTTTTGGGCACCGAACTTACACCTGCTAAAACAAATGCCAGTGCCCAAGGTAGGCATTGTTAGGCAATATTCTGTAATTTCATGCACTACTTTTCAGAATGCTCTGGCATGCCCATGGCCACATCCCCTTTTGAGATATGCACCATGTGAATTAGGCACCATGCCTTATAGAATAGTGTGCATCCAGATATTAACATGAATTTTAATGAGTGCTAATTAACATCAATAATTGGTTAACTACTACTACTACTACTACTACTTATCATTTCTATAGTGCTACTAGATGTACGCAGCGCTGTACACTTGAACATGAAGAGACAGTCCCTGCTCGACAAAGCTTACAATCTAATTAGGACAGACAAACAGGACAAACAAGAGATAAGGGAATATTAAAGTGAGGATGATAAAATAAGGGTTCTGAACAAGTGAATAAGGGTTAGGAGTTAAAAGCAGCATCAAAAAGGTGGGCTTTTAGCTTAGATTTGAAGACGGCCAGAGATGGAGCTTGACGTACCAGCTCAGGAAGTCTATTCCAGGCATATGGTGCAGCAAGATAAAAGGAACGGAGTCTGGAGTTAGCAGTAGAGGAGAAGGGTGCAGATAAGAGAGATTTACCCAGTGAACAGAGTTCCCGGGGAGGAATGTAGGGAAAGATGAGAGTGAAGAGGTACTGAGGAGCTGCAGAGTGAATGCACTTATAGGTCAATAATAGGAGTTTGAACTGTATGCAGAAATGGATAGGAAGTCAGTGAAGTGACTTGAGGAGAGGGCTAATATGAGCATAACGACACTGGTAGAATATTAGTCGTGCAGCAGAATTTTGAACAGATTGAAGAGGAGTGTGATGGCCAAGTGGGAGACCTGTGAGAAGCAAGTTGCAATAGTCTAAGTGAGAAGTGATAAGAGTGTGGATGAGGGTTCTGGTAGTGTGCTCAGAAAGGAAAGGGCAAATTTTGGTGATATTATAGAGAAAGAAATGACAGGTTTCTTTCTCTATAATGTACAATTATTGATGGTTCAGAGCTCATTATCCAATTTATTTGTGTGCGCATCTTGGAAGCGTACCCAAAGTTGGGTGTGCAACTGTAGGCACCAAGTATAGAATCTGAGGGTTTGTGACTAGCATGCAACATTGCATGGGCAACTTATAGAATAAATACAGTTATACACATAACTTAGGGGCCCTTATACTAAAGGGTTGGCATGTGGCCATGGGCTTGCCATGTGCCAATCTGGAGCTACCGCCTAGCTACCACAGGAGTCCAGCGGTAGTTTCCATCCTCAGCACATGCCATTTCCAGCACTACAAAAATATTTTCTTACCCGACAGTAATCGGGCAGTGCTACACGATGCCTGTTTACTGCCGGGTTAGCACGAGAGCCCTTACCGTCATCCCAATGACAGCCTTATACCCGCTGCAATAAAAGGGGCCTCAGCGCTTGTCAAAATCACACTTAATGCTAGCACAAGCCTCCTTTACTGCAGCTTAGTAAAAGGACCCCTTAATTAGCTAAGAAGCTGATAATTGTATTAACAATCAATTATTGGCTATAATTGGTGTTAAATGATACTAATTGGCAGTAATCAGCAGTTGTGTAACTGCCCCAAATTCTAGAGTGTGCAGCTACAAAGTGGTGCGAACCTGGAAGGTGCATGGGCAGGTCAGGGAGGCAGCCAGTTTATTTATTTATTTATTGCATTTGTATCCCACATTATCCCACCTCTTTGCAGGCTCAATGTGGCTTACAATTTATCATGGATACTGGAAATAGAAGAGAATATACATTTGGTTTACAGAGGGTTTTGTGTTACATGGTGGTGAAATACATGATAGTGTTAAAGCAAAGACATTATAAGACATTTCTGGATATTTTAAAGATTATACAGTTACACGTGTTGATCTTTGTGATATATCTTGTCGAAGAGATAGGTTTTCAATAGTTTACGGAAATTGGTCAATTCATAGATCGTTTTCAGGTTACGTGGCAACGCGTTCCAGAGCTGCGTTTAGGATACCTGCAGTTATGCTAACGTAAGTGCTCGTTCCTAATGTTAGGTGCATAAATGCAAATTTACTCTAGTATTTTATAAAAGTAATTGCACACGCAATGGTGGTTATAGAATCCACATTCAGCTTGCCGCATCCCAACGCAAACTTTAGACAACCTTTTAAGAATTACCCCCATAAGGGCAATTGGGAAAAGTACAAAAAAAATCCCAAAACAAACCAAATGTTTTCTATGTGCACATTCCTAATGGACAAAGCAGCTTTCAAGACTTGCGTCTATGGTAAGGTACCAAGACAGAAAACATTACTCAGGAAAGCCCATCGTGAGTCTCATTTGAAATATGCAAAGAAACACTAAGGAGTCACTGTAGTCGTCTGGCAAAAAAGTTCCACAAGTGTACCAGGTAGAGTAGGATATGGGCCTGGGTCCCCTTCTCTACAGTCCACTACACTGGCCACTAACCTATTCTTGAGACCGGCTTGCTGCTTTAATAGGACTGGCCATCATATCTGAAGCTGTCATAGAGTCTAGTATGTACTGTCACTGTCAAATCTTAGGAGGCTAGGAGGGGGGTCAGGGACCACTGGGGGAGTACAGGGGTTATGTCTTAATCCCTCCAGTGGTCATTTAGGGTACCTTTTGGTCACTTAATAATGATTGAAACAGGTCTACCCCCCAAAAAAGTCTTAATTTTAGCCCTAGACATTTTCATTTTTTCTCCATTCTTGCAGAAAAACAGCTATCTTTTGGTGCTGTCCAAAACATGCCCCTTTGAAATTTGGACTAACCATGGAGCAAAATGTCTAAAATCGGGTTGTCAAAAATCGCAACTTGGATGTTTTTGAGACAAAAATGTCCTTTTGCCACCTTATGACATTTTTTTGAAATTTTTTGTTTTGTTTTGAAAACGAGCCCCTCAGTGCACATATCATACATGCATGCACAGTGGTTTGTGATTGCACAATGAGTGCCCTTTTTGCTAATAGTGTCCATATCATTGCAAACACATGCCTATCCCTAGCAATGAAGGGGAAAAATAGAGAAATGTCCATAAGGAAAAACTCCACCCCTCTGCAAGAAAGCTGAAACAGAGATAATTCTCAAAAAGACACCTAAAGTTAGGCACTGGGCTAGAACATGGTAAGCATGAATTCTATATCAGCAATTGCATGTGCAATTGCCATCATAGAATACTAACGTAAGTCCACATTTGTATGCCTAACTTTAGACACAGGTACTTATGCTAGCTCAATGGCTATTGTAAATACTTGCACCTAACTGCAGTATTCTATAAATTGTGCACAGTACTGCCAGGCACTTCCTGACCTGCCCATGCCTCTCTCAGGAACCCCCCCCCCCCCCCCTTGGAGTTGCACCCAATGGATTTGGGCACACAATTTGTAGAATATCAATTAATAGCAGTTATGTGCATAACTGCTAATCAGTGTCAATTAGGACCAATCAACAATAATTATAGCTAATTGTTAATGCCAATTAGCTAATTATTAAACTAATTTACGTGTGCTATTGACACTATTCAATAACTTGCACGCACAGCTTTACGTGCTAAGCACAAAATTGGGCACACAAGTTTATAGAATTAGTGGGTGAATGTCCTTGAGTTCGCCCAGTCACAACCCCAGCCTCTGATTGATAATCTGTGGCATACCTTCAAGACTGCCATCCATAAACATTCCATAAGAAATGTATCAGAGCTTCAACAGTTTTATAAAGAAAGGTCTAATATTGCCAAATCTTGGTATGCAAAGTTGGTGGAGATCTAGCCCAACAGATTCACAGTTGTAAATAATGTCAAAGGTGCTTCCACCAAGCATTTGCTCAGGGGAGTGGAAACGTATCCAATTGCTGAATTTTAATTTCATTGTTTGGATGTATGCTTTGTCCCCCTATAAAACTTGTTTAACCCTGAAGGGCATGGAGTTAGGTAATCTGATCAGTGGAAAATCATAATGCATGCAAGTCTGACACACAATGACCACAGCAAAATGTGAAAAATTTTGAAGGGAGCATAGATTTGTTATAGCCATTATTTATCGATATATTCATATATGTTACATGCCACTTACTCCCCTTGTGGATCTAGACATAGCTGTCAAAACAGATATTCCTTTTGCAGTTCTTTTGCTTTTTTTTTTCTATTTGTTTGCATTTTAAGTGTGTAGAGACAGCAAAACTGATTGTGATTTTGATAGGGTGAGCTCATATAGTAGCAACTTGAGAATACTCGAGAAAGAGGTGAGTTGCAAAAGTGATTTTGAGTATATGTAAATAAGGCAGTATAGTTCTTGAAGTGCACCAAGTGTTCTGGGCTTCTTGCTGTGAATTTGAGCTATTATGATGGGATCATGCTTAGAAGACTTTCTCTGCCAAATTCCTGATCTTAAATATGTCAGAGTGACTCTGCATATCATAAGAGAGATAATGAGAGTCACTCATAATGTAATATATTACAACCTTGGGAGCAGAGATATGCCTAAAATTCCATATAAAGGGGGTTTATTTTCCCAAAATACACAGTACCTCTGAGCTGTCTATTCCCCAAACTCAATGATTATCCTTCATCTAAGTTCCAAATTTGAGTGAATAAAACCCCAAACGCAGGCAAAGTTGCAACTCGTAAACACATTTTAACTGCTTGTTCATGGAGAAATAAATATAATTGATTTATATTATGTTTTGTTAGTTTTCCCCTCAGCGCTGCACAATAATACATTTCTAATAGTCAGGGACAGAGTGAGATACATGTACAGAGCATGCATACACCAAGGAAGTAGTTTCCATAGCAACAGACACTACATGCAAGATCTCAGAACTTTCTTCCTACTCCTCTGGTATTTTAAGAATTTGAGTAAAGTGAAATATAGTTTTGTCATCATCAATGCAAACATCTCATTTGGAACAGATATGAAGTAATAAGAAAGTGTAGCACTCACTGTACTCTGTGTAATATTGCATCAAGGAACTAAATCATCAAAGTATTTTCTCATAGACACAAAATGGCTGAAAAGCTTTACTGAATTAGACCCTAAATTACTTTTGTCCCTAATTCTGTGTTGTGTTGTCACCACATTATTAATGGTACTATGGCTGGCTGCCCTTGAACAGGTACACTGAAGTTTCTCAGCATATAAACTTGTCTAGTGAGGCAATTATGATGATGATGATATGTTCCTGCATTCTTATTACAGTTATCTGAAGCTACATTGTATTCATCTTATTGCTAGCTGATTGGACCAGCAGGAGCCATCCCTGAACAACTACAGAATTTAGCTTCCAATAGCTAGGGTAGCCAAATGTTCTACATTGTACAGGGTGGTTCTATTTTACAAGAAATATTTGTGTCAACCAAGAACAGGATTCACGATTTTCTTGTTTTTCAGCCTGGCCATATATAGGAAAAGAAATGTGGAGAGGTATTTTCAATATGGCATCCAAATGGAGAAATAAATGTTTATTGAAAAATGTTTTAAAACTGAAGTCCATAATGGAAAAAAAAAACCTAAATGTTTTCTGATATTTGAAAATACACCAAAAAAAAAAAACATTTTGAAAGAGGACATACCGAAAACATCTTAGATGTTCGGAGATACAAATTTCCGCTAATCGAAAATACACTACATAAAACGTGCAACAGCGGCGGCATGGGAATCAAGATGGCATTTTTTGAGCAGAATGTGTAGCTGAGGGCTCCCACTTTCTTGGCATTTTTTTCTTTGATTACTTATCCAATTTTTGATTTTCTATGCCAGAGAGATGAGGAAAACAGAGATTTTTCCCTCCAGCCATTTCTGTGACTTCATCTCCTCGTCAGACTGTAATTACATCATTTACTGTCCATGCAGGATTGGGTATATCCACTGCCAGGCTGGAGGAAAAGCCTTGTTTGGATGGCAATGTTTTGCTGAGCCCTGGAGGACTTTGCCCTCTCCTTCTTTGTCCAGTTTCGCTGTTGGTGTCATTGGAGAACTAATTGCAGGGTCCTGGAAATGTTTTCAATGAGCCAGCCCTCAGTTAGACCTGGAAGTGTTGGAGATGTCAGCATGGAAGATGCGTGGCAAGCCCGGGGGGTGGGGGTGAACTGGATTGGCAGCCCCCAGTAGTGAGGGTGTGGAGCAACAGGAGAACCAAGGAGATTCTGGCTCTGCAGCCTCTAGAAATATGGCTATAGGACTCCCCCTCAAGCCGCTAGAGAAACCGATGATAGTCACTATGAAGGCACTGTGGTGTGCTATGGAGACCTTTTCTTGATATGTGCAAATTTTGTGACTGTTTCTTTGAATTCATCAACTAAGCTGCAAGCCCTTGAGACACTGGTTGGAGGTTGGACACTCTTCCAGGTTGGAGCACTTGGAGAAATCTTCCTTGGATGTTAAGAATACAATGGCACAACAGGCTGGTGATAAAACTTTGTTTTTGAGAAAGATTGAGAACTTGAACAACCAAAATAAGAGTTTGAATTTAAGGTTTCTTAATTTTCCAGTTTCTAGATTGTTAGGTCTCCAGGAAGTCTTTAAAAATGTCCTGATAACGATTTTGAAGATACCAGCCACTAGTATTCCTCCACAAGTAGAAGTATCTGGAAGAGCTACTTGTTTGGTTCCTTTGTTTTCTTACAGGATAAGGAGATGGTGTTACGACTTTAATTCAGGCTTAAGAATGTCACCTTTTTAGATGATAAAGTATTAGTTTTGCCAAAAGTCTCAAGATGGACGCAACTTAGGAGAAAGCAATTTCTATCACACAGACAAGCTACTCTTTCATTAGGGGAAGTTTTTCAATTGTGGTTTCCTTGTAAATGTTTTGTTACTTATGAAGGAAAAAGACATGTTTTCTATGAACCTGATCAATTACTGTTCTTTTTGGAGGGTAAGGGGGTTTCTGTAGCTTCTTCAAGTGCATCCTAGTTGGTAGGTTATTTCCTGTTATCTGCAGGGTCTTGCTCCTTTTCCTTTATTAATCCTTGTTTTCTCCATTTCCTCATGGAACTTTCCTTGGTTCCTCCCTCGTAGTTTGAGGCTTATATTGTTTTGTTTATTCCTGTTTAACTAATGATGTCAACTAGCAAGTTCAGAATTCCATTTCCTTAATTGTTTTCCCCTTATGATTGTTTAGCTAATGATGTTATTTGGCACGTTTAACTTTGTTATTATTTCCTTTCAAAGTTGTTTTTCTGACTTTGTAAATCATAAAGGCAATATATTTTTTTTAAACATACAACGGCAGTACTGGTCCCCATGTTGAAAAATGTCCGTGGCAATGGCAGGATGTTCCCTCCACATACAAAATGTGCATATATACCTCTGCACATGGAGGAACATTTCTGAGAGTGTCCAGCTATGTCACTGCGCAGGATCACAGCACCACCATACATAGGCTGAATCACATGCACTGGGGTCCTTTTGTTGTTGCAATACATGTTATTGCTTTTCATAAGAGAGGGAAAAAATCATTGCCGAACTCAGAATGTACAGAATATCCAATGGCAAATAATTATGGGCACCCCTCCCATGGTTTTCAGTATCACCTTTATGCTGATGATTCCCATATCTACCCCTTCACGCCAGAAATTTCAGCAGGAATCCAAGCCCAAGTATCAGCCTGCCTGTCTGACATTGCTGCCTCAATGTCCCACCATTATCTGAAACTAAACATGGCCAAGACTGAGCTTCTTATCTTTCCCCCTAAACCCACCTCTCCTCTTCCCCCATTCTTTATCTCTGTGGATAACAATCTCATCCTCCCTGTCTCATCAGCTCATAACCTTGGGGTCATCTTTGACTCTTCTCTCTTTCTCTGCACATATCCAACAAACTGCTAAACCCTGTCATTTCTTACTCTACATCACCAAACTTCATCCCTTCCTTTCTGAACACACTACCAAAACCCTTATCCACACTCTTATCACCTCTCACTTAGACTACTGCAACTTCTCACCAGTCTCCTACTAAGCCATCTCACTCCCCTTCAATCTGTTCAAAATTCTGCTGTACAACTTATATTCCACCAGTGTCACTATGCTCATAATAGCCCTCTCCTCAAGTGAATTCATTGGCTCCCTATCCATTTCCACATATAATTCAAGCTTGTCTTATTGATTTACAAGTGCATTCACTCTGCAGCTCCTCAGTATCTCTCCAATCTTATCTCTCCCTACAATTCTCCCGGGAACTCCATTCATCACATGAATCTCTCTTATCTGTACCCTTCTCCTCCACCACCAACTCCAGACTCTGTTATTTTTTTTATCTTGCTGCATCATATGCCTGGATTTGACTTCCTGAATCAGTATGTCAAGCTCCATCTCTGGCCGTCTTCAAATCTAGGCTAAAAGCCCACCTTTTTGAAGCTGCTTTTAACTCCTAACTCCTATTCACTTGTTTAGTACCCATGTCTGTTTTATCATTCCCACCTTAAGTAATTCCCTTATCCCTTATTTGTCCTGTTTGGCTGTCTTAATTAAATTGTAAGTTCTGTCGGGCATGGACTGTCTCTTACATGTTCAGTGTACAGCACTTCCTATATCTATTAACTCTATAGAAATATTAAGCAGTAGTGGTAGTATATTTGACTGCAAACCTCTCACCCCACAATGGGAGCCTAGGGCTCTGACTCTCGCCGCTCACATGATCAGTCTCAACGATGTAAGCACGCTGATCTGAAAACCAGTTCTCAGCCTCCTATATCTTCTTGCTCTCTGTGTTTGTTTGAGGGGGTAATGGCATGCACCTTGGGCCCACACTGCTGTAAATTTACATCACGCTATCCCCAACCACTTGGGATGGGCATTGTTGACTTTATCGTAAGGAAAATGACTGCCCATGGGCTAGCACTTTTTAGCATCTTTTTCGACTATTGCTCCATTTCTTTTCTGCCTCAGAAGGCTTGCACAATGCCTTGCAGGGCCTGCCAATTTCAGTATTCATAGGGACCTGTCATAGCATCCATTCCAGACTTCCCCCAGCACCTTAGGTACATTGTCTCACTCTGATTTTGCTCCTTATGGACTCCCCTTGTGGTAAAGAATCAATTCCAGTAGGTTTATTAAATTGCAAATCCCTGCATTCTAAAACAGAGCTAATTTGCGATCTCATCCTTTGCTCAGGTTTCAAGATATTCTGCCTAATGAGGACATGGATCAAATCAGTGAGGAGAGCTATCTCTTTAATTGCCTTCCAGACAGTTATGATGTTATATCCCTGGCTTTACCTACAAGAAATGGTGGCAGTCTTGCCATTATCTACCCATTGGATTTACAAAGTAGTTGAAATGTCTCTCTGTTCCTTATTCAGAAGCACTAACTGTTCTCATTCACGCCCCTACTCCTTTAGTTCTCCTCTTATGCTTCTGTCCCCCATCTTTACCCCAGGTGCATTGGGATACCTGTTTTCATGCTGCAGCAGAAACCACTATTCGCTATCTAAGCATTCTTATTCTCAGGGATTTCAATACACATATTGATATCTCAACTCATCCCCACTCAAGCATATTTTTATCAACTCTCTCAGATCTCAACCTCCGTCAGTAGGTTACCTTCCCTATCCACAAAGATGGTCATATATTAAACCTGGTCATCTTGCAGTGTGAGTTCTCTCTTTCCCCCTCTGCTTTCTCCTTCATCCAAATTCCCTGGTCTGATCATTTAACCATTCATTTCTCCATTTCACTCTCCCTCCCTCGATGTTCTCAAAAACCCCACCCCAGTCTAGATTCCTTGCCCAATTGACCCTCATAGTATTTCCACTTCTCTTTTTTCTTTCCCCCCAGACTTTGACTCCCTCAGTCTTGATAATATGTTTGATAGCCTTCACTCAGTACTATCCTCTGCTCTAAACCAGATTGTCCTTTTGGAATCACAGGTTCTTCTATTACCACCTCCCATTTCTCTCTATCTCTTTCCCCATGCTCCCTTCAGGTTTTTCTCTGTCTCCCTTCCTTTCCTGCAACATTTTCTATCTCCCATCCTCCTTAAATTCATCTCTATCTCCCCCCCCCCTTATGTTCCCTCACCATGTTTACACAGTTTCCTTGCCATCTACTCTTCCCCCATCAGGATTATTTCTATCTCCCTCTGACCTTGGCTTCCTATCTAAGTCTCCCTTTCTTCCATTTATGTTCTTCTCTATCAATCTCCTCCCTCCATCCCCCCAGATTCTTCCCTGTCTTTCATTGTCTTTAGATTCCTCTCTGCCAATCCAATGTCATGTTCTTTCCATTTCCACTCCTGTCCTATAATCATGTGTCCAAAAAGCCAAGAGTAGCCTGAAGGACAGGAGGGGAAATAGAAAGAACTAACGTTCCCTGATATGTGATAGCCTCACAGAGTAATTTTCTCTCTGCTGGCATATTTGCCTCTATCCCTGTGAAAGCTGTGAAGCAAGAGTACTTACATAAAATGTCTTCTCTATTAGTTTTGCATTAAACTTTTTATTGTTCAATCGAAAAATAATATACAGCCATATGGCTACACGGACAGCATATAATATACATAGCAAAACAATTCATATAAACATATTTAACTATATATTATAATACACTGACATATTCAAATGAACCAATTTTCCAATGAAAATAAATCCTGGAGTTCCTCTACACTTAGAACTCATAATAACATCAATTGCAATTACCTAAAAAATTATGCCACCATGGAGGAATTGCCCAGGTTGATCCGGAGGACTGTGCAAGCAGTGTGGCCACACAGGGTACAAGGGAGACATAGGTGCAAAAATCATTCCCTAAACATTGTCTCCCTTGCTTAGCTGTGATGCAATAGGCAAGGCAGGGCAGGAGTGCTAGAGGGGGTGTCACACAGGGCACGAATAGGACCCAGGATGCTTTTGGTGTTGCCTAATGGTTATAGCAGCTGGCTGTGAACCAGTAAAACCCAATAGAAATCCCACTGTGGCTCCTGATTTAATCATCCATTGCATGAGGTATAAACATATATTGTAAGCCCTCAGGAGGCAGGGAAATACCTATTGTATGTAATGTAAATCACCTTCAGCTGCAGCTGAAAATGGTGTGAGCTAAGGTCAGAATTTCTTCTCCTTCTTTCCATTATGAAAGTATACTAGATTTTAGTCAGAAGAAATGAAAGGCAATAAAAGGAAATAAGAAAAGCAGTTCCTTAATCATATTTGCAAAGGAATGAGATGTACCAAAAAGTAGAAAAACTTTTATCTCCTTTAAAGTCTACTTCAAACAAGAGTCTATAAAATTTGACCAAGGAGTCTCTCTTGGTCACCATAAATTTTCCATATAATATAGAGACCATATCTTTTTGTAAAGGTAAATCTCCCTCCACCCACCCCAAGGGACCTCTTCTTTTTTCAGTTTACTGCAATTTCATGAGCCACTTATTCACCTTTTGAGGGACCTTCTCCAGTAGAGCACTTAACAACATTCCCTTTGTATCACTGGTTTCCGAGATCCCCATCATCCACTGGAGAAGGTCACTCGTGTCCTCATAATACATCACCATTTAAGGGCAGGTTCACCAAATATGGAACATAACCTCCTAACATCTATATGGCCACCAACAGCCAGTGACTGTACCCAGATAGAACTTATTCAACTTATAAAGTGTTAAATACCATCAAATGTAGATTTTATAGCCATTTTCTATCAGAGAAGCTGAAATTAAAGTTTTACCGATTATCCACTGGAATCTATAAAGCTCTATTTAAGTTGCATGTATAAATCCAGCCATATTCTGGATTTTTATGCACACCTTAATTAGCTAACAAGCCAATCAGCACTGATAATTGCAATTAACAAGCAATTATTGACACTAATTGGTATTAATTAGAATTTACGTGCACACTAATTTGGTTAATTGAAAAAAATGTTTGCATTCACTGAGATCGTTTTACTAAGCTGCGGTACGCAATAACGTGCTTACCGCGTGAGAAAATGCACTACCACAGGGCACAATCAGGCATCATAAAGTAGTTATAGCATCTATGCACGTTTCCCACTCACTAAAAAATACTTTTTTAACTTTGAGGGTTTGTTTGGAGAAGTGGAGACAGTGCCGTAGCGAGGGTGGCTGACACCCAGGGTGGTTCGCCTCTGCGCACCCTCCCCCCCCCCCCCCGGGTGCAGCATGGCGCACCCCCCCTCGGCGCACGCACACACCCCCGGCGTGCATTCTTACCAAGGAGGGTGGGCGGGAGGGCCGCTCCGCCCCGAGTGCACGTCGCTGGGAGCTGCGTCGGCTCCGCTGGTTCCCTGCTCTCTCTGCCCCGGAACAGGAAGTAACCTGTTCCGGGGCAAAGAAAGCAGTGAACCAGCGGAGCCGACACCTCCCCAGCGGCATGCACCCGGGGCGGACCGCCCCACCGCCCCCCCTCCTATGCCACTGAGTGGAGAATAGGCGTACCTACTGCTAATCAGTTAGCCCAGCTACATTGCCGTGCACCAACCAATTAGTGCATGGATGGCACGAGAGTCCGTCCCACCTTCAAAATAGGTGTCAGTAAGGGCTCATGTGCTAATGGGGAAATTAGAGCGTGGCCATTAATGGAAGAAATAGGAAACGCAGCCGTTTTACAGCCACTCTAATAGTGGACTCAGCGCACAGAGAAACCGACGCACTAGTCACAGTGCAGACCACCTTTTAAAGCAGCTTAGTAAAAGGGTTCCATAGTGTTTTACCATTTGCATAAAAACAAATGAACATACCTAATGGTTTTTTCTTTTCTATCTTGTAAACAATTGTTTATGGACCTTTCTTCTACAAACATATTCAAACCCGTTTTAATCCCAGCTCCATTAGACGCCTTGACACATTCCACAATTTTTACTAAGGTGCGCTAACGGATTAGCGTACTCTAAATGCTAAGATGCCCATTATATCTGTTGGGTATCTTTGAATTTAGCTCATGCTAATTGTTAGTGTGCGCTAAATCCATTAGCATGCCTTAGTAAAAGGACCCCTTAGATAGTGAGGGTAGAAAGCAAAATAACCACATATAGAGCTACACAGTAACACAATAATACAGTAAATGATAGCAGATATCAAGCCTGCACAGGCCATCCACTCAGCCCAACAAAGTAGCCAAAATCACACCTGCCACTTACTATTTGAATGAGTAATATAAGCATTCCCTTTAATCCCATTTATGGTTTTATAAACTTTTATCATGTCCTCTCTGTTATCTCTTTTCCAAACTGAAAAGTCCAAACCTGGTTAGCCTTTCATCATAGGAAAGCTATATCACTACCTTTATCATTTTGGTTGGCTTTCTTTGTACTCTTTCTAATTTCTCTTTTTTGAGACGAGGACAAACAGAACTGCACACAGCTCTCAAAGTATGGTCACATGAGGATGGGACTTGATATACTGCCTTTCTGTGGTTACAATCAAAGTGGTTTGCATATTATAGGCAGGCACTTATTTTGTACCTGGGGCAATAGAGGGTTGTGACTTGCTGAGAGTCACAAAGAGCTGCAGTGGGAATCAAACCTAGTTCCCCAGATTCTCAAGCTGCTGCCCTGACCACTAGGCTGCTCCTCAACACCATAAATCTATACAGGATATCCTATAAGGTGTAATTCCTGTATTTGAAAAAGAGCTGAGGAAGCAGATAAAGTTGCAGAGATGTGAGAAAGGAGGTTTTCTAAATCCTATGAACGCTACTAGCTGAAGGAGGGTGTTGGAGAATAAAAGCCAAGGTTAGAAAGCCTAAAGAAAACATAAAGCATTTCATTAGTACTGTTATCTGAGTAGGAGGGCTAGTGCTGGGCAAAATGCCTGAGGAGAAGCAGGAGGGGTTTCCAAAGTGCTATTGTAGGAGGATTAATCAAGGCTTCAGCAAAGAACCTAGGGAAAACTTGGAAAACACCAATAGTGCTATTAGTGTGTACAGAAGCCAAGGTCTGGACAAAGAGCCTGTGGGAAACCTAAAAGAGCCTCAATAGTACAGGTTAAAGAGTTTGAAAAAGTATTCTTGAAGTTACCTCGGGTGCTGAGAGTCTGATACATCCTGCTGGCAAGGACTATTGTGAATATTGTATCCAGCTTGAATGGAATTCATGTTTGAAGAATGGCGAAAGTACTGGATCCTGTTTACACCCTATTTGATGAATTTTATTACTAAAGCATCTGAGTTGGGAGCAGAACAACGGTGTGGTCTGCATTTCTAGGAGAGAACAAGATGACATACAGCTTTGCCTTGAGGACTGTATACATTTATTTTCTCTGCCACCTGTGTTCCAGAATACCACCTGCTTGACCAAATATACAAAGAACTCACTTAGCTATTTCAGAAACCCTGTAATGCAAAGGACACATAGAATATGAATACAGTGTTAACATTAAAACCACAATAAAAAAAACTTTACTATTCAGGACTTCACCAGTAGTAGATATTAAAAAAACAAATCACATAAATTTTATGAGACCCAGTTTCCTTCTTTCATATAGAAATTTGCATGTGGTTATGACTAACTAATGGCAGGATAACCTTCAAAATACTCAGTGTCAACCAATGGCAGAGCAGTTTTTAAAGTGCTCACTGAAAGCTCAGTGTTCTCTGACCTTTCTGAGATTACAACCAAACTGAACTATTTCCTTCCAGAAAAGTAAGGTTAGCAATTCAAAATGTAGGGGATATCAGGAGCGCATTAAAAGTTTACACCAGGTGTCATTGAGTGTGTCAGATGTTTGATGAAAGCCAAATGAACGATACAAAACTTACTATTAGGGGAGGACATTATTTTCAGGAAGGGGAGGAGACAGACAGTTATAATGATTTTAAGAGGTCAATTTCCCTACAGAAACAATAGAAATAAAACAAAATAAAACATGGAAAAGAAAATAAGATGATACCTTTTTTATTAAACATAACTTAATACATTTCTTGATTAGCTTTCGAAGGTTGCCCTTCTTTGTCAGATCGGAAATAAGCAAATGTTGGTAGAGGACAGTATATATAAGTGAAACATCAAAGCATTTAAGTGGCAGTCTAACAGGATGGGGGTGGATAGGTGAGAGACAGGGAGATATGCTTTGTTTGTCACCCTCCTGTCTCCATGCATATCTCCCTGTCTCTCACCTATCCACCTCCATCCTGTTAGACTGCCACTGAAATGCTTTGATGTTTCACTTATATATATACTGTCATCTACCAACATTTGCTTATTTCCGATCTGACGAAGAAGGGCAACCTTCGAAATCTAATCAAGAAATGTATTATATCCAATAAAAAGGTATCATCTTATTTTCTTTTCCATGTCTTATTTTGTTTTATTTCTATTGATTACCTTTAAAAGTGGACTAGCACGGCTACCACACCTCCCTACAGAAACACAATTAAAAATAGCCCTACCTGTAGCAATAAGGCCATCCTTAATTTGAAGACGATCTCAAGCATGATCTATTGATGAATGTTATGGCAGTGTAGGAACTCAATCCTTTAGTCACAGGTTTGTTCATATTAAGTACACTTTAAGTTATGCCATGAAGGAAAGAACAGGAAAAACCAGGATTTCCTTCTTTTTCCTTCATCTAATTTTTTTCTACTTTACACAAAGACTGTCAGTAGGTTTCTGGACCACATATTTTAACTGTGGTTTTAATCAGTGGCCAGCTCTTCCTTGCACATGATGTTGACTTTTTTTTTTCTTTTTTTCTTGAGGTATCCCTTTAGAAAGCATTTTTCAGCAAGACAGTGGGTTTGTAAGACCTTTGAGTACTTTGGTGCCCAAGGGTCTTCAAAGCTAATTTAAAAAAGGGGGCATTACACAAGGAGTCCATAGACTGTGAATTTGTTTATACTGTGGGTAAGATCAGCATGGAAAAGTGAGCACTATGATCTGAAAATCAAATCCCTGTAAGCACATTCCTTTTCCCGACCTACCCCATCACCACCACCAGGAATGTAGACACAAAACCAGTGTCCTCAACAAAATCAGGAATCCCAACAGCAGATGATCTTGCTAACTACTTCAAAGGCAAAATTGTTGATCTACACAAAAATATGTCACAGGACTACATCAACCTTGATACCTTCCTTAATGAGCTAGACCCATGATTAGAAGAATACCCAGCCGACCGAGCTTGGACAAATTTCACCCAGATCACACAAGAAACAATAGCACTAGCAATCAATAAGATCTCAACAGCCTACTGTCAATTGGACACCTGCCCAAATTATCTAATGACCCCCCCCACCCCGCTCGATTCATCACTGAACTTACCTCCCACCTCAACTTCTTGTTCCAGCATGGCATTTTCCCCAAAGATAAAGGTAATATATTACTCACACCATTACCAAAAGACACCAAAAAGAAAACTAACGATATCACCAACTACTGATCTGTGGCATCTGTCCCACTTACAACCAAACTGATGGAAAGCATTGTAGCTAAACAACTTACTGAATACGTCAACAATTTCTCAATCCTTCATGAATCACAGTCGGGCTTCAGATCTCTCCACAGTATGGAAACTGTCCTGGTAACTCTCCTAGCCAAGTTCAAAAAGGAAATCGCACATTTGATATGGTTGACCACTATATATACTATTAAGAATACTTGACAAGATAGGCATAGGAGGGAATATACTCAAATGGATCGAGGGTTTCCTAACCATGAGATCTTGTTAAGTAAAAGCAAACTCAAACATATCACCATCATGGAATACCGATTGCGGAGTACCCCAGGGTTCACCTCTCTCACCCATATTAATCTGATGATGATCCCCCTTGTTCATGCCCTATACAAGCATAATCTTAACCCTTTTCTGTATGTGGATGATGTCACCATTTACATATCGTTCAACTCTAATCCAACAGAAATCACTGTTGCAATAAAGACTAGTTTAAGCTTAATGGATGCCCGGGCATCGGCATTCAAACTCAACAAGGAAAAAGCTCACTGCCTTATTCTCTCACCACAAAACAAACCTCCCTTCATCCATAAAAACCCCGGAACATACTCTCCCAATATTGGACAAACTGAAGATCCTTGGAATTACTATTGACACCAACCTAACCCTGGAGAGCCAAGCCTCTGCCACCATGAAGAAAATGCTCCATGCAATGTGGAAACTCAAACTGATCAAACAATTTTTCCCAAGGGAAACGTTCCGTAACATAATTCAAACAATGGTACTATCACATGTTGACTACTGTAACGTCGTATATGTGGGATGCAAAGAACAGATCTTAAGGAAATTCCAGATCACGCAGAACACGGCAGCTATACTCATTTTCGGAAAGACAAGATTTGAAAATGCTAAACCCCTACGCGAAATACTGCACTGGCTACCAGTCAAGGAATGAATAGCCTTCAAAATTTGCACTCTGGTCCACAAAATAATCCATGGTCTGGCCCCAACCTACATGACCAAACTTATTGACTTACCAACTAGAAACATTATCGAATCATCAAGAACGTTTCTAAACCTGCATTACCCAAACTGTAAAGGACTAAAATACAAATCAACATATGCATCCAGCTTTTCCTACATTTGCACCAGCTCTGAAACGCTTTACCTAGAAACATTAGAACTGTGAACACCCATCTAAAACTTCAAAAAGACCTCAAGACTCACCTCTTCTGGAAAGCCTACCCAGCAGACCCAAACTAATTCATGAACAATGCATCACATCTTTCGATCTAAGAAATGAACAGTACCCCTTCCACATAATCCTATTACTTCAAACTGTACTAATTTTACCACTCCAGTTATAAATAAGTGTACTTCTACCCTTATCCTACTCTGTATTGCTCACTAGAAGCTGTAGTCCCATCCCCTGAGACTTATCAGCCTCATTGGGATTACTTCTCTCTATATGCTACTATATATTCATCCCAGAGTTGTATTCTCTTTTCTGGAACCTTATCAGCTTCCTTGCACCTACTGTTACTCTGTTTTCCACTCTGTATATATTCCCGGAGTTGGTACTCTCCTCTCTGGAACCTGTAAGCCACATTGAGCCTACTGCTATGCGGTAAAATGTGGTATACAAATGTAATAAATAAATAAATAAAAATAGGGCAGCCCAGATTTCTTCCAGTATTATTTCTCTTCCTTCTTAGTTACCTGTTGGGTAGTTTATAGTTTATTAAAGGCAGAAAAAGTCAGATAAGAAACTGCTTGAATATTCATTGAAATTATGATTTGAAATATATTTTTTAAAACAACACTAAATTTGCTCCTTAGGTAGATCAGGGCCCCTCCCTCTGCCCAGCAAATAGCTCGGGGGGGGGGGGGGAACGAACTACTCCTACTCTTTTTTTGGCTGTAGAACTAAAAATGATTTGCAAAAAAACCTGGAGATTGAACCTCTCCATGTAACAAATCAAATCTTTGCGCTGGAGGAAGAATAAGATCGTACACACATGAACTGTTGGTTGCCCAGTGAGAAAGTTGGGCAGAAGCCTCACTGCAGAATATGGTATTGATACTCTCTGCCAAAGAGGCCCTAAGTTGGTTTTATGCAAAGGGACAAAATTGCCCAGAAGCTTCAGTGTATATCGTGCTATCTATCCTCTTCAGTGATGAGAAATCAAGCTGGCTACCAGTGAAGTGATGAAATCATTCTAAGGCCTCAATGCTAATTCTGTGATGTTATTGAGGTCCTGGTCTGGGATACCTCGGCCTCAAGCTACAGCAAGTATCAAGGATATGAAAGTATTTCTGGCCTAGAAACCTTCAAGGAAGTTGAATTGGCACTAAATTTCAGTCCTGTGCAACCCACCTTGTGGACCACTGTGCAGGGAAGTGGGTATTTGGCTTAGAAAGAAGGGAACCAGACAAAGAGCAGAGTCAGCCAATCTCTGTAGAGAAGGACTTCTTTCTTGATATCAGCAATCTGTGAATACCTCTCTGTTATGCATGCTATATTTGGACTTTAACAAGAGAGTCCCTATGAAAGCAAAGGGTCATGAAGGTGCGGAAAATGGAAGAGTAAAGGTCATGCTGACATCCAAGGAAAATAGGCAGATGGAATGAGGGCCTGAGTTATGGAATTTTCTCCCACACTGAAGACAGAAGTGAACCGCAGAATCTATTAACATAATTTTATTACTTTTTTAAAGAAAAAAATAACGAGGCCTTTTACTAAGCCATGTAAGCATCTACGAGCACCCAATGCATGCCAAAATGGCGTTACCGCCCAGCTACCATGTTGCTCTTGCAGTAATTTCATTTTTGGTGTGCATCCGATAGGAGCGTCCGAAAAATAATTTGTATTTTCGGATGCGTGTATTGGACGTGCGCCAAGTGGCATTTGATGTACATAGGCCATTACCACCCGGTTACCACATGAGACTTTACCACTAGGTAAATGGCTGGCGGTACGGTCTCAGACCCAAAATGGATGAGCGGCAATTTTCATTTTGCCGCACATCCATTTTCGACAAAAAATTTTAAAAGGCATTTTTTACCAGTGCGCTGAAAAATGATTCTGTGCGTGCTCAAAACATATGTCCACACTATTGCAGGCCATTTTTCAGCACGCCTTTGTAAAAGGGACCCAAAGAGAATAAAAATGGAGTGGAGGAGTGGCTTAGTGGTTAGAGCACATCAAGGAAATGGGGTGGAGAGAGCCCAATATCAAGATATTGGGCTCTCTCCACCCCATTTCCTTGTTGTGTTCGATTGCTGTGGAGAGCGTGAACCCTGCTTTGCCTTTCTATTAGTGGTTAAAGCACCAGTCTTGCAATCCAGAGATGGTTGGTTCAAACCCCACTGCTGCTCCTTGTGATCTTGGGCAAGTCACTTAACCCTCCAGTGCCTCAGGTACAAACTTAGATTGTGAGCCCTCCTGGGACAGAGAAATTTCCAGAGTACCTGAATGTAACTCACCTTGAACTACTACTGAAAAAGGTGTGAGCAAAACTAAATAATAAAGAAAGAAAATGACAAAGAACAATGCCAAAGAAATACAGAGGTAAAAATCTCTCAGAAGAGCTTTGTTTCTGCATATGTTCAACAGAGCAAGAAAAAACAAATCAAAACTGAGGAGCAGAGCAGGGGCTTTGGGTGACTGCTTAAGTTGATGCGGTTTTAAAAACTTTTTTGCTGCAATGTAGCAGAAGGCTGTCTCCAAGACCAATTTGGCTGCTGGAACTGCAGTTCCACTGTATGTGTTATTTGATGGACCACAAAAGAAGCACAAAATTCTGCTCTGGGTATCTAGACTCATAAAATAAATTCCAATGTTAAAAAAGTTAAAAGGACCACTTAGCTATCAAAAGGGACATGAAGGCTTACATATGCTGAGAGATTTCCAAAATAAAATAGAAAAAAGATATTTGAGGAGAAATGTAATTATATTATCTAAATATATCAATGAACTCTCTAATAAAGCCATATATAATTGTTTACCCCAGGAGTAATAAATAAAGGGCACATCTGTTACATCCTTCAGTGGAATGGATATTTGCACTGAAAAGGTAGTACATTTATGGGAACATTTTACTAGCAGAGACAATCACAGCTACAGCACTACATCGCTTTAAAAATAAACTGTGCACTTTTTTAGATATATTGATGTCACTGATTACATAGCTACCATCTAGGACAGGGGTTCTCAACCCCTCAGAATGCAATCAGCCAGTCAGGTTTTCAGGATAGCCACAATGAATATGCATGATGCAAAGAAGGAGTGTATGCAAATGTATCTCGTGCATATTCATTGACTAAATAACCAAGTAAACTAATTCTTTAAAGAATTAGTTTACCCATTTATTTAGGGGGTCTTTTACTAAGGTGCACTAGCGTTTTTAGCTCACGCTAGAAATCAGCTGGCGCTAAATGCTGAACCTCCTATTATATTCCTATGGACATCTCAGCGTTTAGCGCCAGCTGATTTCTAGCGTGACCTAAAAACGCTAGCGCCCGTTAGTAAAAGACCACCTTAGTAGTTTACCAGAAGCCTTGTTAATAAGCTGCACTATAGGTATGCTAACGTTTTTAGCACATGGTAAAACAGGGCCCCAGGTGTTTATTTTGTGCTCCTGCGCTTTAATTTTTATACATATTCATTGTGGATATCCTGAAAACCTGACTGTCTGGGTGTGTCCTAACACCTGAATTAAGAATCACTGCTCTATGGAAAGATAACAAGCCACATATTTAAACCAATCTACATATTAAGAGTGAGGAAAGAATTTTTTTTCATTGATACAAAATTGACAATAGGTACATACAGCTTTTTTTTCCTTTCCCTAAATCAGTGCTTCTGAACTCTCTCCTGGAGACACATCTAGCCAATCAGGTTTTCAGGATTTCCACAATGAGTATGCAACAGATAGGCTTGCATGCATTTGGTCTTCAATATGTGCAAATTTATTCCATGCATATTCATTGTGATAATCCTGAAAACTCGAGTAGCTAAGTGTACCTCCAGAAGAGGATTGAGAAGCACTGCACCAAAATACTGTGAAGAGGAAGGGTGAATAATTTCAGTCCCTGAGGGTCGTGGCAGGTCAAGTTTTCAGAATACCCTTAATGAATATGCATAAGACAGACTCACATACAACAGAGATAGTATGCATGCAGATCAATTTGTTAAATATTTATTAGGCATATCCTGAAAAGCTGACCTGTTTGTAGGCCTTGAGGACTGAAATTGTACAACTCTGATGTTGAGAGTGCTGTGGAAGAATCAGGATGGGAAGGAACTTGGAATACATCTGGTCTTCTTTCAGCCAACAGACTATGGAGTTGATTTACTAAAGGTTTTCTCCTATTATCCCCCTATATATGGCGTCCCAAATTGGAGGCCGATCCAAGATGTGTGCCCAATTAGTGCTAATAATTGGGATCCTAAAGCATGCAACCCAAAAGAGGGCATGGCCATGGGAGGTGCATGGGTGGGCCAGGGCGTTCCTAAAATTTGTGTTATAGAATACTGGGGATATTTTTTGGCACCAATTTTTATTGTTGAAAGCCATTTATAGAATTTCCTCCTTTGTGTCTATGGCTAAATGCTTAGTACTTAGGTCACGATGTTTTCAATGAACTGATACTGTTTCTTAACCTAACACTTGCAGAATAATTGCAATCCATTATCATGTGCATTTCACAAACAAAAGAGGTTATAATATCATAAATGTTTGCCGTCCAAAGACTGTAGATTTGTATCTTAATTTTAGATTCTGGCTTTTGATTTGAAGACTAACAAGGTCACCTGTTTTTTTTTTGCATAGACTTCTCTTTGCACGTCCTTCATAGCCCTGCTGGATGTCCTATCTGCATTTAAAATTCAGTACCCCTCTAGTGTTTTCCCTTTAGCTTTCCACTCAGCAACTTGCCATTCTAATCTTTGACTTGGGAAGCATATCAGGCCTCAAAATGTCAGTCCTTTTTAGCAGATGGTATTTTAATGCATTTGGCTGGATAGTGAATGATCTGCTGGTTGGTCAAATTTTAGTGCTGATTTCTGACTCCAAGAATTCTTCACAATTACCACTTGTTAAAATTATTGAATTTGTGCTTTTATGTCACAGTGGCATTCATTCAGCTCCTCTTAGGGCTACTGACAAAACGTAACTGTTTATACTTTCAATTCAAACTTATCTTTCAACACGTGAACAGAGTTTGCAATGCATCTCTTTCCTACCTTCCATTCTTGTGCCACTATCTTCCTTGATCTGACCATCTGCCCTGGCTTGGCAGCACAAGTGGATGCAATTTTCTGGGGGGTTTCTATTTTCTCCACTATAAATATGGTTATGTTTCTCCCTTCATTTGTCCAAATTTATCAGCTTTAATTTGATAGCATTTATGTGAAGGCTGCAATTTCCCCAGCATTAGTCATATTGCACATTAAAGATAATCAACTACTCCTTACACATTTTGAAAACCCAGTGGTGTTTTTTATTTTGTATCACTTGCAATAAGCCCTAAGATCCCACTCTAGAAGATGCTACCTGATCTGAACTCTGTTTTCTTGAATAAAGTTTGGTGATCTCTTTATTTGTTAAATATCACTCAATGTTATGCTAGTAACATTGTCCACCTGGTTGACTGAGCATTCTGGGCATTACATTACAAAAACAGCAAGACAGCACTAGCCAGCTCTGTATGAAGCTATAATTGTGTCCTGTGAGATGCACAAACCTGGTGCTGCCCCTCCCCTCATATTATGAGATATCAGATTTTATCACTTATATGTTCAGGATATAATCAAATAGTATTTCTAACTTCACATAAGCCTATCGGCTAAAACAGCCATGTAAAAACGCTGTTAGGTAGCAGCCTGCAAAGAGCATAGATGTTGTCTTAATACAAAATCTAGCTGATATTTAATTTAGTACAGTAATGATACCAGTGTAATTAGCCCAGGTTAATGATCATTATCCTAGAGTACTGATGATTGCCCCTGGGTAATGACCATGGGATCATTATTCGACCTCAGGGTGATAATTACTATTCCAGTTAGGGTCAACAATCCCTACCACACGATCATTATTCTACCATAAAGTAATAATCATTATTCTAACCTAGTAACCATGAAACAAGGTAATAACCAGTATCCCAGTCTAATTGTCCCTACTTTGGAATCACTACCCTATCCAATATGCACCAATATGCAGTCAGGCCCATTTCAACCATATATGGGGCCCTGGGCAAACGTCTGTGGCATTATCACATTTGTTCTGAGTTATATGCACTCCTTCCCCTCATCCATTATCCCCTTATAATACTGATTGCAACCTGGGTCCCCTTATTGTGTTCTCCCTTTTCTTTACCCCTTGACCTATTGATACTTTGTAAACTGCTTAAATATTTTTACTATTTTCAGTATAGTAAATAAAGATGAAGGATGAATGACCTGCCTTTATGTACGTATGTATGTATGTATGTATGTATGTTTTGTTGTTGTTTTTTTTATTTTCAGAGTGCCCGTCCTTGAAATTATGCATCCAGTACATGGACCACCTCCCAAGGCACAATCATCTTTAAAGTTTTTGCTTTGACAATTCCAACATCATAGGATACAGGAAAACCCAATCTAAAAGTGCCAAACAGCCAGGACAAATATATCATGGAGCATTAATGCCCAAATTCTATATATGGCACCTAGAGTTACGTGCATTAAATTGGGAGCATGCTCAATTTAACGTGCATAACTTAATTGAATAACGAACCAATCAGCATTGATAACTGGTGATAACAACCAGTTATCAGCACTAATTGGCCCTAATTAGGATTTACATGCATATTGTATTCTATAATGATCTGTGTGTACATCCTAATGCATGTAACTATTTGGGAAAATCCCATATAATACTAAACTCTTAGAAGAGATACAAAACTCAAATAACTAAATAGCTCTTCCAATCACTTGATGACATACACAGAGATAATGGGGCACAACAAAAACCGTTGAATAAATACTAATAGTGAAAAAGTAGACCCTCGGTATCAATGTGGACGATTAAGGCACTCACCAGTGCTCTATGCAATGACAGCATTTGTGGGACTCCATAAAAGATCCTGCTCATTGAAACATTAATCGTCATACCTTACATCCTCAGGTTGCACTGTAACCAAAATGCAAGACCACACTCTGTGATGCATGAAGTATAAAACCAGCGCTCAACCACTGTGCCCAACCTATGTAAAGAAGCGTAAAACATGCAAAATGTTCAAAAAAGACTTATCTGCAAACACTGTCCAATATGCAGGGAACAATCCAAATATATCACAGAATAAGAAGGACTCAACGAGCCTCATTTGGCTTCTTCTTCAGGAGTCCACTGATAAACAATTTATCTACTATAAAGAGTCCCCAATCACATCCAAATTTCATGGGGGGGTTGTAACTATTTGGGGGCATGGCTAGGGGTATATTTGGGGGTATTCCTAAATGTTATGTGCGTACATATAGAATCACGCCTAACTGTAGGTGCTTACAACTAGGCCTGCTCATAGCAGGCCTAACTGCAGGCACCTACAGTTAGGTACAGTGATGCATCAAGCACAATTCTATAAAGGATGCATACCCCTTATAGAATCGTGCAAAGGGTGTTAAATTTTCAGCACTAATTGTTAGGCGCTACTTATAGAATTTGGCCCTAAGAGGGGAATTTATAAAGAAGCCACCTAGATTTAGGTGACAAGAAACGTGCTTATGTGAACACACGCATTAATGACCATTTTCTGAATATGTACTATCCTGTAAGTATATGCCAATATTCGTTGGTACATATTTTGAAGGTGGGTATGCTTATGGGCAGATTTTGGACAGAGCATGAGTAGGCCACACATTTACACATATAGATGATAAAATACTATAATCTGTGCACATTCTTTAACACGACCACTGTGACAATTGTAAATGGTCATGTTTAAAGGGACATATTTGACCTGTTATACTAGTATAAAGGATAATAGGTTAGAAGGGAGAAAAGAGCGTCTGGAGGGAGGGATGGAGAGATGCTGGGAATGTGAGTTTGGAGTAGTGGAAAGTCTGGCTTGGTGCACAAGCTGAACAGTGGAGGAGAAGGCCCCAATCTGGAGTCCAAGCAGAAGAGAAAGGGTGATCTGGACTAGTTTTCACAGATAAGAAATCAGGAGGAAGATAGAGTTTCAGGGGGATTCAGGAAGTACAGCACTATATGCTGAAAAGCAGAGTTCCCCAAGCCTGGGCCTGTTTGCATTTACTGCCTCCCATTGTATGTAAATAGACCTCATGCAAATTCATTGTGGAAATTCTGAAAACCTGAAAAGATTGTAGCCCTCAAGGGCTGAGTTCAGGGCCGGTCAAACCTGGTAAGCGGGGTAAGCACCGCAGGAGGCGCCTGCCTTCAAGGGCGCCGCTGCGGCGCAATGCTGCCAAACCGCACCGCCCTTGGGGCTTTAAATCTTTAATTTACCTCCATCCCAGCAGCCATGTAATTTGAAAGCCCTGCCCTGTTTCTAGCCTTCCCTCCCTTTGTGAGTTCATTCTGCAGAGTCCCGCCTTCTGACGTGATTTCCTCGAGGGCGGAACTCTGAGGGAACGAACTCACGAAGGGAGGGAAGGCTAGAGATGGGCAGGGCTTTGAAATGACATGGCCGCTGGTACGGAGGTAAATTAAAAAAAGACTTAAACCACGCAGGGTGGGAAGAAGAAAAAGGGGGATGTTGGGGGGAGAAGAGGGCGGGCAGGTGGCAATAAATGGGAGGGGGATAGGGGTGAAGGAGAATTGCTGGACAGGGGCAGGGTGGGAGAAGAGAGAAAGGAGATGTGGGGGGAGGGCACCAACTCATAGTCTGCAGGGGGCGCCAGTGACCCTAGGACCGGCCCTGGCTGAGTTTGTGGACCCCTTTTGAAGAGGATTCCAGAGGAAGATCCTGTATGAGTGAACAGATTGGATACCCAGCTCTAGACAGAAGGTTGCCCATCAGTAAGGAGAGCCCTGATGCATAAAAATTGAATTGGAAAACAGAACCACGGGCACAGATTTCAGAGTTGAGGATTTGCATCTTATGGGGAACAGTGGTGGTAATTCACTATACCACTATAGGTTCTACCTCAGTATAAGTGGATTTTTTGCACTAATATAAGTAAAATTTTCTTGGGCACTCCAAATAAGAACTCCATCACCCCAATATTCAGCTAGCAGCAGGCAGCGCATCATCTATCTACAGTCTGGGTTGTTTTTTTGCTTGCTTGCTTTGGATTACCAGATTGAAATTGCCGGGGTTGTGACAATTTGGAGATGGCTGAATTCTGTGTTAATTTTGCCTTTGTCAACCATTCTATGTTATAGTCGCATAAACAAATGCATTAAAATATATTTCAAAGGCTGCATGCTTTGAAGGCAACAATCAAAACTATTGAGTTCTTTGGCAAAAGACACTTACATTAATTCCATCAGTTATCTCTAGGCCACCAGTAGGTTTTCAAAAAGCAACAATCTGCTTCATACAGAATCTCTATAGAGAAAAGGAAAGGCTTGTTTGACAGCTGCTACATTTATTATGTTCATATATGTGACTATTCAGGATTGGGGGGAGATTCTGCTCTTGGCAAGCTCTGTGTTGCTATGATTTCTCTAATATTCAGTGCATGAATCCTTCCGATAAACAATTTATCAACAAATTCTAAGACACAGAAGATTTCTCTAGGGCTGTGTTTTTAAATCAACTGCTTTGAAACCAGAATTTCAGTTGCACCAAAAACTACAAGTGCTTTGTCTTGCTAAGGGTGTCTTGGTTTGAAAGCAGAAATGGCAGCCACTTCCACAGATTTTTCTCAGAGCACTACCACAAAATCATACTCTTAAAATTGAGTAGTAAAAGTTTAAAACTCATTATTTTCTTTCATTAGAGAGATGGTACTAGAGGTTCTGGTTTATTGAACCAAACCATTCAGTCAAATTCTCGACTACTGACAATTGTGAAAAGAGAAAGGTGTTTGTCAAATTTAACACAGAAAGCAAATGCATCTTATTTTTTAAACTTTTCCTATTGTGCACAAATAGTTGCAGATATCTAAGACTTTGACATAAATAATCACAGATCAGGTCTTCCGAATACCTCAGAAAAATATATAAATGTAATTTCCAGATCATCAGTCACCCACAAAATATTAATACTGGGGTTCTTATTTACTGGCAGATAGAAAATGTCTAGTAAACTATAAGACCCTTTACACACTTCTTTTATCTTGCAAATTAACATACTGGATAATAAGTCAAGTCTCTTCACTTGAAGAAATTGACAAGGACAAACATTTACAAAAGAACAGTCTCTAGTGAAACTAGAAAATGTTTACCCTTTACTAAGGTGAATTACTTTGTAGTAGGAATTCCTAAAAACAGATATTTGTTATTTTGGGCCAGCTCCTCACTTTACTTTGCCTAGAACCTTACCATACTTTACCTACAACCTGACCATACCGGTATGTCAAGCTCCATCTCTGGCCGTCTTCAAATCTAAGCTAAAAGCCCACCTTTTTGATGCTGCTTTTAACTCCTAACCCTTGTTCACTTGTTCAGAACCCTTATTTTATCATCCTCACTTTAATATTCCCTTATCTCTTGTTTGTCCTGTTTGTCTGTCCTAATTAGATTGTAAGCTCTGTCGAGCAGGGACTGTCTCTTCATGTTCAAGTGCACAGCGCTGAGTACGTCTAGTGGCTCTTTAGAAATGATAAGTAGTAGTAGTAATAATCTCTTTCATGTAGCCTATGGTATGGGTCAACCATATACCTCAAGCTTACCCAGCAGAGTATGTTATCTTGGGTACCCCATCAGGATGAAGATCTGGCCTAGAAGTGGAGCGAGGCCTGAAATAGGAATGAGGTCTTGGACTAGAGGAAAAATGCAGGCCTAGAACAGAAGCAAAGCACAAAAATTTGCATGCTAGTCACATATTTGGGCACACATCTTTCTAGAATTGGGATGTATTTATTTATTTAGATTTTGCTCACACCTTATTCAGTAGTAGCTCAAGGTGATTTCCCTGTCCCTGGAGAGCTCACAATCTAAGTTTGTACCTGAGGCAATAGAGGATTAAGGGCCCCTTTTATTAAGCGGCGGTAAGCTCAATGCGGGCTTACTGCACGCTAAACAGGAAGTACCGCCGGGCTACCACAGTAGCTCGGCAGTACTTCCTACCCCTAGCATGCCATCATATCCGGTTCTACAAAAATATATTTATTTTTGTAGTGCCAGAGTGTACCCAGCGGTAATTGGGCAGTGCTGCTCACTGCCTGGTTACTGCCAAGTTAGCGTAGGAACCCTTACCACCACCTCAATGGGTGGCGGTAAGAGCTCCCCCCGAAATGGCCATGCGATAAGTGCTTTACCAGCTGCGCAGCCATTTCCTGCAGGAAAAAGAGTCTTCCCTTTTAGCCACTGCTGTAAAATGGAGTCTCGGCGTGCATGAAAACACGCACCGATGCCAGCTCAGGCCCCCTTTTGCCGCAGCTTAGTAAAAGGGGCCCTAAGTGAGATGCCCAAGATCACAAGGAGCAGAAGTGGGATTTTAACCAGGCACCTATGAATGTCTAGACTGATGCTCTAAACATTAGGCTACTCCTCCCTTATGTATATAAGGAATAGGCTGTCATTGGTGAAATGTCGTTGGCCGATAAGTGTGCACTAGTTTTAAAGAGTGCATACTTGTTATAATTAGTTCACACTCTTTCCCGTCAGTGTATGCATGATCTCTTTATATATGGGACCTACCGTGTACTAAAAGGGCACTGCCACAGGAAGCCTAATTTCCTGCTCAGCGCATGCTAATCCCACACTGAAAAATATTGTTTTATTTTTCAGTGTGGTAGGCATGCCCATGGGCGGAGAGTAAGTGTGCCTGCACTAATGAGGTAACGTGGTCACATTACCATGAGCTATCCAATTGGCACAGGAGTCCTTACCACCTCCTAAATGGGTGGCAGTAAGGACTCCCTTAGTAATGACTACGCTCTATTGGGGAAATTAGTGCGTAGCCATTACAAAAAAAAAAAAGAGGTGGCCATTTTAGCACCTCCCTAAAAGTGGAAAACTCACACACTGACATCAGCGCTGGCCACTTTTTAGCATGGCTTGATAAAAGGACCCCATAGTGCATATTCCTTTCCAAAGAGTACACACTCTTGAAAATCTCTATTCCAGAACAGAAAAAAAATGACACAAAAAATGTTTGGCTGATGATTCCATATAAATTGTTTAAATATTTAATGTTTTGTATTTGTTTCTCTTTACTTGATGTATATTAGTATAAATGAATACCTTTCCTATCATTATAATGTACTTCTTTTATTTCACTCTGTTTAGTATACAGCTGTCTGGTTTTGCAGATCAATCAGCTTTGTATATATAACTTATTCCCTTATCTATTATCTAGTAGGGCAATTAGCTAGCTTGTGTCTTCTTGGTCTTCTCACAGATCATAGACAGGCTTGCTTAGCCCTAGTAATGGGCCATAAACTTTAACAAGTGTCTGTTTGTTTGCTTCAAACAGGCTCTAAAACATAACACAGGGACATTTTCAGTAAAGGACAAGTATGAGTGATAAGTATTCGAGGGAAGGAGGTTACAAAGGGCAAATGATGAATATTTGAGGAAAAAATACTAAAGAAACAGAATTATGTGAAGGTGATCTTAGAGGTCAGAGTTGAAGAATACCAAATAAGTAAGAGAGAAAATATAAGGCATTAAGTGATTGGACAAAATTAAGCTTCACTATTCTGCCTAAGCACATCTTGTACTAGGTCAGAATCTGATAGCTTCCAAAGGAAGAGAGAGAGAGAGAGAGAGAGATATTTTATTTTCCTTATACTGAAATTTGGACTGATATAAATAAGAATTCAATTTTCTGTAATACTGGGATAAAAGAAATTTTTATTGTAACCATTTATTTACTCTAATAAATTTTAGCATTATTATAAAAGAGAAAAACTGAACTCTAAAGTGTTTTTCCTTTGCCAGAATGGCTTGCTTTTTTCAATCTCTTCTGTTCAGCTCCCCCCTTAGAGGCAAGAAGGGAGTGCCCTATACAACGCCTTAGCCTGTACACTGCTTTGCCCTAGTTAGGGCTCCTTTTACCAAGTGGTGGTAAAAGGAGCCCTGTGGTGTCATCAATGCATGGGTTTGCCCTGCATCGAGGACCCCTTTTACCTCCGCTGGTAAAAGCTTTTTTTTTAAGGAAGGAAATGGTCACACGGTAAGTTAAACACTTGCTGCGTAGCCATTTCCTGGGGGAGCCCTTACTGCCTCCTATTTAAGAGGTGCTAAGGGCTTCCACAGTAGCTGCCTGATTACCACCAGGGGCGCCCCTCCACTTGAAGAAAAAAAATTTGACCCACCAGAAATGGCACATGTTTGGGGCAGGAACTACCACTGGGCTCTCCCAGGATCCTGGCAGTAGAGTCGAATTTTCATAGGCTTGCCACATTTCTGTAAAAGAGCCCCTTAAAGTGGCATAGTAAGTTCTGAATAAATAATATGTTTAGGGCAAATTTAGAGAAATAAAGAAGGAAAAAAACAAGATGAGAAGTAACAATCACAAGGCATCTCAGGTTTGCATTTTCCTTTACTATATTTTCACAAAATTTCTTAAAGGCTGAATCAGCATTGTTAACAAAATAAGGGTACTGGTCATAGATGCACTATTAACACTTCCTATGAAAATACATATAATTGATCTCTTTTGTTTCAGAGCTTATGTACACTTGTAATGTTCAGTTGTTCACCTCCAGGATATAACAATAGCAAGCTACATACATGAAAGAAATGTTCACTTCTATATAATAATGATGTATTACAAAAAAATACCTTTTAGACTGCGTTCACAGAGATCTGGGTTTCATGAACAGGAGGACTGAACATACATAGAAGTCCTACGAAAGATCAAACATTTATAGATTAAATAAAATATTGTTGTTCTAGTGAAAAATGAAGAGATTCATGATCATTCAAGCATATGGTAAAGTCTAACATTATAAACAAATAACTAGAATCTCTTCACAATTCAGAATCTTCTGAAAGGAACAACTGGCTCAAGCAATGAAAGCTCCTTACAAAACAGTATATGATGGTTGATCAGGAAAGTTTTATTTGCCATTTTAAGCCACTGACAGAAAACAGTGAAAAATATTAATGTCTCTCTTCTTCAAATTCCCTGCAAGGTGGAAAGCATATTATCAAAACAAATATGCTTTTTTATATACATTTAATTCAGCATGATAAATCATTTAAATAAAATGTGACTGAAATTATATTCTCAAATGGTAATCAGAGCAATGCTTACCACATGCACTCTAGCAGAGATCATTTTCATATACCTTTTCTGACTCCACATGCAATTTTCCCTTACATTAGTTACCCTTATCTTCTAACTCCGGTTATCTGTCTTATCTGTTCATAATGTTCCATCTCCACTTAACCCCATGCTGTCAGTTAAACTGTTTAAATGTATATTGTGTTGACACTTTAAAGAGCATACTATCAGGCACATTTTCGAAAGAGAAGGATGCCCATCTTTCGACACAAATTGAAAGATGGGCATCCTTCTCACAGGGTCACCCAAATTGGCATAATCAAAAGCCGATTTTGGGCGTCCCCAACTGCTTTCTGTCACGGGGACGACCAAAGTTCACGGGGGCGTATCAGAGGCATAGTGAAGGCGGGACTTGGGCATAACTAACACATGGGCGTCCTCGACCCATAATGGAAAAAAAAGGGCGTCCCTGACTAGCACTTGGACAACTTTTTACCTGGGCCTGTTTTTCTTACAACCAAGGCACAAAAAGGTGCCCAAACTGACCAGATGACCACCAAAGGGAATCAGGGATGACCTCCCCTTACTCCCCCAGTGGTCACTAACCCCCTCCCACCCTCAAAAAAACATCTTTAAAAATATTTTATGCCAGCCTCAAATGTCATACTCAGGTCCATTGCAGCAGTATGCAGGTCCCTGGAGCAGTTTTAGTGGGTGCAGTGCACTTCAGGCAGGTGGACCCAGGCCCATCCCCCCCCCCCCCCCACCTGTTACAATTGTGGTGGTAAATGTGAGCCCTCCAAAACCCACCAGAAACCCACTGTACCCACATCTAGGTGCCCCTTTCACCCATAAGGGCTATGGTAGTGGTGTACAGTTGTGGGTAGTGGGTTTGGGGGGGGGGGTTGGTAAAAATTTTTGGTAATCATATGCTCTCTATATATGATTAACTTTTAATGTTAACTTCAGATACATATGCATATATATTTTTTTTCCTTTCTTTGTCCTATTTAACAATCTTTTTTCTTTGTAGATCCATATTTGTGTATATTATTTCAATTAGGATTTGACCTGATTTTGCCACCCTTTAATATATGAGCATGTTTCCCATATCCGATATACCATATAGAGTCCCCACAAATAAACAAGAAAACATGTATGTATGTATATATATATATATATATATATATATATATATATATATATATATATATATATATATATATATAAATTTTCTGGATACACATTTTATATATATATGCCTTTATTTTAATTCCTATTCAGACCATATAGATTCATTGGTATATATCCCTCTGATCATTCTGCACATTTTTTTTTTTAAAATATTTTTGAAATTATGTCTATATATTTTTATAATGTTATATATATTTGTATATATGCTTTTATTTTAGTCTATCTCTACACTATATATATGCTGTTATAGTTTTTTTGATTTACAATTTTTTATCATTGCTGTTTTTTTGAACTTATGTTTTTAAATAGTTATTGTTTTTAGACTCCTGAGGCAGGCCTTTGGCCGAAACACAGTTTCTGTGTTGAGTCATTGAATAAAGTGGTTCTTTGAAGTCTTATCTCCCGTTCTCCTGGAGTCATTGGTCCACTTCCCACTCTCTCTGTGCAAGTCTAGGGACGACCATCTCTAAGGATGACCTAAATTTCAAGATTTGGGCGTCCCCGACCGTATTATTGAAATGAAAGATGGACCCCCTTCTTGTTTCAATAATACGGGTTTCCCCGCCCCTTTGCCAGGATGTTTTGCAAGGACCTCCTCAGCAAAACTTGGGCGTCCCTTTCGATTATGCCCCTCAAAGTCATAATGTCTACTATAGAAGTCAACCACCAGAGTGGAGAAACTAGATCCGCTAAAGGTAAAGCAGGGAAAAATAAGGAAAGTAGCGTAACCAACAAGACTCCTCCAATAAAACCCAGAAGATGGAGAAAGTGTTGTAAGCTTTATTCCATGGATAGTTAAATGGACTCAACATGGCACCGTGTTTCAGCAAACTTGCCTGCCTCAGGAGTCTAAAATGTAGAAATAAACAAGTCAACATATATTTACATAAATCAAGATACAATAAATATCAATAATTACAATTTTAAAATGATAAAAAAATATTATTAAAACAAGGAGCTTAAGAAATAAATAAAAAACAAAATATAAACATTTATTACATATAGAAGTGTATACATAATATCTATAATATGACATAAAATAATTCCCAAATATAAATTGTACCACAATGAGAGAACTAACCCGTATCAAGTTAACACAACCCATCTGCAATGGTTGTATTTTTTAAAAAATTTATCAAACATAGGTCAAGTCTAGTATGAGAAGAGACAAAGATCTCTTATCTGTCTAGTAGAATAAAATGCATTGCAAGAGACATAGTTCTCATATCTATCTAGTGATATATTATTCAATGGAAGAGACAAAGATCTCATATCTATTTAATAATGTGCGTATAGAGATGAATGAATGAACAATGTGCAGAATCAATGATGGAATACCTCGAGTGTTGTTGCAAAAAGAAAAAATAAATTTACAAAAAGTGCCATAAAGAGTGATAAGAATATGAATAAACCTGAAGAAACATGGAAATTATGTGATAAAGGTGTGTAATAAAAAATGTGCTAATTTCCAAATGTGATAACTGCCTCAGGGCCATTCATGTGAAATAAAATACCCCCCCCAAACAAAAAAAACTCAGAAAGGAAAGGTAGTGCTAATAGTGTGCAAGGGGGTGCTCAAACAACAGTGTGGAAGAGGGGCAAATGCAGAGAGATCAAGAGTATAATAGATGTGGAGGGGCATAATCGAACGCAAACGCCTATCTCCATGGGCGTTTATCTCCTAGAACAGGTCCGTGAAGGGGCGGGCCGAACCGTATTTTCAAAAAAATGGACGTGTTCGAGCTGGGCGTTTGTTTTTTTTAGCGATAATGGAAACTAAAAACGCCCAGCTCAAAAACGTCCTAATCCGAGCCATTTGGTCGTGGGAGGGTCCAGGATTGGTAGTACACTCACCCCCCTGATATGCCAGGACACCAACTGGGCACCCTAGGTCAGTGTGGTGGACTTCAGAAAAAGCTCCCACATGCATAGCTCCCTTACCACGGGTGCTGAGCTCCCAACCGCCCTCCCCCAAAACCCACTACCCACAAATGTACAACACTACCATAGCTCTTAGGGGTGAAGGGGGCACCTACATGTAGGTACAGTGGGTTTTGGAGGCCTCCCATTTACCAGCACAATTGTTACAAGTAGGGGGGGATGGGCCTGGGTTCACCTGGCTGAAGTGCACTGCGGTACCCACTAAAAGTGCTCCAGGGACCTGCATACACGCAGGCCTCTAGGACTTGTTGCTGCTGTATAACATTGGCACACCAGTTCATACCTGAAGACTAATCTCTCCGAAAACGTCCTTTATTTGAATAAGCACATTTACTCACAGTTAACTGCAGAGGTTGTGCCCCACTGGCAACGAGTCTCCCTGGTACTGAGATTAGCAGTAGGTCAGAGCTGGCAGAATGCTGTACAATGCCCTCTTTCAGCCACATTCAAGGGAAGAACTAAGTTGTCTAACGTGGCTAACACAGGAAAGGGAACTAAAACTGGCTTACAGAAATGGCCACTACCGCATGGACTACAACAGGAAACATAACAGGGCACACTCTGACCCAGTAGGCAGGGGAAAAAGCACCATGGGAGAAGAGACTACCAACTACCAACATCGTGAGACTGTAACACAAGCTAATGAAATCACAGAGCCCAATACCCTACACCCACCACAATGCAATGCTGATGTGACCCTGTAGTGCACCCGAGAGCCACATCTAACCCAGGGAAAGGCTGTGAGAGGATCAAACACATTCTGCTGTCATGGAGGTGGGTATGGCATTTGAGGCTGGCATAGAGGCTGGGAAAAAAGTTTTTAAAGTGGGGGGTTTTTTGGTGGGAGGGGGTTAGTGACCACTGGGGGAGTCCGGGGACGTCATCCCCAATTCCCTCCAGTGGTCATCTGGTCAGTTGGGGCACTTTTTTGGGAC
This sequence comes from Microcaecilia unicolor, assembly GCF_901765095.1. Lineage (NCBI taxonomy): Eukaryota > Metazoa > Chordata > Amphibia > Gymnophiona > Siphonopidae > Microcaecilia > Microcaecilia unicolor. The sequence goes on from NC_044031.1 coordinate 472,084,564, forward strand.
TTGTTCGTGAAAAAAAAGGGTCCAAAAAAAGTGACCCAAAATCACGGTAAAAACGCCTTTTTTTTTTATTATCAGCTACAGACGCCCATCTCTCCTCGGCTGATAACCATGCCCCAGTCCCGCCTCCGACATGCCCCCATCAACTTTATTTGTTTCCGCGATGGAGTACAGTTGGAAATGCCCAAAATCAGCTTTCGATTATACCGATTTCGGTGCCTTTGCGAGAAAAACGCCCATCTCCCGATTTGGGTCAAAATATAGGCGTTTTTCTCTTTCGATTATAAGCTGGATAGTATATATACAAATATTAGAAGTGCACAATGTGTATACATCATATAAAATACAATCTAGAGGAGCTAGAGAAAGCTATGGAAACACTGACATGAGATAAAATGCATTCAAGTTGATAGGGGATGGTGCTTTACACTTAAAATTCTGTAGCTCCTGGCAATTCCCCATGCCCTCCTTATCCTCTACCCCCTAAATCTGTCCACCCATATTTACACACAGGATGACATCCCCTGACATTGACTTCATCTGTGGGGATATTGGCAACCAACTCTGTCACATTTTTCTGCGTTAAATTGAAAACAAACCCTACTTGCTGAACCGACCTTTTGCCAAGCCAAACCCCCTGTCAGCCCCATGTCTCCCCCTGGCATCCCACCACTTTGCTTTCCAGACTGGGCCTGGAATCCACCACTTGATAACCCCCTTGTAGTTGATGAAAATCCTGAGGGGGGTACTCCCTGAAAAAATGGAGTCCTAGCCTGCGTCATTTCCGAAAGCCACACATCCACATCATGATAACCCCAAGCTTCAGACTTATCTCTGGCTATGCCTTTCCAGAATTCCTCCTCATAATTTGCCCAGGCCCAGTCCCCATAAGACTTATATGCCTGTAGAATAACATCCAAATATTTTAACAATCCTGGAAACAATGCCGGCTTAGCCTCCCCAAGAACACTAGAATATATATGAAAACCCAAAAGCCAATTGAATATAATTTTGGGCACTCTATTTTTTCCCTTCTTACTGTCCTCTTTGTTTTCATCTTTCTTCTTAGACCCCTTATCCTTGTCCCTTGCTAATAATGCAAAATTCGCTGACGCCATTTCTTTGAAATGACACAATCTAATGGGGCAATTTCACATAGCGTAGGCCCTTCACATGATATACAAGACTCAGTCCCTAATGTTCTAGATACTGGTGGCACTATCCTCTCACCAACTATATCCCTCATTCTTTCCTACTCAGAAGAGGTTATCAATAGAAATCAAACAAAATAAAACATGGAAAAGAAAATAAGATGATACCTTTTTTATTGGACATAACTTAATACATTTCTTGATTAGCTTTCGAAGGTTGCCCTTCTTCGTCAGATCGGAAATAAGCAAATGTGTTAGCAGATAGTATATATAAGAGAAACATCAAAGCATTACTTTGACAGTCTGACAGAGTGGGAGGGTGAGGGTATGCATGGGGACATCAAAGCATTTCATCTTATTTTCTTTTCAATGTTTTATTTTGTTTGATTTCTATTGATAACCTTTAAGAATGGACTAACACGGCTACCACACCTCTTTACTACTCAGAAGAGAAAAGAGACCCAGAGGATTCAGAAGAATCCCATGAATCTGATGGTTCCCAAACCTGGATAGGGTCTCCTAACACACCCCTCTGCTTACGTTTTTTAGTATCCAATCTTTTTACCACACAAAAACTTTCTGGCACGCAAACGCTGACCCAAATACTTATGCCCCTTACCCTCTATCAGACGTCTGCTCCTCACGCGCTGCACTCCATCCTCACCAATCAACACACCCTCCACCCTCCTTCTGCAACCCACACCAGTCAGTCATCCCACTCCCTTGATGACTCACCAGCATTTTCCGCTGACACAGCTCTCGCTTCATCCTCAACTGGATGTGTTACTCCCTGGCTAACTACACTATCCAGACTGCTAATAGTCCATGACATTCCCAACCCAGCCGCTACATCATCTTGGTATACTTCACCAGTACCCCCATCCTGCTCTACCACCATTGTTTTATTAGCTTTCCCAGACCTTGACATTTGTTCAGCCTTGCTCAAAACTTTTCCCATATCTTCACTCCTCTTCACAGTAGCTTTTTTAGCTTTGCCTTTCCCTTTTCCACTCCCGGTACTCTTTCCCTTTCCCCAGTCCTCCCTTCATCTACTCCAACTTTCTTTGGAGCCATTAATTATCACCTCCTTCAATAAAACATTTCTTTCACCTCCTAAGTTACTCTCACAACTATCACACCACCAAAGCCCAGCAGTGAATTAAATGTTTTTTAAATGCTTAACCAATCCCCAGTGCACCATGCAAAACGTTCTCTTGGCAACGAGGCAGGAACTTAAACTCCTCCTCTGTCTCTGACTAACATAAAAAATGCTTCCGGGAAGAGGGTGTACTGAATACGTTCCACTCCACATGAAAACATTAAGGAGAATCACCATTCCACACTGTAAAACCAACTCGCAAGTCACTTAACCTCACTACACTACTTGTGAATTCAACTCTTTCCTGCAGCACTCCCAGCAAGAGAGATCAGCCACAAGGAGTACATAAGTATTGTCATACTGAGACAGACCGAAGGTCCATCAAGCCCAGTATCCTGTTTCGAACAGTGGCCAATCCAGGTCACAAGTACCTAACAAGATCCCAAATCAGTATAATACATTTTATGCAAATTGACTCAGGAGACACACATGCTATCAAAACAAGGCAACCAACATTCAGACAAGGCTCTAGGTCATGCAAACTGGATGGGATTAGGGCCCACTGAATGACCTAAAGGATCTCCTTGCTCTTAAAAATTTCTCTTTCTTTCTCCCCCTTTATAGACAGAAAATCAGAAGAAGTGGGTCTGATACCTGCAACAGCATCATACAATCCAATTGAAGGAGGTGCAGGATGAAATGGAGTTAAAGAAAGGTCAGTACAATAGCATGATTCATGCCTGTATATTAGAGTCATACTTCTTTAACTACATGTCTCAAGACGCAACGCACAAGACTAGCAGAACAAACAAGGAATTTCATCATAAGCATATTAATATCTCTACCCGCTTTTAAGTGTACTCTTAACTCTTCCAACTCTTCCTTATCTCTCCATAGACTATAGCTTTCTATATAACACATGCCACTTCTTAAGGAGTGACAGATCTAAACATTTCATGAATTCCACTGCCACTAAGAATACGCTGTCAAGCTTCCAAAATCTTCCCTTTGACATTGTCCATTCCACAATGGCCTCCCATAAGCTTATCACTACCATGTCAACCCTTACATCCTCCATACCTTTGCATTTTGTCCTACTCATGGACAATCTTGGATTCCCACTCACAGCATGATAACCAACTCCATTTCCTGCCATAATATTCACATTATCTCACTTCTAGTAGTATCTTACTCAGGCCTAACAACTCATTGATCCCTAAAGAACACTTTCAACTCCTTTCTTTCTCTTTTCACAGGTGAATAGCAGACTGTTCATGCACTACCTTCAGTTCAAGAAGAGGCAGTAGCACCTGCCAGGCATCCCACATTAGAACCACCCTCCAGAGACAACATCAGCAGTATCTTCCAGCCTTCCACTGCCAAAGCAAGCAGAAGCAACCACTGCACATGGATAGCAGCACCTATCTATGCTTTCTCCCTTCCCTCTGTCTATCATCCTGTAAGGCCACCTTCACATTTTACCCCAGAAGGAGGAAGATGATTTTCCCAAGTCCATCTTAATAATGGCTTATAGACTTTTCTTTTAGGAAGATATCCTAACCTTTTTTTAAACCCCGCTAAGCTATCTGCATTGCCATTACTGTGATTTTTCTTGGACGCAATTGATTTTGCAACTAGTCCCTTAAGCTTGGTCAAATTCTCCTGAGGGAGCCTAGACACCATCTCCACCGTATCTCCAGGAATACAATGTGGTGTGATAGCCCGACCGTCCTCTCATGGGTCAGTGGGACTCCAAAGCTCTCAGCGACTGCCTTGAAATGCATCAACAAGGACAAGCATCCCCTGGAGCCGTCCAGGCCCACAAAACAGAAGTCATCTAAGTGTACTATGTTGTGGTTTGCAGCCACCCTCACCATCACCCAGTGGAGGAAGGAACTAAATGTTACGAAATGGGTGCTTGATACCACACACCCCATCGGTAGACGCTTGTTGAAATAGCATTGACCCTCGAAGCTAAACTCGAGTAATGGGAAATTATCAGGGTGTACTGGGAGTAGCCTGAAGGTCGACTCGATGTCTGCCTTGGCCATAAGGGCATTTGGACCGCACTTCTGTACTAACCTAACTGCCTGATCAAAAGAGGCGTACTGGACTGTGCATGCTTCTTATGGGAGGAAGTCATTGACAGAGCGACACTCAGGGTTGGAAAGATTATGTATTAGTCTGTATTCCCCGTCTCGGTCATGGGGATAACTGCAAATGGTGATAGGATCATAGGGTCAAAAGGGGGAGTCGGGGAAAGGGAGCTCTATCCTACCCAACTGAATTTCTTCATTTAGCTTCTCATGGACCATTTCTGTCATTGCAATGGCAGAAGGGGAATTCCTAGCAACTTTCCCTCTCCATGCAGCTGCACTTTCTGATGGAGCCTGTTCTAGTCCTGTTCATCTCAAAGAGGGGATAGAAACAGCATCCTTTGCAGCAGGCTGTAGTCAGTGGCACTGGCCTGGGTGGCCACAAATAAGCGATTGGGGCTTCCTGCAAGCTGTGCCCACTTGTATGAAAGCTCCAGGTCCAAGGGCAGCTGACTGTATCTGAGGAGTGGCGAACCCTTTCTTGCAGCGCTGTCTCCTGTGATTTTTTTTTTTTACTCTATTGGGCATCAGCAAAGGCATTCTTACCCTCATTGGGGTCCATGTGGCCGATGGGCATACCGGCATAGCTGTGGCTCCTGTGCAGCCCTGAGCTCCGGGAAAGGTCGGACAAAACGTGAACATCTGGTACCTCTTCACATCACCCCACACCTTGGAAGAGAGAGGGAACATGCCTTGCGGTCGCAGCCTATAAACGTGACTGCTCCCTTCCGTCTTTCTCCTCTTGCCTATGCACAATCATGACGTGTTGCCTCCTTGTGGCTTCCGCGAGACATGGTTACCGCACATGTTGTGGTGGGCAAGGCTGGGGGCATGGCACCATGTTCTCCCTGGCTGCTTGGCACCCTGGCCCGTGGCCTCCCCAATCTTGCAATAAAAGCATCCACAGAAAAGGAGAGGTATAAAGGAGAATGGCATCATGAAGGAGCAAAGGAACAGGAGCAAAGAGAGACAGAGTGTCTATAGAGAGCAAAGATGCAAGTAAGAGGGAAAGAATGCATTCAATTCTTTCATTTTGGAACACACTATTGAATGTGATACTACTTAAAATTACTTAATACTTTAGAAACTGCTGTCCAACCTACTCAACCAAATATTGCCTCAGTAAGAATACTTCATCAATGACTTTTAAACAAGATCAATCCCATCCTGAAATCTCCAGGTCCCTTCAGATTTTATTACTTTTCCACTGAGACATGAGCACACATGGGGCCCTATGTACTGAGGGGTCAATATTCAGAACAATTTAAGGGAACAATTTCTGAGGTTTTTGCAACTACATTCAAAGCAGTTTACATATGTATATTCAGGTACTTATTTTGTACCAGGGGCAATGGAGGGTTAAGTGACTTGCCCAGAGTCACAAGGAGCTGCAGTGGGAATCAAACTCAGTTCCCCAGGATCAAAGTCCACTGCACTAACCACTAGGCTACTCCTCCACTCCACTGGACAGGTGTGGCTCCTGCCTGTTAAATCACAGTGAAGAGACCAGCCGGATCTTCAGTTGCACTCAACCACACAGGGCCGATAAAAATCCAGCATGGCAGGATAGTACCAGGGCAGTTCAAGTTGAGGAGGAGCCGAGAATTATGCAAACACCAGCAATATCTGGCATAGCTAACTGGGCATTAGGACCACAGAAAAGGCAGTCCTAATTTTGTGCATTTAGGGATGCAGAAATTTTGGTCATACCTGTATAATTTCCAAATACCACCAAAATCCCAGATATGGCCTTACATTGAAAATCCAGTATAAATCAGCTGGCAACAGACAGTGTATTTATTTATTTTTTTTTTATTTATTTATTGCATTTGTATCCCACATTTTCCCACCTTTTTGCGGGCTCAGTGTGGCTTACAATACATTATGAATCATGGAAATACAATTTGTTACAACTTGGTTATGGATTACATTGTGATGAGTTATTTGAGTCAAAGTTAAAGTATCGATAAGGAGTATAATCATGGAAAAAGCACTGAAACATTGGAAGGAAACAGGGATATAAAGAATATGTATATGTATAAAGAAACGCTAAGCACCGCCAGCTGAATATTGACTGGTGAGCATTTTTCCAAAAGACCAAAAATGAGAGAAAGCATTACACCACTTTGAAGCCATTTCCATGGCGAATGGCAGTATATCAAGCCTTTTTAAATAAATAAATTTAATACGGGGCTTCCTAAATGTATTCTGCAATATATGTGGTGGAAAACAGTCTGCTTTGCAAGGAAATATGAGGCCAACACAGCAGAACATCACAATCAGATGTTTTAATTCAAGCATGAATGTAAGAGTTTCAATACGTGTTAGCAAAGGCAGTATATCAAATGTAATTGAACTTTACAGGGGGATAGTGGATATGAAATGTACACATGCAGCATGTACTGTTTGTTGTTGGCATCTGTGTTATTGTATGAAAAGCAAATAAAGAAATTTGGATTAAAACACAAGACTTCCTACAGACCCCTCAAGGCAAGTGGGGGGGGGACGAAAGGTGGGGACAAGAAGGGAGAAGTGCGTCTTGACGGAAGGGCAAGAACTGAAGAGAGGAGGGTGTGAATGGGAAAGAGGTAAGAAAAGGGAAAGAATGCCTGGAGGAAGGGGTGGAGATGTGGTATGAATGAACTAGAGAAGCTAGTAAGGGAAATGGGACTTGATATACTGCCTTTCTGAGGTTTTTGCAACTACATTCAAGGTGGTTTACATATATTCAGGTACTTATTTTGTACCAGGGGCAATGGAGGGTTAAGTGACTTGCCCAGAGTCACAAAGAGCTGCAGTGGGAATTGAACTCAGTTCCCCAGGATCAAAGTCCACTGCACTAACCACTAGGCTACTCCTCCACCAGCAACATTCCACGTAGAAGCCTGCTCTTGCAGATCAGCAATGCGGCCGTGCAGGCTTCTGTTTCTGTGAGTCTGACGCAGGGGCGTAGCCAGACACCCAAGTTTGGGTGGGCCTGGACCCAAGGTGGGTGGGCAGAACTCTGCCTTGTCCTACAAGTGATTTGATTTCTCTCTCTCTCGCCTGTATGCCATATGGTCTTTCAAACATCCCCTCTCCCCCGTATACCTTTTAAATAGCAGATTTTCACCGGCAGCAAACAGTTGTTGGGAGTTTTTGGCTGGTGAGGTTTGGGGTCCCTGCCAGCCATATTATAGGTGTGCTGCTACTTGGTGGGCCTGGGCCCACCCCAGCCCACCCTTGGCTACGCCACTGGTCTGACATCCCACAAGTCAGACTCACAGAAACAGAAACCTGCGCGGCTGATCTGCAAGTACAGGCTTCTACATGGAATGTTGCTAGTGGAATAGCAACATTCCATGTAGAATCTCAAATAGTAGCTACAGAATCTCAATAGTAGCAACGTTCCATCTAGAATCTACAAATAGTTTCAACATTCCATGTAGAATCTCAAATAGGGAAAGGGAAATGGGACTTGATATACCGCCTTCCTGAGGTTTTTTTTTGCAACTACATTCAAAGCGGTTTACATATATTCAGGTACTTATTTTTGTACCAGGGGCAATGGAGGGTTAAGTGACTTGCCCAGAGTCACAAGGAGCTGCAGTGGGAATTGAACTCAGTTCCCCAGGATCAAAGTCCACTGCACTAACGACTAGGCTACTCCTACTCCTGAGAAAGAGTATTTAGGGACAGGGGACTATGAAATCCAAGGAGAGGGATTATGAAAATAGGATTGGAAAAGATGTGAAATGGGGCCAATGGGAATCTGAATAGAGGTAAGTGAAGAAAGAGATGTCTGGAGGGGTTGAATGGCAGGGAAGAAGCTAGGACTAGTGAGGGAATGAAAGTAAGAGGAAAGTAGATTATGACTTCAGAGGAGGCAATGGGAAACTAGGGAGTAGGTGGAGGGAATAGGAATTTAAGTAAGAAGTAGGAACAGTGGGATTAGAGAGGAGAATGAGACATATAGTAAGTATACTGGTACTCTGAGCCTGGTATAACAGGTATAGTGCAGGGCTGCCAAGAGGAGGGGTGGGGGGGGAAAGATTTTACAGGCCTCAGGGTGGGCCCGGTGCTTGGGTCTGTCAATCTCACTGCTCCTCTGTGTTGGGACCTGGGTGATTGCGTTAACACAGGAGCAGCGAGATTGACAGACCGAAGGGGGAGAAGAGAAGAAGCAGGAAGGTAAGGGGTCGGGGCGGAGGCTGCCTGAGGAGGGGAGCGGGGGCAGCGGCAGCAGCCTGAGTGGCGGGGTGAGGGCGGTGGCCCTTGTACAGTGCTGTCTTTTATTACATGATGTTGTGTAGTTTTACTCCTGGGAGTGCTTTCCTGATAAAATTGCTGTTTAGGTTCTGCATGTCTTTATGCAGGGTTTGGGTTATTTTGCAAAGTGTCTGGAAACAGAATGAGTTTTACTGTTCAGAGTTGACAAGAAAATTATAATTGTGTGTGGGGGGGGGGGATATCCTAGCATCATGGTTGGGGTAACGTGGCGCATGTGTTCCATAACTAAAGGTGTGGTTTTATATTGAGATTCTCTCTAATGCTGCATAGAATTCAGACTTTACTCCATATAGAGCCATTAGTTAAATGATGCCATCAGTTATAATGGCAGTTTTACTGGATTGCTGATAGTGGCTAGGGCTTTTTTTTTTTAATGCATAGAAGGCCCTTGGGATTTTTCTTGTATTGTCTTTTATAGCTAATTTAAAGGCTGAAGGAGATGTGATGTAGTGGGCATGAGATGTGGAAATGTCACTTTGATTTGCCCCCCCCCCCCCCCTTATTGTCACTCCAGGTTCTTCTGTCCAGAGACACCACTGGACTGACAGATCATTTGGCTCCAGCAAGTCCTGAGGAGCACCGTTGCTCCATGCAGCCATCCCCCACCCTCACAACCAAAGCAAGCTCAACCTTTACAGAAAACAGGGAAAAGGGGGTGCACATCTGAATATTTATTTATTTATTTACTGGGCTTTATTAACTGTCGTTATACAAAAATTCACCCAAAGCAGTGTGCAGCAGGTACAACTTGACATAAAGCTATCTTGTTAACATCATCTGCTCTGGGTACAGAAACAGCTGGTAACAGCTCTGTAAAGAGAAATATGATCTCTTGCTAAAAATCCCATAATGATTCACAGCACTGCATTCTGAATCAGCTGTAAATGTCATTCATAAACCTGCTCAAAAAATCAGACTGAGACATCAAGTTGCAAAGCCAACAATACCACTCTTCAGGGCTCCTGCTATTTCAGGCTAGCCTTTCATTCCCCATAATCCCCAGAGAACTTCGATACTCCCGCCAGCATCTTCTTCTTGTCTCCTCCTATCACTATCCCAAGTCCGCTGAGAAACTATATGCCACTCTTGCTGTAGGGGCCCTTTTACTAAGCCGCGTAAGCATCTACATATGCCCAACATGCGCCAAAATGGAGTTATTACCCGACTACTGCGTGGCTCTTGCAGTAATTTCATTTATGGCGCGCATCCGATACACGCATCTGAAAAATACTTTTTATTTTCTGGCACGTGTAACAGACACGCGCCAAGTGGCATTTGATGCACGTAGGTCATTGCCACCCGGATTCTTTACCGCTAAGTCAATGGCTGGCAGTAAGGTCTCAGACCCAAAATGGATGGGCGGCAACTTTGATTTTGTCACACGTCCATTTTCGGCAAAAAAAGGCCTTTTTTTTTTTTTTTTTTTAACAGACGTGCTAAAAAATGGATCGGCGTGCACCCAAAACCAATGCCTACACTACCGCAAGCCATTTTTCAGTGCGCCTTTGTAAAAGGACCCCTGAGTGTCTCGGGTCCTGTTCTTTGGAAGAGTCTTCTTCTTTATTCCTCTCCAATTTCAAGCCACACCTTAGAGCTCTCTACTTTTCGGGCGCTTATTCATCCCCGTGAAACTGACATCTCATGGGCTTCCTTACAGGGTCTTCGGTGACAGTGAGAACAATATCTTGCCCTCCCTGATATCCCTTCCTATGCCAGCTTTACCTTTGTGCAATATTTCCTGACCTTCTTTAACCTCTTGTTTCTCATTGTCACTGGCTTTTGTTGGTTTTTGTCCTTATCTTCCCCTTTCTGCAGTATGTTACTTAAAATGAATTGGAAATGAGATAGGAAATAAAGTCCACAAATCAGCAGAAGAGAAAAAAAATTATAAACACACTCATTCTTCATTTCTTCAGGGAATCACCTCTCTTGGGAATTCCCTGCCTCTTCCTGGACCTCAAAATCTCTCTTGGAGCAAGAGACAGACAACAAGTGTTAGCACGGATTCCTCTTAGACGCCCTTCCTTCTCAAATATTCACCTTCTCCCTGTTTAAGCAGTGGGGATCTAGCTAAGGTAGCTAAACAATCAGTCCTTTTGTAGGGCACAAGTTTAAGCTACCTGTGTCACCCTGGATGGGAGAGGGGGTTTATGAGTATATTATCTTCTATATATATAAAAGGCACCTCCTACGTTCCAATGAAGCCTCAAGCCAGAAACCTGAGGCGCCAGAGATATCCAGTTTGGCCTGCAGTCACTGTACCTCCGCCCTAGCGTCAAAATGCAATGACGTAGAGGGTGGGGTGGGGAAGGCACAACACACAAGTTCCACAGATTCTGTGACAGCAGCGGGGAGAGCGCTGCGAACTTTAATCACAAACTCGCAACCAAGTGATTGAGGGACGGAGGGAGGGAGAGGGGGGTATGGAAATTGGAAGGGAGGGAAGGAGGGGGTGTCTGGAACTCGGGATGGAGGGAGGATGGTGGGGGGGGGGGGGGAATTACCTTGCTAGCGCCCGTTTCATTTTTATCCAAAACGGGCATTTCTCACTAGTGTGATATAAATAGTAGTTGTTATTAATTTTTGTTACCTACTTTGTACAGTTTTAGGAGTCCTTGTACAACACTGTGATAGAAAGTGGCCTGGGATTTCCCTGCTTACTGAGGCCATTTCTACCGTAGTTTTGTAAAAGGACCCCTAAAACTGTACAGAACAGGTTACAAAACTTTCCATTTTCTGAATTAATGGCCATGCAGTAATGATGCCATTAGGGTGCGTTTGGCAAATGTCGGCAGGCTGAGCGATGGCTAATATTAGGGGACTTCCTTGAAAATGCAATTTAGCGAAACACGTGCCGTGTCGGAGAAGAGTGCCCCTAAGCCAACTAGACCAAGTGCTCATACTTTAAAGATGAGTATTAAGTAGTATGAATACTATAAGCTTGTTGTCTTTTTATAGGTATGGTTGGTACTGTGTGCTGTGATGGATGGCATGTTTGCTATTAGTCTTTAATTAGCTTTTTGCAGGATCTTGTAGCATTTCATAATATACCTGTCATTGGAAGGAAGTCGAAATCTGATAGCTTTACTCAAACCTCGCTGCGTATGTAAATAATGTTCAACCACCAATGAAGTTATTACTGGGTCAACAGACAAGCATGTGTAGGGCTTCACTGAAATCGATTAAGGGGATGGGGAAGAAGGAGCACCACAGTAACCACTCACTCAGGGCAGGACAAAAGACTCTTTTTACACAACCAAATCTACTCCTGTTAAATTAGTTGGTTGAATATCAAACCTCACACTTTTCATTGAGACCTGCAGGCCCTCCCAGGCTTTATCAACAGGTAAACAGAACCAAATAAGGCCAAGTGAAGTCTTAAAGATAACACAGGGGGCACACACATTCCCCCTTTCCCTGCTTGCTAACAAAGACTGTTGTTTGTAGAATAAAGAATACTTTATTTTAGAAATGAGCTTTTTACAGAATAGCCTTCAAATAATTCTTTTTTTTTATTTATCATTTTACATAATTACATTCACATTTATCACATAAATGTAAGGAAATACAGAAATTAATATAAAGAAAAAGAAAAACATTTTCTCTCAACAATATATATATATATATAGATATATATATAAACGGCGAGTGACCGTACTCACTGCAAATGCGCAGTAGAGACTTCCCTCTCTGTCCCGCCCCCGCATCAATACGTGATGACGGGGGGGGGCGGGACAGAGAGGGAAACTGCGCCGCCGACGTTGCTACCGCTCCCCCCCCCCCACTCGGAGTCGCCGCCGCCACCCCTCCACCCGGCCCGGGCCCTCTCTTCCCTTCTGAACTTACAGATCCATTCACCGAACGCAGCAACACACATCAGCTGAGCTGCAGTGAGCCCTTCCTTCTTTGCCTGTGGCCCCGCCCTCCTGTGACGTAACGTCAGCGAGGGCGGGACACACACAGGCAGAGAAGGAAGGGGCAGCTCAGCTGATGTGCGTTGCTGCGTTCGGCGAATGGATCTGTAAGTTCAGAAGTGAAGAGAGGGCCCGGACCAGGTGGAGGGGTGGCGGTGGCGACGGCTTCGAGGGGGGGGGAGCGGTGGCGACTTCGCGGGGGGGAGGGGAGCGGTGGTGACCGCGGGGGGAGGAAAACCTCTATACCAGCCCGTTTTTACGGGCTCAACGGCTAGTATATATATATTTTATACAATTGTCCACAATTGGAAGATCCAAGATCAGGAAAACAATCTTAAAGAAAATAAGAAAAACTCAAAATGGTTAATCTTACACTTCACATTTTCTGAGGGAGGAAGGTTAATCGGTTATTGCAGCCGGTACAGTGGTAACTGAAGCAAGTTGCTGCAGAGGATTCTTCATCTGGTTCCACAAACTCTTATAATTTCTTAGGTTCAAACAAATAAGTAATAAGGAAATAAAACACTTACAAGGGAATCGCGCTAGGAAGGTCCCACCTAGGGCAATGATTCCTGGCTTGAAAGCCAAGACTTCACACCTCCCAGTCTGCGATTCCCTTGATGTGTCAGGAAATATATTCATCTTTGAACCCAAAAAACTATCAGCCATGTTTCGGAAATACAATTTCAAAACATTGTTCCTATCTAAATCAAAGGCGAAAGTCACTAATAATATAACTCTATCTATAACTTCTGAATTTTCCAAAATGTCAGTTAAACTTACATCTCTTTTCTGTGATAAAGAAAATTTTTAAGGAAATATAAACCACTTTAGTCACCAAAAAGTGGCTATCAGAAAGTATTAGCAAAGTATCAGAGAAATATTTCTTCAAGAATTCAGTAGCTAATACTGTATATAAGATATTATAGGTAAATTTATCATTCTCAAGTTGTTTTTCCTTAATTGGTTCTCCAGAAATTCCAATTTTTTACAAGAAAGATGATTATTCTTAATTACCAAATTATCTGATTTTCATAGAAAAACCATTTCCGTAATCAAAGTCTCTTTATATCTTGGACTTCCACTTTGCTAGATAAGTATTAATATAAATTCTTTAACTCACATTCTGAAAAATTTTAAACATCTGAAGAAGAGAGTTATTCACACTCTGCAGCAGTTCCTATAGTACATCCATTATGACATTATTGGCTTCACCAAGTCCAATTTCTCCGCAGAAACCGCTCTAGATATCTTCGGGGGGAAGAGCTCACTCTCCAATCCCCCAGTTGGTTTATTATCTGGAGTCGATGCTGCGCCAGGACCTCCTCGGGTCACGTGAAAATCCTAACCCACTTCGGGTGTTTCCATTATTGACCTCCATAGCGAAGCAATACTGTTTCCGGGTCTTGGAGGGGTCGTGCCAACAGGGGGACTCAAAGTCACTCCCACTCCACTGAGATTCGGCAATAAAGCCTCGCTGTCCCCGATGTTATGACCCCGAATTTCTCCAAAATAGACTGAGAAGTGGTGGGAACCCCAGCCGTGTTCAAGGAGGACAACACCATGGCTTTGCCTTTTCTCTTCCCCATTCTCTGGGGAGCGCGCCTTCTTCTTCAGGCATTCTGGTGTAAAACGGGAACTCAACTAGCGTACGTCCTCCCTCAATGCCATCTTGGATCCTCCAGGTTGGGACACTCTTTGTCTGGTTTCTCCTCAGAGGCCTGTCTGATATGGGTAACCCTACAGCATAGCCCTCTGTGTCATTGAAACACGGAAGCCCCTCCACCTCTGCAAGGTGGTGTCCCTTCGGAGGGGAGCCTTCAAATAATTCTAATTTTTTACAGATCACCCATTGTTTAAAATAGAAAAAGGCCTGTAATTCAAGTCACTGTTTGCCTCTTATTCCTCTAGTTTAAGAAGGGGTGATATTGGTACTTTGAAACAATGGGGTAAACAGTAGAAAGTATACCAGTCCACAAGATAAAATAAAGGGTCCAGCTGGAGAGGGAGTAAACAGCAACCTTAGGGCCTAAAGTGAAATGAAATTAAATACAAAATTCCAACAAGAGACAGTGAGCTCCATGTGCTTTCTTCACTTCATAACCCCTACTGCAGTGGTCTTCATTACATTTTAAGCTGGAACCACTTTGAATTCTAATGAGCTAAAGGAGAGCTGCCAAATAGCTTCCCATGTGGGGCTACTGACCACTGCTGACCAGTGTGTGCCAATGACATCCAATACCCACCATCCCATCTTTTAACTTTATTTGGGAGTATCCTCAAGGTTTGGAGCATGTGCAAATGCAGTTCTAGGTCAGTTCCCACCTGAACAGTTCCCACCTACAAATTCCGATCTGGACAATTCCCACTGAACCAATTCCCTCCGCACCAGGGAGGACAATTCCCACCCATAACCTAAAAAATACAAAATACAGTAGGACAAGTAATCTCCCTCCCTTTCCTCTTCCAGATTGTTTGGGGGGGGGGGCACTACCCCCTCACACTCATCCCCCACAACATTATCTTTTACATATCTCTTTCCCCTTCCAGACATGAAGTTTGTGTGGGGAGAGCAATGCTCCCTCATACACACCCCCAAACTAGGTTTCAACTTAATTCATGTTCAATCCGGGATCTAAATGTCATAAATAAGTAAATAAATAGATAAACACAAACTTTATGAGGGGGGGCAATGTCCCCAACCCCCCCAAACTAGGTTTCAACCTAATTCAGACCCTCAAAATGACACACTGATTATGATTTATAACAAATTACCAGGACTTATGGGACCCAATATAAGAATGAAGCTATGATCGGTTTAAAAAAAAAAAAAGGCTAGGGAGGGTGGGAAATGACCGGGAGGGGGGTGTCCTTGGTGGGAATTGTCCCCCTTATGTGGGAATTGTCTCGGGAGGGAATTGGTGGGTGAGAACTGTCCAGGTGGGAACTCACCTGATACCCCCAGATGCATTCTCTTTTGCCTACTGAGAAATGCCTTGTCCTTCAAGCATGCGGCTCTTCCCCATCCCTTTTTGTCCTGAGCCTTGGCAGAGAGGAAGAATAGCAGGGAAAAAAAACCCAGAAAGATAATGGTGGCCACCTGCCATTGGACCCCAGGCCTTGCATTGAAGAACACTGCCCTACTGTAAACTGTTTCCTTCTAAGACTCATCATGCTTGAATCTTGCATCTGGCTGCTATGAATTACTGTCATGCAATGGTTGGGACACAATCTCACGCTCTCTAGGCTCTGAAGGACAACGTTTTTGCAGCATGAACAGCTCTAACTGTCCAAAAGAGCAAAATTTGGTCTCAGGAATTAAATTCAAGGTTCCCAGTGTGTTCATATGAACCACTAAATAATCCCATTAATATGTTTTTCAAATGAACATCAAAGCAAAGAAATTTGGACCACACATCTATGCTTTGGTAATTTGTATCCCAAGACACTCAGGGTTTTAAGGATTCCACAATCTGAAATTATTTTTGTACTAAATACAAAGCATTGGTTTCCTTATTTTTATTATTTATTTATGATTTTTAAAGTTACAATCCAAGCAAACACACTTGTACAGAAAGTAGTTAAATACAGATCCATTTAAAGAAAATATAATAGTATAACTGGGGAGTAAATACGAAACAAACGGATTCATTCCCCCATTTATATTTAACCCACTAAAGTCCACAAATACGATTCAAGATTTACAAGTTTGGAGATTTAAAGCTCAATTAACATCATAATTAAAGGAAAAACAAAGCGAAAAAATGTGAAGCGCAAGAAATATTCCTTTTCAGGACGCTTGAGTCTCTCTTTCAATTCTCTTAGATAGTAAAAATTCAGTGAGGTGCTTAGGTTCGAAAAAAACATACTTAGTGGATTGTAGTCTAACTATGCATTTGCATGGATAGTACAAAAAGAAAGAAGCACCGAAAGCATTGGTTTCCAATTAAAAATGAAGACATGTATTCTTGCAAGGACTATAAGTCTTTTAGTGTAGCTAATGTTGAGAATTGGGGGGTCCCGAGCCCCCCCAAGAAGGCTAGAGTGACCTTAATCTGACTCCATCTCTAAATAACACTAGTACCGGGGTAATCAAGGAGTTATTGCCTCTAAGGGAGACGTTAGGTCTAAGGAAAAGATACCAGCCTTATGACAAACTGGATTTAGATTACAAGTTATACAATGCATTTATACTTACAGCCTTTGATCATTAAGTGAAGCCCACAGATCATCATTTGGAATGAGGAGTTTATTTGCTAAGGTATAAGTCAAATCAGTGATTGACAACAGGCATGTACAATCAATTAATTATAGGAATATAATAAGCTGCAAACAGGTGTTAATTATGTGCTAATCTTTTATAATTTCTTTTACCAATTAGAGGTTTTACAAGGGAAAGCAATTAGGTAATTAGGTAATTTGTTAATTCTGCTGGACACATTGGTTTCCCTTGGAGAGAGAGTGCCAACCCTTTTCTCTCTAACTTAAACCAGGAACTACCCTGAATTTTATAGGCGCCCTCAGGATATGGATAATATGACAGTAGATATACCTGATTGGATTTATGCTAATGTCATGGTTGTCACTGATTGGCTCATGCTAATGAGTAGCTTCTATCTTGCTACGCCTTTCCTTTCTCACACCAGCTGACCACAATCCTGCTCACAGGAAGTCTCCCTCCTCTCTGGAACAGTTAGTTCCCTATTTTCTTTGCACCTGCTATGACTCACTTATTTCTCAACTTGTTTTTCTAACTTACATTAGAGAAAATTCCACTTTGTAACAGATACGGGCTTCCATTTTGTGTTGAAATCCTCCATTTTGTTTCCATATCTATTGACTTAACTTTTAGGCCTCAATCTGGGCTACAAACTAGGCCATACTTTTCCAGTAAGCTCCCAGTTATGTCAGCCATCAGATTTCTGACTCAGCCAAGTTCTGTAATGGCCTGAGCTCTATGACTGGGCCCGCCACCATTCCAGTGGGGGGGTCTCTGGCTGTACCATAATTATACACTAAGGAATAATGAATAAAATAACATTCCTATATTTATTTTCAGAATATCATGCTTCCTCACTCCTATAGCACAGATATTAGCACTAATGTTTTTTTACATTAGCATGCTGTGTCAGGAGATCCAGACTTTCCACCCCATGGGAGAGTTCCTATTACACTGGGTTGTAGAGTGGGTGGGATTGAAAAACTGCAGCATTTTAGTTATCCATTGGTATGCAGCAAATCAATAAATGTGTCACTGCATTAGTCAGATGCTGTGGGCCTACAACTCATTTTCCTTTCATTTATTGAATTTATATTCCGTTCATTTACAATCCTAAGTGGATTACATAAGAGTAAAAACACAACAAAAAAATATTGAAACTTTAAACCTCACAGTGTCCCTATCTACTCTCCCCTGTCCAAAATCTCCCTTATGTGTCCCTATTGTCCCCCATGTCCACCATCTCCCCTGTGTTCATATCACATACACCCTGACCAGCATTATTTCTCTCTGTCCATATCCTTCTACCATGTCCAACATTGCCTTTCTGTGTCAATGTGCCACCCCATGTCCAACATTGTTCCTCTCTGTCCCTATCCCCACCAGCATTGCCCCTATATATCCCTGTCCCTATGCTCTCCATATGCCCAGAATCTCTCCTGTGTCCCTATCCCTTCCTATGTCCACCTTTTCCCCTTCCCATATGATCCACCATTTTTCATATCTCTCCTATCTCTTCTTACTCTCTTACCTATCTATATGCTCCATCTTTGCTTTACTCTTCACTTCCGTTCTTACATATTGTGTTGACATTGTAAGTAGTACACTATCCAGCTTATTTTCAAAAAAGAAAGACGCCCATATTTCAACCCAAATCGAGAGATGGGCGCCTTTCTCTCATGGGCGCCCAAATCGGTATAGTCGAAAGCCGATTTTGGGCGCCTCCAACTGCAGTCTGTCACGGGAAGAGACAAAGTTGACGGGGACATGTTGGAGGCATAGTGAAGGCGGGACTGGAGCGTGTTTATCGGCCAAGGAGAGATGGGCGCGCTCGGCCGATAATGGAAAAAAGAAGGGCACCAGAAGCGAGAATTTGGGTCACTTTTTTGGACCCTTTTTTTCACGAACAAGTCCCCAAAAAGTGCCCCAACTGCCCAGATGACCACCGGAGGGAATCGGGGATGACCTCCCCTGACTCCCCCAGTGGTCACTAACCCCCTCCCACCAAAAAAAAGACCTTTAAAAACTTTTTTTTCCAGCCTGTATGCCAGCCTCAAATGTCATACTCGGCTCCATCACAGCAGTATGCAGATCCCTGGAGCAGTTGTTAGTGGGTGCAGTGGACTTCAGGAAGGTGGACAGAGGCCCATCCCCCCCCCCTACCTGTTACACTTGTGCTGCTAAATGGGAGTGCTCCAAACCACCCCCCAAACCCACTGTACCCACATCTAGGTGCCCCCCTTCAGTCATAAGTGCTATGGTAATGGTGTAGAGTTGTGGGCAGTGGGTTTTGGGGGGGGGGATTTGGGGGGGGGCTCAGCACCCAAGGTAAGGGAGCTATGGATTTGGGAGGTATTTTAATTTTTTTTAATTGTTACAAGTGCCCCCCTAGGGTGCCCGGTTGGTGTCCTGGCATGTGAGGGGGACCAGTGCACTACGAATCCTGGCCCCTTCCACGACCAAATGCCTTGGATTTGTTCGTTTTTGAGCTGGGTGCCTTCGGTTTCCATTATCGCTGAAAACCGATACTGTCCAGCTCAAATCCGCCCAAATACGATGCATTTGCCCAGCACAAACCGTATTATCGAAACAAAAGATGGACGCCCGTCTTTTTCGAAAATACGGTCTAGCCCGCCCCTTCGCGGACCTGTCCTTGGAGATAAACGCCCATGGAGATGAGCGTTCGCGTTCGATTATGCCCCTCTATGCCATACTTTTGTTATTTGAATATTTTTACTGCTATAATTGCCTATTGCTCATGTTTGATGTATTCTTACTGTACACCACCTTGAGAGAATTCCTTCAAAAAGGCAGTAAATAAATCCTAATAAATAAATAAATGGTCCAGTATCTCTGGCTTATGTGTGGAGGAGTAGCCTAGTGGTTAGTGCAGTGGACTTTGATCCTGGGGAACTGAGTTTGATTCCTACTGCAGCTCCTTGTGACTCTGGACAAGTCATTTAACCCTCCATTGCCCCTGGTACAAAATAAGTACCTGAATATATGTCAACCGCTTTGAATGTAGTTGCAAAAACCTCAGAAAGGCAGTATATCAAGTCCCATTTCCCTTTCCCTTATGTACAGGGGATATATATATATTAAGGGTAGATACCAGGTAGTAACCTGCTAACAAAAAGAAACCCCCCACTGCAATTAGGCAATTATTAAAATGGACTTGGGGGAAAACCCACTGCTTATTTCTGGGATAAGCAGTATAAAATGTTTTGTACTTTTTTGGGATCTTGCCAGGTACTTGTGACCTGGATTAGCCACTGTTGGAAACAGGATGCTGGGCTTGATGGCTCGTTGATCTGTCCCAGTATGGCAATACTTATGTACTTATAGGCTATTCCTCCACTGGTCTTAACTACCTGAGAAACATACATCTGCAATTTTAGCTTTTGATTTAAAATTACCCCTAGCACTCATCTCTGCTAGGATCCCCAACAGGACCCTCTCAAACTGCAGCATACTTGGGTCACAATTCAGTTCCCACAGTTGAAAGGGATTTTTGAACACCAGCTGTGGCATTTTTAAAAGTCCACGTTATTCATTGCTACTATACGGATAGTCAGCAGCATTAAATATACAGATTTGCTGCTGACTGCAGCAGTAATGCAGATAGCAGTGACACTCTATTTTCATATCACTAATTAAGACATTACAGACTGTACTCTACTGAGAGGTTACAACCCTTTCTCAGGGTGAATAAATAATTCTCGCTTGCAGTTTATACCTCATAGGACCCACAAACTGTGTTGTACTGGTCAGGAGAATCATTCCTTATTGTGCCTTAATGTTAAGATTATTAAATACTTCAGTATACAAAACTAATGATCTTCTTCAGTCTCTTTAATGAGCCCAGTTATGGCTGCTGCTCTCCTTTGCAACCTCCAGGGAATCTAGTTATATCATTTTGGTGTAGCACGTCCATTGCAAGCCAGTCTCATGGAAAATTGTTTCCTCCATGACAAGAACTACAGATCCCAAGTGAAGCTGGAGAGGACGCTAGCACTTTAACAGGGTGGCTGCATTCACCTTTTCATGCTTCATATGCTGAGCAAAACAGAACATGGTTTTGTTTATTCAAGAGGAACGATAGAAGCTTGAAAACAGAACATGCTGTTCTCATACTGAGTTCTTAGATATCTGAATAGAAGTCATTGCACTTGGACCCTTTGAAATGGATGCTTCCTAATGTACTATCACCCACACAATACACTCATAATCTGTTAGTCTTCAGATACACTTTAAGCTGTCCATGTGCTCAGCTATGCTCAAGGATTAAGATAACCCGCATAGTGGTTCAGATGTTAAAACAGGTCAATCAGGATTTTAGACTGACATGAGAGAGAGCTTACTTGCTTATGTTAGTATACAGCATAAAAATAGAAATGGATGAGTAACTACATATGAATTATTGATCTCTATTTTGGCTAACACTAATTGTCTCTTATCTTTTTATTTATTTATTTATTTATTATTTATTTATTTGTTGCATTTATATCCCACTTGCTAGGGATGGTCCCGAGAGTAACGAGGCAAGGCTGGCGCTGAAGACGGCTGAGGGGGAAGTCCTTAACACAACCTGGTAATTAGGCGAAACATGCATGTCAGACAAGCTGAAACCCCCAGTCTGACTAGTACAGCAGATAAGTGCTTATGATAATTAAAGCTTTAAAATGAATTAAAAGAATAAAAAGAAATATAAATAATCTAGCTTTTAGAAAAGCCGATGAAGAGGTGGGTGCTATTTCCACTGCCATAAAAAATTGTTGGTGATGAGCACCGCTGAGGCGATAAGTGGATAAAAATAAAAATATAAATGTTTTCATGTATTGGAAAGTAGAAAGAGGGAGAATCAACATGTATGCCTAGGACTCGACATAGTGGAAGAGAAAGACGTAAATAAGCACAGATTAGAAGCTTTACAAAGATTATAGGCCTGAGTTGGCCTGAGACAGAATATTGTATGTTGGGGAGGATTTTGGTTACAAGAGGGGCTGTGTTTCTTGTGCTTTTTGTAATGTTCTTCCTTCACTTGGGTTAGATTATCTTCAAAGAATTTTCTACCAAGAAGAATTAGGAAAGAGAAACTTATAACTCTTTTCATGGTGAGTGCTGGGTTAGGTACACCAGACTCCTCACTCCTTCCTGAAGTATGTCACTAAATATACTTTACAAAACACACACGGGTCAATATTCAAAATGGCTTAGCCGGTGATGGCCATCAATATTCAGTGGCACCATTTATAGTAGTAGCATTTGTATAGTGCTGCTAAATATCCTTAGAGCCTACCTTGGCACTATAGTGCAAGGGTGATGCATGAGCTAAGTGTGGCGCTAGCAGCTTCTCAGAGAGCAGTGAAATTCAGCCCACAATCTCAGTAACTAGTTGGCCAAAGTTAGGCTAGAAAACAGCTGTACTAACTTTATTTAGTTAGCTCTCTGGTTAGTAGATTGAGTACCGCTGCTATCCAAATCGTGGCTTCATTTGCTGTTCTAGCTGGATGCTCAGAACTGCTTACTATTTGGAGAGCAGAACTGAATATCTGAATAATTTAAATGCCACAGATGATGTTTAAAACAAATGCTGACCATGGAGTTTAAATATTAACCCCACAGTCTCTGTGGTAGTTGGATTAGGCACCCATGTATATGCCCATAGACCTTGCACTAGACACAACAATTTTCATATGTAAAAGTAGGCAATTTTGGGTAGAGGCAACAGGGATATTACTTTAGTTCCCAAAAAGAATAATTAGCAGAATACCCAATTGTCAATTACATTCCACTCAGCAACGTAAGAAGCTCAGGGCCCTGTTTTTAAAGGCAGGCTAGCATTTTTAGCGTGCAGTAAAAATTAGTGCATGCTAACAGTGTAGATGGCCATAATATTCCTATGGGCATCTACATGGTTAGCTCATGCTAAAAATGTTAGCGTGCCATTGTAAACAAGGCCCCGAGCTTCTTAATATGCTGAGTGGGATGCACTCTTTAGGACCCACCAGCTTCTCAAGGAATACTGTCTGGTACCTGCAACTTGAATCCTTTCTGGAGACTCTGCATGAGTGTTGATTGGTTTTCTGCTGCTTCCTTTCTCAGTTCACAGCTGGAACTCTATTGCCAGACCTCCTCTATATATGAACTTCTCTTTTATTCCTCTTTCCTGATAAGGTCAAGCCAACCTAGGAAAACTGCTCTTTTTCAAGGCACAACCAGCCAGGATGAGAGGCAATTCTGTGCGGCTCCTTAGCCTGGAACTCAGACAGGTTGTCAAAATCTGGCCTACTAGTAACTCCATATCTCATAATGCTGAGGTGGCAAACATGAATTCATAGAAGAAAAACACAGTAATACTGGTTTATTCCTCAACACAGGGTCAAAAATGTGATGAAGGCTTCAGTAAATGAGAAATTGTCATATTTTTTTGGCAATTAACATACTTCCATTTTTAATATTTCCAACCCAATAAATGTTGGTTAAGAAATTATACATAAGCAGTTGAGAATGTCAGCTTGTCGATCCATCTGTCAGCAGGTGAAACAATGCATCAAAAATTGAATGGAATGGAACATAATATGGTATGGAGATAAAACCAGTACAAAGCAGACATCCAGGTCAAAACCGGGAATTGGACCAAAGGTTTCATAGAAATCTGTCCCCAAAAATGCCCCAATATATTTATATGAGAGAAGTGGTTCCAGTTTGAATTTAAATTTAATTCACATTTTAATAATCCACTTTTTCCCCCCATAAGGGGGTACAGAACAGTGTACATAATACAGAAACAATAAATACTATTTTAACAAAATAACATACAACATATCACATTTTAAAAAACAGCAAAGATCTGTAGCATACAGTGGGGGAAATAAGTATTTGATCCCTTGCTGATTTTGTAAGTTTGCCCACTGACAAAGACATGAGCAGCCCATAATTGAAGGGTAGGTTATTGGTAACAGTGAGAGATAGCACATCACAAATTAAATCCGGAAAATCACATTGTGGAAAGTATATGAATGTATTTGCATTCTGCAGAGGGAAATAAGTATTTGATCCCCCACCAACCAGTAAGAGATCTGGCCCCTACAGACCAGGTAGATGCTCCAAATCAACTCGTTACCTGCATGACAGACAGCTGTCGGCAATGGTCACCTGTATGAAAGACACCTGTCCACAGACTCAGTGAATCAGTCAGACTCTAACCTCTACAAAATGGCCAAGAGCAAGGAGCTGTCTAAGGATGTCAGGGACAAGATCATACACCTGCACAAGGCTGGAATGGGCTACAAAACCATCAGTAAGACGCTAGGCGAGAAGGAGACAACTGTTGGTGCCATAGTAAGAAAATGGAAGAAGTACAAAATGACTGTCAATCGACAAAGATCTGGGGCTCCACGCAAAATCTCACCTCGTGGGGTATCCTTGATCATGAGGAAGGTTAGAAATCAGCCTACAACTACAAGGGGGGAACTTGTCAATGATCTCAAGGCAGCTGGGACCACTGTCACCACGAAAACCATTGGTAACACATTACGACATAACGGATTGCAATCCTGCAGTGCCCGCAAGGTCCCCCTGCTCCGGAAGGCACATGTGACGGCCCGTCTGAAGTTTGCCAGTGAACACCTGGATGATGCCGAGAGTGATTGGGAGAAGGTGCTGTGGTCAGATGAGACAAAAATTGAGCTCTTTGGCATGAACTCAACTCGCCGTGTTTGGAGGAAGAGAAATGCTGCCTATGACCCAAAGAACACCGTCCCCACTGTCAAGCATGGAGGTGGAAATGTTATGTTTTGGGGGTGTTTCTCTGCTAAGGGCACAGGACTACTTCACCGCATCAATGGGAGAATGGATGGGGCCATGTACCGTACAATTCTGAGTGACAACCTCCTTCCCTCCGCCAGGGCCTTAAAAATGGGTCGTGGCTGGGTCTTCCAGCACGACAATGACCCAAAACATACAGCCAAGGCAACAAAGGAGTGGCTCAGGAAGAAGCACATTAGGGTCATGGAGTGGCCTAGCCAGTCACCAGACCTTAATCCCATTGAAAACTTATGGAGGGAGCTGAAGCTGCGAGTTGCCAAGCGACAGCCCAGAACTCTTAATGATTTAGAGATGATCTGCAAAGAGGAGT
The DNA here is from genome assembly GCF_901765095.1 of Microcaecilia unicolor. NCBI lineage: Eukaryota > Metazoa > Chordata > Amphibia > Gymnophiona > Siphonopidae > Microcaecilia > Microcaecilia unicolor. The sequence continues at coordinate 472,109,449 of NC_044031.1, forward strand.
GGACCAAAATTCCTCCTGACATGTGTGCAAACCTCATCATCAACTAAAGAAGACGTCTGACCGCTGTGCTTGCCAACAAGGGTTTTGCCACCAAGTATTAGGTCTTGTTTGCCAGAGGGATTAAATACTTATTTCCCTCTGCAGAATGCAAATAAATTCATATACTTTCCACAATGTGATTTTCCGGATTTAATTTGTGATGTGCTATCTCTCACTGTTACCAATAACCTACCCTTCAATTATGGGCTGCTCATGTCTTTGTCAGTGGGCAAACTTACAAAATCAGCAAGGGATCAAATACTTATTTCCCCCACTGTAGACTATTTTATACACTGCAACATACAGTGGGGGAAATAAGTATTTGATCCCTTGCTGATTTTGTAAGTTTGCCCACTGACAAAGACATGAGCAGCCCATAATTGAAGGGTAGGTTATTGGTAACAGTGAGAGATAGCACATCACAAATTAAATCCGGAAAATCACATTGTGGAAAGTATATGAATTTATTTGCATTCTGCAGAGGGAAATAAGTATTTGATCCCCCACCAACCAGTAAGAGATCTGGCCCCTACAGACCAGGTAGATGCTCCAAATCAACTCGTTACCTGCATGACAGACAGCTGTCGGCAATGGTCACCTGTATGAAAGACACCTGTCCACAGACTCAGTGAATCAGTCAGACTCTAACCTCTACAAAATGGCCAAGAGCAAAGAGCTGTCTAAGGATGTCAGGGACAAGATCATACACCTGCACAAGGCTGGAATGGGCTACAAAACCATCAGTAAGACGCTGGGCGAGAAGGAGACAACTGTTGGTGCCATAGTAAGAAAATGGAAGAAGTACAAAATGACTGTCAATCGACAAAGATCTGGGGCTCCACGCAAAATCTCACCTCGTGGGGTATCCTTGATCATGAGGAAGGTTAGAAATCAGCCTACAACTACAAGGGGGGAACTTGTCAATGATCTCAAGGCAGCTGGGACCACTGTCACCACGAAAACCATTGGTAACACATTACGACATAACGGATTGCAATCCTGCAGTGCCCGCAAGGTCCCCCTGCTCCGGAAGGCACATGTGACGGCCCGTCTGAAGTTTGCCAGTGAACACCTGGATGATGCCGAGAGTGATTGGGAGAAGGTGCTGTGGTCAGATGAGACAAAAATTGAGCTCTTTGGCATGAACTCAACTCGCCGTGTTTGGAGGAAGAGAAATGCTGCCTATGACCCAAAGAACACCGTCCCCACTGTCAAGCATGGAGGTGGAAATGTTATGTTTTGGGGGTGTTTCTCTGCTAAGGGCACAGGACTACTTCACCGCATCAATGGGAGAATGGATGGGGCCATGTACCGTACAATTCTGAGTGACAACCTCCTTCCCTCCGCCAGGGCCTTAAAAATGGGTCGTGGCTGGGTCTTCCAGCACGACAATGACCCAAAACATACAGCCAAGGCAACAAAGGAGTGGCTCAGGAAGAAGCACATTAGGGTCATGGAGTGGCCTAGCCAGTCACCAGACCTTAATCCCATTGAAAACTTATGGAGGGAGCTGAAGCTGCGAGTTGCCAAGCGACAGCCCAGAACTCTTAATGATTTAGAGATGATCTGCAAAGAGGAGTGGACCAAAATTCCTCCTGACATGTGTGCAAACCTCATCATCAACTACAGAAGACGTCTGACCGCTGTGCTTGCCAACAAGGGTTTTGCCACCAAGTATTAGGTCTTGTTTGCCAGAGGGATTAAATACTTATTTCCCTCTGCAGAATGCAAATAAATTCATATACTTTCCACAATGTGATTTTCCGGATTTAATTTGTGATGTGCTATCTCTCACTGTTACCAATAACCTACCCTTCAATTATGGGCTGCTCATGTCTTTGTCAGTGGGCAAACTTACAAAATCAGCAAGGGATCAAATACTTATTTCCCCCACTGTAGCAGTTAGAGAACTGCTCCTTTTAAAATTCCTATCCCCTCTTTTCTACTTTCCCATGGAGGGGGGGGCAGAGAAAGTTGAGCACGTGCCATAGGGAGGAATGGTCAGAGAAAACTGAGATTGTGTCATGGGGGTGGGGTTGGGAGAGAGCAAGCTGAGAGTTCGCTATTGGTGTGCTGGGGTGGATCAAGCTTAAGCGTGTGCCATGGGGGGGAGATACAATAACAACCGGGGTGTGTGTCTGGGGAAAGGAATAATGCCATAGGTGTGAAAGCCTATGGAGGGGATGAAAATGAGGTAGGAGTGTGGGCTGGGGGGGGGGGGGAGGAGGGAGAATGAGAGGTGGGGGTGTGTTGCATGCAGATGACTTTGGGGACAGACAATTTGGAGTCTTGCTGGGAGTTAGAGGGAGCAAGAACTGGAGTTGGAGTGAAAGAGGGAACTGGGGAGGCTGGAGCCTGAGGAGGAAAAGGCAGGAGGGGATTTCAGGTCTTATGAAGGGGCATTCTGCACAAACACACTACAAAAAATATGCAGAATTTTAAAATATTGTGTGCAAAAGTTTCTAACATTTTGCATAAAATTATCTCAGGATGGAGGCAGAGCCTACAGGGACGGGGCAGGCATGGGGACAAAACCTGTGGGAAAGGATGGAGACGGACACAGAACCTTCGGGGATGGGGTGGGAATGGAGACAGAACCCATGGGGACGGGGTGAGGATGGGGACAAACTTTGTCCCCATGTCATTCTGTACTTCCCTCTTTAAACTTGTTTTAAACTACTGGAAATGAGATGATACTCTCAGTAAAGTAACTGCTTCAGTCTCGCTCACAGGATGGCACAAATCCTTAACTCCTTTCTCAAGCACTTGTATCCATCCTCATGTCATTCTCCAAAAAAGGCACTTCCACTGGATAATAAGAGTCTTATCTTTAATCAGATTTACTTCCTCTTGTTCTAGTTGGCCAATCTTCATTTCCAAAAGTTCCAAGTTTGCTTTATATGTACCAAGCTCAGTTGCATATATGGAAACAACCATTCTAAGTTTAGAGACTTGTAGCACCAACATTTTAAATTGCCCACACAAGGCTTTACCCAGATCATCAATCACATTCCAGATTACCTCTAGAGTGACATTGAGGCTCAAAAATGAAAGGAGAGAAAGTTTCTACCATTTTACCTCTGTCAGTACCCAAACCAGTACCTCTGTCAGTACCCAAACCAGTAGGTCTCAGAAGAAAATGTAACTCCATTAGTTAGAAGGTGGCCTAAATGTGGTTTCACCAACAATGCCTCCACATTTACCATGACCACAGCTACAGGATCAGGAGGCCACCACCAATCCTCAGGGCTTAGGATAGTATCAACAGTCAAGAGAGATGTCAGTCCTTCTTGCATTAACTGAGGGGTAAAAAGTGGCCTGAGATAGTGTGGGTGCGTCTTTTAGAATCACACCACACTCTAACGAACTAGTTGGAAATAGTCAAAGCATTCTCACATGGAGGAAAAAGCCTCACTGAGCCCAGACCTATTTGATTCAGTCAATAAGTGACTTCAATATAATCATAGGCTGAAAAACCTCCAGTGACTAAAAATCAATAGAATTATATTGCTTTTAATCTTATTTTAACTTTTTTTTAATCAAAAACTATAAAAGCACTTAGCTTAACCTTAATGTGCTTCTGCCCAGCGATTCCAGCAGCTGTACCTGTACCTCTGACACACCGCAACAACCTGATGATGGCCAGCGTTTCGAGTCTCTGCTTCAGGGATTAGCAGAGGTCCTTAAAAAAAGATAAAGCTTTTTACTGGAAGGCAGAAAGTTCAAAAACCACAGTTAACATTTAACTATACCACTTACCCTCTAGTCATGCTCAACTCTTATTGCTGCTACATGCGAGCTCATTCATACAAAATGGTGGTGCACAATTTAAGAGAAAATGAGAAGGGATCCACACACTTTCCACAATTTAAGCCAGACACCAACCTGTAGGAACACCAAGTCGTGGCTTCATTTGCTGTTCTAGCTGGATGCTCAGAACTGCTTACTATTTGGAGAGCAGAACTGAATATCTGAATAATTTAAATGCCACAGATGATGTTTAAAACAAATGCTGACCAAAAAGTGGCCTGAGATAGTGTGGGTGCGTCTTTTAGGTGTGCGCTGGGCAATTTTTTACCATGGCTGGGGAAAAAGGCTATTTTTTAATGGGCCAGGAAATAGGGAAGGGAAGGGAAATGGGACTTGATATACCACCTTTCTGTGGTATTTTGCAACTACATTCAAAGCGGATTACATATATACAGGTGCTTAATTTGTACCTGGGGCAATGGAGGGTTGAGTGACTTGTTCACAGTCACAAGGAGCTGCAGTGGGGCTCGAACCCAGTTCCCCAGGATCAAAGTCCGCTGCACTAACCACTAGGCTACTCTTCCACTATTATTAAAATTAGCACACGTCTATTTACGGCCTGAGCCCTTACCATCACCCATTGACCTAACAGTAAGGGCTCACACGCTACCCATGTGGTAACCATACAGTGCACGCCAACATGGGCGCACGGCCAGTTATGACCAGGGACACTCCCCCCCCCCCCCCCCCCCCCCCCGCAGTAGAAAATAGAAAATTATTTTCTACTGCAGGATTTGGCACATGTCAAAATTGGAATTATCACTGGGCGCACATGCTACCCCGGCGGTAGTGGCAATTGGGTGCACGCTACCCACACGTTAGCCCTCCTGTGCCTTTGTAAAAGGGACCCAGAGTTCGTAATGGCAGAGCCCCATCAGAGCTTCTCAGTGAATGAACAAATGCATCTGACCCAGGTGAAGAGAACTCCTCGCAACACTCGGGTACATACAAATTGACTTTTCTTGTTAGGCATCATAGAAATTTCAAGAAAAGGGGGAAAATGCTGTGAAGCACAACTTTCCAGTGTCTATCACCTTGTTCTGCCTCTTTCTTCAAGATAATAAACTGGTTTTATTAACTATTTGTACACCACTTTGATGTTGGTTTTGAAAGGTGGTTAACTAAATGTAACAAATAGAGTTTTCCTTAGCTTATAGCTTTTAGAATAAAGGCTGATTTTTTTTATATATAAGTAAAAAGATATCCTAATTAACAATAACCCTGCCAATAACTCTCTGCAATTAAAAAATATTCCTTCAATTCTAAACTCCAGCAGTTATATCATCAAAAGAAAGCTACAGCTCTAGCTGGCATAAATTCAAACTGCAAACATCAAAATGTTGATCTATAAAATTGCAAACAAGTTTGGTATCACACCAGAATCAGACAACTACCTGCTAATTTTCAGTCATTTGGAATCAAGCATCTTAAAATGTGACATATTTGGGGGAGGATTGTAGCAATGACCATTAATTTTCAATGGTCAATGTTCTGGACCGAAGAAAGGGACAGATCAGAAACCAATTTTCACATTGCAAGACACAGTGGGTAAAGAGTCACTGGCAGCTATGGGATGGAAATTAACAACAGGTCTGAAATGCTATTAGCAGACCAGAAGGAAATACAGATGAAATGAACTGTAGAATTATGCAAAATATATCATCCTGAAAATAATACGATATGTCTGGGAAAGGAAAATAATTTAAAAAAATAAAAACTGAAACAAATAACCTGATGATCTTGACAGAGAGAAATTACAATCAATGTGACAACAGTTGGCGAGGTATAACAAAGTAATATGCAATACCAGCGTACAGAGGGTAAAAGGAATTTTTGCAGTGTGAAATTCAACTAAATGGTGCACAAAAAATTAAAAGTGGGCTGTATTTTCCAAATGTGTTCTCTTGTATTCTGTTTCTATGGCAAGAATCTTAACAAAACAGGGCCCCACCACACAAATCTGGACATGGTAGATGAACACCATTGATTCATTCTATTATTTAAAAATATTTATATATACTGTTTCCCTGATCAAAGAGACCCTCAAAACCCATGAACAAACGCATCATTTAAGTCACAAAACAACATCAAAAATTAAAGCCTCCACAAACAATGGAAAACTATTTTAACAAAGCAGGCAGAAACCCATGAGAATGGGAACCAACAATATTAAAAGAAAAAGGTCCATCATATATATGAATAAGTCCATATAACCCAAGCTATTTGACAAGCAAAGTGAGGAGCATCTAACAGTATATGTATGTACCAACACAACAGCCTACCCATTCCACAAGTACCTACAATGGCACTTTATTGCCTCCTAAACCTACAACTTAATAAGCCAAGAGCACCTATACTGGAAAAAATATTGAGAAAGCTTGTGAGGCGAAACATGTGTCGGCGTGTTACCTTTGATATTAACTTCAGAAGAAGTATAATAGAATGCCTAACCGACTTGAGCCTTCTATATAAAGCTAAGTAAAAGCTATTAGTCATGAAAAAATTTGCTGAAAAAATATATATAATTTTGAAAAATTGTAAAGATATAAAGATAAGTTGGACCGATGAGGAGAAGACAAGAACCTTTATCCCATACAAAATATTGATATGGTGACGACTTTCTAAGTCGGGGTCTAACTCTGACAGTCTTAAAAGAAAAATGTCAAATAATTAGTTATACAGCAATTGTCTATGCTTTGAGTACTGATATAATTTAGGAGTAGCCATGCCAGCCTTATTAGCTGGTGTAAATGCTTGCACCCCTCCCATGCTCTACCCAGACTCCGCCCATGTATAATATAATAGAATCACACAACACTCTACAAATTAGTTGGAAATAGTTAAAAGCATTCTCACATGGAGGAAAAAGCTTCATTGAGCCCAGGCCGATTTGATTCAGTCAATAAGTGGCTTCAATATAATCACTGGCTAAAACAAAAACCTCCAGTGACTAAAAATCTTCAACAGACATATTGCTTTTTTTCTTATTTTATCTTTTTTTAAATTTGTTTACAAAAACTATAAAAGCACTTAACAACCTTCACATGCTTCTGCCCAGCAATTCCAGCAGTTCTATCCTCTGATAGAGCCGCAACAACCTGATGATGGCCAGTGTTTCGAATCTCTGCTTCAGGGATTAGCAGAGCTCATTAAAAAAGATAAAGCTTTTTACCAGAAGGCAGAGAGTTCAAAAATCACAGTTAACATTCAACTATTCCACTTACTCTTTAGTCAAGCTCAACTCATTGCTGCTACTGCGAGCTCATTCATACAAAATGGCAGTACATAATTTAAAATTAATACACGCAAGCTCAATATATTAAATGAAATTCCTAACACAGGCTCACACTCTTTGTGTATTAGTAATGTGGAACCCCCACTCAGTTATCAGCTTAATCCAATGTTTTGAAAGTGGAGAAATAAAGCTTCAGAGTCACCGCCCAGCCAGTCCAACTAAGCAAACTGTAAGGCTTGAGCTTGGCATGCCATCTTATAGCTTCAAAAAAAAAACTCCACTCCTACATGTATATTAAATTTCAAATCACCAAATACACTATCCAGCTTATTTTCGAAAGAGAAAAACGCCTATAGTGCGACCTAAATCGGGAGATAGACGTTTGTCTCGCAAAGGCCCCCAAATCGGTAGAATCGAAAGCCGATTTTGGGCGTTTTCAACTGCACTCCATCGCGGGAACGAATAAAGATGACGGGGCGTGTCGGAGGCGGAACTGGGGCGTGGATATCAGCCGAGGAGAGATGGGCGTCTTTAGCTGATAATCGAAAAAATAAAGGCGTTTTTACCACGATTTTGGGTCACTTTTTTTGGACCCTTTTTTTTCACGAACAAGTCCCAAAAAAGTGCCCCAACTGCCCAGATGACCACTGGAGGGAATCGGGGATGACCTCCCCGGACTCCCCCAGTGGTCACTAACCCCCTCCCACCAAAAAAAAACCACTTTAAAAACTTTTTTCCCAGCCTGTATGCCAACCTCAAATGCTGTACCCACCTCCATGACAGCAGAATGTGTTCGATCCTGTCACAGCCTTTCCCTGGGTCAGATGTGGCTCTCGGGTGCAGTACAGGGTCACATCAGCATTGCATTGTGGTGGGTGTAGGGTATTGGGCTCCGTGATTTCATTAACTTGTGTTACAGTCTCAAGATGTTGGTAGTTGGTAGGCTCTTCTCCCATGGTGCTTTTCCCCCTGCCTACTAGGTCAGAGTGTGCCCTATTGTGTTTCCTGTTGTAGTCCATGCGGTAGTGGCCATTTTTGTAAGCCAGTTTTAGTTCCCTTTCCTGTGTTAGCCACGTTACACAACTTAGTTCTTCCCTTGAATGTGGCTGAATTAGGGCATTGTACAGCATTCTGCCAGCTTTGACCTACTGCTCATCTCAGTACCAGGGAGACTCGTTGCCAGTGGGGCACAACCTCTGATCTGCAGTTAACTGTGAGTAAACACGGTTATTCCAATAAAGGACGTTTTCGGAGAGATTAGCCTTCAGGTGTCAACTGGTGTGCCAATGTTATACAGCAGCAACCAGTCCTAGAGGCCTGCGTGTATGCAGGTCCCTGGAGCACTTTTAGTGGGTACCACAGTGCACTTCAGTCAGGTGGACCCAGGCCCATCCCCCGCACCTGTAACACTTCTGCTGGTAAATGGGAGGCCTCCAAAACCCACTGTACCCACATGTAGGTGCCCCCTTCATCCCTAAGAGCTATGGTAGTGTTGTACATTTGTGGGTAGTGGGTTTTGGGGGAGGGGGGTTGGGAGCTCAGCACCCGTGGTAAGGGAGCTATGCATGTGGGAGCTATTTCTAAAGTCCACCGCACTGACCTAGGGTGCCCAGTTGGTGTTCTGGCATATCAGGGGGGTGAGTGTACTACGAATCGTGGCCCCTCCCACGACCAAATGGCTCGGATTAGGACGTTTTTGAGCTGGGCATTTTTAGTTTCCATTATCGCTAAAAAAACCAAATGCCCAGCTCAAAAACGTCCATTTCTTCGAAAATACGGTTCGGCCCGCCCCTTCACGGACCCGTTCTCAGAGATAAACGCCCATGGAGATAGACGTTTCCGTTCGATTATGCCCCTCTATGTGCACTGCTGTCTACTTTGTGTGTCCACTATAACAATGTACTGTATACTGCTAGTGGAATTCTTAAATCTTCCAATGTTGTGTAGAATGTAAATCTAGCAAGTCTATCAAGAAGGTGTCACCCGAAACCACTTAGCTCGGTACTGTCGCTCTAGTGTTCCTCTCCAGGCAGCACTCTCCACTTCATAAACCGACAGGGAGCCCCCGTTTCGCTGGTGCTGCATCAGGGGTTGTTTCCAAAGTTTTCCACAAAAAATTACATCCACAGTTATTCCACTCCGTTTCCTGCTCAGACTTACTGCAGTGCATAATTTAAGCCAAATGCCAACCTGTAGGAACACCAATCAGGTAAACACTTCTCATACACCCCACGAAAATGCCAATGGGATTTTTAAAAAAGTGATGCCACTCACTTTCTCCATTTATTCCCATAGGCTCAAGGGACTTTAAACAAAATATCCAGCGCTGTTCTTGTAACAACCACAACCTTCTATTACCTCCTTTTCTCAAAGGCAGGATTCACTCCAGCGTTAGGCATTTTAAAGAAAATACATGGTTCTGACGTTTGCAGTGGAAGGACAATGGAGTATCATCTTTTTGTGTCACAATGATACTCTTATGTTCTAAAATTCTGGTCTTCAATTCTCAAGTTGTCTGTCCAACATATACTTTATCACAGGGACACCTAATGCAGTAAACTACAAAAGATATATTGCATAAAGTACATGATCTCAGCTTACATATTTTCCCATCAACTGGGTTCTCAAACTCCCATTCAACCATGTGATGAAATTCTCCAATTCAAGCAAAGAATCTTCCCATTAAAAAAACATCATCTATGAATCTGACCCAAAATGTAACAGCTTTGAAAAAAGTGTAGCAAAAAATAACTTGCTGCTCAAAACGTGCCACAAATAAATTAGCCACTGAGGGGGCCATTGCGGTCCCATGGCTACACCTGCAATTTTATCAGATTTCAGGTGTAGCCATGGGGGGCACCAACAGCCGCTTGCTAAAAAGGAAATACTTCTGGGCTACTGCAGCAGCCCGGCGGTACTTCCCACCCTCGGTGAGCCAGCACTATAAAAAATATATATATATATATATATTTGTAGCACCGGTATGTACCCGGCTGTAATTGGGCAGTGCCGCATGCTGCCCGGTTACTGATGGGTTAGTGCAGGAATCCTTACCACCACCTCAATGTGTGACGGTAAGGGCTCCCCCTCCCCCCCTAAAAATAACCACGCAGCAAGTGCTTCACTTGCTACATGGCCATTTCTTTTAAAAAAGGAAAGACCTACCTTTTACCCACTGCAGTAAAAAAGGGCCTCGGCGCACATCAAAAACCCAGTGCGGGCCCCTTTTTGCCACAGCTTGGTAAAAGGGGCCCTTAATTACCTCACTCATTACTTCCATCTCTATATCATTTATAAATATGTTAAAAAGCAGTGGTCCCAGCACAAACCCTTGGGGAACCCCACTATCGACCCTTCTCCATTGAGAATACTGACCATTTAACCCTACTCTCTGTTTTCTATCTTTTAACCAGTTTTTAATCCACAATAGAACACTACCTCCGATCTCATAACTCTCCAATTTCCTCTGGAGTCTTTCATGAGGTACTTTGTCAAATGCCTTTTGAAAATCCAGATACACAATGTCAACTGGCTCGCCTTTATCCACATGTCTATCACCCCTACAAAGAAATGTAGTAGTTTGGTGAGGCAAGATTTCCCTTCATGAAATCCATGTTGGCTTTGTCTCATTAATCCACGCTTTTGAATATGCTCTGTAATTAATAGTCTCTACCATTTTGCCCAGCACCAACGTCAGGCTCACCGGTCTATAATTTCCCAGATCACCTCTGAAACTTTTTTTAAAAATTGACATTGCATTGGCTACCATCCAATCTTCTGGTTCCATGCTTGATTTTAAAGATAAATTATATATTACTAACAATAGTTCTGCAAGTTAATTTTTCAATTCTATAAGTATTCAGGTGATTTGCTACTCTTCAATATGTCAAATTGTGCCATTACAGCTTCGAGGATTAGAGATTTCATTCAGTTTCTCTGACTCATCAGCTTTGAATACCATTTCTGGCATTGGTATCTCTCCCAAATCTTCCTCAGTGAAAACCAAAGCAATTAATTAATTTAATCTCTCTGCTATGGCTTTGTCTTCCCTGAGTGCCCCTTTTACCCCTCAGTGATCTAGTAGTCCAACTGATTCTTTTGTGGGCTTTTTGCTTTTGATAAAGCAAAAAAAAAGTTTTTACTATGTGATTTTGCCTCCAACACAATCTTTTTTTCAAAGTCCCTCTTTGCCTTCCTTATCAGGACTTTATAATTAACTTGCCATTCCTTAGTCTCAGAGTGGCTTTCAGTAGAGATCAGAATTTCAAAGAGATGTTCTGCCCCTCTGATATTTATAGAAAATCTATTGTACTGGAAGATTTGGCAGTGGGTCACTCGGCAAGTATGAATTGTATAATTTGTGAAATTACAGTCAATACTGTGGAGTTTGAGAACCCGGTTGATGGGAAAATACATAAGCTGAGATCATGTACTTCATGTAATACCTCTTTTGTGGTTTTCTGCATTAGGTGTCCCTGCGATAAAGTATATGTTGGACAGACAATTCGAGCATTGAAGACCAGAAGTTTAGAACATAAGAGTACCATTGTGATACAAAAAGATAATAATCCATTGTCCTTCCGCTGCAAATGTCAGAACCATGTATTTTCTTCTTTGAAATGCCTAGCACTGGAATGGATCCCGCTTTGAAGAAGAGGAGGTAATAGAAGTTTGCGGTTGTTACAAGCAGAACAGTGCTGGATATTATGTTTAAAGTCCCTTGAGCCTATGGGTTTGAATAGAAAAATTGAGTGGCATCACTTTTTTTTTTAATCCCATTGGCCTTTTCGAGGGGTGTGTGAAAAGAATTTCCCTGATTGGTGTTCCTACAGGTTGGTGTCTGGCTTAAATTGTGGAAAGTGTGTGGATCCCTTCTCATTTTCTCTTAAATTGTGCACTGCCATTTTGTATGAATGAGCTCGCATGTAGTAGGAATAAGAGTTGAGCTTGACTAAAGACTAAGTGGAATAGTTAAATGTTAACTGTGGTTTGAACTTTCCGCCTTCCAGTATAAAAAGCTTTATCTTTTTTTAAGGAGCTCTGCTAATCCCTGAAGCAGAGATTCGAAACGCTGGCCATCATCAGGTTGTTGCGGTGTGTCAGAGGTACAGGTACAGCTGCTGGAATCGCTGGGCAGAAGCACATTAAGGTTAAGCTAAGTGCTTTTATAGTTTTTGATTAAAAAAAAGTTAAAATAAGATAAAAAGCAATATAATTCTATTGATTTTTAGTCACTGGAGGTTTTTTCAGCCTATGATTATATTGAAGTCACTTATTGACTGAATCAAATAGGTCTGGGCTCAGTGAGGCTTTTTCCTCCATGTGAGAATGCTTTGACTATTTCCAACTAGTTCGTTAGAGTGTGGTGTGATTCTATTATATTGGCTACTGAGCATATTATACCCCATTTTATAGAATAGCATGCAGTGAGAATATTGACATGATGCATATATGCTAGCATTCTGGTCATTTACACATGTTCTTGGTACCTAAATGTTGACACCTTCTTTATAGAATTTCCCCCATGTCATGTAGAGAAACCAAGGGGCATGGAGAAAAGGCAAAGGAGGGGGACTAGAAACCAAGAATCCACCCCCTAGGGACTAGTATACTTGGCTTGCACAGTGAACTTCAAAGTCAATCCCTGGGGAGAAAAGCAGGAAAGGGAAATCACCTGGCCCATATAGACAAGCCACCTAATTCATTCAATGGAAATAAGAGACAGCAGCTCTTCTCCAATCCACTCCCAGGTTAGGGGATTTAGGGGAGGCGTGGCGTCCACTTTCTTATAAAAGAGAGAGAGTCAGAGGAGGGCACTTTCTTCCTTGCTGGGAAGTACTAAGTCAGAGATGGAAGACTGCAGTTCTAGTTGAAAAGATGCCAATTTATTCTTTTGTTTTCTTTTGCTTCACAGAAGTACATTGTTTTGTATGCAGTCTGAAGTAAGACCATGGGACATTATTACCTGTCAGCTGATAGATATAGCTACAGTGGAAGCTTCATGGGTGGTGGCAGGTGGGCGGGCAAGGACTAAGCCTGACCCTTAAAAGGAGCATTTTTTTGTTTTGTTGGTTAGTGCCATGATTTAGGTGACTTTAAGTTCAGGAAGAAATTCCTGGACACTTTATGTACATGAGATTTTGCTTTGGACATTCGTGGAGTCAAGCCGGGCAGAACCTAGGCTCAGTCAAACAGGTGAAAGGCACCATGACAAAGTACCAGGATGACCCAAAGTTCAGTTTATTCTTCAAATTCAATAGACTATATTCATTAAATTTTCATGTACAGTTTACAGGATGCACAGAGTGGTGCGCGTGCCTATATTCACTGTTTTCAGGCGCTCGCAGAGAGTTTAATTTTTACAAGTCAGATGCGGTGTTGACAGACCCCCCCCCCCCCCCAACAAAGACATATGTGCCAAAACACAGCCTATGATGGGTATTTCTTGTCAGCGCATCCTGTGTACTGTACATGAAGATTTTATGAATACAGCCTTTTGAATTTGAAGAAGAATCTGAGCTTTTGGCCATCCTGGTACTTTGTCGTGGTGCCTTCAACCCGTTTGACTGTTGACTGTTTGTGGAAGGATTGTTTTCCTTCTTGTCTTTGCAAGAGCCTAGGCTCAACCAGGTGACCTTACTAGAGGCAGACCCGAGGGGGTTACATGAAGGTCATCAGATATCAAGGACCTAACCATTCTTCTGTAGCAAAACGAACTCCTCTTCCTGCAGATGGCAGAGAACTCCACGCAGAGTGATTCCAGGAGACTTCATGGATACTTGGCCATAATGTTAGCACCCAACTTCAGTGGAGCACCCAGTGTTCTGAGCGTCCAATTACACTTGCATACTAACATGTATGAGACTTGCACACTGATATCATGCATGCAAGAACAGTGGGGAAAATGGTGCCCCTAATTTGGCAGCCTATTTTCACAGGGGAGGACACTCTCCTGCTGGCTAAGCTCATGTTGCCAAGGCTAAACAAGCTGTTTCAAGAGCCTGGCCACAGGAGGGTCTACCTGCACCTCAGAAATGCCTTGAGAAAGGCTCCACAAAAGATAATTGCCGGGCACACGAGGGCACATCCCACATGAACAGCCACTACAGATGTACACAAATGCATGGAATATATTTGCTCCCAGTATGCCCACAGGAAGCATTGCTCACATATCAGCCATCTCCCAGCTTCACTATACAGCACAATAGCCAGGTAGCTCTATAAATTCTCATGACGTACACATCAGAGAACTATACCTGTGCCACACATCACTGACGGAGGACATAAAAATATCACAGGGGAAAGAATAACCTGAAGGGCCAACATGGTATCTGTGTAAATGTATAGCTCTGGGGGGTGTATACATGAAGGAAGGCTGAGGCTCACAGCTTACTAGGTGCTGTGGAGGGAAGCAGAAATGCCAACACTATGCTTTGTGGTAAAATAAAATAGTCATAACTGTATGCAGCACATGTCTAGGGCCACCCCTGCAATCACGGAACATCAAGTGACCCACCTACACCCTCAGCATGTAGCGTGCAGTAAGAAGCCCTAGCAATGACATGAGAACTATAGTTTTTGGCAACATAGATGAGATGAACCATTCACACAGACTTTAAAATGCCAAATTTTTCCCTGATCTACAAATAACAGTGAAGCTTCATAGAGGGTGTGGTTAAGCAAAAAGCTTAGCAAAGAGCCACACCACTCATTTTCCAGGTCTGTCTGCCTCCTGTGCGTCAATTGTTACTCATTACCCTTATGCCATTACTATGGCTTCTTCCCTCTGCCATGAATGTGGCATACATATAGACCCCAACATGCCAATATACACTGGACCAGATAGAGTAGGAGGAGGAGGCAGGAGAACAATTGTAGTACAGTATGTTTACAGACACCAACACTGGAATATAGCTCCCTGTGACGAGGGGAAGGGAGGAACAAGGAATACTATCAGAGATGTTGTATATGGCTCCAGAAAAAGGAGGACGGATTGAGCCAGCAATGGAAGTAAAACCCGGCTGGCTCAATCCGTCCTCCTTTTTCTGGAGCCATATGGTAACCCTATATCTGAAGGGTTCCCAACTGACTTCTGGCCAGACCAGATGTCACCCCAATGCGTCTAGGGCAGGGATCTTGACTACATATCTCACCTGTATTCCCAAAAGGAGAGAGAAACAAGAACTGCCCTCATGCACTGGGGTAGTCCTTGGACTGAAGCTACTTTGGCCTAACTAAGAACCAGATGCATAACCTACTCCACGTTCAGCTACCCACTCATGCCCCCTTTTTGGGTTCAACATTGTGCCAGTGACCACTAACCACACATCACAAGCCATATGCTCTCTGTAACCAACATATAATATGGCAGGGTATAACCATACACTCCTCTGCCTTCCCCCATATATGAGCATGTATGAATCACATATACAATCTGCAGCTTTGACAAGGATGTATTTTTCATACACAGTTAACATTTGTAAGGCAGTCATGGTCAGAATGACAGAATAGGTTCAACTTGCCCATAGGTTCAGTTATCTTATAGAACATTTATTTTTTTTATTTATTAGGATTTACCACCTTTTTGAAGGAATTCACTCAAGGTGGTGTACAGTAAGAATAAATCAAACACGAGCAATAGACAATTACAGCAATAAAAATATTCAAATAATACAAGTATGGCACAGTATACTACTTACAATGCCAACACAATATGTAATAGAACATTTTATTCACAGAGTAGTGTATAAGCAAAGATGGAACATATAGATAGGTAAGAGAGTAAGAGGAGTTAAGAAAATAAGGTGACTAATTTAAAGAAAGGTGCACATGAGGTCAGAGAGATGGTTAAATATTATCCATCTCATGGGAAACATTCCTACACCACCTCATTCTCACATAAGAAACAGCAAGTTATGCCATAAAATGTGAGCATTCCCAGATCAGTGGTCTCAGTCTCTAACAAGGCATGGAATGGGAGCCTTGCCACATTGCACCATTGTTCTGTGATATACTGGTGTGTATTCTACAATACAGTGATAATGAAATAAATGAAAGGGAGTGAATGAGGAAATGTGGGTGTAATGACAGGGTACGGAACTCCTTGCATGTTGATGATAGAGGCATCTTGTGGCAATGAGTTTGGGATTGGGGAGGAAGAGAGAGACTAGTGGGACTTGCAATGCTAGCCCTAGCATTTCTTTTACCCACAAGTAGAGAATGAAATGGAGATGAAGTTTGCCTCAGTCTCTTTCTCCATCCCATCCTCACAAAAGTACAAAATCTCATTCGTACAAGAAGTGATTCTCTTTATTTTATTCAAAATGATGGAACTAGTGGAGTTTCAGTTTGTGGGGATGGGGTGGGAATGGGGTCAATGCTTGAATGGAAAGGGGTGAGGGTGGGGACAAACTTTGTCCCTGCGTCATTTTCTACCCACACATCCTCCCTGTGTGTGAACCACCTGCTATGCTCTTCGTTTAAAGACAACCTGGCCAGTTATGGTCAAAACCCACCATACTTAAATTTCCTTTATATGGACTTGGTAATCTGTGCTTAGTTGAGCATCCCCAATCATTCTGAAAAGCTGGCTCCTATGATCCCCACAATAGCATTGTTACTATCCCGCACCCCCCAATGCAAACGAAGTCACCTTGGCACCCTAGATGAAATTTTAAGTCCCTGTTCCACCAACCCAGCCCCCCTAACAAACTCCACCCCCCCCCCCCATGGTCAATCCTCCCCTCAGTCCCCATCTTCCTGGACTCATCCTAGAGGATCCTCAGTGGTGCCCTGTAGTCCCAGACAGCAGCAATCCCCCTTCTCTGCCACTTGAGTAAGGACTGCAATCCAAAATGGCAGAGACAACCCCTAGTAGTTGTACTATGAAACTACTGTCAGGGGTCATCAGCACAATTTTGGATTCTGGCACCTATCCTTATGGCAGCGACGGGGGATTGCTGCTGCCTGGGACCATGGACACTGATGAGGACCCTCTCAGGGCAAGTCCCAGGTAGATAGTGGGTGAGATTTTACAGGAGGGACAGGTTTTGTGTGTTAGGGGGGCTGGGTTGCTGAGGGGAAGGACTTCAACTTTGCATTAGGAGTTGCAGGGTAGGGATGTGAGAGAAGAGAGTTGCACGGGGACAGAAATCTAAACTATCCCCATCCGTCTCCGCTAGAATTTAATGGTACCTAAAGAAAATTCTGGTTGGCTCTCTGTCTCTCTCTTGGTTCAAGCCGCAGCACTGTAGGCAAGGAAGGAATAGAAGCTGAAGCTTAGATCACTCTGGTGCTCGCATGTAAGACTCATCTCCGATTCGCTGGCACTGGGTGCTGAGAGGTCTCCACATGTAGGTGCAAGTAGACCAGTTGACCTCTGATGTTCATGCCCGTGTCAGAGCTGAGGTAGGCACATCAGCCCAGGAGCGGAGAGGATTAATAGAAGACTTTCCACATATGTGCTGTTAAAGTGAAGAGGAGGAGCGGTGGCACAAATCAAAGAAGTTTGTAGGTGAGAGGCTGGCGCAGGTGCCGCTTACACTTCCACAGGAATCCCACAGGAACTGCTTCCGTGCCCTCAGGAACCCCGATTCCTGCGGGATTCCCGCAAACCCTGTTCCTGTGCAGGTCTGTATGTGGAAGGAGATGAGAGCACCACCACACTAGAACTGTTTTATGTTAAACTGGCCCTGCCCCATATTATATGCAGGGGCAGGTAACATGGTTGATCCCACACTAGCTGCAACTAGATGTAAGTCAGTTCCCTGAGATGCAATAAGCATACGCCATTTGTGATAAATGGAGGGCAGATGCTACAGCCTCTGCATTTTTCATAAAGGCTTTGCAATTACCACTTGTTGATTTTTTCATTAAACATGCAGTAACTACAAAATCTACCACACTTTAGTAAAAAAGGCCCCAGCTGTACTTTGTTGTTGTGTAAGAAAATCTATAAAATATTTTTTTTAAAAAGAAATGTTGGGGGCGTGTCAAGATGGCGCTGTGAGCGGACGCGTTGGAAGCGAGCTCCTGCCTTCTACTTGCTTGAATTGAATTATTTACCTGCAATATTTCCAAATGCCGCATACCAAACGTAAGGGAACGACCCGAGGGACTACCCTTCATCCCACGACGTCTACCCCGGCAAGTGGAGGACTAGAGCGCTTCTTCCCCGCATTGTCCCGTAGAAGCGGAGCGGAATCCTTAGCGGGTGGAACCGGTGAAGCGAGTCCCCCGCAGGAAATTGAAATATCTTTATCCCCGCCTTTCTCTACGACGCCTCCATGCCCTGCAACTGCTCTGAGCGCGACGGGGTTTCTATCGGAACCCGGAAAGGGCTATTCCGAAGAACCCAGAAGGGAGTCTAACTCTGCAAAGACAACTGCAGCTGCAGAAGAGACGGAGGTGAGCCTGGGCAAGATCTGGCTGAAATTGTTGGAAATAGAGACAACTTTGAGACAGTCTTCGGAAGAGGTAAAGATATTACATTTAAATGTACAGGAGGTGAAGAGCTCCCTAGATTTGGCAAAACAAGATTTTTCCTCTAAAATTGAGGCCCTAGAGAGAGAGTCAAAGCAAACTGAGGACTTCAAGATGGCTGTGATAAAAGATAATATGGAACTTAGGAAAAAACTGGAACAGGTAGAAAACTTTAATAGGAGATTAAATCTCCGAATACTGAATTTTCCAAGAATATTGGGAGAATCCCCAAGAGATATATTCCAGAGATATTTGAAAGAAAATTTAAATTTTCCCCAAGAAGTTTTCCCACCTATGAATAAGATTTATTATATTCCCAGCACGATGAAAAAAGTTGGAACAGCGAACACTTTAGATCTGCAAAATGTAACAGCCATTTTGGAGCAAACAATTGAAGATTCACCTGAAAGAGGGACGTTGATAATTTCCTTTGTATTTCAGCAGGATTTAAACGCTGTAATGCGTCTTTATTTCAAATCAACAAATCGTATTTTTGCCGGTCAAAAGATCTGGCTGTATCCAGATGTGACTAAATCCACACAAGAAAAACGGAAAAACTTTCTCTCAATGAGGCCGAAAGTATTGGAAATGGGAGGCTCTTTCCTCCTGGCTTACCCCTGTAAATGCGTCATTAAGTTAAACCAAGTTAAATATATATTTTATATGCCTGATCAGCTTCAGACTTTCCTAGACAACAAACAACGATAGAGAGTTGTGATATAAATGGGACTCACGGAACCATAAATTTTTCCTTTTACATGTTATCTTAATGTATATCTTCACTATATTCCTACCCCCTCCTTCTAAAAAATAGGGGTCTAAGGAAGCCAATATTATTTGTATTTTGCATGTTTAAGAAACTCTTCTAGTTTTTTATTGAAAGGCTGTATTACACTTTGCAGTAAGATAAATTTCTGTAATCTAATATAATAAAACGCACCGTGAACGTTCTGAAGACAACGTTCTGTGAAGCCGGAAGCTTGAAGCCGGAAGCCTAAGTTCTCTCAGGACAACGTTCTGTGAAGCCGGAAGCTTGAAGCCGGAAGTCTGAAGCCTTGAAGCCTTGAAGCCTGAAGCCTGAAGCCTTGAAGCCATCTGACGTCACTCCCAGGCTGAGGCTGAAGGGTTCGGGGATTCGTGGTGTGAAGCCTTCAAGCCAGCCAGCCGTCTCTGCCCCGCCCTCGCGACAAAACAAACAAATCCGGAAGCGAAACGTCAGGGAAGGAGGCGGCGCTCCCGACGTCTAGCTTTCCCTTCGCTGTGTTCCGCCAACACAGCGAAGGGAAAGCTAGACGTCGGGAGCGCCGCCTCCTTCCCTGACGCTTCGCTGCACGAACCGCCACGGAGGTAAAGTTAAAAAGAATTAAAAAAAAAAAAAGGGATGCATGGATGCGAAGGGGTGGGGGGCATGGATGCGAGGCATGGATGCGAAGGAGGGGGCATGGATGCGAAGGGGTGGGGGGGCATGGATGCGAGGGGGGGGGCATGGATGCGAAGGGGGGGGCATGGATGCGAAGGGGGGGGGAAAGAAGAGGGCGGGCCAGGCTGGGACATGGGAGAGAGCGTAGCATGGATGCGAGGGGGGGGGTCATGGAAGGGCGAGAGGGGACTTGCTGGAAAAGGATGAATGGAGGCGGCAGGGGACAGAGGAGCATGGATTACAGAGCAGGCCTCAGGCAGAGAGGGGAAATGCTGGATAGGGATGAATGGAGGGGGCAGGTGACAGATGAGCATGGATGGGCATGGATTGGAAGGGCAGGACTCAGGGAGAGGGGAATTGCTGGATAGGGATGAATGGAGGGGACAGATGGGCATGGATGGATATGGATTGCAGGGCAGGCCTCAGGCAGAGAGGGGAAATGCTGGATAGGGAAAAATGGAGGGGCCAGGTGACAGAGGAGCATGGATGGGCATGGATTGGAAGGGCAGGACTCAGGGAGAGGGGAATTGCTGGATAGGGATGAATGGAGGGGACAGATGGGCATGGATGGATATGGATTGCAGGGCAGGCCTCAGGCAGAGAGGGGAAATGCTGGATAGGGAAAAATGGAGGGGCCAGGTGACAGATGAGCATGGATGGGCATGGATTGGAAGGGCAGGACTCAGGGAGAGGGGAATTGCTGGATAGGGATGAATGGAGGGGACAGATGGGCATGGATGGATATGGATTACAGAGCAGGCCTCAGGCAGAGAGGGGAAAAATGGAGGGGCCAGGTGACAGATGAGCATGGATGGGCATGGATTGGAAGGGCAGGACTCAGGGAGAGGGGAATTGCTGGATAGGGATGAATGGAGGGGACAGATGGGCATGGATGGATATGGATTACAGAGCAGGCCTCAGGCAGAGAGGGGAAATGCTGGATAGGGAAAAATGGAGGGGCCAGGTGACAGAGGAGCATGGATGGGCATGGATTGGAAGGGCAGGACTCAGGGAGAGGGGAATTGCTGCATAGGGATGAATGGAGGGGACAGATGGGCATGGATGGATATGGATTGCAGGGCAGGCCTCAAGCAGAGAGGGGAAATGCTGGATAGGGATGAATGGAGGGGGCAGGTGACAGACAAACATGGATGGCCATGGATTGGGAGAGCAGGGCTCACGGACAGAGGGGAATTGCTGGAAAAGGATGAATGGAGGGGGCAGGGGACAGATGGCCATGGATTGGGAGGGCACGGCTCACACTCTCTCTCTCATATACAATGTCTTTCTCACTCTCACACACTCTGTCTCACACTGTATCACATTCACTCTCTATGTGCCACACAGTCACTCACACACTCGCTTGGTCTCATACACTCACTCAAACAGAGAATCTGTGTCTCACACACACTCTCTCTCTCTCCCACACACACACACTCTCACTCACACTGTGTCTCACATACACACTTGCACACACTCTCATTCTCACACACACACTCTCTCACAAACACACTCACACCCAGACTCACGCTCTCTCTCACACAATCACACTTTCACTCCGACTCTCAAACAGTCACTCTCACATACACTCTCCCAAACATACACACTCCGAGGAAAACCTTGCTAGCGCCCGTTTCATTTGTGTCAGAAACGGGCCTTTTTTACTAGTAGTATATAAAACTCAATAAAAATTATTCCACAAGAAAAAGAAATGTTAGCTGTTACAAATAAACAGCTAATTAACTTCCCAAAGTTAGTGTGGGGTGAAATTTGTATTTATATCAGAAGATTATTCTGAATAATATCACAAATAAGCAGGAAGGGCATCAAAGTTTTCATTGTTCTACTTTTCCTAATCCCACTCTGTCTTCCTTGCTGTTCAATTAGAATCCTGATGGTAAATAGGCAGCACAGTGTCACAGTAATGCAAAATTAGCAGAAAAATGCATATATTGTACTTGCCGTGATGGAACCTTTGATATATTAATCTTTGCATTTCTCAGGTTCAAGCCAAGGTCAGACTCCTCAGGGACAGTTATCTGGCACAACTATCACTAGGGTATAACGGGCTAGCATATACATGGTAATAATGCTCTGGTACGTTAGGCTCAATGTGGCTTACAGAGTATTGTTATGACAAAGTCATGACAGGATATTGGATACAATCAAAAGTAAGCAGAAGATGGATGAGGAGTTAGAGAAGATGGTATTAGATTGGATAGTTTAGGAGGTGAATTGTGTCTTTATGGGTTCTTTTTGTAGGCTCTATTGAAGAGATGTGTCTTCAGAGATTTGCAAAAGTTGCTTAGATTGTCCATAGTTTTTAGGGCTGGGGGTAACTCATTCCATAACTGTGTACTTCTGTAGGAGAAGGTAGTGGCATATGCCTGCTTATATTTAAGTCCTTTGCAGCTGGGGAAGATCCCCCCCACCCCCAGACACACGTACACAGCTGAACCAATATTCGCCTGCAATTTCCCATGAGAGAAGAGTCTGTCAGTAGTTGAGAAGTGGTCAAGCACAGCCTAAAACAGATCAAGTATGTAATACAAATGAAAAGACAATCGCTCAGGACAGCATACTGTAGAGGAAAAAAAAATCAACAGATGAAAACAACACTGATGACATCAGAGTCTTGAAATCTACCACTCTGGCATGACTTGATGTTAGCTAAAAACACAAGCAGCTGGTAACACCCTAGTTCCCCCACAAGATAGGGCATAATGTTTAATGAAAACAAATGTGTCTTCTGCTGATCAAAATTTTTTGCACAGAAGTTTGCTAATGTGTTGTTTTCAAGAAGACAATGTCTGGGAAAAGCACAGTGCTTCTGGCAACATCCCACCTCACAGCAAGGGATTAAAATTTATGCAGTGTAAAATTAACTTTTAGCTGGAATAAAAATGAAAATTAATTTTAAAAACCCAAGGTGACTCACCTACACTGATTGCTTTGGAAAGAAAAGGAAAAAGATAAAGTCAAGCAAACTTAGTAATAACAAGTTTGGAAGCATTCACAACTGGTCTTAATCAGCTTTCAATATGCCAGTAGAAACCAGTAAGTGTAGAGCAGAGTGGCTACACCTGGAAACAAGTGATTAGCATTTCCTGTGATAAGAGAAGAAAGTATTTCTTCTAGAAGTAGGTGGCAGTAGATTCAGTTCTTAGAAACAGCCCAAAAGTTAAATAAAAATAAACCTACACAAACACAAAATTACATCTCACATAGATGAGCACTGTGAGGGGAACATTTTTCAGAACCAGGCCACAGAATCAATGATTTCATGATCAAGATTCTAAAATAAGAATTCAGAACCATCCAAGAACAAATGCCTTTTGAAGTTACAATGACCAAACACTTTGATCATTGTAACTTCAAACGGCTTTTGAACACTTCAAAATAAAAAGTAATAATAAAAACTCTTGAGACTACCCCTCAGCCACCTTCTTTTCACACAGATAAGGTGGTATAGCAAGTACGTAATAATAAACACTCTGCAAACACATCAAACTATCCTCCTTCCTCTCCATTCACGTAAGCACTGTAATGTAATCAATGATTCACTTGAACATTCAGAAAGTCATATTTTGCTTTGACTTATTTTGTTTTGACTTCATGAAGGGATTACTTCAATAAATGTTGTTGGCAGTAAGAGCTGTCTTGGCAAAAAAGCTGCTAAAAGGAACAGCCACCATTTTGGTTTGTATGACTGGATACAGAAAATAAGAGTTGCTATTTCTATGGAAAGTTCACTTGGTAGATAAAGAACATGTCAATTAAAGTAACATAGAAAATGATGGTAGAAAAAAGACCTGCACGGTCCATCCAGTCTGGCCACGGTCCATGCACAGCCGCCAGCAATGAGTTGAACTGGCAGTATCATAGAAGAAAGGCATCATCGAGTCCCCTGAGGAAGCCGCATGGTGAAACAGGTCCCCGTAGGGATGGTTTTTCTACTGCCTCGAACTGCCATATAAAGCTAAGTTCAACTTTTTTCATCATTTGTCACATTTTGAAAATGTTTTTGCACTAATGAAAATAAATTGTTGGGTGTTTTTATGACCCATGACTGAAGCCAGCACTGTGACTGAGACGCTGACATTGAATATTATAACAGCGCAGGAGGAATCAGGTGTCTGAGGTCTTCTCCCCCAAATGAGAACACCATTCTCATTTGACTTCTTGGATTGTGTGGTTTTTTTTTTAGATTTTACCAACATTTTATATACCCCTGAAGAAAGTGTGTACCAAAACATGGCCATGTTGGGTTTTATGTATTTAAGCTTTGATTTATATTTTTTATGAACTACTTGATATTTATTTCTGGTCTTACTCTTTTTTGTTTTATTGTCTCTTGCGAGACCAATGTCTCTTTTTTTAACCTTTTGTGCTAGGAAATGTGACTTACAGTTTTTGAAAAACGTAGCTGAAAGATTAAGGAAAACGAAGACAGTATTCACAAATCACAAGAGATGAAGTCAAGCAACAATATCTTGTGAAAGGTAAGAGAAGATGAGAAAGAATCAGATGCTCTCATGCTACTAATCATCTCTATATGACTCAAGGTCATCATGCGTGATCCCCCATATCTCACCCCTTCCCAGTTTCCACCCTGAGATTATGGCCCATAACAAATCCATTCAACCCTTAGATCTCCCCCAAGGAGAATTTTAAAGACCTCAGCGGCACCACTCAATGGTTCAAACTTCTCATTACCATTAACATTTATGCACCATCTCATATGGTGCCTATATGGTCGTCCTTGGTGTTGGCTGCTGGTCATCTACTCTGCCTGGGGAGTGCTGCGTGCCGAGGGAGCCCTGTTTTCTCCTGGTTCGCCGTTCGACAGCCATTGGCCTCCACCCGCATTCCTGGCCTGTCCGCAGGATCTGTCTACCTGCCTTAATGAGTCACAGCGAGTGAAGACTGGCTTTTGGACTCCCTCCTTCTCTTCTTTTTGTTTCTTTTCCTTGCCTCCTTACTTCTTATTGTATCTCACTTCCCTTCCCTTCTTTCCCCGTTCCCTCTACCCTCTCTTCTGACAATGTATTTGCTTCTTTAGTTCATTGTAAGCCGCTTAGAGGCTGCTTTGTGCGTTATAAAGCGGGGTATAAATGATCTAAATAAATAAATAAATTATAGGTCCAAATCCATTTTATGGAGCTATTTAAGCTTACTATCTTAAATGTGCAAACAGCATATCTTCACTTCATTTAGACCAATTAACTGGAAAAGGTATTTTAAATACTCTATATTTATCTAAGTCAGCCAGGGGACTTACTCGTCCAACATGAATCATATTTCAACTAAGGCTGTTTCAAGGATACACCCCCTGCAAAAAAAAAAAAAAAAGCATTAATATAAAATGCCATAGTATCATAACTTCCACTAATTATATTTCTAACAGAATATCACCAAATACCTTAATGTGTCAAATCCTGCTCAGAGGCCCCCTTTTACCGCAGCCAGGTAAATTTTGGCAGGAAATGGCCATGCGGCAAGTAGAACACTTGCCGCGTGGCCAGTTCGGGGGGGGGGGGGGGAGCCCTTTCCACCACCCATTGAGGTGGCAGTAAGGGCTCCCGCTTTAACCCAGCGGTAACTGAGCAGCACGCGGCACTGCCCAAAATACAGCCAGGTACACACCGGCACTACAAAAATAAATATATTTTTGTAGCGCTGGATGAGATTGCGTGCTGGGGGTGGAAACTATCGCCAGGCTGCTGTGGTAGCCCGGCGGTAGTTCATTTTTATTGAGTGGTAAGTCCACGATGGGCTTACCGCCACTTTGTAAAAGAGGCCCTATGCTTATCCAAAGATGACAGTGGTGGTTTTCCACTCAGTATATATCACCTGATCTAACCATATGACTTTCCTGAACACCAATCACAAACCACCCTGGGTCAAACCAACGTTATCCACTCAGTCTCTGCATTCAGACCCCTCAGAAAAACTGCATTCAACTAAAAGATCCACCGCAGTTCCCTATAGTTCAAAAGCCTCTCAATATTTCCACCCTACAATTACTTGGACTACTACTCTCATTTTATATCCTGAATCACGTGCTGCTTATCCCACCAATGCTGCATCAAGGGAGCCTGCATATTCCCCAGGATTCTACATATCACACCGAGATTACCTGCTCCACGTCTACTTTTGGCGTTGGGATTTACACCAGGTTTTACATGGCACAATTGGCCGCGATTAAATTTAGTCGCATGGACTGGTGCTCGGCGTATTCTATAAAAGCATGCAGAAATTTAGGCTTATTCTATAAACTATGTGTAAATTAAGGCGTACTTTATAGAATACGCTTAAGCGAATTTCATTTCCGCCAAATTTTTAGGCTTGATATATAGAATCTAGTTCATTATAACTACGTGGGATTTATGTTGATACAGCCGCAGTAGCTTTGGGCGACTACTGTGACCCACATAAATTAAATTACAGGGACAAGATATTATGTAAATAACATGCTGTCTAGCACAAGTAGTGCTGGTCTTAGAAAAAAATGTTTGTTTTCACTGACGATCCACCCAACTCGAACTTATCGTTTGTCGACACCATTGGCATTGATCACATTGGTCATCTACACAGTCCATAGTATTCCCTCCTTTTAATTCATAATGCTGATAAAACAAATGTTCTCTATAGTCTTCCCACATGTATAAGATATAGTGGGAAAATATGTAAAAACCGGATATAATTTAATCATATGCCAATATGTTCTCATAACATAAACTTATGTACCAACTGAGAATAAGGTAGAATACAAATAAGTGTCCTCAAAGACTAATTTTTATTCTTTTTCTTAATTCATTTGTGCAATCACACCCACAAGTAAGCATGCCTAACAGCTTTCTTTGGGATATCCCTGCTCTAAAAATCTTTAAGTACATCAGATTGTAACTTAATTCCTCCAAAGTAGAGAACATATGCTGAAGGTGGAGGAATTGGCTAATTGGGAGGTTATACTTCAGCTTATATGGATGAAAACTAGCAAGTGAAGAAAGTTGTTTCATTCCACAGGTTTTTGATATAATGTAGTAATCAATCTGCCTTTATCTTCAGTGATCTTTTTATAATCACAAGACATCACAAACTGTAAAATTGGATCAAGGGTATTCAACCAACTGAAAGACAATTGAAGATCATTCTCTGACCTCATCTGTATGAAGAAAATGACATCCGGAAATCTCTTCCAAAGTAAAACAGAACTAAATTGATGTGCTTGATATAGATAGCGAACCTTAAAACGAACTACATATAAAGTAGCCACTGATGAAGCTAAAGTAGCCCCCATTGCCACTACTTGGGTTTGTTGGTAAAACTCATGATTGTACCAGAAATAATTATATTTCTTTACCAATTCAGACAGCTGTAATAAAAATTCTGAAGCTATTCTTTGAGGTTATGAACATCCCACCAAAACCTCTGCTATAGTTTCTAGTGTACCATTCTGAGGTGTTCCAGTATATAAAGATGTTATATCCATAGTCACTAGCCATACAGAATCTGGTACATCAGGAATAGTTTCCAATGTGTATAACAAATGTGATGAATCCTTTATTTAGGACTGTATCATCACCATTTCTATTTTCAAAAAAGTATCCACAAATTTAAACGGGGATTCAAGAATTGAATTTCTAGTAGAGACAATTGGGTGGCCTGGAGGAAGGTCAGATGGTTAGATCCCTACACCCCTTCCCGTGCACTCCGCTCCATGGATAAATCCTTCTTATCTGTTCCCTTCTCCACTACTGCCAACTCCAGACTTCGCGCCTTCTGTCTCGCTGCACCCTACGCCTGGAATAAACTTCCTGAGCCCCTACGTCTTGCCCCATCCTTGGCCACCTTTAAATCTAGACTGAAAGCCCACCTCTTTAACATTGCTTTTGACTCGTAACCACTTGTAACCACTCGCCTCCACCTATCCTCCTCTCCTCCTTCCTGTACACATTAATTGATTTGATTTGCTTACTTTATTTTTTGTCTATTAGATTGTAAGCTCTTTGAGCAGGGACTGTCTTTCTTCTATGTTTGTGCAGCACTGCGTACCCTTGTAGCGCTATAGAAATGCTAAATAGTAGTAGATCAAGTGATATATACTGAGAGGAAAACCGCTGCCACCATCATTGGATGTTTAGTTTGCTAACCGGGAAGACTGATTTGAAATGTTAAGGTATTTAGTGATATTCTGATAGAAATAGAGTTAGTGAAGGTTATGATAATATAACATTTTATATTAATGCTTTTTTTTTTGCAGGGGCGTATCCTTGAAACAGCCTTAGGTGAAAAATGATTCCTGTTAAGACAAGCAAGTCCCCTGCCCAACTTGGAAAAGTATATTTAACATGAGTATTTCAAATACTATTTCCATTAATTGGTCTAAATCCGTGGTTCCCGAACCTGGTCCTGGTTTCAGGATATCCACAATGAATATTCATGAGAGACATCTGCATGCATAGAGGCAGTGTATGCAAATCTCTCTCATGAATATTTATTGTAGGCGTCTAAATGGCAGATGACGTTTAATGTGAGCAAGTGCAAAGTGATATATGTGGTAAAGAGGAACCCGAATTGTAGCTACGTAATGCAAGGTTCCACGTTAGGAGTCACCGACCAAGAAAGGGATCTAGGCATCGTTGTTGATGACACGTTGAAACCTTCTGCTCAGTGTGCTGCAGTGGCTAAGAAAGCAAATAGAATGTTAGGTATTAGGAAAGGAATGGAAAACAAAAATGAGGACGTTAGATGTCTTAGTATCGGTCCATGGTGCGACCGCACCTCGAATATTGTGTTCAATTCTGGTCACTGTATCTCAAAAAAGATATAGTGGAATTAGAAAAGGTACAGAGAAGGGCAACAAAAATGATAAAGGGGATGGGACGACTTCCCTATGAGGAAAGGCTGAAGCAGCTAGGGCTCTTCAGCTTGGAGAAAAGATGGCTGAGGGGAGATATGATAGAGGTCTATACAATAATGAGTGGAGTGGAACAGGTAGACATGAATTGTTTGCTTACTCTTTCCAAAAATACTAGGACTAGGGGGCATGCGATGAAGCTACAAAGTAGTAAATTTGAAACTAATCAAAGAAAATTTTTCTTCACTCAATGTGTAATTAAACTCTGGAATTCGTTACCACAGAATGTGGTAAAGGCGGTTAGCTTAATGGGGTTTAAAAAAGGTTTGGACAGCTTCCTAAAAGAAAAGTCCATAGACCATTATTAAAATGACTTGGGGAAAATCCACTGCTTATTTCTGGGATAAGCAGCATAAAATGTATTGAAATTTTTTGGGATCTTGCCAGGTATTTACTCGAATTAATTGCCAGAGAATATAGTAAAAGCAGTTAGCTTAGCAGGGTTTTAAAAAGGTTTGGATAATTTCCCAAAAGAAAAGTCCATAAGCCATTATTAAGATGGACTTGGGAAAAGCCACTGCTTATTTCTAGCATAAGCAGCATAAAATCTGTTTTACTGTTCTGGGATCTTGCCAGGTACTTGTGACCTGGATTGGTCACTGTTAGAAACAGGATACTGGGCTTGATGGACCTTCAGTCTGTCCCAGTATGACAACGCTTATGTTCTTATGATCAATTACTAGATCCTGGAGTTCACTTACTCTGCAAGCTGAAGTAACCACTACCAACAATAACATAAAAAAAAAAACACCTTTCCATATTGGGTACTTCAGATGACAAGTATTAAGTGGCTCAAACAGAGCTTTCATCAGCTGGATAACAAAAACATTAAGATCTCATGACACTGCAGATGACTTGGCAAGAAGCTTCAACAGAAGTCCCATAAATCAAAACAACTAAAAGCTATATATAAAGTGCCTGCAAACTGTGCAAAATGTGGCCCTGAGAGTTTTTGAATTTTCACTGGTTACCAATTACAGAATGTGTTTAAAAATTATGACAATTGCCCATAGAGCACATTATAAAAGCATTCCTGCTTATTTAAGTAAATTAGCCATTAAGATCTTTACAAGAGAATAGAATGGTCTTATCTCCAGCTGCTAAGGCCCAATAAGAATCTACACGAACAAGTGCCCTTGTGTGGGTCATTCTTATGCTTTGAAGTAGCTTGCCCAAATTTCTTTGTGCTGAAATGGCTTTAAAAAAATAAAATCTTTATTAAAAACTTACTTTTTTGACTTGGCATTCAATACCCAATTTGACAGAGAATGAAAAGTCTACTAGCGCACTTGGGGGATTGCAGAGATATAATGTATGATTAATAGGGTATTTTCTCTTTTCTTTAAGAATGTGGTTTAGGTCTTATCTATTAACTTTTAATGGTGTTCCTTCTTACAAATATATGCTATCTTATTTTATTGTAACCTTCCTGAATCCTCACACGCTAGGTAGTATATCAGATTTTAATAAACTGTAATCTTCTACTTGATAAATGCTAATTGCACCAAGATGTACCATAATGGAGATGGTTTTAAGACCTAATGCTAACAGATGTATAAACTATTAAAAGAGTTTTTGTGTGGGATATGAAAAGGGATCGATGGCCTGTCACTCCAGATGGCAAACCTCTTCTATTTAAAACTGTACAACCTCCTTGTAGAATCTCTTTGTTAAGCCAATAAGACCTGAAAAACACGGTCAGGCACATCCAGAGAAGACAATGTTAATCTTTCAACACAGAAAAATGAAGGCAGATAGAGACTATGAGGGACATAATCGAACGGGGCTGGCCATCTAAAGGGCGACCATCTCTAATGACAGCCCCGTTAAGCGGCGTACCCGACCGTATTATCGAAACAAGATGGCTGGCCATCTTTCGTTTCAATAATACGGTCGGGGCCGGCCAAATCTCAACATTTGGGCCGCCCTTAGAGATCGCCGGCGTTAGAGATGGCCGCCATTGGTTTTCGCCGATAATGGAAACTAATGGCGGCCATCTCAAACCTGGCCAAATGCAAGCCATTTATTTGTGGGAGGAGCCAGCATTTGTAGTGCACTGGTCCCCCTCACATGCCAGGACATCAACTGGGCACCCTAGGGGGCACTGCAGTGGACTTCACAAAATGATCCCAGGTGCATAGCTCCCTTACCTTGTGTGCTGAGCCCCCAACCCCCCCCCCCCCCCCACCAAAACCCACTCCCCACAACTGTACAACACTGCCATAGCCCTAAGGGATGAAGGGGGGCACCTAGATGTCGGTCCAGTGGGTTTCGGGTGGGTTTTGGAGGGCTCCCATTTACCACCACAAGTGTAACAGGTAGGGGGGGATGGGCCTGGGTCCGCCTGCCTGAAGTACACTGCAGTACCCACTAAAAACTGCTCCAGGGACCTGCATACTGCTGTGATGGAACTGGTTATGACATTTGAGGCTGGCATAGAGGCTGGCAAAAAAATGATTAAAAATTTTTTTTTTGGTTGGGAGGGGGTTGGTAACCACTGGGGGAGTAAAGAAAGGTGATCCCCGATTCCCTCCGGTGGTCATTTGGTCAGTTTGGGCACCTTTTCAAGGCTTGCTTGTGAATAAAAAGGGACCACGTAAAGCCGGCCAAATGCTCGTCAGGGCCGGCGTTCTTTTTTCCATTATCGGCCAAGGCCGGCCATCTCTTAACCACGCCCCCGCCCCGCCTTCGGTACACTGTCGACAAGCCCCCTTGAACTTTGGCCGGCCCTGCAACGGAAAGCACTTGAAGCCGGCCAAAATCGGCTTTCGATTATACCGATTTGGCCGGCTTTAGAAGGCCGGCCATCTCCCGATTTGTGTCAGAAGATGGCCGCCCTTCTCCTTCGAAAATAAGCAGGTATATGGCCTACCCAGTCTGCTCATCCATGCCATCTACTATACTTTCCCCTCCCTTAGGAGATCCTATGTACTTGTCCCAAGCTTTCTTGAATTCAGATACAGTTTTCATTTCCACTACCTCCAATGCGAGACCATTCCACAAATTCACCATCCTTTTCATGAAGAAGTATTTCAGGTTACTTCAGAGTCTGAGTCTATCTCCTTTCACCTCCATCTTATACCCATTCAGTCCTGAGTTTCCTTTCAACTGAAAGGCTCACTTCCTATGCATTTTGCTGCGTAGGTATTTAAATGTCTCTATCATATCTTTGCACCATTTTTGTGTATGCTTTTGCTAGAAGAAAGCAGAAGTAGTTTATTTATTTAGATTTTGCTCACACCTTTTTCCAGTAGTAGCTCAAGGTGAGTTACATTCAGGTACTCTGGATATTTCTCTGTCCCAGGAGGGCTCACAATCTAAGTTTGTACCTGAGGCCATGGAGGGTTAAGTGACTTGCCAAAGATCACAAGGAGCAGCAGTAGGATTTGAACCAGCAACCTCTGGATTGCAAGACCAGTGCTCTAACCACTAGGCCACCGAGTAGGAAGAGATGTGTAGTGCAGGACCTCAAGCATCTTGGCCCTGACTCATCCTTCACTTCCAAAGGAAATGGAATGGCATCAGCCATTTTCTTAACAAAAGATGGAAATGAAAGGCTCTCCCAGAGGAGACTTTCTCCTTTCAAGTGGAGGGGAGGGTTCAGAAAGAATTCCATAGGACTCATCAGAGGAAAAGTACCTTGGATCATCCTCTGAATCCCATAAGCGCTCCTCTTCGGTGTCAAACAATACCTCCTGATGGGAATGTTGAGACTGAACCTGCCTTGACTTGGACGAACCACATCCTCAAGAGTGGCATCAAGAAGTTGGTTCCCACCTCAACTCCGGCGAAGCATCCTCCACTGACGTAGAGGGAATGCTGGTTTGGGTGGCAGTCTGGGGCTGCATGCGGCATCAGTGTCGGAGGCTGCACTGCAGGCTGTGGGACAAGCAGAGCCGCAACGGGAGACAGGGTAGGCGCAAGTAATCCCAATGTTGATGCACCCCGTTGCATGAGGCCCTCCAGCAGCTCAAGGAGCAAGGCCCTGATATGCACAAGGGCCAGCATCAAGAAAAGCTGGGGTGCCGGTTCAGGCGCAGGTTGCAGAACAGCCAGGGTCGATGAAAAAGCAGGGTCTTGGCTGCTGGGAGACAGACACATGAGCACCTCCTGTATTGGGTGGGGGGGGGGGGAGCGGTCCTCCCGGCGCCAATGCTTCTCGGGTGCCGAATCCTTCGGTGCCCCGGAGCTCCCAGCACCATGCGTCGAGGGTGACTGATGACGATGCTTCTTGGCCTTCGGCTGAAGCGTGCCACCAAGGCTCATTGGTGCCGATGAGGATGACATTGAATCCAAATGTCGCCTTGGGGTTGGGTCCGACAATGTACAGCAGGAGGCCTTGAGACAAATGGAGAACCACTCGATGCTTCACTGCTCCCAGTGTCTAACAGCAGCCATGCTTACTGACACTCCTGATGCTGGTATGACTCTCAATGTCGATGCAGACACCAACCTCAATGCCAATACCAACATCGAGGAACCGGGAACCGGACTTGGCTCCAAAAATCCTCTTTTGTTGAGCCTCTTTGGACCCCTTGGTCCTCTTCTTCATGTGAAGACAGAGAACACAGTTAGTAGGGCTATGATTGGGTACAAGACACTGCAGACAAGAATGGGTGTCTTCCTCAAAGACTGTCCGATTGCACCGGGTACAGTGCTTGAAGCCACTGGAAATCTTCATGGACATGGAAGGAAAAACGTCCTTGGCTAAATTAAATGAAGTGATGGTGCCTGAAAAATGGGCAAGGCATGGCAAAAAAAGAAAGGGAAAGTTCCCAGCCGAAGTAAAGGCCTAAAAGCTGCCTGATGACGAAAAATAAAAGGAAACTTAAAACCGGTCAAAATCACTAACAATTTAAGAGAAAATAAAAGGACGGAGGTTCCACAACAGGAACACAATAAAAGATGAAAAACAATGAAAAAATAGCCAAAAGGCACAAAGCGAATGCTACATACCTGTAGAAGGTATTCTCCGAGGACAGCAGGCTGATTGTTCTCACTGATGGGTGACGTCCTCGGCAGCCCCTCCAATCGGAATCTTCCTAGCAAAGTCCTTTGCTAGCTCTCGCGCGCACCGCGCATGCGCGGCCGTCTTCCCGCCCGAAACCGGCTCGAGCCGGCCAGTCCAGTATGTAGCAAGACAATACAGTTCAAGGGAAGACACAACTCCAAAGGGGAGGCGGGCGGGTTTGTGAGAACAATCAGCCTGCTGTCCTCGGAGAATACCTTCTACAGGTATGTAGCATTCGCTTTCTCCGAGGACAAGCAGGCTGCTTGTTCTCACTGATGGGGTATCCCTAGCCCCCAGGCTCACTCAAAACAACAACCATGGTCAATTGGACCTCGCAACGGCGAGGACATAACTGAGATTGACCTAAAAAATTTACCAACTAACTGAGAGTGCAGCCTGGAACAGAACAAACAGGGCCCTCGGGGGGTGGAGTTGGATCCTAAAGCCCAAACAGGTTCTGAAGAACTGACTGCCCGAACCGACTGTCACGTCGGGTATCCTGCTGCAGGCAGTAATGAGATGTGAATGTGTGAACAGATGACCACGTCGCAGCTTTGCAAATGTCTTCAATGGAGGCTGACTTCAAGTGGGCTACCGACGCAGCCATGGCTCTAACATTATGAGCCGTGACATGACCCTCAAGAGCCAGCCCCGCCTGGGCGTAAGTGAAGGAAATGCAATCTGCTAGCCAATTGGATATGGTGCGTTTCCCTACAGCCACTCCCCTCCTATTGGGATCAAAAGAAACAAACAATTGGGCGGACTGTCTGTGGGGCTGTGTCCGCTCCAGATAGAAGGCCAATGCTCTCTTGCAGTCCAATGTGTGCAGCTGACGTTCAGCAGGGCAGGAATGAGGACGGGGAAAGAATGTTGGCAAGACAATTGACTGGTTCAGATGGAACTCCGACACGACCTTTGGCAAGAACTTAGGGTGAGTGCGGAGGACTACTCTGTTATGATGAAATTTGGTGTAAGGGGCCTGGGCTACCAGGGCCTGAAGCTCACTGACTCTACGAGCTGAAGTAACTGCCACCAAGAAAATGACCTTCCAGGTCAAGTACTTCAGATGGCAGGAATTCAGTGGCTCAAAAGGAGGTTTCATCAGCTGGGTGAGAACGACATTGAGATCCCATGACACTGTAGGAGGCTTGACAGGGGGCTTTGACAAAAGCAAACCTCTCATGAAGCGAACAACTAAAGGCTGTCCCGAGATCGGCTTACCTTCCACATGGTAATGGTATGCACTGATTGCGCTAAGGTGAACTCTTACAGAGTTGGTCTTGAGACCAGACTCAGACAAGTGCAGAAGGTATTCAAGCAGGGTCTGTGTAGGACAAGAGCGAGGAGCTAGGGCCTTGCTGTCACACCAGACGGCAAACCTCCTCCACAGAAAGAAGTAACTCCTCTTGGTGGAATCTTTCCTGGAAGCAAGCAAGACGCGGGAGACACCCTCTGACAGACCCAAAGAGGCAAAGTCTACGCTCTCAACATCCAGGCCGTGAGAGCCAGGGACTGGAGGCTGGGATGCAGAAGAGCCCCTTCGTTCTGCGTGATGAGGGTCGGAAAACACTCCAATCTCCACGGTTCTTCGGAGGATAACTCCAGAAGAAGAGGGAACCAGATCTGACGCGGCCAAAAAGGAGCAATCAGAATCATGGTGCCTCGGTCTTGTTTGAGTTTCAACAAAGTCTTCCCCACCAGAGGAATGGGAGGATAAGCATACAGCAGGCCCTCCCCCCAATCCAGGAGGAAGGCATCCGATGCCAGTCTGCCGTTGGCCTGAAGCCTGGAACAGAACTGAGGGACTTTGTGGTTCACTCGAGATGCGAAGAGATCCACCAAGGGGGTGCCCCACGCTTGGAAGATCTGGCGCACCACTCGAGAGTTGAGCGACCACTCGTGAGGTTGCATAATCCTGCTCAACCTGTCGGCCAGACTGTTGTTTACGCCTGCCAGATATGTGGCTTGGAGCACCATGCCGTGACGGCGAGCCCAGAGCCACATGCTGACGGCTTCCTGACACAGGGGGCGAGATCCGGTGCCCCCCTGCTTGTTGACATAGTACATGGCAACCTGGTTGTCTGTCTGAATTTGGATAATTTGGTGGGACAGCCGATCTCTGAAAGCCTTCAGAGCGTTCCAGATCGCTCGCAACTCCAGGAGATTGATCTGTAGACCGCGTTCCTGGAGGGACCAGCTTCCTTGGGTGTGAAGCCCATCGACATGAGCTCCCCATCCCAGGAGAGACGCATCCGTTGTCAGCACTTTTTGTGGCTGAGGAATTTGGAAAGGACGTCCCAGAGTCAAATTGGACCAGATTGTCCACCAATACAGGGATTCGAGAAAACTCGTGGACAGGTGGATCACGTCTTCTAGACCCCCAGCAGCCTGAAACCACTGGGAGGCTAGGGTCCATTGAGCAGATCTCATGTGAAGACGGGCCATGGGAGTCACGTGGACTGTGGAGGCCATGTGGCCCAGCAATCTCAACATCTGCCGAGCTGTGATCTGCTGGGACGCTCGCACCCGCGAGACGAGGGACAACAAGTTGTTGGCCCTCGCCTCTGGGAGATAGGCGCGAGCCGTCCGAGAGTCCAGCAGAGCTCCTATGAATTCGAGCTTCTGCACTGGGAGAAGATGGGACTTTGGATAATTTATCACAAACCCCAGTAGCTCCAGGAGGCGAATAGTCATCTGCATGGACTGCAGGGCTCCTGCCTCGGATGTGTTCTTCACCAGCCAATCGTCGAGATATGGGAACACATGCACCCCCAGTCTGCGAAGTGCCGCTGCTACCACAGCTAGGCACTTTGTGAACACCCTGGGCGCAGAGGCGAGCCCAAAGGGTAGCACACAGTACTGGAAGTGGCGTGTGCCCAACTGAAATCGCAGATACTGCCTGTGAGCTGGCAGTATCGGGATGTGTGTGTAGGCATCCTTCAAGTCCAGAGAGCATAGCCAGTCGTTTTGCTGAATCATGGGGAGAAGGGTGCCCAGGGAAAGCATCCTGAACTTTTCTTTTACGAGATATTTGTTCAGGGCCCTTAGGTCTAGGATGGGACGCATCCCCCCTGTTTCCTTTTCCACAAGGAAGTACCTGGCATAGAATCCCAGCCCTTCTTGCCCGGATGGCACGGGCTCGACCGCATTGGCGCTGAGAAGGGCGGAGAGTTCCTCTGCAAGTACCTGCTTGTGCTGGAAGCTGTAAGACTGAGCTCCCGGTGGGCAATTTGGAGGTTTGCCAAATTGAGGGTGTATCCTTGCCGGACTATTTGCAGAACCCACTGATCGGAGGTTATGAGAGGCCACCTTTGGTGAAAAGCTTTCAACCTCCCTCCGACTGGCAGGTCCCCCGACACTGACACTTGGATGTCGGCTATGCTCTGCTGGAGCCAGTCAAAAGCTCGCCCCTTGCTTTTGCTGGGGAGCCGCGGGGCCTTGCTGAGGCGCACGCTGCTGACGAGAGCGAGCGCGCTGGGGCTTAGCCTGGGCCGCAGGCTGTCGGGAAGGAGGATTGTACCTACGCTTACCAGAAGTATAGGGAACAGTCTTCCTTCCCCCGAAAAATCGTCTACCTGTAGAGGTAGAAGCTGAAGGCTGCCGGCGGGAGAATTTGTCGAATGCGGTGTCCCGCTGGTGGAGAGACTCTACCACCTGTTTACCTTTCTCTCCAAAAATGTTGTCCGCACGGCAAGGCGAGTCCGCAATCCGCTGCTGGATTCTATTCTCCAGGTCGGCGGCACGCAGCCATGAGAGCCTGCGCATCACCACACCTTGAGCAGCGGCCCTGGACGCAACATCAAAAGTGTCATAAACTCCTCTGGCCAGGAATTTTCTGCACGCCTTCAGCTGCCTGACCACCTCCTGAAAAGGCTTGGCTTGCTCAGGGGGAAGAGCATCAACCAAGCCCGCCAACTGTCGCACATTATTCCG
Organism: Microcaecilia unicolor; assembly: GCF_901765095.1. Lineage (NCBI taxonomy): Eukaryota > Metazoa > Chordata > Amphibia > Gymnophiona > Siphonopidae > Microcaecilia > Microcaecilia unicolor. The sequence continues at coordinate 472,147,301 of NC_044031.1, forward strand.
CATGTGTATGCTCCTGTAGAGCTGGTAAGACTGGATTTTGGCCACGAGCATAGAGGAATGGTAGGCCTTCCTCCCAAAGGAGTCTAAGGTTCTAGAGTCTTTGCCCGGGGGCGCCGAAGCATGCTCCCTAGAACTCTTAGCCTTCTTTAGGGCCAGATCCACAACTCCAGAGTCGTGAGGCAACTGGGTGCGCATCAGCTCTGGGTCCCCATGGATCCGGTACTGGGACTCGATCTTCTTGGGGATGTGGGGATTAGTTAAAGGCTTGGTCCAGTTCGCCAGCAATGTCTTTTTGAGGACATGGTGCAGGGGAACAGTGGACGCTTCCTTAGGTGGAGAAGGATAGTCCAGGAGCTCAAACATTTCAGCCCTGGGCTCGTCCTCCACAACCACCGGGAAGGGGATGGCTGTAGACATCTCCCGGACAAAGGAAGCAAAAGACAGACTCTCGGGAGGAGAAAGCTGTCTTTCAGGAGAGGGAGTGGGATCAGAAGGTAGACCCTCAGACTCCTCGTCAGAGAAATATCTGGGGTCTTCTTCTTCCTCCCACGAGGCCTCCCCCTCGGTGTCAGACAAGTTCACGGACCTGCGTCTGCAACCGTGCCCGGCTCGACTCCATGGAGCCACGTCCACGATGGGGGCGTCGAGAGGTAGACTCCCTCGCCCGCATCGGCGAAGCTCCCTCCGCCGACGTAGTCGGGGAGCCCTCCTGGGAGGTGGCCGCAGTCGGCACCGCACGCGGTACCGACGTCGGGGACCTCACCCCGGGCGATGGGCCAGCCGGCGCCACGCTCGACGGTACCGGAGGCGCAAGCACCGCCGGTACCGGAGGGGTAGGGCGCAACAGCTCTCCCAGAATCTCTGGGAGAACGGCCCGGAGGCTCTCGTTCAGAATGGCTGCGGAGAAAGGCATGGAGGTCGATGCAGGCGTCGACGTCAGAACCTGTTCCGGGCGTGGAGGCTGTTCCGGGCTGTCCAGAGTGGAGCGCATCGACACCTCCTGAACAGAGGGTGAGCGGTCCTCTCGGTGCCGATGCCTGCTGGGTGCCGACTCCCTCGGCGACCCAGAGCTCTCGGTGCCGACGCGGGGAGGGGACCGGTGTCGATGCTTCTTCGACTTCTTCCGAAGCATGTCACCGGAGCTCCCCGGCACCGACGAGGAGGACGTAGAATCCAGCCGTCGCTTCCTCGGGGCCGAGGCCGAAGGAGGTCGGTCTCGGGGGGGCTGTACCTCAGGAGCCCTCAGGGTAGGAGGAGACCCACCCGAGGGCTCACCGCCACCAGCAGGGGAATGGACAGCCCTCACCTGCACTCCACTCGATGCACCACCGTCCGACGACATCAGGAGACGAGGTCCCGGTACCACCGACGTCGATGCAGCTATCCGATGTCTCGGCGCCGATGCAGAGGGCCGATGCCTCGATGCACTCGATGCACTGGCAGCCAAGGAAGAAGGTCTGGACGCTGATGACGTCGATGCACACGATGACCCCGGTGCCGATGCCGACGGAAGAGCCCGAGAACAAAACGTTCCACTGGGCCAATCTCGCTACTTGAGTCCGCCTTTGTAAGAGGGAACACAGACTACAGTTCTGGGGACGGTGCTCGGCCCCCAGACACTGAAGACACGAAGAGTGCCTATCAGTGAGCGAGATTACCCGGGCGCACTGGGTGCACTTCTTGAAGCCGCTGGAAGGCTTCGATGTCATGGGCGGAAAAATCACGCCGGCGAAGTCAAAATCCGAAATGACGAATTTGGAGCACCAAAACTTTAAGGGAGAAAAATCTCGACCGAGGCCGAAAGAGGCCTACCCCGACAACGAAAGAAAACTTACCGGGGCAAAAACTGGAAATACGGGAAGGGGCAAACGAAACCCAAGGGGGTTTCCGGAGCACTTTCCGAATGAAAAGAAACTTTCCGAAGAAAAAACACGTCGATTAAATCACGGACGCGCGAGGTCGACTCTCCGGGGCTCAACACGGCAAAAAACACAGCCGTACCGAGTGCGGACGAAAGAAGACTGGCCGGCTCGAGCCAGTTTCGGGCGGGAAGACGGCCGCGCATGCGCGGTGCGCGCGGGCGCGCGAGAGCTAGCAAAGGACTTTGCTAGGAAGATTCCGATTGGAGGGGCTGCCGAGGACGTCACCCATCAGTGAGAACAAGCAGCCTGCTTGTCCTCGGAGAAAAAGAAAATATCTCTGGGACTGAGCAATGTGAGGAGATGGTAAAAAAACACGCCCTTTCCTCACCGCAGTAGAAAAAGAACTGAGGAGACCGCATACTCACGGCAAACAGGAAGGTTCTCATGCTTAACTCTGGTAAATTCCAGACCGGGCAACGCGGATTGGCATCACCTACTTTTTTTTTTTTGTTACATTTGTACCCCATGCTTTCCCACTCATGGCAGGCTCAATGCGGCTTACATGGGGCAATGGAGGGTTAAGTGACTTGCCCAGAGTCACAAGGAGCTGCCTGTGCCTGAAGTGGGAATCGAACTCACTTCCTCAGTTCCCCAGGACCAAAGTCCACCACCCTAACCACTAGGCCACTCCTCCACTCCTTGTGAGAATTATAAGCCTGCTTGTCCTCAGAGAAATGGGCGTCTCTAGCATTAGCACACACTAAAAATATTAGCACGCCTTAGTAAACAGAGCCTTTACTTTAAAAAATAACTTCTTACTCAAAATAATTTATCTGCGGATCCATAATATATGCTAGCACTTTCCATCCCTAGTGGGTTCACAATCTAAATTTTCTACCTGGGGAAATGGAGGGTTAAGTGACTTTCCCACATGGAGCTACCATTTTTCTATTCATTTACCCATGTATTTAGCATATAAACATTAGCACCTGATTTTGGGGGTTGTTTTCTAAAGCTTAGCTCAAGTTATCTGCAGCAGGGACCATTTTATTCCTATGGGCCCTGCTGTAGATAACTCGAGCTAAGCTTTAGTAAACAACCCCCTTTGAGAATTATTCCCTGTATATATCTGTCACTATGTATCTGTATATATAATTTTCTATTTTATAAAAGGAAAAGCATGCCCAGCAAGTGCCATACAGATACAAGTTCATAGAATACATAAAAAAGATAAACAATCTATGGGCATGTATAACTTTTATCTTGTATTTTTTTCCCCCAATGTACACAGAACAAGCTGCTGTCCTCTAAAGATCTTGCATTCTGCCCAGGTTTTTCATCAGTGGATTTCATGTATACCTTGGAGGGTTCACACTATTATCTAGATATCGAGATAATACACTTACCAGAAAATAGTATCTGTCAAGGAGCGCCAGATTGCGCATCATGCATATATGGACATAAGAAATGCTGTGCTAGATCTGACCAAAGTTCCATCAACATCCAGGTCACAAGCATCCAGCTGCAAAGAACAAATCCAATCCTCCTTGTTTATATCCAGGGATAAACAGTGGCTTGTGCCTGGGTATATATATAAAAAAATCAACCTTGAACAGTACTCCTCTTAAGGAAAAGTTAATGGAGATGGGTAATCCAGTTTGAACTTTTTATTGAAATTTCTTAGAAAATCTTAAAACATCTTCAACATATTAACTTCACATTGTTGTTCACACAATTCAATTCACACCCCTGCCAACATGAGCCATGTTTTGCCACGCTGCGTCAGGGCCTAAAATGAAAATTACAAATGCATTTTCAATGTCTTCATATACACAAAACTGTTTAAAACATACAATTTTTTCAAAATTTTCAATATGTTCAATATATTAAGAAACACCAGGCTAAACCCACCTACCTAAATTAAAACGCCATAAAAACTTTGGTGTCTCCTTTGATACTTCCACATGACCATAGTTAGCATCATGCTCTTTTAAATGTCGTCTTATTCGTTCCCACCCGACAAAACTCCACCTACTGAATGACTGAAGCTATAAAACAAATGCCCAATCAATTTCTAAATTGAGTCCCTCATTCTGAAAGAGAAAATCTGTAACCAGGTACCTTTCTTGTGCAGCCAAGGATAGAACAATCTCCTCCAGCCACAGGCTCCCGGTACAATGAATAAATAGATCTCCACCAGTAACTTCAATCTTAAGGACTTTTATTCCATGCAGGTTTCTAATACACAGTTCCAGCATTCACCTTCAATCTTAAGCCCATATAAGCCACCTGAAAGTGTGTGGCCAACAGTCCCCTTTAAGCAGCAGGCTATCAACACATACCAGGATTCAATACAGGCTTACAGTCAGCTCCAGTCTGGGCTCTTTATCCAATGCACAATAAACAGTAGTTCAATTCTCAAGACAAACAGTTCTTTCAGTTCATCATCACAGTTCAGTCACCATGCAGCAGTCTCTACCTTCTATCCTCTTTACCTTCAGGAGAGTTCAATATTTTAGGGACTCCCTCTACCCAAGAGTTTTCCCCTGCATCAGCTTCACAGTGAATTCAATACTTTGGGGACTTCCTCTCACCCAAGGAATTTCAGCCTGCTTCAGTACTTTAGGGACCTCCCTGCCCAAGGATTTTCAGCCTGCAACTGCCAGTACTTTAGGGACCTCCCTGCCCAAGGTTTTCAGCCTGCAAATACTTTAGGGACCTCCCTGCCCAAGGGTTTTCAGCCTGCAACTGCTTCTCTCCTTCTGCTTCTCTCTCCTGAACTGCACTCCTGAGACTCCTTCCCACCTGCCTAATCAATCCCTGGCTTCAGCTACCACAACCAATCATTCTCCTTCCATAAGCTTCCCCACACCCATACCAGCTGAGTTAAGCATTAGACTAATGAGACCAATGATGAGCTCCTGCACACAGGTTTCCTCTCTTTCTGCCTAGTGGCAGCCACTCTACACAACCTGCCAGCTTACACCCATGTCTTCCCTGATTGCAGCTAGGAGTCCAGTCCGGGTTCTTCATCTCACCCTCTGGCTCCTTGCCTGCAATGCCTTCTGGGACTTGTATTTCAGACAAACTGCCTTAACCCAACTATCCTGGAGGCGACTTTATCACAAAATCCAATACTGTTCATGAAAATTCAAGTCTTTCCACACCTCCACCTTCCCATCCCATGAGTATCTGCTCCACAACCCACCACTTTATGTCCATAGAGGAATGGGATTTTTCTAGCCAATGTGAAGCTAATGGCACTTGTTCATTTTTACACATAATCCTAGACTTGTGCTCATTCAAACACAACTTTATTGGTCTAGATGTCCTAGCTATACAAAATAAGTCACAAGGACATTGGATTGCATAAACTACATTGGTTGAATCACAATCTGTATTATCTCTAGCAGTAAATATTTTATCAGAATTATTCACATTCCACTGCAATCCTACTATAGCTGAATTGCAGCACTGACAGTTCCCACATGCCCTATATCCTATCAATGTATCAGTCATAACTGGATAATCTATCCGTTTATAAGACAGTATCTCACCTATAGTATGTCCTCTTTGGTATGCTATCAAAGGGGCTTCCCCAAAACAATCTAATATAATAAATTGCTCCTCCAACATTCCAATGTGTCTCACTGGGATCGTAACCACCTGCTGACATCACTCCTCCAACGTTCCAATGTGTGTCACGGATTGTAACCACCTGCTGACGTCACTCCTCCAACGTTCTCCGTCCCCCCTCCCTCCCAATTCCATGGGACCTTGGAACTGGGAGGGACGGAGGGACAGAGGGAGGGGGACCCTGGAAATAGGAGGGAGGGGGGACCCTGGGAATGGGAGGGAGGTGGAGGGGGCAGGGGAGAGATGCTGCACATGGATGGATGGAGGGGGCAGGGCACAGAGGACATTGCCTGCATATGGATGAATGCAATGGGAGAGAGCCTAATGCAGGGGAGGGGACGGCCCTGGAACACGGAGGGAGGGAGGGGGACAACAACCCTGGAACTCGGAGGGAGGGAGACAACAACCCTGGAACTGGGAGGGAGAGGGGGGCCCTGGCACACATTCATGTTCACACACACACTCTCTCTCACAGACACACTCGCACCCAGTCTCACTCTCTCTCTGTCACACACACACACTCGCACATTCAATCTCTCTCTCTCTCTCACAGTCACTCTCACACACACTCTCTCAAACATACACACTCCGAGGAAAACCTTGCTAGCGCCTGTTTCATTTGTGTCAGAAACGGGCCTTTTTTACTAGTCATGAATATTTAACACTGGCCAATATTTAAATAACAATGATGTAACTAAAGAAATACGTGCATACTTTGCCCTATAATAGGCTCTCTTAATAACAGTCAGGATAGTCTCTCACTCTAAGCCGATCAATTAAATTCTGAGCGTGGACTTCAAATTCAAAGAGCAACACATTTTCCTAATCCTCAAGAACTGACTTACAGGGAGATTAGATCTTAAATTATATGAATGAAAACTTCCAAATTTTAATAGAGTATTCCTAGTAAGAACTATGCAATGTTTGTATGCTGTTATGTCTATGTATTTGCACATCTAGAAATACTATGCTTTGGCTGTCAATAATAGCAGTAAACTTTACATTGCCTGTTAAGGTATTCAACCACTGTATAACACCTGTAAAACTGATCACTATCCCCCTCTCATATAAAGAAAATGTCATCCAAAAATCAATTCCATAGTTTAACAAATTTAAACCACTGAGGGATAAATATATAATCTCTCAAATTCAGCAACTACTAAATTGGCCACTGATGGCACTACAGAGGCCCACATGGTTATGCCCCTATATTGCTCATAATATTGCCCTTGAAATTAAAAGTAAATTATGACTAATTACTAACTTGGCTAATTGTATAAGAAACTCAGTGGTAAATCTCTGGGGAGGATCCCACAACTCTAAATATTTCTGTATAACTGATAATGCTACTTCCTGAGAAATATTAGTGTATAGTGAAATTACATCCAAGGAAACAAACAGATTCAGAAGTTATCTGGATTCCCTCTAGCATAATTAGAAAATGAGTAGTATCCTGAAGAAAGGAATGCACTCATTTAGCTGACAGTACCTTTGGAAGAAATTCCAGATAGGTGTGCAGAACCCTCTGTTACTGCAAAACCTTATTGTAAGTTGGATCAGTCGAGCCTGAGCTGAAGTAACCATCATCAAAAACAAGCTCTTCCAAGATAAGGTACTTCAGATTGCTGGCATCCAGTGGCTCAAATGGTGCTTTCATTAGCTAGGTAACAGGCACTGCATATGATTTGACAAGAGACTTCAACAGAAGCAAGCCCCACATAAGGCAAATAATTAAAGGCTATGAATTTAACTTCTATCTTGATAAGTACAATTGCACTAAGGTGAACCTCATAGGCGGTCGGTGGCCCAACTGTTTGGGGAGGCTAAAGGGGGCGGGATTAGGGGTGGGGCCAGGGGTGGAGCTTATATCCATAATTGTCTGACAACACAGAAAAAAATAAGTAAAAAATAAAATAGTTACAATTAACACCTTTTATTAAATTTAGATATTAGATATGTATCATATGTCAAAGAATAAAGTGGTTGTTCAAAGCATATACTAACCACAATCACAACCGGTTTTTTTTTAACATCCACTACTCTAGGCTATTATGATAGTGTACAGCGTGGATTGGATGATATTTTAGATAAAATGAAGAAAATGTAGTGTAATGTAGGTAGGCATTGATTAGTAATACCGCACTCTTGCTAATTATAATTCTAAATGACATAAGAGGAGAACTTGTTTATCTAAAACTCTATAAACTTATACAAAAGATAATTTGTTTTGTAACAGGTTCTTGTGTCTTGCAAGGCGCAACTGTTAAAGACGCTTGCTCACTTTGCATATATAAATATTTAAATTTAATACTTAAAGCCATAAATCAAAACATTAGGCTCAAATTTCTAGGGTCAAAGGCACGGTAGGGAAAATAACAAGAGACATGGGGTAGGTGTCTCACCTAGGCTGCAGTACAGTGAGACCCAGAATGGTACGACGGTGGGCATTTTAGTAGAGGGAAGGGGGTCATTTACAGATGAGAAAAGTCTCTCAGAAGTGGGGGGGGGGGGGGGAAGTCTCTCAGTACCATAAAAGGTTGGCCCATCTCTATCAGGGTCTCAGTAAAGGGCCAATGGGGTGGGGGTATGTGGGAGCCCCCCCGTATTTCGTGGTCACTCACTCACTGCTGCCATTCTCCTTCATTCAAACATTCTATTGGGTAATGCAAAATATTACTTTGCCCCACCTTGAAGAAATTCCCCCCTACAGTACTGGGTGGAAGTATATCTCTGACCTGGCAGTCGTAGAGTACCACCAACTGGCCCTGGATCCACTCTTCCAGGTTAAGTCTCTTGTGCAGCTCCTTGCGATCATACTTGACGGTCACTTTACCCTGGCGCCGCACGGGGCCCTCGTCTGGCTCCTCCCCGGGCTCTCAAAATACACCCGGGACGAGTGTGCCCCACTTTCCAGGCTGCTGAGAGCTGCCATCGACCGGTGCCACTATCTCTTTCCAACCCTCGGATTCTCCCAACAAATCCTTCTCCCGGGCAGTCTCTATGTCTTTGTCCTATCACTGAGCTTTTTCCGGGGTTGTCTCTTTGTTCTGCAACTAATTTCTCAACTGTGCTGTCTTTGTTCTGCAGCCGATCTCTTTATCCACAACTCAATAGGCCGCCCGGTGTTTAAACCTTTTTAAGTTGCAGCGATGGCTCACCTCCGCTCCAGCCTTTCCCTTCTCGCTCAGTAGCCCGCCCTCGCGGAAACAGGAAATACCTCATCAGAGGAAGGCGGGACACTGAGCGAGAAGGGAAAGGCTGGCCACTGCAGGAAGGTTGGGGAGCTGAGGGCAGGCTCAGCAGGGGGGGGGGGGGGGGGGGGGGAAGGTGGCGGAAAAGGTGAGGAAAGGTCACAGCTTGGCTGGGGAGGCTTAGCCTCCCCAAGCCTCTTATATGGGGCGCCTATGGTGAACCCTAACCAAGTTGGTCTTGAGACCTGACTCCAAGAGACACAAAAGGTGATTTCAAGCAGTTTATCTATAGAACAACAAAAAAAAAACCCAAACAAAAAATACCCAGAAGATCTAGGGTGTTACTACCAACACCAGATGGCAAACCTCTTCCATTCAGAATTATATGCCCTTTCCATTCAGAATTATATGCCCTCCTAATCAAATCTCTTCTGGCAGCCAGCAAGAAGAAAGACACTGTCAGAAAAATTCAGAGAAATCAATGTTAACCTCTCAACATCCAAGCTATGAAGGCTAGGGACTCAATGACAGCATTCATTAATGGTCCCTGCTCTTACATGATTAGTGTTGGAAAACATTACAATCTCACTGGACTTCTACTGGAATGATCTAGAAGAAGCTGAAATCAAACCTGTCTTGGCCAATAAAAGCTATGAGATCATGATTCCCTGGTCTTACCTGAGCTTCAGAAGAGTCCTTGCTGTGGAGGAGATCGAAGGCTCGTAGAGAATATCCTCACCCTAATGCAGAAGGCAAGCATCCAAGACTAGTTTGCCATGTGTTTCTATTCTGGAGCAGGACTGAGGCACTAATTCTCAGGTCTGTGGGCAACATACCAAATGAAAACTAAAAATTAAATAGCACATAGTACTGACACCGAAGTGCAAACTGACTTCAGAGTATACAAGGAATGCAAACACAACCACTTAAACTGTGTAGTCTTTTAGCATTCTATGCTTAGAATATTTGAACAGTTAGCACGATTTGTTATATTTCATGCTCATGTCTAAAACCAGCTCTGGCAAATGTACATTTCAAAAACCGACACATTTTAACAGGCCCGATTTTAGCATTCGTGGGGCCCTTTGCAGACCAGTTCGGTAGTAACATAGTAGATGACGACAGAAAAAAGACCTGCACGGTCCATCCAGTCTGCCCAACAAGATAAACTCACATGTGCCATTATTTGTGTAGGGCCCCCCCCCCCCCCCCGGCTCTGTGCCCCTGCTTACATAAGTACATAAGCATTGCCATACTGGGCCAGACCAAAGGTCCATCAAGCCCAGCATCCTGTTCCCAACAGTGGCCAATCTAGGTCACAAATACCTGGCAAGATCCCAAAAAAAGTACAAAACATTTTATGCTGCTTATCCCAGAAAAATTTTCCCCAAGTCAAATTTAATAATGGTCTATGGACTTTTTCCTTTAGGAAGCCGTCCAAACCTTTTTTAAACTCTGCTAAGCTAACCGCCTTTACCACATTTTCTGGCAACGAATTCCAGAGTTCAATTACACGTTGAGTGAAGAAAGATTTTCTCCAATTCGTTTTAAATTTACTATTTTGTAGCTTCATCGCATGCTTAACACCAACCCACTCCTACCTAGCTCTTCCACATGCAGACAAGAATTTTTTATTTAAAAAAAATTTTATTTATGAAATTTCAAACAAAGACAAATCAAGCAAAACTTGTACAGAAAAAGTGACCTTCCTACCCCACTCACATTCCCTTCTCTCTACCACATGCCTTCTCTGTTCTCGTTTCCCAAACTTCCTTCACTCCACACGCTTACTTTGTTCTCACTTCCCTTCCCCTTTTTACAAATGCATACCCATTCCCTTCATTTCCCATTCTGCCCCCTTTCTCTCTTGCAATTCCAAATCTTTCCTTTGGACTCTACCCCTTCCTCTCCCAACCACCATCACTTTTCACTTGCTGTACCCACTCATCCCAGTCCCACAGTAAAGTTTTTTTTCCTTACCCAGTGCTGAAGTTGCAAGCTCTGGGATGAGAAACTGGAGCAAGGCTACAGCTGCGATGCAACTGGGTCTCCTGACTCGATTCCCATGGCCTGAGGTTCAGAGGAGGCCAGAAGGTGGTGCTGCGTCAGCACAGAGCAGAGCTCCAGCAGTGGCAGGCCAAAGAGCAAGGCTGTAGTTACAATTAAATGGGGTCTCCTGATCTGACTTGCACAGCCCTGGGGTTCAGAGAAGGCATGAGAAAGGTGCGACTTTCTGGTAGGGAAGGTTCACAATCAGATTGCTGCATAGATACTACAGAGGCACACTCTACATTGTGCCAATACAGCTCATCTGTAAGTGTCCCATGTAGCTTCTGCACCTTCTCCAAATTCAAGTGCCTCTGCTGAAGGACTAAGAAAATGGTGAGGAAACTGTTGCTTTGCTAATCTGGGAGACTTTTGAGCTCTATACATAGAGTCAATCTTCTTAATAGTAGAAATGAGGGGGAGGGGGGGGGCTCATTCTCATCTGAATCTCCTTTAAGATTTTGTGAATGGACACTGTCATAGCTTCCTTAGGTGGGTGGAGGAATCGGAGAATATTCAGTGTTTTTGCCCTGGGCTCCTCCTCTAACTTTAACTTAAGTGGGAGAACCTGAGCCATCTACTTAAAAAAAAAAAAAAGCGAATAAGAGTTTATCAGGTACAGATTTACACCGCTCATAACATGGGGAAGGATATGAAAGGAGACCTATAGACGCCCTACGAATCTTCTTTAGAGTCCCAGGAACTCTCAGTCAGACTCATAAAAATTCTTCAAAGAAGATATTTTGACTCTCTGCCTGTCTTGCAGTACTGACCACCAGGTCAGGCCTTGGCCAGTGGTGTCAAGACACTGAGGATTTCTGATGCATCAGTGAAGCTTCCTTCTGCAGTTACCATTTCTCACTGTAGTTCAGATTGCATTTCCTACACTCGAAAATGAAAAGCAGTCATCTTACCCAACACTTGCTTACTTTTTAGCAAGTTACATTTCAGATGCAAACATAACCACACTGAAATCCCATATTTTCCCCTTTCCCATCCTCTTGGATAAGTACTACAGATGCATAACCTACTACATGAATAGTCTTCTAGTTCACAACTTAACATTTAAACAAGATATTAGATTTTAGAAAGGAAACTATAAGAGCTTAAAAGCTATTCTTTTTTAACTAGTTACTCCAGGAATACGGTGATTTTTGTCACCACCAATTAAAATCTTTTACGAATTAGGACTGTTATAAAACAATTAAGCTTTCCAAATGTGGTAGTCTCAAGAAAGAAAATCCTAGAGGAAATTCTGCTTATTAAAATTGTAATTTTAATTTCCATTAAAAGGAGAATAAGACTTTAACAGAAGATAGGTTGACAAGACAAATTATTTCTTAATGTCAGGTGAGCATATTTTAAATGAGATAATGTATCTGCAGCAGGATAGGCTCTACATTTATATTTTCTCAACTCATTTATCTAATTCAGTCATCTTGATTACAGCCTCATGGACTTCATTTTCACAAGAATACTCATGTAGCAAACAACCTACACTTTTTGCTGATTACTGAACAGTTAATTCTAATTAGCTTGTGCATAGCCTAGGCATTTTGATAGCATCCTGCAAAACAAACTAGAGCTTGGGCTTGTAATGAATAAAACCCACTTTATACTGAATCCTCCACACAAAGATAGTACAAGTGATATGTCCAGTCTAAAAAAATAGATGAGTGCATTTAAAGGACAAATAATTTATTCTTCCTTTTGAGTTGATGAAATACAGTTTAAACAGCAATAAAGTACATAGTGGTGCAACATTGGCACAGAACCTACAAGCATTTCAATCACAATAATACTGTTTATGCTTTATCCATTCAAACCCTGATGTGTTTTATTTATTTCTTTTTAATTAACCAGCATCAGAAATGGGATTTTTTTTTTTTTTTGAAGTACAATGGGCAAAACAAGTTTTTAAATAAATGTGCATGATTTTTTTTTATTTGCTCAAACATTATTTATGCACTGCATCTACTGCCTTCCGGTTACATAGGGAACGTGACACTACCAAGTTTACCCCTTCTTCTCCCCAGTCTCATTTAATTTCATATTAGATTTCCAAACATATGTATACAAGACAGTACCCTATAATGGCAGAAAATTCTCAAATCTCAAGTTTGCATACTATGCTATTGGCCAGGGTGCAGTCTCTCTCACATGCAACAAGGATCAAACACAACCCACCAAAGAGATTAGGCATTTAATTTTCTAATTATGGATTTTGATTAATATTGCCTCCATCTCCTCTCAATCTCAAGTAGCTCACAATATTATATAAAGAATGACTTAAGCAGTTTCTTTCACAAAGGAAAATAATGAAATAAAGGGTTGCAAAGTATTCTATTTTCGGTTACATTTATCTAGTCAGTGGTCAAACTGCACATACATCTAAATTGCTGTCTTGTATAATACCTGCCAAATTCCTTGCTTCTTTGGGCCATAAAAAAAATTAACATTTTTCATATCCTTAGTTATTGCTATTAGACAGGGCCTACAGCTCAGTTTATACAAAGCTGTCATGAAAGACTTTAGATCCAACATCATATTTTTCTGGTTTAAAAAAAATTTAAAAAAATCTTTAAAAAAACAGTTCCGATTGGTAATAAGTATAAAGGATAAAATGTATTTTTACAGACTGTTGATGCCTTATTTGAATAGCAAGACTATTTTCTTGAACTATGATCTAAGAAAATGTGCATGGTGTGCTTCACCCATTCTTCCTGCCTGCGTGATACATTTTCAGACCAGTGCAATAACACATTATGTTGCTGCAGTCCTGGGGAGCTCTGATCCCGCACAGTAAGTAATGTACTGCCTTGCATATTTAACACACAAAACATAATATACAAAATATTGCTGCTGTAAAAAGTCTTTTCATTCCCTTAGTCCCCTTACAAAAGAATCCATGGAAAAATATTAAATCCCCTTAACTTTCACAAACATACAAAGCTGTTTGTGCCTTTCAGTCTTTCAGCAGTCTGCAAGGAGTTCTGAATAGTTTATCCAAGCAAACTGGTTCATACTGATCTATTTTCTGTCCAATGCTGCCATCTAGAGTAGAGATGTGAATTTGTTTTTAATTCTTTAAAAATATAGCCTTTTACGGCTAACACATATGGACTGTATTATCAAAACGCAGCCATTTATCCACAAGAATATTCCCAAAAACTAGATGGAATGGTAGTTCTTTCCAGGAAGATGTCCACACTGCTGGGGAAACATGACTGCTACTAGATACTGGCTTCTGGAATGCACATTTCACTGCTGGTAATTTCCATACTGACCCTAAAAAGAAAACACTATGTTAGGGTATTTGCTAGCCTTCACTGTGTGAAAAAAGCCTATAAAAACAAAACAACTCAAAACAAACATTTGGAATGTAACAAAATATGAATGCTTTAATTTTACATAATTTACTCAGGGGGTCTTTTACTAAAGATTAGCTCAAGTTATCTGCAGCAGGGTCCATTTTATTCCTATGGGCCCTGCTGCAGATAACTCGAGCTAAGCTTTAGTAAAACACCCCCTCAGTGTCCAATCTGAGGACTGGCAGACAGTCTAATCTCTTATGAAAACAAAATTGTCAATAAAAACATAATGAACATATACCAACGGCACAGAAAATGCAGTAGCATTTTAAATCTAGATTGCCACTATTGATTTTATTTATTTTTGTATAAATTTCTCCTTTATTCTGACCATTTTCTCTTCCTACACCCCAAATGTCCATGCTCTGGAAACTCCTGTCAGCCTAAAAGCTGGAGATGCACCTCCTGCAAAATAAAACTTCAGTCCTTCTTGTTAGCCAGTACAGCAGTGGCAGTCACTTTCCCTCCTTCTGCTCTAAACAAATTCTTTTTCTGCAACAGGTTATATAGTGTATAATGTGACTTAAAAAGCCATTCTGGTTATAAAATGTCACTGTATAAAAATGAGCCCATCAGGTTATATATATATGCTGCTATTCTAATTATAGTCCTTAACTGCTCAGTGTACTAGTACAAATACTGTTTTTAGTCTTTTACTCAGTTATGCTGCTATCAGACTGGAAGAACAGCACAGTGATCAACAACTATCTGATATTATCATCCACATAATATACTACTACTATTTAACATTTCTAAAGCGCTACTAGGGTTACGCAGCGCTGTACAATTTAACATAGAAAGACAGTCCCTGCTCAATGAGCTTAGCCTAAGCAAACTTTTTTGCACTTTAATACCAGTGGACTGCTTTAGACAAACTGACCTCTAAAACTAACAGTACCAAGTGATAAGGTGTTTTGTGTTACTGTATCATTTAGTATTTTATTCATTTATTAATGACATTTATATCCTGCATTAGTAGAACTCAGGTTCAATGTGGCTTACATAACTAGATAAGCTTGAACATGTTCAAAATATATTAACAGAAAGTAAAATACGTCATTTAATATATTAACAGAAAGTAAAATATATAATGTTAAACCAGTAAAACTTGAGTTAGGAACAGATGTAATCAAATACTTAGGGTCTCTTTGCCGATTCTCAGTACGACAAGTGAGAGGAAACCCATTCAATTCCTATGGACTTCCTTTCATTTGCTGCGTGGAAATTGCTAGCACGGCTTTGTAAAAGAAGTCCTTAGTCATTTAAGCTAGATAATTGAAATATAGAGGCAAAAGGTAAAGGGCTAGGATTAACTGGGATAGACAGGGTAAGATGAGGTAAAAATTAATGCCATGAGTTTATGTGAGAAAAGTGCTTATTTCCTTAAAGGCTAGACTGAAGAAGTGAGTTTTCTTTTATATTTATTCATTTATAAACAATTATCCAGACAACTCTTGAAAATAGAAATACAGGCAATAATCATATACAAAAGAAAAAAATTATGTTGTATAAAAGTAAATCCCTCCTTAGACCACAAAAAGGAAATAGAGGAAGGAGACAATCAAAAAACAGGACATTAAACTGAAGATAACAATTGCTTTAACACAAGGCTTAACAGGTACTACCTCAAGGTCATATACTAATATGCAGGATTAGTTGTTATATCCACTATAACTTCAAGTCCAAAAAAGGAGTGTAACTACTCTGGACAAAAAAGACATACTTAGATTGAGCATATCTGATACTGATTTGCAGGAAAAAGCCAATAGGAAAATACCACCCCCCCCCCCCCCCCCCCCCCCCCGATCCTTGACCTCTTGTGGAAAGCTTTCCTCCTATCTTGGGTATTTTTAGCAACATCCAGGTAGATTCTGTAGGGAACTGGGGGGGGGGGGGACCCCTAACCAGAGCACCCTTCTAAATAATAAAACAAGGGCTACCTGTAAAATTTATTTCATCCCCCCCCCCTAATTATTCCTTGTGCTGTTTTCAATCCTTGCTAACTAGATCAGGCTGCAGGGTGGCCTTGTGAAATTGTGCAAGGACAGCCTTGTGACCCACACTCCTCCTGACTAGACTGGACCCAAAACATGTTTACGCATTTTGCGGGCAAGCGATGGGAGAGGGGGAAGTGTCTGGACCCTTCACTGGGACAGATGTGTGTGGATGTGGAGACGGTTATAGAAGATCATGGGGAGGGAGGTGCATCGCGAGAATGGAATAAGAAAAAAAACAGAATAAGAAATCTGTTTTTTTTCTGTATTTTTGCTGACCAGTTTTGGGGTCATGTCTGGGGCAAGATACTGTGCAGGACAGCTTAAGAATTTATTGTGAACTTTGTTACAAGCTTTAGTAAATAAGAATAGGAACATAGAATGGTCCAATGTAACTTTAATGGATATTTGGATTTTAATGGATATTTAGATTTTACTGTATTCTATACAGTTTGAAACCACATTGTATCTGGATGGTGAAAGGGGGAAGTTGGGAATGGACTGCTCGCCAACCACAAGGTTAGCTTGTACAGCAAAAATAACTTAGCTATAGTTTGGATATGCGATACAAAAGAACTGCTGGAGTGGCGTGAAGAGGGGGGCAAGGAATTTGTAACGGCAGGTATGGTGGGAGAGAAGATTCTAGTAGGTGGGTGACGATAGCATGACTTTATGACTCAGGGTCAGGTGGGGAGGCGTAACTACTATTCTAAGAATTAGGGTATGGACTGAAAATTGATAGGATAAAAAGTCAGATGTGTTGGAATAGGGAGGTAAGATGATTGGTTAGTGGGATGTACTGAGATGATAATTAGTTTCTGGATTATTATATGGTATGTATTGTGTAAGTTTTGAGTGACAGCCTTGTGTTCGGGGGGCTTCTTTGTTCCGAAGGCAGCGAACTGGCTTGGAGACAAGGGGGTCTCTTTAATCATTTCTTTTCTGTATTTCAGACTTGCCATAAGCCTCTGCTTGAGCCACTATTTACTTGTTTCCAGAATAAACTTTTCTTTTTATTTCACTTCTGAGTGAAGTATTATTAGTTTTGTTAGTGTAAACCCCCCCCCCCCCCCCCCAATGACATGAGTGTTTCAGTAATAGTCATTTGGGGTAAGCTCTCATGTGGGTGACTGTCTAATGTGTGATAATCGTAAGCAGACCCCAACAATTCTCATCTTCTGACCATTGAAAAAATTCTTGAGAGTGTCTAAAATATTGCTTCATTATAGAAATAACATCTTGTTCAAAAACCATAGACACTAATAAGATGGTCCATTTTGTGGCTTCATTGACAGTCTCCTCTAAAATAGCAGAGATATTTTTCAAATCCAATGATGGTTCAGGTTCTGAACCAACTATTTCACCTTGGACATTTTTTTAAGAAACTGGAAGATAATAGACCTTATTTACTAGAGGCAAAGCATCAGGAGAAAACTTCAATATCTCAACTAAATACTTTTTCAAGATGTCCAAGGGAGAAGTGGCCAGAGCTTTTCGAAAGTTCAAAATTTGCAGATTAAGACTTAATCTGCCTATGAACAGCCAGTCTATCCAAAGCTGCAGCATTCTTAAAATCTTGCAAACTTTTAACATCCAAACAAATTTGTTCAACTTGACCCAAAAAAAATCAGTTTTCAATGTTTCCACTGTCATACTTAAAGAACCAAATCTCCCAACCAAAGTTGTTACCTCTGCTGTCTTCATCACAGTCAAGTTCACAGTTTGTACAGTACTCCAAATGAACTCCAGAGTTACCACCGTGGGGGCCTCCAAATGGCCACCAGTTCATCCATCCACTAGCAGCTCTCCAGCCAGAGCTCCAACCCCACCTTGCGCAACCGATGCAACCACTTCTCCAGTCCTGGGCTTCTGCTTTAGCTGTGGGGCATGGCAGGGAGCCCGCTGCCAGGGGAGAAAAAGATGTTTTGTGCTCCAGTAGGGAAGGCACTCCTCTGCTTTCATCCAACAAGGAGCACACGCTCCCAGCTTCTGCTCATGAGGACCCGACTACAAACTGGTTGATCCAAGGCTGAAGCAAGGGTGTAGTTGAACCTGGTGGGGATAGCATCCTAACTACCCATTTCCTCTTAGTGTGCGGCACATTTCCAAAGGAAAAAAAGACAACTTCTCAGGAAAATAGAGGACAGAAAGGAGCATATAGAGCAAAGCGTTAGGAACCTGCCGTCATCTTGACTCCTCCCTTCGAAGTGAGTTTTCACTAGACTTTGCAATAACAAATCATCATCGGTGCATTTGATGGTTTTAGGTACGGAGTTCCAAATTTTAATGCCTTGATATGAAAAGTTAGCAGTATGGATTGTTTTGTAGGTTACTTTCTTACAATCTGGGAAATGTAGGGTAAGATATTCTCTAGATGATTTAGAGGCATTATGAGAGAGTAATTCAATGAAGCTGTTCATGTATATTAGGGCTGAATCATACAAAATTTTATGAATGAAGGTAACTAGCTTGAATGATATTCTATCTTTTATTGGCAGCCAATGCAAATCATACAGAAGGGAGGTTGCTTTGGCGAAGTGTGGTAGTCTGAATATGAGACGTGCAGCAGTGTTTTGAGTGGTTTGTAGTTTTTGGCGTAAATAAGAGTTGCAGTAATCAAATTTTGTTAGGACTAGGGATTGAACTAGGGTAAGGAAGACTGATTTTGTGAAGAATGGCTTAGTTTCCTCAATTTCCATAATGAATTGAAAACACTTGAGACCACTTTGAAAAATTGGTTATATGAAGTGAGGAATTGGTCAATTGTGACTCCTACAATTTTCATAGTTGAGTCAAGGGGATGTGTTATGTTCTCAGTGGTAAATGATTTAAGATTTATGGCGTGATGAGGATTAGTAACTATTAAGAATTCAGTTTTATCGGTCTTGAGTTTTAATTTGAAATTGGATGCCCAAGATTCCATTAGCGAGATACCTAATCTGATGATATGAGTAGTTTAATTTATTTCTTTATTGGACTATAGATGGTAACCTCATCTGCATAAATGAATGTTGGGCGACCATTTTTATCCAGTAAATTGGAATCAACGTGATGTTAAATAGGATGGGGGACAATGGAGAGCCCTGGGACACTCCACAAACAGGAGACCATGCTGATGAAATTGTACCTGATTGTTTCACTTGGTATAATCTAGACCTCAGGAAGCCTGAGAACCATTTTTTTCTTTATTTATAAATTTATAAACATTACATCAATCAAAAATTTAAATAGTAAAAAGTGTACAAACAGTAGTAGTAAAACATTTCAAGGCAAACACACAATTATATCAGATATCTGGTACTTAGGACACTAATTAAAACGGAAACAAATCCTTGTTAAAGAAGATCCCAGAAAAAATAACCAGAAAACGCCATAGACAAAACTAAAAGAAAAGGTCTGCCACATTTTAAAATAAAAGTCCAAACTCATCTATAAAATATCTCTGTGGACTATATCAGCAGTCTACTAGAACCCCCATTTATGCCTCCACTGTTGAGATAGAAAGACTGAAATTGTGAAAATTCAAAGAAAACGTATGTACATCACATGTTACAATGCATTTAGATGGAAATTTAACAAACACTTGCATCCCAACAGTTCGAGCCTCCTGGGTGGCTTGAAGAAATTTCTTCTTTCTATCCTGAGTTGCTTTACATAAAATCAGGAAACACCCACAACTCCTGTCCCTGGAATAAAGCTGAATAGTAATGACAGTACAGATAAAAAAAAACACGTTCTTTACCTTGCTCAAATACAAAAGTCACACACATGGTAGCACTATAAGTTTCCTCATCCACTGATCTTTCTAGGGTGGCTGAAATATCAACGCTGTCGTTGGATATATCAGTTTTCATATTGCTACCTTGCCCAGGTTTTAATGGCAAAAAAGTATCATTTTGCAACAGGTGGATGGAGATCAGAGGGAATCTTGAGAATTTCTGTAAAATACTTTTTCAGTGTGTCCCGAAGTAGTTCAAAAAGGACCTTAGGTAAGTTCACAAACCTCAAATTAAAAAATCTTAACTTATTTTCAATCGCTTCTAGTCTTCGATGTACCATCATCTTATCTCAGGGGGAGGAATGCTGGCTTCGGCCTAACCCCTGGTAAGCCTTCCTCAGCTGAGAGGTGCCCAGCTCTACCACCGGCTGCCTTTCAGGTGCTGTCAAGGACTTGCCGCTCATCTGCATACAGCCTTCTCCGGGATGACTCCCAGGTCCACTCCGATCCACTCGGGGCCTCCGCTCTAGGTGCCGCGCACCTAACGGCGCGCGAGGCATTCTTCTCTTTACATCTATTTTTCTCCCAGTTACTACTTATAGCTCCAGTACACATTTTCTTCTTGGCACTGTCCCTTCCTAATTTGTTTCTCCATCTTAAACCACTGTACACTGCAGGAACACATTGTCCACCATCTGTATTCATCATCTATCTCTTTTTTCCTCTTCCTTTTTCTCAGCTCTCAACCTTAAACATTTCCTTCCTTCTATTCATCCATCTCCTTTCTATCTGAGTACATCTCGCCTTCATCGCTGTCGTCGTACCTCTCCTACTCTTCTCCGTACTCTCTTACTCCTTCTCCTGCTCTCCGCTGGGGACATTAATCCCAATCCTGGTCCTCCACATCAGCTCTCATCCTATTTGTGCAGGTCACACCGTGATATCTTCAATCTAATTTCTGTTCCTCTCCTCCCCCCTCCTTCCCTGCCTCTCTCTTGCGCTCTGTGGAATGCCCGCTCTGTCTGTAACAAACTTTCCTACATCTATGACCTCTTTATCTCTCGTACTCTCCATCTGCTTGTCCTAACTGAAACTTGGCTTTACCCTGAAGAATCTGCTTCAGTTGCGGCCCTATGCCATGAAGGTTATCTTTTCTCCCATACTCCTCGCCCGGTTGGCCGCGGAGGTGGTGTCGGGCTACTACTTTCACCCTCTTGTAGATTTCAACCTCTTCTTCTACCTCAGTCTTACTGTTTTTCTTCCTTCGAAGTCCACTCCATCCGTCTATTTGCTCCTCTGTCTCTCCGAGTAGCAGTCATTTATTGACCCCCTGATAAGTCCCTTTCTTCCTTTCTCACTGACTTTGATGCTTGGCTTTCCTTCTTTCTTGAACCTTCACCTCCTTCCCTCATTCTTGGGGATTTTAACATTCATGCTAATGATCCCCTCTGACTCTCATGCTTTGCAGCTTCTTGCTTTAACATCTTCTTTCAATCTTCAACTGTGCTCCACTGCCCCCACTCACCAGAACGGCCAGTGTCTTGATCTTATCCTCTCCTCAAACTGCTCACTCTCCAGTTTCTGTGCCTCAACTCTTCCCCTCTCTGACCCTCATCTGATAACTTTCACACTTAAACACCCTCCTCCCCAGTCTCATCCAATCTTAACCAATACATTTAGGAATCTTCAGGCTATTGACCCTTCTACTCTGTCCTCCAATGTTTCAAATCTCTTCTCTACCACTATGTTATCCAAGTCTGTCAATGAGGCTGTCTCTTCCTATAACACTATTCCCTCCTCTGCTCTGGATACTCTCGCTCCTCTCATTCCCCGTTCTGTAAAACGTACCAAACCCCAACCTTGGCTGACCTCTAGAATCCGCTACCTACGTTCCTGTGCCCGCTCTGCCGAACGCCTTTGGCTGAAATCCCGTGCCCATGCTGATTTCATACATTTCAAATTCTTGCTGACTTCCTTCCAGTCTGTTCTTTTACTTGCCAAACAGGACTATTACATCCAGTTGACTAATTATCTTGGCTCAAACCCTCGTCGTCTCTTTGTCACACTGAACTCTCTCCTCAAAGTGCCTTCACCTCCAACCCCCCCTTCACCCCCCCCCCCCCCCCCCCCCCCCCAGACTCTGGCTGAGTTCTTTCATGATAAGGTTCACATGATTAAACTTGAATTCTCAACCAGGTCACCTCCACCTCTCCCTTCCCTTAGTCCATTCTCTCAACCCTCCAACCCCTGCCTCCTTTTCTGAAATCACTGAAGAGGAAACTACACATCTTATTTCCTCCTCGAAACTACCTGTTCCTCTGATCCTACTCCCACCCATCTACTTAACACTATCTCTCCTACTGTCATCCCTTTTATCTGTCATATCCTCAATCTTTCACTGTCCACTGCGACTGTTCCTGATGTCTTCAAACATGCCGTAGTCACACCACTCCTTAAAAAGCCTTCATTGGACACTACCTGTCCTTCCAACTATCGCCCCATCTCCCTCCTTCCTTTCCTATCCAAGATACTTGAACGTGCTGTTCACCGCCGTTGCCTTGACTTTCTTTCATCTCAAGCTATTCTTGATCCACTTCAATCTGGCTTTCGCCCCCTTCATTCAACTGAAACAGTGCTTGCTAAAGTCTCCAATGATCTGTTCCTAACCAGATCCAAGGTCTCTATTCTATCCTCATCCTTCTCGATCTATCTGCTGCTTTTGACACTGTTGATCATAGCCTACTCCTTGATACGCTGTCCTCACTTGGATTTCAGGGCTTTGTTCTTTCCTGGTTTTCTTCTTGTCTCTCCCAGCATACCTTTAGTGTATTCTCTAGTGGATCCTCTTCTATTTCTATCCCTCTGTCAGTTGGTGTACCTCAGGGATCTGTCCTGAGACCTCTTCTTTTCTCCATCTATACTTCTTCCCTTGGTACTCTGATCTCATCCCATGGTTTTCAGTATCATCTTTACGCTGACTCCCCCCAGATCTACCTCTCCACACCAGAAATCTCAGCCGAAATCCAGGCCAATGTATCAGCCTGCCTGTCTGACATTGCTGCCTGGATGTCTCAGCGCCATCTGAAACTAAACATGACCAAGACTGAGCTTCTTATCTATCCCCCTAAACCAACCTCTCCTCCTCCCCCATTCTCTATTTCTGTGGATAACACTCTCATCCTTCCTGTCTCATCAGCTCGTAACCTTGGGGTCATCTTCGACTCCTCCCTCTCTGCACATATTCAACAGACTGCTAAAACCTGTCGTTTCTTTCTCTATAATATCAGCAAAATTCGCCCTTTCCTTTCTGAGCACACTACCAGATCCCTCATCCACAATCTTATCACCTCTCGCTTAGACTATTGCAACCTGCTTCTCACAGGTCTCCCACTTAGCCATCTCTCTCCTCTTCAATCTGTTCAAAATTTTGCTGCACGACTAATATTCCGCCAGGGTTGTTACGCTCATATTAGCCCTCTCCTCAAGTCACTTCACTGGCTTCCTATCCGTTTCCGCATACAGTTCAAACTCCTCTTATTGACCTATAAGTGCATTCACTCTGCAGCTCCTCAGTATTTCTCCACTCTCATCTCTCCCTACATTCCTCCCCGGGAACTCCATTCACTGGGTAAATCTCTCTTATCTGCACCCTTCTCCTCCACTGCTAACTGCAGACTCCGTTCCTTTTATCTTGCTGCACCATATGCCTTGAATAGACTTCCTGAGCCGGTACGTCAAGCTCCATCTCTGACCGTCTTCAAATCTAAGCTAAAAGCCCACCTTTTTGATGCTGCTTTTAACTCCTAACCCTTGTTCACTTGCTCAGAACCCTTATTTTATCATCCTCACTTTAATATTCCTTTATCTCTTGTTTGTCCTGTCTGTCCTAATTAGATTGTAAGCTCTGTCGAGCAGGAACTGTCTCTTCATGTTCAAGTGTACAGCGCTGCGTACGTCTAATAGCGCTATAGAAATGATAAGTAGTAGTACCTTGTTGTTCCAGGGTTTGCTCTGTCTTGCTCAACCTCCATGGAAACAGTTCAATTTTTCTTCCTGTTGCTCTTTATCCAGCTGCAGCCTATTAGATATTCCAGTAAGTTCTTTGGAATTCTTAGTAACTGAAGCTTCCAATCTTATTGGAGCTGACCAAATGGAGTCCAGTGTGACCACCGAAGGTTTTACCAGGAGAGTACGTGTACACTGCTGTAATCTAATGTTAGGCCCTTGGTCAAAGAGCGTGGGTTCACAGTAACTTCAGAATCCCTTGCTGCTCAGCCTCCGCAGAAGATATCTCTCCACCTTGACCCCAAACTATAGCCACTGGTTTACCCAGAAGATCCTTCACATCTAGCGAGATAAGAGTTACCACCACCTGCTGCTCCAAGCGATGAAGACCGATTCTGCACTTCGGCAGTCAAATCTACATCCTGAGGTTCCTCCGGACTGTAGTTAGGTGGAGGAGGACGACTTCATGTGTCAGGGCTCAATGAGTATTGCAGCAGTCAGCATCTCTTCTACAAGTGGCCCTTCTGCTGGAGACACCTTCGGGGTCAAAGGAACGAATGTGGTTATTAAAAGCTGCTTCAAGTCAGAAGGCTGAGGAAGCTCCATGGGGTAGCTCCTAACCTTCCCTCTCCTCTTCGAAGCTATCAAGAAAAATAGAAGAGTACTGAAAAATCCAAACAGATAAAATGTTCCGGAGGAGTAGCCTAGTGGTTAGTGCAGCGGACTCTGATCCTGGGGAACTGGGTTCGATTCTCACTACAGCTCCTTGTGACTCTGGGCAAGTCACTTAACCCTCCATTGTCCCTGGTACAAATAAGTACCTGTATATAATATGTAACTGCTTTGAATGTAGCTGGAAAAACCTCAGAAAGGCAGTATATAAGTCCCTTTCCCCCTCTTCACAGCTACCGAGTAGCCTATGCGTCCTCACCGGCAGCAGCCATCTTGGATCTACTCTACCTTTGGTGAGGACCAACACAGCTCCGTAATAGTCAAGAATGTTTAAAAGGGTATTATGATCAACAGTGTCAAAGGCACTGGACATATCAAATTGGAGTATTATTATTTTACTAGTAAAAAAGGCCTGTTTCTGACACAAATGTAATGGGCGCTAGCAAGGTTTTCCTCGGCTCCCCTGCAGCCACCCATGTCCAGCGACCCTCCTCTCCCCCTGCAGCCACCCATGTCCAGCAACCCTCCTCTCCCCCTGCGCCCACTGAAGTCACCCATGTCCAGCGAACCTCCTCTCTCCCCTGCCTCCCCTCCTGCCACCCATGTCCAGCGACCCTCCTCTCTCCCCTGCTCCCCCTCCAGCCACCCATGTCCAGCGACCCCCTGCAGCCACCCATGTCCAGCGACCCTCCTCTGGACATGGATCAGCTGTGAGGCATGTTTTTTTCCCCCAGGTTCTGAAGTTGACATCATAATGGCTACGGTGATGTCAGCCTGATCTACGGAGCCTAGCAGACCAACTTGGAATGAGCCACGGTCATAGGCGGTCGGTGGCCCAACTGTTTGGGGAGGCTAAAGGGGGCGGGGTTATGGGTGGGGCCAGGGGTGGAGCTTACATCCATAGTTGTCTGATAGACCATATGTAGATCCATCAAGAGGTAGTGTGTCATGATTTAGGCTCTACACCCAGTGGTGTGCTGGGAAATTTTTAACAACAGACTCTCTTTCTGGGTACAGCAAGCCTTGCAATTTGGGGGGGGGGGGGGGGGGGGCATGGGGACTAGGGGGGCAATGCATTCCTCCCTCTCCCCTCCCACTGTTCAGACACGCAAGGTATACCTTTGCTGTAGGGATGCCGAGCCCCATCAGCCAAATAAATGGATTACTGCCACTCTCCGCTGCTTGTTTCTGGCTCTGAGCAGCATGCCAGGAATTCACGCACTGAGAAGTCCTGGCATGCTGCTCAGAGCCAGAAACAACAGCAGCGAGCAGTGGCAGTTCATTTATTGGCTGGCGGGGCTCAGTATCCCTGCCAGCAAAGGTGAAGGAGTTCAGAGATGCAAAGGGTGGCCCATCTCAAAGCTGGAGATTTACCTCCACTTTGTCTAAAACCAGTTCTGGCAGACGCACATTCAAAAAACTGACATATTCTAATCAATAAATAAAAAATAAAATTATTTTTTTCTACCTTTGTTGTCTGGTCATTTTATTTTTCTTAATGGTTTGGTCCCAGTCTCTGGTTTCTGATTTCCTCTTTCTTCTCTTAACTGTTTTGACAAAGTCTCCTTGTACATTTGGCACGTCTTTTCTCTTCTCTCCCAAGTCCAGCACCTCTTTCTCTCTCCATGCCCTCTCCCTTCCATATTTCCCCCAATGAATCTTTCTTCCTATCCAGCACCTCTCTTCCTCATCTCTCCCCCCCCCCAATGCAGTACCACTGTCCCTCCCTGCCCTTCCTGATGCAGCACCTCTGTCCCTCCTTGCCCCCACCACACAGCACCTCTGTCCCTCCCTGCCCCTCTTGATACTGCACCTCTCTCCCTCCTTGCCCTCCCATGCAAAATGTGTCTCCCCTGTGTTGCTGCCCACTGCCCCAATGCATCACTTCTCCTCTTCCTTGACCCCCATCATGCAGCACAAATATCCCGCCTTGCCACCCCATGCAGCACCTCTCTCCCTCCTTGCCCCCCTCCCCGTGCAATACCACTTCCCCTCCCTGCCTCTTGATGCAGCAAATCTGTCCCTGGTTCCCTCCCTTCTCCCCCCCTCCCCCCACGAGCCAGAACCTCAGTGCCTCGCCTTCTCTCTGCCACCCGGTCTTTAAAAAGAAATGTCCAACGCGGTGGCGAGGCGCAGCGCCTCACATTTGCACGTAAATGAAGCGAATCATCTCATTGGGCCTTCCCTCACTCTGTCCTGCCCTCCTCTGATGCAACTTCCTATTCCTGCAAGGGCGGGACAGTGAGGGAAGGCCCGAGACGATCCACTTCTTTTACTTGCAGATACGAGATGCTGCGCCTCGCCACTGCGTCGGACATTTCTTTTTAAAAGGCTGGTGTGTGGTGCGGGGGGGGGGGTTCAATTAAGAAGAGGAGCGAGCAGCGGGAGCAGCGGAGCACCCCCCCCCCCTCCCCCTGGGTCGGTCTGTCAGGGAGCTAAGCTGCCGGTCAGGGAGCTGTGCTGGTAGGGCGCTGCCGGTCGGGGAGTTGAGTCGGGAGGGAAGCAGGGCACAGGGTAAGGTCACAGTTGGGCTGGGGAGGCTTTGAGGCATATTTTCAAAGCACTTAGCCTTCCAAAGTTCCATAGAAAGAGGCTTGGGGAGGCTAAGAGGCATATTTTTAAAGCACTTAGCCTTCCAAAGTTTCATAGAAATCTATGGAACTTTGGAAGGCTAAGTGCTTTGAAAATATGCCTCTTAGCCTCCCCAAGCCTCTTATACGGGGCGCCTATGGCCACGGTCCCAGGCAAGTCAGAACGTTGGAGGTGAGAATTATTATATAGGATTACCAATGCTAAGTTCTCTTCCAAATTTAGCAAGGAGGGTGTGAGAACAGTTTCAGTACTGTGAGAAGGTCAAAAACCAGACTGTAAGCTATGTAAAATGGAGTGAAGTTGGAAATAGTGCATTAGTTGGTGCGTGACTAACCCCTCCATTACCTTTACCAATAATGGGATTGAAACCACTGGTCTTTAATTAGAGACTATATTTAGGCTGGTTTGGGTATTCTTCAGTACAGGAGTCAAAATAATGTCATTTTGAGGGGGGGGAATAGGCCCCGAGATAACTTGCGTTTGAGTGCAAATAGCTTATGAGTAAATTAGGTGCTGATTTGAGAAGGTAACTAGGACAGTTATCAAGTAGGCATATTTGTGAAGAGTGTATTTGACTTGATCAGTTGATAAGTGGGTGAAAGGCCAACCAGATTCTCCCTGCTTGGGAGCACATTAGTGAAGGACCATATATATTAAGAAAATAATCTACTGATGTTAGGGAGTTATTTAATTTTTGTCTGATTTTAGTTATTTTCTGCTTGAAATATGACACCAATTGATCAGCTGTTGGTGTGGGTTCATTTATAGTAGTTAAAGGTTGAGTATTCAATAGCTTAATTACTAGTGTGCAAAGTTTTCGTGGATTAACTGTTTTTCGACTAAGTAGTTTTTGCTTTGATAATCATGCTCTTGTATGATTTTAAGTGTTTTTCCAATTAGTCCATTGTAAATAGGATTTGTATTTGATCCAAATTCTTTCTTGTCTTCTACATTTATGTTTCATTGGTAGAAGGTCTTCGCTAAACTATGGAAATAACTTCTTTTTTGGTTGGGATTTGTTTGTAATTGGTGCAAGTTCGTCTAAAACAGTTTTGCAAGTGTTGTTCCATTGTTGGATGAAATTAGTAGATGGATTAAAGGAAAGTAAGTTACCAGGTCGTTCGTTTGACCAAAATTTTGAGGGGTCAATTTTACCTCTGGTTTTGAAGTTATGTGATATGTTGGCAGGCTTACATGAATAGGTAGATTCTTTCCAGTTTAGCTTGCAAGAAAGGCTGCTATGATCTGACTGAGGTATCGAGGACCACTGTGGTTCAGATATGTGAAAGTTAATAGGGTCTGTAAATTTGGTGCTAATAAATCTAGTTGATGTCTTTTGATGTGGGAGGACATTCCATTGAAAAGTGAGAATTGTCAGACAAACGAAATCAAGGAATTGTTTAGTATGTAGATTAGTAGCATTTTCAAGAAGTTAATATCTCCAATCATAATGATATTGTCATTATTGACACATATGTTGGATTTAAATTCAGTAAGTTTGGCCCCGGCCAGGTTCCATTGGGAGGACAATATAGTAATAGGAGGCAGATAAATTTGGATAGGGAACCATCTTTTATAGAGCATGCAACAATTTCTAGGTTAGGGGATTGCAATTCAGTAATAGTTTTTAACTGGAGGAATAATTTATAAATAACAGCTAAGCCACCTCCTCTCTTTCTGGCTCTGGAGAAATGAAGAATGGAGTATCCAGGTGGACACATGTCTAGGATTGCTCGATCATCTTTTGCATGTAGCCAAGTTTCAGAGATAAGGGCTAGACCGAATTGAGCTTCAGTTATCCAAGCTCTAATGATTTTGACATTTCAACATCAATTTTATAACAGATTATTTATATTTATAGTTCCTCTAACCTTCCTTTATCATTTGATGCACAAACATGAAATATATGCTCTGAAATATTTATCAGATGTTCATTCTTTTTATGCTACTGGCCAGCCAGTCAAGATTTAATGATCCTCAAATGGTAATTCTATATTTGTAATAGTTATTTCATTAACATTTTTAAAAATGGAGCTGAGTAATTTCCTTTACATCAGTAGCACCACTGGACTGTCAGGATTACTGAAACAGATTCATTAATGCTGACCCATGGATTTACTCCAATAACCTTACTAATGTGAAGGTGGATTTTTTTCCCTGTGAAATACCACTGATTTCAGACTCTCTGCATTAACTATTACCCAAACAGGAGCAGTTTGAAAAAGACTGACAGTCAGATGCACTAACTCCACGGAAAGAGCCCTTCCCTTACCGATTCCTTAGCAAATCGGTAAAAAACGGGCATGCATGAAGGAAATCGCATGTAAATGAGCTGCTCGCTGTTAGCTCATTTGCATGTGATTTCCTTCCTAAGGAGGGGAAGCCAGTGGAACAGTCGAGCATGCGCAGAGCAGCCAATCGTTATGCTAGCTGCTCTGCGCATGCCAAAGACAGCTTCATACACGTCACTCTCAAAAAAAAAAAAAAAAAAAAAAGGACGTCCCTGATGAACACTTGGACTTTTTGTGATGGGCGTTCTTTTTGGACGTGTTTTTCTTACGTGCCTGAAATGACCACTGCCGGAGAGAATCAGGACGTGTGAGGACGTCCAAATCAAAACTATTTGGACGTCCCTTTCGATTATGCCCCTCCAGGTCTCTCTCAGCCAATCACAGTACGTTTAGATGACAGCTAAACGTGCTGTGATTGGCTGAGAGAGACCTGAAGGGGCATAATCGAAAGGGACGCCCAAATAGTTTTGGTTTGGATGTCCTCACACGTCCCGATTCTCTCCGGCAGTGGTCATTTCGGGCACGTAAGAAAAACACGTCCAAAAAGGATGCCCATCACAAAATCTGAAGAAAACATGTCCAAGTGTTCGCCAGGGAATTCCTTTTTTTTTTTTTTTGAGTGAAGGACGTCCAAGTGTTAGCACTTGAAAGGACGTCCCTGATGAACACTTTGTTTTTTTTCTTCTGATTTTTGCGATGGGCGTCCTCCTCCTCTGCATAGGTCCCGCTCACAGCAGCCCCAACGAGAGGTGCAGACCTCCAGTTAGGTTTTCCACGGTGCATGGGGTCAGAAACGATAGTGCATCGCATCACATTATAATAGTAATTAGCTCATTTGCATTCCGTTTTCATTAGCTGCTACTGTGACAGGAAAATGGCTCGGAGAACCCTTTTGTGCATGTCCCGGTTTACTACTTGTGCGCTAAACTGGCTAGAACAAGCTTAAAAACCACGTTGCTGGCTCGTTAAGTTTAGTGCATCTGGCCCCGACTCTCTCCTCTTCCAACCAAAATGGAACTAAAATGTAATATCTAATGTACTAGATATTTTCAAATGATAATCATGTTTTCTGAAGAAGGTTAAGCAGAAATAAACCTTAGGTAAGATGCCCCAATCCAGTCATTTGAAAGACTGATCTGTTCTAAAAGGTTTGTTTAACCAATACAACAGCTATACCTGATCATATCCATAAGGCCTCTGTTGCTGTGGCTGTGGGGGTCCAGGTTGTGCAGGCCTATAACCCCCATACTGCTGGCCTTGCCCCTGGGGATAATTAGGGTACTGAGGTCCAGGACCACTCTGAGAAGGACCTATGAATGAACAAATTAACATATGATTAATTTGAAGATAAAAAGAAACCGGCAGAATCCTGGCTTTTTAAGACTCTACAAAAAACACCAAGAAAACCATATACAAACTATGTAACGTGCACATTTCTATTTCTTTCTAATATTGTTATAAATATTATCTTGCACTATTTCATAATAATTTGTGCAAAATAATTTGTTATGATACTGTCATTTGAGGCTGGTATCTGAATCACAAAATTACAGTTTACCACTATGTCCAATCATAAATTAATTCAGTTTAGAGTACTAAGACTTACAGTAAGAAAGATAAATATTTATGAGTTTGTTGCTTTGCTCATGCCATGTAGCTGATCTATGCAAACGAGTGAGCAGAATAATCCCCCAGTAAGACAAGATTCACAATACAGAAACAGAAAATAACAGATAAAACCATACAGCCTGCCACTCTACCCCAACTACTAAATTATAATCCTTTCCTCTCCCTCAAAGATCTGCTATGATTGTCCCATGCTTTAAGGACTGTATCTGAATTTGTCACCATTGAGAGCCTGTTCAACGCATCTTTCATTGCCATACAGAAATAGTTTCTTAGATTATTCCTGAATCATCTTCCTTCTGCCTTCATCCTACTGACTTCTGGTTCCAGAACTTCCTCTAAATTGAAAGAAGCCTATCTCCTGTACACTTATATCACAGACATATTACATGTTCTTATCATATCTCTTCTGTCTCCCCTTTCTTCCAAAGCATACATATTTAAATTGTTTATCCCCATAAGATTTAACACAAGTCACTGACAAATTTAGTTGTCATCCTCTGGACCAACTCCATCTTGTTTATATCTTTTTGAGGGTTCGGTATCCTTAGCTGCACACAGTATTCCAAATGAGGTAACATCGGAGACTAAGAATATAACATAAGAATAGCCATACTGGGTCAAACCAATGGTCCATCTAGCCCAGCATCCTTGCTGCCAACAGTAGCCAATCCAGGTCACAAGTACCTGGAAGAAACCCAATTAGTAGCAACATCCATGCTACCAATCCTGGGCAAGCAGTGGTTTCCTCCATGTCCACTTCAATAACGGACAATGGACTTTTCCAACCCTTTTTTTAAACCCTAGATAAACTAACTGCAGTTACCCACATCCTCCAGCAGCGAGTTCCAGAGCATAACTATTCTTTGAGTGAAAAAAAGGTTCCTTCTGTTTTAAAAGCATTTCCATGTACAGTAATTTCATTGAGTGTCTTTGTACTTTTTGAAAGAGTGAAAAATCGATTCACTTCTACTCGTTCTACACCACTCAGGATTTTACAGACCTCAATCATACCCTCCTCTCAGCCATCCTTCCAAGCTGAAGAGCCCTAATCTTTTTAGCTTTTCCTCATACGGGAAGAGTTCCATTCTCTTTATTTTTGTCACTTTTCTTTGAACCTTTTCTAATTCCACTATATCTTTTTTGAAATCAGCGACCATTACTGAATAAAATACTCAAGGTGAGGTCACATCATGGAGCGATACACAGGCATTATAATATTCTTGGTCTTATTTTGCATCCCTTTCCTAATAATTCTTAGTATCCTGTTTGCTTTTTTTTTGCCTGTTTGCTTTTTTGGCCACCTGCGCACACTGGGCAGAAGATTTCAGCATACTGTCTACAATGACACCTAGATCGAATACTGACTCCTAAGGTGGACCCTTGCCATCAGGTAACCATGATTTAGATTATGCTTCCCAATATGCATCACTTTGCATTTGTCCATATTAAATTTCATCTGGCATTTGGATGCCCAGTCTTCTAGTTTCCTAAGGTCTTCCTGCAATTTTTCACAATCCACATGTGTTTTGACAACTTTCAATAGTTTTGTCTCATCTTCAAATTTGATCACCTCACTCATCGTTCCATTTTCCAGATCATTTATAAATATGTTAAATAGCCTTATACAGTAGCACAATCACGCTTTCTTTTCTGCCTGTTTGGCCACTTTAAAATCATCAGATACAATAACTTCTGAATCCTGTTCTTTTGTGCACCAAGTACTTTGTCCTTACACTGTACTTCTTCCTTGGATTTCGTAGCCCAAATGAAATACCATTCATGCCTTTTTTTTGCATTAAACAGCTACCATACTCTAAACCAATTTTCAAACATTGCTAGATCCCTTCTCATGTTACCTACAGTTTCCAGAGAAGTACGTCCTGTTGAAGATTTTGGTATCACCTCCAAAGAGGCAACTCTTTCTATAGCCCTTCCACAATATCACTTACAAAAATGATGAACCTGAGGTGCACACCAGTGATAACATCCAGACTCTTAAGAGAACTCCATTTACCACTACCCTTTGTCATCTTCTAGGTAATTATAGTCCCCTGTAAGCAAGTCCCAATTCATGAACGACTTCTGGGGGTTGCAACTTTTACCACAATTTCTTGGTAGACTATTAGCGGGTCAGTTTTCCAATGCCCAACTTTACCCCCTAGCTAAGGCTGAGTACTCATTTACTGACTGAAAGCGAATGGATGGCTGAGTTAGCCAGAGGCTGGCAACCTGACAGAGATTCCAGTGTGGGATTTTTTTTTTTTATTATTTAAATTTTCCAATATATCACCACATAAAGTGAATATGCAATCGGCATTATTTAACATTAGGAAACAAAAATGATAAGTATATATCTTTACAGCCCATTTGTCCACAAGTTAAAGAAATTTGATTCCAAGATTAAGGAAATTAAAAAAGAAAAAAAAAGATACAAAAATTAATAATCAATAGATGCTTCCTCTGGTTCAGACCCCAGCCTGCTAAATTAGGGAAGGTTTACTATATTCACATCAACTCTTGCATCAATAAACTCTTTCAACTGTTTTGGATCTACAAACTGAAAATGTTTACCCTCAAGGACCACATTACAAAAACAAGGAAATCGCAAAACAAAATTTGCTCCCAATGCCACCACCCTGGGGCGAAGTTCCAAAAAGGCCCTTCGTCTCATCTGTGTAGGCCGTGAGAGATCTGGAAAGATACGGACCTTTGAGCCCAAAAACAGATTTTCTAAGTGTCTCAACGAAAGCCGTAGTACGGCATTCCTATCAGGCTCCAACGCGAAAGCGGCAAGCAGAGTTAACCTCTGAGTAACTATTTCTAATGAGCTTTCTAGGAATGAGGTAAGATTCATTCCCTCCCCTATTACGGGAGGATTTCCCACCACCACTCCAGTACTCCCGATGTAATAAGCCCGTGTAATGGGACGGAGTGAGTCCTTATCCATTCCAAGGATGTCCACCAAATATTTTTTAACCATCTCCAAAGGAGAAATGAATGGCGATTTAGGAAAATTAAGAAACCTAAGGTTAAGCCTTTTAGTCTGATTTTCAAGGTATTCAAGTCGTTTATGTAGGAAATTATTGTCTTTAACCAAAGCTGTTTCTATAGATCCCATTTCTTGAATTTTGATATCCACACGTTCCAATTTCTGGGTTTGCTGTGCAGTCACTTGTGCTTGAAGCAGGGCAGCCTCAGAAAGAACTTCAATATCAGAAGAATTCTGCTTTAAAGTAGTTTGCATAGAGGTTTGGATATTGTAAACCATATCCCATAGTGACTCCAGCGTCACAATTGCTGATCTAATCACTCCACTAGCCACAGGAGGAGGAGATTGAGGTAGACTATCAGCCCGGGCTAACTTGGAAATAAATAGCTTGAGGCAATACCTTTGAAGCCTGTTGTAGTAATGTTTCCCGAAGTTGAGAAACAATCTCCGTTGCTGCAGTCACACCCTCGGACAGGACCAGCTGAGCCACTTCGGCGTCTGTCTCTGTTTGAACAGCCAGCAACTCTCTTCCAGGCTGGGGAGGTGCAATTCGCTCCACAGGGCTCAAGCCCCGTTTCCACTCTCAATCGACTCCGAAGGGCCGAGAGCTGCAGTGGGGGGTCGAAGTTCCCTGAAGACCTGGTTGCTGCCTGGGAAATTGCAGGGTTGTTTGTTTCATTGTCGAGGAGGTCACAGGAACCGAGGGAAATTCCTTTACCTTCCCCCTCCGCTTCCCCATGGTTAACGAGGCTACAGAGGCACCGAGAGAAACTCACAAACACAGCAGCATCCAGGAGCAAACACAGGTGCGTCTATTCACAGCGCCATCTTGGAATCAGCTCCATGATCGACGAGCAGACGACCCTTCCCAGTGTGGGATTTGAGCTCAGGTCATGGGTGGAGTAGGCAAGTGACCTACTGACTGCAACACAAGGCCTCCTGTCACCTCCTACTCAGTTTCTAACCCAGTCAGTTACCTTAGGGTTCATATCAAGGGTGCTCAGTTTATTTATTCTTCTGGCAAAGTGAACTCTGGTCCTTGAAAACTCATGCCTCAATAAATGAGCCTACAAGTTGCCATCAATCTTTATCATTTTTCTTATACCAAACTAACATAATTATCCCTGTGGCAGTTTATGAGCCCCTCTGTGGCATGACGCCAAAGGCCTTACTGAAATCTAAGTAGATCAAATCTTCTCCCCCAGCCCAACTCTCTGGTCACTCAAAGAAATTGATCTTATTGGCCAATAGGTGCAAAATGTGGTTATACTTTAGTTGTATATGCATTATTTTTCTTTTCTTGCTAAGATTATACACAAGGTGTCTAGTTTCTTAAAATTCTGAATTACTACTAATTTTGCCCTTGCCACAAGACAGCAATAAACAGAATACCTACTCACTTTTCTCCTGTTGCATTCTAGGTCTCTCTTCTACCATCCCCTCCCATTCAACTTTCCACACCGTTTAGCTTCCTTCTGAATCCTAACTTTTGCTAAGCTAGTGGTATCCTTTATTCTTATCCTCCCCTTCCCACAGATCTCTGCTCCATCTCTGAATCCAGTGGCTACATAAGCAGCCTTGATGCCATGTCCCTTATTTGTGAGGCACATGGCACTGACAGTAACTCTGAATGAGAATGTAAAGTGAACCTTAGTGTCACACTGCATCTAAGCAGCAGAGGAATAAGGACAAAGGGGACCTTTTACTGAAGCTTAGCATACACTAAATGATAAGTGCTAAGATGCCCATAGGTATAAAATGCACTTCTTTGCATTTAACGTGAAGTAATTCTGTTAGACCACAATAAGCTTTAGTATAAGGGCCCCAAAGACAATAGCTGTGGAGAGAGAACGATGAGGTAATATGTGAATGAAAAATTTCCAAAGTTTAGGTGGCTACATTGGCCATTGAGCAGTTTACCGAAAAAAAAATTACCTTTAAGTTTTCAATATATTTGATTTTGTGCATATTAATATCATATGCAAATATATGCAAGCAGCATAAAATGTACTGAACTTTTCAGGATTCTACCAGGTATTTGTGGCCTGGATTGGCCACTGTTGGAGACAGGGTGCTGGTCTTGATAGATCTTTGGTCTGTCCCAGTGTGGCAATACTTATGTACTTATGCTTACGGGTAATAGCTGTTTTCTATAGAAAATAGGATTAATCAGGCACACAAATGGAGTGATGCAACATATGGCACCAGCATGGAACAGTTATCCCAAGCTCAGACTAGTGTAAAGTTCTGAGCACGCATGTCCATTCCTGGAGGTAGCAGTTTCCTCAGGCTCTCAGTTCCACAGCTCAAGATGTAATGCAACTCTTGTACAGGTAATATGGATTATGTGCCTGATTACATCTTGTCTACAGAAAAAGCCAAAAGTTACTTATGTGTAACAAAGCATGTTCCATAGACACTAGGATTTATCAGGCACTCAAGGGAGTAAACTCTCAAGCTCAGGTCAATTCCATTTAATAACATTTCCACTGATGAACAGCAGTCCGATTGAATAATGCAAGAATTACACAGATTAGTTAGTACTGCTCTACTGAATGCATAGTCTGAGCACCAAATCAAAAAAAGTTTAAAGTGAAAGTATGAAGCAAAGACTGAGCAGTTGCTTTGCAGATCTTTCTAACAAAAGAAATCTTCAGAAGAGCTACAGTATTTGCAATGGCTATGATCTGATAGGGTTTGACTAGTGGTTAGGAAGATATGAATCTACTCATAACAATTTGATACAGGAAGCTAACTAGCTAGATCTACTCTACTGCTGGAATGCCAAGTCTACTGGGGTCAAAGTAGACAAACAGCTACATAGATTTTCTCACGGATTTGTTCTCTTAAGACAGCAAGAAAGAGTGTAGAGGGATTTTTGCATAGAGACTTGGGCAGGTGGGGACAAAGGCAGCACTATTTCTTCCTTTGCACAAAAAGGGGTGATCACTTTTGACAGGAATTTTGGATGAGAACAGACTACTATATTATGATGAAACCGAGTATATGGTTTATAAATATATTACTAAGGTCTGAAATTCACGGATTCTTCTAGCCAATGTAACAGCTACTAGAAAAAGTACCTTCTGGGTTAAATACTTTCAAGGACTCTATGGGCTCAAATGAAGGCTCATAAGAAATTTAACAACATTCAGGCCCCATGGTTCAGGAGGCTTCTATATAGGAGGTTTAAAATGAAAAAGGCGTTCACGACTAGACAATGGGAAGTTGGGGTTTTATCTATGATGACATGACTAGGTAGTAGTGGATTGTGAATCAGGGAAGCCAGTGATAAAATCCCACTTCTCTCACCAATACTTAACTTTCCATTCTTTCATATAGCTTATGCTATGAGCCTATTCTGACAGGGAAATAACTCATAAAGCTGAATGTAAGCCTGCTTGCACTTGGAAAAATGTGAAGGCAAGTAATAAATTTAAAAAAGGTAAATATCAGCACACTCCCAGTCTGCCAGAGGACTTGCACAGCCCCAGGCGACAAAGATTATAGGTATTGTACTATGTTATCTGAAGGACACAAAGGGATCTTGACTGTTAGGCTATTTTGGTCTAAACAGTAGCAGCTTTATTAGTTCCATTCTCTTTAGCAAGGCCTGGAACAGGAGGATTGACAGTGTACTTTGTGTGGATGGTATGAAGCTATCTTTCCTACAATATTTATTTATTAATTTTATTGGGCTTGATATACTGTCAAACGGTCTTAAAAAAGGCTTTAAAGTGGTTTACATAGTTAAAATGATAGAGACAAGGGAGAGAGAAGCGAAGAAAAAAAATGAGGTCAGGTAGCAGTAGGTTTGAAGGCTTTGGTAAAAAAAAAAGGTAGATTTTGAGCAGTCTCTTAAAGGCAGATAGGGTGTTATGTCTTCAAATGGGTTAGTTCTGACAGTAATGAATCTCTCTCCTAAGCCAGAGTACATGGAATATTATCTTAGTCTATCAAATTTAGTGCTAATGCTCACTACTTGCATTGTGCCATAGAACTTCTTTATGGAGTTTTTCAAAGCATGCTTGGAAACTGCTTTTAAGCAGGCCTGTGGCCATTCCTCCTTCAGCTCTAGGAATATACAGTTTCAGCACATACCGATTCTTATAAATTCCCTTGTAGGCATAGAGGAGTTTTCTTGTTCATGCATCCGGCTTCTCAAAATATTTAAAAAGCCGGTCTACTATTCTAAAGCTGTAGGAAAGTACAGGGATTGACAGCTGATTTATGGCCTTACCTTATTTTGTGATGCTAAAGTACTTTTCAATATAAATTTTAATCTCCTACAATATTCCTTGGTCACTTCTCTCAGTAATTTGTGCCGGGTTGCTGCTCCTTCTACCCCTTAGATATTTGTATACATTGTTCTGTTCAAGTTCCTTTATGTCAGAGTCACCAGAGAGATGTTTTCAGTTTTGCACAATTTTCCTATAATGAAGGCTGACTTTAGCACATTTGTCTGTGCCAAAAATCAACTTATATTGGGTCTTGCTTATTCAACTAAAGGATGATGTAGACACTATGCTTACTGTATACAAAAAAAGTCTCAAAATATAAAACTTCTAAATTTGGCAAAAATAAGGAAAAGATATTTTCATAGAGTGGGTTTTAAACAGCATATTGGAGAAACATCTCCAAAGTATTTAACTGGTCTACTAAAAGAGTAAAAACCTCCCATGTGATGAAACTAAGTTCCCAAAAGTTTGAAAATAGTAAGAGATACAAAGAGGTCAATATTCAAAGTCATTTAACTGGACAGGAGAGTCTCCACTTCACTGATTTGAGTACTGATATTCATCCCTTAATCAGCTAAGCTAACCAGCCAAGACTTCCAGCAGAAGACTTCCAACACAGCTAGTGAAGCCCTGACAGGCTTCATAAGGAACAGTTTATTAAATGGATACCACCACTTCAGAGGAGACATCACCAAGTATCCCTAAGAGCAGTTCAAACATCAATTCAGGTACTATGTTGAAAAAATAATGACAAAGTAAATTCAAAAGGAGAAAAAGGATGGATTATTCTGTGTGCATGCAATATTATTCAAAATCAGCAGAATATCAGAGTATCTTCTCCATTCTGAGAGAGACATGTTGTGAGATCACTGGAACAACTACTGCTGACATACAATTGTGCTTTACTGCATATATGCCTATATCACATCAGAACTAGGGATGTGAAGGGTCCTGCCCTTGCACCTTTTTCAAATGTAAGCCAGATCACTCAAGGCACACACATCCCAATAGGCATAACAGATATAAAGAAGAGAATATCAGAACCAGGAACAGGATTTGCAAATCATTTAAAATCAAACCACAGAGATCCACAAATCCCTCTGTAGAGCACTACACAGTACTTCCAACTAAGTCATTAAGCCAGTGTGAACAATATATTTTTTTAAATTGCACACAATGAAGATTTGAAAGATACATGAAAAATTATTCCCTTCCCAATTTCTGTTATTCATGGCTCCTCGGTGAGGAACAAACTGTTGCAAGCACAGCATTTTCAGTATCACTGCTTCGGTTCAAAAAGGATTACAGGCAAGGGAAGGAATTAGCACTCATTTTATAAAATTCTCATGTTGACTCATTTTGGAATATAAATATAGCAGCAGGATGAAACTCCACATATATATATATTTTGAATGCAAATACTAGTTTTACATAGAAAAGAGGGTAACTGCATGCTAATTCTAGATGGGCAATAAACCACCAATAGATTTTTGGGAAAAATCATTTCTCATTTTTAAAAAAAGGTGTATAGTAAGACATCTTAGCACAGGTTACAAAACGAATTCAGGCACAGAGAAACATCTCTGCAATGAAGGCTGGTTTCGATAGGTCCTCTGTTCCCTGCTACAGAGATACTGTCCGCAGGCTTCCGGGGGGGGGGGGGGGGGGGGGGGGAGAAGAACACAGAAGAGGGCATTCTTTGAGTGACACCTAGTGATCACATTTAAAAGCCCTTAAGTAGAATGTTTCAAGAGGAGCCCCAACGCATGGCTCTAGCTAATGATTGTCACCAAGATGACTGGACTAAGTGCTGGAGGACGAATATATATATTTATGGATCTCTCAGCCCCTATTCCAACTGTTCTGGAATTACAAAGGAGATGGAAAATACTGCCCAGGACTGTAAAGGAAAATACAAAAAAAATTAGGAAAAGCAGGAATGATTGTTAACATGCTGGTCTAAGATCCACTGCCACATTTTTCTATGAAACCAGAAACTCAAGATTAGAGCTCACAGATAAGATACATCTTCTAAAAGAAGATACAATGATGCTTTCATAAATGATACTTCTGCATAAAATTGTGTGATTTTTAGTCCCCACTGAAATGAAATAAAAATACTATAATTTAGTACATTCTTCTCTATTTGTTCTAATAAAAGAAGAAATTTGCCAAAGCAGCAAAAATGAATACAGCTTTTCAAGTACATTAAAAGCAAGAAACCTATGGAGGTAATCAGTTGAGCCACTCAATGACCTGGTTGGAGGGGTGTGTGGTGGTGGTGGTGGGGTGGGGGGGGAGGGCACAGGATACATGAGGACATAACAAAATTTGAATTCTTTGCTTTGGTCTTTGCTGCAGAGGTTGTGGGTGTTGGATTATTTGTAGTAAATAATTAGCAGATTTTAGTACACACAGCTTCAGCTTTAGAAATGTTAATTTCTTTCTTCATCTCTCTCTCATTCACCCCTGAATAATTCACTGCTGAGTCACTTTAAAGTTGAAGTAACAAAACATCTGTTTACTCACAGTTTGTAGTTAGATTATAATCAGACAGGCTTATATTTACATATTACTATACATTTGTCTTATCAGCTCCTTCCATGTGCTTAGATGGTAATGGATGCTCACACCACCATAGATCCTCTCAGGTTAGGAGAGATCATGAGCTCCATGTGCTCCATGTGCTGCATGTGCTGCATCTAACCCCCACAGGAAGTTGCATAGCTGTGTGACCTCTCTAAGTAATTCACATCAGAGGTCACAGAGTAATCACAGAGAAATAATAGGTGACAGGCAATGCATGTAAAATACAATTACATTCCAACAAACCCCTTCTCATGCATAACTGTCATGCAATTATTTATTCATACAAAGTCCAAGCTTTATACGCAAATTCACAAAATGTTCTCTGGGTAACGGTTTGGTCATGATGTCAGCTGTCATCTCACTGGTGTGACAATAGTGTAGACTGATGACCCCTTCTTTTGCCAACTCTCGCACGTTGTGGTATTTCGTTGCGATGTGCTTGGTGCGTGACTGAACCTTGTCATTCTGTGACAGTCGGATGCAGCTCTGATTATCTTCCATTATCTGGATTGGTCTCTTTTCAGCTATTCCAAAATCCAGCAAAAGTTTTTCAATCCACATCAGTTCTCTGCAAGCTTCCGATACAGCCACATATTCAGCTTCTGTAGAAGACAGACTCACAATACTTTGTTTATGACTGGCCCATGAAATTTGTACATTTCCATACATAAACACATATCCACTTGTGGATTTATAATCAGAATGATCCCCTGCCCAATCTGAATCACAGTAACATATTAGTTTTGGATTACTATTGGCTGAAATCTTTAATTTACAATCAATGGTACCCTTTAAATACCTTACCATCCTTTTAACTGCAGTCCAATCTGATTTGGTAGGTGAGCTGACCCTTCTGCTCAAAATTCCTACTGCATTTGCTATATCAGCCCTGTATGTGGTAGCTAGATATAAAAGCTTACCTATGGCTGATCTATATTGGATGTTATCTGGTAAAGGTTCTCTTACTGTTTCATCCTTCAGAAAATCAGTGATCATGGGAGTGCTTACAACTTGGGCATCTTGCATACCTAAACTTTCAATAAGCTCATTTATTTTCTGCTTCTGGCTTAGAAGATAAGAACCATCATTTTGTTTCTCAATTTCTATACCAAGATAGTATGACACATTACCAAGTTCTTTTATCTCAACATTGAGGTTTAAACACTTTACAATGTCCTTGTACTCTTGCTCACTTTTGCTTGCAATGAGCAGATCATCAACAAAAGCTAAAATGTATGCATATTGTCCATTTGTGCACCTAGTGTACAAGCATTTATCTGCTTCACCTTGCTTAAATCCTAAATTTGTCAATATTTCATGCAATTTTTCATTCCAACATTTTGCACTTTGCTTTAATCCATAAAGACCTTTGTTTAATTTACACACTAGCTGTCTTTGTTTTGTATTTATGAAACCTGTTGGTTGTTCCATGTACAAGTCTTCAGTTATATCTCCGTGAAGAAATGCTGTTTTCACATCAATGTGGTTGACTTGCATGCCTTTTGAGACTGCAATGCTCAGAAGTGTTCTTATTGTCGTGTGTTTCACTACAGGTGCAAACACTTCATCAAAATCTTCTCCATATTTTTGAAGATATCCCTTTGCCACTAATCTGGCTTTATACCTTTCCACTTTTCCTTGTGCATTCCTTTTTAACTTGAATACCCATTTGCATCCTATAGCTTTCTTGCCAGGAGGTAATTTTGTAAGAATCCAAGTATTATTTTTATCCAATGCATCAATTTCTTCTTGTGCAGCTTTATGCCATTCAGCAGCTTCTTCTGCTGACATTTTCTCAATCTCATCCCATGTTAAGGGCTCTTGAGCTTCTGCTGACTTTGTTAGGTAAGACAGTCTTGGGGGTGGAACACCTTTGTTTTCCCTGGATGAGCGTCTGACAACAGGTTGGTCTGACCTTTCCGCATCCTCTAAATCTGAGAGTCCTTCTCCAATTGATTCCCCTTCTCCAACTGTACTGTCTTCTTCAATGATCCTTTCTGTGTCTGTTTCCTCTGCCTGTTCCTCGTTAGATACAGATGAGTTGCTTTCAGACATCTGCCTTGGTATGGCATTTATATACACTGGCATGTCTATTATGGTTCTAGTTTCATATTCTGGATGATAAGGCTCATCTGGGATAATCCAGCCTTTATCAACCCTTTTGTTTTCATCAAAATATGTAACATGTCTTATGCCAACAATGCCAGTTTTCAGATTCAAAATTCTATATCCTTTGTGTCCTGGAGCATAGCCAACTAAAATGCCCCTTTCTGTTGTGGAATCCAGCTTATGCCTTCTTTGCTTTGGTACATGAGCATATGCTGTACTTCCAAATGTTCTTATGTGTGACAGGTTTGGCTTCCTACCATGCCATGTCTCATGTGGTGTGCGCTCAGCGCCCTTAGTTGGCATTCTGTTTTGTAGGTACACTGCTGTGAGAATGGCTTCCCCCCATAGTCTTTTAGGGAGATTGCTATCTGACAGCATACATCTGGTCATTTCCACAAGTGACCTAAATTTTCTCTCTGCAACAGAATTTTGCTCTGGTGTATAAGCTACTGTTGTGATATGCTGAATGCCTTCTTGTTCTAGAAATGTGCGCATGCTTTGTGAAGTGAACTCACCACCATTGTCGGTCTGAAGAACCTTTGGTTTTCTTTCAAATTTATTGCTCACCATGGCTACGTATTTCTTCAGCATGTCTGTGACTTGACTTTTTTCTTTCAGCAAATAGGCCACACAATATCTAGAGAAATCATCCAAGAATATTAGCACAAATCTGTTATTTCCCAATGATGGGATATTAAACGGTCCACATAAGTCACTGTGTATTAAGTCCAGCACTTTATTACTCCTATTTCCTGTGTATGCAGGAAATGAGGGTCTCATACCTTTTTGAGTAACACAGTCTATGTATTTCTCCATTTTACCAGCATCTGCACTTATCTGAATGCCGGTGGCTAGTTGCCCACTGTGAAGATCCTGGATCACCTTAGAATCACGATGTCCCAGGCGGCGGTGCCAGATTTCCAGACTACATTTTCCATCATTCTTCCTTACTTGCGCCATATGTGAGGCTTCACCTGAAATGTTCAGCTTATAAACATCATTATGCATAAAAGCTTCAGCATACACTTCATCATTTTTAGAGATTGTGCACTTACTGTTTTCAAAATGAATCGCAAATCCCTTCTTATCTAATGTAGATACACTAAGCATATTACAAACTGCTTGGGGAATATACAAGACATCACTTACAGGAATTTCTTTAACTTCATTAGACACTTTGCATTTTAAGAATCCAATACCTTTTGCTTGGATCTTAGCAGTCCCTGCGTTTGCAGTTTTAAGAATACCTTCCTCTGGACACATTTCCTGAAAGAAATTCTTACAATTGGTTAAATGGCATGTGCTCCCCGAATCCAAAATCCAAGTACTTTCATTTGAATTATTATTTACCATAGTCAAAGATTTTTCTGCCATTAGAAAGCCCTTGTGTTTATCTTTGTCCTTCATACATTTCCTGGTTTGAAAATTCTTTAGTTCCATTGGCTTAGGTGAGCTAGAGGGAGTGTTTTGTGTTTCCTTACACCATTTAGATACATGTCCCTCCTTTCCACATGAGTAGCAAATCAGCTTGCCCTTGGGTGGAGTTTTCCCATAGCTCCGCCTTCCTCTGTTCTTTGCCAAGAAATTTGTTTCATTTCTCTCTGACTTGCTTTGAGAACACATCTCCTCAGAATCATTTATTATGCATTCCTGCCTTAGTTTTGATGTTGCCTGTTCAAAAGATTGCCCTTCAATGGCCTCATTTACAGACCTAAAAACATCAAACTTCTTTGATAGTGAGGTAAAAAGAAATGCTCTTTTCAATGCATCACACATGGGAATTCCAGAAAGTTCTAGCTTTTGAAATGAAGACATAAGATACATAATGTGATCATTACATTTACTTTTATCCCTTAATTTGGTTTCATTCAACTCTGCCAGCCAAATTGGTTGCTGCTTTGCATATGTAGTTGCATACATAGT
Organism: Microcaecilia unicolor; assembly: GCF_901765095.1. Lineage (NCBI taxonomy): Eukaryota > Metazoa > Chordata > Amphibia > Gymnophiona > Siphonopidae > Microcaecilia > Microcaecilia unicolor. Next base: position 472,192,156 of record NC_044031.1, read on the forward strand.
TCTCAGTTTATATAAAATGTCCTTTGGTGTATCTTTTCCCTCCACTAATATGGCTTGTTTCTCTGAGAGAGCTTCCAAAAGCATGCACTTCACATAATAGTTTGCATTGTCCCATTCAGCCATATTTTCAGCTGTTCTGTCTTGGTCTAAGCATATATCTAATCCTTTTGCTCGAAGGAGACATATGAATCTTAGTTCCCACTGCTGATAATTAAACTCAGTTAATCTAGGCACCTTGAGAGAATAGAACAATGGTGAATTTCTTCCCTCAGCCATTTTCTTAGCCTTCTGTCTGCTGTGTGGGGGGAGAGAGAGACAGACTGAATCTTTCCTTTAAAACTTAAGAGAAAAATGTGGCCTTTTTTTCTGCCTGGTAATATTTCTCTTCTTTTTCAATTCCTGGACCCTGGGCCCATAACCCTTTTGTTGGATTATTTGTAGTAAATAATTAGCAGATTTTAGTACACACAGCTTCAGCTTTAGAAATGTTAATTTCTTTCTTCATCTCTCTCTCATTCACCCCTGAATAATTCACTGCTGAGTCACTTTAAAGTTGAAGTAACAAAACATCTGTTTACTCACAGTTTGTAGTTAGATTATAATCAGACAGGCTTATATTTACATATTACTATACATTTGTCTTATCAGCTCCTTCCATGTGCTTAGATGGTAATGGATGCTCACACCACCATAGATCCTCTCAGGTTAGGAGAGATCATGAGCTCCATGTGCTCCATGTGCTGCATGTGCTGCATCTAACCCCCACAGGAAGTTGCATAGCTGTGTGACCTCTCTAAGTAATTCACATCAGAGGTCACAGAGTAATCACAGAGAAATAATAGGTGACAGGCAATGCATGTAAAATACAATTACATTCCAACAGTGGGAGGGGTACCCAGCATGCCAGAACCACTCTAAGTGATGATTCAGAGGAACGGAATCAACAAGGACTCAAAGATCTACTAAAGCCACACGCCAATCCATAACTACCACTGGGCTATTGCAGGAGCCCAGCAGTAGTTGCCACCCCCAGTGTGCGCCATTTCCAGTAATCAGGTACTGCCAAGTTAGCGTGGGAGCCCTTACCGCCACCTCAATGGGTGGCGGTAAGTGCTCCTTCCCAAAATGGCCGTGCAGTAAGTTATATCCACTGCTGTAAAAGGGGCCCTCAGCACCCATCAAAAACATGTGCCGATGCTAGCGCAGGCCCCCTTTTACCTCAGCTTATTAAAAGGACTCCTAGATTTATTATTAATCTAGCACTAACCAAGAATATTATTTTTTCTTTAAACAGATATTTTGGACCCTATCATTAAGACAGTAGCATTGGGGGATGATGTATGTGGCAAATCCCAGAGTAACATAGTAAATGACGGCAGATAAAGACCTGTTCGGTCCATCCAGTCTGCCCAACAAGATAAACTCATTTTAGATGGTATGAGATACTTTATATGTATACCTGAGTGTGGGGCATGAGGGGTATGAAGAAATACTGGCAGAACAACTGATTGGTTAAGATGGAACTCAGAAACTACTATTGGAAGGTACTTTGGGTGAGTACACCCATAATCATTCTGTTGTAAAACTCTGTTTAAGGTAAATCAGTTCTGCAGGAAACAAAACACATCTTGGAATCCCTATGGATTGAAATTCCATGTGTAAAGGAGAAAAGGATAGTGATAGGAGTGTACTACCACCCACCTGGCCAGGACGAACAGAGAGATGAAGAAATGTTATCAGAAATTAGGGAGGGTAACAAACTGGGAAACACAATAATAATGGGTGATTTCAATTACCCAGATATTGACCGGGTAAATGTAACATCAGGGCATGCTAGGGAGGTAAAATGGTACAGGAGTCAACAAGAGGAGGAAAAATTCTAGACCTAGTCCTTAGTCGAGTGCATGATCTGGTGCAGAAGATAATGGTGCTGGGGCCGCTTGATAACAGTGACTGTAATATGATCAGATTTGATATCGGCTCTGAAGTTAAGTACACACAGGAAATCCAATGTTTGCATTTAACTATCAAAAAGGAGACTATAAAATGAGAAGGACGGTGAAAAAAACCCAAACAAAAACTTAGAGGAGCAGATGTGAAGGTCAAAAATTTACATCAGGCATGGATACTGTTCAAAAATACCATCCTAGAAGCCCAGGCCAGTTATATTCCATGTATTAAAAAAGGAGGAAGGAATGCCAAATGACAGCTGGAATGGTTAAAAAAACAAAGTGAAGAAATCTATTAGAGCTAAAAGAAAATGGAAGAAGGATCAGACTGAAAATAATAAGAAATAGCATAAGGAATGGCAAGTCTAAAGCAAAGCGCTGATAAGGAAGGCAAATAGGGACTTTGAAAAAGATATTGTGCTGGAGGCAAAAACACAGTAAACTTTTTTAGGTATATTAAAAGCAAGAAGCCAGCAACTGTTGGAAGATTTGGGAGATGCCGGTGTCAGAAGTGGTATTCAAATCTGACGAGTCAGAGAAACTGAATGAAATATCTATAAACATGGAAGATGTAATGGTGCAATTTGACAAACTGAAGAGCAGCAATTCACCTGAACCCGATGGTATTTATACCAGAGTACTGAAAAAAACTGAAAAATGAACTTGCAGAACTAATGCTAGTAATATGTAATCTATCCTTAAAATCAAGCATGGTGCCAAAAGAGTGGAGGGTGGCCAACATAACGCCAATTTTTTAAAAAGCTTCCAGAGGTGATCCGGGAAACAGTGAGCCTGACATCAGTACCAGCAAAATAGTAGAGACTATTATAAAGAACAAAAATACAAAACACATTCAAAAGCATAGATTAATGAGACAAAGCCAACATGGATTTAGTGAAGGGAAATCTTGCCATACCAACTACAACATTTCTTTGAAGAGGTGAACCGATTGATATTGTGTACCTGGATTTTCAAAAGGCATTTGATAAAGTACCTCATAAAAGATTCCAGAGGAAACTGGAGCGTCTTGGGATAGGAGGTAGTGTTCTATTGTGGATTAAAAACTGGTTAAAAGACAGAAAAAAAGAGAGTAGGGTTAAATGATCAGTGTTCTCAATGGAGAAGGGTAGATAGTGGGGTTCCCCAGGGGTCTGTGCTAGGACTGATGCTTTTTAATATATTTATATATTGATCTAGAGATAGGAGTAAGAAGTGAGGTAAATTCAATTTGCAGATGACACACAGCTATTCAAAGTTGTTAAATCGCAAGAGGAATGTGAAAAATTACAAGAGGACCTTACTAAACTGGGCATTCAAATGGCAGATAACTTTTACTGTGAGCAAGTGCAAAGTGATGCGCATAGGAAAGATGAACCCATATGATAGTTACGTGATGCAAGGTTCCACATTAGTAGTCACTGACCAGGAAAAGGATCTAGGTATCAACGTTGATGATATGTTGAAACCCTCTACTCAGTGTGCAGCAGCATCAGCTAAGAAAGCAAATAGAATGTTAGGTATTATTAGGAAAGGAATAGAAAACAAAAATGAGAGGAGCCGATGAGAGAAGGAAAAGTTCTAGACCTAGTCCTTAGTGGAGCGAATGATCTGGTGCGGGAAGTAATGGTGCTGGGGCCACTTGATAACAGTGATCATAACATGATCGGATTTGATATTAGCTTTGAAGTATACATAGGAAATCAAATACGTTAGTGTTTAACTTTAAAAAAGGAGACTATGATAAAATGAAAACGGTGGGGGAAAAAAAAAAAAAACTTAGAGGAGCAGCTGCGAGGGTGAAAAATTTACATCAGGTGTGGATGCTGTTCAAAAACACCATCCTGGAAGCCCAGGCCAAATATATTCCGTGTATTAAAAAAGGAGGACGGAAGACCAAACAACAGCCGGCATGGTTGAAAAGTGAGGTGAAGAAAGCTATTAGAGCTAAAAGAAAATCCTTCAGAAAATGGAGGAAGGAACAGACTGAAAATAATAAGAAACAGCATAAGGAATGTCAAGTCAAATGCAAAGCACTGATAAGGAAGGCTAGGAGAGACTTCAAAAAAAGATTGCGTTGGAGGCAAACACACATAGTAAAAACTTCTTTAGGTATATTAAAAGAAGGAAGCCGCGATTTTACAAAATCTTTGGAGAGTTGCTGGCCCCCATTTTGGTGAGAGTCTTCAACTCCATAGATATGGCCACGGGGTTGCCGCCAACCTGGGATCTTGCTACTATAACTGTGATCCCCAAAGCAGGCAAGGACCCGCAGAAATGTGGGTCATACAGGCCCATCTCCCTACTGGGGGTGGACTACAAAATATTTACTAAAATTCTGGCAACTAGATTACAAAGATATCTCCCGAATTTAGTCCATGAAGATCAGGCAGGGTTTGTGGAAGGTCGGCAAACTTTTGACAATGTCAGGAGAGCCATTTTTATGGTCCAGAATGCACAAATTCATAACACCACCTTGTGCATCTTATCTCTGGATGCCGAAAAAGCGTTTGACAGGGTGAGCTGGGCTTTTTTATTTGAGGTGTTAAGACAAATAGGCATTGGAGGGCGATTTGGGTCCTGGTTACACACAATATACAAATCCCCAAAAGCGGCAGTGCGGGTTAATGGCCATCTCTCTCAAGCGTTCCAGCTGAACAGGGGCACCAGACAGGGCTGTGCGCTATCCCCGCTTTTATTTGCCCTAGTAATGGAACCGCTGGCTATTCAAATTAGAACCCAGAGAGAGATCAGGGGCCCAAGATGGGGAGGAATAGAGACTAAAGTTCTTATGTTCGCGGACGATATATTGCTCACGTTGGTGGAGCCCCTGGTCTCCTTCCCAAAAATAAATGAAGTTATACAAAAATATGGGGAAGTGTCAGGGTTTAAAATTAACTTTGACAAGTCTGAAGCATTAGATGTGGGGATACCTGATATACAGATGACACAGCTCCAACAGCAATTTCAATACAGGTGGGCGACCAAATACATTCGATACTTAGGGGTCAATATTCCACGTAAAATAGAAGACATTTTCAAATACAACTTCCCAGACAAAGTGCGAGAACTCTTTTTGGAAATGGAGCGATGGGAGGGCTTGACTTTGTCATGGATGGGAAGAATCAGTGCATTAAAAATGATAGTTCTCCCCAAACTTTTATATCTTTTTATGGCATTACCAATCAATCTCCCAAAGGGCTTTCTGAGGAATTTGCAGAGAAAGGCATTTGCGTTCATTTGGAAGAAAAAACCCCCGAGAGTGCGGAGAGAGGTGCTATATCAATCGCGTAAGCGGGGCGGGATGGGGGTCCCATCTTTTAAGACCTATTATCAGGCAGCGCATTTAAAAATAATAGCTGCGTGGCAGCAGAACCCGGTAAAGATAGGCATTAAAATGGAACAAAGATGGGTAGATCCCATTCCCTTGAGAGCGGTGCCATGGCTACCGACACAACAATTAGATGAAGTAATTAAGAGAAGCCCTCCCGTGCTGCGGTGGCCTCTTACGACCTGGAGACAAATAAGGAAGCAGCATTTCCCAGAAAGGACATACTTTACGCACATGTTTCTCAGATTTGCTCCGCAGTTTGGGCCGGGTCAATTAGACGGGGCGTACCTAGAATGGGAAGAGCGAGGCTTGTGTGAACTGGGACAAATGTGGGAACAAGGGGTAAGGACCTCATACACAGAATTATGCCGAGAACATGGACTTTCCCCCCTGCAAGCTTTTCAATTTTACCAGGTTCGTGACTTTATAAAGAGGAGAGTGGTAGAAGAGCTTAGTCTGACAGAGACAATACTGGAGAAAAGTCTGACGAAAGGGGGTAGTAAAGGGGGGATAACTAAACTTTATGGGGCCCTCTTATCTAGGGAGAACCCAATAGAACACTACACTACAAAATGGGAGACAGTAATGGGTTCCACCTATGACCCCTCTCAATGGGCACAAGCCTTTCGGTCACTACTAAGGGTATCAGTCTCTAGTACCCTGATAGAAAACGGGCACAAGATGCTGTATTGGTGGTACTACACTCCCCACCGATTAGCCACAATGTATAAAAAGGGCATGGGCAACTGTTGGAGGCAATGTGGGATAAAAGGGGATATGTTTCACATGTGGTGGGCCTGTAGTCATGCCCAGAAGTTTTGGATGGAGGTGATAGGCTTCCTATGTAAAGTGACGAGCCAGACGTATCCCATGAAGGCAGAGAGCTGTCTGCTTCACTTTAAACCCACAGGGATTAAAAAAAATCACACACAGCTTTGCCACCCAGTTATTTGTGGCAGGCAAACTCATCATTGCTTCAGCTTGGAAGAAGCCTATGATTCCGGGAATACACGTAGTCCGGGAAAAATTGGATAGAATACAATTGATGTCAAAACTTACAGCTATGAGAAATGGTCGGATTATACATTACCATAAAATCTGGGACCCGTATATTAAATGGAAAGCAACCTCTGCACCATAAAACTTGTGGCGCACATATTTATATAGGGGGTGGAAAGGCTTAAGAGGAGGGGAATATAGGTAACCTACATAGAGGTGTATAACTGTTTAGTTGAAATTATTAGATAATGTTTTAAACTCTTATGCTACTATGTGAAGACATGTATCTACAGAATCAATATATGGATATGTACTGTGTTTTAAAATGTTAAAATTATAAATAAATGCTTAAAAAAAAAAAAAAGAAGGAAGCCGGCAAAAGAATCGGTTGGACCACTAGATGACTGAGGAGTAAAAGGGGCGATCAGGGAAGACAATTCCAGAGGAAATTGGAGCGTCATGGGATAGGAGATAGTGTTCTATTGTGGATTAAAAACTGGTTAAAAGATAGAAAACAGAGAGTAGGGTTAAATGGTCAGTATTCTCAATGAAAAAGGGTAGTTCGTGAGGATCCCCGCTGGGACCGCTGCTATTTAACATATTTATAAATGACCTAGAGATGGGAGTAACTAGTGAGGTAATTAAACTTGCTGATGGCACAAAGTTATTCAAAGTCGTTAAAATCGCTGGAAGATTGTGAAAAATTACAAGAGGACCTTACGAGACTGGGAGACTGGGCATCTAAATGGCAGATGATGTTTAATGTGAGCTAGTGCAACGTGATGCACGTGGGAAAGAGGAACCCGAATTATAGAGCTACTTCATGCAAGGTTCCACGTTAGGAGTCACTGCCCAAGAAAGGGATCTAGGTGTCATCGTTGAGGATTCGTTGAAACCTTCTGTTCAGTGTGCTGCTGCGGCTAAGAAAGCAAATAGAATGTTAGGTATTATTAGGAAAGGAATGGAAAACAAAATTGAGAATGTTATAATGCCTTTGTATCGGTCCATGGTGTGACCACACCTCGAATATTGTGTTCAATGCTGGTCGCCGCATCTCAAAAAAGATATAGTGGAATTATAAAAGGTACAGAGAAGGGCGACAAAAATGATAAAGTGGATGGGACGACTTCCCTATGAGGAAAGCTTAAACGGCTAGGACTCCTGCTTGGGGAAAAGGCGGGTGAGAGGAGATATGATAGAGGTCTATAAAATGAGTGGAGTTGAAAAGGTAGATGTGAAGCATCTGTTTACGCTTTCCAAAATACTAGGACTAGGGGGCATGCAATGAAGCTACAAAGTAGTAAATTTATAACGAATCGGAGAAAATGTTTCTTCACTCAACGTGTAATTAAACTCTGGTATTTGTTGCCAGAGAATGTGGTAAAGGCGGTTAGCTTAGCGGAGTTTAAAAAAGGTTTGGATGGCTTCCTAAAGGAAAAATCCATAGACCATTATTAAATGGACTTGAGGAAAATCCATTATTTCTGGGATAAGCAGTATAAAATGTTTTGTACTTTTTGGGGATCTTGCCAGGTATCTGTGACCTGGATTGGCCACTGTTGGAAACAGGATGCTGGGCTTGATGGACCTTTGGCCTTTCCCAGTATGGCAATACTTATGTACTTATTAGAATGTTATAATGCCTTTGTATTGCTCCATGGTGCGACCACACCTCAAATAGTGTGGGCAATTCTGGTCACTACATCTCAAAAAAGATATAGTGGAATTAGAAAAGGTACAGAGAAGGGTTGTTCAGCTTGGAGAAAAAACAGCTGAGGGGAGATATGATAGAGGTCTATAAAACAGTAAGTGGAATGGGTAGATGTGAATCGCTTGATTACTCTTTCCAAAAATATTAGGACTAGGGGGCACACAATGAAGCTACAAAGTAGTAAATTTAAAACAAATCAGAGAAAACATTTCTTCAGTCAATGTGTAATTCAACTCTAGAATTCATTGCCAGAGTAAGTAGTAAAAGCAGTTAGCTTAGTGGGGTTTAAAAAAGGTTTGGATAGCTTCATAAAAGAAAAGCATATAAGCCAAGATGGATTTGGGGAAAATCCACTGCTTATTTCTAGGATACAAATACAAAATTAATGGCTTAGTTTTGTTCCCTAAAAAAACTTTGTAAGCATACACAACAATAGTTGAACAAAACTGATATGTAGCAATACGTATCTAATTGCCTGTAGAGGTTATCTCATATCTTGCTTAGCGACTGTGTGCATTAACGGATCGTATAGCTCACAAGTCTGCATACAGTTGTAATCATAGAATACCTCCAGCCAACCAGTAGTATCGTATTCTACTTGAATATTTAATTGAAAAATCGATTCAAAACGTACTACTGATTCAAAAAATAAACATTATTGCACATATAAAAGCAAATAATGCACAAAACTGACTTAACTTGAGGGCTCCAGGCTTTGTATGTTGTCTTCTAGAACTGAAGCTCAACAAATAGCATCTTAGATTAGTAGAACCCTATTTGGCAACTCCGATGTTGCCATTATTTCTAGGATAAGCAGCATAATATATATTGTACTGTTTTGGGATCTTGCCAGGTACTTGTAACCTGGAGTGGCCAGGATGCTGGGCTTGATGGACCTTTGGTCTGTCCCAGTATGGCAATATTTATGTTCTTATGTACTAGTGCTTGTAGCTCTGTAAGCTGAAGTGACTGCCACCAAAACCAAGACCTTCCAGGTCAGGTACTTCCAATGACAGGCGTTGAGTGACTCAAAAGGTTCTTTCACCAGCTGGGTTAATGCAACATTGAGATCCCATGACACAGCAGAAGGCTTGATGAGAGGCTCCAACTGCATAAAGGGGAGGAGTGGCCTAGTGGTTAGGGTGGTAGACTTTGGTCCTGGGGAACTGAGGAACTGAGTTCAATTCCCCGGCACAGGCAGCTCCTTGTGACTCTGGGCAAGTCACTTAACCCTCCACTGCCCGCTGCATTGAGCCTGCCATGAGTGGGAAAGTGTGGGGTACAAATGTAACAAAAAACAAAAAGTAGCAGGTTTACCTTCCACATGATGATGATATGTATCAATTGTTTAGGTGTAACCTAACTGAGCTGGGTTGGTTTTTTTTTTTTTTTTAAGCTGACCATCAGATGTAGAAATTATTCAGGCAGTTTTTGTGTGGAACAGTAAAAAGGATATAAGGCCTTTCTACCACATCAAATGGCAAACCTTTTACAGTTTTAAACAAAAGATCTCCTAATAGAATCTCTTGGAAGCCAAAAGGACTTCCGATACTGTCCAGTAGATTCAGGTAAGTAAAAAATTTATCTCTCAACGTCAAGCTGCGAGGGCTACAGACTTGATATAGGATGCACCATTGCTCCCTCAGTTTGATCAGTGTTGGAGAAAGCTCCAATTTCATGAGACTTCTTATGGAAAGTTCTATAAGAAGAGGGAACTAGATCTGCCTAAACCAGTAAGGAGTTAGGAGAATCACGGTTCCTTGGTCACATTTGAGTTTCAGAAATGTCCTTGCTCTGCGTTATGGAAAGATGCATATACAAAAGTCCTTCTTCCCAGTCTAGGAGGAAGGCATCCGAGGACAGTTTTCTGTGATTTTGATATCCTGAAGCAGAACTAAGGGACTTTCCTGCTATAAGAAATAGTACCAGTTCATCACGGTCTTACCTGAATCTCCACTACCCAAATTGCAAAGGACTAAAATATAAGACTATCCATGCGTCCAACTTCTCTTACATAAGCACGCGTCTGTGGAACGCACTGCCACATGTGGTGAAAACAACTTACGAGCACCTAAAATTCAGAAAATTATTAAAGACTCACCTATTCGGAAAGGCATACCCGATTGATCCAACTTAAATGCCTCAACCCTGCAACACTTCACTATCAAAGATCGTACTGGACATTAACAAACCCTTCTACCTCTAACCCAACTTGACTGAATCTTATCTTCCTATCCCACTATAACATCTTTTGTACTTATCCCCTACCGGACTTGGCGAATGCCTTTATGGTATTATGTAAGCCACATTGAGCCTGCAAATATGTGGGAAAATGTGGGATACAAATGTAACAAATAAATAAGGAATGGCAAACAGATCTATCAAGGGGGTGCTCCACTCTGGAAAGATCTTGAGAGTAACTGCCTCACCCAGGGACCACTTCTGTGGTTGCAAAATGCCAGCTCAGTTTGCCTGCCAGGAATGTGGCTCTGAGGGTCACCCCACGAGTTTGCCCAGTTCTACATCCTGACATTCTTCAAACACAGAAGGTAGGGTCCCATTCCTTTCTGCTTGTTAATATAACACATAGCTACTGGACTGTAAGTTTGAATTAAAACAATTTTGCTAGCCAGTTAATCTTTGAAAGCTTTTAGAACATTCCATATTGCTCTCAGTTCCAGGAATTATTCTTATAGAGTTTCTCCTGCGAGGACCACGTCCACTGAGTGTGACTGCTTAAACTGGAGGAATTTGGAATGGGACATCTTTTGCCAGATTGGATTGATTTGTCCACCAGAACAGTGAATCTCGAAAAAGACAGAAATAAAAGCCTAGGGCTTTCCTGTAGCCTGTATCCATGAGGTGCTGAAGGTCCAAATAGAAATGTACACGCATCCCTAGTCTCTGTAGATATACTACTACGATCACAAGCCATTTTGTGAGTACCCAAGGAGCTGACATGAGGCCAAAAGGCAGTACATGATACTGGAAAGCGAAGATACTTACCTGTAGCAGGTATTCTACGAGGACAACAGGCTTATTCTTCTCACAAGTGGGTTGACGGTCTGCGTCGGCCCGGGAACCGGCAGAACATATAACAAAAAATTTGCTACAGCCTTCTGCCGCAAGTGCCGTGCCCATGCAGAGTGCCTTCCCGACCATCACATGACCGCGCTCATCAGTTTAACTGAATACCATTTTAAAAAAGTAGAAAGAAACAACTCCAATGGGAGGTGGGCAGGACTGTGAGAATAAGCAGCCTGCTGTCCTCAGAGAATACCTGCTACAGGTAAGTATCTTCGCTTTCACAGAGGACTAGTAGGCTTGATTATACTCACAAATGGAGAATCCCTAGCATCCAGGCTCACCCAACAAAACAAATAGTGGTCAATTGGGTCTCGCAACGGCGAGGACATAATACAGATTAACCTGAAACTATATACAAACTAGCTAAGAGTGTAGCCTGGAACAGAACAAAACAGGCTTAGGATGGTGGAGTTGGATTCTAAACCCCAAACAGATTCTGCAACACTGATTTCCCAAACCGACTGTCGCGTTGGGTATCCTGCTCAAGGCAGTAATGAGATGTGAATGTGTGGACTGAAGTCATGTTGCAGCTTTGCAAATCTCTTCAATGGAGGTGGACTTTAAATGAGCCACCAACGCAGCCATGGCTCTGACATTATGAGCCGTGACTTACCCTCCAGAGTCAGCTCAGCTTGGGCATAAGCGAAGGAAATGCAATCTGCTAGCCAATTGGAAATGGTGCATTTACTGATGGCGACTCCCCTCCTGTTGGGATCAAGAGAGACAAACAACTGGGTGGACTGTCTGAAGGGCTTCATCTGCTCTATGTAAAAGGCCAACGCTTTCTTGGAGTCCAAGGTGTGCAAGCTGCTTTTGCCAGGGTGGGCACGAGGATGGGGAAAAATGTTGGCAAGACAATCAACTGGTTCAGATGACTCCGACACCACCTTTGGCAGGAACTTAGGCTGCTATCGGAGGACTAATCTACTGTGATGAAACTTAGTATAAGGTGCATTCACTACTAAGGCCTGAAGCTCACTGACCCTATGAGCTGAGGTAACAGCCACCAAGAAAACTCTACTGTGATGAAACTTAGTATAAGGTGCATTCACTACTAAGGCCTGAAGCTCACTGACCCTATGAGCTGAGGTAACAGCCACCAAGAAAACGACCTTCCAGGTCTAGTACTTCAGACGGCAGGAATTCAGTGGCTCAAAAGAAGCTTTCATCAGCTGGGTGAGAATGACGTTGAGATCCCATGTCACCGGTGGAGGTTTGACAGGGGGTTTTGACAAAAGCAAACCTCTCATGAAGCAAACAACTAAAGGCTGTCAAGAGATAGGCTTACCTTCTACACGCTGATGATAAGCGCTGATTGCACTAAGGTGAGCCCTTACGGATCTGGTCTTGAGACCAGACTCTGATAAGTGTAGAAGGTATATAAGCAGGGTCTGTGTAGGACAAGAAAGGGGACCTACGGCCTTGCTGTCACATTAGATGGCAAACCTCCTCCATCTAAAAGAGTAACACCTCTTAGTGGAATCTTTCCTGGAAGCAAGCAAGACCTGGAAGACACCCTCCAAAAGACCTAAGGAAGCGAATTCTAGGCTCTCAACATCCAGGCCATGAGAGCCAGAGATTGGAGGTTGGGATGTAGAAGCGACCCCTCGTTCTGAGTGATGAAGGCTGGAACACACTCCAATCACCACGGTTTTTCAGAGGACAATTCCAGAAGAAGGGGGAACCAAATCTGACACAGCCAGTAAGGTGCAATCAGGATCATGGTTCTGCGGTCTTCCTTGAGTTTCAACGAAGTCTTTCCCACTAGAGGTATCTGAGGATACGCGTACTGAAGGCCTGTCCCCCCAATGAAGAAGGAAGGCATCTGACGCTAGTCTGTCGTGGGCCTGAAGCCTGGAACAAAACTTATGGACCTTGTGTTTTAGTTGAGTGGCAAAAAGATCCACCGAGGGAGTGCCCCACGCTCGGAAAATCTTACGGGCTATTACCATGTTCAGCGACCACTTGTGAGGTTGCATTACCCTGCTCAGTCAGCCAGGCTGTTTACGCCTGCCAGATAAGTGGCTTGGAGAAACATGCTTAATGGCGTGCTCAGAGCCACATCTGGACGGCTTCCTGACACAGAAGGCAAGATCCGGTGCCCCCTTGCTTGTTGGTCTAACACATCACAACCTGATTATCTGTTTGAACTAAGATAATTTGATTGGACAGCAGTCTTCAGAGCGTTCTAGATCGCTCGGAGCTCCAGAAGGTTGATCTGAAGACCTGTTTCCTAGATGGACCAGGCTCCTTGAGTGTGAAGCCCATCTACATGAGCCCTCCACCCCAAGAGTGATGCATCTGTTGTCAGCACTTTCTGTGACTGAGGAATTTGAAATGGAAGTCCCAAGGTCAGATTGGATTAAATTGTCCACCACTGAAGAGAGCGTACAAGCTCACGGGACACTTGGATGACATCTTCCAGACTCCCCGTGGCTTGATACCACTGAGAAGCCAGGGTCCATTGAGCAGATATCATGTGAAGACATGCCATAGGTGTAACATACACTGTGGAAGCCATGTGGCCTAACAACCTCAACAGCTGCCAAGCTGTGACCTACTACAATGTTCGAACCTTGGACGCGAGGGAGAGAGGGTTGTCCGCACGTGTCTCCAGAAGATAGGCTTGAACAGTCCGTGTGTCGATCAGGGCTCCTATGAAATCCAATTGTTGGACAGGATGAAGCTGGAACTTGGGGTAGTTTATTACAAACCCTAGGAGCTCGAGCACCTAAATAGTCTTCTGCATCGACTCCCGAGCACCCTCCTCCGAGGTGCTCTTTACCAGCCAATCGCCAAGATAAGGGGATACATGAACTCCCAGTTTGCGTAGCAATGCTGCAACTACCACTAGACATTTGGTAAATACCCTGGGAGCTGACAAGAGACCAAAAGGCAGTACGCGGTTCTGAAAATGATGTGTTCCCAGCTGAAATCGAAGATACTTACTGTGAGTCGGAAGTATCGGGATGTGGGTGTATGCATCCTTTTAAGTCCAGAGAGCATAGCCAATCATTTTTCTGAATCATGGGAAGAAGGGTGCCCAGGGAAACTATCCTGAACTTTTCTTGAACTAGGAATTTGTTCAGGGCCCTTAGTTCTAGGATGGGACACATCCCCCCTGTCTTCTTCTGCACAAGCAAGTACCTGGAATAGAATCCTTGCCCTTCTGCCCCTGGTGGAACGGGTTCGACTGTATGGGTCTTTAGAAGGGCAGAGTTCCTCTGCAAGTACCTGCTTGTGCCGAGAGCTGAATGAATGAGCTCTCGGTGGGCGATTTGGAGGTTTGGACATCAAACTGAGGGTGTACCCTAGCCGGACTATTTGAAGAACCCACCAGTCGGAGGTTATGAGAGGCCACATTTGGTGAAAAAATTGTAACCGCCCCCCCAACCGGTAAGTCGTCCAGCACGGACACTTTTATGGTAGCTATGCTCTGCTGGAGTCAGTTAAAAGCCAGTCCCTTGCTTTTGCTAAGGAGCAGCAGGGGCCTTAGGCGCAAAGTGTTGACAAGAATGAGCGCATTGGGGTGTAGCCTGAACAGACTGGCAAGTCACTGGAGCATACGTACACCTAGAAAAGGCTTAAAAAGCACTCCAGGACCCACCAAAATACCTCCTAGATGAGGAGGTGGTCGCAGAAGGCACCTGGCAGGAGAGGGAAGACATAGCATCAGTGTGCTTCTTGATCTGGTCAACCAGCTCCTCAACCTTCTCTCCAAAAAGATTATCCCCCCCCCGGCAAGGGGCATCCGCCATTCTCTGCTGGACCGAATGGTCCAGGTCAGACAAACGCAGTCATGAGAATCTGCACATCGATATACCCTGGGCAGAGATTCTGGATGCTACGTCAAAAGTGTCGTAAGTGCCCCTGGCCAAGAACTTACGACACGCCTTCTGCTGCTTGATCAGCTGGCGAAAAGGCTCAGCCTGCTCCAGAGGGAGCGCATTGACCAAGTCAGATAGCTGCCTCACTGAGTTCTGCAAGTAAACGCTCCTGAAAGTGGGTACGATTGAATACGGGCGATGAGCATAACGGCCTGATATATTTTTCTCCTAAGAGGGGCCAATATTCTAGCTTCTGTGCCTGGGGCAGCCGAAGTATAGTCCCTAGTACTCTTGGCTGTCTTGAGAGTGGCATCCACCACCATGGAGTTGTGGCACAGCTGAGACCTCGTCAACCCAGGTACCCAGTGGATCTGATACTGGGTATCTATTTTCTTGGGTACCACAGGAACAGAGGGGACGCCCAGTTCCGCACAAGCACTGCCTTGAGTACCTCATGCAGAGGAGCAGTCTCTGCCTCCTTAGGTGGAGAGGTGTAGTCATCCTCCACTTCTACGGGGAAGGGTATGGCCTCAGCCATTTCCCACACAAAAGAAGTAAAAGAGAGGCTCTCAGGTGAAGACAGCCGACTCTAAAGTGGAGGGGAAGGTTCAGACGGGATCCCAAAGGACTCATCTGAAGAAAAGTACCTGATCCTCGTCTGACTTTCACGAGCGCTCCTCCTCGGTATCAGACAGCACCTCCCTGAGGGAAGTCCGAGACCAGGTCCGCCACGAGAACGGCATCTAGGAGTCTGTTCCTGCCTTGACTCTGGTGAAGCTTCCTCCGCTGACATAGAACCAGCCTGGGTGGCAATCAACACTGGAACCGCAAGCGGCGCTGGTGTCGGCGGCCGCACCTGGGGCTCAGGGCCAGGAAGGGCCGCAATGGGAGGCATGGTAGGCGCAGGCACCCCCGATGCACATCGCTGCATGAAACTCTCCAAGAGCTCTGGAAGCAAGGCCCGGAGTCGCTCGTCAAGAGCCGCCATCGGTACAGTCTGGGGGGGCCGGTGTGGGCTCAGGTTGCCTAATCATCTGGGATGCGGGAGCAGGATCTCTGCTGCTGGGAGAAACTCTTGCTGGCATCTCTTGAATGGAGGGGGAGCGCTCCTCCCGGCGCCGATACTTCTCGGGTGCCGTATCCCTCGATGTTCCAGATCTCCCACACGTGTGTTGAAGAAGAACAGTGTCAGTGTTTCTTGGCCTTCACCCGATGCACCTCACCGTGACTGCTCGGTGCCGGGTCTGACGAAGGTCAGATCCGGGGGCCTGCACAGCAGGAGGCCTCGAGGCAGGTGGAGACCCACTCGATGCCTCACTGCTCCCAGTGTTTCTGGGCCTCGCAGCAGCAGCCATCCCTACCTTGACTCCCGATGTTGATGCTTCGGCACAGGCCTAAATGCGGCCTGTGCCAAAAAAGAAAGAAAGACAAGGGCATAAAGTTAAGAAGATAAGGGTTTTGGGTTTTTTTCTTTAAAGAAAAGAAATAACTAAAGGGAAAAATGCAAAAAATCAGCTGAACGGCACTGAGAAAAGGCTCTTTCCCGGGTGAAACAAAGAGCTGCAGAACGAACTGCTACTCCTCACGCGGATAAAAAAGAACCGAAGAGCTCAGTCACGCGATGGGCGATAACGCACTCCGCACATGCGCAGTAGGTGTGGCACACGCAGCAGAATGCTACATAAGTACATAAGTACATAAGTAGTGCCATACTGGGAAAGACCAAAGGTCCATCTAGCCCAGCATCCTGTCACCGACAGTGGCCAATCCAGGTCAAGGGCACCTGGCACGCTCCCCAAACGTAAAAACATTCCAGACAAGTTATACCTAAAAATGCGGAATTTTTCCAAGTCCATTTAATAGCGGTCTATGGACTTGTCCTTTAGGAATCTATCTAACCCCTTTTTAAACTCCGTCAAGCTAACCGCCCGTACCACGTTCTCCGGCAATGAATTCCAGAGTCTAATTACACGTTGGGTGAAGAAAAATTTTCTCCGATTCGTTTTAAATTTACCACACTGTAGCTTCAACTCATGCCCTCTAGTCCTAGTATTTTTGGATAGCGTGAACAGTCGCTTCACATCCACCCGATCCATTCCACTCATTATTTTATACACTTCTATCATATCTCCCCTCAGCCGTCTCTTCTCCAAGCTGAAAAGCCCTAGCCTTCTCAGCCTCTCTTCATAGGAAAGTCGTCCCATCCCCACTATCATTTTCGTCGCCCTTCGCTGTACCTTTTCCAATTCTACTATATCTTTTTTGAGATACGGAGACCAGTACTGAACACAATACTCCAGGTGCGGTCGCACCATGGAGCGATACAACGGCATTATAACATCCGCACACCTGGACTCCATACCCTTCCTAATAACACCCAACATTCTATTCGCTTTCCTAGCCGCAGCAGCACACTGAGCAGAAGGTTTCAGCGTATCATCGACGACGACACCCAGATCCCTTTCTTGATCCGTAACTCCTAACGCGGAACCTTGCAAGACGTAGCTATAATTCGGGTTCCTCTTACCCACATGCATCACTTTGCACTTGTCAACATTGAACTTCATCTGCCACTTGCACGCCCATTCTCCCAGTCTCGCAAGGTCCTCCTGTAATCGTTCACATTCCTCCTGCGACTTGACGACCCTGAATAATTTTGTGTCATCGGCGAATTTAATTACCTCACTAGTTATTCCCATCTCTAGGTCATTTATAAATACATTAAAAAGCAACGGACCCAGCACAGACCCCTGCGGGACCCCACTAACTACCCTCCTCCACTGAGAATACTGGCCACGCAATCCTACTCTCTGCTTCCTATCTTTCAACCAGTTCTTAATCCATAATAATACCCTACCTCCGATTCCATGACTCTGCAATTTCTTCAGGAGTCTTTCGTGCGGCACTTTGTCAAACGCCTTCTGAAAATCCAGATATACAATATCAACCGGCTCCCCATTGTCCACATGTTTGCTTACCCCCTCAAAAAAATGCATTAGATTGGTGAGGCAAGACTTCCCTTTACTAAATCCGTGCTGACTTTGTCTCATCAGTCCATGTTTTTGTATATGCTCTGCAATTTTATTCTTAATAATAGCCTCCACCATCTTGCCCGGCACCGACGTCAGACTCACCGGTCTATAATTTCCCGGATCTCCTCTGGAACCTTTCTTAAAAATCGGAGTAACATTGGCTACCCTCCAGTCTTCCGGTATTACACTCGATTTTAGGGACAGATTGCATATTTCTAACAGTAGCTCCGCAAGTTCATTTTTTAGTTCTATTAATACTCTGGGATGAATACCATCAGGTCCCGGTGATTTACTACTCTTCAGCTTGCTGAACTGACCCATTACATCCTCCAAGGTTACAGAGAATTTGTTTAGTTTCTCCGACTCCCCCGCTTCAAATATTCTTTGCTCTGGCAACTATTTTGCTATATACTATTCCAGTTCCTGGGCCAACTTGGATCGTCGGCCCACTTGTGAGTATAATCAAGCCTGCTTGTCCTCGGAGAAATTGTGTTTTCCTATGACAAATCTGGGATTATTTCTGTGACTGGGAAGCATGTCTGTGAATGTAAATATGTCTCCTTTTTGGGAGAATGGAATTAGGGTGCTAAAGGAAACTATCTTAAGGGGAAAGAAACTTCCTGTCTTTTCATGATCAGTAAATACTTGGAATAAAATCCGTCCTCTCTCTCCTGGTGAAAAAGGTTCTACTGCATTGGCTTCTAAGAGTGAAGGAGGAGGGCTCCTTTCAAGGTATTCCTTGAGGCTGAGAGCTTCACCATGATGCTTTTGGTAAAAAATCTGTTATTGAGATGGACATGAAGGAAGCCACTGCTTGCCTTGGGACTAGTAGCATGGAATGTTGCTACTAATTGGGTTTCTGCCAGGTACTTGTGACCTGGATTAACAACAGCTGGAAGCAGGATACTGGGCTAGATGGACCACTGGTCTGAACAAGTATGACTATTCTTATGTTCTTATGAATTTGAAGATTGTATACGAGTCAGATGATCATTAATCCCATTGATCAAAAGTTATAAGGGGCCAGTGGTTTGCACACTATAATGACACTGCATACTACTTGGAAAACACAGCTCTACACTAACAATAGTCATTTTACTATTTAGAGGACCATCAGTGTCATGTTTGTAGTTATCTTCTCCGATGACAATATGCAGTTCTGGAAAGCACAATCTCTAGAAAGACATATAAGGAGAAAAGATAATTCAGAGGAAAGCTATCAAAAAATAGTAAGGTGATCCAAAGAACTAAGCATGCAACCCAGTTCTTTAGATCAGGCCATAGCACTTCAGCAAAGGAAATGCAGATTTAAATTCACATCCACTGAGGCTGGAAAGGCATGGTGCACAGCAAAAGTAGTGTGCTCAAACCCAGGGAAAGAGAGAGGATAAAACGTGCATCTTGGAGAAGTCTGACTTCAGGCTGGTGAGGAGTTCCCGGAGTTGCCAAGAGTGGGGGGGGGGGGGGGGGGTGTCTATACCCTTCCTGCTCTTCAGAATTTTCCCTCAGAAACACAACAGGTTATAGTGTAGGTAGGGGTTAAAAACAATTAAACTGTCAACTGGTGGCAATGGGGCCTGCAGCAGCCCTTGGCTTTACTTAGACATCTCCCTCCCTCCCCCCCCCCCATCTGTGGTTCTTTTTAACTCCTTCCTCCCTCCTCTACCAAATACTCAGTGCTGTCACCCGTACAGCATAGGCAGCTGCTGGCTTCTCCAGTCAATGGCTAGAAGGGCTCAGGCAGCAGTCCCTAGCATCAGAACAGTGATGAGCCATTGTTCTAACTGATCCTGTGGCAACCTTGGGACGGGAGCACTTTTCATGAAGAAATAGCTGATTCTAGCTCTTCACAATTCAGTGATCTGGTACAGTTTTCCCTCATTGATATGTGGAGAAACATGTCTTTGTGTCATGCTTCTAGTTTTCTCATTTGATTTTTTTTTTTTTTACTACATTGTTTTCATAATGCTCAGCCTGGCCCAGAAGTGCAACTGAGGTGGGATGGAGTGTCTGAATACAGCCATTTCAATGAGGAGATCATGTTGGAGGGGAGTCCAAGGCTAGGGAAAAGAATTCTAGGAAAAACTAAAGCTGAGAACACTGGAGCACAGCTACAGTTGACGCTGTACACATATTAGGGGGAAGCACATCAGCACACTTATTAGAGAAGCACATCAGTTGTCGGAAGTTTTGCATGAATATCAAAATGCAACTAAGAAAATCTAAATAAATGGGTATGCACAAGAGAAAGGAAGACTGTATACAATATTCAAATATTTCAAAATGTTAAAATACAGAAGATGAAAATTTAACGGAAAAAAAATTCTAGAACAAGGGTTCATGATAGCAGATTTGAAGATGGTAGATTTGAGATTATGAGAAAGCATCTTCAAAGAAACATAAGAATAGCCATACTGGGTCAGACCAATGGTCTATATAGCCCAATATTCTGATTCCAACAGTGACCAATCCAGGGCACAAGTACCTACTGTAACAGAAACCCAAATAGTAGCAATATTCCATACTACCAATCCCAGGACAAGCAGTAGCTTCTCCATGTCTGTCTCAATAGCAGACTATGGACTTTTCCTCCAGGATCTTTAAACCCAGATACGTTAATCACTGTTACCACATCCCCCAGCACAAGTTACAGAAAAAATATTTCCTCTTATTTGTTTTAAAAGTATTTACATGTAACGTCATTTAGTGTCCCCTAGTTTTTGTACTTTAAAAAAAAGTGTAAAAAAATCGATTCACTTCTACTCATTCTACACCATTCAAGACTTTATAGACCTCAATTATATCTCCCCTCAGCCATCTTTTTTCCAAGCTGAAGAGCCTTAACCTCTTTAGCCTTTCTTCATTTTGGTTGCTCTTCTTTGAACCTTTTCTAATTCCGCTATATTTTCTTTGAGATATGGCAACCAGAACTGAATACAATACGCAAGGTGAGGTCGCACCATGGAGCAATACATAGGCATTTTAGTATTCTTGGTCTTATATACCATCACTTTCCTAATAATTCCTAGCATCCTGTTTGTTTTTTGGCCACCGCCACACACTAGGCAGAAGATTTCAGCATATTTTCGACAACAAACTTTCTTGGGTGCTGAACCCCAAGGTGGACCCTAGCATCAGGTAACTATGATTCAAATTATGCTTCCCAATGTGCATCGCTTTGCATTTGCCTCCATTAAATTTCATCTGCCATTTGGATGCCCAGTCTTCCATTTTTCTAAGGTCTTCCTGTAAGTTTTCACAGTCCGCATGCGTTTTAACAACCTTGAACAGTTTTGTGTCATCTGGAAGTGTGACTGCTGAATGCAACAGCCTGTCAATGGAGGAAACAGAGCTCAAGCAAGCATAAGAAAAGCACAGCGGATCCTAAGCAATGAGTAACCATGGGTGAAATGAGAACTGCAACAGGACATTAAAGAGGAGACAAAAGAGAGCTTTTGGTGTCATAACTACTATCATACTGTTATATTTCTATGTCTACAAGCCGTAAAGCCCGTAAAAACAGGCAACATTTTTGTTGTGAAAAATGTAATGAAATAGCCAAAGCAAGAAATGAGAGTGGATGTCTACAGTACACTTTTATATACTACGTTCTTTGTGTAAACAGAATTTGAACCTTGTTATTCTTAGGCTTATTTGATTTCCCATGTCCCTTATTGTTCTAATAGTGAGAGAGAGAGAAAGAAAGTGTGTATACATCTGTCTGAAAGAGACAGAGAGAGTTGAGAGAGAGAGCGCTGCTAGGAGTCCCTCTGACAGTGGAGGTTCAGTTCTCATTGTAGCCAGTTGTTTGAGACAGCAAAGCAGGGCTCATTTTTGAGTTGCCTGCCCCCCTCCCCCATACATCTTCCTGTAATCTATATGGGGTATGGTGCAGTATTGTTGGACTTCAAGGACTTCACTGTATGTGTGTTGTGGGTGAGCGACATCCCTTATGGTTGTAATTATATTTTATGTGTGTGTGTGTGTGTGAGATAGAGATGTGCCTCTGATCCATTGCCAGAGTCAGCTGACTCGCGCTTTCGTTGTTCAAATTCGGCGGGCGCTTTTTGGCCGCACCCAGTAGTGGCTGCAGTTGAAAAGTGCGAGCCAGCGTCAGAGGTACTGGGTGCATTTGAACAGGAAAAGCGTGAGTCAGCCGAAGGGGCGGAACATCGACTCCGCATTTGAACAGCGAAAGTGCGAGTCAGCCGAAGAGGCGGGACAGCTACAGCGGCAATGACACGTTGGTCAGAGCTGAGACCTGCTGTGTTTGGCGCATGCGCAGCACGATTGGAGGCACGAGGCTCAGAACTCAGACCTGCTGTATTCGGCACATGCGCAGCACGTTTCAAGGCACATCAGTCAGAGCTTGCGGTGTCAACCTCGTGGGGTTGGAGGGGTGGTAGCGGCGGCGTAGTGGGTGTAATGACGCATGCGCAGAACAGCTGCGCTGTTCTGTGCATGCACGGCAGGTCGGGAGAGACCTGAGAAGTGACATGTACGGCACGTCAGTCAAAGCTCATTTATATAGTAGGATATTTTAACTTACTTTTGCACAGTGAGAGAAGGAGCAGCTTAATGGTTAGTACAGTGGCCTGAAAACCATGGGAACTGGATTCAATTCCCACCGCAGCTCCTTGTGACTCATGCAAGTCACTTAACCCTCCATCACCCCAAGTACAAAATAATTACCTGTACACAACACACAAATAGCTTTGATTGTAACCACAGAAATGTGGTATTCGAAACCTCATCACTTACCATAACCCTGTTGCTGCCCTGGATAGCCTTGCTGGCCTGGGTACTGCTGCTGCTGTGGTGGGTAGCCCTGTTGTTGAGGCGCTCCTTGATAGGCATCCTGCTGACCATACTGTGAATTTCCTGCAAGGTGATTGGAGGATAGAAAAGGCTCATTAAAAAAAAATGAAATTGCCATTTCACATGCCTAGTGAAATGCACAACCAACACCACAAGAAAAATGAAAATGGGAAAAAAAGCAATCAATTTTAGAAGTTAAACAAAAACTGAAGGAATTCGGCCAGACATACTGCAGTTAAAGTCAATTTTGCAAGACTGAACTACAGGACTTTCAGCATCCCTGCCAAATGAACACTACATTTACTGGAACACCACAGTGAAAAGATCATGACTATGCTAAATAAACTTAAAAAGGACAAATTAAAAAACAACTACAAGAGCACAAACTAGCTACACAAGATCAGCAAGCTGTTTCCTAAAGGCACTTATGTATATAATGCAGACGTAAAACATAACTGAACCAATAGATTTATTTTAACAGAAATTTCCCATAGAGAAATATAAGTTATTTAAAAATGTTTTAGTTATTTTACTTGCGTTAGAAATGGCAAACTGTAGTTATATGTTTTAGGTGTATCTGCAAGTGGTGTTTTTGAATGTTTAAGGTCCCCTGCAATTTCCAAGACAGCCAGCAACTAGTTTTCTAAAAGAACTTTGCATGGATATAGCAGGTTGGTTTTATACAAAAATCTTTCAATCCTGGGTAAGGGATAGGAGGAATTGATGTAGGTGTGTGTGTATGTGTGTGAAGGTATATAGATACCTCCTTCGTAGTAGTGTTGTGAGGAATCCTCATAAGGCCTATCGTAGCCTTGTTCAGGATACGACGGTTGCTGATAACCGTAATCATTATGACCTACATCAATTTAACAAGAAACAGGAAGAAACGTTAATGGCCTTACGAGTGAAACTCCCTATAAAAAAATAAAAAAATAAAAAAAAACTTAAAAACTTTCAGATAAAAAGGAAAAAAAAAAAAAAAGATTCAACTGGCAGCACAATAAAAAGACTTCTGAATGCTATAAGCCCAAGAATTATCAATATATTATTTTTCTATAGGGTGTTTACAACTGACATTCAAGAGTAGAACATACAGCAGTTTTAGAAATTGCCACAGAAATGGACGGTTTTAACTTTTTAACAGTTTGTGATGCTTAAAACAAAATATTTATTACTGATGAAAAGAAAAAAGCATTAGGCCTTTTACATGTAAATAACTAGTTTGAAGAAACAGTTACCATACTTTATCTAATACCTGCTCAGTGTGCCTCTAAATCATTAAAATAAGGTAACAGCTATGTACAATATTAGAATGGTTGAGAGCCTCACTTACCAAGGCTTTTTTCTCATTCTATATCTATAGGAAGATAAAGTTTAGTAAATCAAGCCCTGAATCAAGTCACTTGATAAACAGATGCTTCTGTATAAAATTTCCCACACATTTGACCTAAAACATAGTTCTATGACCATTCCTCTGAGAATGAGGCACAAAAATGTTCACTGACTGAGGTTGCAAGTACCAGAGGAGATTCTCTAAGCACAGAACTAGTGTGACTAAAAGTTTTATCCTGTGTTTGTTAATTGCAACCCAGTGGTATGGGAGACCATAAGTTCACCCAGCCACAACGCAGAGGGAGAGACCACATGCTACATCACTTTATGGGAATATTTTGAATAACCAGTCACTAACTTAGAATTGAAAGATGAAGATTAAATCCAGCATATGTCAACAGACCTAAGGATGTACAAGTAAAAAAACAGACATTCATCTGCTGCTTCAAAAACTATAACCTGAAATATCCACTTGAAAAGAGCTACTAAAGTTGTACGGCCATCTTTATTACAAGTCTCAAATCACTAGGAATGTAATGCAAAAGAAATTAATTTTGTTTTTAGTGTGTGCTGATTGCAAGTAGGACACAAAAAAACAAAAAAAAATCCTACAAAATTGTTTTTTTCTGCTGATTGCAAAAGATATGAAACAATAAAAGAAAATATTTCAAATGACTGAACATCTCTATAAGTTGTTCCCCATGGACAAGCAGGATGGTCAGCCATACAAGGATATCATTACCCAATGGCACCATGGATGGATTAGCTCTCCTAGAGATCAGAGACTTAGAAAAGCATTGCTCAGCGTGTGCTTGTCACCCTCAACCACGATCCCCACCCATTTCCTTTCCAGTCTGTTCTATCTGCCTAGCCAAACTGATCTTCCTGGTCTCCCAATTTCTTTTCAATTTTTCTTTTCTTTCATATTCTCCTTCTGATTCCCAAAAAATATAGACCAGAACTTCAGGAAAGAGAGGAAGACTCTCATGCTGCAGCCCAGATCTTTTGCCTCCCTTGGGTCTTCCTCTACCCAAGCCTCCATATGTGATGTTTGGCATTCAGCTCTTCAGGACCATCTTCCTCAACTCTGTGGAAATGCTCACAAAGCTACATCTGGTCCCCCTTCTACAGGTCTAGCACTAAGAGAAGAAAGGCTCTTTGCTGACCCATATGAATGATGGCCAGAGCTACATGAGACATAATGCCCCTGCATAGAAATGGGCCTTGTTCTGAGCCAACTCTCCCCAGATAGAGAACCCCCAAGAGTGCACTACCCACCACTAAGCCTTCCTCTTCTGCAGCTTTAACATATTATTCAGGCTCTACAACCCCAGAAGCTCCCCACATCTTCACTTACCTCCACTGAAGCATTTTTCTCTGCTCTTACAGTAAAAGGGACCCTTCAGACAGAAGGAAGGGAGGCACAGATTCCTACAAAGTGGCACTGCTGGCACAAAAGGCCTGCCCCAGATCCAGCACTGCTCCACATCAGATGTCTTCTGCTGCACTGACAATGCCAATAAAGGGACTAGAACAGAGTACAGGCCTCGCTGACTACTTCATGCCATGACCCTACTCATTCCATAGTTAGCGTAAATTGAGGAAAAACTCTGCACAATCGTGAGCCTGCTCCACCCCGAAGCTCCAACCAGGCTGGCATTGGGTGACAGCCCATCCTGCCACTGGGCACCACCAACTGACTACTTACCTCTCTCTCTCTGAGCAGATATATCAGGGGCAGTTTCCACATTCCTACCTGGGCCAATTTCCTAGCATGGAAAAGATTTGGGAACAGCAGAAAGGATAAGGATTTCATTTCCTGCAGCTGCTTCTGATCATTATTCAGACGGCCTCCTTGCTTGCACACCTAGGCCTCACAGTGCACACCAGCATACAATTAAAAAAAAAAAAAAAAAAAGTGGAAGTGACATCACTGGGCTGAATGGTTGCTTAAGCTTGCAGCTCCTCACTAATCCACAATGTTGATTCTGGTTTGTTCTTGGTTATGGGTATGCTTACAGTAAAGAGTACATGTGGTAGTTTGACTGTTGTTACATATATGGCTTCTAGTATAATGTTGGGATGATTCCTGTGTTGGGTCCTTCCTCAATTTCTTACTCTGACTATGGTCAGAGGGAATGCTAACAGGAGGGGGTAGGGCAGGGGGCGGGGAGGGAGAAATATTTAGGGTTTTCTCTGGTGTTACCATAGTTAAGGGTGGAAACATTGTTGGGAGCTCATTGTTTAGTGTGTTGTGCTGCATGCATATTGACTAGTATGAGTCAGCTGGTAGTTAAAGTGGTTACTATTAATAT
Source organism: Microcaecilia unicolor (assembly GCF_901765095.1). Taxonomy (NCBI): domain Eukaryota; kingdom Metazoa; phylum Chordata; class Amphibia; order Gymnophiona; family Siphonopidae; genus Microcaecilia; species Microcaecilia unicolor. The sequence continues at coordinate 472,218,554 of NC_044031.1, forward strand.
CAAAGATTTAAACTCACCATTTAAGAAGCAGTGTCTGTGGAAAGAGATCTCTAGACAACAAGCTACCAACCATCTGTTGTCTGATACAGGAGACCTGTCTTTGAAAGCGGGATATGCAACTTCTTAGTGGTCATAAACACTTTTCTATTACTGCTCTTGTCTCACATCCATATACATAAATGGGGTGAGCATACTAGTCTCTTTTACAGTTGACTATTTTTGGGCAACGTTGTGATCCACTGGGAAGGTATGTGGTGCTACAGATAGATATTCAGGGGCATTTTTATAATATTGTCTCTGTATATGCATCTAACAATAAGCAGAAAGATTGTTTTTTGTTGCACTGGAGCCTATGTTGCTTGGGATGGGGGAGGGCTTGAAGACAGTAGTGGGGATTTTAATTATAGACTCAAACACTATGTATACTACCACTACTATTAAAGAGTCCTTTATCACGAGAGAATAACTGTTCAAATACATTATTTATGCATCAAAATTCAATCTTCTTTTACCAAGAAGAAAAAGACCTCAGTGGTTCTCGTATCTCCTATAGAAAGAATATGGAAGAACCTTACAAGGTTACCGTTATCATAAGTCGTAAGAGGGGTTTTATTTCACAACGTGATAATTCCCGCTTTTACAGTGTCAATTTAACATCACCATAATTCAAACAACCAATAGGTAATGCAATTCTATTAACAGATACCTAACTAAAATGCTTAAATGTTACTAGACTTCTTATTGAACTTATCTTTAATAGAACTGTATTTGAACTATGCTCATGGGCTCTATGGAGCCATTCGTTTTTTCTAAAATTAGCTTGATCTGGATCCAACACCACAATGGTTTATCACCATGGTTCAAGAGCTAGCAACTTGCTGTGAAGATGTAATGAAATACATACACCCTAAAAAATATATATGAATTTAAATTAAATTAAACTCTCAACATTAAATAGTTGAAGGAAGAAAAAATATGAGAACCCACAGAGTTTGTTTCTACTTACAGGTTGTAAAAAACTGCCAGAAGAGCATTAACTGCTATGTTGTTGAAATGGCGTTCACTCTAAGTTACCTTTCATAAAATACACCAACCCTCTAATCTGGAAGTGAAATTACAAAAATGTGTGCCATTCAATTAGGGTATTTAAACCAATGGGCTCAATTGTTTGTAACCTGTTTATCCATTTTTGCTCAAGTTATAAAAAATTTTTTTTCCTCCCATCCCCACGTCTTATGTCAGCCTCAGCATGACCAATAACAAACCATTTCAGATCAGTAATTCTATGATTAAATGTAATGCAGTGTGTTGCCAAAGGAGCTTGCATTCTTTGACAACTCAAACAAGATCTAAGTTTGATCATCCTTGTTTTAAAAGTTCTTATTGTCTTGCCCACATAAAATTTTTGACAAGGGCAAACTATTATGCATACTACATGATCACTAGTGTAGTTAGTTTGATATTGAAGTTTATGTCTCTTGATTTAATGGATTAGCCAATTCTTTTGAATGCTTGCTTATCCCAGAAATAGTGGATTTTCCCCCAAGTACAATTTAATAATGGTCTATGGACTTTTCCTTTAGGAAGCCATCCAAACCTTTTTTAAACTCTGCTAAGCTAACCGCCTTTACCACATTCTCTAGCAACAAATTCCAGAGTTTAATTACACGTTGAGTGAAGAAAACATCTCTGATTCGTTTTAAATTTACTACTTTGTAGCTTCATCACATGCCCATACTCCAAGTATTTTTGGAAAGCGTAAACAGAAGCTGCACGTCTACCCTTTCCACTCCACTCATTATTTTATAGACTTTTAACATATCTCCCCTCAGCCGTCTTTTCTCCAAGCTGATGAGCCCTAGCCGCTTTACCCTTTCCTCATAGGAAAGTTGTCCCATCCTCTTTATCATTTTCATTGGCCTTCTCAACACCTTTTCTAATTCCACTATATCTTTTTTGAGATGCTGTGACCACAATTGAACACAATATTCGAGGTGCGGTCGCACTATGGGCCGATAGAAAGGCATTATAACATCCTCATTTTTGCTTTCTATTTCTTTCCTAACAAATACCTAACATTCTATTTGCTTTCTTAGCCGCAGCAGCACACTGAACAGAAGGTTTCAATGTATCATCGACGACACCTAGATCCCTTTCTTGGTCGGTGACTTCTAACACGAAACCCGCGATTTAACGATTTTGAATAACTTTGTGTCGTCTGCAAATTTAATTACCTCACTAGTTACTCCCATCTCTAGATCATTTACAAATATGTTAAAAAGCAGCAGTACCAACACAGACCCCTGGGAAACCCCACTAACTACCCTTCTCCATTGAGAATACTGACCATTTAACCCTACTCTCTATTTTCTATCTTTTAACCAGTTTTTAATTCACAATAGAACACTACCTCCTATCCTATGACTCTACAATTTCCTCTGGAGTCTTTCATGAGGTACTTTGTCAAACGTCTTCTGAAAATCCAGATACACAATATCAACTGGCTCACCTTTATCCACATGCTTGTTCACACCTTCAAAGAACTGTAATAGATTGGTGACGCAAGATTTCCCTTCACTAAATCCATGTTGGCTTTGTCTCATAAATCCATGCTTTTGACTATGCTCTGTAATTTTGTTCTTCATAATAGTCTCTACCATTTTGCCCGGCACCGACATCAGACTCACCGGTCTATAATTTCCCAGATCTCCTCTGGAACCTTTTTTAAACATCAGCGTTACTTTGGTCACCCTCCAATCTTCCCGTACCACACTCGATTTTAAGGATAAATTACATATTACTAACAATAGTTCCGCAAATTCATTTTTCATTTCTATCAGTACTCTGGGATGAATACCATCCGGTCCAGGAGATTTGCTACTCTTCAATTTGTAGAATTGCCCCATTACAACCTCCAGGTTTAAAGAGATTTCATTCAGATTCTCTGACTTGTAAGCTTCGAATACTATTTCTGGCACCAGTATCTCTTCCTCGATGAAGACCGAAGCAAAGAATTCATTTAATCTCTCCACTATGGCCTTGTCTTCCCCAATCGCCCCCTTTACCCCTCGGTCATCTAGCAGTCCAACCGATTCTTTTACCGGCTTCTTCCTTTTAATATACCTAAAAAAAAAATTCTATATGTGTTTTTGCCTCCAATGCAATCTTTTTTTCAAAGTCCCTTTTTGCCTTCCTTATCAGCACTTGCATAAACTTGACATTCCTTATGCTGTCTCTTATTATTTTCAGTTGGTTCCTTCTTCCATTTTTTTGAAGGATTTTCTTTTAGCTCTAATAGCTTCCTTCACCTCACTTTTTAACCATGCCGGCTGTCGTTTGGTCTTCCGTCCTCCTTTTTTACCTGATGTAAAATTTTAACCCACGCAGCCGCTCCTCTAAGTTTTTTTTTTACCATTCTTCTCATTTTATCATGGTCTCCTTTTTGAAAGTTAAACGCTAACGTATTGGATTTCCTTTGCAGACTTAAAGCTAATATCAAATCTGATCATATTATGATCACTAATCAAGCGGCCCCAGCACCATTACCTCCCGCACCAGATCTTGCACTCCACTAAGGACTAGGGCTAGAATTTTTCCTTCCCTCATATGCTCCTGTACCAGCTGCTCCATAAAGCAGTCCTTGATTTGATTAAGGACTTTTACCTCCCTAGCATGTCACGATGTTACATTTACCCAGTCAATATCAGGGTAATTGAAATCACCCATTATTATTGTGTTGCCCAGTTTCTTTGCATCCCTAATTTCCTTTAACATTTCTACATCCGTCTGTTTATCCTGGCCAGGCAGATGGTAGTACACTCCTATCACTATCCTTTTCCCCTTTACACAAGGAATTTCAATCCATAAGGATTCCAAGTTGTGTTTTGTTTCCTGCAGAATTTTCAATCTATTTGATTCAAGGCTCTCCTTAACATACAATGCTACCCCTTCACCAATTCAACCCACCCTATCATTACAATATAATTTGTACCCCGGTATGACAGTGTCCCACTGGTTATCCTCCTTCCACCAGGTCTGAGAGATGCCTATTAAATCTAATTTTTCATTTAGTGCAATATATTCTAACTCTTCCATCTTATTTCTTAGGCTTCTGGCATTCGCATACAGACATTTCAAACTATGTTTGCTGTTCCTGTTTACATCATGCTCAGTACTTGACAGCATTAATTTGCACTCTTTTGTCTGATTTTTATTTTTATTTAAGGACACCTGGAGGCATATTTTCAAAGCACTTTGGGAGGCTAAGTGCTTTGAAAATGAGCCTGCTGATCTACTACGGTCTCTTTTGCAACCTATCGGGATACCCTATCTTCCCTGTTTTGGTGATATCTTTGAAAGATACCTTATCCCGAACCATGGCACACATTTTTGTAATTTCACTTCCAGGTTAGAGGGTCGGCATCTGTTATAAAAAGTAACTTGGAGTGAACGTCATTTTAACAATATAGCACATAATGCTCACCCGACAGTTTTTTACAAGTAGAAAAACTCTGTGGGTTCTCATATTCTTTAACTATTTAATGTGGAGAGTTTAATTAAATTTAATTTAAATTCATGTATTTTTTCTAAGCTGTGTGTATTTCGTTACATCCTCACAGCAAGCTGCTAGCTCTTGAACCGCAGTAATCAACCACTGTGGTATCGGATCCAGATCAAGCTAATTTTAGCAAAATGGATGGCTCCATAGAGCCCATGAACACAGTTTTTTTTTTCTTTCATTTGTACCCTGCCCTTTCCCACTCATGGCAGGCTCAATGCGGATTACATGGGGCAATGGAGGGTTAAGTGACTTGCCCAGAGTCACAAGGAGTTGCCTGTGCCTGAGGTGGGAATCAAACTCAGTTCCTCAGTTCCCCAGGACCAAAGTCCACCACCCTAACCACTAGGCCACTCAGTTCAAATACAGTTCTGCTAAAGAAAGGTTCAATAAGAAGTCTAGCATCATTTAAGTATTTTAGCTAGGCAGCTGTTAATAGAATTGCAGTACTTACTGGCTGAACTATGGTGGTGTTAAATTGACACTGTAAAAGCGGATATTTATAGTAAGAGTTATATCACGTTGTGAAAAAAAAAAAAAAAAGATATAAAGAAGGGTTTTATGACCAATGATGGAGGTAAACCTTGTAAGGTTCTTCCATATTCTTATAGGAGATACGAGCGCCACCGAGGTCTTTTCCCTCTTGGTAAAAGAAGATTGAATTTTGATGCATAAATAATATTCTCTCTCACTAAAGGGGGGATTTTAATGGGAAAATTAGGTTCTTACCGTGATAATTTTCTTTCCTTTAGTCATAGCAGATGCAGCCATTACAGATGGGTTGTGTCCATCAACCAGCAGAGGGAGATAGAGAGCACACTTTTTTCAGTGCCTCATACCAGCTTGCTCCACTGCCTCTCTTCAGTATTTGAAGCTTCCAAAGCAGTATGGCAAACCGCAATGGGAATAACATGAGCTTTCCTCACAGCGAACGATGGCCCTACAACAAAGGACATTAACTCAGAATGGAGGGAATGAAACATCCTCCTGGAGGGCATAAACTCATCCTCCACTGAGACATAACTGGAGGGAATAAACTCATCCTCCCGGAGGGAATAAACTCATCCTCCAAAACATGAAACTGGAGGTAATTAAGTCATCCTCCTTTAAAAGAATCCTGAAGACTGTTTTCCGACTTTCTCCCAAGGACGGAATCTCCAGGAAACACGAACAGAACCTGAAATAGATTTACAGCAGATAGCATCAGACAGGGAGGGATCATGGCTGCATCTGCTATGACTAAAGGAAAGAAAATTATCACGGTAAGAACCTAATTTTCCCTTCCTTGTCATCAAGCAGATGCAGCCATTATAGATGGGATGTATCAAAGCAATCCCTAGATAGGGTGGGAACAAGCCACACCACGCGCCAGCACTTGCGCTCCAAAATGTGCGTCCCTCCTGGCAGCCACATCCAGCCTGTAATGTCGGGCAAAAGAGAGCGTAGAAGCCCATGTTGCTGCACTACAAATCTCTTGAAAAGAGAGTGCTCCAGTTTCAGCCCAAGAAAAGGAAATTCCTCTAGTGGAATGCGCCTTAAAGGCATCAGGCGGAGGCCGGCCGGCAAGCAAATAAGCTGAAAAGATAGATTCTTTAAGCCAGCGGGCAATAGTGGCTTTAGACGCTGGAGACCCTCTGCGAGGACCTGATAGCAAAACAAACATATGATCAGAGGTCCTGAAAGAGTTAGTAACTCGCAGATACTGCAGCAGAGTCCTGCGCACGTCCAACAGGTGCAATTGCCCAAAAGATTCTGGAAACTCCTCCTCGACAAAGGAGGGCAAGAAAATAGGTTGGTTTAGGTGAAACGCTGAAACCACTTTAGGCAAGAAGGAAGGCACGGTCCGAACCGTGACCCCGGACTCTGAAAACTGCAGAAAAGGGTCTCTACAGGACAGCGCCTGGAGCTCTGACACCCGTCTCGCCGAAGTAATGGCCACTAACAAGACAGCCTTCAGTGTCAAATCTTTCTCTGAAGCACGCCGAAGCGGTTCAAAGGGAGCACCCTGAAGGGCCTTCAGCACTAGCCCCAGGTTCCAAGCTGGACAAGGTGCACGCATGGGAGGACGGAGCCGAAGCACCCCTCTAAGAAACCGTGCCACATCCGGATGAGCAGCTAAAGACACGCCTTCAACCTTGCCACAAAGGGAGGCTAACGCTGCCACTTGCACCCGCAGGGAATTATAGGCCAAGCCTTTTTGTAAACCATCCTGCAAAAAGTCCAGAATCAGCGAGACAGGAGCCCGCAGGGGTGTGATCTCTCTGGAAGCACACCAGACTTCAAACTGGCGCCAAATCCTGGCATAAGCCACGGAAGTGGAACGCTTGCGGGCTTGCAGGAGAGTGGCAATTACTTTATTGGAATAGCCTCTGCCTCTCAATTGCGCCCTCTCAATCGCCAGGCCATAAGACCAAATCGGCCGGCGTCCACCATGGTCCCCGGACCCTGTGACAACAGGTTGGGAACCAGAGGTAACTGAAGGGGATCCTCTACGAGCATCTGTCGGAGGTCCGCATACCAAGGCCTCCTGGGCCAATCCGGGGCGACAAGAACCACTTCTCCTGGATGCAGCCGAATCCGCAGGAGCACTCGCCCTATCAAGGGCCACGGAGGGAACACATACAGTAGGCCCGGAGGCCAGGGTTGAGCCAAGGCATCCAACCCCGCCGCGCGAGGATCTCCCCGTCTGCTGAAGAAGCACGGGACTTTGGCATTGGTGCATATCGCCATTAGATCCATCACGGGCTTGCCCCACTTGGCACATATCTGCAGGAACACTTCGTCTGCAAGTTCCCACTCCGCTGGATCGATCTGATGCCTGCTTAGATAATCGGCTTGCACGTTGCTCTGACCTGCAATGTGAGCTGCCAACAGAAACTGTAGATGCAGCTCGGCCCAGTGGCAAATTTGTTCGGCCTGCGCGGCTAGAGCTCTGCACTGAGTGTCGCCTTGTCGATTTATGTAGGCCACTGCTGTCGTGTTGTCCGACATCACTCTAACAGCCAATCCTTCCAGGGTCACTTGAAAGGCCAGAAGCGCCTGAAACACCGCTTTCAACTCTAGGCGGTTGATGGACCACTCCGACTCCTCGGGTGTCCATAGACCCTGGGCATGCTTCCCCTTGCAATGTGCGCCCCAGCCTTTCAGACTGGCATCTGTCACCACTAGGCACCAATCGGGGAGCGCCAGCGGCATTCCTCCCTGCAGCATGCTGTCTGAGAGCCACCACTCCATGCTGAGTCGGGCCGCAGGGAGCCAAGAGAGTCTGCAGTGGTAATCCTGAGATACTGGAGACCATCTTTGGAGTACAGCATACTGTAGAGGTCTCGATCCAAGCAGCTGGACAATGTCCCAAGCTCGCGGGCGGGGCATCCTCAGGAGCAGACGGACCTGATTCTGAAGCTTGCACCACCTTTGCTCGGGTAGGTACACGTACCCTGAGGCTGTGTCGAACCTGGCCCCCAAATATTCTAGAAACTGCGAGGGGGTCAGGTGACTTTTGGCCAAATTGACAACCCAGCCCAGAGAGTGAAGTACTGAGACCACTCTGGATGTTACATGCTGACTCTCTGCAGCAGAGTTTGCTCGAATGAGCCAGTCGTCCAGGTACGGGTGAACCCGAATACCCTCTCGCCTTAGAAAGGCAGCTACTACCACCATAACCTTCGAAAAGGTGCGGGGAGCTGTGGCGAGGCCAAAAGGCAAGGCCCGGAACTGGAAATGCTTTCCCATCACCGCGAACCTCAGAAACTTCTGGTGCGGGGGCCAACTTGGAATGTGCAAGTAAGCTTCTTTCAGGTCCGGAGACGTGAGAAACTCTCCTGGCTGTACCGCCGCAATGACGGAGCGCAGGGTTTCCATGTGAAAATGCCGCACTCTCAGGGACTTGTTTAATTCTTTTAAGTCCAGAATAGGGCGAAAAGACCCTCCTTTACGCGGCACCACAAAGTAGATGGAGTAGCGGCCGCAGCCGTGTTCGGCGGGAGGTACCGGGGACACGGCCCCTATCTAAATCAGACATTGTAAAGTCTCCTCTACCGCCGCCCGTTTGGCGGCAGAACCGCATCGGGACTCCACAAACACGTCTCTTACAGGGGCGTCGAATTCTATTCTGTAACCGTCTCTGATCAGGTCCAAGACCCACTGATCTGAGGAAATATTGGCCCACTCCTCGGCAAAGAGGGAAAGACGTCCTCCGATGACAGGACTCGAGGAAAGGGCCGGCGCACCATCATTGACAGGGTCGCCCCGGAACTCCAGGCCTTGAGCAAGTGGTTGTGGAACGTTTGTCCGAGCGAAAGGAGTTCCTCTGCTGAAAACATACACGAGAAGTGAGCCCAGCAGAACGCCCCAGGCGGTACCTTCGAGCTTCATGGAAGCGAGGTCTGTAAGAGGAGTGGACCACCGCACCCTTAGAGGAAGGCCGAGGCCTATCTTCGGGCAAGTGCTGGGGTTTAGCCTCACCCAGGCCCTTCACAATTTTCTCCAACTCCTCACCAAACAGGAGAAGGCCTTGAAAGGGCAACTTCACCAACCTTTGCTTAGAGGCCATGTCCGCCGCCCAATGCCGTTGCCACAGAAGACGGCGAGCCGCCACTGCTACTGCCATGTGTTTAGCCGAAGCTCTGACAATATCATAAAGGGCGTCAGCAAGAAAGGACAAGGCTGACTCCATCCGCGGAGCCACATCTGAAAAGGGCTCCGCTCCATCACCGGGCTGTTCCACTGCCTGTTGCAACCAAGCCAGGCAGGCTCTAGCAGCATAACAACTGCATGCAGATGCCCGAATAGTGAGACCTGCAATTTCAAATGACCGTTTAAGTGCTGATTCCAGTCTACGGCCTTGAATATCCTTCAGGGCAACACCTCCTTCAACAGGGAGGGTAGTTCTCTTTGTCACAGCTGTGACTAGGGCATCCACTTTAGGCATAGCAAAGCGAGCCATATGCTCCTCACTCAGAGGGTATAATTGCCCCATAGCCCTGGAAACTTTCAAAGGTCCCTCGGGGTCAGCCCACTGAGCCAAAATAAGCTCTTGGATGGAGTCATGCAAAGGAAAGGCTCGAGCAGGCTTTTTGGTACTAGCCATCCTAGGATTCACAGAGGAGGCTGTGCCACTGGCAGGGTCCTCAATAGAGAGAGCCTGCAGGGCATCAGAAATAAGCGCTGGCAGCTCATCACGGTGGAAAATCCTCACCGCGGAGGGATCGTCCAGAGCCTGAGTCACTTCTGCACCAGACTGGCTCCTCAGACCATGAAGGCCTGCCAGAGTCCTCCAAATCCTCGCAGCCCGACCACGGGGGGGGGGGGGGGGGGGGGGAATGGAGGTGCAGCACTCTCTGAAGGGAAATGAGCCCTTCTGCGTGTCATATTCTGCCAATTATCAGGGAATAACGCCTCAGAGGGCATACCCAGGCTAGAATCCACCGGGGGGGGGGGGGGGGGGCATTAGAAGAGGCCCATGCCGGGCTTTGTGGGACAGCTCTTTTAAGCATGTATGCTTTATGCATTAATAAGACAAAATCAGGGAAGAAAAACTCACCCTGGGCACCCGGATCTCTGCCGGAGCTAGTAGCTCCCATATCAGCCTCACTCCAAGGCCTCCCCCCGGGCTCAGGACTCTCCGTCTCAGCGGAGGTCGCGTCATGTGGTAAATTCAAAATGGCGCCCGCTGTCACCTCAGAGCGCGAAGAATCGTCGTTCGCCATGCTCGGGCCGGCTCTAACGTCTGTACAGCACGATTTACAGAGCCCCACTGCTGATCTGTGCTTGCCACACTTGGAACAGCGCTTTACTGTCTCCGCAGCCATCGCCGAAAACGGCGGTAAAATTCAAAATGGCAGTTCGCGCCAAAATCGCCCCGATCGCCGGCCCACCCCGGAGGAGTCAGAAAACACTCTTACCTCACTGGACCGAGTATCACAGCTGCGGTCCCACAGAAAAAGGCAAGGAAAAACCTCTGTTCCAGCGTCTAAGCGCTTTTTTTTTTTTTTTTTTTTAACACTGTGAGGAAAGCAGAGGTAAATAGAACTCCGGAGGCTCAGGTGAGTGGGAAAGGCAGGGAAAGGGCGAACCTATGTGCCTGCATCCACTGTTGGTGGGGAAGGACAGTGAAAGCTAAGCAATGTGTCCACATCCACGGAGGTAAGGGTAAGGCAGGGAAAGGGCGAACCTATGTGCCTTTAAAGTGAAGCTGCTATAGCCTCCAACACCCCTGCTAACAACTGGCAAAAGCACAGGAGCAACCTCCAGGCAGATTTAAGATGGCGCTCGAAGAAGCTGCAGCCTCTCTGCTAGGGAGATAGAGAATACTGAAGAGAGGCAGTGGAGCAAGCTGGTATGAGGCACTGGAAAAAGTGTGCTCTCTATCGCCCTCTGCTGGTTGATGGACACAACCCATCTGTAATGGCTGCATCTGCTTGATGACAAGGAAATGACATTACTCCCTCCATTAGATAATACTTCTCCAGTACATTATCGTAGGAAGGATCGAGCATACCACACAGGGGTGGTAGATATATGGAGGATGGTCCACCCTCATGATACTAAATTTTCTTTCTGTTTTCCTGTTCATCAGTTGTATTCAAGGATAGATTAAACATTTTTGATCTGTTCTAGTGTCCCAAGTGCTAGATATAGATATCCGTGTTTTGTCTGATCATGCGCCTGTTTGGGCAGTAATATCACTTTGTCTTACTGAACAGAAACTGCAATTTTGGAAAGTATTTTAGATAATGAGGAGGTGATGGCAGATCTGTCCACCCAAATTACAAATTATTTTTCTTACAATGCCCCTCCAAGATACCTCCTTAGGCTGCCTTTGGGATGATTTAAAGGCCTGTATCTGGGGTCACTGTATCAAATGGGCCTCTAGATTAAAATGTAAGCACAACTGGCAGGATACTCCACTGAGACAGGAAATAGCTTGACGGGAGCTGTTCAGAATAAACGTTTGCATTTACAGGAGCAACTTTTTGTGGGTGGGAAAAGTTCATTATGATTTGCAGGTGACAAGTAGTGTGCATTTTGCAGAGGACAATAAGGCAAGTAGAGTTTTGGCCCAGCAGTTAAAAAGAAAAAAAGTACAGTCTATCGTTTCAGCTATTACAACTGCCTCTCAGGTCCTTGACTGGAAACCTGAACAAATGAGGCAATAATTTTTGGCATTCTATAGAAGCTTACACACATCTGAAGTTCAATCCACAGAGGATGAGATTAACTGTTATGTAAAAAAGGCTAGGCTGCCCTGGTTGGGTGTTGATTGTGCTCAGATGCGGGATCAAAAAATTCAACCTCAGGAAGTTTAAAATGCCATAGCGTCCCTTAAACTGGGTAAATCACAGGGGTTGGATGGCCTCACTTCTAAGTTTTATAAAAAGTTTGCCCAATATTTAGTCCCTATACTAACACAAATTTTCAACTCAGCTCTTGAGGATGGGAAATTCCCTCCCTCTATGATGGAGATAGGTATCACAATTAAAACAAAACCGGGAAAGGACCCTACTTGTATGAGGCTCATATCAGCCCATCTCCCTGCTAAATTTAGATGCTAAACTATTAGCCAAGATATTAGTCATGAGTCTAAATAAGCTAACTCCAACCCTGGTAGGGGAAGATCAATCGGGATTTATCCTAGGTCACACTGGGTGACAATGTTTGGCGCACACGAGCGCTGATATGGTTAGTTAAAACCCACAATATTCCTTTGACTCTGTCCATTGATAAGAGTTCTTACCACATTTGGCTTTGGAGACAACTTTAAACAGTGGATCTCTGCCCTTTATCCTCCCCAAAGGCTCGCACAGCTGTGGCCACTACTGGACTGGTGAGATCCTTGTTCAAAAGTTTCGGTAAGAATAGAGCGCCAGGTGTTTGGCTCATTTAGTTGGGTAAACATAGTAAACATAGTAGATGACGGCAGAAAAAGACCTGTACGGTCCATCCAGTCTGCCCAACAAGACAAACTCATATGTGCTACTTTTTGTGTATATCTTACCTTGATTTGTACCTGTCATTTTCAGGGCACAGACCGTACAAGTCTGCCCAGCACTATCCCCGCCCCCCAACCACCAGCCCCGCCTCCCACCACCGGCTCTGGCACAGACCGTATAAGTCTGGCCAGCATTATCCCCGCCTCCCAACCACCAGCCCCGCCTCCCAATCTCGGCTAAGCTCCTGAGGATCCATTTCTTCTGAACAGGATTCCTTTATGTTTATCCCACGCATGTTTGAATTCCGTTACCGTTTTCCTCTCCACCACCTCCCGCGGGAGGGCATTCCAATCATCCACCACTCTCTCCGTGAAAAAATACTTCCTGACATTTGATTTGGAACCCTCGGCAATTAATTTCTCATTCTTTGACATTTTCTCCCTTTCTCACCCATTTGGGAATAAGTCTCTCTCTTTAGTTTTCCATGTGGGTCTCTCTCGCTTCTGTCCTGTGGCAGGATGTTTGGATGTTGGACAGGTGGGAACAGAAGGGTATAAGGCATGTAGGGGATTCATATTCTGATGGGGGTTCTGTTTTCTTTTGTACAATTACAAGCGGATTATCAGCGTCCATCAACAGCTTACTTTGTCTATCTTCAGATCCACCACTTGCTCAATACGTCAATACTTAATGAAACTGAGTCAGCCATTAATGCCTTTTGAAATGGTTCTGTCTAGTGGCCCTCACAGAAAAAAATGATTTCATCCTTATAAGGTATATTGCTGGCCAAAGATGTTGGGGTCCCTCAATATCAGACCAAATGGGAAAGGTATTTGGGACATACATTGGGGGATAAGAATTGGCAGAGTATCCATGGTGATACTTTTCATATTTTTGTTTCTGCCAATTTGGTGGAGCAGTGTATTAAAGTTCTTTGGTATATGTACCCTGTTCATGCTTCTCTCATCTCTTCTCAGCCATCTGCATGTTGTTAGAGAGGGTGTGGAGGATTGGTGTCCGATTATCATATCTGGTGGAGCTGCCCTAAGACTCAGACTTTTTGGAAACACTGAGCAAAAGCTTTTTCATTCATGCTCAAGGCACCTGTTGCTACTGATCCAAAGCTGTGGCTCCTACAATTGCAAACTGTAGGCTTATCTACTCATCATTTCCAAGTGCTTCTGCCTTGCATTGCTTTTCTATATAAAGGGAAATTGCCTGATACTGGACCACGGCCACCATATCGCAAGAGGAGGACATCCAACCTAAACTGTGGACTGCTTATTACCTCAGTAATTTGGCAGCCCTTCGCAAAAGGCAAGTGCATACTTTTGATAAGATTTGGGACTCTTTGTTGATGACTATGTTATTTAGGTAAAAGAATGGAGATTGATATTTTGTAATGTTGATGGTTGGACATATTTATCAATAAAAATTATAAATTAAAAAAAAAAATTTGAGACTCTTTTGTGGACTGGTATCAGCTTAGTAGGAATACAGTTGTGTGAGTTTTCCTTATTTGTTGAACCTTTGACTCAGTACCTCTGTATACCTTAGCTGTTTATTGTTTCATCTGTTTTATGGATATGACTGTTGAGCTCTCCAATGTTCTGTATATGTAAAAACTGTTAAAAAACAAGTTAAAAAAATAGCAGCCAAATGCTGTGTTACTGTGCAGTAGGTATGAGATTAAACTGCTGTTGGCTACAGCTCATTGCTATTCCCCATAATTCAACCACGGTGAAGCTCACTGCATGTTCCACCTACAGCACCTTAGCTCCTCCACACTAATCCCTTTGGCATCTCCAGTAGTTGGGACATAAGAAAAAAGCCAGGCAGACTTATGGCCTGCATCTGAAAATGGCAAAAAAAAACAAAAAGATTAGGATCAAGTATATGTATGGTTTAATCATGAACTGATGAGTGTGACTGTTGGGCCAACTGGACGGACCACTTAGGCCTTTATCTGTCATCATCTACTATGCTACTGTTGCCTGCTCCAAGCTGACTCTGGAATCCCTCTTCCACTCTGGAATCAATTTGAATTGCTTGGGTGTCCACATGAACTGTGCTAATAGCTCGCACAACACAGGAAAAGCTGTGTGGGATCGTGGGCAATAGTGACAAATGAGTCTCCACTGTGCCACTAAAAGGGGGACATAGCATAAAGGTGTGGGTGTACTAAAAGCCTAACCCGCCACAACCCTGCTATTGTTAACATCCTTTTCTTACTCCTAACATCACAGGAATTACCGCATGCTAAGACTGCAACTTAAGAGCTATGAAAGAAAAGGTAAACAGAAGGCCTCCTTGCTTTACATGCCTCATCTCCCAACGGGACCCTACATCCAAACCTGTGCTTTGGATGTCAGATGGGATTCCAATTTAACCCAAAAACAGCAGCGACATGGAATTTGCAGCACAGAATCACTGGCTTTAGTTTCATATGAGTCAAATCTTAACAACGAAATTAAATTAAAAGCCCACCTCTTCAATGTCGCCTTCAACACCTAACCACCATACCTCTATTCAGGAAATCTAGACTGCCCCAACTTGACATTTCGTCCTTTAGATTGTAAGCTCCACTGAGCAGGGACTGTCCTTCTTTGTTAAACTGTACAGCGCTGCATAACCCTAGTAGCGCTCTAGAAATGTTAAGTAGTAGTAGTTCTTCATGAGCAGCACCTAGTGGTCTTTTTTAATACAAATGGTTTCTTAGCCTGACATGTTTTGTCCTGCCTGTATCAGAGGATCAGTCCAATCACTGGTAAAAGGAGTAACTGGTCTTCTGGTTAATCACATACCAGAAGTCACTGTGTACAGCACAAACGTCACCATTTGCTTTTAGAAGTACACAGAAGCTCACGCTCCTAAATACAGTAGCACTCCGTCTGCAGCTATCAAATCAATCTCTCCATATGCTGTCAGATGACATCATTCATGTGTGGCTGACCTACCCTGCTGTCCACAGGAAACACCCATTACAGAAGAATGGATATTCAGAAAGGAGTAACAACAAAGAATGGTTCTATTTTTAAAGCACATCTTATTTTAAGAAAAACAAAACAAAAACAACAATACAGGTAAAAGGTGGTATGTTCCATCTATGTGAACCAAACGTATCTTCAACAGTAATAAAACACCACTATGCATGAGATATATTAGCGTATTTACCTTATGCATATTTCAGTGTGTTTTTCTTGAGCACTATACTGGCTGGGTAGTCCTTGAGGACTAGATTGAGAATGACTAGTTTAAGCCCATAGTAGCTTGTCCCCTGGTTACAACCTTGTGGACATGAGGTAATGGATGTCACATTCTGTTAAAGTTTGTATGTACTGCAAGTTTCATCTAGCTGTAAATTTAACTACTTATCACCTGATCTAAAAATAAGATAAGAAACTTAAACCAACTATGTTATAAGGGACATGAACATACAGCAATGTATCACAAGTCAACCGAATGGCCAGCTTAAACAGAATAGGTAGCATGCAGAATTTCTGAAACATTTTCTTAGTGTGCACTTCTGCCAAAAAAAAAAAAAAAAAAAAAAAACATTGACTGGTCAGAACTATAACCAACGAAATTTACACATCAATTGGGTAGTGTCCAGAAAACCCAGAGAAGTTTGTTGTGGGCATACCATGCCAGGAATGAACACCTCAAACACCTCATAAACCAGAGTATGTTGGGTACAATCTCAGTCTTTCAAATTGATTTCTAGTGGGTCCCTCTATGTATTAAGCGTGTCAAATTCAGGATGAAAGCAGGATTTTTAAGCGCAATTTGAATCATATTTGTAGATTCTTAAGAGTAAGAATGAATTCTTCTTACACGAGACCTGAGAATCCTAGAAATAATATGCACAAAATAATGGGGGGGGGGGGGGGGGTGGGGGGAGCGCCACATCCCACACACATTTATATAATTCTATACAAAAATATTTCTGTTTATTATGTACAATAGGTTAAATTAAATTGACTATTTTTAAAAGGAGTTAAGTCTATAGTATCCAATTCAGGATTGATCTTATGTTCTATTTCTAAATTAGCAAGGTTCACAATTTTAATCTCATCTCTTTGGTTGATCAAAGTAGCTAAATGTTTAACATGGGTTCTAAATTAATTCATAATGGTATTTGACTACAGCATGGTTCACAAATCGCTACCAAATATATCTGATCTGTTAAACCCGCCCCAGAGTCCTGAAGTTAGAAAAAGAACACCATTTCCAAAGGAAAAAAAAAATCTTTTATATCAATGCCCATTTTTAAAAATTATGCCCGGTGGAGGTGGTGGAGTCGAGGACTGTTCCAGAATTTAAAAAGGCATGGGATAAGCATGTGGGATCGCTTAGGAACAGGTAGAACTGGGGGTTACAGAGGATGGGCAGGCTGGATGGGTCATATGGCATTTATCTGCCGTTATGTTTCTATATCTTAGAATTATATCTTAACTTCCATACATACTTCTAGCTTCCTGGGTAGCAGACGATGTAGCTTTACTTTTATCAACATACTTACAGATGTGCTGTTTTGGTAAAACATCCCAGAATTGAGAACTAACTGGCAATTCATTGGTGGGAAAGAACTCAGGCTTTGTAAATCAAAAGGAGTAAAAACAGCAACAGCAATAAAAAGCAGCTTTGGGAGACTACACTTTCAAAAAAAAAAAAAAAAAAAGTCACCTGTACACTGAATGATAAAGGCTAGTAAATTAGTTTCATATCCTTAAAAATCTTTTTGTGATTTTCTCCTCAGCTCTACAGAAAATTGTCAGTAGTACAAATATCTTAGTCAGGGGCAGAATAAGACATTCTTAAAATAGAGGGTAAAACCAACTTCAGACCTGATTATTTTATCAACCTAATATTAAAAGAAATACTTCTAGCTAGAAAACAGAGAAGAACTCTGGGGGGAAAAGGTGTTTTTAAATTGTGAAACGTATTTTTACATGAACCAAAAAAAAAATAAAACAAAAAAAAACTCTCTTATAAAGGAGCTTAAGATTATTTAAAGTGCTCTGTAAGTCTTCACACCCATGAACTTTCTTCCATTCTGCTAACAACAATTTAGAACACAGTAAAGCAGGAGTTTCACTGATCTACACAATATATGCTATGCTTTCTATGTGAAAGACCAATTACAGATTTGTTCAAAAAGTAATTTACAATAAGAAACCAAAAGGTCTCAATTGTATGTCTTTAACAAAGAAAAAGCAAAACCACATTAGCTCTAATTCCAGAAACTGCCTTAATAAGGTCCCAATTAAATATAGCCCACCTGAAGGATCAAGCAGTTTGCGGTATACAGTGAATTTAAAAAGGCTTAAACATGCCATACATGGAGTTGTCAAAAAGAAATAAAAACCTGAGAAAGTTATTTCTAAAGTGCAGATTGAGAGAAGGCTGTAAAATAAATTTCAATGTGCCTGAATATTCCCTTTGCCCAATGTCAGGGAGCTCTGCAAACTGCAGTTCTAAGAGCTAATTTTTGTAGAATGTCGTGTCCTGCACTGCGCACATAGGAAATTTTTACTCCCCCTTACGGCAGCAACATTGGCAAGATTCCCAGACTTTCCCAGCCAAAGATGAGGACAGTTTAGTAGGGCAATAAATAGAGCAAATCCTAGGTCCCTCATCACTGGCCCTTACAGTGATGTGAAATATTCTATGTAGCCCTTCTCTTAAAAGGTTCCTGGCCCCCCGCTTTAAAATGAGAGTCTCTGGCAGTCACTGGGGAAAATGCTGACTTACCAATTTCAAGATTAATCGACAAACACAGGCCGTATGGGAGGGTAGCACAAATAAAGATACTGCTGAAGAAAAAGCCTTATGATGCTGTGGCATAGTGTTTCGAAAGAAACAGAATTCTGCATGCATGTGGGAAGAGGTTTTTGTGCTCTGATATAAGCAAAGGGGATCTTTTTGGTTTCAATGCTAGGCAATACATATAGCATAATACAAACAGAGTAAAAGCATGGTGGAGGCAGCACTACATTGTGGGTATGCACTGCAGTTATGGAGTCAGAGAAGATTGAGGGAAGAATGGATGGTGCAAAATACAGGTATATCGTGGAGGAAAACCTGCTCCATTCAATCACAGATCTACAACTGGACAGAAGATTCATCTTTCAAAATCACAAAGCAAAAGCAACAATGCAGTGGCTCAGCAAAAAAAAATGAATGCCCCTGAGTGGCCCTGTCAAAGCCTAGGCCGAAATCAAAGAAAAAAAAAACCCCAAACAAACCTGTGGCAAGACTTGAAGTCCACATACCACAAATGATCCTTAGCCAACTTCAGAGTTTGAGCTATATCTGGCAAGAATGGGAAAACCCTTAACCATCCAACTGTGCAAAGTTGGTAGAAGCTCATCTTAAATGACTTGTATCTATTACTGCTATTATTGCTGCAAAAGGGGCTTCCTTAATGTATGGAGTCTAAGGGTGTAAAGACTCATATGATCAAGATTTTTTAGTTTCTTATTCTTAATGACACTGAATATTTCTATAATTTCTTATGTTGAAAATATACAGTATAATCTTTAGATCAGTGAATAAGCTCCTACTTTAAAGCGTTTTTAATTGTATTTGTATGACAATAGAACATGAAAAATATACAAGGGTATGAAGACTTTTACAAGGCACTTCACTGTACATGGTTATGTCTCTTTATAACTGAAGTTATTTACTATCAAATAAGACTGTGCAAAACTATATACAAAAAATGCTAGAATGCTAACAGCATGACTTTAGTTTTTTTTCTCCTCCACTTATGAAAGGTTTCATAGAGAATGAATATCTGTTTCCCTTCATACACCACTAGTCTAAATAGCATCAAGAGTGAGCAAGGCATAGAAAATGGGAAAGTTTACATTATAAGAAATTACCATCAGGGTAATATTGCTGATTCATGCCTTCTGGAGGACCTTGTCCGCCATGATTGTATTGGTCCCCATAATAGTCTTCTTGGCCTGAGTACTGCTGTTGGGGGCCTGAAAATCCACAAATAGCAAAGATGTTAATACTTTGGGGTTTTTTTTAATTTATTACCTAGCTTAGTGCTAATTTCTGATGAAATTATGAGACATATCTCAGACACTAACCTCAACATCTCCCTTTCTTCCACCAAGATGGTCCATTAATCTATACTAGCTTTCCCATTTCTCACTTTGGGG
The DNA here is from genome assembly GCF_901765095.1 of Microcaecilia unicolor. Lineage (NCBI taxonomy): Eukaryota > Metazoa > Chordata > Amphibia > Gymnophiona > Siphonopidae > Microcaecilia > Microcaecilia unicolor. The sequence continues at coordinate 472,238,218 of NC_044031.1, forward strand.
TTAATTTCCAAAACAAAACAAAAAAAAATCCTAAAAAGTCATAAGGTGGTGAAAGAACATTTATTTCTCAAAAATGTCCAAGTTGTTATTTTTGGCACACCGATTTTAGACGTTTTGCTTTACGGTTTGTCCAAATTTCAAAGGGGAGTGATGAAGCGTTTGTTGGGTAGGACATGGACAGTCCCCAAAACAGATGTTTTTCTGCAATAATGGAATAAAATGGAAACAACTAGGACTTCTTAGCTAGACCTGTTTCAATCACGACTAAGGGGCCTTTTTACTAAGCACATGAAATCGGTGTGCACTGGGCCATTTTTTAACATGGTGGGAAAGGCCTTTAAAAAAAAAAAAAAAAAAATGGGCCAGTAAATGGCCTTGCGCTAATGTTAAAATTAGCACGTGGCTATTTACTGCCTGAGCCCTTAACGCCACCTATTCAGAAGGCAGTAAGAGTTCAAGTGCTATCCATGCAGTAATCAGGAAGCGCGCAGCAATGTGTCCACGCTACCAATTACTGCAGGGAAACCCCCCCCCCCCCCCCTCCGGTAGAAAACAGAAAATTATTTTCTACTGTGGGAAACTACACATGCGCACACATGCTACCCCGGTGGTAGGATCTATTTGGTGCACGGTAGCCCTACTGCGGCTTAGTAAAAGGGCCCCTAAGTGACCAAAAGGTTCCTTAAATGATCAAACAAACACTGGAGGGATTAAAATATAACCCCCTTTACTCCCCCAGTGGTCACTGATCTCCTCCCAGCCCCCTAAGGTGTAACTGTGACAGTACATAACAGGCTCTATGACAGCTTCCAAAATGATGGCCATTCCTACTAGGGCAGCAGACAGGTCCCAGGAGTAGCCTACTGATTAGAGCAGTGGACTGCAGAGGAGGAGACCCAGGCCCATATCCCGCTCTAAATGGTACACTTGTGGTGGAATGTGTAAGCCCTTCAAAGTGCTCTAAAAACCTACTGTACCGACATATAGGTGACATCTACAAGCTTGAGAGGCATTGTAGTGGTGTACAGTGAGTTACAATAGGTATTTTTCTGCTCCTGGAGGGCTCACCATACAATATAGGGCAGTTATGGTGAGATGTGTACCTTGGACCTTTTATGTGAAGTCCACTGCAGTGCCCCCACTAGGCTGTTCCACTACTCTGCTCGGATGTCTGTGTGGCAAGTCTCCAAAGAATGATGGCTCCCAGACATCCCAATGGCTGCTTTTTGGGCGTTTTTCTCTTGGACCTTTTAGTTGAAATGGTCCCAAAGAAAAATGCAGAGCACATCTAGGAAAAATGTGATTTTCGAAACAAAAAGATGGTAAAATTATGTCTTACCTGATAATTTTCTTTCCTTTAACGCAGCAGATGAATCCAGGAACTAGTGGGTTAAGTCCACCTACCAGCAGGTGGCGAAAGAGATAAACAAACTAAAGGCAGTGATGCCAGACGGCCAGCTCCTTCCTCAGTTAGTATGTCATTCGTAAGCATTTGCCAAGGCCAAAAATATGAAACCAATAACAACTAGAAACCATCCTCACTATGAAAAACAGAGAACCAAATAAGAATTTCGAAATAACTGCAATTTGATCCAGAAATTGGAATTCTTTCTGTGTTCCCATAGCTGTTTGAACTCTGCAAAAGAGAAAACAGAAGGAAAAAATAGCCACACTGCGCAGAAAATGAAAAAACCGTCGGCTGAACTAGGGAGGGATCCTGGATTCATCTGCTGCATTAAAGGAAAGACAATTATCAGGTAAGACAATTTTACCTTCCTTGTCACTTGCAGCAGATGAATCCAGGAACTAGTGGGATGTACCAAAGCATTCCTTAAGTAGGGTGGGAAGCCGACACTCCCCGCATCAACACTCCCGCCCCAAAACTCGCATCCTCCTGAGCAGGCACGTCTAGCCTGTAATGCTTTGCAAAAGTATAACGGGATGCCCACGTAGCCCCCTGACAAATCTCTTCCAGACAGAAGGCCGACACCTCAGCCCAAGTAGAATGCGCCTTCAGGGCCACTGGAAATGCCCGCCCTTGTAGCAGATACGCCGCTCCAATGGCTTCCCTAATCGAGCAAGCAAAGGAAACCTTAGAAGCCGCCTCACCTCGTTTCAATCCCGAGAAGAGGAAAAACAGATGATCCGAGCGTTGAAACTCATAGTAATATAGTAGATGACGGCAGAAAAAGACCTGCACGGTCCATCCAGTCTGCCCAACAAGATAACTCATATTTGCTGCTTTTTGTGTATACCCTACTTTGATTTGTACCTATGCTCTTCAGGGCACAGACCGTATAAGTCTGCCCCACACTATCCCCGCCTCCCAACCACCAGCCCCACCTCCCAACCACCGGCTCTGGCACAGGCACAGACCGTATAAGTCTGCCCAGCACTATCCTCACCTCCCCAGCCCTGCCTCCCAACCCCGGCTCTGGCACAGACCGTACAAGTCTGTCCAGCACTATCCCCGCCTCCCAACCACCAGTCCCGCTTCCCACCACCGGCTCTGGCACAGACCGTATAAGTCTGCCCAGCCCTATCTCCGCCTCCCAAACACCAGCCCCGCCTCCCGATCTTGACTAAGCTCCTGAGGATCCATTCCTTCGGCACAGGATTCCTTTATGCTTATCCCACGCATGTTTGAATTCTGTTACCGTTTTCATTTCCACCACCTCCCGCGGGAGGGCATTCCAAGCATCCACTACTCTCTCCGTGAAAAAATACTTCCTGACATTTTTCTTGAGTCTGCCCCCCTTCAATCTCATTTCATGTCCTCTCGTTCTACCACCTTCCCATCTCCGGAAAAGATTCGTTTGCGGATTAATACCTTTCAAATATTTGAACGTCTGTATCATGTCACCCCTGTTTCTCCTTTCCTCCAGAGTATACATGTTTAGTTCAGCAAGTCTCTCCTCATACGTCTTGTAACGCAAATCCCATACCATTCTTGTAGCTTTTCTTTGCACCGCTTCAATTCTTTTTACATCCTTAACAAGATACGGCCTCCAAAACTGAACACAATACTCCAGGTGGGGCCTCACCAACGACTTATACAGGGGCATCAACACCCCCTTTCTTCTGCTGGTCACACCTCTCTTTATACAGCCTAACAACCTTCTAGCTACTGCCACCGCCTTGTCACACTGTTTCGTCGCCTTCAAATCCTCAGATACTATCACCCCAAGATCCCTCTCTCCGCCCGTACCTATCAGACTCTCCCCGCCTAACACATACGTCTCCCGTGGATTTCTACTTCCTAAGTGCATCACTCTGCATTTCTTCGCATTGAATTTTAATTGCCAAACCTTAGACCGTTCTTCTAGCTTCCGTATGTCCTTTTTCATGTTTTCCACTCCCTCCGGGGTGTCCACTCTGTTACAGATCTTAGTGTCATCCGCAAATAGGCAAACTTTACCTTCTAACCCTTCGGCAATGTCACTCACAAATATATTGAACAGAATCGGCCCCAGCACCGATCCTTGAGGCACTCCACTACTTACCTTTCGCTCCTCCGAGCGAATTCCATTCACCACCACCCTCTGGCGTCTGTCCGTCAACCAGTTCCTAATCCAGTTCACCACTTCGGGTCCTATCTTCAGCCCCTCCAGTTTATTTAAGAGCCTCCTGTGGGGAACCGTGTCAAAAGCTTTGCTGAAATCTAAGTAGATTACGTCCATAGCTCGTTCCTGATTCAATTCTCCTGTCACCCAATCAAAGAACTCAATGAGGTTCGTTTGGCACGATTTCCCTTTGGTAAATCCATGCTGTCTTGGATCTTGCAACTTATTGGCTTCCAGGAAATTCACTATCCTTTCCTTCAGCATCATTAGAGATCTGCAAGTACCGAAACAAGGCTCTCCGCACGTCCAGGAAACGTAGCAAGGCAAACTCCCCCAGATAATCCTCTCTTCGAAAAGACAGAAGATAAACCGCCCGATTGACATGGAAAGCCGAAACCACTTTAGGTAGAAACGATGGCACCGTCCAGATCAACACCCCTGCTTCAGAAAACTGCAAAAAAGGATCTCTGCAAGACAAAGCCTGAATTTCAGAAATCCTCCTAGCCGAAGCAATGGCCACCAAAAACACTGTCTTAAGTGTTAGATCCTTCTCAGAAACCCTATTCAATAGCTCAAACGGTGGGGTCTGGAGGGCTCGCAGTACCACATTCAAATGCCACGCTGGGCACAGCTGCCACAGAGGAGGCCAAAGCCAAAGAGCCCCGCGTAGGAAACGGACCACATCCGAGTGAGCTGCTAAAGAGGAACCGTCCAGTTTGCCCCTAAAACAAGCTAGCGCGGCCACCTGCACTCAAAGGGAATAATATGCCAATCCCTTTTGAAGACCATGCTGAAGGAACTCCAGAATAACCGGAATGTCCGCCCGAAAAGGCGATTCAGCACGCAAAGCACACCACGTCGAGAAAGAGTAAGCTGCTGAAGTAGACTGCTTCCGTGCCCCCCAAAAGAGTGGCAATGACTAGAACTGAAAATCCCTTCTTCCTCAACTGCCGCCTCTCAATAGCCAGGCCGTAAGATCAAAGCGGGAGGGACTTTCCATCTGAACTGGCCCTTGATGCAGCAGATCGGGAGTCACCGGAAGTCGCATTGGTGGCTCTGAGAGTGCTCGAACGAGATCCGCATACCACGGCCATCGGGGCCAGTCTGGGGCCACTAGAACAACCGGCCCCCGATGCCGCCCTATGTGGTAAAGAACTCTCCCTATCAGAGGCCACGGAGGAAAAACATATAGTAGCTGTTGTTCCGGCCATAGCTGGAGAAGAGCGTCCAGTCCTGCGGATCCTGGCTGCCGTTTGCGGCTGAAGAACTGGGGAACTTTGACACTGCAAGCCATGACCATGAGATCCATTACTGGTCTTCCCCAACGTTGACAGATCAGCCGAAAAGCCGAGACCAACAGCGTCCATTCCGCTGCGTCCAAAAGAGTCCGGCTGAGAAAATCCGTTTGAACATTGTCTTGACCCGCAATGTGCGCTGCCGACAGACTCTGAACATGCGCTTCCGCCCATACTAGAAGACAAGATGCTTCCACTGCCAAGGGAAGACTGCAAGTGCCCCCCTGCCGATCGATGTAGGCCACCGTCGTGGTGTTGGCCGAGAATACACGAATTGCCTGCCCCTGCAGAAGGTCCTGAAAACTCCGCAGCGCATTCATGACTGCTCGCAACTCCAGACGATTTATCAGCCAAGTCGCTTTGAGAGGGGTCCACGATCCTTGGGCTACTTGATGAAGACAATGGGCTCCCCAGCCCACAAAGCTGGCATCCGTCACGACTACCACCCAGTTGGGAGACGCCAGAGAAACACCCTTCTGCAAACTGGCTGACCAGAGCCACCACACGAGACTGTCCCTGGCCCAGCTCGCCAAGGAAGGCGTCGTTGATAATCCAGCGACACTGGCAACCATCTGCTCAAAAGGAAATTCTGAAGAGGCCACATGTGAGTCCTTGCCCATGGAATGACCTCCAAGGTCGCCGTCATGGAACCGAGGATCTGAACATAGTCCCACACTCGGGGAGCACGACGACTCAATAAGGTCCGTACCTGAGAAAGCAATTTGATCCTTCGCCCCTCGGGGAGAAACACCTTCCCCCGCTTCGTATCGAATTGCACTCCAAGATACTCCAGACTGTGAGTAGGAACCAGATGACTCTTGTCCAGATTGACCACCCAACCTAAGGATTGCAACACCGCAATCAGTCAGTGACCACTCGACTCTCCTCTGCTGTCGTCGCCCGAATCAGCCAGTCGTCGAGATATGAATGCACTCGAATCTCCTCCTTCCGCAGACACACCACCACCACCACCATGACCTTGGAAAAAGTGCGTGGGGCAGTCGCCAGACCGAAAGGAAGGGCCCGAAACTGGAAATGCTAACCCAGCACCGCAAATCTGAGAAATCTCTGATGGGGCTGCCAAATGGGATGTGCAGGTAAGCTTCCCTCAAATTGAGAGCCGTCAAAAACTCGCCTGGTTGAACAGCAGCAATAACTGCCCTTAATGTCTCCATGCGGAAGTGATGAACCCGCAAAAACTGGTTTACTTTTCTGAGATCGAGAATAGCCCGAAAAGCCCCTCCTTTCTTTGGAACCACAAAGAAGATGGAGTACCAACCTGTGCGCCTTTCGAGAGGAGGAACAGGAATGATAGCCCCTATCCTTAGCAGGTCTCGCAAACACTGCAGAATCGCTGTCCTCTTGGCCCGTGATATACAGCAGGACTCCAGAAAAAAAGTCTGTGATGGGAGAGAAGAATTCTAGCTTGTAACCTTCTTGCACCACATCAAGGACCCACTGGTCCGAAGTAATTCTGGCCCACTCTGGAAGAAACAGAGAAAGCCGACCACCGATCTGCTCTCCAACATTGGGAGGCCCGAGAAGCCCCCTGACGAGAGGGGGGTCCAGCCAGATGCTTCTCGTTGTGAAAGGAAGAACGCTGCCCAAAACGAGGACGCTGAAAGGCTGCGTTGGACCGCCCCGGGCGATACCATCGCGTCTCTCTGAAACGTGACTTCGAGGCTCCCTGCCTGGAAGTAGACTTGGGTCTATCCTCCGGAAGACGCAGAGATTTGGAATCCCCCAAATCTTTAGCAATCTTTTCTAGGTCTTCCCCAAAAAGCAGTTTCCCTTGGAAAGGCAATTTAATGAGCCGTTGCTTAGCCAAGTACGCCAGCCCAATATACATCAGCGACATCTGAGGAGTTCCCGGCATATCAGACTCCGAAATCGAATCCATGACAGAATGTAGCCAACTGAGACAAGCTCTAGCTGCATAAGAAATACAAACAGAAGCTTGAAGTGTCAAAGCAGCCACCTCAAAGGCACGTTTTAAAAAGGCCTCTAGCTGTCTGTCTTGCATATCCTTAAGTGCTACACCACCTTCCACTGGAAGAGTAGCCTTCTTAGTGACCGCCGTCACCAGGGCATCCACCCTAGGTACAAGCAAAACTGCTCTAAACGGTCCGCTGAAACCTGATACAGCCTGGCCATAGCCCTGGCTACTTTCAGCCCCCCATCCGGATCCGCCCACTTGGCCAAAATCAACTCTTCAATAGCTTCATGTACCGGAAAGGCCTTAGAAGGTCTTCTGGTACTAGCCATCTTGGGGTTGACCGCCTGAGAAGCCACAACCTCAGACTCCTCTATATTCAGGGCTTCCAGCGCCTGAGAGATAAAGGAGGACAACTCCTTATGGAAAATCCTCACGGCGGAAGAGTCCTCCGGTTGGTCAGTGAGGACACCGTCCTCCACGACCTCTACCCCCGTCTGCTCTGAGAGAGCCACCAAGGAGGGAGCTCCAGGCGACTGTATGCAGGACCCCTTCTCAGACCCCCCAAAAAGCCTAGGCTTTTTAAGAGAGGAGAAATACTCTGGGGAAAAACCCAAAATCTCTTGGTTACGCCCAGAGAGGATCAAAGGCCGAAGCTGTCGCAGCCACGTTGGGGGGGGGGGGGGGGGGGAGGCCCTTTTCAATTAAAAATGCCTGATGGAGTAGCAAAATAAACTCTGGCGAAACACCCTCCCCCGCAATGGAGGGGGTCGCAGCCATGGCACCTGTACCACCGCCCACTGTGCCTGACGACCCCCCCCCCCCCCCCGACTCCCCTACCAGCAGAGAAGAAGCTTTGGCCAAAACCGCTACCGAAGCCGGCTCCGCGACCGATCGCAAAATGGCCCGAGAATCGCCAGGCTCCGGCCGGGAAAGCACGCTCTCGGGAGGGGGGGCACCGCTCCATTAAGTCCCGCCAAATTAGCGTAAAGGCCCGCCACCAAACGCCGTTTCCTGCATCAGGAACAGCGTTTTACCACCTCCGCTGCCATTGCCTGCCCCCGAACAGGAACCCAGCAGGACTTACCCCGGACCAGGAAAGCGCGGGAACTAACAGCTGAGCCGAAGAAAAAAAACTCTCCGACTCCACTTCGAGGCAGGCTCAGACAAGCAGGCAACAGAAACAGGACTCAGACTGCAGTAACACAAACCTGCTCTCAGCAAAAACACACTTCCCTTTGCTTCTCTGTTTCGCTTTTAAATAAATTCTATGGTTCTCTTTTTTTTTTTTTTTTTTAGTGAGGAGGCACAAACAGGGAAGGGAAGGAACAGCAAAAGCCTGTTCAGAGGAAATTTGAGGTGCAGCAGGGACCCAGCAACTGAGTATGCTGCCAAAGGGGACACCACCAGTCCGCCACCCCCAGCTCAAACTGGCCACTGGCCCAGGAGCACCCTGAGAGGCCTTGGGCCCAGGAGCTAGAGAAAAGCCGTCCACCACCTGCTGAGAGAGAGACATACTAACTGAGGAAGAAGCTGGCCATCTGGCATCACTGCCTTTATTTTGTTTATCTCTATCTCCACCTGCTGGTAGGCGGACTTAACCCACTACTTCCTGGATTCATCTGCTGCAAATGACAAGGAAAGACCTTTTCAGGTTCCAAAAAGGCTATGTTCACCACTTAATTTTTTAGACGTTTCTAGCAAATCATCCAAAATGTTTTGCTAGAAACTTCTATTGAAAATGCCCCTCTTCACGTAGTATAGGTTTTCATTAACTTTGCATGTATGATTTAAAAATGTCCTTATATTTATGTACCGTCTAGCATGTTTAGCTGATATCAAGTAACACTTTGCCTAATTAACCACAAGAACACACACGCTGCTTACTTTTTCTACACACTAACTGTGAAAAAACAGAATTTAACGAAGAAAACAGATGTTATCAAATTTTTGTAACAAATGAAATACAGCATGAAACAACTTATTGCTGAATTTCCAACAAAAAAAATAGGACAATTGGTGGGAGGAAGAGGGGGCTTAAATAATCTTCTGAAAAAGACTGATAAAATTAGTACAACAGAACATCAGAAAAGCAGTGACAGCAGAGGAAGAACTTGACCATGTGATCATCACTGCAATAAGACAGTGGCATACATGTCTTTGCAACACAGCAGATTTGATGGCAGATAAAGAGCTGTAGCATAAAACTGAAACCACGCTTTTGCGGATAACTACTTACAAGTACTGCCAATACATTAACAGTCCTGTAATCATGCTATCTTTAGATTTATCTGCAGTGTTTGACCTGGTACATCACACTATTCTACTCAATAGATTATCTCAATTAGGATTTTGTGGCATAGGTTAATATTAGGCAAATCACGCTTTGATCATGCCCAGCCTCTTCGTTTTAACCTACACTGGCTCCCCATTATAGACCGCATTACCTTCAAAATATGCTCATTGACTCACAAGTAGAGAGCTGCACGGGAACGGGGTTTGCGGGAATCCCGCAGGATTCCCGCAGGGACGGAAGCAGTTCTACGGGGTTCCCGCAGGGACGGAAGCAGTTCTGCGGGGTTCCCGCAGGGAGGGAAGCAGTTCTGCAGGGTTCCCGCGGGGATGGAAGCAGGTCCTGTGGGTTTCCCGTGGGGATGGAAGCAGTTCTGCGGGGTTCCTGTGGAAGTGTAAGCTGCACTGCATCAGTCTCTCATCTACCAAGTACCTTGAGTGTTGTCTCCTCCTCCTCTTCCTCCTTGCTTTAACAGCACAAATGTGGAAAGTCTTCCGTTAAGGAAGTGGTAAAGACACAAATGATGATGGAATTCAAAAAGACTTGGGATGAACACAGAGGATCTTTAATTAGAAAATGGAAGTTATAAAAATCCCAACCTTAAATGGCTGCATGTGTGTGGATGTGTCAAGTGACGCTTAGATGGCGACTCTGGCTGTGATTAACTAGGGCCGATACCGGGCAGACTTGTATGGTCTGTGTCTAATATATGGCAGTCTGGTTTAGGATGGGCTAGAAAGGGCTTAAACAGCAACTTCAGTGGCTGGAACATAAGGACAGTGCTGGTCAGATTTTTACGGTCTGTATCCCACAAATGAGAAGACGAATAGACTGGAGTGGGCTTCAACGAGAACTCCAGTTGGAACATAAGTATAGGGCTAGATAGACTTCTATGGTCTATGTTCCAGAAACACAAAAGAAAGTATATATCATCACACTCAATTTAATCATGAATTGATAATGAGTGTGACTATTGGGCAGACTGGATGGACCGTTCAGGTCTTTATTTGCTGTCACTTACTATGTTACAATTAATCCTCTTTGCTCCCAGGCTGATGAGCAAACCTCAGGTCTGACACCTGACCTACTGGCGCGTGCATGTGGTGACCTTTCAGCACACAGTGCCAGAAATCAAAGACAAATCTTACATGTGCACACCAGAGTGTTCTAAGTTTCAGCTTCCATTCCTTACTTGCCTACAGTGATGTGGCTCAAATCCAGAGAGAGACTGAGGGAGCTGGCCAGAATTTTCTTTTATGTGCCATTAAATTCTTGCAGGGATGGGTGGGGATGGGTTAAATTCTTGTGGGGACAGGTTGTGATGGGTTACATTTTTGCAGGGATGAGTGGGGATGGGTAAGATTCTAGCAGGGACGGGTGGGGATGGGTAAGATTTCTGTCCCCATGCAACTCTCTACTCACAAGATAATATATGGGGAAGCCCCTGCTTACATGCTAGATTTAATTGATCTGCCATCCAGAAATTCTTTGATATTTGCTCGATCCTACCTTAACCTACACTATCCAAGCTGCAAGTCAGTTAAATATAAACTGCTTTTTTCATCATCTTTCTCCTACGTCAGCCCAAAGTCCTGGAATGTTCTACCAAGGTATCTAAAGGAGATTGACGATCACCAGCTATTCAAGAAATCTTTAAAAACATTTTTCTTCGAGAAAGCTTATCCTACCAATTAACGCTTAATCCCCGCCTACCTCAATTTGTCTATACCCATTTACTACTCCAACCTATTCAAGCATCCTTGTATACTCCTGTTCTTTCCCGTCTTTCTGACTTGTCATGTTATTACCCTCATCGCATTATAACCTTTTGTAACATTGTAGGCCACATTGTGCTCGCTCTAGTGAGAAAATGTGGGGTATAAATGTACCACAAATAAATAAATAGCTTTTGACTGGTTCCAATCATCTCTCTCTGATCGACTTTACGATGTTCATTTCCAGAATGACATGTCAACACCTTTTCTGCTGCCCTCAGGAGTACGGCAGGGCTCTATCTTATCTGCAATGTTGTTTAATATTTTTATGGCACCTTTCCTCACCTTGGCTCAATCCTTAGGCTTCACATCTTATATATATGCAAACGATATTCAATTGCTACATCCTTTAGATTATCATAACTCGAACATGATTCCTGATATAAACACTGACACTAAACTGGTGATGTGGCTTCATAATAATAGGCTTGTGCTTAAATCTAGAGAAGTCAAGATGCATCCTATTTTCAAAATCCCTAATATTGTTCTACGACATCCTCTCATGCTCTCTTCAGTCCCAATTCCTCAACATTCTACAGCAAGAGTTCTAGGAATGCTTTTAGACGAGCTCTCATTTCGACCACAGATCACTACAATAATTCGAAGATGGTTTTATTTCGTCTCCAACAGATCAGATCAATTAAATCTCTGATATACCCTAAGGCTTTAAATATCTTGATCCACTCTTTTGTTATAACTCAACTTGATTATTGCAATGTCCTCTACAATGGTCTCCATCAAAAAGATATCTGTCTTTTACAACTCGTACAAAATACCACTGTTAACCTGATCACAGAACCAAGAAATTTTGATCATATCATTCCCTTTCTAAAGGAAGCACATTGGCTTTCTTCACCGCACAGAATTATCTACAAACATTACTCTTAGTACATGAAACTCTAGTACTTGGCAAACCTCAATATCTGTCCCGTCTTTTGACTCCCTTCACGATCATTGAGATCAGCAACTCATCGCTTGGTTCTCTCATTTAGAAAACTTTTTCATGAGCGTACTAGGGCAGCTATTTTTTTGGTAAAGGGTCCAGAAAATTGGAATAAACTCCTACAAACCCTGCATGAAAACACAACACTACAACAATTGAAGACTAACTTGAAAACATTTCTTTTTCAAGATGCATATAATTGAGGACATGACCCTACATTTATGTCCATCCCCTCTTTGAAGATGAGCCTAGATAACAGCTTATCCCCTTTTTTGAGCAGTCCCATGCAACCTGTTAATATTGTAGTTCCACCCCCACCTTTACCCACTGCTTCAGTCTAGTTTACCCTTTTTCAGCTTCCTCTCTCTTTTTTTTTTAAGACTGTAAGCTGCCTAGATGTATTTGCAATGGGTGGGGTAGTGAACACTTAATAAACTTGAAACTGTACCCTCCATACAGTCTGCCTAACAAGATAAACTCAGGGGCCCTTTTACTAAGGTGCGCCGAAAAATGGGCTGCACTAGTGTAGGCGTGTGTTTTGGGCGTGCGCAGATCCATTTTTCAGCGTGCCTGTAAAAAATGCCTTTTTAAAATTTTTGCCATAAATGGACGTGCAGCAAAATAAAAATTGGCACGCTTCCATTTTAGGTCCGAGACCTTACTGCCAGCCATTGACTTAGCGGTAAGGTCTCATGCATTAACCATGTGGTAATCATCTACGCATGTAGAATGACAATTACCGTCCGGTTTCTGCCACATGCCAGAAAATAAAAATGATTTTTCGGCGCACATAGCAGACACACGTCAAAAATGAAATTACTGCAAGGACCACGCGGTAGCCAGGCGGTAACCCCAAACTGATGTGCGTTGGGCACGCGTAGGCGCCTACACGGCCCCTCATTGGATAAAGTATGATGCAATACTACATATGCATACTTGATCTCGATTTGTCCTTGCCATTTTCAGGGTGCAGACCATAAAAATCTGCCCGACACTGGCTTGTTCTCCAACTACAGAATCTGTCATTAAAGCCCCACTTCAGCCCATCCAAATCTATATAGCCATGATCAGGGCACAGACCATAGAAGTCTGCCCTGCACTGGCTTTGCTTCCCAATTACTGAGGTTGCATCTAAGCACCACTAACTTTGTTTGGTTCCATTCTTTCCAAGCAGGATTCCTTTGTGCTTATCCCACGAATTTCTGAATTCCGTTACCATTTTCATGTCCACCACTTCCTGCAGGAGGGCATGTCAGATACCTACTACCCTCTCAGTGAAAAAGCACTTCCTAATGTTATTCCTGAGTCGGCTGCCCTGCAACCTCAATTTATGTCCATTAGTTCTACCGCCTTTCCATCTATGGAAAGGGTTTGTTTGTACATTAATACCTTTCAAATATTTCAATGTCTATCATATTACCCGTCTCTCCTTTCCTCCAGGGTATACACATCTTCAGGTCATCAAGTCTCTCCTCATACATCTTGTGGCACAAACCCCATACAATTTTTGTCGCTTTTCTCTGAACTTCTTATGTACTTATAAGACTTTACATCCTTAGCAAGATACGGTCCCCAAAGTTGAACACAATACTCCAAGTGGGGACTCACCAACAGGCATCAACAACTCCTTTCTTCTGCTGGTTATACCCCTCTCTATGCAGCCTAATATCCTTCTAACTGTGCCTACCGTCTTGTCACACAGTATCTGAGGATCTCAAGGTGATAAAGCAATCATCCCAAGGTCCCTCTCCTGAGATGTGCTTATCAATCTCTTGTACTACTACTACTATTTAACATTTCTAGAGCGCTACAAAGTGTACGCAGCGCTGTACAAACACAGAAGAAAGACAGTCCCTGCTCAAAGAGCTTACAATCTAATAGACAAAAAGTAAAGCATTTAAATTTAAAATATTTAAGCAGTCAAGCACAAGAGAACAGTCACAGAAGGACTGAAGATGTTGAAGGGTGGTCAGTGTGATTAGGTGTAACTCTGGTTGGAGTAGTGGGAGAAGGTGATAGAAGAATAGAAATGGGTGAGGTAAAGTAATGAGTGGGTTGATAGGGAGGTTATATAAGACATGTCACTCTAGGGGTGGGTGGGTAGAGGGGTAAGGTGGGCGGGACTAAGTCTAAAGCAGGAGAAGGTATTCTCTGCAGCCTATCTGTGAGATGGAAAATGCTCTCTGAAGCTGCTGCTATAAGTTGTTAGTTTTCTCTCCCTGAAAGAGATCCAAGCCACACCCACGAAGTTCAAACTGTCAGTGGGGAGGGTGAGGGGAGGAAATGGCAGTGCTTGATGAAAAAGAGAGCTCAGTTTGATAGGAGATATACTATAGGATGTCATTCTGAGGCCAGGCTAAGTCTAAAGCAGGAGAAGGTATTCTCTGCAGCCTATCTGTGAGATGGAAAATGCTCTCTGAAGCTGCTGCTATAAGTTGTTAGTTTTCTCTCCCTGAAAGAGATCCAAGCCACACCCACGAAGTTCAAACTGTCAGTGGGGAGGGTGAGGGGAGGAAATGGCAGTGCTTGATGAAAAAGAGAGCTCAGTTTGATAGGAGATATACTATAGGATGTCATTCTGAGGCCAGGCTAAGTCTAAAGCAGGAGAAGGTATTCTCTGCAGCCTATCTGTGAGATGGAAAATGCTCTCTGAAGCTGCTGCTATAAGTTGTTAGTTTTCTCTCCCTGAAAGAGATCCAAGCCACACCCACGAAGTTCAAACTGTCAGTGGGGAGGGTGAGGGGAGGAAATGGCAGTGCTTGATGAAAAAGAGAGCTCAGTTTGATAGGAGATATACTATAGGATGTCATTCTGAGGCCAGGCTACATCTCCTTTGGTTTTCCATACCTCAAGTGTATCACTCTGCACTATGCATTAAATTTTAAAGTCCAGACTTTTGACCATTCTTCTCATTTTTGGATATCTCTTCTCAGAATTTCTACTCCCTCTGGGGTGTCCAATCTTGTGCAATTTTCATATCATCCGCAAAAAGGCAAACTTTTCTTTCTGACGCTTTAGCAAGGACTCACACAAATATATCAAACATACTTGGCCTAGTTAACGATCCCTGAGCACTCCACTTCTCACCTTCCTTTCCTCCGAGCAAATTCCATTTACCACCACTCTGTCGCCTGTGGGTCAACCAGTTTCCAATCCAGTTCCCCATTTTGGGTTCTCTGCATTTGTGTCTGCCGGGGGAGGATATTTTGAACAAATTCTATGACTAAAATGAACCTTACTTACTTTGCAGGAGTAACTCCACCTTTGTTATTAATCAAAAAATTCACACAATTATTTTGCTAAATGTGTACCCTGGACAACCATTATGTTTAATTTCAATTTGCTATCTTGTATTTTACAAGGCATTTGACAACAGCATTAGAGTATGGTTAGTGTATTGTTATTGCCTTGTTTTCAATAAATGTCTGCAGATTTCCTTAAATCTTAACTTAAAAAGGCACAGAGTTACAAGGTAAAATACACAGGTTCCTTTTTTTCCCCCAATTACCATGTAGTTAAACTAAGTGAAGGAGCATGCTAGATTTAGGACTTATTGAAGAAAACTAGTAACTTAATGGCAAATGGCATCCTTGAGTACATGTGACCAAAACAGGATATATGTCTCTTAGCTGGGGCAGCTATCACAGCCATCCCAAGCCTGCAATTTGCTGTGCCAACATGCCTTCTTTCTGCAACAAACCAACCACTGTGTCAGAGGACAAGAGCATTTTGAAAACAGCAAACTGGAAACAACTGATGACCGGACTGAGCCCAGTAAGTGATATAATCAAGATTTATTCCGTTAAATCGAGAGTTAAAAACAGAAATCATAACAGTCTGCTTCTTCAGTTGCTGAAAACAAAAACAGAAGCAAGTTTGTGTACGCTTACCTTGCTGAGGTGGCCTATAGGGTGGAATTTGCCTCTGACCCATCATGTGATTTCCCTGGTTAACTTGACCCATTATGCCCATAGGTGGCTGTTGTCCTTGATAATGCTGCCCACCTCCCTGTGGCATACTGTATTGTTGAGAAGGCGGCTGCTGGTGCATCATGGGACCTAAATAAAATCAAAAGCAGTTCTTACCAAAGCCTCATCACCATTCCGATAAAAAAACAAACAGAACACACGCATTTCACATTTAATGAACTTAAGTGGTATGTACCTGTTTTGAGCCTCTGGTAAAGATGGTTAAATTGACAATCAACCATAGCTGATGGTCCTTTTTACAAGTAAAAAAAATACAAGTTCAATTTGGATTTATCAGATGAAAATGAAAGCACCTTTGCTTACTTGTAATGAAGGTTCTTTGCAGACAATAAGATAAATTAGACACAAGTGGGTGACATCATCCAACAGCTAAGAACGAGAAAAATGACATATAGCCCCCCCAGTTCAAGTCAACATTTGGAAGAGAAGGAAGGCAGGCAGGATTGTGTCCAATATATCCAGCAATCTACAGAGAATCCCCATGAGAGGTAGGCAACTTCATTTTCTGGAGACAAGCATGAAACTCCAGAATCACATTATTCAAGACTTCACTCCAGCATTGAACATGTTGATATGAACATACAATTCTTGTTGAGAAACATTTTTTTTTTGCTTAAGTAGCCCTTGCCACAACACCCCCCCCCCCCCCCCAAAAAAAAAACAAAAAACAAAAAAAAAAACCAGGATTTCTATGCACTGCTCTGGATCAAAGACATTGTCCCTTCTGAAAGAACAATACAGGCAGCAGTGAGACAAAAAGTATGCAGAGAAGACCAAGGTGTTGCTTTGCAGATCTCTTCTAAGTAGTTATTTTTAAATGGCCTCGAAAACACAAGGTAACCGGTCCACAAAAGCCAAGGTGAAGATGATGATGGTAGTGGATGAAATATTTATTAGTACTACTACAATACTTAGAAAAATTAAAAACTTATGTTTATCCAAAAATTAGGCTACCTCAGGAGGGCAAAAGAACTGTTAGAACAAATGGCCATTTGTTAGGATATAAATGTGGCTGCAGTTCAATCACAAATTAAGTATGAACGGGGACTCTTTGATAAAGCATTGAGGGCCTCTTATCAAGCCATGCTAGTGGCTTTCGGTGTGATAATGGCGACAAAGCCCATTCACTTTGACTAGGTTCTGTTTCAACTGCAGAATGGGAACCAGTAGAGCAGCTTGATAAAAGAGGCCCTGAGTGAAACACGATTCCCCCAAGCAAACAACTTTCAGATAAGTGATTAAATATTTTGAAAATTTTATATAAATGAGAAGTCTATGCATAAGAGCAAATTAATTTGCTAGAGGGGCCGATTAAGAGGTTGGTGGATACATTTTCATGGTATGCGTTTGTTCTATTAAGTTCCACCGCTGAGGCCCCTATTTATACTTGTGATTGAACTGCAGTCACATTTATTGAATAGATATTGTTTGGGCTACAGTGTATATATTTCTTGCCTGAGTTAGTGAGTCCATTTGTTAGTAAATTCATAATAAAAAAAAGTAATAAATAGTAAATAAAAGATAAGTAATGAAAAAATTTATAACAAAATTATTTAAATACATAGAGAAACAAATATAAATACACATTAAAATGAAATTAAAATAAGATCAAGGACTACTAAAAGAAAGCACCAAAAATAAGCCTGTAGTGATGAATTCTCAAATCAGTGCCATGTACAAATTGCATAGATTCTACATACTCAAAATGTTGCGGTTGGGAAGATTCACCACTAAGGTGAATATATATATCATTAGTGAGTTAAAAAGGTATATAAAAACTGTGCTGATTAAAAGATGAGGGAAAGAACTCACCAGCGTATAAGTTCTCAAATATCCAGTGTTATGGGTAAAAGTAACCTTTAAAGGACAATTGTCTGTCAGAGTCACATGACTTGTATTACAAATTTTACAGTTAAAATCTTTTCAAAACCTTTAAAAAATCCTAACTTCTAAAACTAGAAACTCCTGTATTTCATTTAAAATCAGCACTGAAATGTGTACTTAGATAGTAGAAACGTTGAAAACAGTAGAATTACTCTTCAATTAAGGTAAAATTATGCCTTACCTGCTGATAATTTTCTTTCCTTTAGTAGCAGCAGATGAATCCAATAACTGGTGGGTTGTGTCCATCAACCCGTGGTGGAGATAAAGATTACAAAGCTGAAGGCAGTGATATCAGACAGGCAGGTCCTCTTTCACCTCAGTACATGTCTCATCACCAAGCAGAATCAGACAAGAAACCAGGAAGCCTTCCTCACCATCCATGCTGAAGAATTGGTGACCAAGAACACTACTTGTAAGTTCCTAAGCGAAGCATTCTATAAAGGAACAAAAGGCGTCTGAAGCAATGTTCGGTAGACAAGGAGCCCCAAGCTAAACTCGGAGAATACGAACGAGATTTCAGAGAGAAGGTGGTCGCAGCAACGGAGGAGCAAAGCACTCTGCAAGAAAGGCACCACCTCCGAATGCAAGGCCAGGCCTTTCTGCAACCCATCCTGCAGAAAGAACTCAATCGCTGAGGAACAGACGCCCGCAATGAAGACCAAGCATGGGCCGCAACCAGCCTCAAAAATTCCTCAAAACCTAAGAATACGTGGTTGCAGTGGACAGTGGATCACATACAAGATCGGAACTATAACCATAGCGTCCAAAGAACTCTGTTCCTCAGAGTTGGCCTCTCAAAAATCAGGCCGTAAGACCTAAGTGAGAAGGATCATCCATTCAGGAGCAGACCCAGAAGGAAGAGCCCGGAGTCAAGAGGATACAAAACGAAGGTGCCACCAGGAGCCGCACCATTTCCACATACCAAGGGCACCAGAGCGTCCTCTGGCTAAGGAAGCAAATGAACAACCAGCCCTGCCGAGTCACCCTCTCTCTGATGACAGAAGAAAGAAGGCATTTGGGCGTCCAGCCAGGATGCCACCAGATCTACCTATGGAGCTCTCTACCTGAGGCCAAGTTGGAAAAGCATTGGTGTGGAATAACCATTCTGCCGAGACCAGAAGACAGCAGAAAACAGAACTCAACGTAGGAAAAGCCCACAAAGTGGGTTGCGTAGAAACAGAACACGAGGTCCACTGCCCACTCCATGGGGGCGACATGCCCCGACGGCCCCAGTCTGACTCTGAGTCCCACTCTGTCGAAGAAGCAGCCTCCGCCTCATCTTCTCTGATGGCACAAGCACCGCCTAGCCTGCAATGTGTCCTGAAGTGCTAGAAGACGAACAGCACCAAAAGCAGGTCCAGGTCGGGAGACGGCACAAGCACCGCCTGGCCTGCAATGTGTCCTGAAAGGCTAGAAGACGAACAGCACCAAAAGCAGATCCAGGCGGGAGATCGGCTACACTGTCCCCTGTGCCATCCACTACCCCAGAGACGGAAGGAGGAGGCAAAGGGCTATCCAGTCCGAGAGACTCACATCTGTGACCACCACCATCCACTGCGGAGGTGACAAGGCATCCCTTCCACAGGGAGGACTTTTGAAGCCACCAGTTCACGCGCAGGCGTACCAAGAACAGCCACGGAAGACACTGCTGACACTCCTGGAACACAGGAGACCACCCATCAAGAAGCAAGAGCTGTAGATGTCATCTATGAGTACTGCCCACAGTACTACCTCCAAAGTGTCCGCCACAGAGCCCAAGACATGAATACATAGCCATGCCCGAGGACTCAGCGGCCTGAGCAAACTGCGCACCCAAGTATGAACCTAGATCTTCCAGTCCTCGGTCAAGAAAAAAAATCGTACCAGAATTGTCTGGAATGGGATGAGGTGGCTCATCTGAAGGGATTCTGAGAAGACCTGGGAAGATAGACTCTCGGATCTCATCTAGAGCGAGGTGCACTCTGATGATGTCCTTGCGGAGAATGCCGCAAACCTCGGAAAAGGTGAATGGAAGCATAGCCATGCCGAAAGGCAAAGCCTGGAACTGAGCATGAGGGCCCAGAACAGCCAAACAGAGAAACCACAGATGAGTGGGACAAAGAGGAAAGAGAAGAAACGCTTCCTAAGGGAGAAGTGCAGGGAAGAATGCTAAATTGAAGTAGCTCTGAATATAGCTAGCTGTCCAATATAAAGAAAAAATGCAAAAAGTGCAATAAAAGCTTTAGAGACACTGCAACAAACAGCTAGCTAGAGGTGCCACAGATACAGTGGAAGCTGGAGCTGGAATGCAATAGTTTGATCAGTGTCAGAGAGCAAAACTAGAATAGCAGAGCTGCTATGGGAAACCACCACAGCTAACCTTTGGCACTGTAGCATAGTGTAAACTGTCCCCTATGGAAAGAACTGCTTGTCAAGGCAAGCAATATGAGAGAGGGAAGTAAAATATGCCCCACAGAAAAGGAGCCAAGGGCCACAGCTTCTAATATGATGCACAAACCAGCCTTAAACCTGTGACCTTCAGGCTGAAAGCCAACCATCTTCCAGAAAAATAAAACTATTTTGCTGAAACTACTACACCTGGAGATGCCCCTGTAACAGCACTAAGGTTCCATGGTAACCATGGAGACCAGAGCACTAGCCCAGAAAACAACAATATGTAACATTTCCCACAGAAACCTTGAGCCAAAGGAACTAAGCCTAAAAACTCCCACTTGTAAAGGAGCAAAAGGTGCAGAAAAAAAAAAAAAAAAACCTACAGCACCTGGTATTCCAAGGCAGTCTCCCATCCAAGCAGAAACCAGCTAGGCCCAACCCTGCTGATTTTCCAAGATCAGAGATCAGGTACACTCAGGGTGGTGTGCTAATAGGCAATACCTGTACTGCCAGTATAAAAAGAGTTTCACAAAGGAAGGAGGGAAACTTCCAAGCTATTCAAGCAACTGCCCTCAGAGAAAAACTGAGGGGACAGAAAAGTCTGTAAATAAAAATACTAAATAGGCCCATTCAAAGGCCCAACATACAAGGAGCCCTGCTCCGATGGTGTTCACTGTTTCCCACACCAGGAACAGCCTTAGCCAACGCAAGAACTATAAGAAAATCTAAACTCACCACAGACAGTGATGCCTATTGCTATCAATGTACCAGTCAGGTACCCACTTAGGCAAACATAGCTTTCTGGCTCCGGAGATTCTTGCTGCCTTTGTGCAGAAAGGGACTGCCCTGAAAAGACTCCCTCCGAATAGAGGAAGACAGGGGAGAAATGGACCCTACTGCTAAGCTGGAGAGAAAACATCCCCTCTTTGGGGAAGGGTCCATCAGAAGAGACTGAGACAGGAAACAAGAAAACGCCAAAAAGCTGAACTAAAAAGGAACCGTCAGTTCCCCTACAGACTTCTGCAACATATAGGCATACAGAGCAGCAGAATGAGCTCGGGGGGGGGGGGGGGGGGGGGGGGGGGGGTTCAGAAGCCCCTGCCCCAGAGAAGCCCCTAGAGTGGCTGACATGCATCTTGAAAAAAACAAGGTGCATTGCACGACCATCAGATTCCTTCTGGAAAACTTAGCCATCTAGAACCCATCTGCCCGAGATGGGCATAAAAACTCCCCCAATCACAAAAATGGCTACTGAGGCCAAGCTCTCTTAAAAAGAAAGGTTCAAATTAAGGGTCCCAGAGCAGAGGAGATCCTGCTCAGAAGATATAGAAACAGCTTAAAGTAGTTCTGTTCTTTCCTTGGATCCCCTTATATAGTGGGGACAGTTTGAGAAGAAGTTGTGTCACTGCCCCAGCTACATGCAAACAGTTTCTGACTCAACAGTGATTTTGGTAACGGAAACCAAAGGCTGGAGAAAATAAAGGGGAATCCCCTGTACCAGCAGTTTCTAACGGAACACATGGTCCTTTAGGAGAAGCCACCCCTCCCCCCTATCCATATCAAGGCCACAGGTCGGGAAAGGATCAGAGCTGGTATCAGGAGAAAAGAGAGGGCCGCACCAGCAGGAGTGGAGTGGCCTAGTGGTTAGGGTGGTGGACTTTGGTCCTGGGGAACTGAGGAACTGAGTTCGATTCCCACTTCAGGCACAGGCAGCTCCTTGTGACTCTGGGCAAGTCACTTAACACTCCATTGCCCCATGTAAGCCGCATTGAGCCTGCCATGAGTGGGAGAAAGTGCGGGGTACAATAAAAAATAAAAATAATAACAAAAAGACACACGTTCCCGGAATATACACCGCCATTTTAGAATGGGAAAAGGCTGCTCGGGGAAGGGGAACTTCAGCGCTTCCCTCCCCAGCGTTCAAACACGCCACCACATAGAGTCCCGCTGCGGAGCATCTGCTAACGCAGCGGGAACAGCTTTCAAGCGCCAGCATCGCCCACATTAAATCACGGTACCCCTGTGCCAAAAAGAGAAAGGCAGGGACTCACCGAACAGCATCTCCAGAAGAGAAACAGAGTCCCACAGACGCAGCAGCTTGCTGCCTAACCGGCACACAGACTGAAAGCACAGCACTAAGACAGGGAAACCCTGTACTAACCCAGTCCTGTCAGAAATCTTCTGTTTCTTCTGGGTTTTGTTTTGTTTTTTTAAACACCAAATGAAGGCAAAGGAACTCTCTTGTTTTTTGTTTTACTGGTGAGGAAGGCTAGAGCTCTAAAGACTGGGAGGCAAGGGGGGAAAGGGTTAAGCAGGGGCCCAGAAGACTGAGTATGCCCCTAAAGTCGGCAACAGCAGTCAGACACCCCTAAACTCAACTGGCCACAGGACCCAGGAGTATCCCCAACAGACAAATCCAGGAGCTGCTAAAGCACCGCCCACCACCTGCTGGAGATAGAGATGTACTGAGGTGAAGGAGGAGCTGACCGTCTGGTATCACTACCTTCAGCTTTGTAATCTCTATCTGCTGGTAGATGGACACAACCCACTAGTCATTGGATTCATCTGCTGCATACGCTAAGGAAATCAATATAGGAAATGTTAGCAAAATTGCATTTAAAAAAAAGCATTAAAAGCTTGAAACAATGCTAAAATTTGATAAAACTAATTTGTCATAACATTTATCTTATTATTTATTTCTTAATATTTGTTATGATTTTACTAACAAATGTTCATTTGTTTTAACAGTTCTCTTGCCCCTGATGAAGCCAAATTACTGGCTGGAACATGGCTGTGTTAGGCATTGGTTTATAATTGTTGTCGTAGCATTTATAAATATTTGATCGATTCTTCATCTGATCTGCTAATTCTTATCTTCACCTTGTTTGTTTTTTTTAATTGCCACTGCCAACATTGCTCCTATATGTCATGCATTTATGTCACCTTAAATTCAAAGGCCTGTTTGATGTACCAAAAGAAAATATTCACAAAGTAATTGTTCTTTTTGAACTGGCAATACCCAGTTTGGGTCACAAAATATGAAAGTTAGGTTGATTTATGACATTCTTTTCTCATAGCTAGTTTGCAAGGCTGTGTATATGGGGGGGGGACCTACAGATAGGCTCTGAGAACTAAGGTATGTACAATACCTGTGCTTGCTGTTCAATGGCTGGTCCAGTTGAAGTCAGTTAAGGGCCCTTTTACTAAGCTGCGTAGGCGCCTACGCACACCTAACATGCGTCAATTTGGAGCTACCATCTGGCTACCGCGTGGCCCTTGTGGTAATTTCATTTTTGACGCACATCCTCTATGCATACCGGAAAATAATTTTTATTTTCTGGTGCGTAGCAGAAGCTGGGGGTTAATCATCATTGTACACGCGTAGACAATTACCACAAGGTTAACGCATGAGACCTTATCGCTAAGTCAATGGCTGGCAGTAAGGTCTCAGACACAAAATGGATGCATGTCAATTTTTATTTTGCCACACATCCATTTTTGGCAAAAATTTTTAAAAAGACCTTTTTTTACAGGTGCACTGAAAATTGGATCTGTGTGTGCCTAAAACATGTGCCTACACTAGCACAGTCCATTTTTTGGCACACCTTAGTAAAAGGAGAAATTAGGAATTACCTGATAATTTTCTTTCCATTAGTTCTTCACACTATTCCAGGATGAGTGGGCAGTCATGTCCATCGACCAGCAGGTGGAGATAGAGAATACAGAACTGAGCACCACTACATAGCTCTCTGCTAGCAGCCCAGTTCCTCAGTATCAGTCCTCAAGCAAGGAAGAAGAAACATCAAATCCGGAGCATGATCAGCATCCAACAGAACCAGCTGCACCAACAACACGAATAGAAGGCCCCTGGAAAACGGGATACAAAACCAGTGCATAGAGCTACCAAATAGTGTGTCGAACCATGGGAGGGCTCCTGGAATAGTGTGAAGAACTAAAGGAAAGAAAATGATCAGTTAAGTCCTAATTTCTCCTTCCATTACATTCATTCCCACTATTCCAGGACGAGTGGGATGTTCAAAAGCTATCCTTCTGAGGGTGGGAAACCAAACTTGCCGCCGGCAGAACCAACGCCCCAATGGCCGCCTGCGTGCCACCAGCCAAGCTACAAATGTACTGAAGGAATGAAGCAAGGCCCACGCCGCTGCCCTACAGAAACCAACCGGAGAAGAACCTGAAGCCTCCACCCAAGACGTAGCCGCATGCCAGGGAGAGTCACAAACCTACAGAGGAAAGGTCTCTTCTTGGATAAAGGCCGAGACCCCAGCCCCCTTCACCCACCGGGCAAAGGAAGCCTGGGATGCCCAGATACCCCACCTCTGGGTACCAGATGGCACAAAAAAGTTTATACGAAGGGCAAACAAAACGGAAACCTCGAAGCAGACAAGAATGCCTGAAGACCAGAAAGCGCAAGGCCTTTCCGCTCCCCCACAACCTCTCAATGAAAGGAAGGGAGGTTCACAGACTAAGGAAGAAAAAAACCCAAAACTGTTGGGCAAAAGGGAGGTACTGCCCGAAGCAAGACCCCCACCACTGAAAAAACGGAGGAGTTCTCCCAAGAGCACCTGAAGAGAAAACAAGTGACGGGCCGAGGGAATTGCACCCCTCCCCCAAGAGCACCCTCTCCCGTAAAGATCCAACAGGGCATGTACGACTGGCTCCGACGGACAGCGGAGCGGTCCCCCAAAGAACCAGAAGATCCCATGTTGGAAAGCACCCCCAAGAGGGTAGGGAAGGCGACTCACACCTCCCCCCAAAAAAGACACAACCGGAAGGGATGCTTAAGACCCTGCTGCTAGCGGCCCTGACAGCCAGCCCGGGCTACCACCGGAACCTGCACAGAACTCAGCGTGAGCTCCTTGGTACCCCTGCAAAAAAAAGCTAGGAAGAGGCCCAGGGCAGTAGCAAAGGAGCCCAAACCACACAGCACGCAGCCAGAAAAAGAAACCCTGGCAGGCAGACGCAAAGGAAGGAGCGCGCTTCCTGGCCTGAAGCAGGGCACCTGCCTGGTGCGAAGGTGGCGGACCTCACGCGTCACCTAGATAGGATTTTATATAGTGCTGGGGAGGAGACGGCTGTCTTGGTACATGTGGGTACTAATGACATAGGAAAATGTGGGAGAGAGGTTCTGGAAGCAAAATTTAGGCTCTTAGGTAGAAAGCTGAAATCCAGATCCTCCAGGGTAGCATTTTCTGAAATGCTACCTATGCCACGCGCAGGGCCCAAGAGACAGGCAGAGCTCCAGAGTCTCAATGCATGGATGAGACGATGGTGCAGGGAGGAGGGCTTTAGATTTGTTAGGAACTGGGCAACATTCTGGGGAAGGGGGAGCCTATTCCGAAAGGATGGGCTCCATCTTAACCAGAGTGGGACCAGGCTGCTGGCATCGGCGTTTAAGAAGGAGATAGAGCAGCTTTTAAACTAGAAATGGGGGGAAGGCCGACAGTCGCTCAAAAGAGCATGGTTCGGGATAAGGTATCTTTCAAAGATATCACCATAACAGGGAAGATAGAGTATCCTGATAGTGAGGTTGCAAAAGAGATTGTAGTAGATCGGGTATCTTTAAATAACAATAAAAATCAGACAAAAGATTGCCAATTAATACTGTCAAGTACTAAGCATGATGTACTTAGGAACAACAAACATAGTTTGAAATGTCTATATGCGAATGCCAGGAGCCTAAGAAATAAGATGGGGGAGTTGGAATATATTGCACTAAATGAAAAATTAGATATAATAGGCATCTCTGAGACCTGGTGGAAGGAGGATAACCAGTGGGACACTGTCATACCGGGGTACAAATTATATCGTAGTGATAGGGTGAATCGGATTGGTGGAGGGGTAGCATTGTATATTAACGAGAGCCTTGAATCAAATAGATTGAAAATTCTGCAGGAAACAAAACACTCCTTGGAATCACTGTGGAGTGAAATTCCATGTGCAAAGGGGAAAAGGATAGTGATAGGAGTGTACTACCGTCCGCCTGGCCAGGACGAACCGACGGATGCGGAAATGTTAAAGGAAATCAGGGACGCAAACAAACTGGGCAACACAATAATAATGGGGGATTTCAATTACCCGCATATAGACTGGGTTAATGTAACATCTGTACACGCAAGGGACATAAGATTTCTTGATGAAATCAAGGACAGCTTCATGGAACAGCTAGTTCAGGAGCCGACAAGAGAAGGAAAAATACTAGACTTAGTCCTTAGTGGTGCTCATGATCTAGTGCAGGGGGTAACGATACGAGGGCCGCTTGATAACAGTGATCATAATATGATCGGTTTTGATATTGGCATTGAAGGAAGTGAAACTAGGAAATCAAGTACGCTAGCGTTTAACTATAGAAAAGGTGATTACGACAAAATGAGAAAAATGGTGAAAAAAAGACTGAAAGGAGCAGCTCGCAGAGTAAAAAACTTGCATCAGGCGTGGATGCTGTTTAAAAACACCATCCTGGAGGTTCAGGACAAATATATTCCACGTATTAGAAAAAAGGGAAAAAAGACTAAACGTCAGCCGGCGTGGCTAAACAGTAAGATAAAGGAAATCATTAGAGCCAAAAAACAATCCTTCAGAAAGTGGAGAAGAGAACCAACTGAAAGTAACAGGATAGATCATAAGGAATGCCAAGCCAAATGCAAAGCGGAGATAAGGAGGGCAAAAAAGGTCTTTGAGAAGAAATTAGCGTTGGAAGCAAAAATACATAGTAAAAATTTTTTTAGATACATTAAAAGCAGGAAACCGGCCAAAGAGTCGGTTGGGCCGCTGGACGAAAATGGTGTTAAAGGGGCGATCAAGAAGGACAAAGCCGTAGCGGAGAAATTAAATGAATTCTTTGCTTCGGTCTTCACCGAGGAGGATTTGGGGGGGACACCGGTGCCGGAAAGAATATTTGAAGCGGGGGAGTCGGAGAAACTAAACAAATTCTCTGTAACCTTGGAGGATGTAATGGGTCAGTTCAGCAAGCTGAAGAGTAGTAAATCACCGGGACCTGATGGTATTCATCCCAGAGTATTAATAGAACTAAAAAATGAACTTGCGGAGCTACTGTTAGAAATATGCAATCTGTCCCTAAAATCGAGTGTAGTACCGGAAGACTGGAGGGTAGCCAATGTTACTCCGATTTTTAAGAAGGGTTCCAGAGGAGATCCGGGAAATTATAGACCGGTGAGTCTGACGTCGGTGCCGGGCAAGATGGTGGAGGCTATTATTAAGAATAAAATTGCAGAGCATATACAAAAACATGGACTGATGAGACAAAGTCAGCACGGATTTAGTGAAGGGAAGTCTTGCCTCACCAATCTAATGCATTTTTTTGAGGGGGTAAGCAAACATGTGGACAATGGGGAGCCGGTTGATATTGTATATCTGGATTTTCAGAAGGCGTTTGACAAAGTGCCGCACGAAAGACTCCTGAAGAAATTGCAGAGTCATGGAATCGGAGGTAGGGTATTATTATGGATTAAGAACTGGTTGAAAGATAGGAAGCAGAGAGTAGGATTGCGTGGCCAGTATTCTCAGTGGAGGAGGGTAGTTAGTGGGGTCCCGCAGGGGTCTGTGCTGGGTCCGTTGCTTTTTAATGTATTTATAAATGACCTAGAGATGGGAATAACTAGTGAGGTAATTAAATTCGCCGATGACACAAAATTATTCAGGGTCGTCAAGTCGCAGGAGGAATGAGAACGATTACAGGAGGACCTTGCGAGACTGGGAGAATGGGCGTGCAAGTGGCAGATGAAGTTCAATGTTGACAAGTGCAAAGTGATGCATGTGGGTAAGAGGAACCCGAATTATAGCTACGTCTTGCAAGGTTCCGCGTTAGGAGTTACGGATCAAGAAAGGGATCTGGGTGTCGTCGTCGATGATACGCTGAAACCTTCTGCTCAGTGTGCTGCTGCGGCTAGGAAAGCGAATAGAATGTTGGGTGTTATTAGGAAGGGTATGGAGTCCAGGTGTGCGGATGTTATAATGCCGTTGTATCGCTCCATGGTGCGACCGCACCTGGAGTATTGTGTTCAGTACTGGTCTCCGTATCTCAAAAAAGATATAGTAGAATTGGAAAAGGTACAGCGAAGGGCGACGAAAATGATAGTGGGGATGGGACGACTTTCCTATGAAGAGAGGCTGAGAAGGCTAGGGCTTTTCAGCTTGGAGAAGAGACGGCTGAGGGGAGATATGATAGAAGTGTATAAAATAATGAGTGGAATGGATCGGGTGGATGTGAAGCGACTGTTCACGCTATCCAAAATACTAGGACTAGAGGGCATGAGTTGAAGCTACAGTGTGGTAAATTTAAAACGAATCGGAGAAAATTTTTCTTCACACAACGTGTAATTAGACTCTGGAATTCGTTGCCGGAGAACGTGGTACGGGCGGTTAGCTTGACGGAGTTTAAAAAGGGGTTAGATAGATTCCTAAAGGACAAGTCCATAGACCGCTATTAAATGGACTTGGAAAAATTCCGCATTTTTAGGTATAACTTGTCTGGAATGTTTTTACGTTTGGGGAGCGTGCCAGGTGCCCTTGACCTGGATTGGCCACTGTCGGTGACAGGATGCTGGGCTAGATGGACCTTTGGTCTTTCCCAGTATGGCACTACTTATGTACTTATGTACTTATGAAGCCATGCCCGAAACCGAAGAATCATTCTACCACCGTGGAGCCCGCCCAAGGGACGGGCCATAAGACCAAACAAGGGATGGCTCCTCCATAGCCACCAGGCCACAAAAGAGAGGACCCTGAACCTGAGAGAATCTCAGCGGCTCCCCAACCAGGAGCTTCCTGAGAACCGCCAACACAGGCGCCGAGGCCAGGCCAAAGACCAGGAACATCCTGCCCTGCAGTCTGCCACTCTCCTGTACACTCATGCTAACAGCGCCCATTGGGGAAGGCCCATGGAAATCCATCACTCAGACAAACGCGCTGCCAGGAGACCAGACCCAGAGAGACCCAGACCCTGCAAAGGTCTAAAAAAAACCAAGGAAGTTCAACAGGACAAGGCCAGACAACCAAGCTCAGCAAGCCTCCCTTGACACACCACAAGCAGAACGACCTGACCAACAGCTACCACTCATTGGCACCAGAGCGTACCAGCTGGAAAAAGGTTGGTCTCCACATGCAGGGACCCCCACAAGAGAGGGCCAGAGGTAAGCCCGAAGTCACTCTGTCCCAGCCCTCAACAAGCTGGACTCCAAGCCAGCAGACTGCAAAGAGAGCCCCCCCCCCCCCCCAAGCAGGAGGGAAAAGGCAAATGCCGCAGCAAGACCGAGAAGGCCCAGAACAAGGCTTGACCAACAGCGGCGCAAAGGCCGCCAGAGCTCTGCGTGCCACTCACAACTCCAAAGGGTCAACAATCAGGGAATCAGCCAGAACACCATGCGCTAACTGACTTCCAGGAACCAAGAAGCCAAACCCTATAGTCCTCAGAAAATGGAGGCCAGTGGCTGAGCGGCCAAGGTACCACTTCCATGGCCGCCACCAAAGAACTGAGGACCTGCAAGGAATCCCAGAACCGAAGCTGGGAATGAAGCGAGAGGAGAAACTGGTGCACTAACTTCCAGCGCAGTCCCCCCCCCCCCCATCAGAAACTCTCAAGCTCACGAGTAAACGAAAAGGACACCAGTACATACCAGATGGAGCGAACCAAACCAGAAAAAGGAATAGGAGGCGACCCTAGGAGAAAAAGCCTCCAGACGAGTCAAGAGACCCGGAACAGCTGGTCGACCAGCAACAGGTGACCCCGAGTCCTCTGCCACCGCAGAAAGACCATTACTATGACCCTGCCTTTGGAAAAGCTCCTGGGGTCCGACAAGACCAGATGGCAGGTCCTGGAACTGGCAAGAACAGCTGAGGCCATCTGCAGAAAGGAAAAGTAGGAGGAACGTTCCCTGAGAACAAGAGCAGAGCAAAAACTTTCCCACCCAGATGCGAACCTGGACCTCAGAGCCCCCATCCGAAAATAGGCCACTCTCACAGACCCCTGGGTCCCCTTAAGAGACGGAATGGGTGCCTTGTTCCCAGCAACCCCAGAGGGAGCACCGACCCAACCGCACTCAGTAGGAAGGATGGGAAACAAAAGAAAAGGAGAGACCCGAAGGGCTCTCAGCAACTCTGCCAAGCTTCTGCTCCAAATCGCCAAGGGCCCCCGACAAGGAAACTGGAGGCAGAGAGGAACTACCAGCAGGAGGGCATTCCAGCCCTAAATCAGCACCCTGAAGATTCAGTGCCCCCTGAGCTGAGAAGAGGGAACTGAACATCCCAAAATGCATGAAGGCGTCCCCGTCAGTCCAGATGGGCCAACCGGCCTGGCAACTGGGGATAGCTGGAAACACATTGAAGACTGGCAACCGAGCAAGGGCAAGGATAACAGAGTTGCCACTGCACACAAAAAGTAACAGGGGAAGCGAACCCACTTTGACAAGGTCAGAAGATGTTGCTGTAGACACTGCGCCAGCCTGCAGTCCCAGACAACAGGCACTTGCCCCAAGCGCCCAGCTGAAACCCCGACCCCCCCCCCCCCCAAAGGAAGACTGTCGGGCCCGAAACCGAGGTCCCTGGCCTAAGGACTGATCAGCAGCCCTACGCAACAGGCTGCCACGAAACTGGACACTGCCGAGCCCGCAGGGAGAGCCAAGCAACGAGGTAACACTTCATGAAGACAACGGAGCCAGGACCCCCCCCCCCCCCCCCGGCCCCTGCAAATTGCTGAGGGCTTCCCAAAAGCAAAGAACCACACAAGGGAAACCCGATCACGCAGGCCTAGGAGGTGGTAGCCTGCTTGATCGGGTCACCCACAACAGTCCCCAGACAGGCCACGCCCACCTCACTCCAGGCAGGCTGTAAAAATACCACCTTGGGAGCCCATACAAAGCACCCAACAGGTACACAACCTGCCCTAAGCGGGCTCCCAAGGAAAAGACCTGGGGAAAAGGCAGAGTAGGTGACTTGCCCAGTGTCACTAGAGCAGCAGAGGGAAAGAAACCCAGAGCTCCCGGGTATTGGCCCACAGCACGAACCATAAGGCTACTCAAAGCAGTGTCAGACTGTCTCCATGAACCAGACAAGAGCCCAACTCAGGGAAGGAAACTTCTCCTGAACCTTGACACAAGAGAATAAGGAAGAACCAGGGTCCTCCCTACCTGTAGGAGCACGTCAGGCGCACACCCCACTGCGGGAAACAAGACCCGAACATCCAGGAGCAAGAAGGCCCATACACACCCCAAGGGCCCCTCAGAAGGCGTCAGCTGGCCACCCGCTGGAAACCCCAAAGGGTACCCCCTAATGAGAGCACTGGAAGGCCACAGAAAACACGGAACCTATACACCCAACACAGATCTAGCACCTAAGGGGAATCTCCCTTCTCCCAGAGGGAGCCCACTTGCACAAAGAGCACTGACAGAGAGAGCCCCTCTGCAGTAAAACCAAAGGTCTGCCGCGAGCTACTTAACGCTGGCAGGAAGGCCCCATCTCCTCTCACACCGGAGCTGCCGGGCACGCAAGAGGAGAGACTCCTAGCCTACTCACTAAGGCCTGAAGGAGTAGGAGCAGGAATCCCGAAAGCAGACCCTGCCTCTCTCACCGGAACCCAGAGCCCCCCCCCCCCCCAAAGGACCCCCCAGCTCCACAACTGCAGGCGCGGCTCACCCGCACCTGCCAGAAACAAAATGGCCGCCATTCCCACTTCTCTCCGGAGCGAAGTGCCAAAATGCTGTAGAGGAGGCCAGAGCTGAGAGAAACTAGGTGCTGAGAGGAGCGCTTCCCTATGGGAGAAAGCGCGCCCCGAGACAGTCCCTCCACCTGGGAAACCGGACTGCATTCCTTGAAATGGCCCAAAGAGAAACCAAGTCCTGCAAAAATGGGCAGCAAACACACTCTCGGAGGGACTGCCGAGACCACAGCCCGCTGCTGCGCAGGGAAAAACGAGGCGCACCGTGCTACACACTCACCTTCCAATTTCCTGGGAATTTTTTTTTGAAGCGCAGAACCACCAAGGGAAGATTTTTGCTGCAGCAGCAGAGCTCCCAAGAACACCTCGAGGCCCAAACACAGCGGGAAGGACTCACCACACTGGGTTCAACACACAAGCCCCCCCCCCCCCCCCGACACGATCAGGCGTAGCAGCACCAGCCTGCAAAACTCACTGCACTGCCTGCAACTTCTTATCCTGTGAAACAGACCGTGTGCTGAGCAGACTCCCACACAGGACAGGAAAAAAGAGGGGCAGAAGCCTCAGGGGGAAGGCACAACACGGACCCAGAACCACCAGGTATGTCTGTTCAATTGCCTACAATGCTCAAACGAGAAACAGTTGACCAACTGGACCAGGAGCAAGGCCTCAGAACCAGAGACAGAAGAAGTCTGTCCATCCACCTGTTGGAGATAGCTCCTGCTAGCAGCCCAGTTCCTCAGTATCTTCTATGTAGTGGTGCTCAGTTCTGTATTCTCTATCTCCACCTGCTAGTCGATGGACATGACTACCCACTCATCCTGGAATAGTGGGAATGAACGTAATGGAAGGGTCCCTTAATAAATACACTACTCCATTTCAGTAGTAGCTTAAAGCAAGGTACATATTAGATACAGTAGGCATTTCCCTTCCCCAAAGAGCTTAAAATCCAAGTAATGTACGTGAGGCAATAGAGAGCTAAGTAACTTGCCCAAGATCTCAAGGAACATCAGTGGGACTTGAACCCTGGCTTTCCCAATTCCCAGCCCACTGTTCTAACCATCCAGCTACTATTCCATTCAAAAGGTGCATTGAGGAAGAAATCATTAGCCAAGAAAGGTGGCTATTCATGAACTGTACCAGGGCTATATTTAGATCCTATGGTAACATTTCAAATAGGCACTTCTGCATGAAGATCATCCTTCATGAGTACTAGAGGGTATAAAGAAACAAGACAATTATTGATCTCATCACAGTACGATGACATGACATAGAGATGTTCTCTAACTGAAGATGTTGTAAGCTCATCTTGAGAAGGCTCTATTATACTTCAGGAGAGTAGAAGGTGACATCTGAGTGGGGTCTATCTATTCTCACACCACAAGGAAAGTTTTTTCAATTTAAAGGCAGAGAATTTCCTTGTCAAGGGCTTTCTAGCTGAGATTAGTAAATGTATTATTCAAACAAGAAGTTGAAGAGAAAAGACACTAAATCAGTGTTCAATATCCAAGCTTTAAACTAAGTCTTCACTCCTTAGGAAAATGTGGAAAAATGTGCAATCTAAAAAATACAGTTCAAAATGTATTAAAAGCAGAGGTCCCAAATTACAGATTATAGGCATGCTTTCCCCATCCCACTTTCTCCTCCTAATACTACATGGGTCTTGATCCATTCCAATTTTAACCTTCCTGCTATAGCTGCTGCATCCTGTAGGGCCCACAGTAGTGGTGACAATTAAAGAAAACAACCATGAACTCCAAAGCCTTCCCTATATTCTGTCATATCCCACTAGAAACAGGAAGTTGAGTCAGAGAGATGGGATACAAAAGCAAAGACCAGAGAAAGCTCTAGGGTACGCACACAGAGATGTTTAGTTGTTGCTAGGATGAGGCACCAGTGGCAAGAGGGATATGGAAGGAACAGAAGAACAGATGCTGGTCTACATATGACTGAGGATCATGGGAAGCAAAGAAAGGAGATATGCTAGATGCTGGACTGTTACCATTTATGCCACGGATCCCCAACCTATGGCCCAGGAACTTCAAACATACCTGCCTCATCAGACTACAGGACCAGAAGGGGGGGAATTTTGGGGGTTTAGGGGATCCCCTGTATTCAGAACATTCTCTCTCCTTTCTCTAATCTTAAAGTTCTAATGTGACCCTTTGTCGAAAAGGTTTGGAGACCCCTACATTGACATGTTGAACATGAAAGAACAATCATAAAATATTTCAAATAGTAATTAAGCATTCGAAAACAGAAAAGGTTTTGATTGAATAAGATAGCTCTTGACCACGTAGTCAGTGAGAGCCTCTTTTGCATCAACAGCAGCCATAAGTCATGTAAAGTGCTTCCCAACTTTGCATAGCAGACTTTTTTTTTTGCCCATTCTTCTTGACATAACAATTTAAGCTCTTTCCAATTTGCTATGGCTTATCTGTGAATTGCTGTTTCCAAGTCTTGCCACAGGTATTCTATGGTACTTGGGTCAGCGCTTTGACACACAGCCACTTGGGAATACTCATTTCTTATGATGAAAAAAACAGTATGGGCTGCTAATCCTAAACAGGTAATCTAATACTCCAGAGAACTGAAAAACAGCCAAACACAATCCAAAGGGTTGTGTGGAATGAATGTAAAGAAATGAGGAAAGTGGGAAATACCCTCAGAAACCAAGGCTTCTGCCAAGGTCTAATCAACAAGACACTATTATCTATAAAAGACTTTGTGCCCGTGATCAAGTTTCTTTCATGGGGTAAATATGCCCTACTCCATTCATTCAATGCCCTTGTTGGGGCAATCTTTAGAGTCAGAGCTAATTTGAGTTTGCTGTGGCAAAGGGGCTCATTTTCGAAAGAGAAAAACATTTAACAAGTGGCATAAAGCAGCATTTGGATGTTTTTCTTCCAAAAACTTCCAAATCAATATTTTCAAAACCCGTTTTCCAGACATTTTTCTATGCATCTGTAGTGTGTCCAAATCTTAAGGGAGTATGTCAGGGAGCATGTTAAGGGAAGATCTGGGCGTTCCTAAAACTTGGATATTTCTCAGCCATAATGGAACAAAACAAAAACAAATGTTTTGGACTACACCTGCCTTATTAACAACTAAGGCACAAAAAAGTGCCCTAAAAGACCAGATGACCACTGGAGGAATAAAGGAATGACTCCACCCCTTACAACCCCAGCGGTCTCTAGAACCTCTCCAACCTCCTAAGGATGTGAAAGAAACAGTACATACCAGACTCTATGACAGCCTCAGATGTTATAGCCAGTTCTATCAGAACAGCAAGCAGATCCCTGGAGTAGCCTAGTGGTCAGTGCAGTGCAATATCCAGACCAATAATCCACTCTGTTACACTTGAGGTTGAAAGTGTGAACCCTCCAAAACCCTACTGTATCCACATATAAGGGGAATGGGACTTGATACACTGGTCTTTCTGTGTTTACAATCAAAGCGGTTTACATATTATATTCAGGTACTTATTTTGTACCTGGGACAATGGAGGGTTAAGTGACTTTCCCCGAGTCACAAGGAGCTACAGTGGAAATCAAACCCAGTTCACCAGTATCAAAGCCCACAGCACTAACCACTAGGGAATCCCCTCCATGATAAGCAGCAGCTCCTTTACAAACTCATTTACTAAGGGTCTTTCCCATTCTGTGTCTGAAAGTTTACTAAATCGGTCCCTTAAGGTACCACTGCCAGAAACTAGTAATCTCCCTTCTGGAAACATGGTGTCAGCTGTGTGACATCACCTACCTGATAACTGGCACGTGGCACATAATCATCTTGACTTGCGCAGACCCCTATCCCCTTGGCACACAATTAGCTTGCTCAGCCCCCCCCCCCCCCCCAAACTCGATCCCTACCCCCACCCCATGGCGCACAATTCGCTTGCTCAGCTCCTCCAACCCCATGGCACACAATCGTTTTGCACAGATCCCCCCCCCCCCCCATCCCCATGGCATATAATCATTTTGCACGGCCCCCCATCCCCATGGCAGCCATAAGGGCTACTGTAGTGGCATACAGTTGGGTACAGTAGGAGGGTTTTGGAGGACTCACTATACAATGTAAGGAAGCAACAGTGAGTTGTGTACCTGGGAGCTTTTATGTGACATCCACTGTAGTGCCTACTAGGGTGCCCCAATACTCTGCCAGGATGTCTGTGTGGCCAGTGTACTAAGAATGCTGGCTTTTCCTACATCCCAATGGCTTGATTTTGTGTGTTTTTCACTTGGACACTTTTTTTTTTTTTTTTTTAACTGGACTAAAAAGATAAATGCACAGAGCACAAACATAGCTAGCAAGTGGTCATAAAAAAAAAGTTGTTTTGCTATATCGAAAATCGCTATATTTACTATTTAGATTTTGGATGTTAAGCTCTGGAACTCGTGGTAACAACAGTTAGCGTATCTGGGTTTCAAAAAGGTTTGGACAAGTTCCTAGAGGAAAAGTCCATAGTTTGCTATTGAGACAGACATGAGGAAGCAACTGCTTGCCCCAGGATTGATAGCATGGAATGTTGCTAATAATTGGGTTTCTGCCAGGTACTTGTAACCTGGCTTGGCCACAGTTTGGAAACACAATACTGGGCTAGATGGACCATTGGTCTGACCCAATATGACTACTCTTATGTTCCAGCATCTGCGATGGAGTTAGCCTGTTCTTCTCGAAATTGATCATCCAACCCAATGACTGCAGAATATGGATAACTCTCCATTGTCACCACACTGTCAAAATAAGATGATGCACGAATGAGCCAGTCGTCGAGATATGGGTAAACTCTGATTCCCTGGCACCAAAGGAAGGCTGCCACCACCACCACCACCACCACCATAACCTTGGTAAACGTTCTTGGTGCAATGGCAAAACCAAAGAGCAAAGCCTTCAACTGGACATTATGGCCCAGAATCACAAAATGTAGAAACCTCTGATGCAGTAGCTCTATGGGTATATGCAAGTATGCCTCCTTGAGATTGAGGTCGGTGAGAAATTCTCCTGCTTGAACCGAGGCTATGACTGTTCTTAGCATTTCCATGTGAAAGCAGGATGCTCAGAAGCAGAGGTTTAAACATTTGAGATCTAAGACTGGACGAATGTTGCCTTCTTTCCATAGGACAATCTGCTTTTTCCCCATTTCTGCCTAATGAATTGGAACAATGGCCTGAGTGCCAGCAATGAATCTATGGTGGCCTGAACCTTGATTGACTTGGTTCCCTTTCAACAAGGAGACCACAAGAACCTTGCAGGTGAACTCCAACGTAACCTTCTGTAAGAATATCCAGAACCCCCTGGTCTGATGTGATTTTAGCCCAGTCCTCCCCAAACTCCTGAAGATGTCCTCTCAGCAGAGGAAGAGAAGAGTAGACCAGCCTTGCATCACCACAGATGACAGAGGAGGACTTCCTGTGTGCACAAAAGGAAGACTGGAGTGGCTGAAAGCGGGACTTTTGGCCATGTTGGTGACTACCAGGCCGGTACTGTCTGCTGTCTCGAAACAGAGATATTGACCCCTTTGATGACAGACAACTTCTGTGGCTTAAGTCTCCCCCAGTTTTTTCACCAAGTTATTAAGATCTTCTCCAAATAGTCACTTGCCACAAAAGGGCTGTTTAACCAGATGCAACTTTGACACTACATCCACTGCCTATGCCGCAACCAGAGCTGCTGACGTGCCGTGACAGTAAAAGACATACTGTGGGCTGTAACCCGCAACATGTCATAAATAGCATTCACCAAGTTGACCAACCCTGCTTCCAGCTGGGCATTATGGTGCCCATCTTGTGTTGCCAACTGATGATGCCACTTCAGGCATGCTCTAGCCACAAATGAGCTGCACACTGTCACTTGAAGGCCCAAAGAGGACACTTCAAAGACTTGTTTTCAGTGAGCCTTCTAGCTTCTTATCCTGTAGGTCTTTTAGGGCAATACCCCCTTCTACCAGCAAGGTGGTCTTCTTAGTCACCGCTGTAACAAGGGAGTCCACCCTGGGAAGCTGCAATTTCTTTTCTTCTCTGGAAACAACAGGTAGAGGCGAGCCATGGTTCTTCCCACTCTCAGTCCTGCATCTGGTGAGACTCATTCTGCTGTAATCAGGTCCTGAATGTCAGGATGCATCAGGAAGACATAAGAAGGACCTCTAAGCCCCTGCATGATCAATGAAGATGGAACTCCTGAAACCAAAGCAAAAAGGCCCCTCAATGCAAAGCAACATCAGTGCCTCAGAAATAAAAGTACTGAGCTCCTCTTTATGAAACACCTCAATACTTTTAGGTCATTTCCATTCTCTAACAGCTCCTTCAATGATGGCTCCTCTGACTAGACCGAGGCCACATCAGATAAAGAGGGAGGAGCAGAGCCTCATCTGCCCACTCCTAGAGGTGTACAGGAGATCTCTCAGCATCTGGAGGGGCAGTGGGGTGAGAAACTGAAGCACTGAACAGCAACTTCAACTGTCCTAAGAGCAATATAAACTCTGGAGAAAACAAAGATCCCAATGCAGCTGAATATTCTGTCAGGCCCCGAGGCTGTAAAATGGTGGCTGTGCTCCACACGTGATCAGACAGATGCTATTCCTCAATGTCACTTAACTCCAACAAAGTAGTATCTTCTCCCTCGCTCTCCTGAACCAAACTACACACCGGCCCTGTTGGAGAGCACAAAGTCCCAGGCATATTCGGATATTGCACCAAATCCGAAGAAGTGCTGCTGCTGACCGTTTCCTCTGTATCACGTGAGATTCACAGCTTACAAGCACTGCAATGCCCAGATGCTCACAGGTCCCACTGAACACCACTTAACTACCTCTGCAGGAGTCACCATTCATCAAATGTGCTGCAAATGGTGAGTCAGGGTCCCTTCCTTTGCACCAAGTTGATTGTGAACTACTTAGAGGACTGCAAGTTCTAACTTTAGTCGGATGCTTCCCCCAAGCTCACAGTCTTCACAAGTCCTACCACAGATGAGAAAGAATCAGGACTGATATGCTCTCCAGTAAAACTTTTTTTTTTAAGGTTGTTGTGCTGGAAAAGAGAGCTCCACAGCAACAGGTGAAGGAACTGAATTAGTAAATTCACAGGACACCAGAGACAGGGGAGTGGCCTCGTAGTGGAGATGAAGGCTGAACTGGAATTCAAGAAAAAACTTGGGAAAAGTACATAAGATTTCACAGGGAGGGGAAGGTATAATGGAAGCTACAGTGGTGGAAATAAGTATTTGATCCCTTGCTGATTTTGTAAGTTTGCCCACTGACAAAGACATGAGCAGCCCATAATTGAAGGGTAGGTTATTGGTAACAGTGAGAGATAGCACATCACAAATTAAATCCGGAAAATCACATTGTGGAAAGTATATGAATTTATTTGCATTCTGCAGAGGGAAATAAGTATTTAATCCCTCTGGCAAACAAGACCTAATACTTGGTGGCAAAACCCTTGTTGGCAAGCACAGCGGTCAGACGTCTTCTGTAGTTGATGATGAGGTTTGCACACATGTCAGGAGGAATTTTGGTCCACTCCTCTTTGCAGATCATCTCTAAATCATTAAGAGTTCTGGGCTGTCGCTTGGCAACTCGCAGCTTCAGCTCCCTCCATAAGTTTTCAATGGGATTAAGGTCTGGTGACTGGCTAGGCCACTCCATGACCCTAATGTGCTTCTTCCTGAGCCACTCCTTTGTTGCCTTGGCTGTATGTTTTGGGTCATTGTCGTGCTGGAAGACCCAGCCACGACCCATTTTTAAGGCCCTGGCGGAGGGAAGGAGGTTGTCACTCAGAATTGTACGGTACATGGCCCCATCCATTCTCCCACTGATGCGGTGAAGTAGTCCTGTGCCCTTAGCAGAGAAACACCCCCAAAACATAACATTTCCACCTCCATGCTTGACAGTGGGGACGGTGTTCTTTGGGTCATAGGCAGCATTTCTCTTCCTCCAAACACGGCGAGTTGAGTTCATGCCAAAGAGCTCAATTTTTGTCTCATCTGACCACAGCACCTTCTCCCAATCACTCTCGGCATCATCCAGGTGTTCACTGGCAAACTTCAGACGGGCCGTCACATGTGCCTTCCGGAGCAGGGGGACCTTGCGGGCACTGCAGGATTGCAATCCGTTATGTCGTAATGTGTTACCAATGGTTTTCGTGGTGACAGTGGTCCCAGCTGCCTTGAGATCATTGACAAGTTCCCCCCTTGTAGTTGTAGGCTGATTTCTAACCTTCCTCATGATCAAGGATACCCCACGAGGTGAGATTTTGCGTGGAGCCCCAGATCTTTGTCGATTGACAGTCATTTTGTACTTCTTCCATTTTCTTACTATGGCACCAACAGTTGTCTCCTTCTCGCCCAGCGTCTTACTGATGGTTTTGTAGCCCATTCCAGCCTTGTGCAGGTGTATGATCTTGTCCCTGACATCCTTAGACAGCTCCTTGCTCTTGGCCATTTTGTAGAGGTTAGAGTCTGACTGATTCACTGAGTCTGTGGACAGGTGGCTTTCATACAGGTGACCATTGCCGACAGCTGTCTGTCATGCAGGTAACGAGTTGATTTGGAGCATCTACCTGGTCTGTAGGGGCCAGATCTCTTACTGGTTGGTGGGGGATCAAATACTTATTTCCCTCTGCAGAATGCAAATAAATTCATATACTTTCCACAATGTGATTTTCCGGATTTAATTTGTGATGTGCTATCTCTCACTGTTACCAATAACCTACCCTTCAATT
Source organism: Microcaecilia unicolor (assembly GCF_901765095.1). Classification (NCBI taxonomy): domain Eukaryota; kingdom Metazoa; phylum Chordata; class Amphibia; order Gymnophiona; family Siphonopidae; genus Microcaecilia; species Microcaecilia unicolor. The sequence continues at coordinate 472,278,675 of NC_044031.1, forward strand.
ATGGGCTGCTCATGTCTTTGTCAGTGGGCAAACTTACAAAATCAGCAAGGGATCAAATACTTATTTCCACCACTGTATGAATGAACCAACTGAATGGGCCATGTGGTCTTTATCTGCCTTCATTTTCTATGTTTCAATGTGCAGAGAAATCGTGCAAAAAGTCAAGGTCTTGTAAGCTGCTCCTCTCATGGTAAGCTGCTCCATCCAACTTTAATCTGCTTCCCGCAGTAGCTAGGGGGCCAGGAACAAAAGTCACATACACCAGCAGCTCTCTCTCTACATCCATCAGGGAGCTGGAACAGATTAACCCTACTAGCTCTGCTCCACTTCCTTGAAGCCTGGCATAAAGGAGGTGAAATTAAGACTGGTTAACAAACACAAAAGAGTTTGCCCTAGAATGAGTTTGAAGCTCGTAAGCAGGCATGCCAATCCTCAGTACCAGGTTTGTAGCCCTCAAGGTTCAAACTTGTGCTGCAATTCCAAACGTGCACTAATTTTTTCCCTTTAGATGTCTGTCCTTTGCTGTGCAGTGGGTGCTTCAGGATCACCCCTAACATGTCTGAAGAGCAGGGGGAGGTGACAACAAGAGAAAAGGAACTAGATCAAAGAGTAGAATGACTTCTCTGCTCTATTTGCTATACTCTCATCCATTTTTTTCCTGCAGACTGCCTGGAAGGCAGTGGCTTGAACGTAACACTCCTACTACTCTGGAGTCTGAAAATTAGTTGTTCCCCCAAAATTTAGGCCAACAGCAGGGCTATACATAGATTAAAAGGTTTAACTGCAAGATTAATCACAATCAAAATGTTTAATCGTGTGATTGATCGCATGATACAAATGTAAGAGAGTTGAAATAAGTTTAGCATGTACACATAGTTAACTTTTTTTTTTAATTGTTCCTAAACATTCAACAAATAACAGATTCCAAGTTTGTTAAAAAAACACAATTCCTTCAGGCATGTAAAAGACAATTCTATAAGCTTGCACATAGAAATGTGTGCCAATTAAGTGCCAAAAAGTGGCTTTTATGAATGTATTTTTTGGATTCAGCTGGCATCTTTCTCAGTAGTAGCTGTAGGTGAGCTACATTCAGGTTCACTAGGTACTTCCCTGTTCCCATGTGAATTAGAATCTAATTTTGTACTTGAGGCAATAGGTTAAGTAACTTGCCCAATCTGCAGTCCCCCCACCCACATGGCATGAAATCATTTTGCACGCCCCCCCCCCCCCCAACTCCACGGCACAATCATTTTGCACGGCGCCCCATCCCCATGGTACACAATCATTTTGCACAACCCCCCATCCCAATGGCACATATCCTTGCCTTGTGCAGCTTCCACCCCCTCTTGTGCAGCTCCCTATTATCCACAGCCACAGACAGCAACTGTGCTGTTCGTTCTCTCTCGCTCCCCAGCTGAAATCATACAAGAAGAGGAGAGAGTAAAGAGCCCCCCAGGTTCATATGAGCAGTCAGTTACAGCCCAATATGCAGCCATTAACTCTCTCCTCCTCTCGCAGTATGATTTCAGTGAAGGAGAGAGTGTGAACAGAACAGCTGCTTGTGACTGATAATTGTCTAACTCTCACCAGAGGCTCTGAGGGGGTCCCTGTGGTGATACCTGCTTTGAAGGGGATCCCAGCAACTCCAGTCAGGGCCAGATGCACTAATCTTAACGAGCAAGTAGTAAACCATGGCATGCACTAAAGGCTTCTGAGCCATTTTCCGATCACGGTAGCAGCTAATGAAAACGGAATGCATTTGATCCAAAGGCTATTATAATGAGCTGCACTACCATTGCAAGGCTATTATAATGAGATGCACTACGGTTTTCCGATCCCCTTACCGTGAAAAACCTAACGGGAGGTCTACATCTCTCATTGGGGCAAATCGAAACAAAAAAAAATGTCAGGGCCGACCTTTTTGGACATCCTTCACCTGAAAAAAAAGCCCCACTCCAAAGACATTCTTTTTGGACATCCTTCACTTAATAAAAACCTGTGCTGCCCGAAGGAAGACGCTGTGCCGCTCACCCACTCCACGGCCTGCTGCAGGAAGGATCCGATGTGGCTCGATCCTAGCAGGAGAGTGCAGTTGAGGACGTCCATCTAAAAAGACGTCCTTTTTGGAAGTCCCCCCCCCCCCCCGACAATAATAAAAATGGCCTTTTTGGATGTCCTTCACTCAGCTGAGAGTCCTGGAAGTCTATGAGCCAATCACAGCTAAACGCGTTGTGATTGGCTCAGAGACCTCCAGGTCGAAGGACGACGCGACGTGTTGTGTCCCAAATTCCGGTGCTGAAGACTAACGCTGGCCCACGGGATAAAGAGCTGTGGGTGCAACGGCTGAAGGAGGAGTACCAAGCGCTCATCAAGGTCAGGGAAAACCAGTCCCTTCTTACTGTTTTCGGCTTAAGCACTTTGCACACAGGTGTCACGCTGAACTATGTACGTGGGGAACCCGTTTCCGGCGTGTATTTACGAGTGTCACTGTCGACTCAGCTCTCTCTGGAGTGTGGTGTTTCTATTTGATTATAGGGGATGGTGGCACTTTGTGAAAGGAAGTATAGTTTAGGGGATGTCCAAAAAGGCCGTTTTTTATTATTGCGATGGATGGACATCCTCAACTGCACTCTCCTGCTAGGATTGAGCCGCATCGGAGCCTTCCTGCAGCAGGCCATGGAGGGGGTGAGCGGCGCGGTGTCTTCCTTTCCCGGGTGGCACAAGGAGGCGCAGGGACGGCCACAGGCATAGCGAAGGTGCCATAACTTTTTTAAAATAATTTTTTTAAAGTCCCTCACGGGGACTTGGGACAAGCAGCTTGTTTTTTTTACATGGGTGTTAGGCGCTTTTTGGACGTATTTGGCATGTGCAGAGCAGCCAGCATAACGCTTGGCCGCTCTATGCATGCTCCACCGGCAGACTGGCCGACTGGTTACCGATGGAATAGAGAATGCAAGTGAGCTACAACGAGCAGCTCATTTGCATTCATTTTCCTTGATGCACGCCCATTCCTTACCGATTCGCTAAGGAAATCAGTAAGGGAAGGGCTTTAACAATTTTTTAGTGCATCTTCCCCTCAGTTCTTTGAGGGGAGAAGGTGTTGGTAACACTAGCAGCTCTCGGGCGGGGGAGGGGTCAATAACCCCAGCAGCTCTGGGGAGGAGGTGAGAAGCACCAACAGCTATGAGGTGTGAGGGAAGGTCAGTGGCCCCAGCAGCAGCTCTGAAGGGGGGTGTCAGAGGCAGCACCAGCGGCTCTGAAAGGAGCCAGCAGCATGTGTGACTCAGGGAAGACTGTTAGCTCTACCAGAGTCCATAGCAGGAGATGCTCCTTCCAACTTCATCAATAAGCCAGAGTAAGGCTTGGAGCACCAGAATGAGGCTTGAAGTTACTACAACATCATCATTTCTATAGTACTACTAGACATATACAGAACTGTTCACATGATATGCAGGTACCTTCTCTGTCCCTAGTGGGCTCACAATCTAAGTTTTTGTTTTTTTTGTACCTGAGGCAATGGAGAGTTGCCCAAGGTCACAAGGAGCTGCAGTGGGAAACAAATCCAGGATCAAAGCCTGCAGCACTAACAATTAAGGTTATTCCTCCACCTCTGAGAGAGCTATTGGACCACCAGAATGAAGTCTGATGTTCCCCGAGAGGGCTACTGGAGCACCAGCAGGAAGCTTGAAGCTCCTTGAGAGAGAGACTACAGGAGCACCAGAATGAGGCATGGAATTCATAAAGAGGAGGTCAATGGAAGGAGTTAAGGCGAGCTTTGGTGTTAATCACGTTAATTGTTTAATTAGCATTTAAAAAATTAACACGTTAAACTCTATTAACGCTTTAATTGTGTAGCCCTAACTTATAGTGAAAAAGATATTCATGTTCTTACTAGCCAGATAGCCCGCTTTCCCCCTTCTCCTCAGCATGTAATTTCTTCTGTACCTGTCTAAAGCTGACAAGGCATGAGGAACGAGACGGAGATGGGACTTTAACTTAAGTTATGCAACAAATACATGTGATTGTAATGGTCATGTGAGACGTATTATGATCTTCAGAAGAGTAAATACAATATTAAGGTAAAATAGAAATTAGTTGGGGTTTTTTTTTTGCTACATTACCACGTCAAATAAGATGAGGTTTATAAATGCAGAATAAGAAATTTATATCCTCACTGTAAAAATAAAATCTCCTAGTGAAACTCATGTTATACACCCCAAACTATAGTTGGAAACTTGAGTGAAGAGAAGAACAAGCAATTTGTTTTCGAATGTGAACACCAGGTCCTGATTTTATGCCATTTCTCCACACAATGACAATTCAAGAATGCTCAGTGTTTTTTCCATCTGTAGATCATTTATAAACTAGTAACAAAGGCCCGTTTCAGAGAAAAATGAAACGGGCGCTAGCAAGGTTTTCCTGGGTGTGTGCGCCGTCCACCCCCCCCCCCCCCCCGAGGTCACAGCAGCCAGTGATGCACCGTGGCCCCCCGCCCCCCACCCCCCAAGGTGGCAGCAGCCAGTGCACCACCGTCCACCCTCCCCCAAACAGGTCGCCGGCGCTTTCACCCCCCCCCATGTCCTACATCAGCTGAGCGCCGCTTCCCCCCCCCCCCCCCCCCCCCGTCAAATAGAGAAACACAATTTAAAAAGTTAACCTGCGAAAATGGTTTAAGGAAGGAATCGGAGCCCCGCATCCAGCCATGGGTTGAGCTCTGCATCTGCTCCTCCTCTCAGCGTTGACGTCAGCGCCCATGGACTGGTGGAGGTGTACCCCCGTAGCGACGTGAGAGGAGGACGGGGTACACCTCCACCAGTCCAGGGGCACTGACGTCAACACTGAGAGGAGGAGCAGATGCAGAGCTCAACCCATGGCTGGCTGCGGGGCTCCGATTCCTTCCTTAAACCATTTTCGCAGGTTAACTTTTTAAATTTGGTTTTTCTATCTGATGGAGAGGGGGGGGGGGGGGAAGCGGCGCTCAGCTGATGTAGGATAGAGGGTGGGGGTGCGTGCGCGGCGGCGGCGACCTGTTTTGGGGGGGGAGGGTGGAGCAGTGGGTGTTGCGACGTTGGGGGGGTGGAGGTGTTGAGCGGTGGCAACAGTGGCTGGCTGATTCCTTCGTTCCGTCCCTCCCTCCCTCGGACGTTGTGGCTGGCTGCCTGCTTGCTTGCCTACCTGTTTGGTCGAGTGTATGTGCTCCGCCCTCGACGTCACCACGTTTGACGCGAGGGCGGGGCACAGACATGGTGAGTTGGATGGCTTCACCACCATGAACTTACAAACCGGTGTGTGATTGCCTGCAGTGACGTCAGTGTCCTCAGAACGTTGAGGGAGCGTTTTATTATAGTAGATATGGTAAAAAGCAGCGGTCCTAGCACAAACCCCTGGGGAACCCCGCTATCTACCTACTACTACTACTACTATTTAGCATTTCTATAGCGCTACAAGGCATACGCAGCGCTGCACAAACATAGAAGAAAGACAGTCCCTGCTCAAAGAGCTTACAATCTAATCTACCCTTCTCCATTAAGAATACTGACCATTTAACCCTACTCTCTGTTTTGTATTTTTGTTTTGTTTTTTTTAAATAATCTTTTAACCAGTTTTTAATCGATAATAGGACATTACCTCCTATCCCATGACTTTCTAATTTCCTCAGGAGCCTTTCATGAGATACGTTGTCAAATGCTGTTTGATAATCCAGATACACAATATCAACTGGCTCACCTTTATCCACATGTTTATTCGCCCCTTCAATGAAACGTAGTAGATTGGTGAGGCAAGATTTCCCATGACTAAATCCACATTATTTAACTTAAGAATGTAAGCATAGTCATAGTGGGTCAGACCAATGGTCCATCTAGCCCAGTCCCTGACAGAATCCCAAACAGTAGCAAGAATCATGCTACCAATCCCAGGGACAAGCACTAGCTTTCCCCATGTCTATCTCAATAGCAGACTACTACTACTACTACTACTACTATTTAGCATTTCTATAGCGCTACAAGGCATACGCAGCGCTGCACAAACATAGAAGAAAGACAGTCCCTGCTCAAAGAGCTTACAATCTAATAGACAAAATCTTGTCCAAATCTTTTTTTTTAACCCAGATACACTAACTGCTGATAACACATCCTCTGGAAATGAGTTCCAGAGCTCAACTATTCACCGAGTGAAAAAATATTTCCTCCCGTTCATTTTAAAAGTAGAACCATGTAACTTCCTCGAGTGTCCCCTAGTCTTTGTACTTTTTAAAATAGTGAAAAAAAAATCGATTTATGTTTACCCATTCTACACCACTCAACATTTTGTAGACCTCTATCATATCCCCCCTCAGCCATCTCTTTTACAAGCTGAAGAGTTAAGCCTTTCCTCGTATGAGAAGAGTTCCATCCCCTTTACCATTTTTGTCGCTCTTCTTTGAACCTTTGGAATTCTGCTATAGCTTTTTTAAAATACAGCAACCAGAATTGCGCACAATACTCAAGGTACGGTTGCACCATGGAGTGATACAATGGCATAATAATATTCTGTCTTATTTTCTTTCCCAGTATCCTGTTCGCTTTTTTGGCTGCTGTCACACACTAGGCAGATTTTAGTGTATTGTCTACAATGACACCTACATCTTTTTCTTAGATAATGATTCCTAAGGTGGATCTTAGCCTCAAGTAACTATGATTTGGATTATCCTTTCCAATGTGCATCACTTTGCATTTGTCCACATTAAATTTCATCTGACATCTGGATGCCCAGTCTTCCAACTTCCTAAGGTCTTCCTGCAATTTTTCACAATCCGCATGCGTTCTAACACCTCTGAATAGCTTTGTGTCACTCGTTGTTCCCATCTCCAGATCATTAATAAATGTTAAATAGTACCGGTCCAAGTACAGATCCTTGTGGCACTCCAATATTCACCTACCTCCAGTGACAGAATTAGCCATTTAACCATACCCTCTGTTTTCTATCCATTAATTAATTCCTAATCCTCAACAGAACATTGCCTCCTATCCCATGACTCTCTGGCTTTGTTTCCATTCTTATACTCTGTAATTTTGTTCTTTATAACAGTCGCTACCATTTTGCCTGGCACCAACGTCAGGCTCAATGGTCTAAAATTTCCTGGATCACCTCAGAAGCCCTTTTAAAAAATTAGCTTTACAATGGCCACCCTCCAATCTTCCAGTACCATGCTTGATTTTAAAGATAAATTTCAGTACTCTGGGATGTATGCCATCCAGTCCAGGTGATTTGCTACTCTTCAATTTGTCAAATTGCTCCATTACATCTTCAAGGCAGTTAGCTTGGTAGAGTTTAAAAAGGGGCTAGACGGTTTCCTAAAGGACAAGTCCATAAACCACTACTAAATGGACTTGGGAAAAATCCACAATTCCAGGAATAACATGTATAGAATGTTTGTACGTTTGGGAAGCTTGCCAGGTGCCCTTGGCCTGGATTGGCCGCTGTCATGGGCAGGATGCTGGGCTCGATGGACCCTTGGTCTTTTCCCAGTGTGGCATTACTTATGTACAGAGATTCATTTCAGTTTCTCTGACTCATCATTTCTAGCACTGGTATGTTCCCCACATCTTCCTCGGTGAAAACTGAAGAATTCATTTGATATCTCCCCTATAGTTTTGTCTTCCCTGATGTTACATTTACCTAGTCAAAATCGGGGTATTTGAAATCACCCATTATTAATGTGTTCCCCAGTTTGCTAGCCTCCCTCATTTCTGATAACATTTCTGCATCTGTCTGTTCATCCTGGCCAAGTGGACTGTAGTACACTCCTATCGCAATCCTTTTCCCCTTTACATGTGGAATTTCTATCCATTGGGATTCCAAGACATGTTTTGTGTCCTGCAGAATTTTTAGTCTATTTGATTCAAGGCCCTCTTTAACTTACAGTGGTACCTCTCCACAAATTCTATCCATCCCTATCACTGCAATATAATTTATTTCCTGGTATGACAGTGTTTCTTCCACCAGGTCTCAGAAATGCCTATTATATTTACCTTTTCATTAAGCGCAACATATTCTAACTCTCATCTTATTTCTATGGCTTCTGGCATTTGCATACAGACATTTCAAACAGAGTTAGAATATCACTGCTGAGCCAAGTTGTAAACAGGAACAACAATGTCTGTTGTTCCTATTTACAACTTGGCTCAGCAGTTCACAAGTGATAATTTGCAATTGTTAAAATTTGCCTGCTCTTTTCTTAAAGACACCTGGGGGCTCATTTCCAAAGCACTTAAAAAGTTTTATAGTAACCTATGGAACTTTGTAATTCTAAGTCTAAATGCTTTGAAAATACGCCTTCAGGTCTAATATGGTCTCTACTGCAACCTTACTATTGGGATGCCATATCTTTCCTGTTTTGGTAATATCTTTTAAAGTTACTTTGTTCTGAACCATGTGCTTCTAATCGACTGTCGGCCTTCCCTCAGTTTAAAAGCAGCTCTATCTCCTTTTTAAATGTTGATGCCAGGGAAAACTGATATGGCATGACAACGTAACCTTCTGCTCGTCAGCGAGGGCAAACTGGAGGTGGTTATGCAGACGTCACCATTTTTCAGCAGCAGCTACATCTTTTCTAGCGTTGTTTCATAACCCTGATTTCCCAGCAGGAACTAGTTCCCCAATGTTTGTCAGATGGAGGGGACAAGGAATACATTAGTAAAAGCCAGCTTCTTACAGAGGAGGGAAAGTTGAAACCCTGGGTGGAACTGCAGCGAGAATTTCAGATCCAGCCTACAGATTATTTTGCATATATGCAACTACATCACTATGTCACATCTCTGGGATGCAGTAATTTAAGTGAGGACGTACAAGGCACTATGAACACAGCACTGACCTTGAGATCCCAAAACAGGGTACCATTGAAATATCATCATCAGTATTTGCTAGATTCCACGGAAGACTTGGATTATAAGAAGCTAGCGCAAACCTGGGCCAAGGAATTAAACGTGCAGATAACAGCAGATTTGGTTCAAAAATATGTGCTGTACATACAAGACTCATTCTTTTCACAATATTGGGAACTACAATATAAATTTGTGCTGAGGCTCCAGATATTTCCAAGTCGTGCCCATCGAGCAACAATCAGCTCTTCAGGGGTGTGCCCAAAATGTAATACAGCACAAGCATCACTGGGCCATATGTTTTGGACATGTCAATATGTTGATAGTTTTTGGTCTCATTTACTGAACGTGGTTCATGATCTATGGGGATGTCGAGTTATGTTGAATCCTCTGATTTTGTTTAACAAGCACCAATACTCCTCATGGGCCCCATCGCAGTTTAGCTGTTTTCTTAAGAAAGTGATCCTAATAGGGAAAAAAGTTATCTTGCTGTGCTGGCAAGAGACTTGGGCTCCAACTGTTCATATATGGCGTACTAACATGATAGAACTGTTGAAGTTAGAGCACTGTGGAATTAAAGACATTTCCTCCAAAGAAGGAAAAAATTCCAATGAACTTGGGAAAAATTCTGGGACACTTTGCAACCAGTAGCACATAGTCATATTCTTAATTGAGAGTAATATTGTCTCCTTGTGGTGAACTTTGAATAACGGAATGTTAATGGGGAGGGAGGGGGGAATGGGGCGGTAACAAGGGCGGGGGGGGGGGGGGTGCAGAAGGAGTAGGGGTGGATAGAGCAGAGAAGGGAAGTAAATGGAAACCTCAATCTGTAGGTGATGTTTGAACTATGTTGTATACGTCTTGGTGCTACAGTAGAATAAAAATGATTGAAACATAAATGCTGATGCCAGCAGCCTGGTTCCACCCTGGTTAAGGTGGAGTCCATCTTTCCGGAATAGGCTTTACTTCCCCCGAATGTTTCCCAGCTCCTAACAAATCTAAAACCCTCCCCTCTCTATACCATTGCGGCATCCATGCATTTAGACTCCAGAGCTCACCCAGCTCTTGGGTCTAGCACATGGAACAGAGGGCACTTCTGAAAATGCTACCATGGAGGTTCTGGATTTGAGCTTTGTACCTGAGAGCCTAAATTTCGCTTCCAGAACCTCCCTCCCACATTTTCGTATGTCACTGGTATCATATATACCAAGATAGCAAGCTCCTCGCCTAAAATCTCATCTAGGTGCCGCGTGAGGTCCACCACTTTCGCACCAGCCACTCAGCTATCTACGTGCCTATTGATCGAATCTCAACTACAATGACTGTCTTAACTCTTCTCTCCCAGGCAGAAGCCCCTGAAGACATATCCTGGTTACAGGATCACTTCCTGCCTCTCCAGAGCAACGCTTTCCTTTCTGGAGACCATCCTCCTCCATGGCAGCACAGAGGTTGCCAGACTGGAGGTGTGATTTCTCTTCTATGCCACTGTAGGCCTCCTCTATAAACCTCTATTTGCCTCAGCTTGCCCATCCAGAGATCGGACCCGAGATAAATTTGCAAATCTATCTCATGAATATTCACGGTGGGAATCCTGAAAACCAGACTGTCTAGGTGTGTCCTGAGGACTGGGTTGAGAACCCCTACATGGACTGAGAACACCTGCACTGGACAAAGGCTCATACATGCTGAACTGAGTCAGATATTCCCTATTCAGACAGAACAGCCATCCTAAAAACCCAAGTGAAGGGAGTTTGTAGAATGCTTTCCTTGCCCTTTCTCCAAGCAACCTTTTTTTAAAACACAAAAGATTAAGGACTGAAAATTATTTAGGAAATTCAAGTATTCCATTGTTTCTAAGTTAACAATTTTTTTGGCATATTTTAGGTGGTTTTAGATTAGTTTGTTTTCTGCACTTTCCTTTGCTCTTCCCTCCTGGCCACCTGCGAACACAGATAACTGAAAAATGTCACAAATGACACTACATGAATTGCTATCTAACCAGTTCAGGCACAGGTGCAATTTTGTTTGCAACATTTTCAACAGAGACCAATAAATGCTGAGAACACAGGCAGGCCATATTATGTTGGCTGTCAGCTGTTCTAGAGAACTGCAGTGCTGCAACTTTCAGTGTCTTAAATTGTAGTCAATAGAAGCATTTTCTCATTGACATTTGGGCATGTGAACTAAAATATTGTACTGGCAAAAGTATAGTTTGCTTTATTTTCCTGGTTTCATTTCTTCCTTTGGATCAACCACTAGGTCTCCTCTTCCTGAGTCTAATATTTTATTTCATGTATTTTCTCTCAAGGACACACCTTCCCTGAAATTCCACTAATTGTTTATGTCAACTCTAGGTCTTAAAACTGACCGGAGGTTTTAGCACAGCATACTCCATTTTACTTACTTGCCAAAAAATGGAAGTGGAAAAGAAAGTGGACATATCAGAAAGTTCAAGTCTAATATATCATCAGAAGTCACACAACAATAAGAATAAGAGTTATATTTATTTTGACTGCATTATCAGAAAATTTGTGCTATTACTTTAAATGATGCCACGTTCACAGGGTGCAATGATATTTAATAAAATACTGTGCACTATAGGAGAATAGATCCCCTTCTGGTTTGGAATGCTATATTTTACTCTCTCTCTTCTAATATGTTTAAAGTAGCCCCAAAAGATCAGACCCTTGGCTATAATAGTATGCAATGAAACTGTTATCAGAACATCAGAACTACTCAAATTATTCTTTGCTTTGTATCTCAGACTACAAAGCAGTCATATTTGCCTTTATCTGCAATAAAAGTAACTTAGCACTGCAATGCAGACACATACATATTTAAGCCTGAGGAGAAACATTTTGGCATGGTATGAAACATTGTCACTGCACAATAGTGCATAACTAAATGGTGCAACTGTGTACTTGCCCCCAAATTAAAAATGCACCACAAACCCCATGGAACTGAAGTAAATTATGAAAAAATGACTTTGTAGGGTAAAACAAGCCAATCTGCTAATAAGCTTACAAGCATGTAGAAAAAAACCTCACAAAAGAACAAACCCATGTTTTACCTTGGTTTGGCTGCATGTTCATGTTTGGTCGAGGACCATAGTTGGCTATCGGCTGTCCTTGTGTCATACTCATTTGATTCTGTACTGGCATGTTTTGTGATGGCACCGAATGATTATAACCTCCCATAGATCCGTGGCTATTTGAAGGCATATTAATGGAACTGTTTGACATGCTGATTTGATTAGGCCCTGGGCCCTGTATAGGCATGTGATTAGGTCCTTCAAAGAAAAGAGAAAAAAAATGAATATATATAAATATATGCATACATACATTGCATGCAGCTATCCCTTATGGAATTTCAGTTAAGAGACATCCTATTCCACAGCTTTTCAATTTCCTCAGACGTCTCATGATGTACTTTGTCAAATGATTTCTGAACATCCAGATACACTTCCATCAACTGAATCACCTTTATCTACATGTTTATTCACAGACTTCCCTTGGCTAAATCCATGTTGACTTTGTCCCAATAAACCACATCTATTTACATGTTCAGTAATTTTTTTCTTTACAAAAGCTTCAATCACTCTGCCTTGCACCAATATCAGGCTCACCGATCTGTAGTTTTTTGGATCACCTCAAAGCCCCTTGTAAAACCTGGTAACAGCTTTGACCACCCTCTAGATTTGATACTCTTTAGTTTATCGATTTGACATTTACAAAGAGAATGACACAGGAGCGGGTAATTGCGATAAACTGCAGCAATGGGAAACATTTTCAAAGTTTTACCGCGGGTGCAAAAAGAGGTTATTTCTCCGCCCCCCACAGGAGCAATAATAAGCCCTACACCTGCAGTACAACGGACACCTACCTTTTTCCCGTCCTCCCTCCCCTTCCTTATGTCCGGTGTCACTCACTCACTCTCCCCCCCCCCCCCACACACACACACAGCCGCCGCCATGTCCTGTACCACACTCTCCCTCCCTCCCTCCCTCCCTGTAAGCTCTGGTGTCACTCCTCCACCTCTTCGCTGTGCTCCCACTGCAGCCTTTCCATCTTCCGGGCTGCTGGCAGTGTTAGCAATGTAAGCACGCTGCCTTTGCGTGGCACAGACGCCTTCTCTCTATTGTGACTTCCTGTTTCTGCATAGGCAGGTTGCTCAATGCAGAAAGAAGGCTTCCCGGCGCACAAAGGCAGCGTGTTTACATTGCTAACGCTGCCGGCAGCCTGGAAGATGGAAAGGCTGCAGAGAAGCATAGCGGAGAGGTGGAGGAGTGACACCGGAGCTTGCTGGGGGGGGGGGGGGGGGGAGGGAAAGTGTGACATAGGACACGGGGGGGGGGGGGGGGGGGAAGACACCGGACATTGTGGGAACGGAGGGTGGGAGAGTGACATTGACCCTTTGTGGGGGGAGACAGGAAGATTGGGAGAGCAACACTGAATTTGGGAGGGGGAGGAAGGGAAAACGACAAGACCTTGTGGGGAGGGGGAGGGGGGAGGGAAAGTGTCACCAAACTTTGTGTGTGTGGGGGGGGTGGTATGGAGGGAAAGAAACACAGACTTTGTGGAAGGGGAGAGGGAGGGAAAGTGACACCAACCTTTGGAGAGAAGGAAGAAGGGAGGGAGAGGAAGAACTATATACTGAACAATGTTCACTGTCATATATAGGGCCTTGGAAGCAAGGGAATGAAAGAAAGAAAAGGATGGAGTGGGAATGATATGGTGATGAGATCCAGAGGGCTAATAGGATGGGAATGGGGGCTAAGGAAGTGGTGAAAGATAGGGTTTAGGAGATTGGATATTAAGTGAGAGACAGAGGGAGCAACGGTAAAAGCAAGTAGGTAGATGAGAAGTGAAACAGAGACTAAGGTGAGAGAAAGGGGGATAAACACAAATAAGGGGGGGGGGGGGGCATGAAATGAAAAGTCACTGCCAGACAGATGTAGAGAAGGAAAGGAAGAAGCCAAGAGGAGAGATAAGAAATGGAAACGCCAAAGTGGAAAAGAATTTAGAGAAGCCTGACATGAGGAAAGTGGAAAAGAGACTGGGAACAGTCCAATTACAAAAATAAAGTGCTCAGACAACAAAGGTAGAAAAGAAATATTTTTATTTAATACTTTTTAAGGACTGAGATGTGCCTGCTTTGTGAAATGTACGCCTTTTCTACTTTTGTATTTTGCAGAGTGCAGGAGAAAATACATTTCTGTTTCCCTTTTACCAGTGTTTGCACAGCTTACAGAGTCTGACTTTCATGAGGGAGATCTATTTTTCAGTTTTTCTGTGGTTCCCCGTTTTGTATAGTGAGAAAAGAATTAAATGTACTTGGAGTAGTAGAATGATTAGAAAAATTAGTGCTCATTATTGCTTGCTATGTGAATGAATATTTCATCACTGTTTCATTATTGCTTGCCAGACCAGTCCAGTATTATTACATTTTAAGGGCATTTGTTTTAATTCGTTTACGCAGTCCTTACATGCACATGATTTTGCATTTTAAACCCAAAGGTAATCTTAAAGGGTGGTTAACAGTGAGGCTTCTGTGGATAGGGACAGAGTTCATGGGGTCGGGGCAGGGACAAACTTTGCCTCCGTGTCATTCTCTAATATCTCGTTTACACTCATTACTAATTCTGTTCCATTCTGCTCTAGGTTGCAAGCAGAAAGCAAATATCACCATCTCACGATGGTGGAGAAGGCTTATTAACCATCTCTTCTTTTAGCAGATCTGACTGCCTCTCTTGAAGAGGAAAGGAATAAAAAGTTAACATTACTAATACAATAATTCTCTTTAATGTTATAAGAGTGTCATGTTAACACTAACTTCTGAGTGGTCCCAGGACTAACCAAGTAATACTCTAAGTACTGTTGAAGACAGTATATTGTTCCTTGTTGATTTTGTTATGGGTATGCTGTCCAGCTGGTTGCTAGATCATTTTTGAAGCAACATTCTGACCTTTCTTGTAAAAGTAAAATTTGTGTCATGGATCCTGACAACTACAAACATAAAATATTTTATGTTGACGGGCACCCCATTTTAATTTTCATTTTGCCGTGACCATGTGCTCACTGGTTTTCTTGCTATAGCAATAAAATAGACCATGGTTCCATTTTTACTTTTACCTATGGCCATAGTTTCTGCTTTTGCCATGGCAACGGAGGAAGGTCTGATAGATTCCTTAGTTCCTGGTTTTGTAACTAATTTTTGCATGCAGTTTTTTACGTGTCTGAGAATTGAATTCAGTATTCTATGCTATAGCAAAGGGAAGAGCCGTGATTCAATTTTTGTTTTTGTACCTTGGTCATGGTATCTTTTGCTTTTTGCATTAATTTTGGTTTTATGATTTTGCTAGCAAATAAATCAAGCCATGACTTACATTACCTTAAGGTCTACAAGCAATAACATACAATGCTTATGTTTGGTACACCTTTCAAAATTCAAATTGAGATTCAAAATTCAGATTCCAATTTCAAAATTTTGTACATGCATGCCAAATTTATTATATCCACAATATGTGGAAACAGATCTGTTATTCTAGATAATGTATGCACATACATACCTCAAACACAAAGGACAACTGTAGTACTGATTTCCTTTCTACACTACTAGTACTATAAATCACTTCTATAGTGCTACTTATCTATACCTTTTATCATACCACGTTTAGTTACGTACATAAACGCTTTCACAACTGTCTTTATTGGGTATTGCACAGCCTTCTTCGTCATACATATATGTCTTTATCTATGGTGTTTACACTTAGCTTTTTCTAAATAAAAGGATTTTTTGTGTTAGATTAGGTCACATGTAGTTAGAATTGGGCAGTAGAAGGGCTTAATTTACTTTTTAACACATCTGAGTGTTTTTATCATAACGTGTATGCTTGTTGGTACCAACATGTCTCAACATTTATAGCAATACTTACAAAATTTCACACTGATTGTATTATTTCACTAACGGTGTTATAGATTTTATGTGATACACTTCTCTTAAGTTTATGCTTGGCTAATATATTATTAATATGATAATATTATTAATATGATAAAAGAAAGTTTTCTCCATTTTTTATGGTTTTATATATATTATGGCTTAACCTAATATATATTATGACAATGCAAATAAAGTAAATGTGACACACAATATAATGATACTTGGTCTGACATATAAGGTATAGATACACACACACACACCTAGTATAATGCAGTTTATCTATACCTTATAAATTAGACCAAGTATCATTATATTGTGTGTCACATTTACTTTATTTGCATTGTCATAATATATATTAGCTTATATACTGAACAATGTTCACTGTCATTCTAGTACAAATAAACTGTAGGGTTTTTTTTTTTCCATGAATAGGTTTTTCTTACACTTATACTGAACCTGACTTACCTACAGCCTTGAATAAACTGATTACCTAACATCAATTCAAGAATGGGCTAAACACAACAAACTTTGCTTGAACCCAAGTAAAACCGCGCTTCTCTGGGTCCCTAACACAAATGCATACACACCTGACATCAAAATCCCTTTCGGGAAGTACGAACTCCCCCTCAAATTCTACTATCTGTGACAAATACGCTGCTTCTCTCCTTACATCGGGAAGATAAATCTTATCCCAGTTGTGCATGCCATGAAAACATCAAGACTGGATTACTGCAATGCACTATACAACGGTTTGACTACAAAGGGCCTGCACCAGCTCCAGTTGATTCAGAATGCAGCAGCAAGACTCATAGAAGGTTGCAAGAGACATGACCACATCACACCATTTTTGCAAAAACTTCATTGGCTACCAGTACAATACAGGTCTAAATTTAAAACTCTATGTCTGATCTTCAAAGGCCCTTAAAGGAAATGGCCCCGAGTATTTGAAAAATATGATGATCCTCTACACACTGCCAAGGACACTAAGGTCCTCTCAAGGACTATCACGAACCACACCCTCGCCAAAAGATATTTCATGATGTGATACCTGCAAGTGAGCCTTCTCCGGAGTAGACCCTACACTCTGGAATACACTTGCTGAAAGGTTCTGCTTAACACAAGACTATCTCTTCTTCCGGAAGCAGGTGAAAGCCTGGCTCTTCAACCAGGTCTTCAATGGAAGTAACTAACTTGTTAGTTTCACTCACACAAAGAGTGACACGGGCTGCACATACTGCAGCAGGACATGTTTATCCATTCCTACCCTAGCTGAGATAATATTTAATATGAAAATCATATGCAACATTCTTTAAATTAGTCACCTTACTTTCTAACTCTTCTTACCTATCTATATGTTCCATCTTTGCTTTACCCTTCACTATCAATTAAAATGTTCTATTATGTATTGTGTTGACATTGTAAGTTTTATAGTATGCCATACTTTGTATTATTTCAATATTTTTACTGCTGTAATTGCCTATTGCTTATGTTTGATCTTACTGTACACCGCCTTGAGTGAATTCTATCAAAAAGGCGGTAAATAATTCCTAATAAATAAAATAAAAATGGTATTGTTAATAGCTTTGCTTGTAAAACATACTGATGATGTTGTATTGCACCTATATTGATTTACGCTGAACATTGTTACCTGTGTCTACTGTAACTATTTCATGTAGCATACTTTTTGTCAGGAACCATCAACTGTATGCATTGTCAGAGACCTACAAACATGAGTGTCTACAGTTCCTGTGGCATGGACTTTTTACCCCACTCAAAGAAGTGTGTCTTGTGCCACACTCAACTTGTTACTGCATTGTTTACTGCCCAGCATGTTAAGGACTTCATTCCATGAACTGAGGTACCTATGCACTGTTTGCACAGCCTAACGTCACCTGCAGCCCATGCTGTACACATTGATAGTCGTTAAAGTGGTGTATCAAAACACTACCTTCAACGCTGTGGTTCATTACTCAGCTGTCGCAATGCTTTGCAACAAAGTGACTTTTCTTCCATGAACTTACAGGTCATCATTTTATGCATTTTGAAGTTGCAATCACATTCTCTGATGAACATCATCGCATGCAACTTAATGTGCTTTACTTTATTGCATATTCCTATGTGCAAGTAGAAAGTACTTCCATACTTGTATACTTATTACCATTTTAAACTATTGTTTGAAGCTTGATAATCTGTTACTTTTATATACCTGTTAAGCTTTCATGCAAGAATGTAATCTAAAATGATTGATGAAACATTGTAATGACATTTATTGTGATGCAGTAAACGCACTGTTGCTTGCTTAGCTAGTGTTTCAAGCTACTCAGCTCCTCCTCAGAGCTGAACCCTTGAAAAGGGGAGGAATATAGGGGCAAAGCAAGCACAATGAGCACTATGCCCAGCCCTGCATGTACCTATATGGCAACATATATGGTCTCATAACCTACATAGCATTATCCAGCATTAACAAACTGATTGCAATATGCAAACTCAGACATTTCATCTACAAAGCCTCTAGGACAATGCGGAGACATCAAGACTAACAGAACAGCAGCAACTTTTGTTTACTGTAGTTGGGACAGAAGCTGTTGAATAGGGTTCCCAATGTTCCAGGACAACGAGGCTATCGGAATTTATGTCATGGCAAGGACAGCCAAGGACAGAAAGTACATCAGCAGTACAGACTACAGCTTCTGATTTCTCTATAAAAAGGGGCTCAGAGATAGGGGCTGCTGTATCAACATCCCACCCTGAGGAGCGGACCTGCGTTGCAACACGCTGACTTCTGGAGGACTGCATCAGGTTGTATGGCCATGTGCCTTTGGGTTCGAGTATAGTTAAAGATTTATGTGCATTTACCATTTCTGTAATGAAATTAGCTCTATCTTCATTTCTGTATTTCTTTTAACATGTTTGCTGCTATTGTAAATAAAATACTTGCCTTATTTTTATAATATATATGTATGGAGTTAGTTCCTTCTATTATTTTGGCGCAGCGGGCTTGGATCTTAGGATAAGCGAATGATACATACCTGTAGCAGGTGTTCGAGGACAGCAGGCTGATTGTTCTCACAACTGGGTTGACGTCCACAGCAGCCCCTCCAACCGGAGCAAAAATCTCGCGGGAGGTCCCGCACGCAGGGCATGCCCACCGTGCATGCGTGGCCGTCTTCCCACCCGTGCGCGACCGTTCCCGCTCAGTTGAATGACAAGCAAAGGAATGAGGAAAAAACGCAACTCCAAAGGGGAGGAGGGAGGGTAGGTGAGAACAATCAGCCTGCTGTTCTCGGAGAACACCTGCTACAGGTATGTATCATTCGCTTTCTCCGAGGACAAGCAGGCTGCTTGTTCTCACGACTGGGGTATCCCTAGCTCTCAGGCTCACTCAAAACAAGAACCCAGGTCAATTGAACCTCACAACGGCGAGGGCATAACAGAAATTGACCTACGAAGAACAACTAACAGAGTGCAGCCTGAACAGAATAAAATCGGGTCCTGGAGGTTGGAGTTGGATTCAAACCCCAAACAGATTCTGCAGCACCGACTGCCCGAACCGACTGTCGCGTCGGGTATCCTGCTGGAGGCAGTAATGTGATGTGAATGTGTGGACCGATGACCACGTCGCAGCCTTGCAAATCTCTTCAATAGTGGCTGACTTCAAGTGGGCCACCGACGCTGCCATGGCTCTAACACTATGAGCCGTGACATGACCCTCAAGAGTCCAGCCCAGCTTGGGCGTAGTGAAGGAAATGCAATCTGCTAGCCAATTGGAGATGGTGCATTTCCCGACAGCGACCCCCTTCCTATTGGGGTCGAAAGAAACAACAATTGGGCGGACTGTCTGTGGGGCTGTGTCCGCTCCAGATACAAGGCCAACGCTCGCTTGCAGTCCAATGTGTGCAACTGACATTCAGCAGGGCGGGTAAGCGGTCTGGGAAAGAATGTTGGCAAGACGATTGACTGGTTAAGATGGAACTCCGACACCACCTTTGGCAGGAACTTAGGGTGAGTGCGGAGGACTACTCTGTTATGATGAAATTTAGTATACGGAGCATGGGCTACCAGGGCTTGAAGCTCACTGACTCTACGAGCTGAAGTAACTGCCACCAAGAAAAATAACCTTCCAGGTCAAGTACTTCAGATGGCATGAATTCAGTGGCTCAAAAGGAGGTTTCATCAGCTGGGTGAGGATGACGTTGAGATCCCATGACACTGCAGGAGGCTTGACAGGGGGCTTTGACAAAAGCAAGCCTCTCATGAATCGAACGACTAAAGGCTCTTCAGAGATGGCTTTACCCTCTACACGATAATGGTAAGCACTAATTGCACTAAGGTGATTCCTTACTGAGTTGGTCTTGAGACCAGACTCTGATAAGTGTAGAAGGTATTCAAGCAGGTTCTGTGCAGGACAATAACGAGGTTCTAGGGCCTTGCTCTCACACAAAACGACAAACCTCTTCCACTTGAAAAGGTAACTCTTTTTAGTGGAATCCTTTCTAGAGGCAAGCAAGACACGGGAGACTCCCTCAGACAGACCCAGTGAAGCAAAATCTACGCCCTCAACATCCAGGCCATGAGAGCCAGAGACTGAAGGTTGGGGTGCAGAAGCGCTCCGTCGTTCTGCGAAATGAGAGTTGGAAAACACTCCAATCTCCACAGTTCTTTGGAGGGCAACTCCAGAAGAAGAGGGAACCAGATCTGACGGGGCCAAAAGGGCGCGATCAGAATCATGGTGCCGCGGTCTTGCTTGAGCTTCATTAAGGTCTTCCCCACCAAAGGTATGGGAGGATATGCATACAGGAGGCCGTTCTCCCAACAGAGAAAGGCATCCGACGCCAGTCTGCCATGTGCCTGAAGTCTGGAACAGAACTGAGGCAGCTTGTGATTGGTCTGGGAGGTGAAAAGGTCCACCGAGGGAGTGCCCCACTCTCGGAAGATCTTGCGTACCACTCTGGAATGGAGCGACCACTCGTGCGATTGCATGAATCTGCTCAGCCTGTCGGCTAGACTGTTTACGCCTGCCAGGTATGTGGCTTGGAGAAGCATGCCAAACTGGCGTGCCCAACGCCACATCCTGACGGCTTCTTGACACAGAGGGCGAGATCCGGTGCCCCCCTGCTTGTTGATGTAATACATTGCAACCTGATTGTCTGTCCGAATTTGGATAATTTGGTAAGACAGCCGATCCCTGAAGGCCTTCAGTGCGTTCCAGACCACTCGGAGCTCCAGGAGGTTGATCTGAAGATCTTGTTCCTGGGGGGACCACACCCCCCTAGGTGTGGAACCCATCGACATGAGCTCCCCACCCCAGGCAAGATGCATCCGTCATCAGCACTTTTGTGGGCTGCGGAATTTGGAATGGGTGTCCCAGAGTCAAATTGGTCCGAATTGTCCACCAGCGCAGCGAATTGCGGCAACTGATGGACAGGCGGATGACATCTTCTAGATTCCCGGTGGCTTGGCTCCACTGGGAAGCTAAGGTCCATTGAGCAGATCTCATGTGAAGATGAGCCATGGGAGTCACATGGACTGTAGAGGCCATATGGCCCAGGAGTCTCACCATCTGCCGAGCTGTGATCTGCTGAGACGCTCTGGTCTGGGAAGCGAGGGACAGGAGATTCTGAGCTCTCGTCTCGGAAGATAGGCCTGAGCCGTCTGTGAATTCAGCAGAGCTCCTATGAATTCCAGAGATTGGACTGGCTGGAGATGGGACTTCGGGTAATTTATCACAAACCCCAGCAGCTCCAGAAGTTGAATAGTGCACTGCATGGACCGAATAGCTCCTGCCTCTGAGGTGCTCTTCACCAGCCAATCGTCAAGATACGGGAACACTTTCTCCCCCAGCTTGCGTAGATACGCCGCAACCACCACAAGACACTTCATGAACACTCATGGTGCAGAGGCGAGCCCAAAGGGCAGCACACATACTGAAAGTGACGTGTCCCCAGACGGAATTGGAGATACTGTCTGTGAGCTGGCAGTATCGGGATGCGAGTGTAAGCGTCCTTTAAATCCAGAAAACATAGCCAATCGTCTTTTTGAATCATGGGTAGAAGGGTGCCCAAGGAAAGCATCCTGAACTTTTCCCGCACCAGATACTTGTTCAGGCCTCTCAGGTCTAGGATGGGGCGCATCCCCCCTGTTTTCTTTTCCACAAGGAAGTACCTGGAATAGAATCACTGCCCTTCCTGCCCGGGTGGTACGGGCTCGACCGCATTGGCGCTGAGAAGGGCGGAGAGTTCCTCTGCAAGTACCTGCTTTTGATGGGAGCTGAAGGATTGAGCTCCCGGTGGACAATTTGGTGGGGTGGAGACCAAATTCAGGGTGTATCCGCACCGCTCTATTTGAAGAACCCACTGGTTGGAGGTTACAAGAGGCCACCTTTGGTGAAAAACTTTCAACCTCCCCCCGACCGGCAGGCCGTACGGCACGGCTACTTTGATGGCGGCTGTTCCCATGGATCCAGTCAAAAGCTCGTCCCCTGCTTTTGCTGTGGAGGCGCAGGGGGCTGCTTAGGCGCACGCTGTTGACGGGAACGAGCGTGCTGGGACTGTCCTTGAGCCTTCGGGCCAGCTGGGTGTACTTACGCTTATTGTAGGCGTAGGGTGCAGCCTGCCGGGCCCGGGAAAAACGTCCACCTGCGGAGGTGGATGCTGAAGGCGCCCGGTGGGAGAGCTTGTCGAGAGCGGTTTCCCGCTGGTGTAGTTGGTCCACCAACTGCTCGACCTTCTCGCCAAAAATGTTATCCCCCCCAGCAAGGGACATCCGCCAGCCGCTGCTGGGTGCAGTTGTCCAGGTCAGAGGCACGCAGCCAGGAGAGTCTGCGCATCACTATACCTTGGCCGCAGCTCTGGATGCCACATCACAGGTGTCAGATACCCCTGGACAGGAATTTTCTGCACGCCTACAGCTGCCTGACCACCTCCTGAAAAGGCCTGGACTACTCGGGGGGAGCTTGTCAACCAGGTCCGCCAGTTGCCGCACCTTGTTCCGCATGTGGATGCTCGTGTAGAGCTGGTATGATTGTATTCTGGTCACGAGCATGGATGATTGGTAGGCCTTCCTCCCAAACGAGTCCAGAGTGCGAGACTCCTGCCCAGGGGGTGCCGAGGCGGTATCCCTCGAACTCCGTGCTCTCTTGAGAGCAGAGTCCACGACCGCCGAGTCTTGAGGCAATTGAGGCCGCATCAACTCCGGGTCTGAGTGGATTCTGTATTGGGACTCCGCTTTTTTGGAATGTGGGATTAGATAATGGCTTCAAGCAGTTCCAAAGCAGTATCTGAGGACATCGTGCAATGGTACCATGGAAGACTCTCTAGGTGGTGATGGATAGTCGAGAACTTCGAGCATCTCCGCCCTCGGCTCATCCACAGTAACCACTGGGAAGGGAATGCTGATAGACAGGTCCGAACAAAAGAGGCAAAGGAGAGGCTCTCAGGAGGCGAGAGCTTCCTCTCCAGTGAAGGTGTGGGGTTGGAGGGAAGGCCCACAGACTCCTCGGAGGAGAAATATCTGGGGTCCTCCTCCTCCCCCCACGAAGCCTCCTCCTCAGTGTCGGACATGAGCTCTCTCAGCTCAGACCGCAATCGGGCCCGTCTCGACTGCGAGGAACCCCGTCCTCGATGATGGCATCGAGAGGTGGACTCCCGCGCCGGCGGGGAAGAAGCTCCCTCATCGATGTCGACGGGATTCCACCTGAGTGGCAATCGACACTGGTGCCGCAAGTGGCGCTGGCGTCGAAAACCTCATCACCGGACTAGAGCCCACCGGCGCCTCCATCAACGGCACCGAGGGCGCAAGCACCCCCGGTGCCGGCAGGGCCTGGCGCATCAGCCCTTCCAGGATCCCGGAAGGATGGCTCGGAGGCACTCATCTAGGCCGCTGTCGGAAAGGCAGGGGGGCCGGTGTGGGCGTCGGTGCTGGAAGCTGCCCGGGTCCAGGAGAATGTACCGAGGTACCCGATGACCTGCGCATCGACACCTCTTCTACAGAGGGGGAGCGCTTCTCCTGGCACTGGCGCTTCCTGGGGGTCAAGTCTTCTCTCGACGTCCCGGAGCTACCAGTCCCGTGCGCCATGGGCGACCGATGACGGTGTTTCTTGGCAGCTTTCTTCTGATGCCCGTCATCGGCGCTACGCGGCATAGATGAGGAGGCCTCGAGGTATCAGATCCGACAGGGTTCGGTCCCGATGGCCCTGAGCAGCGGGAGTGGCCGGGGTGGACAGCCCACACGGCCGCTCACCACCGCCGTCGCTGGCAGGTCGTCGGGCCAAGGGAACCTGTGCTCCTGGGGTCGATGCCATAGTCGACGCCGTCGACAATCGGTACCGGTACCGAAGACCCAGCCGTCGACGTCGAAGGGCAGGCGCAAGTTCCAAAAAGACGGTCCCGAAGAACTTGCCTCGCCACCTGCGTCCACTTCCGTAAGCCAAGACACAAGGTGCACGCCCTTGAAATTATGCTCCGGGACGAGGCACTGGAGGTACCAAGCGTGAGTATCGGTCTGCAAGATCTGCCGGCCGCACCGACCACACTTTTTGAATCCGCTTGGGACCTTCGAGGACATAGACGGAAAAATCGCTTCGGCAAAATCAAAATCGTCGATGGTGGCGGTGAGAAGCACACCAGAAAAAAAGAAACAACCGTGCGGCCACGACGAGGCGACCCCGCGACTAAACACAACGAGGGGAAACGGAAACTTTTTTTTTTTTTTTTTTGAACGAAAGGCACGAACGTGCAACAAGAAAAAAAAGAAATAAAGCGCGGACTAGGCCGCAAACCGGTTTTCCGGGGCTGACAAGGAGAGGGACGAAGACGCGTCTCTCTCCAGCGCGGAAAGCAAAAAACTGAGCGGGAACGGTCGCGCATGGGCGGGAAGACGGCCGCACATGCGTAGTGGGCGTGCCCTGCGTGCGGGACCGCCCGCAAGATTTTTGCTCCAGTTGGAGGGCTGCCGTGGACGTCAACCCAGTCGTGAGAACAAGCAAGCCTGCTTGTCCTCGGAGAAAGGGGAATACATCTACACATGACACTTCACTCACTAATGTTGATCTTGTCTAGAACCCACTTCTTTCAGAATTTATATTAATGTCAGGTACCCCAATAACACCCCAAAAAGAGTATTATCTGTATTGCGCCTACAACCTCCTAGCCCATGACTTTTCTAATTTCCTCAGGAGTCATTCGTGAGGTACTTGTCAAATGCCTTTTGAATATCCAGATACACAATATCGACTGGCCTCACCTTTATCCACGTTTATTCACCCCTTCAAAGAAATGTAGTAGATTGTAAAGGCAAGATTTCCCTTGACTAAATCCTGGCAGCAGGCCCCTGGCCCTGACAAAATCAGAAGGGAAGAGGATTCCTAGTATTCTTTAGCCATATCTAAAGCTACAAATTCAGCACTTATTTCTTCTCCTCTTCTTTTCTTACTGTAAGATGAGGTGAAGGAGCTGACCTTCTTTGGTACCACAAGTTAATGGAATACCATCCCGGCCCTTGGTCTTCAGAAGGCACTGTTCCACAGCCCCTAGTTCCCAAGAGATACTGGAAAGTAAGTGCGTCAGCCCATCGCTTTTGCTGCAAGCCAAACAGGGAAGTCATGAAGGCATCTGGAATGGGGCAGGTGAGCTCCAGGGAGTAACCCCTCATGACCACCTCCAGAACACACTGATTTGGGTTGATATGGGCCTACTCACAGCAGAAAAACTACCAAGAGGCGCAACCCATCCTGCCTAATAAATATGCACCGCTGGAACTCTGCCTGTGGTGGCTGGAGGGCCAGCTCGCCTAGAAACTAGAAATGATCCCAACTGAAAAGACCTCAGTGAACCGGACCGCTGGGAAACGGCCCATTGCCCTGGAGTAGCCTCTAGAAGCAGACTGCTGGGACACTCTCCTGTCTTAACTCCGGGAGATAAAGGGGCCAAGCCTCACCTTATCTATCACCAGCTTCATCAGGTCCTCTCCAAAACAGCAAGCGCCATGAAAAAGGCAGCAGGTGACTGAGAAGCTTCTTGGAGGCAGCATCTGCAAAGTAGTAGTGGAGCCATAACCAGCAATAGCCTACCCACAGCTCTGCGAGAAGCTAGGTGGACCAAATCAAAGAACACCCTGCCAGGAAAGCCACGCTAGATTGAAATTTCCCACCTGCAAGGGACTCTGGTAGGTGCTGTAGCCAGTGCAGCATGGCACATGCCACATAGCTGCCACAAATGGCAGCTTGGACACTGGATGCCCACACTGAGAAGCCCAAGCACAACTACTGCTCCACCTGTTTGTCGTGGAGCTCCTGAAGAGCTGAGCCGCCCTGAACAGGGACAATGGTCACTTTAGTGACCACCATAATGAGGACACACACCTTTGGGTAGGCCCAATACTTCACCTCCTCAGGGGTGACGGAATAAAGGTGTTCAAGAGTCTGGGCCTCCTTGAGAGTCCCATCTGGGAACTCCCATTCCAGCAGCATCATGTGCATGAGTCCTATGAAGGGGAAAATGCTCCAGGTGCCCCACAAGGCCCTTTAAAAGTGAGTCCCATCAGAGGGTTCAAGAGGGAACTTACAGCATCCCAAGGGTCTGCGTAACCCCATTGATGAGACAAGAGAGCTCCTTGTGGTAGAAGTGCTGGATCACATGGGACTCCTCTTCCTCCTCCCGTGGGGGAGAGTTCTCTAAATCTGAGTCTGAGGAGGACTGGGGGTCAGCGATAACATTCAGGTCCTCCCTAGATGCCCTGGAACTGATTGGGGCATCCATGACTCCCAGATTCCCCTTTATGGCGCTTGGCCCTTATAAGTGGGCACCAGCTGGGGCACATCCAGGTCCCTAGGGGCTCCACTGCTGGACAATGGGCCAGTCTCCTCCTGCAAAGCTTGTCTGACCATTTGGATTAGGCTCTGAAGCCAAAAAACCCCAGGGGACCCACCAGAGCCCCTTCCTCAAAGCGGTGGGTGGAAAGGAAAGGCCCCTCACTCCAATGGGGGCTGAGATGAATCCTGCTGCTGGGAAACAATAGTAGAAGAAAAAATAATCTGAGGGAAAATGACTGCCATTCCTGTCAAAGTCATCGGGACCGTGGGTCCTGATGCTTGAGAGCAGGGACAGGAGGAAGAAGCAGCTCCCGTGCAACATCCCACCCCGGGCTAATTACCAAACTCAGAAACAGCTCATCGTAAGAGAGGCAAACAGTCAGTTTATATTATGTTATGTTATACATATATTTTTTTTTTTTCCCCCCTAAGCATAGAGGACTGCAGTGGAGTCTGGGGGGATCTGAACCTGTCAAGCAGGGTCTCGCAGGACCAAGTCACAAGCAGTGGATACTACCTGGGATCGGCCATTAGTCTCATCAAAGCCATGCAGCCAAGGTCGCAGCCAGCAGAGCAGAGAGCTAGGCCATGGACCAGGAACACCAGATAGCATGACTTACCATCTGTTGAGATAGAGAAAATAATGGATCTTTCCATAGAATACCACATATGAGAAAGGTTACTGGTAAAACGTGTTTTTTTTTCTCTACTGCCATCTGCTGGTAGGAGGGGATAACACTTGTAGTATAGCTAGATAATAAGGAATTACTTTTATATATTCCCTGTAAACTGTTTAGAAGCACTAGTGTGCAATAGGTGGTTTATCTAGTCTTTGTAAATAAAATAAATGTTTACTTTTTGTTTTTCTTTGCTGTGTGTGTGGGGTTTTTTTTTGTTTGTTTGTTTTTTAATGTTAGTGGCTCAAGGCCAGTTGTATTCAGGTCCAGAATGTATCTGTGTAGCTAATTTCCTCAAGAGATCAAGGGACACAAATGTAAAGCGAGTTCCCCGCTCTAGCTTGGATGCATTTGTCAGAAGAACAAATTTGGTGAACATAATTGGAAGAGTAATCCCTTTGGAAAATTGGACTAGAAAAGTAACCCATACAAGAAGAGTGAGCATCTCCAAAATGCATGTGTTTGCAGGAAAGATATATAATCACACACTGCCTTAAGACTGCACTACCCACTCTACAGGAATGAAGGGAAAAACAGAATAAAAAAGTAAAATGCAGTTTAATGATCAAAAATATTTGCTATCATACAAAAATTAGAAAGAATGTTTCACAGGAATTATGGAGACGTCTCATGAAGTCAAATAAAATAAAATTTTAAGAAACTCATGTACAATTAACCTTTTGGAACAAGCCTGCAGAGGAAACCTACAATGTGGGTTTTCTACTTCCAAAGGCTAAACGTTTGTTTGGTATTTGCCCTGATTGGTGTAACGGTAGCACCTATGAATAAATCAAACTATAAATGTACTAAATAAATCACGCCTATAAGCTAATAGTGCTATATGGTTGCAGTGGACTGACCCATTAAAAGCCAATCTTATGACAGAAATATATTTGGGGTTCAAGGGTGCAGGAGGCAAATAAAAGGTGGGCATGCATTTTGGTAAACTAACGTCTGGACACATCACAGTGTATAAATGAAATATTTATGGTGGCTTCTCATTGTAAGCACTGCAAATATTTTTTTTCCTTAAGAGTATGTTGTAAATTTGTTAAATATTTAGATTTTAATGGAACTGTAAATATATATTGACTTAACCCTGGAGGTTATTGGATGAATTGGGTCCCTAACAATTAATAAATACTTTTCAAAAACCACTTTCAAAAGCTGTATAGTTTGACTTCACAGACTAAATTTAGCTAGTTCTGTTCATCAGAGGAATGCTGCATGTCAGCTCTATCAAAGCTCTAGGGCAGCCTGATAAACACCGAATACAGGTCACGTAGTTCTGTAGCTAACAGACTAAGAAAGTCTGTACTCCGGGGCATTCAAAGCAGATTTGTCATCAACAACCCAGTATCCCCAAGCCCCAATGCTGTTCTTGTTGCTAAGCAACCCTGGTGTTAATATCTTTGAGGGGGGGGGAGAAAAAAATAAATAAAACTTACCAGGCATCTGGCCGTTCATCTGGTTCTGCATGTGTGGTGCAGAAGGGCCCCCACCTACCATACCATCTGAAGACAAGTTGTGAGAACGGGAAGGTGGGGGAGGGCCGCTTGCATTTATCCCTGCTGGACCCATAGGCATATTCTGTGTAGGTGGCTGAAAAAACAAACAGTTTTGTGATATTAAAAGCCTGAATTCTCAAGATCAATGAACATGTGCTACTTTATAACAATGACTATAGCTGGAAAAAAAAAAAACACTGCTATTTAATACCAAATTCATCTGTATAGATTTGTATAACAGGCACAATTTAGTTTGACCATACATTTTGGGGGAAATTTTACCTCATGCTTTTTCACTAATAGTTCAAGGCAAGATACATTCATAATTTTGCCAAGTAACGTGTTATATACAAGTCTATTTTAATCTAAAAGAAAGATAGCAATGAAGTCATTTCACAGCTGCTTTGAGCTGTAGTGCTCTATGCTTGGTTTCCATTCTCCTGCCCTTAGGAATCCACTGTGCATATTCCACTCCTTTAATCTTAGCACCTTTTTTTGATTTCACCAACATTTTTGGTTGGGTATTCCATGCACCCACCACCTTTTAAGTGAAAAATATATTTCCTAGTGTTTCTTTCAATTCTACCTCCTTGTAGCTTCATATCATGTCCTCTAGTTAATTTAGAGCATCTCTTCACTTGGAAAAGACTTTTTTGTTTAATAATACACCTTTCAAATATCTAAAAGTCTGTATCATATCCCACCTGTCCATCTTCAGTATCATAAACAGAATCCACCAAATCAGTCATACTGCACACCACGTCCCACAAGTAAAGGTTCCTGTAGAACTGGCATAACTGTATATTGGAGATGAGCATAGAGGCCTGACATATCTTCTGCCCAAAGAAGTCCAGGGTTCGAGCTTCTCTGCCTGGGGGCGCTAAAGCAAAGTCTCTCAAACTTCTGGCTCATTTGAGCATGGATTCCAGTACCAGGGAATGATGGGGCATCTGTGACCTATCAAACCCAGGGGAACTCTCGATCAGATTACTGGCATCAATCTTCTTGGGGAGGACAGGGACTGTCAGTTCTTCATCTGAACGACTCACAAGATCTCATAAGTACATAAGTAATACCACACTGGGAAAAGACCAAGGGTCCATCGAGCCCAGCATCCTGTCCACGACAGTGGCCAATCCAGGCCAAGGGCACCTGGCAAGCTTCCCAAATGTACATTCTATACATGTTATTCCTGGAATTGTGGATTTTTCCCAAGTCCATTTAGTAGTGGTTTATGGACTTGTCCTTTAGGAAACTGTCTAACCCCTTTTTAAACTCTGCCAAGCTAACCGCCTTCACCACGTTCTCTGGCAACAAATTCCAGAGTAGCAAATCTCCTGGGACCGGATGGTATTCATCTAGAGTACTGATTGAACTGAAAATGAGCTTGCGGAGCTACTGTTAGTGATATGCAATTTATCCTTAAAATCTAGCGTGGTACCGGAAGATTGGAGGGTGGCCAATGTAACATCCATTTTTTAAAAATGTTCCAGGGGAGATCCGGGAAATTATAGACTGGTGAATCTGACGTCAGGGCCGGGGAAAATGGTAGGGACTATTATTAAAAACAAAATTACAGAGCACATCCAAGGACATGGATTACTGAGACCAAGTCAGCACAGCACGGCTTTTGTGTGGGGAAATCTTGCCTGACCAATTTACTTCAATTCTTTGAAGGAGTAAACAAACATGTGGACAAAGGGGAGCCGGTTGATATTGTGTATCTGGATTTTCAAAAGGCGTTTGACAAGGTACCTCGTGAAGGGCTACAGAGGAAATTGGAGGGTCATGGGATAGGAGGTCATGGGACCGTCACAGCCTGTCTAGGAGGCGAGTCAAGTCCAGGGCCTCAAACATCTCAGCCCTGGGCTCATCCTCTGTCTTAAAATGAATAGGGATAGCAGCTGCTATCTCTCTCACAAAAGCTGGGAATGAAAGGCTCTTAGGTGGAGGACTTCTTCCTTCCTCTGCAGGGGAGGATCAAATGGGATACCATAGGACTCCTCTGAGACGTACCCTGGTCCTCAGATGCCCCTGAGTGCTCTGTGTCGGCACCAGCAAAGAACTCCTCATGGAAGGTTGAGACCGAGCCTGCCTCGAGAGAGAGGGAACCATGTCCTTGTCTAGAAGGGCATCGAGGTATCCGCCAAGCATTCTCCATCAACACATGAGGTACCAGCGTGGGCGGCTATAAACGCTGGTACCTCATGTGGTACCCGTGTCAGAAACCTCACCAAAAGTTGAGGGCCCTGCGGGGCAGCAATAAGAGGCATGGTTGGCACAAGCACCCCAGATACCAATGCACTCTGATGAATAGGCCCCACAAATTCTCTTGGGGCATGGACCGGATGTGCTCAACCAGGGCTAACATTGAGAAAGGCTGGGGAATTGGGTCAGAGCAGACTGCTGAACCACTGGGGTGGTGTGGGTGCCTGGTCCCGACTGCCATAGAGACCCCGTGTTGGCACTTCCACATGGAGGTAAGAGTGATCCTCCCAGTGCCGATGCTTCTCGAAGACCAGATCCCTTGATGCCTCAGTACTCCCAGCACCATGATCGAGGGGTATCAATGCTTGTGCGTCTTGGCCTTCGCACTACTGCCGAGCATAGACACTCCTAGGTGAGGACATTATCAAATCCCCAAACCTCCTCAGTGTTGGGTCCAATGCTGACTGGTTCTGGGGGGCCCAGCACAGTGGACGGCGCCAAGGCAGGTGGAGGACCTGCTTGAAGCATGCCCACATCCTAGTGTCAGACATCGGTCTAGCAGCCATAGAAACCGATGCACCTGATGCTGGTGCAAGCACTGACACCAATGTCTGTGCGGAAGTACGACAATTTTGGACCACACTCCAAAACTTTCTCTCTGAGCCTCTCTGGACACCCGTGTTCTCTACTGCATAAGCAGGCAAAATAGACAGCTGGAAGGGGTATGTTCTGGCCCCAAACACTTGAGATACCAGGAATGGGTGTCCTTTCCAGAGGTGGTCCGATTGCACAGAGCACAGCACTTGAAACCATTGGGAACTTTCGATGACATGGAAGGAAAAACAGCCATGGCCAAATCAAATGACTAAATGGTATTAATAAAAAGGGATAAATCACCAAGAAAAAGAAGGGGAAAAATCCCAACTGAAGCTCAAGCCTAAGCAGGCCTGTGGAAGTGGAAGAAAAAATTACTAAAACTGTAAGGGAAGGGAAGAAAAATGCCCCCCAAAAACGACAAACACAAAAAACTGGCAAAAAAACACCCACAAGAGCTCAAATGCAGCAACGCACCAGACACTGAGGAGCCACAAGCAGCACATTTTCTCCCCATGGCAGATGGAAAGACTGCTGGTCCCACACTCTCGCGGCAGGTGTGAAGGCACTTGTGCATGCTCAGTGGGGATTCTGTTGCGTGCTCTGATTGTCCTCTGCTTGCGTTTTCTTTGGGTGTCTTTTGCGACATCAAGAAACATTCTAACATTCAAAAGACAAAAATGGAGAATTTTTATGCCTATAATAAAGTCATAAGAGCTAGTCTCTGTCTAGGTCCTGCACCAGTATCACCAGTAAATCAGAAGATCTAATCAATTCCTCCTTTGATGATTCTAGAAAGTCCATCAAAATCCAGACTATCTTGTGAGATTGGTGACAATATATCCTAACCATTTTCCCCAGCCTTCTTCCTAAAAGGGAGGCAAGCAGTACACCCATGTTACAGGTTGTAAAGATTAAGAAGGAACTTGTAAATGTTCCACATGAACCTTCTGAACTCATCCCAATGTGAGACTCCCAATTTCTTTGGAAAATTAATCAAATATAGATTCTACATCTCACAGTGTTTTCCAAACTCACACACTTCATAAGCAAATTTGAATTTATTTTTTTTTTACAAATACAGAGCACACAGTCTACTTTGGTTAAGCCTTCTACTTTTTGAAACAGTTTTCCATTGCAGTAGAGTAAAATTCTTAATGATCAATTTTGGCTTCAAAGTTCAAAACTCGAGCTCCATTTTAGGCTAGTTTCTTAGACAAAATCTAACCCAAAGACACAATGACCATAAGTCTTCTAAAGTCAATGAAGTTGGTTATTCCTAAATTACTGCTATAGGGCTCACCGCACTCCTCTGGACAGTACAAGCAAAAATAGAAGATTGGCCTGAGTCTCCTAAACTGGAGATTTGCAGGCTGGTCACTCTCCAAAGCTGCAGCTCCTCCAGACCCTCAGAGGCTGCCTCAATGGTCTCTCTGCTCAACACACTCGGCGGGAAAGTGAGGTCACCTGCCCGCATCTGCTCCACTGCAAACATCGCTTCCACCATAGCTGCTGGCTAGGCAGGCAGGGCCTGGTCTTCGGGCGTCAGAGAAATGCTGCATCTAGGTACTTGTGACCTGGATTGGCCACTGCTGGAAGAAGAAAACTGGGCTAGATGGACCATTGGTCTAATCAAGTATGGCTATTCTTATGTTCTTAACACACATCGCCACCAGCGAACCATTTCCAGATGCTGCTTTAACCATGAAGGTGTCACACACAAGAGGGTGTCGTCGTCCCTCCCTTCCAGTTCCAGGCCCCCTACCTCCAAGTCAACTTCACTTACGATGTCGGTTTTACGGCGGCCGACAGCAGCAGCAGTAACGGGCATGGAGGCTCGACCCTTCTCTCTCTCTTAGTTCTGGTCCCGCCCATGTGGAAACAGGAAATGAGGGTGGGACCCAGCTTTGGTCCCGCCCATGTGGAAACAGGAAATGAGGGTGGGACCAGAGCTGAGAGAGAGAGAAGGGAGGAAGGGAGAGACGACGACACTTTCATGCGTGTGATGTCGCGTTCCGAGGGGGGGAGATCCTGAAACTGGGAGAGAGGGAGGGGGGAGGGAACCTGAAACTCGGAGGGAGGGAGGGAGGGGGGGGAACGACGACCCTGGAACTCAGAGGGAGGGCGGGGGGGGGGGGGGGACAACCCTGGAACTTGGAGGGAGGGAGGGACGACGACCCTGGAACTCGGAGGGAGGGGGAAGATGACCCTGGAACTCGGCGGGGACCCTGGAACTCTGAGGGAGGGAAGGAGGGGGGGACGATCCTGGAACTCTGAGGGATGGAGGGGGGGGGGGACGATGACGACCCTGGAACTCGGAGGGAGGGGGACGACCTCGGAACTCGGAGGGAGGGGGGCCCATGGCGCACACACACTCACACACACTCTCTCTCTCTCTCACCGTCACACTCGCACCCAGTCTCACTCTCTCTGTGAGAGTGAATGTGCGAGTGTGTGTGTGTGTGACAGTCACTCTCACACATACACTCCGAGGAAAACCTTGCTAGTGCCCGTTTCATTTGTGTCAGAAACGGGCCTTTTTTTACTAATATATATATATATATAATATACTAGTAAAAAAAAGGCCTGTTTCTGACACAAATGAAACGGGCGCTAGCAAAGTTTTCCAAGGAGTGTGTATGTTTGAGAGAGAGAGTGTGTGTGAGAGATGGCATGTGTGTGTCAGAGAGAGAATGAGAGAGACAGCGTGTGTGTGTGAGAGAGAGAGAATGTGTGCGAGAGACAGAGTGTCTGTGTGTGTGAGACTATGTGTGTGTAACAGAGAGAGAGTGTGATACACAGGGAGTGTCAGAGAGAGTGTATGTGAGAGAGTAAAAGTGTGAGCCCTCACCCCCCCTTTCGCAGGGCACCCCTCCCCACCCCTCTGGTCACAGGACCCCTCTCCACCTCCCTCTCCCCTGCCCCCCCTCCAGCCATCCATGTCCAGCGACCCTCCCCTCCCCCCTCCAGCTACCCATGTCCAGCGACCCTCCCTCCCCGCGGCGCATCAAACCCCCTCGCCACCCGCAGCTGCCAGTGGTAACGCTGTTCGGCCGCTGCTGCTTCTCCTGTTGAGCAGCAGCAGCCGCTACAAAAAGAAAAAAGCGATAAATGTTTTTAAACCCAGCCCAAATCATTTGCAAATGTCCGAGTCTTAAAACGCAGTCTCTGCAGCCGCCCCTCCTCTCGCCTGTCACGTCGCTGCGCTCCTCCGGGGTCTTACTCCAGGGGTAGTAACGTGGAGTCGAGAGGAGGAGCGGCTGCAGAGACT
This sequence comes from Microcaecilia unicolor, assembly GCF_901765095.1. Lineage (NCBI taxonomy): Eukaryota > Metazoa > Chordata > Amphibia > Gymnophiona > Siphonopidae > Microcaecilia > Microcaecilia unicolor. The sequence goes on from NC_044031.1 coordinate 472,313,540, forward strand.
GCGTTTTAAGACTCGGGCATTTGCAAATGATTTTGGCTGGGTTTAAAAACATTTATGTTTTTTTTTTCTTTTTGTAGCGGCCACTGCTGCTCAACAGGAGAAGCAGCAGCGGCCGGACAGCATTATCAGTGGCAGCTGCAGGTGGCGAGGGGTTTGATGTGCCCGGGGAGGGGGTGTTGATGTGCTTCGGGGGGGGGGGGGTTCTGTGGTGCCGCGCTTGTAGTTTTTTGATTCGCCGCTCCCTGCCACTTACTCCGAAGTGACAGGGAGCGGCGCACTGACAGCTGATTCCCAGGCAGGGGGAGCTGTGAGTGACATCATCCTGGCTACGGAGCCTAGCTCAGCAACTCCAGGAGCCACGGATACAGGCAGTCCCACACTAGAACGTTGGTGGTGAGAATTATTATATAGGATATATATACACACACACATACGTACACATATAAATATAAAATCATAAAATTTACCATACATTACATTGTTTTTTTTTTATTTTGAAGCCAGAGTCAGTACATTTTTACAGCCCTGGACTCCCAAACTGCTTCCAACTGCATAGCCTTGGTTAATACATTCCTTTAGTAGTTTTCAATAAAATGTATTATTTTTTTTTTTTGGTTAATCATTATTTTTGGAGGACTAAGGAACTGAAGAGAGTTATGTACTAAGACATGGGAACTATCTGAGCACTAAAAGGCAATTAATCCTTTGTAGAAAGTTCGGAATGAATGTGTCCTTTCAGCACCAAGTATAGTTACATGCCCCATCTGCCAAAACAGTAGCCCTCTTGTCTTCAAAGAACTCAGGCATACAGAACAGCATTTGTGCTTATTCTACTCAATGGACAAATATCTGCTAATTATCACAGGGCAATGATCATCATTACTCTGCTCCTCTAAAATGTCACTGAACTAAGACAATGTTGTGTGGTACAGAAAATGATTATAGATCTCTGGAAAAGTCAGGTAAGCTATTACCCTTAGCATTTGTTCAATGGTCAAATCAGTATCATTTCATCCTGCATCATCATCTGTAGATTCAAGTTGTCAAGCTAGTAAAGCAACTTTTCCTATACCTATTTCCTATTACCTAATCAAAAGCTGGAAGGTAGGCCCTAATCATCAAGGGCTTTATTCTGCAATAGACACGGGCATTCAAAAAATTATGAACAGGTTGGCATAAGAACAAATGCCACAGGGCAAGGTACCTTCAAGCCTGTCTTGCTACAGCACCCACAATTTTGCAGAATTTGTGGCTCAGGGTTGTTACAAGGCCAAAATATGGACACTGGCTATCCCTAAGATTTCTACAGCAGTGCATTACTGAACCAAAGAAGAGAAACAGTATCAGAGCCCAAAGAAAACCTTGACAGAAGACTATCAAGACCTAAAGGGTTTGGCCAGAGATACAGAATGGGAAAAAAAACCCATGGACTGATCAGACTTTCTTCACTTCTCCACCATTCTAATCAATTGCTTTGATCTGTTTGGTTCCAATGAAATTTACTTACTGCTGGTAATAAAGACTGCATATTTTGATTGGAGTCAGCTATTGTGGCTAAGTACACCAAGTTTGTGTGTAGCATCTGTTGATACCTATTGAAAAGAAAATTAAAAAAGTCAAATACACAACAAAATCTGCACTGTTTACATCCCTAAAAGTGAAATTATCCAGTTTATGTATCATTTCAAGTATTGTATTCTCTCTAATAATCACCTGGGCTATTATTAGAAACATTGGGTTTTCCGAAGTCTAGGGTGGGCTATTATTGGAGGCACTTCAATTTTTTAGGAAGCTTGAAATTGGCAACACAAGACAAAAACAGCCAACTGACTGCTGAAGTCAGTTAATTATTTCAATAATTTAAAATTGTTGAAGTGTTCAACAATTTTAAAATTATTGAAATAAATGAGTGAAACAACACTTTATTTATTATATTGTAACCAAGCTTTTCATTATTTAAGCTAAATAACTGGAGAAAGGGTACTAGGGCAGAGACCAGACAAATTTATTTGTATTTGGGTTTGCTGTGTAAGAAGACTGTTACTGTGGAGATGGAGTGGTCTTCAGCAAGTTTGTTAAACTGCTGGGCTGTCTTGGACAAAGCACTTAAGGAGTTGCATTAACATTAAATTTGAATCACTTTGTACAGGAATAAAAGGAGGTGAATTGCCCTGCTGGGCTAAGGAATGTCATGCTTGTATTGTTATCCTGAATAGATTTCTGCCATGTGGGAGGGGGACTCCCTCCTGAAAGAGGAGGGGGAGTTTTGTGTTGGAGCTTAAGTAGAGAGGTGTGGTACCCGTGTTAGTCCAAGAAATGTATTAAGTTATGTCCAATAAAAAAGGTATCATCTTATTTTCTTTTCCATGTTTTATTTTGTGTTGGAGCTTTAGAGGCTGACTTTCCAGTAGCATTACTGACAGAAGAGTGACTGTGGGTTTACTTGCAGCTGGCTGAGCAGGCTTTGAAGAACAGTGCTCCCCCCCCCCCTTTCTGTTTACCTGAACTGTGTTAGCTCAGTGGATCACTGCTAGCCAGTGGTTGCGCTGGGCAGAAGTCAAACAGAGTCAGAGGAGGTGGAGCAACAGTCTTGATTCTGTGGGCTTTGCGTTCCAGAGGACATCCCCCCCACCCCAACTAAGGGAAAAATTATGGCTTACTAAGCGGCAGTAATATTTGTTTTACACTTTCCCATGCTTAGGGTTGAGGCAGGGACGTAGCTAGACACTCAATTTTGGGTGGGCAGAAGAACTCCACCTTGTGCCACAAGTGATTTGGTCTCTCCCTTCTCTCGCCTGCACGCCATATGGTCTCTCAAACATCCCCCTCCCCCGCATACCTTTTAAACAGCAGATTTTCACCGGCCACAAGCAACAACTAATACACACACTGCTCATGTTGGATCCACGGCCTTTCCTCTGATGCAATTTCCTGTTTACGCATAGGCGGGAATACATCAGAGGGAAGGTTGTGGGGCCGGTGCAAACAGTATGTATCAGTCACTGTTAGCTGCAGGCAAAGCTCTGCTATTTACAAGGTATGCAGGAGGAACACTTGTTGGGAGTTGAGGATCTCTGCCAGCCACACCATAGGTGTGCTGCTACTGGGTGGGTCTGGGCCCACTCTTGGCTATGCCATTGGGTTGCAAGGAGGAGTGAGGGACTGAAAAGGAAGCAGTCAGCAGAGGGAAAAAAACAAACAAACCTGAGGTGATGTGAGAAGGTAAAATTAGTTATTACCTGATAATTTTCTTTCCATTAGTCCCAACAGATCAATCCAGAGACGAGTGGGTTATGCCCCCCTACCAGCAGGTGGAGATAGAGAGAACTTCAGTCTTACTATATGTAGGCATGTGCAGCCAGCTTCATCTCAGTATTGTCGATACCAAGGACCGGGCAACGCAGTGAGAATTAATGGCCTGCTTGTCCTCAGAGAATGGACAATATAGGCATCCTTTAAGTCCAGAGAGCATAGTCAATCTTTCCTGAATCATGGGGAGAAGGGTGCTCAGGGATATCATCCTAACTTTCATTGACTAGGAATTTGTTCAGGGCCCTTAGGTCTAGGATGGGCCGAAATCCTCCTGTTTTCTTGGGCACAAGGAAGTACCAGGAATAGAATCCTCTCTCTTCGTTGCCTGGTGGTACAGTTTGACCGCACTGGCCTGGAGAAGGGCGGAGATATCCTCAACAAGCACCTGCTTGTGCCTGAGGGCTGAGTGACAATGCTCTCGGTGGGCAATTTGGTGGTCTTTGCTGGCAATGCAGGGCACAACCAAAAATGACTATTTGAAGAACCCACTGGTCAGAGGTTAGGAGTCACCTGTGACGGAAAAAAATTCAGCCTCCCTCCTACTGCTAGGCCATCCGGGACAGTTACTTTGAATGCAGCTATGCTCTCTTGAAGCCTGTCAAAAGCACGTCCTTTGCTTTGAGTGGGGCACTGGCTGGGGGTTCCGAGGACAGGATTGGCAAGTTCAAGAACACTGGGGATGATGGGCACAGCAAGAAGGCAGCAGTAACCTACATCTTTGAGAGTAGTAGGTTGATCATCTAAGGCCTTTTCAAAAATTTTCGTGAGGAAGAGGATTCAGCTGGAGGGTGCTGAGACAAACCTGGATGATGTCAGTGTTTCTTTATGAGGTCATCGACCGCCTCCATCTTACCTCCAAACAAGTTGTCACCCCGGCAAGGAACATCTACTAACCTCTCCTGAACCACTGGTTCTAGGTCAGAGACATGCAGCAATGAGAGTACGACCATCCCCCCACACTCAAAGTGGAGAGTCTGGATTGTATATCAAAGAGTCATACTCTCCCCTGGCCAGATATTTTCTGCACTCCAGCTGCTTGCTGCCCAACTGGTGATGCTCTGTGGCCTGCTTCTGGGGGAGAGTATTTGCAAGACTGTGAGCCAAAGACTGCAAGTAAAGGCTCAGATAGCTGGCAGAAGCACCAAAGCCTGAAAACTTTTCCTCCCAAATGAGTTGTGTCCTAGCCTCTATCTAAGGGTGCCGAGGCACAAGTCCTGGAGCTCCAAGCTCATTTGAGAGTGGATTCAACCACCAGAGAACAGTGTGGCAATTGAGCCTCCTGGAATCTGGAAGCCTTTGGATATGGTACTGCATATGCACCTTCTTAGGTGCAACTTGAACTGAGAGGGAGATTTCCAGTCTTCATCAGTGGCATCCTTAAGGATAAGGTGCAATGGTACAGCAACCCCTTCCTTAGAAGGAGACTCACAGTCCAAGACAGTCAACATCTTTGCCCAGTGCTCTTCCTCCATGTCTAACTTAAATGGGATGGCAGAAACCATCTGCCTGAAAACTGGTGAAAGAGACCCTCAGGTGGAGATTCATGTCTCTTCCGAGGTGAGGATCAGAAAGTAGCCCATGAGACAGCTCCTCCGAGAAATAATGTGGGTCCTCTTCTGAATCCCATGAGCGGTCCCCATTCAGACTCTTCACCGTACTCAGGCTGTACTGAATAAGTACCTGCCTCAACTCAGCAGATCTATGTCCATGCCCCAAAAAACTACGAGGTACAGTCCTACTATGACTCTTGAGAAGCTTCCTCTCCCAACATCGAGAGTGGAACTGTACGCATTGAGGCAAACATCGACACCCTTCGATATGCCGATGTCAAGGATCTGTTCACTAGCATGGAAGAAACCTCAGGAAGAATCTGGGCTGAATCTGCAGTTGACACAAATTCCCTCGATGCTTGAGCATTGTAGCATCTGTGCCAGCACCTGGTATGATCTAAAAAGTAGTTAGGTCAGCTATGTGTAAATTGTTAAAGTCAATATAGATATACAGATCTGTAAGGGGCAGGGAAAATGTATATGAAACCTAATTCAAACTGTAGATTAACAAGATCCAGGAATAAGATTAAGTATGTGCTATCGTAATCCGCTTAAGTTGTAGCAGAATATACATTTTTAATAAATAAGATCCTTAAAATCAGGGTCAGACTGCTGATGGGTCTGGACTCTTAATATCCTCATTATCCAGGCAGAGCCATAGCAAGCTTTGTGTGGGCAGTGCAGCTGTACAAGGGGCAAGGGAGGTGGTGGTGCCAAAACTGCACCCCATCCATTGTTTCCCTGGTTTTGAAGCAATGCAGCGGATCGGGCAGAAGCACTACTGGGTATGTTGGACAGAGTGCATTTCCAGTTTGGGATGGTCCTGTGTCCAGATTACACAGAATCAAAGTCCTCTAATCTCAACCAAGATCCTACTTTTAGGGCATGTGGAAACAGCTCTGATAGTCGGCTTGGTTTTTGTTTTGTACTGAATGTAATGCTTAGAATTACTTAGGGCTCAGACAGAATAAATATTAATAATTCTGAAAAGAACTGTTAGCCTGTACAAAAGCTGCACGGTTATGTTCTTTGCTTTTCCAAAATACCAGCAGACAGGGGTGCTTGGGAAGAGAAAACAGCTTCTTTTGAAAATATTCAGGAGCAACAGCCCACCTTTTCTGTATCACCTGTGATAGCAAAGTATGCCAACTATAAGCAATATGATAAGGACCCAGGCCAAAGGAACTGGAAAGAAAACCTGGGCAAAGAGCAAGCTGACTCCCATGTGCCTGCCTTAGGACCATCTTCATGGACCCGGTGTAGGTCACCCAAGGGGTACCTGGAGTTTAAGAGCTAGATTCTAAGCATTATTTATAGGACAACGTAGAAAAATCTTGCTTTCACCCTCCCCAAGAGAAAACGATTGTACATATTCTGACAAATCTTAATAAAGATTAATCTGCAGTGACTCCCTCATCTTATTATCCTTTTTCAATGACAATAACCTCTATCATCAGCTATAAACTGTTATTCTGGAAGTGAGCCCTTGAGCCCAGGCCTAGTATAGAATTTATGCACCACCCCAGCCACCAAACCCCGCACACTCACAATAACCAACAGGCACCACCAGAAAAGGAAGATAGGCCGTGAGGCCCGCCTGAATGCTCTATTGGGAACCCACTCACGCAGAGACCAAGCAGCGGGCCTCATGGCCAACCGGGAACTGAGTCACACTCTGGGAAGGGAGAAAGAATAACAAGGTTCCACACGGAACTGCAGAGCACACAGTGCAGGGGTAAAGCCACAGAAAAAAGGGTGAGGCAGAAGCCTCTAAGGGAAAACAAAGCTGTGCCACAGGCGAACAAGAGTGCAGGAAGCCCCAGAATGAAACACTCTAAGCTTAAACAACACAGCACTCATGAAAAGGAAACCAACTATAGGGATATACTCTAGGCTGAAACACAGCACACAAGGGAACAAGGCTGTACTTACAGCACACAAAGGAAAAGGGAGAACTAACCTAAGAATACACAAACTGGCCCCACAACCCCCAAGGGAAAAAAAGGAACTGCTAAAGGGATAGAACAGGGCAGAGCACTCTGCATACAAGATAAGGGGAGAGAAAACAAACAGGGGAAGATGCCTTGACAAACACACACAGGAGACAGCTACAGCAAACAAAGAGAACTGAACAACAGGAGCAAAATACAAGGACAAGGGAAGGCAGACCCACAGCTCAGACAAGCAAGGGAACACCGGAGAGAAAGCTAACAAATAAACTGAAACGATTCAAAGCAACAGCTTACCCCAGACAGCACAACATTACAGCAGAAGCAGCAAACGAGGTGGGGGAAGTGAGGCAATCAGGCTCATTCTGGGAATACCCAGCACACACACACATAAGGAGAAAGGCTAAACTCCCACATAACACAAGCGCCCAAACACAGGCTGGCTTCAGCAAGGCAATCAACGCCAAGCAATGATTGCAAGGGGAAAGGCAGGCTTAAATGGATCAAGCTTCTGACGTCTGATGCTCAGCCCCTGACAAGCCAATCAGGAGTGAGTCCCAAACCTCCCCCTGCCTATCCAGCAGAATTATAACAAACTTATTAGTTAACTTTCTGGCCTCTAAGAATTACTTGGTTTAACTTGTAAGTCTTGCTTTTTGTTATGGTTACCATTCATATAGGTAATTCCCCTCACAAATTTGATAACACTACCGGATAAAACAAAAATGTGTTAAGCACAGCATTTGGGGTAACCCTCATCTAGCCTGTTAAAAGAAGATACTTGTAAATATCAATTATGATGGGTATGTAGGAAATACAGGTATCTTAATTCAATTATCTAAAAAATAAGGAGGAAAAGACCTCATCAAGACCTTATCAACAATATTGAGGCTCAACGCCACATATCATGTGATTGGTCAAAAGAGTCATCAAAGTCTGAAAAAACCTCATTAATGGTGGTGTGGTAGGAAGAACTTTAATCATTAATCTTTAATTCAAATCGAAAACTTCTACCAACCGCCAAATCGACATCAATAGAATTGGTACTTAGCTTTAAGCTGCACAGCAAAATAAACTTCACTTCTCTTCTCATGGAATTCCTGGAAATTCAATTGTTTTGTTTCCACAGGTGTCGTCCATGCTGCATTTAAATAATTGCTTTTTCTAGGCAAAGCTCCCTACAGGGATCAGTTTCGCAAAGGTTTCTTCCGGAGACCCTGCCAATCATACGGACAACTTTGTGGCTCCAGTTTTTGGATGGTGAGCTTTGTACATACCTATATACCTGACTGCCTCAGTCATTCATTCACTAATGAACGTTAATGCACTATCATCTTATTTCTCTAGCCGGAAATGAACTGACTATCTAACTTAACTCTATAATTATAATTTTTATTGAATTTACTTTATACAACTCAAAAGAGATAATGAAATACATATAGCAATTACAATTTCCCTTATACAAACTAATGCCTTAATAAAGACATGATTAAAGAGAAAAATATATTATATTACTTCGACCATAAGAAATTATGGTAATAATATGATCCAAGAGAAAGAAAATTACATTTAACATTCAAGGAGGAAAAAAAAGAAAAAATTAATACTGCTCCCCAGTGCTTCCTCTCAAGCCTATCTTATGCAGTGTGCGTCTGTGATTCAACTATTACCACTACTTCCTCTCTATGTAATAAAAACTCCTCCAATTATTTTGGCTCAAAAAATTGGAAATGGTTAGATTGATATAATATACAACAAATACAGGGAAATTTCAAAACAAAATTAGCTCCAAGAGCCAGAGTCCTCGCCCGAAGGGCCAGGAATGCTCTGCGCCTCTTCTGAGTTTCCTTAGAAAGATCAGGGTAAACTCTAATTTTAGAGCCAAAAAATAAGGAGTCCAAATGTCTAAAGGAAAGTTTCAACACTGCGTTCCTGTCCATTTCAAAGGCGAAGGTTACCACCACTGTAGTTTTTTTGAGTAATTACTTCCAACGATGACTCTAGGAACTCTGTCAAGTTCATACCCTCTCCTGTTTGAGCAGGCAAAATATCTCCATCTCTCTTTTTTTAAACTGCAAATATTGTGCTCGCACTATAGGAGGAAGAGATTCACTTGGCATTCCCAGTGTTTCCACCAGATATTTCTTCACCATTTCAACAGAAGATATTAATGGGGAACGTGGAAAATTAGTTAACCTTAAGTTTAACTTTCTTACTTGATTTTCCAGGTATTCTAAACGACGGAACATATAGTTCCGATCTCTTATTGAAGTTTGACTTAAGGCTTCTAAAGTTTGTAGCTTTGTGCCCATCTGATTTAGTTGGGAAACTTGTTGAGTGGTAGTCTGAGACTGTGAAAGAACAGCTTCCGAAAGAACTTTTATTTCAAGAGCATTCTTTTCAATTATTGTTGATAGAGAGGAATGCAGAGAATAAGTCAAGTCCCAGAGTGATTCATTCGTCACCACTGCAGGTCTCTCTGTAACACCCACAGAAAACACAGGAGGTGGGGCAGTCAGAATTTGGTTCAATGTACTTACAATTTGTGGTGGCAAAATTTGAGAAGGCAATTGTTCCGACATTGATACCGTTCTGAATGCTCCCTGTAGAGTGGGCTGGTTCCCTCCCTGTGCTTCGGCAATGCCTTGTGGGCTCCGTGCTACAGGACCTCTCTCCATTCGACTTCCTCCTGGTTGCGGGGGGGGGGGGGGGGGCAGTGCGCTGCGCGGGGCTTAGGGAAACCCCGTTACTACTGCCGTCCAACGCCTCCGCGTAGCTCCGATAGAAGGAGATGAAGTCTGCCTGGGGGTGGAGGTCAGCCCGAACTGTTCCAGCGTCGGCTGTCGTGGAGGAATCGGCCCAGTGCTGGTTGAGGGAATTTCCCGCACTTTACCTCTCCGCTTCCCCATTTTCGGAGGACCCACGGAGAACCTCGCAGCCAAAGTTAAGGAAGAGTTCAAGGTGCGTCCAAAGCAGTATACAACTACGCGGCCATCTTGGATCTGGCTCCGGGCAACTTAACTCTATAATATATTTACTCTATCATTTATGAACTTTAATGCAATACCACTTTGTGTTTCTCATTCCGGAAATGGCGATCGCCATTACGGCATAACGTAAGCCACACTGAGCCTGCCAAAAAGGTGGGAAAGTGTGGGATACAAATGCAACAAATAAATAAATATGAGGGTTGAAGCAGTGATGCTCTTAAACTCCTCCTCTGCTACTTCACTGGCAGACTTCAGGTATGGATGGTTCTCTTTTGTGCTGGTTAAGCAGATCACAACCAGGTCACTGGTAGAGCTCACCCAGTGGCAGGTTAGCCATATGGTGCAATCAGAAGAATGTGATGTGGCTAACCTGCCACAGGTGAGCTGCTACTATCACAAAATTTTTTAATCTGTTTTAATAATTTTTTTCTGATTGCTACCGGCTTAAGAGGTTTTTTTTAAAGAAATACATATTACACCATGTTCTTAGATTTTGGTTTTATTGAGAGTAGAATTAATGACGGTTGGTAACCTATGACCTATTTGTGAGGCTTAAAACTGCGGGACGTCACACGTGGTAACGCTGTAACACAGCAAAAAGGGAGTATTGAATGTTGAGAAGAGAAACAAGCAAAGTAAGGACTTGTCCCTATTTTACTTGATGTTGTAAGGCTTCTCCTTAATTTTTGTAACAAAATGGGTCAGCAAGTCTATAGAATTAATATTGTTCTCACGCGGATCAGATCGGCTGTTATGTATTCAGTTACTAAGGAAGTATGTTCACAGCTTTGTGGATTTTGACTGTTTAGTATGCTAAGAAATATGTAAGATGCAGCTAAGTTAGCCTGAAGAAAAATTTATTTATTTAATTTGTATCCCACATTTTCCCACCAATTTGCAGGCTCAATGTGGCTTACATAGTACTGGAGAGGCGTTTGCCAACACCGGTATAAACAAATACAAAGTGATGTTGTGGTAGGTAAAGTTCGTGTGGCACAGCCACATTAGGGAATCTTACAGGGGAGAGTTGTGTTATGTCCATTACGTAAATTAGTTTTGTTGTGTTGCAGAGATCAGGCATTTAAGTTGGATCGTTAGGGTATGCCTTTTTAAACAGATTAATTTTTAGTGTTTTCCGGAAGTTGAGATGGTCGTAAGTCATTTTCAAGGCTGTCGGTAATGCGTACCACAGTTGCGTGCTTATGTAGGAAAAACTGGATGTGTAAGCTGATTTGTATTTTAGTCCTTTGCAACTTGGGTAGTGCAGATTTAGATATGTTCGTGTTGATTTGGATTTGTTTCTAGCTGGTCGGTCGATCAAGTCTGTCATATATCACGGGGCTTCACTTTAGATAATTTTGTGAACCAGGGTACAGATTTTGAAAGCAATGCGTTCTTTGATTGGGAGCCAGTGTAGTTTTTTGCGGAGGGGTTTTGCGCTTTCGAATCGTGTGTTTCTAAATAAACGTCTGGCTGCCATGTTTTGAGCGCCCTGAAGTTTAAGGTTTGTTCTTTGCATCCCGCATAAATGCCACTGCAGTAGTCAACGTGGCTTAGTACTATTGACTGTATCAGGTTGAGATATTTTGTTTTATTCTATTATGGGGTGATGCATAGGGCCTGTTCAGTCCACCCTAGGCCTTGGACTAAATTCTATACTAGGCCTCGGCCTGGGCTCAAGGGCTCACGTCCAGAATAACAGTTTATAGCTGATGATAGAGACTATTGTAATTGAAAAAGGATAATAATGTGAGATATAATGTATTGTGAGTAATACGTGCACATCAGTTTTCGGACCCGTTTATGATCTGGCAGAGAGGGATCATACATTTAATGTTTAGAAAAAGTGGGATTAGCTAACTTTTATTCAGACCCCAAACCATGATGAAACGCTGCTGAATATTTAAAGCTTGGAGAAAAGGCGGCTGAGGGGAGATACGATAGAGGTCTATAAAATAATGAGTGGAGTTGAACGGGTAGATGTGAAGCGTCTGTTCACGCTTTCCAAAAATACTAGGGGGCATGCGATGAAGCTACAATGTAGTAAATTTAAAACGAATCAGAGAAAATCTTTCTTCATTCAACGTGTAATTAAACTCTGGAATTCGTTGCCAGAGAATGTAAAGGCGGTTACTTTAGCAGAGTTAAAAAAAAGGTTTGGACAGCTTCCTAAAGGAAAAGTCCATAGACCATTATTAAATGGACTTGGGAAAATCCACTACTTCTAGGATAAGCAGTATAAAATGTTTTGTACTTTTTTGGGATCTTGCCAGGTATTTGTGATCTGGATTGGCCACTGTTGGAAACAGGATGCTGGGCTTGATGGACCTTTGGTCTTTCCCAGTATGGCAATACTTATGTATAACATCAAGACTGGATTATTTTATTTATTAGGCTTTATTTACAGCCTTTTTGAAGGAATTTACTCAAGGCGGTATACTACTCTGTTCTGACTACAAAGGGTTTGCACCAGATCCAACTGATTCAAAATGCTACAACAAAACTAATAGAAGGTTGTTCGCGACAGGACTACAACACACCATTTTTGCATAAACTTCACTGGCCACCAGTAAATAGAGAACCAAATTTAAACTTTATGTTTGACCTTCAAAGCCCTTAAAGGAAATGGCCCAGAGTACTTGAAGAGCAGAATCTCCCTCTACACACCTTCAAGATCACTAAGTTCCTCCCAAGGAGTTTCCCAAACCACACCCTCTCCAAAGGACATCACACGATGTGATACCGGCAAGCGAGCCTCCTCTGGAGTAAACCCCACATTCTAGAATGCACTCCCTGAAAGGCTTCGCTTAACACAAGACTATCTCTACTTCAGGAAGCAAGCAAAAGCTTGGCTCTTCAACCAGACCTTTAACAGAAGTAGTAAATGACACCGGCTGCACATATTATAGCAGGACATGCTTATCCACTCCTATCATAGCTAAGATAACATTCAAGCAACTTTCTCTAAAATTAGTCCCTTATTTTCTTACTCCTGTTACTCTATCTTATCTATATGTTCCATCTTTGCTTACACCCTTGTGTATTGTTTTGACATTGTAATATAGCATACTATGCCATACTTTGTATTGTTGTTTGAATATTTTTACTGCTGTAATTGTCTATTGTTTATGTTTGACTTATTCTTTCTGTACATCGCCTTGAGTGAATTCCTTCAAAAAGGCAGGAAATAAATCCTACTAAATAAATAAATAATGGTTGAAGTTTTCAGTGAGTATAGATACTATTTTTTTTTAAACATACATCTTGGAAGCCCAGATAAAAATTGTTACAGCTCACTGTGATTATGTCTTGCAGGCTTCGTAACCTGCTACTTTCCCTTCTGCACTCAGGCAATAAATATGGTGTTTAAGCCCCACCCACCCTCCTCTCTTACAGAAAGTGACATTCTTATTATTTTAAATTTGTGCGACTCCTCCTGCAGCGCAGACTGCTGACATACGCTGAAAGAGCAAGACAAAGGAAAATGTTGTGCTCCTTAGTGTACCCCCTTCATGCATTCTATTTGCTTCTTGTCCTACTTCCTAATACCAGTTTTTTTTTTTTAATTTGTTCAAGCCTGAATCCACTTTCAACTATCCCAGTACTTTGGGGGTCGCAGTTAAAAGTTTTGCTCCCGCACCCGCAGTAAATGGGGCTAATTTTATTTTCTTCTACCGTGGATTACTGCGGTTTAGAGCAGCTCCCCATCCCCATTTCACAAATTTATCACAACAGCCATCCATAAGTTTCACCCTCTTGGCTGACTTTGAACAAGAATTAAAGGAGGCGGGGAGGGAGGATATTTTAGTTCGCCTTACCAGCTCCAACAACTTCCAGCGCTCCACATTCCTCTCTGGTAGTTACTTGCAGAAACTCCTTTTCAAATTTCAGAAACCCCCCTTCCTTGAACTTACTAAAAAAATATCCTCATCCAATTCCTCCACTGCCTCTACTGAACCCAATTCCCACTTCCCTATTGAAGGCTGTCATAGTAAATCTTATCTTCCCAACCTATATTCCATTACATCCACTAGCCTTTCCTCTGGAACCTTTTCTACCTGTTGGAAAGTTGTCACTAATTTTCCCCACTTGAAGGATTTTGATTTACCTAGACTGCAGAACAGTATCTGTGACAGCTCTTAAGATTCATTATAAAGCAGAACCCAGATAATTATTGGGCTGCTGTTGACTTTTAAGGCATTAAGTCTGAGGCCTTCCAATCTCAACTACCAACCTATTTCTCAGCTCAAAGAGAAGGTGGTAGGCTGTCAATTAAAAAAAATTAGGATCAATGCTCTTCACCCACAATGGATGGTTTTATGGAACATAATCTCTTCTGAACACAACTTCTTGGCTCTTCATGACCACATACATGCTGCTGCTCTTGACAAAGGTAATTTTTTTATACCATTAGACCTGAGAGAGTGGATTTGATTTAGTTGACCACACCATCCTATCCATTGCCTATAGAAACTAGGTATTTTTGGCATAGAAGTGTCTTGATTTCACTCAGATCTTCATAATAGGGCATTCCAAGTTCAATGGTGTGGCTCCCATTTTAGATGCTACGATTTTCATATAGAGTACCTCAGGGATCAATGCTCATTCCTATCCTATATAATACTTTTCTAGCTACCCTAGCCCTTCTGATACAATCTCTTCTACACATATGCAGACGACATTCAACTATTATTCACCCTCCCATCATGAAGTATACACTCCATTACTGAGTCAGAATGGGTTCATCCAAAGGAAGTCTTGCCTCACAAATTTGCTTCATTTCTTTGAAGACGTAAATGAACATGTGGCTAAACGTGAGCCTGTTGATTTAGTGTATCTAGAGTTTCAGAAAGCTTTTGATAAAGTTCCTCATAAGAGACTCCTGAGAAAATAAAAGAGTCATGGAATAGGAGGCAAGGTTCTGGTGTGGATTAGGAATTGGTTATTGGACAGAAAACAGAGGGTAGGGTTAAATGGTCACTTTTCTCAATTGAAGAGGGTGAACAGTGGAGCACCGCAGGGGTCTGTAATGGGACCTATGCTATTTAACATATTTATAAATAATATGAAAATCGGAACGACAAGTGAGGTGATTAAATTTGCAGATACAAAACTATTCAAGGCTGTTAAAATGTGTGTGGAATATGAAATTGCAGGAAGACCTTAGGAACTTGGAAGACTAGGCATCCAAATGGCAGATGAAATTTAATGTGGACAAATGCAAGATGATGCACATTGGGAAGAATAATCTGAATCATATTTACCTGATGCTAGGGTCCACCCTTGGGGGTCAGCACTCAAGAAAAGGAGCTAGGTGTGTATTATAGATAATATGCTGAAATCTTCTGCTCAGTGTGCGGCAGTGGCCAAAAAAGTAAACAGGATACTAGGAATTATTAAGAAAGGGATGGTGAATAAGACCGAAAATACTATAATGCCTTTGTATCAATCCATGGTGCAACTGCACCTTGAGTATTGCATTCAGCTCTGGTTGCCGTATCTCAAAAAAGATAAAGTGGATTTAGAAAAGGTTCAAAGAAGAGTGACTAAAATGATAAAGGGGATGGAACTCCTCTCGTATGAAGAATGGCAAAAGAGGTTAGGGCTCTTCAGCTTGGGAAAAAAAAAAAAAGAGACTGATGAGGGGAGATATTATCGAGGTCTACAAAATCCTGAGTGGTGTAGAATGAGTAGAAGTAAATCAAATTTTTTACTCGTTCCAAAAGTACAAAGACTAGGGGACACTAGAGGAAGTTACATGGAAATACTTTTAAAACAAATAGGAGAACATATTTTTTCACTCAACCAATACTTAAGCTCTGGAACTCTCTGCCAGAGGATGTGTAACAGCGGCTAGCGTATCTAGGTTTAAAAAAAGGTTTGCACAAATTCCTGGAGGAAAAGTCCATAGTATGCTATTAAGACGGATATGGGGAAGCAACTGCTTGCCCCGGGATTGATAGCATGGAATGTTGCTGCTAAACTGGGTTTCTGCCAGTAACTTGTGACCAGTTACTATATGTGGTCATGTGCAGTCACCTTAACTTCAGTATTGTCGATACCAAAGCAGTGGAAGAAGTCCTCTCCTGCCTGCATAAAGCCCATGTAAGCTCCTCAACCGCTCCTGTGGGAGGGTAACAGAAGGTTTCCTTTATGTTTTGATTTGTTTTGCCTTTTTTTTTTTTAGCCAAAAATCAAATGAAGGAATCTGATGAAATTGCCTCTCTCAGCCAACAGCCACTGCAGCACTTGAAGCCAGATTCCCTTTCTTGAGACCAGCCAGACGACAACATGAGGGTATGCAGGGAAGCATTTCTGCTCAGCAGGTCAGGAATCTGATGATCCTACCGCAGTGTGGGTGTTTCGTAAGGAGTTGCCACCTTCCTATAAACCTAAGGCTTTCCAGGTTCTGAATATGTCTGCTTCTGATCCTGCCATCACTACATCTGCTAATCTTAAAATGGTGAGCACTAGAAGACCGCTACAGTCTTTAGCAGTGCATAAGGCAATATAGGAAGTCACTTCTGCTCAGTGGGTCATCCCAGGCACTGCTCCACTATGCAGAGACATAGCTAGGTGGGGTGCAAGGGGAGCAGCTGCTCTCCTAAAAGGATTTTGAATAAAATGGCACTTATGCGAAACAGCTCTTCAGCTTCACACTGAAGCCTATTCTACAAAAGGTCTGCTCCTCCTGATATCAAAACCGCTATGCCCACATCTGCCAATCTAAAAATGGCGAGCCTTCTTATGGTACCTTCCTATGGTCCCAAACAAAGCAAGAAGCAAAGAGCTGACCAACGGAACTCGCTGGTCACTTCCAAATAGTATAGGAGTATATGGTGAACATCCAAGGATCAGGAAGAGAAAAAGGTAGAAAGGGATGGAAGGCAGAAACCACCATATGCAGAAAACACAGCACTGTCCGCCCATCACCAGTAGAAATCCAGAGGATCTCAAACGGATGAAGTCGGGAGTTCCGAGAACCTGCCTGGACAGGACTGCTAAAGAAAACTAGGCTGCCCAGGATGATAACCCTGGTGTTGTAAAGATAAGTTCGAGCCTGACCCGACCGAAAAGAACTTGTAGACATGTCCTCAGGAGGACGCTGAGTCTATAAGTCACCCAGGTCTTCCACCAACTTCATGGAGTCCTCAAACAATAGTTGCCCTGAAAAGTGAGCTGAACCAGCCATCGTTAGAAGCTGCATTCACCACCCAGCAGCGCAACCACATCAAATGGCAGGCTGTGACTGTCAAAAATGTCTATTTGACGCCCGAAACAAATCATAGAAGAAAACTGGCAAATAAGCCGGCCTCAACTCTACATCTGGCAAATGAGGAGGCGGTTGACTGTCTGCCTTCTGGAAGGGATCCGAAATCTGTTGTCGCCAGCTACGGCACAACCTAGCAGCCTACAAGCTGCAGATAGCCACCTTCAGGGAGACAGAACGGAAATATCAGCAGAAAGCTGTGTTGAAATCACCCATTGAGACTAAGTTGGCTTGAAGGGAACCATAGAGATGGGGACCAAAGCAGAGAAGGAACCCCTGAAGTGGTCCGATACGGACTCAGGCCCATGGGGGAATGTCCAAAAAAGAGAACCTTGTGCCCATAACTTGAACCTATTCCCATATCCTGGACCTGGTAGAGAAAGTAAAACCTGACTTGGGTTGGCATCTGTTGCTGAGGAGCAAAAGAAAGAAAGGACTTCCCAAGACTATATGGAACAGCACTCCCTGATAAGTCAAGATTTGTGAGGGAAACAACTGACTCTTGGTGACACTGATTACCAATCCTAAGGACTGAAGACGAGTAGGTATCTTTGATGAAGTTTGCAGTCTCTTGATAGAGAGAGAGCCGCAAATCAGCCAGTCACAAGGTATGGATGAACCTGTAATCCATCCTCACGAAGGAAAGCTGCCACCATGACCTTGCAAAAATGTCCTCGGCAGCATGGAAAGGCTAAATGACATGGTCATAAATCGCTAAGATCCCTCTGCAGCAAGGAGCACTGGGAATATGAAAGTAAGTTTCCTTGAGGTCCAGGGAGGCTAGAAACTCTCCCTACCAGACAGAACTATTACACACTGCAAGGTTCCCATTGTGAAAAGCTGAACCTTGAACACTCTAGACTCTTATGATGTCCAAACTCAGCTGGAAGGAAGCTCCCTGGTTGGAACTACAAAGCAAAGGGAACAACTTCCCATTCCCCAACTGCAACTGGGGACAGACTCAACTGTGGCAAGGTGGCAAGAACTGCCTGACAGGGTTTGAGCTTGCATGTAGACTCCAAGAAAAATCTGTAGTGAAGTCCAGGCTGTAACTGTGCAATAGAAAAACTAAGACACATCTGAGCTGAGGTAATCTTGGCTCCTCCTGAAACCAGTACAGGAGTCCTGCCTGAGGAGTGAACTGAGACTCCATCATTGGACGATGAGTTGAAACAGAGCTCATTCTACCAGCAGCCAGGTGGCTTGTTGTAGTAGAAGTGGAAACCCTGAAAGTGGGTTTCCTGGCCCCACAAAACATACGACAAAACCAAGCGGATTAAAAATGATCCTTAAACTCATCCCCTGGCAATCTCCGAGACTTGGAAGTCCCTCAGGTCTTTACCCAACTGCCCTAGATCTTCTCCAGTCCCAAGATTACTTCCAAAAGGCAGGTTGCCAAATGTGACTTGGAAGCCACATCAGTGGTCTGATGCCTAAGCCAGAGCTAACTTCTTACAGATAGGGACAAGAATTGGCTGGTGTGACTGTGCACTAAAACTGCTACACATTGGAGCTAACAAGTGTGGCTGAGAACCAGAGTCAGATGGTGTAGCAGAATATGGCTGTTGCACCATTGCGCACTACAGATAGCAAGCTGCAGTGGGTCGTGAAGCAGCACCCCTAGAGCTCTATGCTTACTCTCAGCTGATTGTAACAACTATTAAGCTACCTCTACACTGAAGTAGCTCCTGGACCACTCCTCATGAAATTTAGGTACCCCATACCATGAAAAGATGCCAAAAATACCATAGAAGCAATCAGAGGTACCGGGTACGCTGCAGATACCGGGATAGCTGAGGCTAATATTCAAAGGTGTGGCCAGTATCAGTGTGCAAAGAGAGAGAGAGAAGGGCAATCTTTAGTACAGTAGAGTTCTAATAACTGTTCCAGTCATGCAAGAACTGCTTGGCCAGGCAAGCAATAAGAGAGAATGAAATAAAATATGCCCCAATGGAAACCTAGCTGAGCCCACAGTTTCTAACAGGATCGATAAAAACCAGCCTTGAACCTGTAATCTTCAGGCTGAAAGGCCAGCCACCCTCCTCAATACAACTAGTTTGATGTAAACAGTACATACAGAGCAAATGCCACCAGGGCAGCACAGAGGGTGCAGGATTACCATGGAAAACGAGAGAAACCTGAGAGGCCTGCACTAGCCTCAAAATGTAACATTTCTCACAGAAACATGGCCTAAGCCTAACTAAACAATCTGTACTGCCATACTCTGAGAAAGGGGAAGAGGGAAAGAGTGGAAAACCTAGAGTAGGATCCCTAATCCTGATCCCTTTCTCCCTTCCATTAATGATATACACACACCCTGAACCTCCTCAAAGAGGGTCCAGAAATATTCTTATTGTAAATCAACTAGAGAAGCACAGGCATCTCTACTAGAAGACTTTCAGATAGTCAGTACTTTCCAAGCTGCAGCTTAAGGCTCTCGCTGCTACAGAACAGCTGCAGGGGACTAATGGGTCTCTGACTTCGCCCCTGGAAAGCTGTGGGAGACCCGAGGACTCCCACAAGAGTCTGCAAACCTCCCCAGGCCTCCTTTCTTAGAAGCCCTTAAATAACCAATATGAAGAAACTGGGAGTGATCCACACCAGTTCCCCAATCACATTTCTGAAAAGCCTACATATAAAACTGCCTGAATCGCAAGCAAATCAGGCCCCAGGGGAGCGCTGGGGCTTCAGGATTGCCATGTGGAGTGGCAAGAAAGATGGAGCCATCAAGTGTGCATGCATCCAAGAAAACAGCTGCCCTGCGCCCACCAAAATGAGCTGGGAAGAAAGGAGCACACCGCTCCACAGAGTTGGGCTGTAAAGTGGAACTCCAGCATGGGAAACTGCAGCAGCCCAGTGGCTCCCACACTGGGAGCCGCTTTTGCTCTGCCCACTGGCGCAGATAGGATAATTACTACTCACCCCCTCGGGAATCGCTGTCGCATGCCAAGTCGGTCCTCACACCATTCAGCCGGTACTGCAAACCGGCATGAGCTTGCCGTGTTGGACAAATCTCAGACTGAGGAGATTTTTTTTTTTTTTTTTTGTAACAGTGCTCAAACGGCATTTATTTATTTAAGGCAGGAGAGGACGCCGGAGTAAAAGAAACCTCAGATTCCTTTTAAAGTCAGGAGAGTGAAAACCACAAACCCCAGTCAGGGAGAGAAGAGGGGTTGAAGGGGGAGGAAGGGAGGGACCTAGCACCACCAGGTGTGCACCCAAGTCCCAGGACTGGGACACCCAGACCCCAGAAGCTCAACTAGACCCAGGGGACCAGGCCAGGAGCCAATCAATCCAGAGCTGCACAGATATAACCATCCACCTGCTAGATAGAGAGAATACTGAAGTTAAGGTGACTGCACATGACCACATATAGTAAACGTCTGAAGTTCTCTCTATCTCCATCTGCTGGTAGAGGGACATAACCCACAAGTCTCTGGATTGATCTGTGGGATGCTATGGAACTGAGTATTCTACCACATGGAGAGACAGAAGATACTCAAGCAACAAGAAATGCAATCGAAGACCAAGAAAATTTAACAGAAAAGTAAGAAATATTTCTCATCATGCCAGACACCACAGGTCTAATTAAAAGCAATTTCCAAGAACGCCTCAATAAAGTTGCTTATATATAGCACATTCTAGAAATTCCAAAAGCCAGCTGTCTTTGGCACAATAAAATATTATGGTAACCACTAGCAATAATTTGAAAGAATGAAATCATAACTTTAATACCCTGACATAGGAGCAAAGTTCATTACTAGGGGGGCAACCTCAGGAAACAGCCTCCTTCCAACCCATGTCTAGCAGAAGACTACCCATTGAAACAATAATTGTTTTGATACAACATGGCTCTTACATTTAACAGTTTGTGCTGACAAACCAAATATAGCCCAAATATAACATATTTAAAGAGAACTTACTGAGAACATTCAGAAGTCTTTCCTTTATTCTGATAGTCCATTATACATTGAATAAGATGGTTATTTTCATCCAACATCTGAAAAAAAAAAAAAAAAAAGAATATTTTAGTGTACCTTGTACACAGTTGGCACAATACTCCTTCAGAAGGTAGAGCAGTGCATCTCAACCCAGTCCTTGAGACACACCTAGTCCTATCAGGTTTTCAGGATATCCACAATGAATATGCATAACATAGATTTGCACACCAAGGAGACACTGCATGCAAATCTCTAATGCATATTCATTGTGGAGACACCTGCAGACCTGTTTTTTGTAGTGGCGTATAGTTGGTATTTTGTGGGTTTTGGAATGCTCACAATTTCCACCACAAGTGTACTAGTTAAGAGTGGGATAAGGACCTGGGCCCCTTTCTCTACAGTCCACTACACTGACAGCTAGCCTACTCCTGGGACCAGTTTGCTGCTCTGATAGGAATGGCCATAATATCTGAAGCTGTCACAGAGCCTGGAATATACTGTCACAACTTTGGGGATGGGAGGGGGTCATGCTTCAATCCCTCCAGTGATCAGCTAGTCAGGAAAGAAATGGAAAACAAACATGAAGACGTTAAAATACCTTTGTATTGGTTCATGGTGCGACCACACCTCGAATATGGTGTTCAATTCTGGTCACTGCATCTCAAAAAAGATACAGTGGAATTAGAAAAGGTACAGAGAAGGGTGACAAAAATGATAAAGGGGGTGGGACGACTTCCCTATGAGGAAAAGCTGAAGTAGCTAGGGCTATTCAGCTTGGAGAAAAGACGGCTGAGGGGAGATACGATAATGGTCTATAAAATATGAGTTTACTCTTTCCAAAAATACTAGGACTAGGGGGCATGCGATGAAGCTACAAAGTAGTAAATTTAAAATGAACGGTAGAAAATTGTTTTTCACTCAGTATGTAATTAAACTCTGGAATTCATTGCCAGAGAATGCGGTAAAGACAATTAGCGGGGTTTAAAAAAGGTTTGGACAGCTTCCCAAAGGAAAAGTCCATAGACCATTATTAAAGTGACTTGGGGAAAATCCACTGCTTATTTCTGGGATAAGCAGCGTAAATGTACTGAACTTTTCTGGGATCTTGCCAGGTATTAGTGACCTGGATTAGCCACTGTTGGAAACAAGATGCTGGGCTTGATCGACCTTTGGTCTGTCCCAGTGTGGCAATACTTATGTACTTATGTAGTTAGTGCACCTTTTTGTGACTTAGGGGTAGATGCATCAAGCAAACGTAAAAAAAAATCAGAAACGTAAAAACCTTTACCGAATCTGAAATAACGAAGCATGCTCCAAAAACACAGCCCCAAAAAGTTTGGTGTGGTATTGTAAAGAACGATGCACTAATCCCCGTCGGTAATCGGCTCGTAAAGCATGCGCAAAGCAGCCAAGCGTTATGCTGGCTGCTCTGCGCATGCCAGAAACGTAAGAAAAAAAAGAAAACACAAACACGTGGCTCCCCACTTTCCCCTGCATGTCTCCACAAACATTAAAGGATCGGGAGGGGGCAAAGGCGCTCATCAGCAGCATCCTGTATGGACAGCCTTGCCTTGCCCCCCCCCCCCCCCCCGAAGTCCCCGCTGCTCCGTTTGTGAAATAAAAGCTTTTAAAAATGAAACCTTTGCAGTTGCTGGGCTCCCCCTCCCTTCCTGTGTCTCTCTTCTTTAGTCGGCAATGCTCCGCCTCCTGCCCTCCTCCACCTCCGTGCCCCGCCCCCCCCCCCCCCGATTTCGTCCCCACCGGACCCCCCTCCACCATAATGGCCGGTGCAGCGCCTCTCACCTATGTTTGAAGGCACTGCACAGGATGGATCAGCTATTCTTGAGCTCTTCTGTCTCCTCCGATGTCTTCTTCTTCCTGTGTCCGCCCTCCTCTGATGTCAGCTATCTACGTAGATAACTGACGTCAGAGGAGGGCGGACACAGGAAGAAGGAGACATCGGAGGAGACAGAAGAGCTCAAGAATAGCTGATCCATCCTGTGCAGTGCCTTCAAACATAGGTGAGAGGCGCTGCACCGGCCATTATGGTGGAGGGGGGGTCCGGTGGGGACGAAATCGGGGGGGCGGGGCACGGAGGTGGAGGAGGGCAGGAGGCGGAGCATTGCCGACTAAAGAAGAGAGACACAGGAAGGGAGGGGGAGCCCAGCAACTGCAAAGGTTTCATTTTTAAAAGCTTTTATTTCACAAACGGAGCAGCAGGGACTTCGGGGGGGGGGGGGGGGGGGGGGGCAAGGCCGTCCATACAGGACGCTGCTGATGAGCGCCTTTGCCCCCTCCCGATCCTTTTTTAATTTAGTTTCCTTTTTTATTTTAGGCACAGGGAAGCAGGGAGCCACTTTTCTTTTAAAACATGCCAGCAATTTGGTTTTTCATCATGCAGGGGGCAGTGGGGAGATGACAGCTCAGGCTTTAACGACAGGTCTGAGCTGACGTTAAATTTCTGGCGGTAAGTGAATCGTTGCTATCGTCGGTATGGTTAGTGCATTCCGAATTGTCTACATTTCAATGGTAGTTTCTCATTTGCATTCCAGTTTCGTTAGCTGCTACTGCCGTCAAAAAATAGGCTTTAGTGCATGGAAAGGATAGGAAATTCTTCCTTAAGGGCTCATTTAACGATGAAAAATGTTTAGTGCATCTGGGCCTTAGTCAAGATTGAAACAGGTCCAGATAAAGTGCCAATTTTTGCTCTAGAGACGTTTTTATCTTGTTCTATTATCCCTGAAAAGTGTGCAAATTCTGGGCCTGCCCAAATCCCCCCCCCCCCCATGAGATTTAGACAAGCAGCAGAGAAAACTGTCTCAAATCTGAGTTTCAAAAATCTCGACTTGGACAGTTTCCCCATGAAAAACGTCCATCTGTCGCTTTGTGCCACTTTTGGGACGTTTTCCTTTTTGAAAACAAGCACCTAGCCTATGTTTCTGCTAGGACTTCCAATATCTCATATTTATCACTGCCATTTGTATTGGCAACCTAAACAGATACTGTGCAACCAAAATGTAGAAGGCTCAGAAACTTCTGCCTTCCTGAGAGAATATTGCAAATTGAAGTTGTTTCTACCCTTTTTTTTTTTCTTTTCACTGCTGGGTTGTTGGCTTTATTTTTTCCAGATTTAGTAGAAAGGGCATAGGGCCCTGTTTACTAAGCCGTGCTAGAGGCGCATTAGAGTTTTTAGTGCATTTTAAGCATTAGCGCATGCTAACCATATAGACGCCTATAATATTCCTATAGGTGTCTACAAGGTGTGTGCACTAATTGTTAGCACATGCTAAAAATGCTTGCACACCATAGTAAAATGAGCCCTAAGTTTCTTATTTTTTTTTCTTTAAAACTTGACCCCGCACTAGCACCAATACAGCCCATTCACTTTGAATTTATTTATTTATTGCCGGGCAGCTTAGTAAACAAGGGGGCTTGTTGCTAACTCTAGGGATTTTTTTTTAACCTCCACTTCAAAGGGAGAGGTGATGTAAAATTCTTAAGTTGTAGCACTTCTGATGGGGTCTGTTAGTTGGACTACCTGGGAGTCAGTATCTCAGAGCTTTATAAAAGTCTATGGACCTCAGAAACCTCTGTCTTTCTGAAAAGAATATATTGCAGATTGAGATCATTATTTTCTGGTTTATTTGCATCAAGTGCTCTGCCTGATTAGATTAATAAAAAAATAAAAAAAAGTTTAAATTGTAATTTTATATTGCTGGATTAGCTGTTGGCTAACAACCCCGCTCCCTCTTTTACAAAGCCGCACAGTAATACTGACACAGCCCATTCACTAGTGCAGCTTTGTAAGTGGGGGGTAAAAGTGGACAAAACAATGGGGGGTCGGGTGGCATACATCCAAGGATACTCAAGGAACAAGGATGTTATGGCAGCTCCACTGTCTGACCTTTTCAGTACTTCTCTAAAGTCAGGAGTAGAACCAGAGGACTGGAGAAGAGCGGAGGTTGGAAACTACAAGATGGTTAGTCTGACCTCTGTGTTAAGTAAATTAATGGAAAAGCTTCTAAACAGAAAATAGCAAGGTTTCTGAAATCCAGTAAAATGCAGGTCCTGAGGTAGCATGGTTTTACTATTGTCAGGCCTTGTACAAATCTGATTAACTTCTTTGGTTGGATGACCAGAAAGTTGGATCAAGGGAGAGCATTAGATGTGGTATACTTAGAGTTTAGCAAAGCCTTCAACAGAATTCCGCATAGATGACAAACTGTGTACCATCTGTATGGGCTCTAAAGTGACTGGGTTAGGAACTGGTTGAGTGGAAAGCAACAAACGGTAGTGGTAAATGGAGCTCACTCTAAGGAAAAGGACTTTATAAGTGACTAGTAAAAAAGGCCCGTTTCTGACACAAATGAAACGGGCGCTAGCAAGGTTTTCCTCGGAGTGTGTATGTTTGGGAGAGTGTATGTGAGAGTGACTGTGTGAGAGACAGAGTGAAAGTGTGAGTGTGTGTGTGTGAGAGAGAGAGTGAGTCTGGGTGTGAGTGTGTTTGAGAGAGTGTGTGTGTGAGAATGAGAGTGTGTGCAAGTGTGTATGTGAGACAGTGTGAGAGAGTGTGTGTGTGTGCGAGAGAGAGAGTGTGTGTGAGACACAGATTCTCTGTGAGAGTGAGTGTATGAGACTAAGCGAGTGTGTGAGTGACTGTGTGGCACATAGAGAGTGAATGTGATACATTGTGAGACAGAGTGTGTGAGAGTGAGAGTCAGAAAGACATTGTATATGAGAGAGAGTGAGCCTTGCCCTCCCAATCCATGCCCATCTGTCCCCTGCCCCCTCCATTCATCCTTTTCCAGCAATTCCCCTCTCTCCCTGAGCCCTGCCCTCCCAATCCATGCCCATCCATGCTCCTCTGTCACCTGCCCCCCTCCATTCATCCCTATCCAGCAATTCCCCTCTCTCTCTGAGCCCTGCCCTGCAATCCATATCCATCCATGCCCATCTGTCCCCTCCATTCATCCCTATCCAGCAATTCCCCTCTCTCCCTGAGCCCTGCCCTCCCAATCCATGCCCATCCATGCTCCTGTCACCTGCCCCCTCCATTCATCCCTATCCAGCATTTCCCCTCTCTGCCTGAGGCCTGCCCTGCAATCCATATCCATCCATGCCCATCTGTCCCCTCCATTCATCCCTATCCAGCAATTCCCCTCTCTCCCTGAGCCCTGCCCTCCCAATCCATGCTCCTCTGTTCCCTGCCCCCTCCATTCATCCATTTCCAGCAATTCCCCTCTCTCCCTGAGCCCTGCCATCTCAATCCATGCCCATCCATGCTTCTCTGTCCCCTGCCCCCTCCATTCATCCTTTTCCAGCAATTCCCCTCTCTCCCTTCCATGATCCCCCCTCGCATCCATGCTCTTCTGTCTCCCATGTCCCAGCCTGTCCCGTCCTCTTCTTCCCCCCCCCCTTCGCATCCTTGCTGTCGTTTCTCCTCTGCCCTCCCGCTCCCATTGTTCAACTGCCCACCCTCTTCTCTCCCCCCAACATCCCTTTTTTTTTTTTAAATTTACCTCCGTGGCGGCGGTTCCGGCAGCGCAGCGTTAGGGAAGGAGGCGGCGCTCCCGACGTCTAGCCTTCCCTTCGCTGTGTTCCGCCTTCTTCTGACGTCATCCTTGACGTCAGAATAAGGCGGAACACAGCGAAGGGAAGGCTAGAGACGTCGGGAGCGCCGCCTCCTTCCCTGACGCTGCGCTTTGTTTGTTTTTTTTTCCGCCCTCCACGTCATGACGTTTGCCCTCAACGTCATGACGCGAGGGCGGGGCAGAGACGGCTGGCAGCCTGGCTGGCTTCACACCACGAATCCACGAACCCTTCAAGTAATGTTTGAGTGACTTCAGAACGTTGTCTTCAGAACGTTCACGGTGCGTTTTATTATATTAGATGTGTCGAAGGTTCGGTTCTTGGCCCAGTTCCTTTTAACATTTTTGTAAGCAATATTGTCAAAGAGCTGCCTAGTAAGGTTTGCCTCTTTGTGGATGATACCAAAATCTGCAATAGGACAGACACTACTGATGGTGTGGATAACATGAGGAGAGACCTAGCAAAGCTTGAAGAGTGGTCCAGAATTTGGAAGCTAAGATTGAATGCTAAAAAATGCAGTCATGCATTTGATATACCGCCATTCTATGGTACAACCAAAACAGTTTACATATAACATGTACTTTCTGTCCCTAGTGGGCTCACAATCTAAGTTTTGTATCCAGGACAATAGAGATTTGAGTGACTTGGCCAGGGTCAGAAGGAGCTGCAGTGAGAATTTAACTCAGTTCCCAAGCCCACTCCATTAACCATTACTTTAAATACCCAAGAGAGCAGTACAGTTTAGGGGGTGAAAAAATTCTGTACATGAAAAGAGTAGGAGGATTTGAGGTAATCATATGTGATTTTACTTTAAAAGTGTATATCCTGTATTATCTAGATAATCTAAGCAGGTTCCAAATAAACATACACAAAATTAAAGCAAATAAAAACATGCAATAAAAGTCATAAACAAAATTTTATATAGAGTACAAACATAATGTCAGACCCATATGTTTTCCTATGGGAGACTTAGCATTTAGTGCGTGCTAATCATTAGCGTGCACTAAAAACACTAACGCACCCTTACAGCTACTTAGTAACAGGGCCCCAAATGTTATGACAGAAAACGGAGTCCGATCCATGCTGATAACAATTCATGACATTTTGTAAACCATTTCATACTGAATCAGAGCTGTATCGAAGAGCATGTGTTATTTATTTGTAGCATTTGTATCCCACATTTTCCCACCTATTTGCAGGCTCAATGTGACTTACATTTTCCATAATGGTGATCACCAATTCCAGAAGAGAAATACATATTTAAGGTGAAGGAGACAGAGAGGATTGGGAATACAGTTACAGAAAGTGCATTTTCATAATCAGAAATATTTGGCCGAATATCAATAATGAAAATTATTTAGCGGAATATGAATACCAAATACGAATAATGGGCATTAAGCTTTAACATAAACAATAAAAGAAGCAATGTGAAATCAGAGATCAAGTGTTTACTTTTGTAGGATTTAGCACAGTAGAGCTCTAGATTATTCATATCTGAATTTAAATCACTATTTGGCTGAATATGAATAATGTATTCGGGACAGAATTTAATCAGATACAAATACTCGGTACAGCCCTAGTATCAAACTTAGCTGACCTTGACAATGAAATGATTTTAGACATCCCAACAAACACAATGGGTTCTGCCCCTACACACTGAAAATGCCACCACCTGTTTCAGAATGATCCGAATCTGTAAAACATCAATTTTATAACCTGTTGAGCATCTATTGAGCTGCATGTGCCTGAAGCTAAGAAGTTAGTAGCCAACATCCATAATGAGAGTCCAAACATAATAGCTCACATCATACTGATCATGATCAGATGATCTTCATCCTAAGTGATGCAGTTTTATATATTTAGCTAGTAAGTTACGAGTTCCAGCTACATGTATGCCACTTGAAAACATACTATTTTCCATAGTCTGTATTCTATAGAAAGCTAAGTGCCTATAGAAGTTTCAAGTGCAGACCTCAACTCCTGAATAAACCTGTGCTATCATAACCATCTCTCATCAGTCACACCAAAGGACTGCACAAGGATTAGACACATGCTTACTGCGCTTACTATACAGATTTCCAGTAATGATGTCAAAGCGGTGTACAATAAGCTTCAAAGCAAATTTAGAACATTGAAAGGAATGCCATTTATGATAGGACAGAGATAGAGAAGCAGGAGGAAAGAAGTCTCAAGGAGGACAGCAAGGTATAACA
This sequence comes from Microcaecilia unicolor, assembly GCF_901765095.1. Classification (NCBI taxonomy): domain Eukaryota; kingdom Metazoa; phylum Chordata; class Amphibia; order Gymnophiona; family Siphonopidae; genus Microcaecilia; species Microcaecilia unicolor. The sequence goes on from NC_044031.1 coordinate 472,342,354, forward strand.
CTTCAGAGGGCAAGTGGGACATCAAGGCATCCATGCATTTAATAAGATGAAAAACAGTTTAGCAAAATGAAGATGAGTTAATTCTTTAAATTCCATTAGTAATAAGGGTAGTTATGGCATTTATAAAAACCCTGCTCATTCAAGTTTGAAGGTAGAGTTAAGCAGGGTTTATATATGATGAGCCACATCTGGTTAGTTTCAGAAGTAGATGAGCTGATATCAACCTAAGTATCTTTGGACACCACACAATACACTATATATATGATATATAGCATGCTAAAGACAGCTAAATCAAGATTCATAGGTTTATGTGTTTTATATTCATACAGTATGTTGACTCTGAAGCACCAACTGTGCTGCCAACATTGGACTGTCATAAGATCCTGTTTTTTTATTATATCAACAGTCACCTGAGCTAAGCTTGTGAAGCTACTCACATTTATGTACTTTTTAAATGTATCAGGACCAGCCACAGCGAATGGAGCGAGCACCTCCTATTTCTTCACATAGACTGACATTGATCTGATGATCAGGGACATAGCTCAACCTTTTAAACACAAGTTTGTGGTTGACTGGTCTCAAGACAGCATGGTGTCTCTAGCTTCCCCTAAAGTTCCTATGGCATTCATAATCTTCTTTCAGTATGACTGTGCTTTTTTTTCTTTATTCTCCTATCCTATATTTTGTGCTGGCATTCCTTTCCTGCTTTAACATTGTAAACTGCTTTGTTTGAAAACTCAAGAAAGACAGCCTATCAAGTCAGACATTATATTTACTTTTATGTTTGTCTGGTACAGAACTTACCACACTGCTGTTTCAACCAAGGCTTAAGACACAAAGCAAACTAGGCATCTGTCTAGGGCCCAAATGTTGGGAGGAAAGCAGAATCATGTTAAGATATTCTTTAATTTAGGACTGCCCAGGTTCCATGCGGGAAACAGATATATCAACAATGACTGTTGTATTAACCAATATAACATATGAGGAGGCATCAATTTTCCATGTCATCAGCCAACACTGGCAACCCTCCCAGCCCCCCAAATTATAAAGCAAATGTGTGCAAAGCGATAGGATCATCACCATGCGCCATTGCCCACCCCACTAAGCATCTTCAAATTCGGTTGGCCAAACAGCACCTGAAGGTGCAGAAAAACAGTAAGCAGCCAAATAGGTGCAGTGAGTTTTAGAAGGCAGGAAGTTATCAATAGAAATCAAACAAAATAAAACATGGAAAAGAAAATAAGATACCACCTCTTTTATTGGCCATAACTTAATACACTTCTTGATTAGCTTTCGAAGGTTGCCCACACCTCTCTACTCAAGAAGGCAGGAAGAATGTTTGCTGGGACCCTGGGAATTTTTAAACCTCCACATTAAAGGGACTGAACTAGATGCAGAGGCTAAAGCAATGGAGCTCACCCACTGGAGGTGGAGAGGAGAAGGGTGTAAAATATCATGGTAAGCGGTCCAAAACCCAGTCGTGGGTTCAAACACGGAGAACGAACCTCTTGCAGCCAATACAATACACTCTATATGACTGGGGCCCACACACAGTGGCGGGAACGGCTCTGGCCACTTTGTAGGGCAGACTGGATGCACCCTACGAGGTCTTTATCTGCTGTCATCATTTACTATTACACTCCTGCCTCCACCCACTGGATCTTAGGGATGGGAAGAGCTGTCATTTCCCGCACTACCTAGCAGAAAGGCGGCTTCTCCCTTCGCACCCTAACACTATAAAAGTGATAAGTACTGTTGTTATTATTATTATAAGAAGTAGGCGGAAAAGACCAGCTTCCTTCGGAGCCCGCCTTTTGTGTTGTTACCTTCTGAATAGCAGCTGGCGTGATCTCGCCTTTTCCCCGTTGCCTCGGGGCCGCGAAGGCCACCGACATAGTTTCCAGGCACGGCAAAAAACAAAAAAAAAAAACCCTCTCTCCTCACCGAGAGGCAGCCCGAACACGCTCTTCCTTCACACAAAACGCCCTCGCTGTTCTCTCTTCTACTACACAACCACTGCCAGTGCTTAGGCCTAGCTCAGAGAGCGGAGGAAGGAAAGACCAACCCAACCGCTACAGAAAAAGGGGAACCGATAATTATCCCCTAAGAGCACGATGAAGACTGATAACTGTCTTCCTTGAATTCCCCACTCAAAATTGTATATTTCGTATTACCAGTGCAGCTTCTAGACAGAGAGGGAAAGAAAGAGTTCTATTTAACATACGTCCTCTAAAGCTAATCGATATCTTCCCCCCGTAAATATTTAATCATGGTATAACCCGTTCCCGGCAGGCACCCCTCTCTCTAGCTAAGTAGCGCAAGCGCAGCAGACGTATAGCCTACATAGGGGCGGGGTATAAGAGATGCAACAAAAATTAACATTTAAGTGGCTTTATGTTTCTGCAACTTCAACTCCAAACTTACTTTTTGTTTGTAAGGTGTCATAAATTAGAGCTTTCTACTGTATTATATTCAACAATTGAGAAATGACAAATATGTGTGCAGTATGCTTCTCGACATGACAACTTTATAGAAGTTGACTGCTCTTGGTGTTTTCTTTTGTTTTGTTTGTTTTTGTTACATTTGTACCCTGCGCTTTCCCACTCATGGCTGTCTCAATGCGGCTTACATGGGGCAATGGAGGGTTAAGTGACTTGCCCAGAGTTACATTGCTTTTGACTCGTAACCACTTGTAACCACTCACCTCCACCTACCCTCCTCTCTTCCTTCCCGTTGACATTAATTGATTTGATTTGCTTACATTATTTATTTTTTTTGTCTATTAGATTGTAAGCTCTTTGAGCAGGGACTGTCTTTCTTCTATGTTTCTGCAGCGCTGCATACGCCTTGTAGCGCTATAGAAATGCTAAATAGTAGTAGTTGTAGTAGTTACAAGGAGCTGCCTGAGCCTGAATCAAACTCTCAGGACTAGAGCAGGGTTGCCAGGTGGAAAATTTTTTTCCCACCCAAACCAGCCTAAATCCAGCCCAAAACCCGCCCAAACTCAAACCCCGCCCCTGACACCCCCACCCCCGCTGTCATCAACCCCGCCCCCGCTGTCATCAACCCTACCCCCGCCATCATCGGCCCCGCCTCCCCGTCACCGGCCCCGCCTCCCTCGTCACCGACCCCGCCCAGAATGTCATTTGTCCCGCCCAAAACGTCACTAACCCCGCCCCCGCGGCCGAAAAAAACGCCTGAAAACCGCCCAAAAGAAAAAAAAGAAGCCCAAAAAACCGCAACCCGCCGCAGGCAAAAATTTTCCGCGGCAGGTTGCGGAAAACCGCCCAATTGGGCGGTAAAACCGCCCACCTGGCAACACTGGACTAGAGAGTTGCACAGGGACAGAAATCCAACCCGTTCCCACTGGAATCCAACCCGTCCCCACCCGTCCCCGTAGGAAATCTAGCCCATCCCCGTGGGGAATCTTACCCGTCCCCGCAAGAACTTAACCTCTCCTCACCCACAAGAATTTAATGGTACATTAAAAAAAAAATTCCTGTCAGCTCTTGCAGTCTCTGTGTTTGAGCCGCAGCACTGCAGGCAAGGAAGGAACGGAAGCTGGAACACTCTGGTGCGCACATATAAGACTTCTCTGATTCACTGGCACTGTGTGCTAAGAGATCACCACATGCATGCGCCGGTAGGTCAGGTGACATCTGATGCTCATGCTTATGTCAGAGCTGAGGTCTGCGCATCAGCCTGGAAGCAGAGAGGATTAATAGTAATAGTAAATGACAGCAGATAAAAACCAGATCGGTCCATACAGTCTGCCCAATAGTCACAATCATTATCAATTCATGATTAAATCAACAATGAATGTGATATTATATACTTAATTATGGTCCTTCTGTGGTGTTTCTGGGACATAGACCATAGAAGTCCGCCTGGCCCTATCCTTATGTTCCAACTACTGGAGTTGCCCTCAAAGCCCACTCCAGCCTATTCATCTTCTCATTTGCGGGACACAGACCGTAAAAGTCTGTCCAGAACTGTCCTCATGTTCCAGCCACTAACGTTGCTGTCTATACCCTTTCCAGCCCATCCAAAACCAGATTGCCATTTATGAGACACAGACCGTACAGGTCTCCCAGTATGGGCCCTAGTTCATCACAGCCAGAGTCACCATGTAAGTGTTATGCGACACATCCACACACATGCAGCCATTTAAGTTTAGGTTTTCTATAACTTCCATTTTCTAAATAGAGATCCTCTGTGTTCATCCCATGCCTTTTTGAATTTCACCACCATTTGTATCTCTACCACCTCCTTAATGGAGGCTTTCCACATCTGTGCTGTTAAAGCAAGGAGGAGGAGGAAACAGCACTCAAAGAACTTGGTACTCGGTAGGTGAGAGGCTGGCGCAAGTGCAGCATACACTTCCACGGGAACCCCACAGGAACTGCTTCCGTCCCCACGGGAACCCCACAGGAACTACTTCCGTCCCCATGGGATCCCCGCAGAACTGCTTCCGTCCCTGCGGGAATCCTGCAGGTTCCGCGGGATTCCCGCAAACCCCGTTCCCATGCAAGTCTCTACTCAGGACCAAACTCCACCACCCTAACCACTAGGCCACTCCTCCACTCACTGGAGTGAACAAATATGATACAGGGAACAAAGTAAAAACCAGATCTCATGGATGTCCATAGGAATCTATTAAAATCCATGTATGGATTTTCCTGGAAACTCGTTTTTTCACCTAGGCCCATTCAGTTGCCTACGAGTTGGGTGGGTCCAGTTACTGACAAAGATTTATCGGTTCTTGGAGCAGTTAGTCACTGGTGTGATAAACGGAGGAAAATGACCTCGCCAGTACAGTACAAACATTTCCCCCTAGCAGAGTTAATTAGCTAACCCTCTAGTTTCCTTGCCTCTGATCTTCCCCTCTCTGATCACCATCTTATAACTTTCACACTTAAATCTCCTCCCTCCCAATCCCGTCCTATCTTATCTAATTTATCTAGGAATCTTCATGATATTGACCCTTTATCTCTATCCTCCCATGTTTCAAACCTCCTCTCTACTGTGGCACCATCCACGTCTGTCAACGAGGCTGTTTCTTCTTACAACAATATTCTATCCTCTGACTTAGACACTCTTGCACCTTTGATGACCCGCCCTATAAGGTGTACAAAACCCCAACCTTGGCTGACTTCTAATATCCGCTACCTACATTCCTGTACCCGCTCCGCCGAACGCCTCTGGCGGAAATCTCGGGCCCTTGCTGATTTCTTACACTTTAAGTTCATGCTGACCTCCTTTCAATCTGCTCTTTTACACGCCAAACAGGATTATTATATCCAACTGACTAACTCTCTTGGCTCTAACCCTCGACTTCTCTTCACCACATTGAACTCTCTCCTCAAGGTGCCCCCTCCCCCAACTCCCCCTTCATTATCTCCTCAGACCCTTGCTCAATTCTTTCACAACAAGGTTCAAAAGATAAACCTTGAATTCTCTACCTTGCCACCTCTCCCTCCACTAGTTCGTTCCCCTCTCTCTCCTTCCCCTCATTCCTTTTCCTCCTTTCCTGAAGTTACTATTGAGGAAACTACACTTCTCCTTTCTTCCTCAAAATGTACCACCTGTTCCTCTGATCCCATTCCCAACCACTTAATGCCATCTCTCCTGCTCTTGTTCCTTTTATCTGTCACATTCTCAACCTCTCACTTTCCACTGCGACTGTCCCTGCTGCCTTTAAACATGCTGTTGTCACACCTCTACTTAAGAAGCCTTCACTCGACCCTACTTGTCCCTCTAATTACTGACCCATCTCCCTCCTCCCTTTTCTCTCCAAATTACTTGAGCGTGCTGTTCACCACCGCTGCCTTGATTTTCTCTCCTCACATGCTATTCTTGACCCACTACAATCTGGTTTTCGCCCTCTCCACTCAACCGAATCTGCGCTTACTAAAGTCTCCAATGACCTATTACTGGCTAAATCCAGAGGTCAATATTCCATCCTCATTCTTCTTGATCTTTCCGCTGCTTTTGACACTGTCGATCACAGCATACTTCTCGATACCCTATCCTCACTTGGATTCCAGAGCTCTGTCCTTTCCTGGTTCTCTTCCTACCTCTCCCTCCGCACCTTCAGTGTTCACTCTGGTAGATCCTCTTCTACTTCTAGCCCTCTGCCTGTCGGCGTACCACAGGGTTCTGTTCTTGGTCCCCACCTCTTTTCTATCTACACTTCTTCCCTTGGTTCATTAATCTCATCCCATGGCTTTTTCTACCATGTCTATGCTGATGACTCCCAAATCTACCTTTCTACCCCTGATATCTCACCTTGCATCCAAACCAAAGTTTCAGCATGCTTGTCTGACATTGCTGTCTGGATGTCTCAATGCCACCTAAAATTAAACATGACCAAAACCGAGCTTCTCATTTTTCCCCCAAACCCACCTCCCCGCTCCCCCCGTTTTCTATTTCTGTTGATGGCTCTCTCATTCTCCCTGTCTCTTCAGCTCGTAACCTTGGGGTCATCTTTGACTCCTCTCTCTCCTTCTCTACTCATATCCAGCAGATCGCCAAGACCTGTCATTTCTTTCTTTACAACATCCGTAAAATCCACCCCTTTCTTTCAGAGCACTCTACCAGAACCCTCATCCACACCCTTGTCACCTCTCGTTTAGACTACTGCAGTCTGCTTCTTGCTGGCCTCCCACTTAGTCACCTCTCCCCTCTCCAATCGGTTCAAAACTCTGCTGCCCGTCTCGTCTTCCGCCAGGGTCGCTTTACTCATACTACCCCTCTCCTCAAGTCGCTTCACTGGCTCCCTATCCGTTTTCGCATCCTGTTCAAACTTCTTCTACTAACCTATAAATGTACTCACTCTGCTGCTCCCCAGTATCTCTCCACACTCGTCCTTCCCTACACCCCTTCCCGTGCACTCCGCTCCATGCATAAATCCTTCTTATCTGTACCCTTCTCCACTACTGCCAACTCCAGACTTCGCGCCTTCTGTCTCGCTGCACCCTATGCCTGGAATAAACTTCCTGAGCCCCTACCTCTTGCCCCATCCTTGGCCACCTTTAAATCTAGACTGAAAGCCCACCTCTTTAACATTGCTTTTGACTCGTAACCACTTGTAACCACTCGCCTCCACCTACCCTCCCTCCTCCTTCCTGTGCACATTAATTGATTTGATTTGCTTACTTTATTTTGTGTCTATTAGATTGTAAGCTCTTTGAGCAGGGACTGTCTTTCTTCTATGTTTGTGCAGTGCTGCGTACGCCTTGTAGCGCTATAGAAATGCTAAATAGTAGTAGTAGTAGTGGTTATCAGCTGAGGAGAGATGGGCGTCTTTAGCTGATAATCGAAAAAAAAAGCGCTTTGACCGCGATTTTGGGTCACTTTTTTTGGACCCTTTTTTCTCACGAACAAGTCCCAAAAAAGTGCCCCAACTGCCCAGATGACCACTGGAGGGAATCGGGGATGACCTCCCCGGACTCCCCCAGTGGTCACTAACCCCCTCCCACCAAAATAAAACCACTTTAAAAACTTTTTTTCCAGCCTGTATGCCAGCCTCAAATGCCGTACCCACCTCCATGGCAGCAGAATGTGTTCGATCCTCTCACAGCCTTTCCCTGGGTCAGATGTGGCTCTCGGGTGCACTACAGGGTCACATCAGCATTGCATTGTGGTGGGTGTAGGGTATTGGGCTCCGTGATTTCATTAGCTTGTGTTACAGTCTCACGATGTTGGTAGTTGGTAGGCTCTTCTCCCATGGTGCTTTTCCCCCTGCCTACTGGGTCAGAGTGTGCCCTGTTGTGTTTCCTCTTGTAGTCCATGCGGTAGTGGCCATTTTTGTAAGCCAGTTTTAGTTCCCTTTCCTGTGTTAGCCACGTTAGAGAACTTAGTTCTTCCCTTGAATGTGGCTGAAAGAGGGCATTGTACAGCATTCTGCCAGCTCTGACCTACTGCTAATCTCAGTACCAGGGAGACTCATTGCCAGTGGGGCACAACCTCTGATCTGCAGTTAACTGTGAGTAAATGCGGTTATACCAATAAAGGACGTTTTCGGAGAGATTAGTCTTCAGGTGTCAACTGGAGTGCCAATGTTATTTTTTTATTTTGTTACATTTTTTACCCCGCGCTTTCCCACTCATGGCAGGCTCAATGCGGCAGGCAATGGAGGGTTAAGTGACTTGCCCAGAGTCACAAGGAGCTGCCTGTACCGGGAATCGAACTCAGTTCCTCAGGACCAAAGTCCACCACCCTAACCACTAGGCCACTCCTCCACTCCAGCAACAAGTCAGAGAGCCCTGCATGTATGCAGGTCCCTGGAACACTTTTAGTGGGTACCGCAGTGCACTTCAGCCAGGTGGCCCCAGGCCCATCCCCCCCCCCACCTGTAACACTTGTGCTGGTAAATGGGAGGCCTCCAAAACCCACTGTACCCACATGTAGGTGCCCCCTTCACCCCTAAGAGCTATGGTAGTGTTGTACATTTGTGGGTAGTGGGTTTTGGGGGAGGGGGGTTGGGAGCTCAGCACCCGTGGTAAGGGAGCTATGCATGTGGGAGCTTTTTCTGAAGTCCACCGCACTGACCTAGGGTGCCCAGTTGGTGTCCTGGCATATCAGGGGGGCCAGTGTACTACGAATCCTGGCCCCTCCCACGACCAAATGGCTCGGATTAGGACGTTTTTGAGCTGGGCGTTTTTAGTTTCCATTATCACTAAAAAAAACAAACGCCCAGCTCAAAAACGTCCATTTTTTCGAAAATACAGTTCAGCCCGCCCCTTCACGGACCCGTTCTCGGAGATAAACGCCCATGGAGATAGACGTTTGCGTTCGATTATGCCCCTCCACGTATACTTACTTCAAAGCTAATATCAAATCCGATCATATTATGATCACTGTTATCAAGCGGCCCCAGCACCATTATCTCCCGCACCAGATCATGTGCTCCACTAAGGACTAGGTCTAGAATTTTTCCTTCTCTCTTTGGCTCCTGTACCAGCTGCTCCATAAAGCTGTACTTGATTTCATCAAGGAATTTTACCTTCCTAGCGTGTCCCGATGCTTTATTTACGCAGTCAATATCGGGGTAATTGAAATCACCCATTATTATTGTGTTGCCCAGTTTGTTTGCGACCCTAATTTCCTTTAACATTTCTGCATCCGTCTGTTCATCCTGGCCAGGCGGACGGTAGTACACTCCTATCACTATCCTTTTCCCATTTATACATGGATTTTCAGTCCACAGTGATTCCAAGACGTGTTTTGTTTCCTGCAGAAACTCCCTTATATGGTGTGTAGCCCCGCCCAGCACATCCCAGGATGCATTGGGCAGGGCTGGGCACCGCCATTTTGCGGCGTCGAAGGAAGAGGAGGGAGGCAGGCTGCGTCCCTCCTTCAACTAAGGTAGGGGGGCCGGGCAGGGGTTCGGAGATATTTTTACCAGGGATTCGGCGGCAGACAACTCTGGGAGTTGGGGTGGGCTGGAGGTCCGCCCACCCCTGTCGTTCACTGGGAGGGAGGGAGGAAGGGGGTTGACCGGCGGCCACCGGACCACCAGGGAGTCTTTTTCTGGGGGTTTGGGGGGGCTGGAGACCCACCAGATCTCCAGCCCTCTCTGAACCTGGGGGGGGTGGGATCGTCAGGGGGGTGACCGGAGATCCGCCAAACCTCCAGTCCCCTTTCGTTGGGAGGGTACTTTGCGTCGTTGGGGGGAATGGGGGCCTACCAGCATGCAAATGCATGCTGGACAGGGCTCACCATTCCTCCCCAATGATCTGCAAACCCTAACGCCAGCTCGGAGCTGGCGTAGGGTTTGTCGCAGCCAGCGACCCAATCTTTAGCGCGTTGGTCGCTGATCATTGGGGATGAATGCGTTAAGCCCCGTTTAGCATGCATTTGCATGCTACTTGCGGTAAGAGCCCTCGAGCTGATTGTTTCACGCGCTCGAGGGCTCTGATCATGGGGCGATAGCAAACTCCGGCGCTAGTACAGTGCAAACAGCCTCTAGCGCCGGCGTTTGCTTTAGATCATCTGCCCCCTAGTGAGGGGAGCCTCAGCCCAGCTGGTGGCTATGGAGTACTTGCTGTGAAGAATTGTCAGGACCAACAGCTACAGGCTTCCCATTAAAATTTCTATGGTAAAGGTAGGGGCTGCTTGTGTGCATCGTTTGGAAAACGTCTGTGCATTGCTTTGCATGCACATTTGTATATTTGCTTATTATAATACCTTTGCATTCCGTTTTTGTTAGCTGCTACCATGACAGGAAAAGAGCTTGGAGAACCCTTTTATGCATATCTGGCTGTACTCCTTGCTCACTAAACCGGCTAGAACCAGTTTAAAAAACCATGTTGCAGGCTCATTAGGTTTTGTGCATCTGGGCCTAAGTCCTCTTGGGATCTGCTTAGAGTGGCAATAGTCTAACAGTGTGGATGAGCAAAGATCCAACCTAATAGACCTTTTGTTAAAATTTACCACCTCCTCCCAATGGCTGATATTGTCCTCCAAAGCTTCATCATCCTTGAAGAATAGTTCTGCTGGGTGCATATTAGCTATTTCTTCATCACCATAGCTCAACACATCTCTCCAAGAAGAGAACGACATGGTGCCTAACAATTCAGGTGTGAGAAAACAAGAAGGCAACCAGTCCACTAGATCCAATGTGGAACAGAAAAGAAGAAAGCAGACCTTGTGAAGAAAAACAGTCTTTTATTGGTTGTTCAAAGTTCCCAGGACTCACAAACAAGTGCCCGACGTGGCCATGTTTCACCAGAAATACAGGCTGCGGTAGAGGTAATAAAACCAATTCATCTTAGGAGTTCTGCTCTGTCATATGTCCAATGTCATCCAAAAGAGCAGGATGCTGTAATATCTGTTGGAAGTGCTCTTCAGAGTATCCCACAAATTCTGTTTGATTTGATGCCATAGTGTCCATTCCTTGAAACTAGCAAACTATGGACACTGTTTACTAAGACAAACTAGCGTTTTTACCGCGCACCTAAAATTAGTGCGCGTTAAATGCTAGACACCCATATATTCCTATGGGTGTCTTTAGCATTCAGCATGTGCTAAAAATGCTAGCGTGCCCTTAGCACTGCTTAGTAAACAGGGCCTTAGGCCATCTTTAGAAAGAGCTCAAACATAAACATCAAAGAACAATTATCACTCCTTTCTCTCAAAAATATCACTCAGAGGTTCAAAGAGCTTCAAGATTCACACACCCACCTCATCACTAGTCCATAGATGCTTATTTAGTTTATTATATTCTCAAAACATTATCTGATTAATTATATCACATAAATACTCATCTTAAACACTCAATTGCGTTATAATTCTCCCAGTTGGTCAGGGGATCTCGTCCAACATATTTTGCTCAAAGGCTGTATCAAGGAACTTCCCCTAAAAAAACCCAGCATCATTATTAAAATGCTAAACTGTATCTATTTTTCATAAAACATTTTCTACATTTTTTTTTCAAATCCCTTACTTTAACATGCTGACCACACCACCCTGACTGGTAATGTTAAACCCTTCAAAGATGGCCGCAGCGTTTTCCTTTTGTTTATTTAAGCAATAAGTATACAATCACCTAACTAAAAAGAGCCAATGAGCAGAACTCCCAAGCTAAAGTCATCCATTCTATCTCTGCATTTAAACCCTCTGGGGTTTAAAATTATCTCAATATTGTAACCCGAGGGGTTAATAAAATAAGTAAAATTACTCAAGTTGTCCCAGGGTTCCATTGTGGCCAGCAGCACAGGTCTTAGAATTAGCTGAGAGCTGAGCTTCTGTTGGCTTAGCAACAGCTTGGCTTACTGTTACAGAGAGGCTCTCTGGCTGGCAGTTGGGAGATGGAACTGCAGCTGTGAAGAGAGAGGATGTGAGAGGTTGGATGGCAGAGTCTGTGTGACTGAGAATTGAGGTTTTATTTCTCATAGAGAAGTGGGAAAGGGGTTTAAAATAACAGGGAATAATTTAAAGGAGGGTTGGAGTGGGTGATGTTGTACTGGGGAAAACTGATGTAGCTTTGGTCACAAAAAGGGAATAGCCTCCTGAGCATTGGTAATGGAAAAGTGATTTTAAGTGATTTTAACTACTTTGATGGGAAAATTTTGACACTGAGAAGGATCAAAAGAGGATCAGTGTCATATAGATATATATATATAGGAGTAAAAAAGGTCACAAGGGACATAGGTTTAAATGATAGAATGTTCAGTATATTGAGAGAATGAGAGAGTGGCTGCAGAAGGAGGTGAGTGAATAAGCTGCAGGACCGCTCCTCAGAGCAGGGTACCAGTAAAATAGCCTAGGTTTTGTAAGAGAGAGGAAATTGTTTAAATTTTGTTTTAGCTAAGTCCTGACCACAGTGTTGATAATATTAAGAGTAAAGTCACCAGGTAAAAGGCATTTTATGTGAATAGGAAGTAAGGGTTTTGCCTCCCATTTTAGTTGCTTAAGAAAGGTTTAGGAAGAAGAAACATCCGGAAGATGAAACACCTGGACGAACGGGCCCCCACGCAAGCAAGGCTGGAGTCACACCTCCTCAGCTAAGTGGCATTGGTCACAAAATTGATAAAAGAGACTGAAGTGGATTGGGAAAGTGTATGCTGAATTTATAAGTAAGCTGCAGAGTGAAAAAGAAAGGAGAGAAAAGAAAACATACTTACCGGGTCTCCTTGATCCGAGGTTGAAGTTTTTAGGGAATAGCTGAAGATCTGAAAAAACAAAAGTTGATAGTAAAGAATCATATTCTTTATAGAGAGTAACAAACAAAGGAGCAGTGGTTCTATAACTTAAAGAAATAAAGGGAAAGTGACAGTGATGCAAAGTTGTGTTGAATCCTGTGAAAAAGAAAATATATGAGATCAAAATAGTATGGTTACCTGTTAAATCTTCATAACTGTACACTGAGATTTACCAGTCAAAGTTTAGTTACATTGCTGTTCAGACATTGTTCAATTATACTTGCTATTGTGTTGCAAATGTCAGTACTGGATGCATAGATAAAGTTATGCATCAAGTTATTAAAATTTCTTTATTCAACTGAAGAGTGAACTGGTGTGTCTCTTCCAAAATCAGGAAAGATCCCTACATTAAGGTTATTTCTTCACCTATCCTTTGAGGGTAGGTGACGAGGTTAGTTTTTGTTGCTTGCTCCTCATTCCTGTGTGCTGGGTTTCCGGGAAGCTGCCACGACTGCTAACATCTGGCTACCCGGAACCCTGCTCCTGCTTTACATCACTCACTCACAGGCGTGAGTGTGGGTATAGCTACAATATGGCCACCCTCCCACCCTACTCATGCCTGATCTAATATTCTCTATTGAGTATCTGAGTATTTATTTGATATAATTAATAAGATGAATGTTTTGAGAATATAAGCTAAATTAGCACCTATGGACTGGTGATGAGGTGGGTGTGTCAATCAGGGGCATAGCCAGATCTCGAGGTGGGAGGGGGCCAGAGCCGACAGTGGGGGAGCACATTTTGGTAACCACCTCGCCACTGCACCACCTCTGCCGCCTCGCCACTCCCCACCCACTACCGCCGCTGTACATCTTGGCTGGCAGGAGTCCCCAACCCCCGCCAGCTGAAGCACCGCTGACACAAATACCTTTAGTGAAATTGGCATGCTTAATTTCACTAAAAGGAGCGTGCCAGACGTGAGGGGAAGAGTGAGAAGGGGCAATGTGGCGGCACCGCCACAGACCAGCACTGGACGAAGTCTTCAGCTGGTGGGGGTTGTGGACCCTTGCCAGCCAACCAGGGGCCCAGAGCAAATTTGAGGGGCCCAGGCCCCCATGGCCCCACAAAGCTATGCCACTGGTGTGAATCTTGGAGATAAAGAAGATCTATGAACCTCTGAATGATACTTCTGAGGTCCATTAAATCTTTGAAAGGCGCGATATTGTTCTTTGATGTTTACTGAGCCCTTTCTAAAGATTTGTATTACCTAGTTTGCTAGTTTCACAGAATATACAATTGGCATTCAAGGCAGACAAAGCTAATGTGTATAATTTATGCACACAGAGGAGCTAATTGTATGAATTGGCACTTAGACTACTTGCCAATTACATGCACTAGGTGCTATTCTATAAGGTAGCACCTAAGTGCCATAGTGCGTAACTGCAGGGGGTATATACTTTGCTGGAGCATAGGTGGGTCATAGACATGTCTTCAAGTGACACATATCCTATATAATAAAACTCACCCTCAACGTTCTGAGGACACTGACATGTGTCACTTCCTGCGGGCACTTCCTTCGGGTTCGAAGGGTTCGTGGTGGTGAAGCCACCAAAATCACTGTGTCTGGGCCCCGCCCTCGCGTCAAACGTGATGTCGAGGGCGGAGCAATGGCGTCAGTGGATGAAGGTGGCGTGCGTTGATGAGATGTGGAGCAATGGCGGTGAGTGGCTTCACAACGCCAAAAGGGTGGGTAGGGAGGAGGGGGGTTCGGCAGGAAAACCTTGCTAGCGCCCGTTTCATTTGCTCCAGAAACGGGCATGTTTTACTAGTAACTTAATAGAATACTATCAGTTTTGAGGATCACTTGGTGCATGTAGGCATATGCCTATTTACACACCATTGCCATGACATATGCCTACACTTAAACATAACCACGCTGACTTACACTAATATTCTATAAGGGCATCTTGGTGCACATATGCCATTAGAGAACTGGCCCCTGGCAATGGGACCAGGCAATTCATAGAATTGACTCCACAATGCTTCTCCAGGTGTCACTATTTTAGTGCAGAACATTAGGTGGGGGGGGGGGGGATGTGTGTCAGGAAGTTTGGACCACCAATATGCTCTCTGCACGTCTTCTGCATGTGATTTATTTACAGCCATCGCGTGGCAAACTATTTTAGATCAGTTCCCTAGTTATACTGTAACTGACGAGTATTCCCTCTGCCAATTTCGTTTATTTAGCGGTCATTTTCTTGGTAAAAAAAAAAAATCAAACAAATATTGAGTCTTTTTATGTTGTTTAGTAATCCAAGTAATCACTCTTTCCTGAACTACCTGGGGCACGGGCGTTCAACTTGATGGGTGTTAAGCGCACGCGCGCTTCCCCATCCTATCATATTCCCAAAACGAGAGGCTCGGCTTCTGTTCTAGGCAGAAAAATCCACAGCGGATACGCCCAGATCCAAGCGTATGCACGTTGAAGCCGGCTTCGGCCCCCCTTTTTTTTCTCTCTCGCCCCCCTTTCTTCTGTTTAAGAATCGGCGCTCCGAGGGGCAATGGCTGCGCGCTACGACCGAGCCATCACCGTCTTCTCCCCAGACGGGCATCTCTTCCAAGTGGAATATGCGCAGGAGGCGGTGAAGAAGGGCTCCACTGCGGTGAGTGTGGAATGGAATGGGATGCAAACCCCCCCCCCCCCAGGGGCAGAGGCAGAGCTGTTGTGGGGTTATCAGTGCCGGTGGTGGAGAAGAGGGAGGTGGGGGTCGCGTGCCGCAGTGACCTCATTCTAGCACCGCCTTCTGTGCAGGCTGAGGCGCGCGCTCGCTTATGCTTTTACTTTTGATGGTATGTGCGAGGTGGGACTGGGAGGAGGTGGGCTTGCACTTGCAAGTGTGTAGTGAGAAGCTTGGCACAGTTTCTTACTGCCTTGTTAGGCTTCTTGTAACGAGGTGGGAAACATCGTGTTTTTCCTTCTTTCGTGGAGCTTGGGTTCGGTTCTCTCTCCCCCCCCCCCGCCGAAGGAGTAGCCTTTTAGAAGGGAATAATTTGGAAACAATCTGTGTCCCGTTTGTGCTATTAGAAGAAGGCGTGATGGTGAATTGAGGGGCGAATCCCTACTACCACTCAACTCATACATTAGTTCTGGTTTTTAGTTGCCATTTCATTAATTAAGAAGATTGGAGGGCGTTGCCTCCCTAGGGGAGTAGAGCTAGTGTAGACCTGCTACTGTCCTTTGCACTGTCAGTTTACACAGAAGCAGAAGTATAGACTGATGTGCCATAGGAGCCAACTTTTCAAAATTATTGGGGGTGCAAAGCCCAGTGGAAATAACCCCTCCCTGGACACATACAAGGAATTTTCTCAATAATTGGGGGTGCTCAAGAGTCGGCTCATATGTGATGTGCGGTATTCTTTAATCACTGTCGATCTCTCTTTGGTTAGGGTCTAAATGCAGGAACTGCCCTGTCAGAGCTAGGAACCTGTTTGAATCGTTTTTGCTGAGCACCGAGAATCTGTATTTTAGGGGGAAGGGAAATGTTAACAACTATTGTGAAAACAGAAGATTTAAATTTCAGGTGAATTAAAAACACGAAAAAAACATGTCTTACAATTAAGTGCATCTGCCTACCTGTAAGTGATAATTGTTTTATCTAGTTAGATCCCATTCTAAGACTGGGGATATGCTTGTGAGACATTTATTCCTATTGAGCTTGATAATACTATTTGATGTGGAGGGGCATTTTCGAAAGGGACGTCCAAGTTTTCATTTGGAAGTCCTCGCAAAACGTCCCGATCCAGGGGCGGGGAAACCCGTATTTTCAAAACAAGATGGACGTCCGTCTTTTGTTTCAAAAATACCGTCAGGGACGTCCAAATCCTTAAATTTGGTCATCCCTAGATATGGACATTTCTGATTTTCGGCGATAATCGAAAACAAGGACGTCCATCTCAGAAATGACCAAATGCAAGCCATTTGGTTGTGGGAGGAGCCAGCATTTGTAGTGCACTGGTCCCCCCTGACATGCCAGGACACCAACTGGGCACCCTAGGGGGCACTGCAGTGGACTTCCTAAATTGCTCCCAGATACATAGCTCCCTTACCTTGTGTGCTGATCCCCCCCCCCCCCCCAAAACCCACTACCCACAACTGTACACCACTACCATAGCCTTTGTGGGTGAAGGGGAGCACCTAAAGAAAAAAGCAACACTGGGCCTTCAAGACTAGGACAACAGGAGTACTTTATTAGCCAAAGACCCGACACGGGCCGTGTTTCGGTGCCAACAAGGCACCTGCCTCAGGGGTCAAATTGTAGATATAATGGCGTACAGATGTCGAGGCGCAGATGTCTTAACAATCAAGATGACTTGCGTATATTCTGCTATAGCGCGAAAGATCGCCAAGGGCGCTGGCTCCAGCAAAGAGCCTTCTGTGTAATCCGAAAAAGTAAACCAGCACCCTTGGCGATCTTTCGCGCTATAGCGGAATATACGCAAGTCATCTTGATTGTTCTTAAGACATCTGTGCCTCAACATCTGTACGCCATTATATCTACGATTTGACCCCTGAGGCAGGTGCCTTGTTGGCACCGAAACATGGCCCGTGTCGGGTCTTTGGCTAATAAAGTACTCCTGTTGTCCTAGTCTTGAAGGCCCAGTGTTGCTTTTTTCCTTTGGTTTCTCTGACTGTATACTGTATTACCCTCTCTGTCTGTATTGAAGGTGAGCACCTACATGTGGGTACAGTGGGTTTTGGAGGGCTCGCTGTTTCCTCCACAAACGTAACAGGTAGGGGGGATGGGGCTGGGTCCACCTGTCTGAAGTGCACTGCACCCACTAAAACGGCTCCAGGGACTGCTTACTGCTGTCACAGACCTGAGTATGACATCTGAGGCTGGCACAAAATATTTTGATAGATGTTTTTTGAGGTTGGGAGGGGTTAATGAGGTTGGGAGTAACAGGAGGTCATTCCCGATTCTCTCTGGTGGTCATCTGGTCATTTTGGGCACCTTTTTGTGCCTTAGTTGTAAGAAAAACAGGTCCAGGTGAAAACGTCCAAGTGCTTGTCAGGGACGTCCTTATTTTTTCAATTATGGGTCAAGGATGTCCAAGTGTTAGGCACGCCCAAGTCCCGCCTTCGCTACGCCTCCGACACACCCCCTTGAACTTTGGCCGTCCCTGTGACGGAGTGCAGTTGGGGATGTCCAAAATCGGCTTTTGATTGTACCGATTTGGACGTTTCTGAGATAAGGACGTCTATCTTCCGATTTGTGTCGAAAGATGGACGTCCTTCTCTTTCGTAAATGAACCCATTAGTTGCTGCACCCATATCACAGGCCAAATGGTGATATTTTAAGAGAAATATTTTACACTCTTCTGTTTTTAACTGTTTAAAGTGATTATCAAATTCAGAGATTCTGAGGTATGAGGAACCATATACAAATCTTCAAAACCTGCATTTGAACAATTTATATTTAAGTAAAGAATAAAATGAAAATATTATTTTATGTTATAACATTTTAAGAAGCTGCATTATGGTAATGGAATTCAAACGTGTGAGATAAACACAAAGGAATCCTGTTTAGAAGGAATCTTAGGGGAGATAGGGTGGCGACGCCGGTAATTGGGAAACAAAATGGGAGCTGGGCAGACTTCTACGGTCTATGCCCTGATTGTGACTGAATAGATAGGGATGGGCTTCAGTGTAAATTTTAAGGGGCTTCGACGTTAGCTCCAGAACTTAGTGCAAGAACAGTGCTGGGTAGACTTCTACGGTCTGTGCCTTGAGAAAGGCAATGACAAATCAAACTCGGATATACATATAAAAGTATCACATACCATGTAAATGAGTTTATCTTGTTGGGCAGACTGGATGGACTGTACAGGTCTTTATCTGCCATCATAGATTGGTCATTAAAGAGGAAAGCTAGGTTCCAAGAGCATCTTAATTTACTCACACAATAGAAATTAAACTGTGTTGTGAAGTTAAAGGATGCTAAATAAATGTTTTTAAAATGATCCTCAGCATCTGCAGAAGAGTTGATGATAGAAGATTAATTTGATTTGTAGCAAGGCTCTTGGGATGAGCTTTAGGCATATATGTTGAAAAATAGCCCTTGTAGCTTTCCTCCTCCTCTTCATAACGTTTGATGATGTACCACATAAGAATAAACATAATGGGTCAGACCAATGGTTCATCTAGCCCAGTATCCTGTTTCCAACAGTGGCCGATCCAGGTCACAAGTACCTGGCAGAAATCCAAATAGTTGTAAGATTCCATGTTACCGATGGCAAGCAGTGGCTTCCCCTTGTCTGTCTCAATAGCAGACTACGGACTTTTCTTCCAGGAACTTGTCCAAACCTTATTTAAAACCAGATATGCTAACCGCTGTTACCACATCCTCCAGCAATGCGTTCCAGAGCTTAACTATTCATTGAGTTTGTGATCTAATTTCCTGCTTGTGTTTCCCACAAAAACAAAGTGGTTTACAAGTTAAAACAAAGGAGACTGGAAGGGGATGCCTTTTAGTTGATAGGAAATTGTGAGAGAGAAATGACGAAAAGCAACAGAAGATGAACCAGGAAAGAGAGGGTCCTGGGATACTATATTCCTTTAACCAATTGAATTGTATTTCTCATGACAAATGGTGTGCTGTAAATTGTACCTACAGAGCAATGGCTAATTGTAATTATACTTGATGCCTAAGAAATAAAAGATACCTTCTTATACTTCTAATTATATTTGGTCTGTGTTCTTGGTTACTTCAGAGCTAGTGCACAGCTCTGGTAATTAAGGAGTTCAGATAAACGAGGTAATTAAACCAGAAGCAGCCTGGGATGGGGTTCATTCATCCCTAAGATAGCAGTGGTAGATTCGCTGCACTGGGAGGAATAAATCTCACCATAAAAATATACACTACAATGCCCCCAGTCCTAGTATTTTTGGAATGAGTAAATGAGCAATTCATGTTTATGCGTTCCTCTCCACTCAGTATTGTATAGACCTTTTATCATATTTCCCATCAGCTGTCTCTTCTCCAAGCTAAAGAGCCCTTTAGCCTTTTCCTCATAGGGAAGTTATCTCATCCCCTTTATCATTTTTGTTGCCCTTCTCTGTACCTGAGCTTTAGCATAAATATTTTCATTCTGTGTGGCTAGCTAGCAGAGATTTCATGGAGCCTGTGCCAGCAAATGAGTCTGTTTATGGTGATCTTGTTCAGAAGTGGGGTCCAGGCTTCAGCCTTCAGGTCTTTGCCTAGTGAGGCAATAGCTGATGGTCTAATGGAACCACCACCAACAGGGGGTAATTATGCAAGGGCCCCTACCTGGGTCTTCAGCTGCATCCCTTGGCCTTCGCCCTGTCTCTCCTTGCTCCCCCCCCCCCCCCAATCAGGTTCTTCTCCATTTCCTCTCCTTGGTTAAGGGTTGTGGAGATGATCCGGAAACGAATAGAACAAAAACATGAAGGAGGAGCAGGATGCATATGTTTAAGTGTCTTGCTCGTGCATCACAGAGTGGGGGAAATGAAGGAGTTCTCAGTAGAGAGCTGCAAAGGAACAGAAATGTCGCCCATCCCTGCTGGAATCTAACCTGTCCCCGCAAGTAATCTCCTCCATCCCCACCCATCCTCTCAAGTAATTTCCTCCATCCCTGCAAGTAATCTTCTCCATCCCCACCCATCCTCTCAAGTAATTTCCTCCATCCCTGCAAGTAATCTTCTCCATCCCCACCCATCCTCTCAAGTAATTTCCTCCATCCCTGCAAGTAATCTTCTCCATCCCCACCTGTACCCATTAGAAAAGAAGTATCTACTCTGCATTAGAGAGTTGCATAGGGACAGAAATTTCACCCATCCCTGCTGGAATCAAACCCAACCCCACAAGTGCTCTCCTCCATTCCTGCCCATCCCCTGTGCTATACTAACCCAACTTGTGGTAAAATAACCAGACTTAACAGTAGCTGATGTTGAAAACTTACCTTCTCGGTGCTTATGGGGATTTCAATGCTATCAACCATATCCATTTATTTGTTTAGTACTATTATAATTGCCTACTCTTCTGTAGGAATCCCGCAGGAACTACATCCATCCCCTTAGAGTCATTTGGACTTCCTGCAATGTTTTACAGTCTGCATGTGTTTTGACAACCTCGAATAGTTTTGTGTCATCTGCAAATTTAATTACCTCACTTGTCATTCCAATTTCCAGATAATTTATAAATATGTTAAATATCACCGGTCCCAGTACAGATCCCTGCGGCACTCCACTATTCACTCTCCTCCATTGAAAGAAATGGTCATTTAACCCTACCCTCTGTTTTGTGTCCAATAACTAATTCCTAATCCACAGTAGAATATTGCCTCTTATCCCATGACTCCTTCATTTTCTCAGGAGTCTGCCATGAGGAACTTTGTCAAAATCTTTCTTAAAATCTAGGTATACTACATAACTGGCTCAACTTTATTGACATGTTTATTCATGCCTTCAAAGAAATGAAGCAAATTGGTGAGACAAGACTTCCCTTGACTGAAACCATGCTGACTCTGTCCCATTACACCATGTTTATCTATGTGTTCCATAATTTTATTCTTTATAATAGAGTCCACTATTTTACCCAGCACTGACGTCAGGCTTACCAGTCTGTAATTTGTCTGATCACCCCAGAAACCCTTTTTAAACATTGGTGTTACATTGGCCACCATCCAATCTTCAGGTACTGGGGACAATTTTAATGACAGGTTACAGATTACTAACAGCCGATCAGCAATTTCATGTTCGAGTTCTTACCCTAGGATGCATGCCATCCAGTCTATCTGATTTACTACTCTGTAATTTGTTGATTTGGCTCAGTACGTCTTCCAGGTCAGCTGAGATTCCTTTCAGTTCCTCTGCATCATCACCCTTGTAAACCATTTCTGGTACAGGTAGATCTCTTACATCTTCTTCTGTAAAGACTGAAGCAAAGAATTCATTCAGTTTCTCTGCTATGGCCTTGTCCTCACTGAGTTCCCCTTTAGTTGGTTCATGATCTAATGGTCCCACGGATTCCCTCACATACTTTCTGCTTTTGATGTACCCGAAAAAGTTATCACTGTGAGTTTTTGCCTCTGCGGCAAGTTTCTCTTCATATTCTCTTTTAGCCTCCTTTATCGATGCTTTGCATCTAACTTGCCATTGCTTATGTTGCTTCTTATTTTCTTCATTCGTTTTTTCCATTCTTTGAAGGACTTTTCACTTCACCTTTTAACCATGCTGGCTGTCGTTTTCTCTTCTTTCCACCTTTGTAAATACGTGGAATGGATCTGGTCTGGGTTTCCAAGATATTTTTTAACAACGTCCATGCCTGATTTAATGTCCTAACTTTGCAGCCGATCCTTTTAGTTTCTTTTTAATGATTTTCCTCATTTTATCATAGTCGCCTTTTGAAAATTGTATATATCTGTGGTCTGCAGCACAAAGTACTAGTTTGAATTTGAAGGGTGATCTTTACAATTGTAGATATTGATATTGGTGTTTGTACACAGTGTGTAGTCATTTGGAGATGATTTCAGAGTAAAAATCCTTAGGAATAAATTGCTTTTCTGGGCTATGATTTGAATGCACCGAGTTGGCAGTATTGTGTTCAATTTTGGTTGCTGTATCTCAAAAAAGGTATAGTGGAATTAGAAAAGGTTCAAAGAAGAGCTACCAAAATGATAAAAGGGTTGGAACTCCTCTCATATGAGGAAGGGTTAAAGAGATTAGGGCTCTTCAGCTTGGAAAAAAGATGGCTGAAGGTCTACAAAATCCTGAGTGGTGTAGAATGGGTAGAAGTGAACTGTTGTTGTTTTGTTTTGGTTTTTTTTAAAAAATACAAAGACTAGAGGATACTCAGTTACATGGAAATACTTTTATATTTAATTTTCTTTATTGACGAAGAAAAAATCATAATATACATGCTGTCATATGTCAATGTTACAATGTGACAACCCTCTGTACCAGCATAGCATACACAAAGATAGTCATTCTTCGCCATATTTAAAATGTTTTCCTTCCCTCACCTCCCCCCCAAATCCCCTTAATAAAACAAAATAATTGTAACAAACAGTCTCTCCCAGTCCCTATAAATCATAATCCAAGGCATACTCTTCCAAGTAATACCTCCCTCTTATAGTATCTTGTAACACTTAATTAAGGAGGGTGTGAGGTTGAGACCACCCTTACACCCCAAAAAGAGAAGAAAGAAGAGAGAGAGGAAAAAAAAACCCTCCCTATAGCATCACCCACGTGGAAATACTTTTAAACAAATAGGAAATATTTTGTCACTCGATGAATAGTTAAGCTCTGGAATGCACTGTTGGAGGATGTGGTAACAGTGGTTTAATGTATCTGGGTTTAAAAAAGGTTTAGATAGGTTCCTGGAGGAAAAATCCATTGTCTGTTGTTGAGACACATGGGGAAGCTACTGCTTGCCCTGGGATTGGTAGCATGGAATGTTGCTACTGTTTGGGTTTCTGCCAGGTACTTGTGACCTGGATTGGCCATTGTTGGATACTGGGCTAGATGGACTATTGGTCTGACCTAGTATGGCTATTCTTATGTTACTACCACTGTTTCTTAATAGGGTCTAGGAAGTCTGGTTTTCTTTACTGCTGCTGCCTCCCCTCCCCCACGAGTGTGAAAAGAGCTCATCCTGAATACATAAGGGGAGATTCGTCTAACCATACAATTACAATTAGATACAAATTATGGTATGTCCCAAGGTCTGAGTTGAGAACCTCTTCCTTTGTTGAATATGAAGATCTCACCTATATCTTGTTGATCTGCATTTCTGAGTGAGGTTTTTCTTTGGTTTGGAAGGTTTCCCTCACTCACATGAGAGGAACAATGACTGAGCTCCAGCATTTTTTTGAGCCTTTATTTGCATTTTTTCCAACTGAGCTTGGTCATTGCAGAAACAGTCCTTGTCAGGTCCCGTGTATCAGGGCTTCCTCTGGAACCCTGCTAAGGAAGTAATCTATGTTTAGGTAACCGATAATACTATAAATGATTACTATACTGTCATTGCGCCATTCTGTAAATAAGTGCATATTATCAATAGTGCGCACGTTTCAGGATGGGTGTAAATGGGGTGCAAAATTATCAGGCTTATTTTTGAAAGAGAAGGGCGCCCATCTTTCGACACAAATCGGGAGATGGGCGTCCTTCTCCCAGGGTCGACCAAATCAGCATAATCAAAAACCTATTTTGGGCGTCCCCAACTGCTTTCTGTCGCGGAGATGACCAAAGTTCCCGGGAGTATGTCAGAAGCATAGCGAAGGCAGGACTGGGGCGTGCTTAACACATTGGGCGTCCTCGGCCGATAATGGAAAAAAGAAGGGTGTCCCTGATGAGCATTTGGGCGACTTTACTTGGTCCATTTTTTGTTACGACCAAGCCTCAAAAAGGTGCCCAAACTGACCAGATGACCACCGGAGGGAATCGGGGATGACCTCCCCTTACTCCCACAGTGGTCACAAATTCCCTCCCACCCTAAAAAAAAATTGTTAATATTTTTTGCCAGCCTCAAATGTCATACCCAGCTCCCTGACAGCAGTTTCCAGGTCCCTGGAGCAGTTTTAGTGGGTGCAGTGCACTTCAGGCAGGCGGACCCAGGCCCATCCCCCCCACCTGTTGCACTTGTGGAGGTAAATGTGAGCCTTTCAAAACCCACCAGAAACCCACTGTACCCATATGTAGGTGCCCCCCTTCACTTGTAAGGGCTATGGTAGTGTTGTACAGTTGTGGGGAGTGGGTTTTGGGGGGGCTCAGCACCCAAGGTAAGGGAGCTGTGCACCTGGGAGCAATTTCTGAAGTCCACTGCAGTGCCCCCTAGGGTGCCCGGTTGTTGTCGTGGCATGTCAGGGGGACCAGTGCACTACGAATGTTGGCTCCTCCCACGACCAAAGGGCTTGGATTTGGTCGTTTCTGAGATGGATGTCGGTTTCCATTATTGCCGAAAACTGGGGACGACCATCTCTAAGGACGACCATCTCTAAGGTTGACCTAAATGTTGAGATTTGGGCGTCCCCGACTGTATTATCGAAGCGAAAGATGGACGCCCATCTTGTTTCGATAATACGGGTTTCCCCGCCCCTTCGCTGGGACGTCCGAGGACGTCCTCAGGAAAGTTGGGCGCCCTGTTCGATTATGCCCCTCTATATAAGTTGTCCATAAGTTATCTCCATAACTTAGGACTGGATAGCACTATAGAAATGATTTATAGTAGTAGTAGGTGTGCACACTTATGCCAGCTTGGTGCTTAGTGTTAAGAGCGTACATCTAAGTTACACATAAATATCTTCACAGGAAAGTGGTTGCCTACTTTCCTTTATACAATATGCTGCTATCAGGCACCCAGTTAGTTGGTCTCCACACGTTGTCTTTTTGTGCAATAACTGGGACTTGCTCGCACTGTAAATGCGTTCTTTGCAGCTTGCACAGTCCCAATTGACCCAGGAAGTAGAGTCCTGGCCTGGTAATGAAACCCAAGCTCTCCACAGAGGACTAGATTCAATATATGGTGCCTGAAAAATCGGTGCCAAAAATATTTCTGCCTAGGCATATTCTGTAAACCACACCTAGATTTAGATGTGCTTTATAGAATATACCTAGTGGCCATGTCTGCGCGCCTAACTCTAGGTATGTCCGTTGGTGTAAATACCGGCATCTAAGTTAGGCATGGAGCAGGTATATAACCCTCTGTTTAGATTTTTGAACTGCCCCCAAACCTCCCTTTCCATGCCCATGCCCTCTTTTTGGTAGTGCGCATTAGAATTTATGCTGGGATCCGCACCCAATTTTGGGCGTGAGCATTTACACCAACTAAAACCTGGTGTAAATTTGTCATGTCTAAATTCAGCATGGATCTCCCTTTTTCAGTAAAACTGTGTGCAAATTCCAGGAATGCCCTTGATCCGCCCATGGCCATGACCCCTTTTTTGGATCCACGTGTGAAAATTTATGTGCAGATCTCGGCACCTAAAGATGTGCACACAAATTTTAATTAATGCAAATTAGCACTGATAATGCCCAATTATTGGCACTAATTGACTCATCAATTGAATTGCAGTTCACAGTAAAGATAAGGAGGTGCTTCTTGGAGTTAACAGATCATTTCTGTGTCCAGTTCTTAGTCATTATTTTTTATAATAAAGTGATATTGTAGAGAGGGAAGAAAAGCTATGGTTTTTGTTTTTGCTAATAAGATATTTAAAATGAAAACAAAAATGAAATCTATTGAGGAATGGTTGTTTGTTTTATTGCTAAACTTAAGTTGCCAGAGTCCTGTATTTGGGATGCAGAAATCCAGCAGAGCAGTACTTTTTTTTTGTTGGTGCTGATGTACTGGAAGTAGTAAATGTGTGGCAAAAGCCACAAAAATGCTTCGATGCATAGAGAGAGAGGGGTATGAGTAGGTGATTTGTCTGTCTGTCTCTGTATGAGTCATTGGTAAGACCTTTCCTGGAACATTATTTCTAATTTTTTGGTGGTTATCATCACAATATATATATATATATAGATAAGTCTTATCAAAATGGTCCAAAGCCCTATCGAATAATAAATGAGACTTGAGCACAAAAATATATATACTGTAGAGAGGGCAGGGGTATATGATGGAAATATTCAGACATCTTGAAGGTGGTAAAGCACAAAAAGCAGACACGTATTCAGTGGCATTATGTTCTAGACTGCAGAGCATAGGATGTTGATGCGGGAGTAACGTAAGAGAGTGTTTCTACAAATATGGAGGTGAAATCCTAACAATTTAAGACATTTTGGAATATGCCCATAGAATGCTTCATATGCGAGGATGTAAGGGTGAAGCTTGAGATTTGCGAATCTCTTTAGTACTGCATTGAGAATTAGCAGGCTAGATGAACATAGTTGCACTTATCTGTCCTCCATTTTCTTGGTTTCTATGTAATCATCTCTTCTTAAAATGGACAGGTTGGGATTCGTGGCAAAGACATAGTAATATTGGGGGTAGAAAAGAAATCTGTCGCCAAACTGCAGGAGGAAAGAACTGTGAGAAAAATCTGTGCGCTTGATGATCATGTCTGCATGGCCTTTGCAGGTACAGTATTCTTTTTAGGAAATTGTGGGTTACGTTCTTATTTTTTGGAGTAATAGATTTGTATGCACCACCTCCTTTATATGCAAATCTATCTTAAAAATATTTATTGAGCATATTCTGAAGGCCCAACTGGCAGCACTGCAGATGTCCAGACTGCTGTAACATAATCAGTTAGGCTATTACCAGCAATGGCCTAGAGCAGTAGTTCTCAAGCCAGTCCTTGCTGACTGCCTAGCCATTCTGGTTTTGGGGCTATCCACAATAAATATGCATGAGATATTTTGCATGCAGTAGAGGTAGTGCATGCAAATATATCATTTGCATGTTCATTGGAATATTCTTAAAACCCAACTGGTGAAGCAGTCCCTGAGCACTGGGTTAAGAATTGCTGCCCCAGGAGCAGGGGCGTAGCCAGACAGCAAATTTTGGGTGGGCCTAGTGAAGAAGTGGGATGGGCATCAAGAGTTCTCCCCCCCCCCCCCCAACTTAAAATAAGATAGCATGCAGGAAAATGCTGCTGTCCACCTTGGCAGTGTGCAGCAGGCATGCGCTGAGGC
Organism: Microcaecilia unicolor; assembly: GCF_901765095.1. Taxonomy (NCBI): domain Eukaryota; kingdom Metazoa; phylum Chordata; class Amphibia; order Gymnophiona; family Siphonopidae; genus Microcaecilia; species Microcaecilia unicolor. Next base: position 472,369,654 of record NC_044031.1, read on the forward strand.
CGGTATCAGCAGCTTTGGAAACTTAGACTGCTAGAGAGCACTGTTTTTGGCATCATCAGGGGGACGTCTTCAGCTGGCAGAGCTTGGGAGCCCCACTAGCTAGCACTAAATGTGTGGTGCTGTTGGGTGGGCCTGAGTCCTAAATGGATGATCCCTGGCACACCCAGGCCCACCTTTGGCTACACCACTGCCCAGGAGGTGCGTCAAGGAGACTGAATTACAGTGTGTTCAGGAAAAAAGTCAAACCATACCAAACTATAGTAACAAGACGGGGTGGAAATGCCTGTAATAAATAAAACTTGTTTTTAGGTGCCACTCCAGGTCTGTAAGACAATGAGAATTTTTTTTTTGGAGGGGGGACCTCCCATTTAATGCATGATGGTCTCATAGGACTCCCATGGTTTTAAAATCCTTATTGCGGTTAGCCCACTTCTCTACTTCTGAGATGCAGATATGGATGGGGCAATGAGAAAAATGCACAGGACTCCCAGAAGAGATGCTGAGCAGTTAAGTTTGATGTTGAAAAGTAAAATCTGAAAGCTGAAGCTACGAGAACACTTATCTTTGAATATTATAATATATCTTGGATCCTGTGACTACAAAAATGTGAAGTTTTATCTTTGTCATAAATTTGATGTATGATTTTGTTTATGTAATTCTTGAAATGAAGATAGTCTGAAGCATAGTTAATGTGCTGAAGTGAATTATTGGTCTTCTGCTTCTCTGTGTGGATAATTTAAAGTTGTTTTCACCAGTTCATTGGAGACCCTTTTTAATACATTATTTCATTAGTGTTCTGTTCTTATTAGCACATTCAGTGCTTGAGTTTAATTGTGATTCAAGCTGAAAAATAAAACATTTAGAACATTTTTCCCAGTTGATTGGTTATTGCTTTGATTAAAGTGGACATTGCATTCCTGTTAATTATTTGATAATTTTGTAGGATTGACTGCAGATGCCAGAATAGTTATTAATCGAGCTCGTGTGGAATGTCAGAGTCATAAGCTCACTGTTGAAGATCCTGTTACAGTTGAATACATAACACGTTACATAGCAACATTAAAACAGGTAAGCAACCTACCTATTTATAAACTTTTTTTTGTTCTGGTCATAGAAATTGTGTTCAATAACTCTAAGCCTAGATTCTACAAAGATGGTGAGTTTGGTGGTGGTTCACATCAGGCTGAGACCTTGTGATTTAAAGGTTGAAAGAAAGGGTACTTGGAGGTTTATATTTTATTTCCATTTGATACATCACCATTTGATAATTACCTTCATAGCAGTTTACAATACAATATTATTATTATTATTATTATTATTATTATTATAGATCACGGATTGCGACTTTTCTTTCCTAATGTCACTAAGTATAGCGTAATAAAGTTCAGAATTAGAAGACACTGCATGTTGAACAGTTCACTCTGATGCACTCCATCTACCATTCCGCTCTCCATCCCTAGACAATTTCTAAAGGTATCTATGAATAGAAATGTTTTCAGTTCATTTTTTTTGTAATTTTCAAATAACACATCACAGAAAAATAATACTGTGAAATCGCACATCAGAAAACAAAATCGAGCAAATGTAAAAGGAGAAAAATAATACAATAATCACCTGCAATAATAATAAAATCAAAATTAAGAGAAGGTATAGGAATTAACTATTGGTTTAATCCAAAATTCACCAACTACATAAGGCCACATCCTCCACTTCTACCACTAGCCAGCCCTAAAAATGGAAATTTAAGCCTTGACTGTCAATTCTTCTTTTACCACTATGTAATCTAAGAGTGATTTAAGGTCCATAACATTTACCCTCAAATAATACACATTGACAAGGAAATTTTAACACAAAATTCATACCCAGAGCCAAAGCTCTACGTTTCAATGCCAGAAACCCCGGTGTCTCTTTTGTGTAGCTGTAGAAAGATCAGGAAATAATACGTTTATTTTCAGTTTCTTTTCAAATGTAAGAAAAAAGGGCTCCAACTGTAGGTGGGTTGGCACTGAGTTCCAAAGTGTTGGTATCAATAGATGAGATAAGAGAATTGGAAATCCTGAATAGTGAGTTCTTTGAACAAGTGTTTAAATTTTGTATTCTATGAGTAATGGGGAGCCAGTGTTCTTTCTGTAGAAGTGGTGTAATGTGATCCCATTTTTTGGCTCCATAGATCAGCTTTACTGCCGTATTTTGTGTAAATTCTGCCAGATAAATATAAGATGAGTACCTTTTAAACAGGATATTACAATTATAGCTATACCTAATCTTCATATTCCTTTCGGCCCTGAATACATTATATGTATTTGGCTGAATAGTGATTTAAATTCAAATGTGAATAATCTGAGGCTCTAGTATGCTAAATACTGAAATAAACATTTGATCTCTGATTTCATGTATCTTCTTTTATTTGTTATGTTAAAGCTCAATGTCCATTGTTCGTATTCGGTATTTATATTTGGCCAAATAATATTTTTCATTATTCTTATTTGGCCGAATAGTAAAATATGCTATTCAGTATTGCTCTAATTACAGTAGTGAAAATGTGTAAGTACCAGGGAATGAACCAATATACATAGTGTTTTTTGAGTTAATAAAGGAGCAATAGAGCTTTAACGTAAACATTTGTGGGATAGGTAAGAAATATGCCCCCTAAAGGAGAGGTTGGTATTGATAATTATTCCAAGAATGCTTAGTGATCTTACAAAACATACAGGGGCACCCATAATGGACTACTAGCTTCAGGCGCTCTTCCTCCAGATATGGGGCAAAATCGTCCTCACACAGCCTCTGCAGCAAATTATCACCCAGTGGCAAGTATACCACTCTTTACAAAAATGCTCAAATTATATGTTAGTAAACAGTTCTCCAAATATCTGGACACATTCTCCACACTACACCAGTTCCAATTCAGATTCAGATCCACACACAGCACTGAAACCCTCCTCTTAGTACTAGCAACATATGTCAAACAATACCTATGTAAGTGTGATCAAGTGCTACTACTCCAGTTCGACATCTCAGTAGTATTTGATGCAGTGGATCATATAATGCTACTAGACCATCTGAGTCAGATTGGAATAACTGGACCAATCCTCAAATGGTTCAACAGATTCCTCTCAAACCGAAGCTACTCAGTGAAACAAAACAAAAAAACCTTTCCAAATACTGGATTCTGAAATGCGAGGTTCACCAAGGGTTCCCGCTCTCTCCCATCTTGTTCAATTTCTTCATGTCTTCCCTTAGCTCTATTCACCTGGGACCAGAAGAATTATTCTATCACACTTGATGACATCATGCTTCTTCTACCTCTGACATTCTCACACCAAGATCCAACCTGATTGGCAACAATTGGGATGAACACTAGTCAGACCTGGGCCCAAGCAAACAAACTGAAATTGAACACCCAAAAGGCCAAGATTCTCTGGTTCTGGAATCAAGGAGTTGAGGTCCCAACTTTAATAACACTATCCAACAACATCACCTTCCCAGTTGAATCAGAAGCTAGAGTGCTAGGAGTCATTCACATCCCATATCAACCAACTGTGGAAGAAAACAATGTTCAAAATGAGGCAACTTCGTCTAATCAGATCATTCTTTGATCAAAAAGCCTTTGTGATACTTGTACAAATGCTTATCCTGTCACACCTGGACTACTGCAATGCTCTATTTCTCGGCATTAGGAGCAAATGCCGACCCCCCCCCCCCCCCCCCCCGCTACAGATCATACAGAACACAGCGGCCAGACTAATCTTTAAACTAAATAGATACACCAGTATTTCACCTTACCTTTCAAAACTACACTGGCTACCAATAACTGAAAGAACTAAGTTTAAGGTTGCCTGCCTAGTCTTTCAGATTCTTCAAGGTGCTACGTCTGCACTCCTGATTAACATCTCATCCATTTGCATTGTTCACTCCAGCAGACTAAAAGAGGAACTGATCCTAGCCCTACCGTTTCACATGGGAATCCGAACTCAGAAGATCTTTAACGCTCTTCCCAGCGGGAGGGATCACATTATGGAGTTCACTTCCTCTGGCTATCAGAGCAGAGAATAACTACCTCAGCTTCTGAAAGAAGCTAAAAACCTTCTTTTTCCCAAAGAATGCTACATAACACCCACTGATCACTTTAGAAATATCAATTTTAACAAAGACTATAATCACAAAGTAAACCACCGTATAACATCACATCTATCCAATAAGAATGTATTCACCCACTGTCCTATTTATATTCTGTGCTTGTTGTTTCCACTAATGTTGTAAACTGCACTGAACCCTAAACAGGGGGTATTAGCAGTATATAAGACCTAAATTAAATTGAATTGAATAATGGTATATGAGATGGTAAAGAGTTTTGTCTTGTAAATATAAGACCTTTATTTTGTTTTCTTTCATTTCTTTAAATTATTTATTGTTGTGTAATTGTCATGGACTTGGGTGGTGAGCCCTTAGACCATCACTGTGTTCCCAAACTGAGGGTCATGGAATCCTGATAGACAGTAGACGAGTCACTCAGGAGAAGCTGAAGCTAGAAGATGCTAGAACTGGAGACAGGAACTGCGGAGCTGAAGACTGGTTACTGGAATTAAAGATTAGGGGCAGGGGGGGAGGGGTAGATATAATATGTTAAAAGTTTGATGACGAGCTGTATCATATGGTTTAAACAGAACATGTTTGTATACTTTGCATCTCTGTATATGCAGCAGGTTAAAGGTGTTTCTTTTGAGTTGTCATCAATAAAAATGTTGAACCTTAAAGATTAGGGGCAGGAACCTGAGGCTGGAACTAAAGACTGGATATTGGAACCAGAGGCTGAAGGCAAGGCAGGAAGAAAGCGAGGGGAACTAGACTAGAAAGGGAGGCAGGCAGGTAAGACAGCAACAAGGCAGGGAGCTTTAGGAAGGAACAAGAAGCAGGTGGGCAATGCAGGAACAAGGTTTCTCAGGAGACCAGATAAGGCACAGCTCTGAAGACTCATTGCGAAGAGAAGGTGGAAGGGAGGTCCGAGAGGTGAAATAGCCATCCCTGTGGAATGTCACAAGAGGAGTGCTGCCCCGTGCTTTGGCTGCCTGCCCCTTTAATAGGAAAGCTTTGGTGGCTAGGAACGCCAGTGTTGCAGCAGAGGCTAGAGTGCAACTCATTGGGGTGAAGGCAGGAGCCCCAAAAATGCCCTGACGTGAGTCATGGGGCCAGGGCATGGCTGTGATCAGTCAGTACTCCCTCCCCAAATCCCCTCTCCTTCTGGGACCCAGTTTAGGTTTGTGAGGAAACAAGCAATGGAATTTCCAGAGGAGGACTGGAGCGTGTGCTTGACTTTCTGGTTCCCAAGAATTTTCCTCCACTCCCAGATAGGTGAGACCCAAGTGACAGCAGGACTAACAAGTAGTGAGATTATATATGCCACTCTGGCTTGTTAGAAACAAAGTCCCTCGCTTGAAACTTGAAAATTTGTTTGGCATTGGTTCAGGAACCCCCTTCAGAACTTCAGGTTTCTATCAAACCAAGGAGGAGGTGCTATTCGGTCTCCTGAGGCCCCAGGAAGACTAGGAAAAGCTATAGTGGGTTAAGGAGCCACAGCTTGTGGTGCACCAGGATTCTGGAGGTGGTCCATCCGCTGGGTCAAATTCTGGACAGCACCAGATAGCTGTTGGAACTGTAGGGACAATAGTTGCAGTAAACCGCAAGGCTGATGACTCTGTCAAGCTCATGGCCTTTGCAATCTGTCACAGGCTTGGATGGTGAGCCCTTGGATCATCACTGGGTTCCCAAACTGAAGGTTTGGGAATTCTGATAGACAGTAGAAGAGTTGCTCAGGAGAAGCTGAAGCTAGAGGATGCTGGAACTGGAGACAGGAACTGCGGAGCTGAAGACTGGTGACAGGAACCTGAGGCTGAAGACTGGATACTGGAACCAGAGGCTGAAGTTGCAGAGCCGAAGACTAGAAGCTGGAACTGAAGACGGGATACTGGAACCAGAGACTGGGGCTGTGGAGTTGAAGGCAGGAACTGGAGACTAGATACTGGAACCAGCAGGCAAGTCAGGAACAAAGCAAGGGGAACTAGGCAAGAAAGGGAAGCAGGCCAGGAAGGCAGGAACAAGGCTTGTCAGGAGACCAGACAAGGCACGGCTCTGGAGACCTGTCACGAAGGCAAGGTATAAGGGAGGTCCGAGAGCTTAAATACCCCTCTACAAGGGACTTCGCAAGAGAGCGCCACCCCCTGCTTCAGCTGACTGCCCCTTTAACAGGAAAACTTTGGCGCCTAGGAATACCAGCATTGCAGCAGAGACTAGAGTGCTCTGAGCCATTGGGGAGTGCTGCCCGCAGGACTCATTTTGGTGAGGTGGAGGCAGGAGCCCTGAAAACACCCCAAGGTGAATCGGGGCCGGAGTTGTCTGTGACAGTAACCAGTTCCAAATCAATTAGTTTGGAGTTCAGTGTAGTCACTCAATCTATTGAGTGAGTTGAAAGTGGGCAGAATTTTGAATATCGTCAGCCTATGCGAATGGCGTAAGCTCAAGTAAATAATTAGACCTAATAAAGGAAGATTGGGGCCTAGATAATGCCTTATGGTACTTCTCAAGTAAAGTGGTTGGATTAGATGTGATGCTATTCCATAATACAGCATAAGAGTGATTGGAGAGAGACAAAGAGGCATATTTTCAAAGCACTTTGGGAGGCTAAGTTCCATAGGTTTCTATGGAACTTTGGGAGGCTAAGTGCTTTGAAAATGAGCCTCAAAGTGAATCAGTCCAAGGTTTTACCTGAAAGCCCAATATCTAGTAGCTTTTCAAGTAATAGGTAATGGTTCACGAAGCTGAAAGCAGCCAAGAGTTCAAGAGAGAACAACCATTTTATCTTGCTCTGGGGCTGGTGCTCACTTTATCGAAAATTAGTGCAAAAACATAGTTGCAGCATGCTCAAACTAATAAGTATGCAAATGACTGCTGCATTAAAATTTTATGGCAGTAATCTATGGCTCAGTGCTAAATGTCAACTTTCCTGTCAGTGCCTGAGCTAAATCACTGTTCAGGAACTGACAGGAAAGTTGACATCTATCTAAAAAAAAAAATAAAAAACAACAAAAAACGCATACCACAGCATGCATCGGTCTAGCATCCCCTTCCTCCCACCCCAGTTTTAAATAAAAAGATTCCAGGTGGTCTAATGACCCCCCACACAAATCCCTGGTAGTCTAGTGGTATTCTTCCTCCTCCAGTCCCACAAAAAACTCCCTGGTAGTCTAGTTTCCCTTACTTTGGGGAATGAGGCAGGAGTGATGCCCACTTGATTCTCCCAAAATGGCGGTTCCCTGCCTCACTTGGTGCTTCCTGGGATGCACCGGGCAGGGACTGTTTACTGTATAATGGAGACATTCACTTCATATGGTTGGTAGGCCCCACATGGTGCATCCCCGGGGGCCATTGAACCCCCCAGGGAATCTGTTTTTTATTTAATATTGGGAGGGGGGGAGGGAGGGGACAGGATGGCAGGGTGTTTCGGTAGGGTCAGAGCCGATGCAGAAAACAGTCTGGGGCAGGGTGGTTGGGTTGGTGGGAGAAAAGGGGTGCAACTTAGACACCACCAACCAACCCTTCTACACTCCCCCAAACCTGGCAAAAAGTTTCCCGCACTAAATATGCGTGAGCTTTGTTTGGGGTTTTTTTTAAGCATGGCTGTGGGATAATTAATGCCTGCATTAACACACATTTTATGGTTAAATATTTTTTATTTAGTCATCAACATCCAATTCAATACATAAGATTACAAATACTCGGTTTGTATAAGAATGCAAAGAAGAAACAAAAGAGGACCAAAAGTCAGTTTTCAATTTCAGCCCCTCCCCCCCAAACCACCCCAACACACACCATCCAACTCCTCCCCTATAGTTAGATCAATTTGAGTATCATTCGGGTCTCTGGATCAATGCTGATTAATTCTGAAGTATTGAATTAACTTGCATTTCAATGCTGTCTGCAGTAATGTCTCAGTGCGAGCTGATACCTGCGATAAAATCATTTGGGCGCAAGGATTTACACAAAGTAAAACCTGGTTTAAATCCTCATGCCTAAATTAGGTGTGAATCTCCTTTAGTCTTTAACACTGCATGTAAATTGCAGGAATGCCCCTGGCCCACTCATGTCCTCCCCATAGCCATGTCCCCTTTTTTTGGATCGCATGTAAATTTAAATTGATGCCAATTAGCGCCTATAATTGATAGGGCACATTTGCCAATTAAATTGCCAACGCAAATTGGGTGTGCTCCCAAATTTGTGTGCGTGGTTTTCAGTGCTATATATATATGAAACAAGCATTAATTGTGAAAATGTTGTCTTTGTAGCGCTACACACAAAGCAATGGACGTAGACCGTTCGGTATTTCTTCATTGATTATGGGCTTTGATTTTGATGGCAGTCCAAGACTGTACCAAACAGACCCATCTGGCACATATAATGCTTGGAAGGTAAGTCACTTATTGGAAATTGTGGTAAACCCATTTCTCCCTAGGAAACCTGGATCTCAGGACAGCACTCTTAAAATATGACTTATATCTTAAAATTTATATTTAGTAAATTCTATTGCAGTTCCATCGGCAGATTTAATAACAATGCATCAGTGGGAATCAACGTAACATAGTAGATGACGGCAGACAGCATGAGTCTGAGCTAGAGCACTGTAGGTAATTTGGACATGCAAAACTACCCTATAATACACTGTGATTGCTTTTGTCATAGATTACACCCTTACTAGCAAAATGGAAACAGTTGACCTATTTGGGAGACATTGCAGAACTTACAAGGGGGCAGATTTTTAAAGAATTTGCATTTGTGTTTACCTCCTTTCTGAAAAGGGATAAAGAAATTGCTATTTCCAGAATAATTATTTCTGTAGGTATGAATAATGTTCTGTCTAGAAAAACAGAGTATAGGTTTAATATATGTTAAGAACATAAGAATAACCATATTGGGTCAGACCAATGGTCCATCTAGCCCAGTATCCTACTTCCAACAGTGGCCAATCCAGGTCACAAGTGCCTGGCAGAAACCCAGTTAGTAGCAACATTCCATGCTACCAATCTCTGGGTGAACAGTGGGCTTCCCCATGTCCATCTCAATAACATACTATGGACTTTTCCTCCAGGAACTTGTCCAAACCTTTTTTAAACCCAGATAGGCTAACCGCTGTTACCATATTCTCTGGCAACAAGTTCCAGACCTTATCTATTCTTTGAGTGAAAAAATGTTTCCTCCTATTTGTTTTAAAAGTATTTCCATGTATTTTAATTGAATGCCCCTAGTCTTTAAATTTTGAAAGAGTGAAAAATAGACTCACTTTTACCTGTTCTACACCAGTCAGGATTTTATAGACCACAATCATATTCCCCCTCAGCCATCTCTTTTACCAGCTGAAGAGCCCTAACCTCATTAGCCTTTCCTCATATGGGAGGAGTTTGATCCCCTTTATCATTTTCGTTGCTCTTCTTTGAACCCTTTTTTGAGATATGCTGAGTAGAACTGAACGCAGTATTCAAGGTGAGGTATCACCATGGAGCAATAGAGACATTATAATGTTCTTGGTCTTATTTTGCATCCCTTTCCTAATAATTCCTAGCATACTATTTGCTTTTTTGGCCGCTGCCGCACACTGGGCATAATATTTCAGCATATTGTCTACAATAATACCTAGATACCTTTTTTTCTAGAGTGTTGTCTCCTAATGTGGACCATAGCATCAGGTAACTATGATTTAGATTATGTTTCAACTTTTTTATTATCAACAAATTTGAACAATCATCATATACATCATAGCTGAACATACAAATAAATATCTCAATAAAGTGAACTCTAATTATACGTGATATACCATTTGTCATCATGTTTAATTCCCCTAATTCCCTTCTTCATGCCCAAATCTAGCCTAGATCCCCCATCCCTACCTATTCCCCCCTACCCCCCTTCCCCTATACAAGCATCAGCGTAAGTTGTATACATCTACATCTAGCAATGGTGTTCACAATGTGTTGAGAATAAGGCTTCTTCCCTTCTGGGTCAGTCCATCTAAATAACATCCCCATACTTTTAGAAAACGAATTCTCTGTTTGCAGGAGCCTTTAGCTTCTTTCGCCTCCCAAGTCATCAGTTGGTGTACCTGATTATGCCAATGCCAATATGTTGGCGGATGAGTCAAGGTCCAGTGCTGCATAATACATTTCTTCGCAACCAAACACAATTTCCGATGAAGCAAACCTCGTTCAGCACTTAAGCGTAATTGTCCACTTTGTACCTCCAAAAGTTGATGTATTGGATTCAAGTTAATGCGTGTCTGCATTATATGTGACATATAGGAAATTACTTGCCTCCAGTATCTCTGTATTGCCACACAGTCCCACAACGCATGATACAATGTATTATCTACCCTATTGCATTTCAAGCAAATAGCAGAGTTAATCCCCCCTGACTTATAAAGTTGAACCTGAGTGAAATACGCTCTATGGAGTATCCTAAATGCACATTCCCTAAGATCTGCTCCCCCTACTGTTCGTGGAATACTTCTGATCTGCGCTAGAATATCCCAGGCCACTAAAGTTCTGCCCACATCTCTCTCCCAACGATGTCGAAGCTGGACTAGCTCCTTCCCGGGCAACAGTTCCCACACCTTCTGGTGTATATTGGATATGGAGGGGACATCTTCAGCAATCTCTTCAAAAAACTTCCTAATCGTGCTCCCCATCTTCTTATTTAGTGCGTCTGTACTTAAAATTTGCATGTAATGTTTAAGCTGGCAGTACGCATATTTGTCTCCCCAGCTCTCAGTCGCCGTCCCCCCCCCCCCCCCCCCCCAGGATTTGTGATAGCTCCTTGAGCTGTCCTTCTACCCCCAATACATCCGCTAAGCATACTATTCCCATTTGCTTCCACCTGGCAAAGATCCTATTCTCTATTCCTGGCACAAACATCGGATTACCGTGAATTGCCAGGAGCTCCGTCACCGTCGAATCTCCCCCCAACAGTTTCCCCAAGAATTTCCACGACTCTCTAATGGGCATTAATAAAACACTACGTCTAAATCTTGATGGGATCATATTTTTCTGCATATGCATCAATGTTACAATATCGTATGGTCTAAAGAACGGTTCTTCTAACTCAAGTGGTGTGTGTGCGTGGGATAAAAATATCCAATCTCTCACCTGTCTGAGAAGGCAAGCCTTATTGTAATAGGCCATGTTAGGTATCCCCATTCCTCCATGTCTCCATCCTCCTATCATGAATCGATATTGGACTTTGGCCTTTTTCCCAACCCAACAAAACTTCATTATAAGCCGATAAAAGTATTTTATATCTTTCTGCAGTATCAGTAATGGCAATGTCTGTAAAGTATATAGCCATCTCAGCAAAATCACCATTCTGAGAAGACTAATCCTTCCCGACAATGACAGCGTCAAAGTTTTCCATCTGTCAAGTTGTTGGGCCGTCTGTTCTAATAATTTATTAACATTCAGCCTATAAAGCTCTGATGTTTTAGTTGGTAACAAAATACTAAGGTATTTAAAATGAGCAGTTTCCCATTTCAATGGAAATGTTCCATTCCAATTACGACGGTCATCGGAGTTAATGGCCAACACCTCTGATTTGTCTAAATTCAATTGAAATCCGGAGTAATCTCCAAATTCACTGATTATCTCTAGTAGATTTTTTAAGGCGTCCTTTGGTTTCGTGAGGATTACCAAAAGATCATCAGCAAATGCAGCCATTTTAAACTCTTGATTCTGTATTTGCACCCCTGGCACTGCAGGGCATTCATGAATGTCTCTAATTAAAGGGTCTAAATGAAGTGCAAAAAGCAAAGGTGATAAGGGGCACCCCTGCCTGGTTCCCCTACTAATTTGAATTTCTTCTGACACATTCCCATTAACCAACACTTGTGCCCATGGAGACCAATACAGCGCCCTAACCGCCTGCATAAATCTTCCCTGCAAACCATATGCCTCCATCACCGAGTATAAAAATGGCCACTCTACTCTATCAAACGCTTTTTCAGCGTCAAAGCTTATCATGATGGCCTGTTCCTTAGTATACTCCAAGTGTTCTAGAGATGTCAGAATGCGTCGCATATTTTTCGCGACCGATCTCCCCTGCACGAATCCCACCTGTGTTTCATGGACAATATGAGATAACACGCGTCCCAACCTATTTGCTAAGATTTTTGCAAATAACTTCGCTTCCTGATTTAGGAGCGAAATAGGTCTATATGAACTTAAAAGCTGTTCATCTCGCTTAGGCTTTGGGAACACAACAATCCTTGCTAGATTCAAGTGTTCAGGCAGTTTACCGCCCTCAATCCGTTCATTAAATACCTTGGTCAGTGTGGGAACTACCGAATCCCCCATCATTTTATAAAATTCCACTTTATATCCATCCGGGCCTGGTGCTTTACCCGATTTACTGTGTCCTATAGCCCATGTTATTTCATCTGCGTTAATCTCAGCATTTAATAGTTTACAATCAGTAGTACTCAGTTGTGGTATTTTAATACCCTGTAAATACATCGCTCCTTGGAGTCCCTCTTGATCTGCTGCAGTATATAAAGTCTGGTAATAGGTTTGAAAGGCCGATCTAATCTCTTGATTAGAGTGCAATAATTGTCCTCTATTATTCCTAATAGTGGTGATATTTCTAGAAGCATGTTTAGGAGCTATGAGTCTTGCTAGCAATTTACTTCCTTTATTTCCATGCTTATATAATTGAAATTTATAGTAACTCTGTGATTTCATCTCCCTGGCATGTAATAAGGAGTTCAAGGCCGTCTGTACCGATATCACCTCCTGCCAAATCCGAGTATTTGGGGTTAAGCCATATTGTCTATTTAATCTTCCTAACCGCTTTTTGAGTCTCAGAATTTCTTGATCTCTTGTGCGTTTATACTGGGTGACATAACTGATAATCTCCCCTCTTAGTACTGCTTTCGCAGCTTCCCACATGGTGGTACTGCTACTCACTGAGCCCTCATTATGTTAACAGATGTTCCCCAAATCTTGCATCCTTCACCAAATATGACGTGAATGTCCAGCCCTGTAATCTATCCTCATCCCCCCTCCCCTCCAGGCCACATGAACCACTGAGTGATCCGATATAACACATGGATCTATCTCTGCCGCTCTGATATCCGTAAATAGTGTGCGTGATATAAGCAAGTAGTCAATCCTAGAGGAGGAGCTATGGGCTCTGGGTCGATGTGTATATTCTCGTTCCGTAGGGTGTAACGTCCTCCATACATCAATAAGATCTAACGTTGTACTGAAATCGGGCATACCTCTGGTGCATTTCCGACTAGAGTTTGTGGGCTGGTGTGACTTATCTAATATGGGATCCCATGGCATATTAAAATCTCCTCCCAGCATCATAGGCAGTGCTTCTAATTGTGTAATCTCCAAAAGCAATTTTTTGTAAAATTTTAGGTCTAATACATTAGGTGCGTATATACTACCCAATAACACTTTGTGCCCATTGATTGTAACTATGCTAAGAATAAAGCGACCGTCCGGGTCTTTAATAGTCTTGTGAATCTGAGACTCTATCCCTTTTCTAAAGAGAATTGCCACCCCACCCTTGCGACCAAGAGCTGCTGAGGTCAAACAATCTGCCACCCACCATTTATTTAACTTAGAATGCTCAATATCTGATAGATGTGTTTCCTGAAGGAATACTATATCAGCTCGAATCCACTGAGAATGCTCAATATCTGATAGGTGTGTTTCTTGAAGGAATACTATATCAGCTCGAATCCGCTGTAAATGCTGCAATATCTTTGATCTTTTAATGGGTGAGTGTATACCCCCCACATTCCAAGACGCTACTTTAATCATTTATCCACCAGCTCCTTCCTTATCATCCGTTGGCCACATCTATCGCCCGAGAAGAGCCAGCCCAGCCTCCAGCCCCTCTCTCCTATTCCATATCCCCTTTCCCGAAGCCTCTTCCCGTCTTCCTGCGTTAATGGTAGATGCATATGTACATTAGCAACACTTCCCCCCTCCTTCCCATCCCCGTCCCACCCCAGCCCCTCATTCCTACCCCTCTTTCTTACCCCCCCTTATCCCCTAGGTGTTCCTGTAGAACTAGGTCACTTCCGACTCTCCTCCCCCCATATGCCCGTTCCTTTACCCCCCTAATATCTGGCGTCCCCTATTTCCTCTTTACCGCACACCAATTTCTCCTCCTATTTCCTATATCCTCCCCTGCCCACCATGTTATTCATCCTACTATCCCATCATCTTAATAACCCTTATGTCCCTAGATTCCCTATGTATATTCCCCCCACCCTTATTATGTTGCATGTAAGAACAACTTAAGTCTTTTTAGAGTCCATGAACATTTCTGTTAACATTTTGTTATTATAAACTTTTTTCTCAACATAACTATTCAGATATTTCTTACACTATAAGGTCTCTGAATCGTCAGATCTCTTATGATGGTGTCAACTTCTCTGGAATTTGCTACAGGAGCCTCTGATTCCACTTGCCATTAAATCTGGCCCATAGTAGAGCACGCTCTTCTATTCTTCCATAGTACAATTTCAGTATGAGTACTCTAATCGCAGTAGCATTTAGCATGTCCAGTTGAATTTCTTAGTGTAGCTATTCAGGTATTCATTACATTGAGTCCCTTGAATCTCTGATACTATGATTTAGATTATTCTCACTTTGCATTTGTCCACATTAAATTTCATCTGCCATTTGGATGCCCATTCTTCCAATTTCATAAGGTCTTTCTTCAGTTTTTCACAATCCGCATGCATTTTTTTTGCAACTTTGAATAGTATTGTGTCCTCTGCAAATGTAATCGCCTCACTTGTCGTTCCATTTTCCAGATCATTTATAAATATGCTAAATAGCACTGGTCTCAGTACAGATCCCTACGGCACTCCACTATTCACCCTCCTCCATTGAGAAAAATGGCCATTTAACCCTACCCTCTGTTTTCTATCCACTAACCAATTCTTAATCCAGAAAAGGACATTGCCTGCTATCCCATGACTTTTTAATTTCCTCAGGAGTCTCTCATAAGGAACTTAGTCAAAGGCTTTCTGAAAATCCAATACACTACACCTACCGGCTCACCATTATCCACATGTTTATTTACACCTTCAAAGAAATGAAGCAAATTGGTGAGGCAAGACTTCCCTTGGCTGAACCCATGCTGACTCTGTCCCTTTAAACCATGTTTGTCTGTGTGTTCTGTAATTTTATTCTTGATAATAGTTTCTACTATTTTCCCTGGCACTGAATTCAGGCTTACTGGTCTATAATTTCCCGGATCACCCCTGAAACCCTTTTAAATAATCAGCATTATATTGGCCACCCTCCAATCTTCAGATACTACAGATGATTTTAACGACAGGTTACAGATCACCTAACAGATCATCAATTTAATGTTTGAGTTCTTTCAGTACCCTGGTGTGTATGCCATCCAGTCCAGGTGATTTATCACTCTTTATGTCAGTTTGACTCAGTACCTCTTCCAGGTTCACAAAGATTTCTTTCAGTTCCTCCACATTATCACTTTTGAAAAACATTTCCGATACAGGTAGATCTTACGCCTGCTTTAGTCTTTACGGAAGAAAATAATTCATTCAATCTCTCCGCTATAGCCTTCTCCCTGAGTGCCCCTTTTGCTCCTTCATGATATAACGGTCCCCCAGGCTTTCTGCTTCTGCCCTCCTTCCTCTACAACAGCAGCAATTGAAAAAAAAATTAGTTTGAGTTCCTTCATTCCTTAACCCCTCCTCCCCTTCTTTGTTTGAACTAACTTGGGCCTGATCACCATCCTCCAACCTCAACTTGAGTACTGGGAGATGATGAAAGTATCGAAGCTTAATACAGCAGTAAGTTAAATGGACAGAAAACAAGGGACTGGATTTAATGAGAACTCTAGTTGTATCACTTCTTCAAACATGTCAGTAATGGAGACATCCACATCCAGCTACAAGAGTGTTCAGTCACCACATAAGAATCCATTGGACCATTTAATTTTAGCCTTAATGAAGTCCTTTGTCTTCTCCTTCCTTTGCATTATCAGAGACAAAGTAAAAGAAGAGAATAAAATGTGTGTACCAGCCATCTCGGTAGTTCTGTAGGTGGTCCAAAGGTGCTCCAAAGGAGCATAACACTTTGAAAATATCCCCCCTGGCACATGACATCTGTTGTGTACCTGTCAGGGCTAGCAAAAAGCTGGAGTAGACACTGCCGTGCTAGGCATGAGCTTCCATGACTCTAAGAAATGCAATCTTCCTAGCCTTCCTGTTATCTTGGAGGGATGGGTATGCCCTCTTGTTTTGTCTGTCTGTGTGTTCCTTTCTGATTTGGACTTGCTAGGGCCAGCCCAGAGAGCAGTCTATTTCTGGATTGGACTACTGGGTCATTCTGTGTTCCTGGTCTATGTCCAGTTCAGCTAGTTTCCTGCTTCAGTGATTGTGCATCTGCCTTGGATCTTGCCCTGTGTTTTGATCTGGCTTCTAGTCTGGTTCATTGCTTTTGAATGCCTTGTTTCATTGGAATTCTGGTGTTGGACAATTGCTAAGGCAAATGTGATAACTTGTCCTTAGCACTGAGACTATTACTGAATAAGATAGCCTTTGACTAACACTGTAGTGTGCATTGTCCTTCCTTTTAAGAGAACCAAGTCCTTGTGGCTGTCCATAGCCCAGCTGGTTCCCCTCACAGTGCTGCAGCTCCTCTGAGGTTTTGTATGGAGCCAGTTGGTGCCCTACTGTGACAGGAGCTTTCTGGGCAGATATGAAATTAAGTATCAAGTCCTTCTCCCTATTTACAGTCCTATAGATGGCAGAATTAATCAGGCACACAAGTGGATGACATCACACATCACTGGGACATCACAGCTCTCCCAGAATTTCCAAATATATCTGGATAAGTTGCTTATTTATGTTACATCTTACGAACTCTAGAACGAAGCTCTCTTGGTCACAATGCAAGTTTTATGGTGAGCATACTCCAGATTCCCTGGTTTAGGAGCGAGGTTCATTCCTGTCAGGGTATGTACAAAACTAATCAACTTTTGGGCAGCAACCACACATCTAAAGCAAGACAACCAATGTTGCTGAATCTGATCATTAGTTACAGTGAACTTTGCTTATTGTATGAAAAAGCTCATAACCCAAACTCCAAGCTCCGCTCCAATTTTCTTTGACAAAGATCTTTGTTTGTTTCACCAAACCTCTAGCTGCATCGGTATAGCATAAATTCCATCCAGTGCACAATCTATAGAAAAATGGCGCCTGGCCAAACAAGACAGTACTAACTCCCGCATTTCCTGTGAGTAAACATCAGATTTCAAAAAACTGCGTGCCATTCCACTTTCTAATTTAATCCTTTCGGCCAGACAGAATCCAGTTTAAAAATCCACCTCTTCATTCATAGATCATCTCTACGTAAGGTGTGAAAAACGCAACCCATTAAAAAAACACCTCAAAACTTGAAACAGATGTTTTCGATCCCTTCAGTGAACAAGAGGTTCATCAACAGTTTGATGTGCAGTCGTGCTTTCAACTATTATGACGTTTGTCCCACATATTTCAGCTTGCGTGGACATATTAATAAACCACATTATGAGAAGTACATGAAGTCACAAATTTCAGTCATAATACAGGTCCACCGGGGTTCTTCAATTCAGTCACTTCCATCATAATCTCACAAATCAAGCAGCATTCACACTTCTGGTGCCTACCTTCTGCAGAAATTGAAGTGCTTGTTCAAATATCAGATCAACATAAAATCTTTTCAAATTAGATCGGCATAAAAGATCTTTCAAATTACTATTCTGACTTTACGCCAACAGGCAACTCATCTTTCCAAAACATTGATGTACACCCAATGGAGCTGGGTTTGGTGTTTTGCAGAAGATTAATGTGACTGTTTATTTGGAATGAGTTGTACAGATAAATGACTGCTTTTTCCTAGTCCTAGGGGTTAGACAGTTTCCTAAAGGACAAGTCTATAAACCACTACTAAATGGACTTGGGAAAAATCCACAATTCAAAGAATAACATATATAGAATGTTTGTACGTTTGGGAAGCTTGCCAGGTGCCCTTGGCCTGGATTGGCCACTGTTGTGGACAGGATGCTGGGCTCGATGGACCCTTGGTCTTTTCCCAGAGTGCCATTACTTATGTACTTAAATATGTACTTATGTAGTACATAAGTCCAGTGTAGTTTTTGCTTTTTCTGTATGATATACTTTTGTAGAGGGAATTTTTTAATGCCCGTGATTGTACTTAAGGCAGTATTAAAATAATTTGTGAGGTCTGCCACTTAAGTCTGAGGCTTTTTTTTCTCCAACTCATGGGTTATGAGCATTTTCATACAGTAAACAAAGTTCACTATGACTAGTTATTAGATTCAGCAACATTATTGATTGTCTTGCTTTAGATGTACCAAACTAACTCATTTGGAGAAATTGCCCTTTGGAACAGTGTGTAAAATGCCAGCCCTTCCCATGTGCAGTGGTCTCCTCAACATCTCCGTTCCATAAATCATTAAGGGACGCAACTCCTGGAAGATGGGAGGAACTTTTATGCTTGATTTTTATTTATTTTATTTATTTATTTAAAAAGGATTTGGTATACTGCTCTTCACAGTACTTATCAGAGCAGTTTACAGTATATTAGAGAATATAACATATGTTAACCTTACAGTACAATAAATAAATAGATAAAAAAAAACGGACTTGCAGAAATACGCTTGTTAAGGCAATAATCATTTATTTTTCCATCGTCGGGCATACATGTGGGTGACTCCCAAGTTTAGGGCTGCTTTTTGTTACACGAACTGTCCATCCTTGAGGAGCAGTCATCAAAAAGATGTGAGACATGGAGGGGCATTTTTGAAAGAAACGTCCAAGTTGGGATATGGACATCCATCTTTCATTTCGAAAATACCAAGGACGTCCTTGGATTTGGATGTCCTTAGATATAGCTGACTTTTGGCGATTTTTGAAACCAAAGACGTCCATGTCTAAAACGTCCAAATGCAAGCCATTTGGATGTGGGAGGAGCCAACATTTGTAGTGCACTGGTCCCCCTGACATGCCAGGACACCAACCGGGCACCCTAGGTGGCACTGCAGTGGACTTAATAAAATGCTCCCAGGTACATAGCTCCCTTGCCATGTGTGCTGAGCTCCCCAAACCCCCCCCAAACCCCACTACCCCTAACTGTACACCACTACCATAGCTCTTACGGGTGAAGGGGCGCACCTAGATGTGGGTACAGTGGGTTTTGGAGGGCTCGCTGTTTCCTCCACAAATGTAACAGGTAGAGGGGGTATGGGCCTGGTTCTGCCTGTCTGAAGTGCACTCCAGGGACCTGAATGCACTGTCATGGACCTGAGTATGACATCTGAGGCTGGCACGAAATATTTTTAATGATGTTTTTTGAGGGTGGGAGGGAGTTAGTGACCACTGGGGGAGTAACGGGAGGTCATCCCCGATTCCCTCCGGTGGTCATCTGGTCATTTCGGGCACCTTTTTGTGCCTTATTCATAAAAAAAAGCACGTCCGGGTGAAAATGTCCAAGTTTTACTTTAGAACATCCCTGCTTTTTTTGATTATGGCTCCAAGACGTTCAAGTTTTAGGCACGCCCAAGTTCCGCCTTCACCATGCCTCCAGCACGCCCCCTTGCAGCGGACTTCAGATAGAGATGTCTAAAATCGGGTTTCGATTATACCGATTTGGACATCTCTGGTAGATGGACGTCCATGTTCCGATTTATGTCGGAAGATGGACGGCCATCTCTTTCGAAAATGAGCCTGTTAGTGTTAGAAGACAAGTTGATCACCCCAAGTCACTGATTGGTCCAAGCGAAAGTCTTCATTACATACGTTCACTTCACACTAAGTTGCTGCTTTGCAATATAGAATCCAGCAAAGCAGATTTAAGGAAGACCATTGTAGCTGCTGTGGCTCCGATTTGATGAAGTTTCACTTTTAAGTGTGCTTAGTGTGCCTTCTGGAGTGAACAGTAAGTATGTGGAGAGCATATTTTTTGGAGCAGATTTATGGATTATATTTTGATCTGTATGTCATTGTGGGTAAACTTGATGTAGTATTGTTTTTTAGTTCTGTATGATTTACGTTTTATGTATGTTTTTATTGTGATCCACTGAGGATCGAAGGCTGTGCGGAATACAAATAATGTAAATAAATATTGATTAGTTGAGCACTGGTTTGTTCATAAAAAAATTGAATGCAAGATACTTCCTAATTTGCCAAAGTCTGCTTGGCTACCAGATTGCCAGCCCTGTTGAGGTCAAAGAGACACACAGCTGCATAGACTTTCTGATGTAGGAGTAGCCTAGTGGTTAGTGCAGTGGACTTTGATCCTGGGGAACTGGGTTTGATTCCCACTGCAGCTCCTTGTGACACTTAACCCTCCATTGCCCCAGATACAAAATAAGTACCTGTATATACTATGTAAACCGCTTTGAATGTAGTTGCAAAATACCACAGAAAGGCGGTATATCAAGTCCCATTTCCCTTTCCCTTTGAGGTAATAAGGGAGGGCTCATTTGCAGTCCACAGTATAAAGTGACTTCTCACATGGATTGTTATGAGGTTTAAGGTAAAAGAGAGAAAGGCGGCGTGGTTAGGGTGGTTGACTTTGGTCCTGAGGAACTGAGTTTGATTCCCACTTCAGGCAGCTCCTTGTGACTCTGGGCAAGTCACTTAACCCTCCATTGCTCCATGTAAGCTGCATTGAGCCTGCCATGAGTGGGAAAGCACGGGGTACGAATGTAACAAAAAAAAAGTGCAAGAAGTTTGCTTATTCTTCTATACAAGGCAGCTGCTATTAGAGAACTTTTGAGGTGTTATAGTGAGTGAGTGTACATGGGTTCAAATGGTGATTTCAACAGAGATGTAGGGACCATGTTTAGGTCTCAAGGTACAGGCTGTTTCTGCAACAGTTTTAAAATACAGAAAACCCTTAATAAATCTAGAAATGATGGAATGTTGTGAAGCCAGAAAGCTATGGACAGGGGCATGATAGGGTGAGAGAGCACCATGATGTACTCTAACGGAAGACCTCTGCAGTCCTGATCAATGAAGATGATTAAGGTAGTGCAGAAGGGTGTCAGAAAGATACTAAACAGATGGAGAGTCATTTGAAGGTGTAGGTATGTCTAAAATACAGTGTTCTTACAGTAACTAATATCGTGAACAAGCTACTCAATTTCCATGTTTTTTTTTTTGTTGTTGTTACATTTGTACCCTGCACTTTCCCACTCATGGCAGGCTCAATGCGGCTTACATGGGGCAATGGAGGGTTAAGTGACTTGCCCAGAGTCACAAGGAGCTGCCTGTGCCTGAAGTGGGAATCGAACTCAGTTCCTCAGTTCCCCAGGACCAAAGTCCACCACCCTAACCACTAGGCCACTCCTGCACCCCAACTCATCTTGTTTTTCGGTGGTCGGGTTTCCAGACATTTCTGGCCTGCTGACAGCCCTTCCCACCACATTCACCCACCAGCATGGCGGTCTCCTGCAGCTCCATTCCCAGCAGTGTACTGGCGGATGCCAGCCTCCCTAGGTGAACACATGCACGATGTACTTTTAAAGGGCCCGCTGTCGGAACTCTTAGATGCCTGCAGCAGCCATCGTTTCCTGGTCTGGGGATACTTAAGGGAGCCCCTGACTTCCTTTGGGGCCTTCACAACAGGTCTCCAGGAGCTGTGCCTCATCTTGCCTTACCTTGCCTCATCTGTCTTCATGTTCGTGCCTTGCCAAGGATTTTGTCTAGTGCTGTGCCTAGCCCGAGTGACTCGCGTGCCGCTAGCCGGTTTCCGGATATGGTCCAAGGGCTCACTTCACCTGAGTCCGTGACACCATGTCATGAGCGCTAATGATTAGAGGGTGGGATGAAAAAGAAAACCCTTGCTCTAAACGATCAGTGATGGAAATAATTGAAGCCTACATGAAGGTGAAACTTAGATAACTTACGTAGGGAGAACCAGTTTTGTTGAAGTCAGTAAGACACTGTTAAAGTCATCATACCATGCATTTGTTAGAACTCTTGCATGGTCTTTGCTATGAGAGGCACCCCTTTCCATCTGATCTGAAAAAACTGTAAGATGTTGTGCAGGATTTGCTGATCCAGAGACCACATGGTTTTAAAAACTTGGCTGAGCCTGTCAGCTATACCAGTGGGAAGATAAGTGGCGTGGATGTGATTTCGCAATGACAAAATTCCAGCTGCTTCCCAACACAGGTGGAGGTATCCCAGTTTTCCTTGCTTATTGATATAAAAAATGTTAACTTGAATACCTGTCTGAACTAATACCGAATAATTATGAAGATGATGGATGAATATTGTAAGGGAGTAAAGTACTGCCCAGAGCTTCAGACTTATGTGGAGCAGTCTTTCCGATTGTGTCCAGGTACCATGAGTTGAAGTAGGAATCCAAGTGTGCACCTCAGATGATGAGACATCTGTTAGGACCAAATTAAATTTCAGTGGCGTCAAGTTGAGGAGTGTGGTAACAAATCACCACTTTGAAATTCTGAATCTGAAGTACAGAGAAGAGAGCCTATTGGATCTTGAAAAGAACAAGTATCTCTCTGGACAGGAGTTATTTGTTTTCCAGCATTTAATATTTAAACCTCACCATAATTTTCAAGACGTGTTTAAAACAAATTACACACAAAATAGTATGCTCACCAATCCACCCTTCAACCAAATATGTTCATTAAAAACAGCTGGATTATGCTTGGAGCCCAGACAGCTTACACATTTGGAGTGGATATCAGTTTTTTGATATTTCCCCTACTACAGGCAAAACAGGAACTCTGATATTACGTATTTTGGAACATGTATGAAAAAAGATCAGAAAAATAACAAAAAATGTAGTGTGTAATTTAAGGAGTGATAGCAACAAATAAAACTGGAATAACACACAAAAGCTAAAACTATTCTAAAATGGGACAGCGATATTTTTGTGTCTATTTGACAGAGCAGGAAAGAAAGACACAAAATTGAGAGGGAGAGATACGGCCCCAGAGGAGGGGCTGCAGGAGAAAAGGTAGGGTCACAGAGACAGAGATGAGATGCTGAGCATGGAGGGAGCATAAGGACAGGGACACAGAGGGGAAAGGTAGATATACAAAGGGGAGATGGGAAGGGTTGTACATGCACAAAAGCTCTGAGCTGTTCTGTCCTGTCCTGGTGACATGCGATGATATCACCCACTGGTGTTCTTGACTCATTTCTGCTCTGCAGCATGGAATCATTTGGTGATTATAACGTTATTAACATGTGTCAACAGATGTGGATCATTTTTATTGTGACATTTTCTTTGCTATTAGTTTATTAATATAACTTGTTTTGCTTCTCCAGGCAAATGCAATTGGTCGCAGTGCAAAAACTGTACGTGAATTTTTGGAAAAGAACTACACAGAAGAAGCTATAGCTACCGATAATGATGCCATTAAACTAGCAATTAAAGCTTTACTAGAAGTAAGTGACACAGTAGAATCATGTTTCCTACAGACGTAAAATGGGAAAAATCCATGGTACATCAGGTCCCTGGGTACATAAAAATTCATGTTTTAAGTAAAGTTTACTTCCTTCAGGTCCAATTTGTTGATACTTTAAATAATTTTCTAAAAATTTGCTGCTTGTGCTCTAGGTTGTACAGTCTGGTGGAAAAAACATTGAATTGGCAGTAATAAAGAGAAACCAGCCACTGAAGGTATTGTATAAATGAATGTTCAGATTTTGTTTTTTAATTTTTTAACTTAATCTGATAAGACCACCTGGTTGACACCTATACAACAGT
The DNA here is from genome assembly GCF_901765095.1 of Microcaecilia unicolor. Classification (NCBI taxonomy): domain Eukaryota; kingdom Metazoa; phylum Chordata; class Amphibia; order Gymnophiona; family Siphonopidae; genus Microcaecilia; species Microcaecilia unicolor. Next base: position 472,393,494 of record NC_044031.1, read on the forward strand.
TTTCATGTATAGACCATCCCATAACATGTAGTTATACATTAGTGAGGGCTTGATTCACTTCTGCTCAAGACTTAAACGTTTATGATTAAAAGCGATTTGCTGGGGTCAGGGTAGTGGGTGGAAGGTTTCTTGTTGGATTCACAGGTAGTAGTGGCAGCTAATACGCTCTGGGTTGGCTAGAGTTGTAAATGCTTAGAAGGCAGTGGTCAGAGCACTAGAGGGGGGATACCTAGATGGCTGATTTGAGGCTCATGGTTCTCAGGTTCTGAAGGGATCCAGGTTACTTGTTACTGCCCATATGTGTAACATGGAGAGAATGTAGAGGACTGACTTGCACACATCTGAGGTTTCAAGGTATAGTCTGCGTGGTCAATGAGGTATAAGGTACCATCTGTATTTCCATTTTCAAATAATGCTGTGCATATTGAGGCTTTGACTGATATGTTTTTGAATACCTTCTCATTGTTCAAGTGGGTAGCCTAAATTCTTTTCCCAACCATCTATAAACCATCTTATATCTCTGAATTGCATATCTCTTGATTACCACTTCTTTAAGTATAATTTCTCAGTTGGCAACATCAGTTTTAAAAAGTAATTCCTGATTCCCCTACCCCATGAGAAAATGCTTAATTTGGATATAGGCGTAATAATCTTGTGGTTTCAGGTTTTACTTCTCAAGTAATGTCTGGTAGATGTGTTAGTCCGCTTTTAAAGGTGATAAATAGAGATAAAACAAAAAAATAAGATACCTTTTTTAATTCAACAATTCATTTTTGATTAGCTTTCAAAGGCAAATCCTTCTTCAGATCAGACAGATTTTCTTTTCTTTGTTTTGTTTTATCTTTACAAGTAATGTCTGAAATCTGGCTAATTCCTCATCTACAACTTATTAACCCCTTTTTTCCTCCCAGCTCTTATTGCATAATCCGCCCAGGCCCAGCTTGGATGTTAACAAATGCCTAACTGGGGAAGGTGTTTTTTTTTACTGACCCCTAGGTTTTTAACTTATATGTAATGTAGAGAAAGGTGTTGAATATATCCCATCCCAGCCCTAATACTTCAGGAGAGCCATGGGAGAAACCATATAGGAGTCTGTGATAGTAATTGTTCCAAGTCCAACTATTTGTACCTCTGCATTTCATAATTCCCCCCTCCACCCCCCCCCACCCCCCATTTGGTACACCACATCTTCCCTCCCTCCCTCCCTCTTCATATTAGTGTATTTTGAGACCCTGAGCAGTCTCCTTTTCCAGATAACATTGAATATCTTCTCTGGATACCCGCTAGGCCCTTGCTTGATACTGTTTATCTAAAATAAAATGATAACATGAGTACCAGTAATATCAATATAAGTGTTGCTCAGTATTGAACAACTTGAGAGACATCATGGACAAAGTCTTCCATGCAGCCTCTGAATACACAGGGCAGATTTTTTTTTTATCTTTAAACATGTAAAAAACACACTGTTCTGTCATTTAAATAATTATTCTAAAAGGCACTTATCTCTTTTGTTGGGGTCTGACTTTAGTAAAATGAGGGAGTACCTGAAGAAAAAGCTGGCAGGATGGGAGTATACAAAAGAAGTGGAAAGTCAGTGGTCCAAATTGAAAGGAGTTATAAAAATGACAATGGATCTTTATATAAGGAAAGTAAACAAAAGCAAGAGGAAACCTATATGTTTCACCAAACAATCATCTGAAGGAATAAATGCCACCCGTTTTGCCTTTTATGAAGTACAGAAAGAAGAACATAGAACGGAATACAGAAGGTGGTGAATGGAGTCAACTCAAAGTACATAAGTAATGCCATACTGGGAAAAGACCAAGGGTCCATCGAGCCCAGCATCCTGTCCACGACAGCGGCCAGTCCAGGCCAAGGGCACCTTGCAAGCTTCCCAAACGTACAAACATTCTATACATGTTATTCCTGGAAATTTTGGAGTTTTCCAAGTCCGTTTAGTAGCGGTTTATGGACTTGTCCTTTAGGAAACCGTCCAACCCCTTTTTAAACTCTGCTAAGCTAACCGCCTTCACCACTTTCTCCGGCAACGAATTCCAGAGTTTAATTACACGTTGGGTAAAGAAAAATTTTCTCCGATTTGTTTTAAATTTACTACACTGTAGTTTCATCGCATGCCCCCTAGTCCTAGTATTTTTGGAAAGCGTGAACAGACGCTTCACATCCACCTGTTCCACTCCACTCATTATTTTATATACCTCTATCATGTCTCCCCTCAGCCGTCTCTTCTCCAAGCTGTATAGCCCTAGCCTCCTTAGTCTTTCTTCACAGGGAAGTCGTCCCATCCCCGCTATCATTTTAGTCGCCCTTCGCTGCACCTTTTCCAATTCTACTATATCTTTCTTGAGATGCGGCGACCAGAATTGAACACAATACTCAAGGTGCGGTCGCACCATGGAGCGATACAACGGCATTATAACATCCTCACACCTGTTTTCCATACCTTTCCTGATAATACCCAACATTTTATTCGCTTTCTTAGCCGCAGCAGCACACTGAGCAGAAGGTTTCAGTGTGTTATCGACGACGACACCCAGATCTTTTTCTTGGTCCGTAACTCCTAACGTGGAACCTTGCATGACGTAGCTATAATTCAGGTTCTTTTTTCCCACATGCATCACCTTGCACTTGCTCACATTAAACATCATCTGCCGAGGTCACGTGACGCTATGGTGAAGAGAGGTTGCAGGTGAATCTCTCTCCGAAGCCTGCCTGAGAATCCCCGCATTTCAAGGAGAATTAAACCCTTCTAATTTGCAATAATCGCTAGAAAAGAACCCAGGGCAACAATCTGGTCGAGCAGAACGAGAGAAAAACTAGATATGACGACGAAAGCAGCCCAAAAAGAAAGACAGAGGGGAAGGACGGCCGAAGACAAAATGGCGACGGCCTTCCCCGAAACCAATCCATCGGTGTCTTCGGCGTGGGTGGCTGAGATCACCTCCGAATTAACGGGGGTGATGGAAGATCTATTAGATCGTCGGCTGATTCCGCTTGACCAAAAATTGGATACTAAATTGGAACAGTTGAATACGAAAATAGAGGATTTGACTAAGGAGTGCATAGCGTTCCAAACTACAGTCAGCGAAGTGGAAAACAGGCTGACGGGAGTGGAGGACTCTCAAAAAACTGTGCAGAAAACGATATCCGATTTGGAATCTAAAATTGAGGATTTGGAAAACCGTTCCAGACGGAATAACATCCGATTGGTTGGCTTACCTGAAGCGCTCGGGGGAAAACAGCTGGAGAGGATTCTAGAACAATGGCTGACCAAAAGTATTGAATTTCCAGCAGAGCTTGGTCCTTTAAGAATTGAACGAGCGCATTGGCTGGGAGTTCGCCAGATGAACGCTGTTAAGCCACGAGTAATTATCTGCAAAGTACTCAATTTTATGCACAAGCAATATATTTTGCAGGCAGCAAGATCAAATAACTCTTTGACCTATGAAAAAGCAAAAATACTCTGCTTTCAAGACTACTCAGTAGGTGTTGCAGCCAAGAGAAAAGCGTTTTCTACCGTGTGTTCAAAATTATTTGCTTTGAAGATCCGTTTTAGCCTGCAATATCCGGCTACATTGAAAATAACACATGGGGGCAAACTACGATCATTCACGTCTGAAAGGGAGGCAAAAGACTTTATTGCGCAGATAGAACACTCGGATAAGGCTGTTCCTGAGGACACAGAACCTGCGTGAGCCCGAAAAGAGCGGCAGCTATGAGGCTGGGAGGAATCTAGCTCTGGATGCGATTAACTATATTCAACAAATTTGAAGCAGGAGAACTCTTAAGGGGCAGATACCATTGAGAGACTCTGGCACAGATGGTGATAGAACTGCTAATCGGTTTTGTTGGTATTTAATTTTTATGTTAATACTGTTATGATGGTTCTGCTCAATATAAAGGGGGGAGTTTAAGAAGGGGAGTATATTTAGAAGTTTAAAGGTTGGGAAATGTTAAAATGTAAAACACGAAAGAATAAGGTTCTAGAAGAACTAAGAACTAACAGAAATAAGGGGAGAAGGTGGGTTAGCGTTAAAAAGTGACAGCTTCAGAGATTTCTACTATAAAAAATACAACACTCTCTCTGGTAAAAGATAAAACTTTTATTCATAGCAAAATAAATCAATTGGAGAACTATAATAGGAGACTTAACCTGAGAGTTTTAAATTTCCCCAAAATGGTTGAACTGAGTGGTTTGGAACTATTCAAAAAATATCTTACTGAGGTTCTCGGTTGTTCCTCTGAGATGATTCCTCCTATAAATAAAATATATTACCTTCCAATACCAAAAAAAAAAATGGAGGAACAAGGGAGAAAATCAGAAGAACACGGAATCCAAGCTGAAGGATTACAAAACTTAACGGCTTTTCTGGAAAATTCATTACCTGCAGTTTATACTCGTTCAACTTTACTTGTTTCTTTGGTCTTCGAACAAGACCTAAATTCAATTATGAAACTGTATTTCAAAAATGCTCAAAAAACTTTTTTGGGATCTCGCTTGTGGATTTACCCAGATGTCACTAAAATTACCCAGGAAAAAAGACGGGAGTTCCTCTTATTGAGAGATGAAGTTAAAGCTCTGGGGGCTAGCTTTTTGCTAGCATATCCATGTAAATGTCAAATTAAATATTTGGATAATAAGTACATTTTTTTTGAACCTGAACAATTGAAAAGTTTTGTTGAAACAAAGAAGATTGTCAAGTGACCTCTTGGACTAAGGGGAACAATGAAGTATTGAGAACCCGTGGGGCGGTCTAGGTCCTATTACCTAAATAAGGGAAATAATTTGATTTTGTCTCCTCAAGTTCTTTAACTCCCCCTTATTTGTGGTCTAAGATAGGAAAATATTGTTTCTAAGGATATGTGAAATATTATTGTGATTTCTTTTGAATGATTTTTCAATTCCGAGTTATCTTAAACAAGTATATCTTGTAATTATGTGAAACTTATAAATAAATAAATTAAAAAAAAAAAGTGACAGCTTCATATAAGGAAGCACATGGTAAAGGGAGATGGGGAGGGAGAGGGAGGGATATGGGAGGGAGGGATGGGCTAGCGGGGAATTGGAAGCGGAGAGAATTGATGCGGAGGGTTAAATATGTCAAAGAAATGGAAGGAAAGACAAGTTGTACCATAAAATGCATTAACATCAGACTAAGAGAGCAGCTAATATGTGACGAGATGGGGAGCCATAGGCTGGGATGGCTTCTCATGAATTTAAATACGAGTTTGTCAATTAAGGATAATGTGAACTTATATTACACAAGATGATTAAAATTGTCACTTGGAATATAGGTGGTATACACTCCCCTATTAAAAGATCTAAAATTTTGCAGCACTTGCAAAGACTAAGGGTAGACATAGCGATACTGCAGGAAACCCATTTATCTGATGAAGAGCACGCAAAGTTGGTTAAATGGTGGGTGGGAGACTGCATTGCTTCACCAGCGGTGGGCAATAAGGGGGGTGTGGCCATCCTTATCAGGAAAGGAGTGGTGACCCAAATTCATAATCAGCATAAAGATACAATGGGTCGCTTTGTGTTTTGTAAGGTTACTATTGCCAGGAAACAAATAATTTTAGGTGGTGTGTACGCCCCAAATACACTGGACCTTAAATTTTATAAAAAAGTAACTACAACCATTGCCAACATGGAGGCCTTACCGGTGATATTGGGTGGAGACTTTAATATGCCATGGAATCCACAAATTGATAAGTCTCATCCATCAATGGCACGAGGGGAAAGGAACACTAGAGGTTTACCTGACATGTGCAATACACTAGACCTTTTAGATGTATGGCGCACGTTACACCCAACAGAGAGAGAATATACACATCAATCAAGGGCTCATCAAACCCATTCTAGAATTGATTACCTGTTAGTGTCACGCAAGATTTTTACCGATATACAAGAAGTAGAAATTGGGCCTTGTTTGATTTCAGATCATGCCACAGTTTGGATGACTTGGAAATTAGGAGATGATAATTCCCAAAGAGGGGGAAATTGGTCATTTCCTAGTTACCTTTATAAAAGTGGGAAATTTAGAGAATATTTAATAGCTAAATGGGAGGAGTACAAACACTTCAATGAAGGATCAGTACTAGAGGCGCCCACGTATTGGGAGGCAGCAAAGGCAGTCATCCGAGGGGAAATTATCAGCTATGTTAGCAATTACAAAAAACAACGTGATAGAGAATTATTGAGATTAGAAAAAGAACTTTTACGCTTGACTACTCGATATGGGCAAAACCCGGCTTCAAAGATACATAAAGAAATAATTTCAGTCCAAACAGAGATAAATGCACTGCTGCATGAGAGGGCAATAAAGTCCCAAAGTTATTATCGTTTCCAACTTTATAAACATGGGAACAAAAGTGGTAAATTCATGGCTAAACTGATTGCACCACAATCAACAGCAAGATACATAGGTGCTATTAAAGGCAAAGACGGAAAACTAATAAACAAGGATGAAGAAATCAATAAAATTTTTCAGGTTTACTACCAACAGCTCTATAGCGCAGGGGAGAGTCAGGGTTTACAGAATGATCTTTACTTGCAAAATATTGACACCCCTTTGCTGAGACAGACAGAACTCCAACAATTGAACGAACCCATAAGTTGTGATGAAATTATATGGGCAATTGGCCAAAGCAAATTGGGAAAGGCACCCGGACCTGATGGCTTAAAATCTGAATTTTATAAATTGTTAGGTGAAAATATAGCCCCCATATTAAATGAGGTATTTAATGAATGGGTGATGAAGGGGAAATTACCGGAAAATCTTAACTTGGCTCAAATTATAGTGCTGCCAAAGCCTAAGCGCGATGCGCAATATGTATCCTCCTACAGACCTATTTCACTTCTGAATTGTGAAGTCAAATTATTTGCAAAAATATTAGCCAAGAGACTAGGGACGGTACTACCAAATTTGACACATGAAGCACAGGTGGGGTTTGTGCAGGGTCGATCTGTAACTAAGAATTTGCGAAGTATTCTATTATCTTTGGAACATCTTAAAGGGTCTGCAGAAAGTGCTTTATTGGTCAGTTTTGATGCTGAAAAGGCATTTGACCGTGTGGAATGGCCTTTTTTATTTTCAGTTTTAAGTAGATATGGGTTTTCGGGATGGTTTGTACAAGCCATTAAAGCACTATATACCGCCCCTAGAGCACGGATCATGGTAAATGGAATGGTATCGGCAAATTTTGAGATCATGAGAGGGACACGCCAAGGATGTCCACTCTCCCCGTTACTATTTGCATTATACTTAGACCCGTTGATACGAGACATAATTTCAATAAGATCCATTAGGGGAGTGGAGATTGGATCGATGACATTTAAAATTGCAGCATTTGCGGATGATTTGCTGGTAGCACTTACTGAACCAAAGGCATCACTTGCAGATCTTCTAGAAATAATTAAGGAATTTGGAGATCATTCAGGATTCAAATTAAATCTGGATAAGTCAGAAGCCCTGGCGATACCAGTTAATACCAAATCTCTTTGGGGAGCAGAATTCCCGCTGAGATGGGTAGAGGGTTCTTTTAGGTACCTGGGAATTTTGCTTGCTTCTCAGACAGGAGACATATACAGCCTAAATGTCAATAGATTGTTCAGTCAAACAGAACAACAGTTGGCAACCTGGAAGATGTTACCGGTGCCACTAATAGGTCGAATTTGTCTCATACGAATGGTAATATTACCCAGATGGCTATATGTATTACAAGTCCTGCCATTGAGATTGTTACAGAAAGATATCAAACGATTCTATCGAATGATAGGACAGTTCTGTTGGGCAAAGAGAAAGGCTAAACTGAAGTTGCAGTTGATGCTGGGGAACTGGCAGCAGAGTGGATTGGGATTGCCTAATCTACAATACTATAATCTGGCAAGCCTGTTGCGGTTAGTGAGAGATTGGATTTTTTCTGCAAATACACACACCCCGCTAGAATTAGAAAAGATATACTTTAGCCCTTACAATATGGTGACCTTGCTGCATCTCAATAATAAATCGGTGCCAAAGAAATTTAAGGGTAGTATAATACTGGCTCCTCTACAAGAGGCATGGAAATACTTGGGGACAAAACTGGGGGGACAGCCGAATATGACAGAATGGTTGACCATAAGGGGGAACCCGTTGTTTACGCCAGGACTGGAAAATCAGGTGTTTCGGAGGTGGGCAAGGAGAGGGCACACATGTCTAAAAACAATAATAGATTTAGAAGGGAAAATTAAACCTCTAAGTCAACTAATACCCACTGACGCTGCACACTGGGAGGACGTGTTTGGGTATGGTCAGATAAAACACTATATACAAACACTTAATGCAGAAGAGCTTAAGTTTCAATTGGGGGAGAAAATTAAACAGTTTTATGATGAAATATCAGAAGAAGCCCCCACAATTTCGCAGCTCCACAAACAATTGTGGACTTTGAGGTCAGATAGAGATTGGTCACAACTTCGCCGTAGGTGGGAAGCAGATACAAAAGTAGATTTATCTAATTGGGACATAGCAGCACACATACGGAACATCCCTAAACTGATTAATGGAGCAAACTATAGAGAATGTGCATTTAGAATAATACATAGAGCATACTTCACACAACGCCAGTTCTATAAAGTAGGAGGGATTGACACACCAATCTGTATGAAATGCACACTGGAGGAAAATTCGTTCTATCATGCATTTTGGGAATGCACAAAAATACAGCTTTTTTGGGAAAAGATACTGGCATTTATGAATTCAATCATTTCAAGTACTATAGTGGGCACTCCGGTGCAATTAATATTGGATTGCCCAAGAGCATTCAGTGGCCTTACGGCAGATGAAATATTGTTAAGTCGCAAATTATGTTTGGTAGCCAAAAAATGTATTTTGCAATGTTGGACTTCGGATAAACCCCCAGATTACTGGCAATGGCGAAATCAGGTGCATCTTTTAATGACATGGGAAGCAAGGAATGCAAAAGGCTCCTGTCGTGGGAAAAAATGCTTCCTTAAAGTTTGGGGGCCTATGTTGGATACCTTAACGCAGAGAGGTCGGAGTCTTGTACTCAATAAGCTTTGATAATATTATAGAATAATGGTACACTTACCTGAACTCATAAGCACAATTTAATTATTAATGAATAGCAGGGGGGAGAGGGTGGGGAGAGAAGAAGGAAGGGGAGAAGGAGGGGGGAATATAAAAGATGACTGTGATGTATATTTAACAAAACACCCCCTCCTTAAATGTACGTTTGGCTGTTAATGAGCATGTTTGGGAGGGTAGGCAAAGAGACCAGGGGAAGATGCATAAAACTATTGATGATGGAATTTATTGCTGTATACAAGTTAATATGCTGTATTACTTATAATGCTCAATAATAGAAGTATTGGCAATGTTAAAATGTTTATAATGTTGAATCATCAATAAAAACAGTTGAAATATAAACATCATCTGCCATTTAGCCGCCCAGTCTCCCAGTCTCGTAAGGTCCTCTTGTAATTTTTCACAATCCTGTCGCGATTTAACGACTTTGAATAACTTTGTGTCATCAGCAAATTTAATTACCTCGCTAGTTACTCCCATCTCTAAACATTTATAAATATATTAAAAAGCAGCGGTCCTAGCACGGACCCCTGAGGAACCCCACTAACTACCCTTCTCCATTGTGAATACTGCCCATTAGTTCAGCTCCCCAAGAATCGTTATTGGGGCCAATTCTGTTCATTATATTTGTGAGTGACATGGCTGAAGGGTTAGAAGAGAAAGTTTACCTTTTTATGTGGCTAACACGAAGGTTTGCAACAGAATGGACACCCTGAAGGAAGTGGACAATATGAGACATGATCTAAAAAGATTAGAAGAATGGTTAATGTTAAGATTTAATGTGTAGTGTAGAGTGATGCACATGGGGTGTAGAAACTGAGAGAGCTGTATTTGCTAGGGAGTGAGAGTCTAATAAGCACAGACAGGGAGGATATTAAAGCAATAAAACAACGTGACAAAGCAGTGGCCATAGCCAGAAGGTCGCCAGGCTGCATAGAAAGAGGCATATCTAGTAGATGAAAGCAGATGTTAATGCCCCTGTACAAGTAGTTGGCGAGGCCCCATTTGGAGTACTGTATTCCATTTTGGAGGCCGTATCTCACTAAGGACATCAAAAGACTTGAGGCTGTTCAGAGGAAGGCAACAAAAATGATATGGCATTTGTGCCAAAAGACACATGAGAAGAGACTTGAAGACCTCAATATGTATATCGTAGAGCAGGGTGGGTAGCCTCCAGTCCTTGAGGGCCGCAACCCAGTCAAGTTTTCAAGATCTCCCAAATGAATACACATCTGATCTGTTTGCATGCACTGCCTCCATGGTATGCAAATAGATCCCCTATATGTTAATTAGGGGGTAGGGTTACCATATGGCTCCAGAAAAAGGAGGACACATTGATCCAGTCCGGGTTTTGCTTCTATTGAAAGCAATGGAAGTAAATCCCAGACTGGCTCAATCTGTCCTCCTTTTTCTGGAGCCATATGGTAACCCTAATTGGAGAAAACCCAATTAGTTTGTGGCATTTGAGAACCCCTTGCCCTACAGGAAAGGAGGGATAGGGGGGGATATAGACATCTAAATACTTCAAAGGTATTAATATGCAAAATATTTTTTTTCAGAGCTGGAGAAGCAGTAGGCTAGAGGTCATGAGTTGAGGTTGCAGGGTGGGAGACTTAGGAGCAACATCAGGAAATATTTTTTCACAGAAAGGTGGTGGATGCCTGGCATGGAGGTTGTGAAGATGGAAACGGTGACAGAATTCTAGAATGTGTGGGATAAACACAAAGGATCACTATATAGAAAAAGGATGGAATCCAATTAAAGGAAAACTTAAATGACTTCATAGCTGGAGCGAGCTTTGACGCTTCAGAGGTTGAGAAGTAAGACCAATGCCAGGCAGACTTCTATGGTCTGGATTCCGTAAATGGCAAAAAAAACAAAACAAAACCCAGGAACAAGGCTGGAGTGGTCTTCAATGGCAACTCAGATAGTTGGGAAGTACATAAGTACATCTGGTGCTAGGCAGACTTCTACAGTCTATGCCCCAAATTTGTCAGGGAGAGAGAAAGATTAAAGTATACCAGTGTCATGTGTTTGAATAAATAAAATTGCTTTTAGTTTAGGTCAGCAAAGCCTCTGTGAACCAGACATCTCTAGCTCACAAATTTAACCTTTGCACTACTTATAGATATTGGGGCCGGTGATGGTGTGTATAAAAAGATACCTATCCCCCTTAAGCACACTTACTCACAAGGCACTCTTAAGAAGCCTAGTAAGCTCATTCAGGAGGGAAGGGAAGGGAAATAGGACTTGATATACCGCCTTTCTGTGGTATTTTCCAACTACATTCAAAGCGGTTTACATATATATATATACAGGTACTTATTTTGTACCTGGGGCAATGGAGAGTTAAGTGACTTGCCCACAGTCACAAGGAGCTGCAGAGGGACTCGAACCCAGTTCCCCAGGATCAAAGTCCGCTGCACTAACCACTAGGCTACTCCTCCACTCCAAGGAAAATAAAAGCCAAGGGCTTGGGTATCATCTTTTCTTCATTGCACTTATGCTATTCCTTTCTAGCTGGACAACTCAGAGAAAAAGGAGACAGTAAAATGAGGAATAAATATAAGGTTCAAGGTCCTAATATTCAACATTCATTACCTCATGTATTTCTTGCAACTGTCCTATCACTTTCAATTTCACTTGGTAGTAATTCTAGCATGCATACAAGGCAATATTTTAACAAGTACTAAGGAAAGTAAGCTCCTAATAAAACAATGAGAATAAGTAACAAGCTAGAAAAATATCTTAGTTCAGAGAGAGGCAAAATAAACTGACAGGCTTGTCTAAGTTTAGTCCTTGAGGGCTGCAAAAAAGGCCAGGTTTTCAGGATGTCCCTAACATATAATCATGAGTTGTACGTGCCCAATATATCATCGATCTCTCTCATGCATATTCATTAGGGACATCCTGAAAACAAACATGGCCAGCTTGCAGCCCTTGAGGACTGAACTGGAACATAAGAATCTAATAGAGTTACAGATTATTTAACTCAAAAATACACAGGCACTGTACATTCATGTTACTTTTTTTATACACACCTAAGTGTTGCCACACTGGGACAGAACAAAGGTCCATCAAGCCCAGAATCTTGTTTCCAACAGTGGCCAATCCAGGTTACAAGTACCTGGCAAGATCCCAAAACAGTACAATACATTTTATGCTGCTTCAGTGGATTTTCCCCAAGTCCATCTTAATAATGGCTTATGGACTTTTCTTTTAGGAAGCTATCCAAACCTTTTTTTAAACCCCGCTATGCTAACTGCTTTTACCACATTCTCTGGCAATGAATTCCAGAGTTTAATTACATGTCGAGTGAAGAAATATTTTCTCCAGTTTGTTGTAAATTTACTACATTGTAGCTTCATTGTGTGCTTTCTAGTCCTAGTATTTTTGGAAAGAGTAAACAAGCGATTCACCCGTTCCACTCCACTCATTATTTTATAGACTTCTATCATAGCCGTCTTTTCTCCAAGCTGAAGAGTCCTAGCTGCTTCAGCATTTCCTCATAGGGAAGGCGTCCTATCCCCTTTATCATTTTTGTCGCCCTTCTGTACCTTTTCTAATTCCACTATATCTTTTTTGAGATGCAGTGACCAGAATTGCACACAGTATTTGAGGTGCAGTCTCATTATGGAGCAATACAAAGGCATTATAACATCCTCATTTTTGTTTTCCATTCCTTTCTTAATAATACCTAACATTCTATTTGCTTTCTTAGCTGCAACAGCACACTGAGCAGAAGGTTTCAACGTATCAACGATGCCACCTAGATCTCTTTCCTGATCAGTGACTCCTAATATGGAACCTTGCATTATGTAACTATTGTTTGGGTTCTTCGTTCCCACATGGATCACTTTCCACTTGCTCATATTAAATGTCATCTGTCATTTGTATGCCCAGTCTCATAAGGTCTCTTGTAATTTTTCACAATTCTCTTGCGATTTAACAACTATGAATAATTTTGTGTCGTCAGCAAACTTATTTATCTCACTAGTTACTCTCATCTCTACATCATTTATAAATATGTTAAAAAGCAGCGGTCCCAGCATGAAAAATTTCTCTCTAAACCAACTATGTAATCTTCACACATAATTCTGAACTACAAGCATTGGCAGTTCGAGGATCCCACCAAATTGGTAATCTTTCAGTACGGGAAATAAAGATTTTTCAATTGTGTTCCAGAAATTGAAGGATTTATAACATCTGTAGTTTACACTAAAAACAGAGAAGTGAACCCATATGGGAATCAAAACATCAGCAAAGATGGTCTCTAAAAAATTGCATCTTATACAGTGTGTTACTCCAGAATATTAAGGTTAAGCAATGCTCTATCAGTGCTGCAACAGATCAAGCATAAAGGAGTGCAAGATAAAAAAAAAAAACCCCTTAGGTCAATCACCCTCCACAGCCCCACCCCTCGCACGATACCCTCCCCCGCTGCCAACACCACCAACTTTACACCCCCCGCTGCCAACCCCCCGTCGCCTACCTTTGCTAGCGGGGGACCCCAACCCCGCCAGCCGAGGTCGTCGTCTTCCTTCAAAAGGTTTCCTCCTTCTGTTTCTGACGTCCTGCACGTTGTACGTGCAGGACGTCAGACGCACAGAACGAAGGCTTGCTGGCTGGTCCCCCGCCAGCAAAGGTAGGTGACGGCAGGTTGGCGGCGGGAGGGTCGTCGGCAGGGGGAGGGGGTTCTGGAACTTGAAGGGGAGGGGGGTCATAGAACAAGGAGCACAGCGCGTCAAAATCAGGGGTGCCGCCATGCAACTCGACGGGGAGGAATGCCTGACGACACACAGAGGGACGGAGAGAGGTAGGGAGGGGGCCATGGAACCTTGCTAGCGTCCATTTCATTGCTAACAGAAACGGGCCATTTTCTCTAGTTTTCTAATAAAGTAACAGATTTGTTTCATCTTAACTATGACCACCTCACCACACAAGTTGACTCTGATTTGGAAAACTCTTATGTTAACTTGGTAGGGAAGAATAGTGACCCCTGAATGATGATTCTTCCTAAATTTTGATTCCTATTTACCTAGTTACCAATAGCACAGCCCTGCAAGAATACTCATTCCCTTCACACATGGAATTTCTAACCATAATGATTCCTCTCTGCTATCTTTTTCATGTAGAACATTTTGGTTGACTCAATTCCGTCTTTAACGTATAGCGTTATTCACTGTGTTAATTTATATGTGTATTTGAGAAACAAAAAGATTACTGTATTAATCGCTTGTCCTTGGCAGAGTCTACAGTTGTTTTCTGTCCTCTCATTTCTTATACTTTAGATTATCAAGACAAGGGCTTAATATATTTTTAGTGTATATAGGGCATGGAAACTTAATTTCATTAGTGTTTCACTACTTCAGTCTACTATAGAAATAATTTTGTCTTGTATTTAGCTCATGGCTGTTTTCCATTGCAGATATATGATGCCAAAGAAATAGAATCCCTTGTTAGTGAAATAGAGAAGGAAAAAGAAGATGATGCTGAGAAGAAAAAGCAGAAGAAAAGTACCTAACAATTTAAATTCAGTTACTGGTTTGGTCTACTGGTGCACGTTAATCATTACAACATGCAAAAATGTGACAGTGTTTACAGCTTGCATTTGTTGAGTTATTAAATAAGCTAAATTTGTGAGGGGATCACAGGTGGGCAAAAATGGCAGGACCTGCATGAGCCAAAGTGCAAAAGTAAACAGCAGGTACCAGAATGCATTTCTGTAAATATTTTTAGAAATGGTTTGCCTATTAAAATTAGGATCTGTTCTGAATTAACAATAAAATGTTAGGCTTCAAGCATTATCTAACTTTGTGTTTACTTATGGCTATAATACTGTTAACAGCATGGTGAAGGTAAACATTCATTAAAATGAAATATTGATCTTTTGTGCTGTGAGGTATAGTCCATTTTCAGATATCTCCTGTAACAGAAGAAATAACCTGTTTTTGCTGTAACATCGCACCCAGTTACCCACTCCACCCTCTTAAGTGTTTCTAAAAGAAAAATAATTGCCACAGGACATTGCTTATATGTTTTATTTTGTGGTCTGCCTAAAATAAAAGAAACAAACTAGTTGTAATCTTATAATATGAGCAGTGTGTTATCAACCTCAGAAGTGTATGAATAAATATTTTGTAAATTAAAAATGCTATTCTCTTACTAGTAGACTTCCTGTTCCTTAACATTTTAACAGAAGAGGCAAGAGGCGCCTCAATTAAGAAATTTAAAAAAAAAAAAGGGAGGGCAGAGTTCTGGCTCAAAGGAGAAAAATACTGATACACCGGTGTGATTATAAAACACTACTAAATGTATGTGAAAGGAGACAGCCTCCTGACTTCTATTCAAGCCATCATGCAACCATATTTCAGGCTTTTAACATAGGCTAGACATTTTTAATTAGTAATGCTCATTTCAATCCTATATGTGTACAATCCAATATAATCAGTGTCACTTACATATATTATGTCTGAAACATTTTAAAAAACTGTGCATCAATAAAATGTTTTCATTCCAAAATTCTTTTGTCAAAATGCTTGCTAGGAATTTAATAAACATAACAAGGTACTTATCTAATGTACTTGTCTAGTGTGGTAGAGATGGATCCTCACGATTTCCACAACCTCTTTTAAGCATGTGCAAAATCACTGCATAATGACCTGAATAGAAGTTATACGGGCCTCTCTGGTCACATAAGACTTTGTGTCATATATTTTTGTAGGATTATGAACATTTAGGGGTCCATTTACTAAGCTGTGCTAAGAAATGGGCTTAACATGCCGTTACGTGGACCTTTCTTGTATACTAAGATTATTTCTAATGTGGCCAGTAGAGAATGACACGGAGACAAAGTTTGTTCTCGCTCTGTCCCCGTCCCATCCCCACAGGCCCAGTCTCTGCCCTCTTAGGTTCTGTCCCTGCCTTGCTCCGCCCCCTCCCTATCCCCATGGGCTCTGTTCTCATCTGCAGAAGCCTCAAACACATACAGTATTTAAATCTGCTGTGCAACTGTTGTTTATAAATCACAAATAGAAATAATAACAATGAGCGACTATAATAACCCCACCACCATCACCCTCTACCCTTCCAAGAATAGCTGACTTCTACTACCCCAAGGAATCCTAATCAACCCTGTTAAAATGTTCATGGGTACGAAATACAACCCGCGCTGTATGCCCTATGAAAAGCACTGGTATGATTTTTTAATCTGTGGATGAATAAGATCAACAATCTCAGGCTTCTGTTTTCCACAGCCTTTCCTGCAATAGAAAATGTCTTCTTAGAAGATGTACTAGTAGCAGGAATGTGCAGGTTCTCCCATGCAGATTTTGCTAGTTGTGGCCAGCATGTTTGCTTGTTTTTCCAAAAAAATCGAAATATCATCGTCTACATCACTGAAACATAAACAGTCCATTCATTAACAGGCTTCAAAGTAGAAAATGACACAGGGACAAATTTGTCCCCATCCCTTCCGGATTTGTCCCTGTCCCCGCCTTGTGAGCTCTATTTCTGTCCCATCCCTGCAGGCTCTGTTTCTGTCCCCACAATTACAGCAGGTCCCCGTCCTTGTGTTAGGCTCTTATGGCCATAAAAAAGGACTTTTAAAAAAACTTTCTTTTATTATTGGTCAAGTGCTAATGTTAGCATTAACGTGCAACCATTAAAAAAAATTATCCCAAGTGCACTTACCGTCTCCTAATTAGGTGGCATTAAGGGTTCAAGATCAGCATTATTTGATATACCACTAATACGTTATAGATGTGCTGGTGGTGCTGTGCATGCGCTAGCTGATTAGCGCATCCATGACCATTATTTACCACTGCCATGCCCCTAATAATCTTTCTGTAGGAGGCAGAGTTACCAAAAGCATCAGAAGACAAAGCTTGGACACCTCAATGGTGTAACTACCTCAGCTTTCGAAAGAAACTAAAAAACTCATATGTTTCCTAAACCTAATGCTTCATTCCATTACCATCGCACCAAGCCCCATAACCTCCCAGCCCGTCATTCATAATTTTCTCACCATTTTACTGTCCTAATTTGGCAGTCTTCCTGTTAACACCTCCCAGTCTGTTGTAACCTAATCTGTGTAAACTGCACTGAACCTTTCAAGGGGATATTAGTGATATATATATATATATATATAAGTCCTCACTTGAATTGAATTACAGTGAACAATTAACAGTCTGAAATCAGAAAAAGCTGTTGGCCCTGATGGATTTCCATCAGAATTGTACAAAAACCTTTTTTCTATTTTAGTCCTATTCCTATTGCAAATGATGAATAAGGTCTTGCAAATGGGCAGGACCCCAGAATTCTTTAGACAGGCCACTACTTTGATCATACCTAAACCTGGGAAGAACCTGGAGCTTTGTAGCTCATATACATCAGTATCACAAAACAGAGTTTATAGAGGGTAGGTATAAGGCAGACAATGTTAGGAAAGTATTCAATCTATTATACTGCTTGGCAAGAAGATCTAATACACCAGCAGTCTTCCTGACTCTGGAAAAAGCCTTGAATAGCATGGAGTTGGGGTACTTATTTCATCTTTGGAGGCATTCAAATCTGGGAAAAGCTATAATTCTGATCGTAGATCTCTCAGCAGCTTTTGATTGTGTTGATCATTTGTTTTTAATCATTAGGATATGAGGTACAGGTATCTCTGAGACAACTCTGGCATGGTCCCTTCATATCTCACCAACAGAGTTTACACAGTACAGTGGCAAGGAAAGCAATCACAACTCTCTACCTTCACCAGGCATGTAGTTATTCAGCACAGGCCTGATTCCCCGTGTCACATTTTAATACCAGTTCGAAGTGTGCAATCTGCTGACGCAAGTTCAATTTACGAGCTACCTGAGATTTCCAAAGATGGACTTGCAAAGCTGTAAGTCAGCCCCTCATTGCTGCTTTAAGACCCTCCCAAAGAGTAAGGGGATCCATGGCATCAAAGTCATTCAATTCTGTATAATCCTTGAGGTGTTTTTGTAAGGCAGATACATGTAGGAGGTCTAGCAAAATAGCATAATTCAAGCGCTAATAGCGTTGTCCCATTGAACCGCTTCCTAAGAGAAAAGTTAAAAGAACCGGTGTGTGATCTGACCAGGTACATGTGTGGATCATAACTGAGTGCGCACCCTGTAGGAAATCAGAATCACCAAACCACAAATCAATGTGGGAATAAGCCTTATGTAAGGGATAAAAATAGGTAAAATCCCTTTCAGTGTCATGTGTCTGTCACCACAAATCAAATAGACCCCAACAACTCATAAACTGTTTAAGATGTGTTCTCTCCCTACGTGCATAGTATAACCCTTTAGCACTACTGTCCAACTTAGGGTCAATGGCAAATGTTAAAATCACCACCTAACAGTAAATACCCATTCCCATATCACATCAGGAGGTGAACCAAACCATCCAAGAAAGCAGCCTGTACCTCATTAGGAGAACAGACACACAAAAGTATAAATACTATCTCCCAGTGACAATTTAACCAGCAGATAATGGCCTCCCTTATCTGGAGAGACCTTTTTTTATCTGCCATGGACAATTTACTGAGAGGGCTATCAAAAAAAACCCTGGTTTTATGCTGTGAGCAATTAGAAGCAAACAAAAAATATTTGGGTATTTCCCATGAGCTACAAAATGCTCATAGGCAGGCTTTAAGTGAGTCTCTTGGATGAAGGCCACGTCTGCTTTTAATCAGATCAGTTCTTTAAACATAAGTCTTCTCTTAACTGGGGTATTTAATCCTCATTTAAAGTGAGGCAAGTCAGATTAGGCATATCAGAAACAAATAAGAGCAAACAATTTTACAAAAGAAAACAAGGTAAACATGCAAAGTTAAATCCTAAAGATATACCACGTCTCCCAAAGAAAATAAGAGAAGCTAATGAAACAAACAAAAAAAAAAACCCCACATAACACCACTGCCTCCCAATAGAAGCCCATCTGTCTCCCCCCCCCCCCCCCCCCAAAGCCTCAATATCTTTTATAGGCATGGCAACTCAAAATTGGTTGACATGCCTGGATAGAGTGAGAGGTAGCTGTACACCATCAGGCTCATTTTCGAAAGAGAAGGACGCCCATCTTTCGACACAAATCGGAAGATGGGCGTCCTTCTCACAGGGTCGTCCAAATCAGTATAATCGAGAGCTGATTTTGGACGTCCCCAACTGCTTTCTGTTGCAGGGATGGCCAAAGTTCAAGGGAGCGTATCGGAGGCGGGAGTTGGGCGTGCCTAACACATGGACGTCCTCGACCCATAATGGAAAAAAAAGGGTGTCCCTGACGAGCATTTGGACGACTTTATCTGGTCCTGTTTTTCTTACGACTAAGGCACAAAAAGAATCGAGGATGACCTCCCCTTACTCCCCCAGTGGTCACTAACCCCCTCCACCCTCAAAAACATCTTTCAAAATATTTTTTGCCAGACTCTATGTCAGCCTCACATGTCATACTCAGCTCCATCACAGCAGTATGCAGGTCCCTGGAGCAATTTTAGTGGGTGCAGTGCACTTCAAGCAGGTAGACCCAGGCCCATCCCCCTCCCTACCTGTTATGTTTGTGGAGGAAACGGCGAGCCCTCCAAAACCCACCACAAACCCATTGTACCCACATCTAGTTGCCCCCTTCACCTGTAAGGGCTATGGTAGTGGTGTACAGTTGTGGGTAGTGGGTTTTAGGGGGGGTTTGGGGGCCTCAGCACAAAAGGTAAGGGAGCTATGTTCTTGGGAGCATTTTATGAAGTCCACTGCAGTGCCCCCTAGGGTGCCTGGTTGGTGTCCTGGCATGTCAGGGGGACCAGTACACTACAAATGCTGGCTCCTCCCATGACCAAAGCGCTTGCATTTGGTCGTTTCTGAGATGGGCGTCCTTGGTTTCCATTATCACCGAAAATCAAAAACGACCAAGTCTAGGGACGACCATCTCTAAGGATGACCAAAATTTCAAGATTTGGGCGTCCCCGACTGTATTATCGAAATGAAAGATGGATGTCCATCTTGTTTCAATAATACGGGTTTCCCCCGCCCCTCCCATCGGGACATTTTGCGTCCCTTTCGATTATGCCCCTCCACGTTAAATAAGAGCATGTACTGAGTCCCAGGATCCATCCAAAACACATAAAACTAGTAGTTACAGTGAAATAGAAGCATTCTGAGTTCAAGTCTTCTTATGTTGAGGAAGCAAAACCTTATCAGAGAGCTGCTGTTGAAGTCACCCATTTCCATGAGATATTCTTTGCCATTTCAGGCACTCAGAATTCCCACGCCCAGGCAATGATTTTTATTTATTTATTGATTTGTTGCATTTGTATCCCACAATTTCCCACCTCTTTGCAGGCTCAATGTGGCTTACAATACATCATGAATAGTGGAAATGAGAAGAGAATAAACAATGATGAAGATGGGGGAAGCACAGTCTCCAATGCATGAGGAAGGAGCACATACATCTTTCAAAGAACAGACCCGGTGTAACTTGCCCTCCATATAAAAGACTAAAGCAAACGGGTGCTGCCATTTATACTGGACACCCACCACCCACAACAGTTGACTTAGGGGCCGCAACTCGCCCCGCCACTTCATTATAGTCGTAGAGATCTTGATAAATATCAGTTTTATAGGTATCCCATTAAATGCTATATTGACTTGAGCTTTGGTCAATAGTGCTTCCTTCAATTTGAAATCCTTAAAGCAGGCAATAATATCTTTAGAGCAATTCTGCCTCCAGTTACTTAATGCCTGATGAGCTCTATCAAGAGCAATAGTGGTTGATGCAACTGATTCACACCAAAAGGAAAGGAGGGTGCCTGTTATTTGCTATACAACTTTTTCACAGTCCATGTACTTTGGGCCTTCTGGAACTCCCCAAAAACTAAGTTGGAGCAATGGCTCAGATTCTCCAGATCATCAATCATATCGAGGAGACAGTGAGTGATATGCTTATGTTCAGAGAGCTGTTTGTCAATTCCAAAGAGTGTCGTTGTGTGCTCCTCTAGGCCAGTTTCCGCGTCCATGACACACTTGCCAAGATTGTCAATCTCTCCTGTAAGTTCGCTCCCAGCGCTAGAAAGTCAGCCCGTTGAGATCATATATCAGATTTTATTTCTTGAAGACAGGAACAAATAGCCTTCATCAGGTCCTCGAATTCATCCGACTGTATAGGTGGTTTGGGTATGGAGGAGGCCTCAGGGTCGAGAGAGTCATGCGTTTCACAAGCTTCCTCCATTTCTGTGAGACCAAGGGCAGCAGCCCGTTGTTGGAATGCAAAATTCTGCAGATTGACTGCCTATGGCCACGGTTCCGCCAACTCAAGCCGAGCACCACAGCTCTAGAAACTATCAGCAGCATACTACAGGTGGCTAAGCAGTCAGATGGACCAATATGGGTGCTAATTTTTAATACATGGTGTAGAGCTCTTCGTTCAGGCAGCCATCAGTAACAGTGATGTCACGTCCTCTCCTAGCATAGTCAATTCTGTCTCAGAAATCTGAGGCAAAACAATACTAGGTGTCATTATCCAGCACAGAGCCCACAGGAGAACGCAAAATAGTCCCTCAAATACCATTAATAAGCTGATCTATGTGGGCAAGCACCCCCCGGGAGTCCTTCAATGTGGCTATTTTACTGGGCTCCTTACTATGTCTAATTAGATGGGCCAGTAAACTACTACTTTTATTAGAAAATCTGTAAAGTCTATATTTATAGTAATTCATAGATTTCCTGGCATGCTGGTGAATAAGTTCATTGAGCACTTGTTGAGTCTCCAGTAACTGAGACTTAACACTGAGGGATTGACGAATCCCATATTGGCGATGGAGACCAGTTACCTGGTACTCCAATCGAAGCATCTCACGATGATGTGCCTTCTTCTGAAAATTGTTATAAGAGATTATCTCACTTCCTAGTCCCAATACAGCACAGGGTCATCCAGATGTTCTCCATTACTCTTTACAAACGATTTCCAATTAGAGAGCAGAAAGGAGTAAAATGTGCTATCTCTATACAGGTGTACCAGGAACGACCAGGAACTACTACCCCCCACCCCCAGAGGCTGGACTAAGTTGAATTTGCATTTTAACCCAGGTATGGTCTGCGATCATGATCGAGCCTATGATAGCATGGTTCACCAAGGATAATACCATCCCTGGAAACTAACAGATAGTTGATTCTGGACATTGTTGAGGGCCCTAGAGAGATGCACAAAATCCCTCTCTGTTGAGTGTAATGTTCTCCACACATCCACCATGTCCAAGGGCAAAAAGAGCATAGTGACACCCCTCTGGGTCCTAGCCAAGTCCCTCCTGCTTGGGCAAGGCTTATCCAATTTAGAGTCTGCTACCTCATTCAAATCCCCTCCCATTAAAATAGGGATGTCCCAAAAAGCATTCAGATGACAAATAATCCGGTAAAAAATGTTATCAAAAAGTATTGACGGCATAAATATTGTGAAGTATTAAGGGTTTGCAATCCAAAGTCACTGAAGCAATTATGTATCTTCCCATGAGGTCCTGCACTACTTGTTTCCAGAGGCAGCCAATTCCAATATATCCCTCACTCACCAGTGGCGCAGTTTGGCATGTTCTAAAGTGGATAGGTGTGTCTCTTGCAAAAATGCAATCGAGGTTTGTCTATCATTTAGGGCTTTTAAGAATTTTTGTCTCTTTATGGAGGAGTATATACCCCCAACATTCTAAGTGATAAGCTTAAAGGAGAATGGGGGGGGAGGCAAAAGATGACTATACCAAGAATAACCATAACACCCATGAAAACTAGGAGGGCATCCCAGCCTACACACCCCGATAACCAACTATCAAGAGAGAAAATTGTCCCAGGGTCTCAGGCCATATCCCAAACATCCCTTTCCTATTAACATAAACTGCCTACATTTCCTTACCTTTATCTCCCACGCTCACCCAATCCCCTTACCCATGTATCCCTTATACACAACCCTGAGTGTAACCACCATTCAGGATCTCGAGAATCCCCAACATAGGACACTCCCTAGATTAAAAACCAAAAAAGACCATTGTGATGGCCAGAACATTAATGAGATAACTAGTGCAACCCAAGGGAGATGATTAACACAAGCTGATATACCCAACTGCAGCATGAGTAATAAGATCTGGCTGATTAACAACATATTAAACACTTAATATACTTGTAGAAAAATAAAATAAACATTCCTATCCATCTATAGCATAATCTGTAATAAACATATGGTCCGAGATGAAGAGGTCCAGTGAGCCAATCAACTTGCAGGATGAAAGACTCCAGAGGAAACTGGAAAGTCATGGGATAGGAGGAAGTGTCCTACTGTGGATTAAAAACTGGTTAAAGGATAGAAAACAGAGAGCAGGGTTAAATAGTCAGTATCTCTACCTGTTTTCAAATCTATGCTGAAAACCCACCGTTTCACCACTGCTTTTGGCACCTAGCCACTACTCAATTGCCCTCCCCTTGTTCCTTCTTACCCAGTACTTCCCTAACCCTTAATTGTCTTGTCTGTCTGTATTTTTAGATTGTAAGCTCTATCGAGCAGGGACTGTCTCTCTGTGTCAGGTGTTCAGCGCTGCGTGCATCTGGTAGCGCTATACAAATGCTAATAATAAATAATAATAATAAGAAGGGTAGATAGTTGGGACCGCTGCTTTTTAGCATATTTATATATGATCTAGATATAGGAATAACAGTGAGGTAATTAAATTTGCCCATGACAAAAAGTTTTTCAAATTTGTTAAATCGCAACAGGAGTGTGAAACATTGCAAGATGACCTTACAAGACTGGGAGACTGAGCATCCAATGGCAGACAATGTTTAATGTAAGCAAGTGCAAAGTGATGTATGTGAGAAAGAGGAACCCGAACTATAGCTGTGTGATACAGGGCTCCACGTTAGGAGTCACCCACCAGGAAAATGATTTAGGAGTCATCGTTGATGATACTTTGAAACCCTCTGCTCAGTGTGCTGTGGCAGCAGAGAAAGCAAATAGAATGTTAGGTATTATTAGGAAAGGAATGGAAAATAATAACGATGATGTTATAATGCCTTTGTATCGCTCCATGGTACTACCACACCTTGAATACAGTGTGCAATTCTGGTCACCGCATCTCAAGAAAGATATAGTAGATTTAGAAAAGCCACAGAGAAGGGTGATGAAAATGATAAAGGGGATAGGATGACTTCCCTATGAGGAAAGGCTGAAATGGCTTGGGCTCTTCAGCTTGGAGAAAAGACGGCTGAGGGGAGATATGATAGAGGTCTATAAAATAATGAGTGGAGTGGAATGGGTAGACGTGAATCGCTTTTATACTCTTTCCAAAATACTAGGACTAGGGGGCATGCGATGAAGCTACAAATAGTAAATTTAAAAACAAAACATTGAATGGCTAATATCTCGGGGCATAAATCCAGTGGAAGGGTGATGTATTTATGATGCTATATGCACCCTGGAAAAGGGTGTGAGGTGTCATAACTATTATGCAAGGAGGCACCTAGTGGGGGGGGGGGGGGGAAGGATCACATATCACTCCAATCATTTCAGCAATGAGTATTGTCCCTGCAGGGCTGCTGAAGAGTGTTTCCTGGGGGCAGCTGCCCATCACTAACCTCAGCTATGTAAATCCCATGCACAGAGACGTTGTCTTTAGAGGAGATTGCAGCCATAGCCAATGCAATGCTGCACTGGGAACCACCCCTACTTTCCACATGGTTTTCCAGATAAGGAAGAAAAACATTTATAATTTAAGAAGTGTAGAGCCATTTGAAAGGTGCCTATGTCCAGTCTCTGACCAAGCTAGCTCGTGGTCCTCTTATAATGGAGGTTTTCATACAAGGCCCCAAAACTCCATCAGAATCCCCCCGACGTGCACCAGGGAATGTGGTATAACATAAAAAGTCCAGCAATCTTGGCAAGCACTCATGTCTAAAGAGGTTGCAGGGGGTATGGTATGTCAACATTTGTTCTCCTCCCCACAGTACAGGAGGAAACCTTCTTGCCACAAGGCAAAATTTGAAAATATGCTCTTAAAGCACAAGGTTCATAGAAGTTGTAGAGACTGATGCAAAAGACAGTGTGCAGTGGAGGCACCTGGTTACTGCCTATGAGATATGTTGATGATGTTAATACATAACAATCTCTGTTCCTCATCCCCCTGATGAATTATCAGACTTCCACATGACATGAAACATCTTCCACCCTCTCACCCTAAGGTGTCACAACACTGAACAAATAGCACTACAACCAACCAACAGAACTGTATTCACCCAATGTCCGAACTAAAATACTGAATCAATGTTCTATCTGTATTACTGTACCACTGATGATGTAGACCGCACTGAACCCTAAACAGGGAATATTAGCGGTATATAAGACCTGAATTGAATTGAAATCGGTGCCCTTTGTTTAGAAGCCTCAAGGCCACCACACATATTTGGCCATCTCTGAAACCACTTCAAAATATTGGACATGGCCATTGTCCACTATCTTCAATTTCACTGGGTATAATAAACTAAAATGTACCTGCATCTTGAATAAATGAGTGCAGAGCTGTGCAAAGGCCATGCACACTGAGGAAACTTTGGTAGAATAATCTTGAAAACACAAGAAACTTTTATTGTGATGTTCCAGAAGTTTACCATTGCAGAGGGCTTGCAGGATTTCCATCTTATGACTGTAGTTTAGTACTCGAAAAATCACTACGCTCAGGCAGTCAGCAGAGTCTCTCCTAGGTCCCACGTGGTGAGCTCACTCCACTCAAAAAAGGCCTGCTGAGTCTGTCAAGGATAAAGCAGTGGGAAGCCACATTTCTACAACTGTTTTCAGTTCACAGTCCAAGATGGATTCAGGCAACCCAATGAGACGGAGATTATTTTGTCAGCAGCGATTCTCCAAATCCTCCATTTTATTTTCCAGTTTGCTAAGTTGGATAAGCATCAGAGGTTGTTCTAAAACCATGGCTTGCACGTTGTCCTCCAAAATGTTGATTCTCTATTTCACAGCCTGGAGCTCTGTTGACCAGTAGTAAAACGTTGTTTCATCCAGTCTAGTTTATCTAAAATAAGCCGCAACTGTCTGCTGATGGTGTGCACCACTGCAGCTCGCACCTCTGTGGTTATTTAGAAACATAGAAACATGACGGCAGATAAAGGCCATATGGCCCATCCAGGCAGCCCATCCTCTGTAACCTCTAACTCTTCTTTTCCACAGAGGTAGCTATTTAAAGAGCTGGGTGTAGAAGATTGCCCACCTCTGTCCGCCATCTTTGAATCACCTGGCCGGCTCTTCTTTTCTTTTCTTGTAGATTTTGAGGCCATCTGCCCGTTGAAAATTAGAGAAAGCAACTGTGCAGTGGCGTAGCAAGGTGGGGGCGGTCCGCCCCGGGTGTCAACGGTTGGGAGGGTGCTCCGTCCACCCCCCCCCTCCCCGGCACAGCGCCTCTCACTCCCCCCGACAGTCCCCACCTGCCTACCAGCTGAACTCCGGCCGGCACCTCCAATCTGCAGTGCTGCTGACTTTAAATGAAGAAAACTGTCTCGTCGTTGGCCCTTCACTACTGAGTCCCGCCCTCTAATATAACTTCCTATTTCCTCGAGGGCGGGACTCAGTGAGTGAAGGGCCAACGACGAGACGGTTTTCTTCATTTAAAATCAGCAACGCTGCAGATTGGAGGTGCCGGCTGGAGCTCAGCTGGTAGGCAGGTGGGGACTGTCGGGGGGAGAGAGAGGCGCTGTGCTGGGGGGGCTAGGGTCCACACCAGGGGGGGTGCCATTCCACGCCGGGGGGGGGGGGTGCCGTGTTGCACTGCACCCGGGGGGGGGGGGGGTATGCGCAGCGGCGATCCGCCCCAGGTGTCAGCCAAGCACGGAACGCCACTGCAACTGTGCACTATATTTTCAGTATCCCTTAGGCCACTGATGAACAAATCCAGGGGTGCAGTATTTAACTAGAGCAGATTTAAGTAGGGAGTCTTGGGAGCAGCAAATTCCTGTTGCTTACTGCACCATGACCCAACCGGAAGTCCCTGTAGAAGCTTATTTTATGAAATCATGTAAACACTTAGGGGCCCTTCTACTAAGCCACACTAAAAAGTGACCAGCCCACAGGCAGCATATGAGAACGGTAAAAAAAAAATTTAGTGAAGCAGCTGCAAAGGTCAAAATTTTACATCAGGCATGGATGCTGTTCAAAAATGCCATCCTGGAAGCCCAGGCCAGATATATTCCATGTATTAAAAAAGGAGGGAGGAAGGCCAAACAACAGCCAGCATGGTTAAAAAGTGAGGTGAAGGAAACTATTAGAGCTAAAAGAAAATCCTTCAGAAAATGGAAGAAGGATCTGACTGAAAATAATAGGAAACAGCAAAAGGAATGGCAAATCAAATGCTAAGTGCTGATTAGGAAGGCAAAGAGAGACTTTGAAAAGAAGATTGCGTTGGAGGCAAAAATGTATAGCAAAAACTTTTTAAAGTATTTTAAAAGTAAGAAGCCAGCAAAAGAATTAGTTGGACCACTAGATGACCGAAGAGTAAAAGGGGCACTCGAGGAAGACAAGGCCATTGCAGAGAAAGTTAGAGAAACTGAATCAAATCTCTGTAAATCTGGAAGATGTAATGGGGCAAGTTGACAAATTGAAGAATAGCAAATCACCTGGACCAGATGGTATACATCTCAGAGTACTAATAGAATTGAAAAATGAACTTGCAGAACTATTGTTAGTAATATGTAATTTATCTTTAAAATCAAACATGGTACCAGAAGATTGGAGGATGGTCAATGTAACACCGATTTTTAAAAAGGGTTCCATAGGTAATCCAGGAAACTGTAGAACAGTGAACCTGATGTCAGTGCCGGGCAAATGGTAGAGACTATTATAAAAAAAAAAAAAACTACAGAGCATATACATAAGCATGGATTAATGAGACAAAGCAAACATGGATTTAGTGATAGGAAATCTTGCCTCACCAATCTACTACATTCCTTTGAAGGAGTGAACAAAAGGAGTAGCTTAATGGTTAGTGCAGCAGGCTTTGATCCTGGCAACCTGGGTTTGATTCCCACTGCAGCTCCTTGTGACCGTGGGCAAGTCACCTAACCCTCCATTGCCCCAAGTACAAAAAACATAGATTGTGAGTCCCCTAGGGACAGAGAGTACCTGTATATAATGTGTGCAGAACTGTGTATGTCTAGTAGCGCTATAGAAATGATTAGTAGTAATAGTATAAAGTAAACTGGTTGATTTTGCATATCTGGATTTTCAAAAGATATTTGACAAAGTTCCTGAGGAAATTAGAGAGTCATGGTATAGGAGGTAATTGGATTAAAAATTGGTTAAAAGAAAACAGAAAGTAAGGTTAAATGGTCAGTATTCTCAATGGAGAAGGGAAGTTAGTGGGGTTCCACAGGGGTCTGTGCTGGGACTGCTGCTTTTTAACATATTTGTGAATGATCTAGAGATGGGAATAACTAGTGAGGCAATTACATTTGCTGATGACACAAAGTTATTCAAATTTGTTAAATCGCAAGAGGATTGTGAAAAATTGCAAGAGGACCTCATAAGACAGGGAGACTGGGCATCCAAATGACGTTTAATGTGAGCAGGTGCAAAATTATTCATATGGGAAAGAGGAACCCAAACTATAGCTATGTGACGCAAAGTTTCACCTTAGAAGTCACCGACCAGGAAAAGGATCTTGGTGTCATCATTGATGATACTTTGAAACCCTCAGTCGGAAGCGGCAGCTAAGAACACAAATAGAATGTTAGGTATTATTAGGAAAGGAATGGAAAGCAAAATGAGAATGTTATAATGCCTTTGTATCGCTCCATGGTACGACTGCACCTCAAATATTGTATGCAATTCTGGCCACCGCATCTCAAAAAAGATATAGAGGGGCATAATCGAATGGAAACGCCTATCTCCATGGGCGTTTATCTCCGCAAACGGGTCCGTGAATGGGCAGGCCGAACCGTATTTTCGAAAAAATGGACGTTTTTGAGCTGGGCGTTTGTTTTTTTTTAGCGATAATGGAAACTAAAAACGCCCAGCTCAAAAACGTCCTAATCCGAGCCATTTGGTCGTGGGAGGGGCCACGATTCGTAGTACACTGGCCCCCCTGATATACCAGGACACCAACTGGGCACCCTAGGTCAGTGCGGTGGACTTCAGAAAAAGCTCCCACATGCATAGCTCCCTTACCACGGGTGCTGAGCTCCCAACCCCCCTCCCCACAAATGTACAACACTACCATAGCTCTTAGGGGTGAAGGGGGCACCTACATGTGGGTACAGTGGGTTTTGGAGGCCTCCCATTTACCAGCACAAGTGTTACAGGTGGGGGGGGGGATGGGCCTGGGGCCACCTGGCTGAAGTGCACTGCGGTACCCACTAAAAGTGCTCCAGGGACCTGCAAACACGCAGGCCTCTAGGACTTGTTGCTGCTATATAATATTGGCACACCAGTTGACACCTGAAGACTAGTCTCTCCGAAAATGTCCTTTATTGGAATAATCGCCTTTACTCACAGTTAACTGCAGATCAGAGGTTGTGCCCCACTGGCAATGCGTCTCCCTGGTACTGAGATGAGCAGTAGGTCAGAGCTGGCAGAATGGTGTACAATGCCCTCTTTCAGCCACATTCAAGGGAAGAACTAAGTTGTCTAACGTGGCTAACACAGGAAAGGGAACTAAAACTGGCTTACAAAAATGGCCACTACCGCATGGACTACATGAGGAAACACAACAGGGCACACTCTGACCCAGTAGGCAGGGGGAAAAGCACCATGGGAGAAGAGCCTACCAACTACCAACATTGTGAGACTGTAACACAAGCTAATGAAATCACAGAGCCCAATACCCTACACCCACCACAATGCAATGCTGATGTGACCCTGTACTGCACCCGAGAGCCACATCTGACCCAGGGAAAGGCTGTGACAGGATCGAACACATTCTGCTGTCATGGAGGTGGGTATGGCATTTAAGGCTGGCATAGAGGCTAGAAAAAAAGGTTTTAAAGTGTGATTTTTTGGTGGGAGGGGGTTAGTGACCACTGGGGGAGTCCGGGGAGGTCATCCCCGATTCCCTCCAGTGGTCATCTGGGCAGTTGGAGCACTTTTTTGGGACTTGTTCGTGAAAAAAAAGGTCCAAAAAAAGTGACCCAAAATCGCGGTAAAAACGCCTTTTTTTTCGATTATCAGCTAAAGACGCCCATCTCTCCTCAGCTGAAAACCACGCCCGAGTTCCGCCTCCACCACGCCTCCGGCACGCCCCCGTCAACTTTATTTGTTTCCGCGATGGAGTGCAGTTGGAAACGCCCAAAATCGGCTTTCGATTATACCAATTTGGGCGCCTTTGCAAGACAAACGTCTATCTCCCGATTTAGGTCGCAGTATAGGCGTTTTTCTCTTTCAAAAATAAGCTGGATAGTGGAATTAGAAAAGGTACAGAGAAGGGCGACGAAAATGATAAAAGGGATGGGATGACTTTCTTTATGAGGAAAAACTAAAGCAGCTAGGGCTCTTCAGTTTAGAGAAGAGACGGCTGAGGGGAGATATGATAGAGGTCTATAAAATAAAGAGTGAAATGGAATGAGTGGGCGTGAATCGCTTGTTTACTCTTTCCAAAATTACTAGGATGAGGGGGCACACAATGAAGCTATTAAGTAATAAATTTAAAACAAATCAGAGAAAATATTTCTTCACTGAATATGTAATTAAACTCTGGAATTCGTTGCCAGAGAATATGGTAAAAGCAGTTAGCTTAGCAGGGTTTAAAAAAGGTTTGGATAACTTCCTAAAAGAAAAGTCCATAAGCCATTATTAAAATGGACTTGGAGAAAATCCACTGCTTATTTCTAGGATAAGAAGCATAAAATCTATTTCACTGTTTTGGGATCTTGCCAGGTACTTGCAACATGGATTGACCACTGTTGGAAACTGGATACTGGGCTCGATGGACCTTCAGTCTGTCTCGGTATGGCAACATTTATGTTCTTATGTATTTTGTCCCGCAATTGCCATGCACTAATTTCCCAATTAGCACAGGACCATTAGCATGGGAGCCCTTACTGCCACCTATTTACTAGGTGTTAAGGGTTCCCGTGCTAATCGTGCAGTGCACAGCATTGTACCCAAACTACCCAATTAGCACAGGGCCCGCCTACTCTTTGCCCATAGACATGCCTTCTGTGCTAAAAGATAGAAACTATTTTTTAACGTTTGGATTAGTGTGTGCTGATTGACACACTGCCAAGTGACTCCTCCTGTGGCAATGCTTTTTGGCGTGCAGTAGGGATAGGGTTACCATATGGCTCCAGAAAAAGGAGGATAGATTAAGCCAGTCTGGGTTTTACTTCCATTGCTTTCAATGGAAGCAAAACCTGGACTGGATCAATGTGTCCTCCTTTTTCTGAAGCCATATGGTAACCCTAAATAGGGACACGCTAGTGCCTTCCGTGGCTTAGTAAAAGGGCCCCTTAGGTTACATTTCATAAAATAGGTGCTTTTTTAGGGGATGGGATTTGATATACTGCTTTTCTGTGGTTATAATCAAAGCAGTTTACATATTATATGCAGACACTTTCTTCTGTCACAATTGGACTCACAATCTAAGTACTTGTACCTGGGGTAATGGAGGGTTAAGTTAAGAAGGTTTTAGGCACATTGTCATACGAAATTACCCCCATAAAGTGCAAGTCACACTGTGTCAAAATAAACATCATAATGCTACTCCTTGATTTCTTGGACAAGTCACTTAACACTCCATTACTCCAGGTTCACCCTTATGACTGCAAGCCCTCCAGGTACAGAAGTTATCTACTGTACCTTGAGCTACTACTGAGAAAGGTGCAATCTAAATTAAAATCCAAAATCCAGTATCAGACACATATTTAAAGTAATGTAAAAGCTTACAAATGTCACTCAGGAACTATAGAGCAATTCTACCACACCATATTAGCACTAATTTCCAGGAGTCACAAAAAAAGTGTTTACCTAAGAAAAGGCTGCACTGTACACATTGTGGTAGGCACTAGAACATCAGTACACCTACTGGAAAACTAAACAAGCCAGATTAGTACTGATTGATCTTGCACAGACATTCAATGCTAACAGAATACCTGCTCTCTTCCACAGAGGCAGAACGCAGATAGACCCTCGGCAAAGACAGAATAAGTAGCTAAAAGCTAAAAAATAGAAATATGTAGACAAAAATTTAACTGAACTCTCAAGAAGCCAGGCTTTGCACATAATACAACACCAGAGAAACAGTAGCATGTGTCTCCTTATACTATACAAAATATAAAGAAAGTAGGTCTAAATCTCAAAACTTGACAAACTTGAGTGGAGGAGTGGCCTAGTGGTTAGAGCACCAGTCTGGTGATTCAGAAGTGGCCAGTTCAAATCCCACTGTTGTTCCTTGTGATCTTGGGCAAATCACTTAACCCTCCATTTCCTCAGGTACAAACTTAGATTGTGAGCCCTCCTGGGACAGAGAAATATCCAGAGTACCTGAATGTAACTCACCTTGTGCTACTACTGAAAAAGGTGTGAGCAAAATCTAAATAAATAAATACTACATTTATAAAGTAAGGGCTCCTTTTAATACAAAAAAAGACAGTTACAATCCCCTGCCTCTACGTGTGCATGGCTGCTGGCTATACTGATCTTGCCCCCTCAGAAACAGGAAGTTGATATCAGAGGGGGAAGAGACCGCAGAGGTAGTAGTCGCGCTCATAAAGACTGCAGCCCCATGATTTTATTTTTTATTTTGTTCTTTTGCCCAATGACACAGCTAGGACAGAATGGGCCACAGGCAAAAAAAAAAAAAAAGGTGAGCCCCTTATATCACTATCTCACCCAAAGTAGATGGAACCTGGGGGAGGCAGGAGACCCAACCCCTTCAGAGCGCCAGTAAAATAAAAATAAAAAACTCTGCAATAAGCAAATACATTCCAGATCTGTATAGAAATAGAAACTGACATATAAGTTACCAAAGATACACATTTCTCAAAGCTACAAATAATAAATTCTGAAAAAAATAAAATACTTTTTTCTATCTTTATTGTCTGTTTTTCAGTTTTTCTCTGTTTCGTAACTCTCTTTTCAGTTGCCTGTCCTTTTGACATTTCCTCTCTCTCGATGTCCAACATCCATCTTTCCTCTTCATCCCTTATCCATCCTGTCCTATGTGTTCTCTCTATGTCTCTGTCCTTATAGTCCCCCCATGTTTAGCATTTGTCCTCTAGTGTCCCTCTCCTCCCTTCATATTCAGCAGACGCACATACACGTGTGTACACATGCAAACACACACATAAATGCACATACATAGATGCACATACATACACACACACATACATGTATATGTAAACCCCCTGGTGGCAGAGCAAAGTATTAAATGATGGTACCAAATATGTCACAGTGTTTCCCTGTGGAGTTTAACAATAAAAAGAAAATATTTTTTTATTATTTGAATTATATTTAAATGCTAATGAAATTTTATCAACTTGCAAATTTAACATATGTATTCCAATTACAGGTTAGCAACACAAATCAGTTTAGTCTCTAGAAACATTGAGAGCATCCTCAGATAAGTATAAATATTAGTTACATAAATCATTTAAGTACATTCAATTCCACAAAACACCAGAGTCTTCAAAGTCTCCCCTCTCCTGTCCCTCAGACCCCTGGAGACCCCCAACATGTAAGTTTTCCTCTACTCTTTTTTTCTTCTTTCAGTTATCTCTCACTTATTGTTCAGGTTTCCTTTACTATTTTCTCTTATGTGCACTTTTTAAAATAGTTTCAGTCACTTAGCTGCTCTCTCTGTTTTCTCTCTCTGGCTCTCTTGAACAGTGGGCGCCTTTTCTTTCAGGTGATGATCTCCAGCATCAACTTTCTTCCAGTCTTTCCCTAGTAACATGTTCTCACCAATAGAGCTCCCTCTCAACTGCCAGCCTGAGCTGTTTGTCACTCTCCTGAGAGTTCCATCAGCATGCCGAACACTCAGCACATGCACACCAGGGTTGCCAGGTGGAAAATTTTTTTCCAGCCCACTGGAGCCCAAAAAACAGCCCAAAAACCGCCCAAACACAAACCCCGCCCCTGACACCCCCACCCCCGCGTCACCACCCCCGCCCCCGCCGTCATCAACCCCGCCCCCGCCGTCACCGGCCCCGCCTCCCACGTCACCGGCCCCGCCTCCCCGTCATCGGCCCCGCCTCCCACGTCATCGGCCCGCCTCCCACGTCACTAACCCCGCCCAAAACGTCATTAACCCCACCCAAAAACGTCATTAACCCCGCCCCCCCGCGGCCGAAAAAAACCGCCCGAAGCACAAAAACCAGCCCAAAAAACCGCAACCCGCCGCGGGCAAAAATTTCCCGCGGCGGGTCGCGGAAAACCGCCCACCTGGCAACACTGATGCACACAGACCACTCAGTTTCACTGCACTGCTCACTGTCTCTACACCAGATCTAGAAGGAGCAGGGTAATCTTTTAACATTTTAACATTTAACCCATAGGGTTACATATACACATGGCAGAGAGGGATGAGGAGATGTGTGTTTACTACAACCTACACACTCTTGTGCACTCGCACACGGCAGGAATGAGAGGGACGAGGAGATGTGTGCAAGTTACGTGCTTCTGTTTTAAACATTCCTAAGTGGTTGCAGATTTTTGGATTGTTTAAATTGACTTGCATTGAGAATAACAATATGTGACAAGTCACAATCAATAAGCATAAATGAATGTGTGTGAAATATATGATAAAATAAATAAATGAAAAAATGTGTTTAAATAATGTGAGGTTTTTGACCAGTGATAATATCCAGGCCCCAGTTGAGACTGCACCTGCGTGTTTGAAGTCTTTGCCTCCTATTTTTTTTTTTATACACAGTTCACTTCATTTAAACTGGGTTCTAGAATGGGTATTGTTTACTACACCCTACACACTTGCATGCACATGCACATGGTTAATGTTCCTATTATACACATAAGAACATAAAGTCGCCATTCTGGGTCTGACCAATGGTCCATCTAGCCCAGTATCCTGGTTTCCAACAGTGGCCAAGCCAGGTCACAAGTACCTGACAGAAACCCAAATAGTGGCAACATTCCATGCTACCAGTCCCAGGGCAAGAAGTGGCTTCCCATGTCTATCTGAATAGCGGACTGTGGACGTTTCCTCCAGGAACATGTCCAAACCTTTTTAAAACCCAAATACGCTAACCGCTGTTACTTCATCCTCTGGCAAAGAATTCCAGAGCTTAACTATTCATTTAGTGAAACAATATTTCCTCCTATTTGTTTTGAAAGTATTTCCTTGTAACTTCCTTGAGTGTCCCCTAGTCTTTGTAATTTTGGAACAAGTACAAAATCGATTTACTTCTACTCGTTCTACACCACTCAGGATTTTATAGACATCAGTCATATCACCCCTCAGCTGTTTTTTTTTCAAGCTGATAGAGACATTTAAATACCTCAGTGGTGTCAATATACAGGAGGTGAGCCTTTTTCAAATGAAGGAAAACTCTGGAATGAGGGGGGCATATGATGAAGTTAAAAGGAAATAGACAGGAGGAATCTAAGAAAATACTCTTTCATCAAAAGGGTGGTGGATGCGTGGAATGGCATCCCGGTGGAGGTCGTGGAGACGAGGACTGTGTCAGAATGTAAGAAAGCATGGGACAGGCATGTGGGATCCCTTAGGAAAGAGTTAGTGGTTACTGAGGATGGGCAGACTGGATGAGCCATTTGGCTCTCATCTGCCGTCATGTTCTATATTTCTATCACCCCCCCCCCCCCACCTCTATCTATCCCCTTGTGCCCATCATTTTCCCTCTGTGTTCCTGTCCCTACACTCCCTCCATGCTCAACATTTGTTCTCTCTGTCTCTGTCCCTCTCCATGTCCAGCTTCTCCCCCACCTCTGACTCCTGTGGTCTGGCATCTCTCCCCCCATCTAGTTTCTCTCTCTCTCTGCTTAAGCCTCTCCCCTTTGCTCGGCTTCTCCTCTTTTTCTTTGCTCCCCCTCCCCAGGTCCAAGATCTCTTGCTCCTCTTCCCTTTGCTTCCCTTCCTTCCTTCACTTCCTACCCCTGACCCCAGAGATCTGACATCTATCACTTCCTATCTCCACTGGTCCAGCCTCTCGCTCCTGTCCAGGTTCTCTCTCTTTCTCTCTGCGCTTAACCCCCTCTCCTTTGCTCTAGGTCTCTCCTCTCTCTCCCCACGTCCAAAACCTCTCTCCCCTCCCTTGCTCTAGGTATCTTGCTTTCTCTTCGCTCTGCTTCCCTCCCCCAAGGTCCAGCATCTCACCCCCTCTCTCTTCCCCCATCCCCCTGCGCAAGTCCAGCACCATCCCCTCCCTGCGCAGATACGGCACCTCTTCATCACCCCCCACTGGATGAGTTTGGCATCTCTTCATCACCCCCTTGCCAGTATGCAAACACTCAGCGGCTTGCCGGCACAGGCAGATGAATACGGACTGCCTCTGGGCTGGCCCCACCAGGGCCTTTCCTATGCCGGGTCCTGCGTCCCACGGGACTTGCCCAGAGGCAGCTTACATTCAGCTGCCTGTGCTTGCGACCCGCAGCACGTTTGAATACTGGCAGGAACCCGGCTGGCTCAATCCGTCCTCCTTTTTCTGGAGCCATATGGTAACCCTAGTGGTGATGAAGAGATGCCGGACCCGCATGGGGGGGGGGGGGGGGGGGGGGGTGATAGGAAGGGTGCCAGACTTACCACTGTGGTAGGGCCAGCTCATTTTGGGGGGGGGGGTGCCCCCCTTGCCCCAAACTACACCCATGCTTCAGCCTTAGTAATAAGTACACTTACTTTAATCTAACTGCAGATGATTTAACTTTTGCTAAAGCTTGAAAGTAAGGAATTGTAGTAATCCTGATGCATAGTAAGCATGGCTAGGTCTTCAGGAAATTAAATAAACCTTTCAGAAAACAAAATCGGAAATAAGAGACATTATTACAGAGAAGTGAGGCTGCATTAAGTAGGAGCACAGCTGGAATAAGGCATCGTCAATTCAGGCATGTGCTAAGGCCCAAAAGTGTAAGGGGGAGGGACTGTCTGTAGACTCGGGAACCTACAAATGCCTAGTGTCTGGATTTTTTCACGATTCTACAAATGTGTAAATTAACTGCCTCAAAGCCAGAATGATGGCTAACGTGCCTGGATATTTTCCACAGTACAGCCTGCTATAGCTCTCCAATACTACCCCCTTCCATTGCAGAGACACACTGTGGTAGGATCCAGCCAATGGGAAAGCTTCTAGTTGGAGGAAGGAGGGGCTGAGTGGCAAGTGCTCAGGGGGGAGGGAAGGTGAGGTCTGTATGCCTTGGAGGACGCAAGTGAGTGAGTGGGGATGACTCGAAAGTGGAATGGGGGGTGCATTGTCAAGGAGCCATTGCAAGCAGAGAAAAATGAATAGCAGCAAATATAAGAATGTTACTTGATGGTGTGTAGAGCTGGTTGGGGGAGGGGGCACTAACCGAATGAGTAGCAGAAATAGCACAGGCACTAGGGTAGTATATATGTGTTTGTCTAAAAACGGATAGTGTGTGCCTGATTTTAGGGGGGGGGGGGGGGGGGATATGTGTGTGATTGACGTGCACGTGTGTGTGTATAGTTTTGTGTCTCGGGTGAGAATTGTCTCATAGAAACACAGCTTCCTTAAGAAATTTTGGCCTGGAGTGGTCTATTGTCACAAATGTATGCATATTAAGGGAAGGGAAATTTTCAGCTGTTATATTACCTGGGTAAATTCCTTTGAAAAACTGTCTTGCTAACTTTCTGTAATCTGCCTTTATACTTTCAGAGATACCAAACAAAGCTGAATACATTATTCTGCTGCTTCTGTTTTGTGAAGCATTTTCACATGTTTCTGTTATATAAGTTTACAAGGTTTTGCATTGTCTGTAAATCATTCTCTTTGGGGCATCTCTGGTTTGTACTAGAGGCAGTGGAGGGGTGGGGGCGTAACTTTGCCCAGTTTCTTGATTCAAACAGATTGAGCCAGTCTGGCTTTGTCTTCCATTGCTTTCAATGTAAGTAAAATCTATACGGGCAATCTATCATCTTTTCTTCTGGATCCATATAGTAACCCTAAATTTCTTAGCCCATTGCGGTGGAGCTGCCAGATTACCAAGTTCCAGGGGAGAGACGTTTTGGTTAGTCTCTGGTTGTTGAACTGACATCCCAATGTTGTAATCAGCACTATAGATCCCATAGAGGCATATTTTCAAAGCACTTAGCCTCCCAAAGTTCCATACGTTTCTATGGAACTTTGGGAGGCTAAGTGCTTTGAAAATAAGCCCCATAATGTACTAAGATGGGAGTTGTCAGAAATCCAGGACTAGCATAAAATCTTCCTCCTGTAACTGAGTGACTTGGCAGCTCTTCAGCTCTAACCATTAAGCTAGTAGGTCCCAAACCTGATCCTGGAGGCACCCCAGGTAGTCAGGTTTTCAGGATACCCACCATGAATATTCATGAGAGAGTTCCATGCACTTCCTCAACTGCATTCAGATCTATCTCATGAATATTCATTGTGGGTATCCTGAAAACCTGACTACCTGGGGTGCCTCCAGGACCGGGTTTGGGAACCATTAAGCTGCTCCATTCAAAGCATGTGCTTTCCTAGTTCTCATGCTCATTCACAAACCATCTCTGCCTCCACATCCACATCTAGGTTCTACACTTTTCTGTACCACTTCTAGAAGCTTTATTCACTCTAAGTCCACCCTCTTTCTCATCCTTCTCTCATACCCTAGCTGTCCTCTTTCCCATTTTATTCTTTTCGTAGTCTTCTTTTCCCTTCTGTCATGTACAACCAATTACCACACTACTATCCTCCTCTCACTCATTTCATTGACGGCCCCTCATAGCCTCTCCCGCATTGTTCCACCATTCTTGGCATCTCCCTTCTCTTTCCCTCCTTCCACCCTTGAAGCCCACAATCTCCCCCTCTCTATCTCCCCCATCCCTGTAACCTGTCATCTCCATGTCACATCTTTTTTCCCCCTCTTCCCCCACCCATGGTCCAGCATCTCTCCTTCTTTCTCTTGTTGTCTTCCCCCCCATATTGTAGCATCTATCCATCTCTTTTCCCTCCCTCTCTACCACCCTATGTCCAACATTCTTCTACCTCCTGTTGTCCAGCATCTCTCCCTGTGCCCCTAGGTCCAATATTTCTCTTCCCTTGCTCCCTCCCATTGTCCAGCATCTCTCCCTACCCTTTGCCCCTGGGTCAAACATCTCTGTCCCTCTCCTCTTCCCCCCCACCTTCCTCCCCATCCAGTCCAACATCTCTACTTTTCCAACTCCCTGGTCTATCTTTAAAAATATCTTTTCTCTCTAGAGGTTGCCAGTAGTGGCAATGATTTACATAAACTGCCTGCATCCAGCCCCAAACTCTGCCCTCTGCCATTTCCTGCCCATACAGAAGCAGGATGTTATGTCAGAGGGGGCAGGGTATGGCAGAGGGAAGTCGTAGGCACTGTTTATGAATGCTGCCACTGCTAGAGACCTCTAAAGAGAATGATAAGTAGTAGTAGTAAAGAGAAAAGACGCGATTTAATATAGACTGAGTTTGGGGTAGGAGGGTGTACGCTAGGGAGAGAGGAGACAGAAAGGGAGGAGCTGGGCTGCCTATTGCTGTGAGTCTTCAGACACCTGCTGTTTACCTGAATTGTCAGCCTGCCCCTGTAGCGGTATTTCGAACAACCAAATAAATAAATTTATTTAAATCCCTTTCAGGGGCATTTTCGAAAGAGAAGGGCACCCATCTTCTGACACAAATTGGGAGATGGGTGTCCTTCTCTCAGAGTCGCCAAAATAGGCATAATCGAAAGCCGATTTTGGGCGCCCTCAACTGCAGTCTGTCGCGGGGATGACCAAAGTTCCCATGGGCGTGTCAGAAGCATAGCGAAGGCAGGACTGGGGCGTGCTTAACACATGAGCGTCCTCGGCCGATAATGGAAAAAAAGAAGGGCGTCCCTGACAAGCATTTGGTCGACTTTACTTGGTCCATTTTTTTTCACAACCAAGCCTCAAAAAGGTGCCCAAACTGACCAGATGACCTCCCCTTACTCCCCAAGTGGTCACCAACCCCCTCCCACCCTAAACAAAAAAAATAATTTTTTTTTTTTTGCCAGCCTCAAATGTCATACCCAGCTCCTTGACAGCAGTATGCAGGTCCCTGGAGCAGTTTTAGTGGGTGCAGTGCACTTCAGGCAGGTGGACCCAGGCCCATCCCCCCTACCTGTTACACTTGTGGTGGTAAATGTGAGCCCTTCAAAACCCACCTGAAACCCACTGTACCCACATGTAGGTGCCCCCCTTCACCCCTTAGGGATATGGTAGTGGTGTACAGTTGTGAGGAGTGGCTTTTGAGGGGGGGGGGGTTGGGGGCTCAGCACCGAAGGTAAGGGAGCTATGCAGCTGGGAGCAATTTGTGAAGTCCACTGCAGTGTCCCCTAGGGTGCCTGGTTGGTGTCCTGGCATGTGAGGAGGACCAGTGCACTAGGAATGCTGGCTTCTCCCATGACCAAATTTTTTGGATTTGGTCATTTTTGAGATGGGCGTCCTCGGTTTCCACTATCACCGAAAACCGGGGTCGACCATCTCTAAGGTCGACCTAAATGTTGAGATTTGGGCGTCCCCAACCATATTATTGTAACAAAAGATGGACGCCCATCTTGTTTCGGTAATACGGGTTTCCCCACCCCTTCGCCGGGACATCCTTAGATATGGGCGCCCTTAGAGATGGTCGTCCCCGTTCGATTATGCCCCTCTTTGTGATTGACATTGACCAGTGAATACCCGGCAGATTATGGACTCTTGTTTCTGTTTTCTAAAACATATGCTGTTTAGAACAGAGACAAGAAACCTGGAATCTCAAAAGCAAAATGAGTAAGGCCATTGTAATAATATATGTTTGTTTTGCTTACAGGAACAATTTTTAATAGGATCAACAGTGGCTAACTAATGCTAGTGTCTCAGAAAACATTGGCTCGGGCCCAAGCTCAGACGCCGGCTACTACAAGTCCAAGACTACCAGTCTCTACTAATACCCCTCCCTCTAGAATATGTACTGTACAGGTAATACAATAATGTATATATTTTATGAAATTGTATTTTTGTGACTTTATACTGAACTAGTAAAAGAGGCCCGTTTCAGAGCAAATGAAACAGGCGCTAGTAAGGTTTTCGTCACCAACACCCCCCCCCCCCCCCGCCAACCCCTTCATTGTTCTGCTATTGCTCCGCCCTCGAGGGCAGGGCCCGGAGTGATTTTGGTGGCTTCACCACCACGAACCTTCAAACCTTTTTGAAGGAAGTCCGGGCTTGGCTTCACTGACGTCAGTGTCCTCAGAACGTTGAGGGTGAGTTTTATTATAGTAGATGTCAAGAGAAATGGTTTTCTAAGTAGTCGTTGGGGATGGAGAGGGGGTAGCCACTAATGCATAGGTGTTTCAGGCTGTCCACAATGAATGTGCGTTTATGTAGCTGTAAGGAAGTAATGACTTTCCGGGCAGTTAATTTGGATACTCTATTATAGATGCAATCACTGGTGCAGTAGTATGGAATTTGGTTAAGGGTTTGTCATATTGGACTGCATAGACCAGGGGTGTCCAACCTTGGCCCTTGCCAGGTTGGGTTTTCAGGATTTCCCCAATGAGTATGCATGATACAATGGAGGCAGTGCATGCAAATGGATCTCGTGCATATTCATTGGGGAAATCCTGAAAACCTGACTGGACTGTGGCCCTCGAAGATTACTTCTAGCATAGACTCTACCTGGAGAAGAGAACCTCCTTGGGTGAGTGTAAAGCATCTTCAGTTACTGCAAAATACAGCCACTATGCTCTAATAGAAAGTAAAATAAAATTAATTTAATGTGTGTATTTATAGTCCACTTCCAATACTAAATAACCAGCTGCTTATCCAACAATTTAAAATATTGATTATTAAATGCTGTGTTTAACAAGAAGTTAGAAGCCAAAGATATCATCAGACAGCCATGTATTTATCATATAGTCAATCTTTAGTATAAATGAATTGAGTTTGCAGGGTGGTAGATGTAGGAGTAGCATTAGGAAATGCTTTTTCACTGAGAGGGTGATGGATGCTTGGAGTACCTTCCCAACAGAATTGGCGGGGACAAAAACAGTGATGGAATTCAAGAATGCATGGGATAAACACAGAGGATTCCTGTATTAAAAGAGCATGGAATTAATAACTATAAAGTAAATGGCCTTCGTACTTTAAACAAAGCATAGACAGATATAAGCTAAACAGAATAGCAGGTACAACTCTGGCCGCAATAAGTTCAAATTGCAATTTATCTAGAAGCTAATCCATGCTCAGCAAAAGTTGTACAAATTTGCTGGTGAAATAGTCGGCCTGCATCTTTTATAGATGTTGACCAAGTGTGGAGCAAGGAGGTAAAAAGGAAAAAGCATATGATAACCCCTGGAGTTGGATGGAGCAAGAGGTTTTACAGATGAAGACATGAATAAGTGGCTCAGTTGTGGGATTAGTGCTTTAATGGCAGTCTCGGTTAAGCAAAAAGATGGTGTCATACAGAGACGTCCATTGTCCGTACACACGTATGAGTAACTTTTTTTTATTCTGGAAAAATAATTCTTGAAAGCTACTAACTTTCGGATTGAACTGTGACTCTGGGGGGTCGCCCACCCTACAGTTGTGCCATTGTATCTATCCCTATACTATGCCTGTTATTTTGTATGTTGACTTCACATTACAAATGATTAAGCTGCGGTCAGATTATTGGACAGACTGGGTTGACCAAATAGGTTATCATTTACTATGTCATTATCTAAACCCTATAGCTAATATTATATCAAACTGTATAATGGTTATAAGTAAAGATGGGGTGGGAGGGTGGAGGGGTTGTGGCTGGGGGAGGGGGTGGCAATAGGTGGCTTGGGAGGTGGTTGGGTATCTCGGGTGGAGGTAGGGGGAGTTTTGGTTTCAGCCGAAAATGTACTGGCATTTTTAGCCGAAACCAAAACGCAGATTTCATGTTGGTTTCGGAGCCGAATCCGAAACTTAAATTTTGTTTGGCTTCTATAAGTAACAGTATAATGATCCAGTCAAAGCCAAAATCTGAATCTGTGGCAAGACTTTTGAAGACTGTGGTCCAACTTGTCAGAGTTACTCTTATCAAGAAGAGGCAAAAATTGCATCATCCAGCAATGTGAAGTTTGTAGATACCAAACTTAAACAATTGATGGCTGTTATTGCTAACTTA
Source organism: Microcaecilia unicolor (assembly GCF_901765095.1). Classification (NCBI taxonomy): domain Eukaryota; kingdom Metazoa; phylum Chordata; class Amphibia; order Gymnophiona; family Siphonopidae; genus Microcaecilia; species Microcaecilia unicolor. Next base: position 472,436,896 of record NC_044031.1, read on the forward strand.
GAAAGTGACAGTTCTTCCTGTCTGCCTAAGAGTCATCACATTCATTCTCAATTCAAGATTAAATCAACAGCATGATATTATATACTTGATTATGGTCTTTCTTTGCTGTTTCTGGTACATATACTGTAGGAGTCCTCCCGGCTCTGTCCTTAGGTTCCAACTACTAGAGTTGCTGTCAGCCCACTCCAGCCTATCCGAATCTGTCTTGTCATTTGCAGGACACAGACCATAAAAATCTGCATGGCACTGACTTCACGTTCTAAATTACTGGCGTTTCCACCATCGATGCTCTCAACAGCTCATCCTAATCCGGATTGCTACTTGGGACTTAGACCGTACAAGTCAGCCTAGCACCGGCCTTTTGATACAGCCAGAGCTGCCATCCAAGCACCATTTGACATGCAAACACATATGCAACCCTTGGAAGTTTTGTTTTTTTTATACCATTCATTTTCTAATTAGAGATCCTCTGTGATTATCCCATGCCATTTTAAATTCCGACTGTTTTTTTTTCTCCACCACCTCCCTCGGGAGGGCATTCCTGGCATCAACTGCCCTCTCTGTGAAAAATAATTTTCTGATATTACTCCTAAGTCGACCACCCTGCAACCTCAATTCATGTTCTCTAGTTCTACCATTTTCCCTTCTTTGGAAAATATTTGTTTCTATATTAATACCTTTCAAGTATTTAAACATCTGTATCATATCTCCCCTGTTCCTCCTCTCCTCTAGGGTATACGTGTTCAGGCCTTCCAGTCTCTTATACGTTCGTTGGCGCAATCCCCATATCATTTTTGTCATCCTCCTCTGGACTGCTTCGTCTTACATCTTTAGCAAGATACAACCTCCAAAACTGATCACAGTACTCCAGGTGGGGCCTAACTAACGACTTGTACAGGGGCATCAACACCTCCTTTCTTCTGCTGGTTACACCTCTCTCTATACAGCCTAGCATCCCTCTTCACAAAAGTGGTGATAGGGAAGAAGCTGGAAACTACAGGCCGGTAAGCCTCACTTCGGTTATTGGAAAAGTAATGGAAGCGATGTTGAAGGAAAGGGTAGTAAATGTCCTGGAAGCCAATAAGTTGCAAGATCCAAGACAACATGGTTTACCAAAGGTAAATCGTGCCAAACGAATCTCATTGAATTCTTTGACTGGGTGACCGGAGAATTGAATAATGGACGTGCTATAGACGTAATCTACTTAGATTTCAGCAAAGCTTTTGACAAGGTTCTCCACAGGAGGCTCTTGAATAAACTTGATAGGCTGAAGATAGGACCCGATGTTGTGAACTGAATTAGGAACTGGTTGATGGACAGACGCCAGAGGGTGGTGGTTAATGGAATTCACTCGAATGAGGGAAAGGTAAGTAGTGGAGAGCCTCAGGGATCGGTGCTGGGGCCGATTCTGTTCAGAATATTTGTGAGTGACATTGCCGAAGGGTTAGACGGTAAAGTTTGCCTTTCTTGCGGATGATACTAAGATTTGTAACAAAGTGGACACCCGGGAGGGAGTGGAAAACATGAAAAAGGATCTGCAGAAGCTAGAAGAATGGTCTAAGGTTTGGCAATTAAAATTCAGTGTGAAGAAATGCAAAGTGATGCACTTAGGGAGTAGAAATCCACGGGAGACGTATGTGTTAGGCGGTGAGAGTCTGATATGTACAGATGGGGAGAGGGATCTTGGGGTGATAGTATCTGAGGATCTGAAGGCAGTGGCCGTAGCTAGAAGGTTGATAGGCTGTATAGAGAGAGGTGTGACCAGCAGAAGAGAGAAGATTTTAATGCCCCTGTATAAGTTGTTGGTGAGGCCCCGCCTGGAGTATTGTGTTCAGTTTTGGAGGCCGTATCTTGCTAAGGATGTAAAAAGAATTGAAGCGGTGCAAAGAAAAGCTACAAGAATGGTATGGGATTTGCGTTACAAGACGTATGAAGAGAAACTTGCTGACGTGAACATGTATACCCTGGAGGAAAGGAGAAACGGGTGATATGATACAGACGTTCAAATATTTGAAAGGTATTAATCCGCAAATGAACCTTTTCCGTAGATGGGAAGGCGGTAGAACTGGATGACATGAAATGATATTGAAGGGGGGCAGACTCAATCAGCTTAATAAAATGACCCTTCATATCTCTGCATGTGTGACCACACCTTGAGTACTGTATGCAAATCTGGTCATCTCAAATAATATATAGTAAAATTAGAAACGATATAGAGAAGGTAGGGGTGGCTCTATAATTAGGCCAACTGAGGCAGACGCCTCATGTGGCACTTTTCAGGGAGCCACATCTTGCTGCCAGCTAGCTGGCCTTCCTCTGAGTCTCCTTTTCTCCCGCCACCCTTCCTTCCTCCTCCCCTGGCATCTCTTCTTCCATCTCCTTCCACCTGGCTGGCATCTCTATTTCCGTCCCCCTCCCCTCAGCTTACCATCATTTGCATTCCAAAAGTCGGCAGTGGCATTGATTCACATATACTGCCCTGCCACTGGCCCTGGTGTCTTCTGTGTACTGCAGTCCACCTTCTCTAATGTAACTTTATGTTTCCTCTGGGATGGGCTGCAGTAGAGAAAAGATTCCTGGGCTGGCGGCAGAGCAGCATATATGACTTTGTGCTGCCGCCAGCAACTTTCAGAACGCAGGCTGAGAAAAGAAGGGCAAGCTGCCAGACTGGGAATGGGGGGTGAGAGACAGTGTGAGTGGTGCTGGACAACAGGTAGCAGAGAGGACGTGGGGGGGAGGGGGCTAGAAATGAATTTGGAGAGAGCTGAGGGTAGAGAGGGAGGGAAGGACTCGAGGAAGGGAAGAAAGGAGTTTTTCTTCAGCAGATTTAGTGACACTGAGCAGGTAGGAGAAAGGGGTTGATGAGATCAGTGTGGTTCTGGGGGTGGAAAAAGTGGGATAGGGCGTTACAATGGGGCAGACGGGCCTGATACAGGGGATGGGAGGAGGGCATTGGTAGGACAAAGATATTGTTGAGGGGGGGAGGAGAAGGAAACAAGGCATGTGTAGGGGAAGGTGAAGATGGAGGGGCACAGAGATGTATGCTGGGGTTAAGGTGGCAGAAAGATAAGAGTAGAAAAATATTGGGAAAGTGAGTGGATACTTGGGAAGTGTAGAAGGAAATATGGGAGAAGAATTAGGGACAGTAGCTACTAGGGAAAGGGAATAAAGACACAGGGTTACAAAGAGTGTGAGGGATAAAAGAAGGTGATATAGGTGAGTGAGGGTGGAAATAAGGGAAGAATGGAAGCCTGAATAAGGGGGTAAGACATAAGAGGGACTGGAGGTGGGGAGGGGATGAAAAGAGCCAGGGGTTGGCAAGGAGATGAAAGGTAGAGATTGATGAGGCAATGAATATAAAGGGTGGAAATGGGGGGGCCATTTTGAGTCTGCATCCATGTGGAAAAAAGTGGGATATAAATGTGCAAATCCTATATAATAATTCTCACCTCCAACAGGATGTGCCTGGGACCGTGCCTGCCGGAAGTGGTCTGCTAGGCAGGCACGCACTGACCTCAGTGACATTAGTGACAGACAATTTGGCAAAGCAAAACAATCTGAGTGCTGGCCATTAGGACACAGGGTTGATAGGAGAGTTTTAAAAGACTGAAGGAAACAAAAGTGTTAAACTGGAGAAGGGGGGGGGGGGAGTTGTGAATGACTGAAAGACATGCAAATTTGGGACAGGAAAACAATCTCAATGCTGGCCATTAGCACACAGGGTACATAGGAGAGTTTTAAAAGACTGAAGGAACCAAAAGTGTTTGGGGGGGGGGGGGGGCAAGTTCTGAATGAATGAAAGAAATGAAAATTTATGAGAGGAACACAATCTGAATGCCGGGCATTTGTACACAGGGTAGATGACACTTTTTTCAAAAAATGAAGGACGTGAAAGTATTACATCTTGGGGGAGGGGTGAGGAGGAAAGCGGTGGGGTATCCGGATACTGGGCGTTAGGGCCACGGGGGTACATAGACTTTTGAAAGCCTTAAGGAACCCAAAGTTTGGGAAGGAGGAGGAAAAGGAGGGGAGGGAACGGGGTGAGGGGCATTAGGAACAGGGGAGGGGGCCCTGTCACATACTCTCATTCTCACACACACACACTGTCACACCGACAGTCTCACTCTGTCACACACCCGCACATTCACTCTGGCTCTCTCTCTCACAAGCATACACACTCCCAGGAAAACCTTGCTAGCGCCCGTTTCATTCGTTCCAGAAACAGGCCTTTTTTACTAGTAAATAAATAACGTGATTTAGCACATCAAAATTATTAATTACAAGTTAATTTTAATGCATTAGTTACGTTAAAAGCACATTAAATGTCCTCCCCTAAATATATATGTGGTTTATGAAGTTTCATGATTTGTGATAAACTTAATTGTTTGTCTCGTGTCATTTTGCTGTTTTCTATCACTCCCAACCACCTTACTCCCTGATTGTAGTTCTGAAGAGGAGTGGGTAGCATTTGCTAGAGCTGCAATGCCTGCAACAATTGTCACTTCATCTCATCCCTCGCCTCAGGGATGCCTTGAGGGGCCCCTGAGAGAAGGGGAACCAAAATTAAGGGGATGGAACGACTCTCTCAAATGAGGAAAAGCTTAGGGAGGTTGAGGCTTTTGAATATGGAGAAGAAGACTGGGGGAAGGGGGAATGATAAAATCCTGAGTGGGGTGGAACGGGGTAAACACGAATCAATTGTTTACTTTTACTTTTTCAGAAAGTACAAAACTAGGAGACGCCATGGAGTTACTAAGTACTTTTAAAACAAATCAGAGAGAATATTTGTTTTCACTTAGAGGCAGATGCACTAAAGCTAAATGAGCCTTTAATGACTCTCCAACGAGGAAAATTTGATCCGTTGCATGCATCAAAGGGCTTTTACCGAGGAAGCCAGCAGCTAACGAAAACGGAATGGAGATGAGCAATTAGTGTGAAAATCCCATTGAAACGACATGCACTAACCTTTTCCGATTGCCTTTACGCAGGAAAAAGGCAGGAAAACTAACGAGAGGTCTGGACCACTCGTTAGGTCAGCTCTGTGGCAGGAAAAATCATTAAGAGAAAAAATAAACAAACTTTGAGCCAATCCCAGCGCATTAGCAGAGCTAAAAGCGCTGTGATTGGTCCAAAGGACGTCAGAAAAATAAAATAAAAAAAGGATCGGGAGGGGGCAAGGGCGCTCATCAGGAGCGTCCTGTACGGACGGCCTTGCCCCCCCCCCCCCCCCGCTGCTCGCCACTTTCCGCCGCTCCCCCCACCCCGAAAAAGCAAAATTCGAGCAGCCCCTGCCCCCCTCCCTTCCTCACTACTCTCTCACCTCAGCTCCGCCTCCCGACATCCTCCGTCCTGTGCCCCGCCCCTTTTGGGGTCGTCGCCGCCATTCCCCTCTTCCATCGTGCCCCCCTCCCTCTTACCGGGCCCGTTCAGCGCCTCTCTCCTCTGTCCGAAGGCGCTGCACGGGCAAGAAGACAGCTGATGCCTGCCTTCGCCCAGCTTCGATGGCGCGTCTTTCTCCTGCTTTCTCCTGCTGGGCCCGCCCCTGTCTGACGTCAGTAACCTACGTAGGTTACTGACGTCAGACAGGGGCGGGCCCAGCAGGAGAAAGACGCGCCATCGAAGCTGGGCGAAGGCAGGCATCAGCTGTCTTCTTGCCCGTGCAGCGCCTTCGGACAGAGGAGAGAGGCGCTGCACGGGCCCGGTAAGAGGGAGGGGGGCCCGATGGAAGAGGGGAATGGCGGCGACGACCCCAAAAGGGGGCGGGGCACAGGACGGAGGATGTCGGGAGGCGGAGCTGAGGTGACAGAGTAGTGAGGAAGGGAGGGGGACGGGGGCAGCTAGCATTTTGCTTTTTCGGGGTGGGGGGAGTGGCGGAAAGTGGCGAGCAGCGGGGGGGGGGGGGGGGCAAGGCCGTCCGTACAGGACGCTCCTGATGAGCGCCCTTGCCCCCTCCCGACCCTTTTTTTAAATTTTTGTTTTGATTTGATTTGGGAGCCATGTGCTTGTGATTTGACTGTGTTTTGACTGTTTGTGGCATGCGCAGAGCAGCTAACATAACGCTTGGCTGCTCTGCGCATGATTTGGGGGCCGATTAACGATGTGTATTGTGATTCTTTGGTACATTGTACGTTTCAATACCGATCTCAGCATGTGTGACTTTTTTTTTTGGTGCATTTTTCGTTATTTTAAAATCGTTAGGGACTTTAACGATTTAGATTTTTTTACGTTTGGTTGCTGCATCTGCCTCTTAGTGCATAGTTAAAGCTCTGAAACTCATTGCTAGAGGATGTAATAAAATGGTAAAAACAGCGTAGCTGGGTTCAAAAGAGGTTTGGACAAATTCCTGGAAGAAAAGTCCATAAACTACTATTAATATAGACCTGGGGGTAAATACCATGGAATTTTGCTACTTTTTGGGATCTTGCCAGGTACTTTTTTCTTGGATTGGTAACTATTGAAAACAACATGCTGTGCTACATGGACCTTTGGTCGGACCTAGTATGGTAATGCTTATGTACTCATGAATTGTGGGTGGGTTTTTTTCTTTTTTAAAGACAACAGAAGTAAAAGTCTTCACAACTTTGTGCATTTTTCAAAGGCATTGTATTTGATATTGAAACTCTAGTGTATTTATTTGGTTAGTGCAGTGGTTCCCAAACCTGGTCCTGGAGGCACCCCAGCCAGTCAGTTTTTCAGGATATCCACAATGAATATTCATGAGAGAGATTTGCATTCCTTGTGGGTATCCTAAAAACTTGACTGGCTGGGGTGCCTCCAGGACCAGGTTTGGGAAGCACTGGGGTAGTGGTCTGAGGATTTAAAAAAATTATATTTAAAAATATGTTTTAAGAGAAATCCTTTAATTGTCTTGCTTCACAGACGTATACAGTGAACATAACACTGGGCGTGAAATAACTGTTTTCACAGAAATGTGTGGGTAATCTGGGGGAAACTTGAAGATTAACACTCTCATAGATAAGAATGAACTTGCTACCCATGATTGCTATGAATACGTTTGCCATACATCCGTCCTCCATTCCCCATTCAAAAAAAATGCTGTATATTTTCAGACTGAATAAATGACATCTGAAAAATCTGTATTTAATCCTATAATATATATACACTTATATCAGTTAGTTCATCTGGTCTTTGTGGGACCCATGGATTGGTTTTCAGAATGAGCAAATTATATACACTAACTTGCTTCTTAAATCTTATGTGTGTGAACATAGCTCATGAGTATCCATTGTGGCTCTCCTGAAAATCAAACTTATTCAGGGGCTGTAAGAATCAGAGCAAACTATTTTATAACTTGATTTCAAGCTAGATCTAGTGTATCTAGTGTATCCTACTAAAAATTAATTAAATCCATGGTTAGCTGTTATAAAATGGCTTAGCAGGTCTGCCTATTTCTCTTTCCAGTCTGTAGCTGTAACATGTGGTGGTGTCAAAGGATCTACTGGAATAACTACAGTGGCATTGTCTTCAAGCAGTGTGACTCCTGCAGTGCTTTTGACCTGTGAAGAAGCTGTGACAACCTCAACACTGGCAGCTCCTGCAAGAACGCCAGCATTCATGATTGTGAACCCCTCAGCACTGGCAGTCTCTACAACAATTGCCTCTGCCTCAACATTGCCAGCCTCTTGGAGAACTGCAACAATTATGACCCCCTCAGGACTGGTAGCTCCTACTAAAGCTACGATGCCTGCAACAGTTGTCACCCCATCAATGCTGGTAACCCCTGCTAGAGCTGTTACACCTGCAACAATCACCCCATCAGTTCTGGTAGCCCCTATTAGAGCTGCAACACCTGCAACAGTCATTACCCCATCCATGCTGGTAGCTCCTAGAGCTGCAACACCTGCAAAAGTAATTATCTCATCAGCACTAGTTGCACCTTCAAGCGCTGTGACGACTGCAACAGTTGTTACCCCATCAATGCTGGTAGCTCCTACTAGAGCTGCGACGCCTGCAACAGTAGTCACCCCGTCAAGGCTGGTAACTCCTGCTAGAGCTGCGACGCCTACAACATTGGTCACCCCGTCAAGGCTGGTAACTCCTGCTAGAGCTGCGATGCCTACAACATTGGCCACCCCCTCAATGCTGGTAACTCCTGCTAGAGCTCAGACGCCTGTAACAGTTGTCACCCCGTCAATGCTGGTAGCTCCTGCTAGAGCTGCGACGCCTGTAACAGTAGTCACCCCGTCAACGCTGGTAGCCCCTGCTAGAGCTCAGACTCCTGTAACAGTTGCCACCCCTTCAACGCTGGTAGCCCCTGCTAAAGCTGCAGTGCCTGCAACAATTGTCACCTCGTCAGTGCTGGTAACTCCTGCTAGAGCTGCGACGCCTACATCATTGGTCACTGCGTCAATGCTGGTAACTCCTGCTAGAGCTGCGACGCCTACAACATGGGTCACCCCGTCAAGGCTGGTAACTCCTGCTAGAGCTGCGACGCCTACAACATGGGTCACCCCGTCAAGGCTGGTAACTCCTGCTAGAGCTGCGACGCCTACAACATTGGCCACCCCGTCAAGGCTGGTAACTCCTGCTAGAGCTGCGACGCCTACAACATTGGCCACCCCCTCAACGCTGGTAACTCCTGCTAGAGCTCAGACGCCTGTAACAGTTGTCACCCCGTCAATGCTGGTAGCTCCTGCTAGAGCTGCGACGCCCACAACATTGGTCACCCCGTCAATGCTGGTAGCTCCTGCTAGAGCTGCGACGCCTACAACATTGGTCACCCCGTCAACGCTAGTAGCCACATCTGCAGCTCTGAAAGCTGCTGCAAGGACTGGGACGCCTGCAGCCATTGTGGTTCCCTCAGTGGTGGCAGGCTGTGCAAGGGCTGCAATGCCTGCAACACTAAGAGCACAGGGATCATCTCTTCCTCCAAATGTTGCATCCGTTAAAGCTGATGGGCCAACAGTTGCACAAAGTGTACAGTCCAGCAGTTCCACAGTAAGGATGAATAAACATTTTTGTTCAGTAGGAATTATCAGAGCACTGTTGAATTTGAAAACTATAACTGTTGTTTTTCACCATTTCAGCACAAATAATTTCTCTCTGAAAGATTCATGTCAAAAGAATGGAGATTGTTTTGTCAGTTTTTTTTTTTCATCAACTTGTTTATTATCCTAAGTCAGGGGTTCTCAACCCAGTTCTGAGGACACATCTAGCCAGTCACATTTTCAGGATATCTACCTTGAATATGCAGGAGAGAGATTTGCATGTGCTACTTCCATTCTGTGCAAACCTATTCAAGGTGGATATCTTGAAAACTTGAATGGCTAGATGTATCCTGAGGACTGGGTTGAGAACCCCCTGTCCTAAGGATAATGTTCAAATGAAAACTTTAACAACAACATGGCTTTTTAGGAGAATTTTTATAAAGGCTTTTTCGTGCCTATATGCCAGTATATGCATGTAAATGCCTTTTATAAAATCAGCCCAGCCACCCTGCAAAGTAGGCATGTACTTTTGAGCAACTTGGGTGTAGTTTGAAGCATGAGTAGAGTTGTGAGTTTTATGCATTGTTGTTAAAATGCACACGTTCATTTACAGCTACTCTAGAATAACACGGGTTCATTTTACTTGTGATTTCAGCAGGTATTGTGCTGTTACTTTATAAAGTAGGGTGCCTACCTGACTTCCCAACCTTAGCAATCTGTTATAAATTACCCCTTCAGAGGGCAGTTTCAAAAAGGGGTTTTCAAGGCCTTTTATAAAATCACTCCAGGGGTGCATTCAAGGATGGAGTTGGGCAGAACGCTGGCGGAGTTTCAATTTATGCACATCTATAAAATATGTATGTATGATAAAAATGTATACCTGCTTCAGAGTAGAGGTGAATGTTCTTGGCTTCAATATAGGCACGATTTATGCCATTTATCCCCTAGTATTTTATGAAAAATCTATTTTTATTGACGATCCAACAATATAACAAAACATGTTTTGTATCTCAAACACGAGGTACAGATACAAATCATATCTGTGTGCCTCATTATCCATTTGAAGTCCTCCATTATCCCTTCCCATCCCCTAAACGAAAAGATAAACTGTAGCCAATCCTACATCGGAGCTGAGGCAGGCAAGCAAAAATTATAATGCAAGTTGGTTAACACTGAGGCTTTTCTCTCAGGCTGGGAGGGGTTGTATATAAACCTCCCAAATCGCCAAGAACATCTTTAAACGACTGCCTAGCATCCCAAGCCTCCAATGACATATAACAATAGAGCGCGTTTCTCCAGTGCCAGAATGTTGGTGGAATAGTCTCTGTCCAACATTTCAATATATACTTTTTTCCAATAAGGCTTGCCTTAGCCAAAAAGTTGTTCCTCTTCTGTTAAAGGGCCACAAGCAAATGACATTCCAAAAAATTAAAACTAAAAAAAAAAAAATTATAATTAAAACCACAGTGGAGAAAAATGCAATCATTTTTTCCCAGTAAGCCCTACGTTGCTACTTGAAACCAAAAAGATTTAATAGCTGGGCAACTCCAAAAATCATAAGTCAAAGAGCCCTTTTCTGCCTGTACACTTCAAACAGGAAGGAGAGAGTATAATACTCATGAGATAGGCTTGCACTGGAGAGAAATACCCTAAAATCACGTTCTCTCAAGGGAGCTTCATCTAATTATATGAGTTTTCCGCAGCACTGCCAGAAAAGCTTGGTTAGAAAATTGGATCCCCAACTTTTCCGACCACTTTTGTACAATCCCTTCATAGTTTATATGGAAAAGCTCCTGAAGAGACCTATGGAGCTCAGCCAAAGACATTGGTTGAGGATATCGCCATAGTATTTTAGAAAACACATAGGCACTTTTTGAAAAGGCAAACTACACAAACAGATACCTACTTTCACACACAGGTGATCTATTTATAAAATTAGCTTGTAGAAGGTCATTTTTGCACGTTTATGGCCTCTTATGAAATACCAGCTGGTGTAAAAGTACATGTGGTGAGTGTGATGTGACAGCATGCACTTTGCTGGTAGGTGTGAACAGAGGCAAACTTGATTGGAGAGTGGGTGGAGTTGACAACCATACATGTTGACTATGTAAATACGCGTGCAATTTAGGCAATGGACATTTACACCTGCTTGAAAGCAGGTGGAAGTGTCCATGCCTCTAAAGGTGTGATTTCTGCCACTTATGCTAGTGTTTTGTAAAGATACTCAATACTGACTGACTGACTTGCAGACTGTATATGTATTTACAACAACCAGATTGTCCAAGTCTGCTACCAAATTGCACAAATTTAAAGTTTCTTTAAGGTGGAGGAAAGACTTCAGTAAAACCAGCGCTACTATTTTAACGTAGCTTTTGTAACCAGCGCTACAGTTTTCCATAGCTGCTGTGAAACATATTTTTTATATTATTTAATCCCTTTAATCTTCTTAATGAATACAACTTTTCCTTAAACTCCACAATGAAAATGTAAACTATTGACTTAAACATTGATGAAGATGCTGAACTCAGCCTGGCATATGCTCTACGGAGCCCCTCTGTTTCACTTCAAACACTTCTTCAGGAGCTGCTGGCATCAAATTAGCATGTTAGAAGATCACAGGCTTACCCTTCTCACTTCTCTTACTCTTATTTTACAGAGCTTTTCACATAAGCATCTGTGTGTTTTATAAAAACACATAGATGCTTGTGTCTTTATAAATTAGCGCCTAAATGGGCCAATGCTCAGAACTTGTTGTTATCCGGAACAGTGTCCGATCAATTCTTCAGGAGCAGTGTAGAAAAATAGCTCCCCATTGCTCAATTGTAAAAAGATGCAAATGATATGTTTGCTCTTTGAGTGAAAGCAAGGGGAAGGAACATGCCTGGTGTACGGCCACAAAAGTTTTGTGATAAGCACAGCTCTTGTATGCATTTGCCAGGCAAACCCGGAAGCAAAGCACATCTGGGCACCGTTCTGTGCTGTTAAATATAAGCTTTTTCCAAAAATTGTTTTTTCACCTGAAAAGCTTCTATTTAAGCACAGAAAGCAGACGCCAATGTGTGCGCTGACTTGCATACGCTCATCTCTCACTACAACCGCTTAGAGCACAGGTTTTCAACCTAGTCCTTAGAGCACACCCAGCCAGTCTGGGGTTTCAGGATGTCCACATTGAATTCAGTGTGGATATCCTGAAAACCTGGACTGGCTGTGCGCCGAGGACTGGGTTGAAAACCCCTGGCTTAGAGGCTTGCGTGGGCTTCCTTCTGCTTTCAAATTCAATGAAAACTGGCAGCTTTTTAAGAACAAAAATTGTGTGAAGTCCTCTCTTCAAACACCCCGATGCGTGCTCCGAGCTGGCGTTAGAGTTTCAGCGGTAAGGGCGGCCTTGTTTTGTGCACTGTTCTCTGAGCATTGGGAGGGAATAAGAAATAACCTCGTTAACATCCATTTTGCTAGATTCGCATGCTATTTGTGCTAATCTTTGGTGTGCACATTATCTCCCGCGTTAGAGCCCTCTGAGTATTCTGTGCTCATTAATGCCAGTGCTAGTCTGGCGCTAATCACCTCTAGCACTGGCGTTAGGTTTTGAGCATCTGTAAGGAAGTACCTACTTGCCCTCTTAAACTAGGCGCCCTGTTGTAAATTAACTACCATGTGTCTGGTGCACTTATTCTGAAAGGTGGATTGACTATCAAAACTGTGACTTGACACTATTCTTTTCCTTTCTTATTGATTTTTCCTTTGCTAGGAAATTCTTGATAACGTGAAGAAGTGCAAGAATTTTCTTGCAACGTTAATAAAATTGGCATGTAGTGGACCGCAGTCAGCAGTGATGGGACAGAATGTGAAGAATCTAGTACAAAATCTCTTGGTAAGTCTCCCAAAACCTGCTTATTTTTGTTAATAAAAAAAAAAATTAAGAAATGGTATGCTATAGATTACTGAAGGTTTAGAAATATATGCAATTTAATGAGACCAATTTTGAGAGTCAAATACAGATTATGATAGATGAGGATCCATTTCTTGTGCTCTTCATCTGGCTTCCAAGTCACACCTTTGTCATGAAGGATCCTCTGTTCTTATCCCATGCCTTCTTGAATTCTTCTATTTGTATCTTTACCACTAACACCAGTAGACAATCCCATGCACCCTTCGTGTGAAGAAATAAGTGCATAACTACCAATCCTTTCCCTGGAATATTTACACATGAATTTTATAAGAGATGCCATTGTGACTGAGGTAGAAGTAGCTGCAGAAAAGTCAGTTTTCTAAGAACCTTTCTGAATGTATAAAAAAAAACTGTTTATATGCTCAAGTACCTTATAAAATTACCTCCTAAGTATATTAAAAAAAAAAAAAAAAAAGAATGGTTTGAAGAACATTTTAATTTTCTCTTTTCCTTAAATAAGAGAAGGTTGCCTAGAGGTCCTTGAGCTAGGTTTCCAAAGTGAACTCTGCTTATCGGAGTAAAAATAATTCTCCTAGCCTTGCACAATAGTCTGTTGTGCTAACTGGTCCAGTGCAGCTTCTAGGTTACTCTGTATCTGAAACTGAGATACTCTGCCCTCAGCTGTCATTTAGTTCTCTCCACTGGCTTCCTAGTCACTTTTGCATCCTATAGAAGATCTTGCTTGTAGCCCTGTAACAAGCAAAGAGGTGGGCTTTTAGCCTGGATTTGAAAACGGCCAAAGATGGGGCTAGACGTACAGGCTCAGGAAGTCTATTCCAGGTGTGAGGTGCAGAGAGATAAAAGTAAAGGAGTCTGGAATTAGCAGTAGAGGAGAAGGGGAGTTCATTTCCGTCCACTGCTGAACATATCTCTTATTCTCTCCTCAGTCCACATAAATTTAGCAAGGTTTTCTTTAGGGTTTACACATGGTTTCTCCTCTAGTTGACTCTCATAATTATAATTTTCTGCTCTAGTGTCAAATCTCCATTGTCCTTCTCCGTAATTTTTACATAAGTCAATCATTTCTTGCTTACATTTTTCTGTGGTGCATCTGCCATTCCTATAGAACTGGTCACAATATTTGTTTTTCCTTTACTTGTTTTTATTCTTGGAAAAACTCTTTTAAAATTGCTCCTAGCTTTTGGAAGGGGGGAGGGGAGTGGAGGGAAGTATGCAAACTATCTACAGGACACATAATTTACCCATGGTGAGAAGAGAGTGCTGGGGGGGGGTGGAACAGAGATGGGATGCAGAAATACATGTGGGCAGGGCTATTTTGAAACCCCTGCATCTGCTTCTTTTTTTCCCCCCCACATACTTTGCACTCATAAGACTAAGAGTATATAAGGAAGTGCCTGCCTGAAACACTTGAAGGGAAACTGCAGACCTGTTTCCTTCTTTAAAAATTCCCTTGCAGTAATGCTGGTACCAAACAATGCTGGTATGCCTACAAGTTTACCAAGAGGGCTTAAAGTTGTCCTACTTGCATGTATTCCTTGAAACGAAGAGGCTACTTAACGTTTCATGCTGCTTTGTTTCCTCCTGCGGTACAGAAATATGTACATTGTTTCAGGTACTAACGAATAGCAGGTCAGCTTTCAATAAGCTTGATGTCCACCAATCCCAGGTCAAGTTTTAATAATCCTCAGTAACTTCCCTGTGTACTCTGTAGCTGACAGTCCACTAAACTGAACTGAGTCATTTCTCTATAGAAATGAAAACAAAAAACCTCAGGGATTATGTGTGTTGCGGATAGTGAGAACATAAAGGTGTGTAAATTGTCTACTTCTGTCTTGCCTCTGAGACAGGAGTAACCTTCTGGAGGTCTTGCCCCCAGGCAGAACCCAGGCAAGAAAAATTCTGACAATTTGAACATTTATGTCTAATACTTATTTAGTAGCCGAAGAAACCAATCAGTATTATTGAAATATCAACAACTACAATCCCATTAGAGTATAATATGTAGCAAATAAAAACAGAGTTTTCCCTGGGAGCTGTCAATATGTCCACCTGCTAGTGGACCCACTGAGGCTCGCCATCCTCAGTTTGTTTCCTCTTAAATACATTTTTCTTCGTTTCTTCATTATAATTACCCTTCCTACCTAATGATATACATTTTCTAGGATATTCTATTTCCTGTTATGGTGATGTTCCAGTACGTTCCATTAACTTCTATCATTTATTCCTTCAAATTTTTTGACAGTTTTTATTAGATAATGGTTAAAGTTACCATGTTACTGCCCCCACCCTCTTGCTAAGGCTACAATTTTACCCACACCCACTTACTTCTCCTTCTAATTGTTTATCTGGATCCTGCAGGTGTCCTTAGTCATAGGAGTCTCTGGCTTTTAGTTACTGTCCAGCAACTTATCACAAGTTAGCATAGGCCAAATGTCAAACCACAACCTTAGAAGGGTAGCTTTCAGAAAAAAACTCATTTATAGCTGTCTTGCAAGTTTTAAGTCTGCTCCCAGCTCAAGAAAAGCAAAATAGCTATATTAAAATTAAAAAACTAGAAATATGTATGGTTTGCACCTTTTCATGGCCTCTATGATATACAAAACCAACTGGGTCACAGGGTGTTCTGATGAAACTGGATGAATAGTTCAAAAGTTATTGAGTGAGGGACGACAGTTGCCATTATCTTATAGGGCCAACTTCACTGTAGGAAACTAGGCTAGAAATGAAATGCAATTTGATACAACCTATTGAAAGGAGAACTTCGTTTTACTTATCATAGAAACATAGTAGATGATGGCAGATAAAGACCTGTATTGTCCATCCAGTCTGCCCAACAACATAATCTCATTACATATGATGTGATATTTCATATGTATATTAATATACTCTAGCTCAAAAACTTAATGAAATTCCCCACACAGGCTCACACTTCCTGTGTATAAATCTCGTGGCACTCCCACCCGGACAGTAGTACTTAAATATCACAAATATATGAAATATGTCTAAATGTGGAGAAAGCCGCCCCGCCAGTCCGCTTCCGCGGGCTATAAGGCAAGAGCTCGGCGTGCCATCATGTGACTTCAAAAAAACTCCATGTATAAATAGTATTTATCGTTGATGCTTTTTGTACTTAGTGTGTCCACAATCTCTTCTACCTATGTACTGTATTTCCTTGATTCAATACATCTTCAAATATTTCTTTACTCGGCAGAATTAATGTCTTCAATATTGAATGCAACTATCTCAAAATCAAACAGAGAGAGGTTGCCCCCAAAAGCACTTAGCTTATTGTAGTCGCCAAAGTGTCCATCAACTCACGACCCCTCTCACTGGTTACCCAACAGGGAGCCCCCAGTTTGCGGTTCCTGCGTCAGGGGTATTTTCCAAAAAGGTTTTTATTCCAAAGTAGCATTCACCACTAGCGCCTCAGCCTTCTGAAAGTTAATTACTAAACCATTGGAAATTAACAAAATCAATGAAAGAATCTCACTAAATGCACAAAGGCGATATCATACCTGACATCATATGTAGCAAACAAGAAAATGTTGCCTTCATAGATTTGAAAGTCAATCATGAGCTCATACAAAAATGTACCAAAATATGCTAGATATTAGCGCTGTAGACAAAGCAGAACCTTGTGGAACATCTCTAGAGATGGTTTACCATCAGTCAGTATTAGTTATAACCACACCCCAAAGCTGCCAACTGAGTCATTTGATGTTGATCCAGTGTCTACATAGTTATTAAGTAGAGGAGTGTGGTAGCCGTGTTAGTCCACTCTTAAGGTTATCAATAGAAATCAAACAAAATAAAACATGGAAAAGAAAATAAGATGATACCTTTTTTATTGGACATAACTTAATACATTTCTTGATTAGCTTTCGAAGGTTGCCCTTCTTCATCAGATCGGAAATAAGCAAATGTGCTAGCTGACAGTGTATATAAGTGAAAACATTCAAACATTACTATGACAGTCTGACAGGGTGGGTAGGAGGTATGCATGGGGACATCAAAGCATATCATTGATATTCTAACAGGATGGGTGTGGATAGGTGAGGGGTGGAGAGAAATACAGCTTTATGGTTTATAATGGGCTAGGAACCCCAGATCCTTGTTAAGTCCTTTCTGTTGGGTGTTAAAATAGTCAATTATTCTGACTTCAAAGGTCTTACTTTCTTGTATTTACTTGTACAAGAACGTAAGACCTTTGAAGTCAGAATGATTGAATAAACCATAAAGCTGTATTTCTCTCCACCCCTCACCTATCCACACCCATCCTGTTAGAATATCAATGATATGCTTTGATGTCCCCATGCATACCTCCTACCCACCCCCATCCTTCCACCCTGTCAGACTGTCATAGTAATGCTTGAATGTTTTCACTTATATACACTGTCAGCTAGCACATTTGCTTATTTCCAATCTGACGAACAAGGGCAACCTTTGAAAGCTAATCAAGAAATGTATTAAGTTATGTCCAATAAAAAAGGTATCATCTTATTTTCTTTTCCATGTTTTACATAGTTATTAAAATTCAGCAGTACAGAAGTGGTGTGTGTCATATCTTTTTCGGTTCGTTGAAGAATGCCCGCTGCTGTGTGTGTCATGTGGATCAAAGGTCTGTTAATGTGTTTTTCTCCTTTCTTTACATGTTCTTCCTCTACTTCTTAAGGAGGGAAAATTTGAACCAGAAGAATTTACAAAAAAATTATACACTGAACTGAAGTCTTCACCACAGCCATATCTGGTCCCTTTTCTGAAGGTAATGTCTGTATGGCAGATTTTTTTTTTTGTACAGTTATTTTGTGAATTCAAACTAGAAAACAAAGCTGTTCTACATTTTATCTTGAGGGTGGGAACTGTACAAACATACCATGTTGCAGTGCAAGCATCCTTGATTTTATCTTTATAAACAGTTATACTGAGCACAAAAAAAGCCTCTAAGGATCAAGGTGCTCAGTTGGCTGCCTTCTAATGAAATATAATCCCTTTTGGCTTCCAGGTTCCATTAAACTGCACCTATTTTCATTGACATTGTGTTGCTTCCTTTATACAAAAATAATTCTTTTGAGGAGTGAAGTTTAAATAATAAACTAAAGAAATAGAAAAACATTTCACTAATATTGTGTTTTAACATGAAATCTTTTTGGTACAGTGTCACATCATAACCCTAAACATTTTATTAATATAGCATTGTTACTTTTAGAAGGAAAAAGCCTCAGATGTCATGCAGGCAGGGCCGACTCAAGAGGTTGTGATGCCCCAGACCAACGTTTTTGTTTTGCGCCCTGCCCCCTGCGGCACCCCCAACATTCCCCCTCCTCCAACAGCATCTTCCACAGTTCTGTCCTCTCTTCCCCCTCTTCCTTCAACAGCATCTTCCACAATTCTGCTCTCCCTTCCCCTCTCCACAGTTCTTCTGTCCCTACCCTCCTCCTCCAACAGCAACTTGTACACAAGGAGGTTTAATAGACAGGAGACGAAGCTTCCACAATTCTTCCTCCAACAGCATCCTTCCACAATTCAGCTCTCCATTCTCTTCTCCAACAGCAGCTTCCACAATTCAGCTCTCCATTCTCTCCTCCAACAGCAGCTTCCACAATTCTGCCCTCCATTCTCTTCTCCAACAGCAGCTTCCACAATTCTGCCCTCCATTCTCTTCTCCAACAGCAGCTTCCACAATTCTGCCCTCCATTCTCTTCTCCAACAGCATCCTTCCACAATTCTGCCCTCCATTCTCTTCTCCAACAGCATCCTTCCACAATTCTGCCCTCCATTCTCTTCTCCAACAGCAGCTTCCACAATTCTGCCCTCCATTCTCTTCTCCAACAGCAGCTTCCACAGTTCTGCCCTCCCTCCCCCCTCCTCCTCCTCCAACAGCAATAGCAAAAGATTATTAGAAACTAGTAAAACATGCCCGTTTCTGGCGCAAATGATGCGAGGGCGGGGCCCCAAAACAGTGTTTTCGGTGGTTTCACCACCACGAACCCTTCGAACCGGAAGGAAGTGCCCGGAGGACCTGACGGTGACGTCAGTGTCCTCAGAACGTTGAGGGTGAGTTTTATTATATAGGATAAGGAACTGCCTATCCTTGGTCCATCTCTAACAAGCCTAAGGCTGTTTCAGTTGGATAGGCAGTGCCTTAAATGGTGGAGTGCAAAAGATTAATTTATTTTACTTATTGGGCAGCTTTTTAATTTGTTTGAATGCTTCCCATATCTAGATATAAATATCATGAAATAACAATTGAATATCACTAAAACAGCTTCAAAAATTATTGTAGCTGGTAGAAACAGCACTTGTAAACTATGTATTTTGTGCTCATTTTCCTAACACTGTTCTATGCAATACAGATGGCCAAATTTCAGAGAGGATATCCTGTTTCCTGATGGGTTCATCTTAACTGTTGTTGTAATCTGCCTTGGGAAGCCTGGTGTTATCAAGATGATGGAATACATTGACATTAAATAGAAGTAGAATTAACTACTACTACTAACTAACATTTCTAAAGCGCTACTAGGGTTACGCAGCGCTGTACAATTTAAACATAGGACAGTCCCTGCTCAAAGAGCTTACAATCTAAAAGACAAGAGAACATTAAATAGAAGTAGAATTAAACTCTCATTTCATTGGGGCACAAGGAATCACATCTTCATGTGTTTTGTAGACGTTTACCTTTTAGATACACAAATGGATTATTCTGTTTTTGAACATGTTTCAGGCTCAGTTGAATTTATAAGCAAAATAAAATAAATATTTGTTTCATGCGGATCTCTTTTATTTAAATATTAGATGGGCTATAAGCCCCTAATGCAGTCCATTGGTTTTCTTATATTTTGTTCTTGTGATGACTTATTCTGTGTAAAAACTGGAAATACAGTGAGACAGAATAATGGAATTCATTAACATCCAAAACTTATTTTTAAACCCCTTCAATCCAGTTTTCCCGAACTGAATCTAAGATAGACTTGCTGTGTCTGGACTCCTTCAAAGACGTGCTATATGACCATGCAGTGTTTGCTGATTGCAGTGGAGCCTTGGAACCTCAACAGTTCATATTTCGAGATGTCAGCACATCGAAACGGCAATTAAACTTACAAATAAATTTAACAGTTGCTTTACAGCCAACAAAACCCAGTAGCTTCTTATTATTGCAAAATTCATGAGAAGCAACAGATTCATTGAGAAGTTGTGCCTGCTAATCTGACATTCATTTTATTTTTTTGCCCCTCCCCCCTCATGTTCTTGCAGACTGGGAGACTGGGCGTCTAAATGGCAGATGACGTTTAATGTGAGCAAGTGTAAAGTGATGCATGTGGGAAAGAGGAACCCGAATTATAGCTACGTCATGCAAGGTTCCACGTTAGGAGTCACGGACCAAGAAAGGGATCTAGGTACTGTCGTTGATGATACGTTGAAACCTTCTGCTCTGTGTGCTGCTGCGGCTAAGAAAGCAAATAGAATGTTAGGTATCATTAGGAAAGGAATGGAAAACAAAAATGAGGATGTTATAATGCCTTTGTATCGCTCCTTGGTGCGACCGCACCTCGAATATTGTGTTCAATTCTGGTTGCCGCATCTCAAAAAAGATATAGTGGAATTAGAAAAGGCGCAGAGAAGGGCGACAAAAATGATAAAGGGGATGGGACGACTTCCCTATGAGGAAAGGCTAAAGCGGCTAGGGCTCTTCAGCTTGGAGAAAAGGCGCCTGAGGGGAGATATGATAGCGGTCTATAAAATAATGAGTGGAGTTGAACGGGTAGATGTGAAGTGTCTGTTCATACTTTCCAAAAATACTAGGACTAGGGGGCATGCGATGAAGCTACAATGTAGTAAATTTAAAACGAATCAGAGAAAATCTTTCTTCACTCAACGTGTAATTAAACTCTGGAATTCGTTGCCAGAGAATGTGGTAAAGGCGGTTAGCTTAGCGGAGTTTAAAAAAGGTTTGGACGGCTTCCTAAACGTGTTATTAAATGGGACTTGGGGAAAATCCACTATTTCTGGGATAAGCAGTATAAAATGTTTTGTACATTTTTGGGATCTTGCCAGGTATTTGTGACCTGGATTGGCCACTGTTGGAAACAGGATGCTGGGCTCGATGGACCTTTGGTCTTTCCCAGTATGGCAATATTTATGTACTTGCGTACTTATGAAGCTTTTCAATGCATTCCCACTGTACTAATCCCCTCTCCCCAACAACCAATGACTGTCTCCTAGTGTACTCCTAACAAGCTTGAGCATATGACAGGGATCCAAAAATATAAAACATTTTCATGTGTTACAGGGTGCTTAAAATACGGCTTATAATCATGAATTTGGATTATTTAGCAGAGCTGTCTCTGAAGTGGCAGGTGCAGGAAGTGGCAAGTGTATTTCGTTATCAGGATTTGGTTTGGATGGTGTATTAGATGATTGTAACTTTGGAGGTTTTCGGGTCTTTTGGACTGTTTGAAGATAAGATGGACAAATATTTGAAAGGTATTAATCCGCAAACGAATCTTTTCCGGAGATGGGAAGGCGGTAGAACGAGAGGACATGAAATGAGATTGAAGGGGGGCAAACTCAGGAAAGATGTCGGAAAGTATTTCTTCACGGAGAGGGTGGTGAACGCTTGGAATGCCCTCCCGCGGGAGGTGGTGGACATGAAAACGGTAACGGAATTCAAACATGCGTGGGATAGGCATAAAGGAATCCTGTGCAGAAGGAATGGATCCACAGAAGCTTAGCTGAAATTGGGTGGCGGGGGGAAGAGGGGTTGGTGGTTGAGAGGCTAGGATAGGGGAGGGCAGACTTATACGGGGACTGTGCCAGAGCCGGTGATGGGAGGCGGGACTGGTGGTTGGGAGGCGGGAAATACTGCTGGACAGACTTATACGGTCTGTGCCCTGAAAAAGACAGGTACAAATCAAGGTAAGGTATACACATATGAGTTTATCGTGGGCAGACTAGATGGACCGTGCAGGTCTTTTTCTGCCGTCATCTACTATGTTACTATGTTACTATCAAATATGCTCGGCACAGCACCTTCAGGCAAACGAACCAAAAAGCTGCTTCTGTCAAAGTCCTCTTCCCTGAAGTGTTTTGAGCACAAAACTGCAGTACATGAAGGGACAAAATCTTTGTCTAACAGCAGAAATCCAGTGATGTCAAAGAAAAGGCTGTGAAGGAAACCTAAGCAAAGAACATATGACAGTTACCAAATTGTGGACAGTGACTACTGTTGTAGGAATGTGTTAACCCAGTGGTTCTCAAACCTGGTCCTGGAGGCACCCCAGGCAGTCAGCTGTTCAGGATATTCACAATGAATATCCATGAAAGATATTTGCATGCACTTCCTCCACAAAACAAAAGGAGCAAGTTCCCACAAACTGTCTTTCTCTTTTGATCTAGGCACAGGAAAAAAAAGATTTTAAATGCTCCCAGGTTTAAATGTCATAAATAAGTAAATAAATGAATATAAACTCTGAATGTGGAGCACCTGATTTTCATAACATGTCTGTTTTAGTGGCCCTTTACCAGGAGCAAAAAATCTCTTCACAAATACAGGGTGTCCCTATAACCAGGCCTTTCAAATATCACACAAATTACAATTTATAACAAATTACTACTCTACCTGTGAAATGTTATTCTGTTGTTATACTTCCTCTGTGCACATCTGTATGCTGCACAAGCTGGCATGTTTGAAAATATAAGTGAGATTAATGTTGGTAGCATTTTTATTTAAAGAACAGCAACATGGATGCAGCAGCTCACAGGTTTGCTTTGTTTTGAGGGTACTGGATGACGACTGCGTGGGGGAGTGGAAACAGAGATTAATTTAATTGGTTTTAACGTGTTGACATCACTTGGTTTCATGTCTATTAAACCTCCTTGCTTCTACAGTTCTGCCCTCCCTCCCTCCTTGAAGAGCAGCTTCCACAATTCTGCTCTCCCTTCCCCCCCTCCTGGAAGAGCAACTTCCACAATTCTGTCCTCCCTTCCCCCCCTCCTCGAAGAGCAACTTCCACAATTCTGCCCTCCATTTGCCTCTCCCTCAACAGCAACTTCTAGCAGTCCACATTCCATCACCCCCCCCCCCCAAGGACTCAAAACAAGACTGGGTCTTTACCTGCTCAGGAAAAGCTGTTCTTGAGGTCTGCAGAGCCACGTGGCAGGCAGGACTCTGGACTCGGCAGACAGCAGCAGAGGCAGTTAGCAGTGGCAGCGGCGGCAATGGCAGCAGGCCCACCTCCCCTCCCCCCCCACCCCCCAAAAAAAAGAATGCAGTAGAAGCTGAAGCAGTTCAAATGCTTCAGCATCCCACTCCTCCCTGCAAGGCACGCTGGGATTGGATTCTAGTTGTCCAATCCCAGCTTGCCTTGCTTACAGTTTGCAACTAAGGTGTGTGTTCTGGGAGGAGGGTTGGCAGGGGCGGTTCCAAGGTGCTCCATGCACCTATCAAGAGGTCAGCAACTCCAGCTAGGGGGTGGGCCTAAACAGCCTTAAAGGTCAGCTGCTGTGAGGGGGGAGGGCCTTGGAGGAGGGTTGGGGTGAGCATCCGTGTTCAACGGAGGGAGGAGGGAAAGGAAAGGAAAACACTTGTGAAGGTAAACTGCACGGTGCCCACACCTCTGTGCCAGTCTGGACCGACGATGATGTCGTCGAATTGGGCGTTTGGCGCCCTGGGCCAGAGCCTCACCTGGTCCATAGGATGAGCCAGCCCTGCATGCAGGTGTATTCTTCTAAGCCTGCTTATTATATCTATCATCCACTTCAACATTTTTTGACAATGATACATATGAGCAAGACATCTGAGGCTTTTTATTTCTAAAGTAATGCTATATTAATGTTTAGGGCTATGAAGTAACACTGTACCAAAAGGTTTCATGATAGAATAATAATAATGAAGTGTTTTTCTGTTTCTCTAGTTTTCCTTTTTCCGTAGTTTTCCTTTTCTATACAAACATTCAGAGCTGTGCTGAATCAGTTTTTTGTTGTGTATCCTCAGAGCTACTGAGTCCTCCTGTGATTTAAGCAGAATCCATATATCAAGAGGAAAGATGCTCACTTTTTTTCCTAGTGCTGGCAGTGCAGGATATTCCAACCTCAAGGGGTGTACATGCAGCAGAGTCCATTTTGTGTAATCTGCTTTTTGTTTTCCTTTGGTGACCAGGGCAGGATTAACTGTTTGGTAGGCCTTAAGCAAACAATTACGTTCTGTCCTCCATCGTAATATATATACACTAGTAAAAGAGGCCCGTTTCAGATCAAATGAAACGGGCGCTAGCAAGGTGTTCGTCGCCAACACCCCTCCCCCTCCCTCCCTGGCCAACCCCTTCGTTATTCTTCCATTGCTCCGCCCCCAACGTCATGACGTTTGACGCGAGGGTGGGGCACGGAGCAATTTCCCGCCTCCCTGCCTCCCTCCCTGCCAACCCCTTCGTTGTTCTGCCATTGCTCCGCCTTCGAGGGCGGGGCCCGGAGCGATTTCCAACCTCCCTGCCTCCCTCCCTGCCAACCCCTTCGTTCTGCCATTGCTCTGCCCTCGAGGGCGGGGCCCGGAGCGATTTCGGTGGCTTCACCACCACGAACCTTCGAACCTTTTTGAAGGCAGTCAGGGCTTGGCTTCACTGATGTCAGTGACCTCAGAACGTTGAGGGTGAGTTTTATTATAGTAGATTTTTTAAAAACTTGAACGAATAGAGCCCGGAAGAAAACCAGAGGAGCAGCACTCATGCCCACTGGAGGATAATGAACACGGGATGTGGAGAATAGATAGACCTCTGCTGGCAGCTATAGCTCTGGTTCCCCCCACCCCTTCCCCCAACTCTTCTTTCTGAAAGTAGCTGCCTTTGCAGCCTATGAATTAGCACATCAGAGAGGGCTCCTTCTAAACATTTGCTTCCTCATTCTATCATTTTTTTGTGTGCACATTTTTGCCTGTACAGATTGTTGAATAGTGCCAGTTATACACATAAGTAAATTGGCAAATTAGGTCCTGAAACAAAATCCTGATAATTGGACTTAATTGGCAATAATTAAGTTACATGCATAACTGCACTTAGTTACTATTCTAGAAATTTAACCTGGGATTCTTTATAGTGCTCCTAGATCTGTGCGTGAAAATCCAAGTGTATTCCATAACAATGCATGTGACTGAATTAGCTTAAGCCAATCAGCGTTGATATCAACACTTAAATATCAGCACTAGTTGGAATTAGAATTAATGCGCATAAATCGCTAAGCATATTCTGTAGCGCAGTGTGCCTAAATTCTAATTTTCACATTCAAAAAGGGGCATGATGGGGGGGGGGGGGGGCGGGGAAATGGGTATCGTGGGCATTCTGAAAAACTACACGGTTGGTTATAGAATACATATGCTCCGTGCATTATTGCAGTGATGTGGCCAGCTACGTTTAAAAACAAATGTTGTTTTGGCCTGTAATTGGCCCAGGAGCTCAAATTCAGTCTGGAAATACAGGATTTTTCTTTAGTCTCGGATTGAGAGGGAAGAGAGAGAGATCTCTTCACTGAGACTCTGTGAGTAGTTATATTCCATAACCTGTGAGCAGCTATATTTCCTGTACTCTCCAAGCACTATTCAGGTAGTGAACAGATGTTTAGATAGTTTTATAATTGATCCATATTGAGTTACCTGTTATTGTTTGCTAATTGTACCTTTTTCTGTTTCACTGTTCTAATTTTTCATGACAATAAATCTTCTTTAGTTTATTGCCTCTGCTTATCTGGACTGACTAAGATCCTGGTGGTTTGTGTGTTGGGTCTGTGAGTGCTTTCTAGGAACTATGGGACCACTGGGAGTGTGGCCTCAGTAATCTAGAAATCACTGGGAAATACCTTGAGAACAGGAGATTCGCCCAGAGGAGGTTGGGACCCAGTCAGTGGGAGGAGGGTGCTAGTGTAGAGCACGTGCCCAGGTGCAGGCGGACCTGAGCTGTGCTGGGGATAGACCCTCTAAGTGGCCACAGGATTAGCCCCAGATGAGTGGCTAGGCTTTTTGCGACACTGACTTATGCTAATATTCTGTAATGGCAATTACGTCCATAATTGCCAATATAGAATTTGCACTTAGAGCACAGCAGCCTAAAGTTTTGACCTTTTTCAGAATTTTGACCTCCTGTTGTTGACTAGAAATGTGTGATGGGTTAGGAAGATGATGCAGAGAGTTGCATTAACTCTACAGTCTGGCCCCTGATTAGTGTAATTATTGTAAGAGAAAGGGAATGAGAGGGGAGTTACAATGGTGAAGGATGGCAGGGGAGACAGAAATAACCTCTAGAGTCCTAGATTAATTGCCCTTGATTACTGTGAAGATATGAGGATGGAGGAATTCCTTTTTTTAAGGTAAGAGAGAGATCCATTTAGGTCAGGCAGTTGTTTTTGCTTTGCTTTAAGAAAAAAGGTTGCCTGCCTTGGGAAAAGAAATTTCACTAATTCAGCTCTGAGTTGGGGTTTTATATCCTGTCTCTTCAGTAGCTAAAATCATGCAGGCTTCTGTGCCTATTTCTACAGAAGGACTGTGCAAAGTGCACTTATATGAATATTTAAGAACTATTTACTATAGCCACATTTTTTTGACCAATTATTTTTCATTGGAAAAGGTACAGCGAAGGGCGACGAAAATGATAGTGGGGATGGGACGACTTTCCTATGAAGAGAGGCTGAGAAGGCTAGGGCTTTTCAGCTTGGAGAAGAGACGGCTGAGGGGAGATATGATAGAAGTGTATAAAATGAGTGGAATGGATCGGGTGGATGTGAAGCGACTGTTCACGCTATCCAAAAATACTAGGACTAGAGGGCATGAGTTGAAGCTACAGTGTGGTAAATTTAAAACGAATCGGAGAAAATTTTTCTTCACCCAACGTGTAATTAGACTCTGGAATTCGTTGCCGGAGAACGTGGTACGGGCGGTTAGCTTGACGGAGTTTAAAAAGGGGTTAGATAGATTCCTAAAGGACAAGTCCATAGACCGCTATTAAATGGACTTGGAAAAATTCCGCATTTTTAGGTATAACTTGTCTGGAATGTTTTTACGTTTGGGGAGAGTGCCAGGTGCCCTTGACCTGGATTGGCCACTGTCGGTGACAGGATGCTGGGCTAGATGGACCTTTGGTCTTTCCCAGTATGGCACTACTTATGTACTTATGTACTTATTATTTTTACGAAGTCTTGAAAATGCATGATCATTTTGTTTTGTGCAATGATTAGAACTTGTGCTCATAACTTGAAATGATACTTCATGGACATCGCATCTCAAAAATTATAATTTTATTTACATGTGATTTATCGGGTTGTTTTTGGTATATGCTCGTACAGACAGCATGTGTATAGCACGCATGAAAGCATTTGTATGTGGTGCATGGGTATGGCACTGTGGCACATGTGCCTTTCCTTGGACAGCAACTCATTGCTAAACAGCTTGGTGACATTGTTACTGTTTTTCTGAGATCCTTTAAGTAACCTGTTGCAAAATGT
Organism: Microcaecilia unicolor; assembly: GCF_901765095.1. Taxonomy (NCBI): domain Eukaryota; kingdom Metazoa; phylum Chordata; class Amphibia; order Gymnophiona; family Siphonopidae; genus Microcaecilia; species Microcaecilia unicolor. The sequence goes on from NC_044031.1 coordinate 472,464,232, forward strand.
TTCTCTGTTTCTGGCAGTAATCTCTTTCCATTATACTGGCCAGTGTCGGAAGAACAACAGAACTTGGGTTGTCCAGGAGCTACAGTGCTCCTAAGGAGTTTTCCAGGAAGGGGGTGATATTCTCTGAAACACTGATTAATTTCTGTTTCTATAGTTAAATAGGAATTATGAGCATTGGAGCTCCTGTATAATGCCATCTGATAAAAATAGGAAACGAGAAAGTGGATGACAGCTCTTTGATAAGACCACAGGACACTGGAATGTAGCCTAGTGGTTAGTGCAGTGGACTTTGATCCTGGGGAACTGAGTTCGATTCCCACTGCAGCTCCTTGTGAGTCTGGGAAGTCGGGTAACCCTCCATTGCCCCAGGTACAAAATAAGTACCTGAATATATGCAAACTGCTTTGAATGTAGTTGCAAAAACCTCAGAAAGGCAGTACATCAAGTCCCATTTCCCTTCCCTTTCCCTTTTATTGGTGGTAACATAAAAGACTTGACACGGCACCATGTTTCGGCTAAACATGCCTGCCCCAGGAGTCCACAAACAATGATGATGCATGTTATCAAATGAAAAACATAGACATATTGCTTCAGAGCATCAGAATATCTAAAATAATGATAAAACTGTAAACAAGATGGACCATCATAATGTCAAGTGGTGTAAAACCATGACATATGTCCTAAACAATTTTGAAATAATGAACTCAGATATTTAGCTGTCTTTCAAAAAATACATTCAAACATTTTGAAATAATGAACTCAGATATTTAGCTGTCTTTCAAAAAATACATTCAAACAAGATAAACAGAAGAAACCAAAAGTGAATGAAGCATATCAGTTTTGTGAATAAAAAGCACATTATAGAATAAAAAAAAAAATAAAAACTACATTGAAAAGGAAAACAAGAGAAAACAAAAATATTCAAACCCCCCTTCTTGCTTCATGTACAACTTTCTTTAAATTAGTCCCTTTATTTTCTAACTCCTGTTACATCTATATATCCTTTTATTAGCGGTATATAAGACCTCACTTGAATTGAATCTATGCACAAAAAATGTTGTATTATTTATCGTGTTGACATTATAATGTAGCATACTGTGCCATACCTTGTATTGTTATTTGAAAATTTTTACTGCTGTAAATGTCTGTTGCTTATGTTTGGCTTATTCTTGCTATACACCACCTTGAATGAACTTCTTCAAATAGACAGTGTCAGTTATGGTCCCCAGAGGTCAGATGTCAGTTTTGGCTTTCGTCTGGTTCTGGGTTCCTTTCTTTTGGTCCTGGGCCCACTTTGAGGGGCAGTGGGTTTTGTAGCACAATAAACACACAAGTGTGGCTTGGAAAAATGTATTTTATATTGTATTAGGCTTCCAGTACTTTTAGGTCAGAAAGGTATTGCAACTGTTTGTGTGTATCAGTGAATGAGTGTCTGTCTTTCTGTCAGGGCTGAGAAGGCAGATGTGTGTGGAATGGTTCTCTGAGAAAGAAGGTCTGCAGGTATGATGGGGTGTCTGGGTGCATTGGAGCTGACCCTGTGGGTGCTTGAGCACCCCCAGTATTGAGAAAATTCCTTGTATGTGTCCAGGGAGGGGTAACTTCCATTGGGCTTAGCATCCCCAATAATTTTGAAAAGTTGGCTCCTATGTCTGGGTGTGGTTCTGAAAATGTGTGTGTGTGTCCCCTTCTGGGTGTGAACATGTCCTTTTATATCCCTGAACTCTTTTTTTTTTTTTTTTTCTTTTTTCTAGCATGTTCTTGTGTAATAATTTGGTTTGTTTGATCTGATGTCTTCTGATTACCACAGGGGTGTGGATTCCTTTTGAAGGTCCACTAATTGGAGTCAGTTCATCTGGCCTCCTTTTGTTGTGCTCAGCACTGGTTCTGGTAACTTTTTTTTTGTTGTTGTTGCTCTGAAGCACAGGTATGCTACGCCCAAAGGGGTAGGAGACATCCTGTCTATCTGTATTAACATCACCAGAGATCAGACTAGTGAGAGGGGATGAATGTCAGAGCTGCTTGCATTGTTTTCCCAGAAGCCTTTGTCTGACACTTTGAGTTGGTCCTGAAGCCACAGGCTAACTTTCATGTTAGGGCCTTGAACAGCACAAGGTAATGCTGACAGACAGGAGTGGCCTAGTGGTTAGGGTGGTGGACTCTGGTCCTGGGGAACTGAGGAACTGAGTTCAATTCCCACTTCAGGCACAGCTCTTTGTGACTCTGGGCAAGTCACTTAACCCTCCATTGCCCCAGGTACAAATAAGTACCTGGGGTACAAATGTAACTAAAAAAAAAAAAATTCAGTTCTGAAAGACTGCATACATTTTTCTGGCTACTTTTTTTATTTACTTTTTTTTCTCATTCCAGAAAAGTGTGCCTGCCTTGCGCCAGCTAATGCCAGATTCCCTGAGTTTTATTCAGCAGTGCCTTCAACCACAGCCACAGGCCCTGGGAGCCAGCACTAGCTCTACCTGTCTTGTCACTCCAAAGCCATCTCTTCAGCCCGCAAAACAAGGCAGCGGGACAACTATCACACTGAAACTGCAGCAGCCTCCCTCAGTCTTCGTCCGGTCAAACAGCATGCCACAGGCGGTCAAAGTGAAGCAGCTGGTGAGCTGTGTATCTAGTTTTTATTTATTTAAACACTAGTAAAAAAGGCCCGTTTCTGACACAAATGAAACGGGCGCTAGCAAGGTTTTCCTCGGAGTGTGTATGTTTGGGAGAGTGTATGTGAGAGTGTCTGTTTGTGAGTCAGAGTGAAAGTGTGATTGTGTGAGAGAGAGCGTGAGTCTGGGTGTGAGTGTGTTTGTGAGAGAGTGTGTGTGTGAGAATGAGAGTGTGTGCAAGTGTGTATGTGAGACACAGTGTGAGTGAGAGTGTGTGTGTGTGGGCGAGAGAGAGAGTGTGTGTGAGACACAGATTCTCTGTTTGAGTGAGTGTATGAGACCAAGCGAGTGTGTGAGTGACTGTGTGGCACATAGAGAGTGAATGTGATACAGTGTGAGACAGAGTGTGTGAGAGTGAGAGTCAGAAAGACATTGTATATGAGAGAGAGAGTGTGAGCCGTGCCCTCCCAATCCATGGCCATCTGTCCCCTGCCCCCTCCATTCATCCTTTTCCAGCAATTCCCCTCTGTCCCTGAGCCCTGCCCTCCCAATCCATGGCCATCCATGTTTGTCTGTCACCTGCCCCCTCCATTCATCCCTATCCTGCATTTCCCCTCTCTGCCTGAGGCCTGCTCTGCAATCCATATCCATCCATGCCCATCTGTCCCCTCCATTCATCCCTATCCAGCAATTCCCCTCTCCCTGAGTCCTGCCCTTCCAATCCATGCCCATCCGTGCTCATCTGTCACCTGGCCCCTCCATTTTTCCCTATCCAGCATTTCCCCTCTCTGCCTGAGGCCTGCTCTGCAATCCATATCCATCCATGCCCATCTGTCCCCTCCATTCATCCCTATCCAGCAATTCCCCTCTCCCTGAGTCCTGCCCTTCCAATCCATGCCCATCCATGCTCCTCTGTCACCTGGTCCCTCCATTTTTCCCTATCCAGCATTTCCCCTCTCTGCCTGAGGCCTGCTCTGCAATCCATATCCATCCATGCCCATCTGTCCCCTCCATTCATCCCTATCCAGCAATTCCCCTCTCCCTGAGTCCTGCCCTCCCAATCCATGCCCATCCATGCTCATCTGTCACCTGGCCCCTCCATTTTTCCCTATCCAGCATTTCCCCTCTCTGCCTGAGGCCTGCTCTGCAATCCATATCCATCCATGCCCATCTGTCCCCTCCATTCATCCCTATCCAGCAATTCCCCTCTCCCTGAGTCCTGCCCTTCCAATCCATGCCCATCCATGCTCCTCTGTCACCTGGTCCCTCCATTTTTCCCTATCCAGCAATTTCCCTCTCTCCCTGAGCCCTGCCCTCCCAATCCATGCCCATCCATGCTCCTCTGTCCCCTGCCGCCTCCATTCATCCTTTTCCAGCAAGTCCCCTCTCGCCCTTCCATGTTCCCCCCCCCTTCGCATCCATGCTACGCTCTCTCCCATGTCCCAGCCTGGCCCGCCCTCTTCCCCCCCCCCCCCCCCTTCGCGTCCATACCCCCCCTTCGCATCCATGCCCCCCCCCCTTCGCATCCATGCATCCTGTTTTTTTTTTTTTATTCTTTTTAACTTTACCTCCGTGGCGGTTCGTGCAGCGAAGCGTCAGGGAAGGAGGCGGCGCTCCCGACGTCTAGCTTTCCCTTCGCTGTGTTCCGCCTTGTTTTGAAGGCGGAACACAGCGAAGGGAAGGCTAGACGTCGGGAGCGCCGCCTCCATCCCTGACGTTTCGCTTCCGGATTTGTTTGTTTTCTCGCGAGGGCGGGGCAGAGACGGCAGGCTGAACCCTTCAGCCTCAGCCTGGGAGTGACGTCAGATGGCTTCAAGGCTTCAGGCTTCAAGGCTTCAGGCTTCCGGCTTCAAGTTTCCGGCTTCACAGAACTGAGGCTTCCGGCTTCAAGTTTCTGGCTTCACAGAACGTGGCTTCAGAACGTTGAGGGTGCGTTTTATTATATTAGATTTGCCACTCTTTTTCTCAATACAATAATCCAAAGGTTTAGAAGCAGGAGCTGTTAAAATGGTTTCAAGAAATGATGATAGTGTTTTGTAAAACTGTGCCCATAGGTGGAATCTAATCTCAAATTGTCATTCTTGGACTGTATGGAAGCAGTAGTTTATTGAAAGAGACCTTGTCTAGCTGAGAAATCTGAACCCAACAAAGAGAGAAAAAAGGGGCGGTGATCATCAAACACAAACTAAGAAAAGATGACCGAGACATCAGTATGTTTTTCCTATAAATCATCCTATGTGCATTGTATTGGTGTCTCATTGCCATCTTTTGTGTTTCCTGTTGATGTTTTTAGAAGCATATAAACAACAAATGAGAAATAGTGGCAAGTTGAAACTGAATTCACATTACTACCCCCTATACAGTTGGTGTAAACTGTGCTTTGCCTCAACAAATTCTATCTATCATGAGAAGAATATCAACATCAATAATCATGGACATAGGTCTCTTATGGGACATCCCATTCCAGGCCGCAAATATATTACTTGAAAACAGGGCAGTCAGAAATGTTCAGCAGAACTCCGGGGGAGGCCGACAAGATTTCAAGGCTCCGGGATATTTATGGGAATGTCCAGTCACGAGATCTCAACAGCAATGAAAGATGTGGTAATTTAATATCTCTTCTTGTTCTCTTTCTGAAGTTCAGTTAAAGGTTCTACAGAAAGGGCTGTAATTTGTCCCTTCTTTGAAGCCTGATCTGTTTGAGATTGAGACATGTCTTCATCAGCTTTTTAGATCAATACGGCTTTGTGTATTTTTTGATACATGGTATTGTACATCAGAGAACTTGAGAGTGAGAGTGCCTTCTTCCTGGGTCCCTCCGAGTCCATTTGAACCTGACATTGAAGTATTTCAACGATTAGTATTACATGATGTGTCTTCCAGTGTCTAGTGTTTTCCCAAATTTCACAGTTTATCAAGGCAAGAACGTTTGGCTGTACAAGAACTGAGATGTAATCCATCAATTATTATTAAACTGGAGGATAAAAGGAGGTTCAGTCATGATCATATAAAGATTTTTAGATTCAAGAACTTCAACACCAATTGGCTGATGGATCTTTTTTTATAGATAGTTAGACTCTGATCCCACTGAAGAAGTGAAGTGACATGTGGAGAAATTAATTATTTGAAGGAGCACAATCAGGCTTTTTGACCAATAAGGAAAAACAGTGTTTGTTGGTACCATATCCAAGAATGCCAGTGATGTATACCTAAGGTTCATAAGAATTTATTACAGTCTCTAGGATGTCTGATTTATTTTATCAAATGGTTCACTTTTAGATGCATTGTCAACTTTTGTAGACACATTTTTACGGCCTTTTGTGCCTATGTTACCATTGTATGCAGAGACGATTCTAGGTCGGCTGCCACCCGGGGTGGATCGCTGATGCGCACCCCCCCTCTCCTGGTGCAATGACACTCCCCCCCCCCCCCTTCCGGGTGCATTCTTGGCTGCTGGGAGCAGCCGTGCGGCTCTCGGTTCCGCTGGCTCCCTGCTCCCTCTGCCCCGGAACAGGAAATAACCTGTTCCGGGGCAGAGGGAGCAGGGAACCAGCAGAGCCGACAGGCACGCGGCTGCTTTCTGCACCCCTCCAGCGGCGTGCACCCGGGGTGGACCGCCCCGCCCTTGGTACACCGCTGATTTATGTGAAAGATTCTATTGATATTATGAACCAATTGGAGGTCTTTGGAGTGCCTATAACACCATTTTTGGTAACAACATATATTGAGGCATTATACACTAACATTCCTCAGTAGGCTGCTAGAGTTGGCACGTGAAGTGTTAGAATTGCATCCAGGTAAAGAACATCCTTTTTTTTATTGGACTAAATACATTTTTTGATTAGCTTTCGAATACTGAAAGGAAACTTTAAAACAATACAGGAACTCAAGACCTTTGAAGTCAAAATGATTAAATATTTTGACATCCACCAGACAGGACTTAACAAAGATCTGGGTTTTCTAGCCCATTACAACCCATGAAACTTCACTGCTTTGTCACCCTCTGATCACTATGCATATTTCCCTGTCCCTCATCCTCTCAACCCTCTCTGTTTCTCACCTAGCCCGCCCCTCCCTCATCCTTTCAGACTGTCACTGAAATACTTTGATGTTTCGCTTATATATGCTGTTACTTATCAAAATTTGCTTATTTCTGATCTGACCAAGAAGGGCCACCATCGAAAGCCAATCAAAAAATGTATTGTTAATCCAATAAAAAAGGTATCATTTTATTTTTCTTTTCTATGTTTTATTTTATTCTATTGATTACCTTTGAGACAAATGTGCTCTTCAAGATTTTAAAGATCAGTCTGTGGTTTTGATGAAAAGATTTCATGATCATGGGTATCCACAACGTGATTAAAAGCCTATAAGAGGGTGCAATGGGCAGAACGTACATACCTGCTATTCTCTACACAAAAACAAGCTTCTACCTGCAGTGTATGTTTGTTGCCTTATTCAGGAGAAATGCTAAAGGTGATCTTGAAACGTTTGCATACATTATAGCTACATACACTCTACCAAAAACCTCCTTTGTTTGCATTTAAAAGATGGAGAAATCTGCGGGATTCTTTAGTTCTTCTGTTTTGTCTTGGGAGGGGGGGGGCTAATTTGGATACTAATGTTTCTACTGTTGGTCATCAGCCATGTGGGGCTTACAGTTTTTGTACTTTTCAGGGACTGAAATGTTTGAATGATATTAGGCTCACATTTTGCTTCCACTTGGTTGATGCAATCTGGTGCCCCTGCCAACCAGTTTATTCGGGGGAAACAATTTGTTCCTTTAAGATTTGTTTGACAGAACATCGGAGTTGGTTACGATGCTAGGAAGTTACAACACGTAAAGTGCCCCATTGCATTCAGTTTCAACATAATTTCGATTGTTGACAGTTTTATTGCATGTTTGAAGTGCTATACCCATCTCGGTTTGAGGGAGATTTAAATGCTGTTCTGCTGGTGAAAGAACTTAGATGGATTTCTCATCTACAGACGGTGGTGCCAAATGGCCTGTGAAATGGAATGGAGTTGATTTTTATTGGTGCTGGATTTAATAAGGATTCATTGAATGGGGTGATGTCATTTTTGGCAGTCACTTTTTTTATTGACATCTGGCTTTGCCTAGTGCTTAGCGTTTTGTTGCAGTAAGAGTTAGACCCATTGGTAAGTTGATTTGAATTGTTTTGTATGTTGGAACTGTTTTTTTAGAATTTTAATTTTATTATAGATTAGTTTTATATTTTAGATAATTGGCAATCTGAGTTTGGTGAGACTCTAGAAGCAGGCAGAGGATGTCTGCTGAAACACTAGAAGGACAACCATTACTTGGTGCATTTCTAGTGAAAAATTGATGTAAGCATTGAGTCAAGAGATCTCATGGACTGAGAAGCTGTTTCCATAATTTAAGCTTGGTTCTCTTTTTGATCACTGATTGTTGTGATTTGTGAACTTTGAATAATACATTTGTGAACTTGTGAATTTTAGTAATGTTTTGTGGGTTTCACGATTACGTGAGAAGAGTAAACGATTGAACACTATCAGGACCATTTTGGAAAGAGAAGGACGCTTATCTTTCAACACAAATTGGAAGATGGGCGTCCTTCTCACAGGGTCGCCCAAATCAGTATAATTGAAAGCCGATTTTGGACGTCCCCAACTGATTTCCGTAGCAGGGACGACCAAAGTTCACGGGGGCGTGTCAGAGGCGTAGCAAAGGCGAGACTTGAGCGTGCCTAACGCATGGATGTCTTCAACCCATAATGGAAAAAAAAGATCTTATTACATTGGTTCGGGATTTTATTAATAAATTAATTTAATTCTGTAGCTCATTATTTTGAGCTACAATGTAGTGGGTCACCTAAAAGTGATTAAATAGGTGGCTGTTTTGGCGTTCCCATTTTTTGCTCGAGAAGTGATTCTACTATAATTGGAACCCAAATAGTCAGACACTTATTCTCCCAGTTTCAGAACAAGGATTTCTGAATTCCTGAGCATACATTTTCTATTTCCTACAAAATAAATGAAAGGAGAACTACGTGGATGGAGGCTGAAAGGTTTTTGGTAGAATAACCGTATATATTAAGGCACAGTACCCAAACAGAGGGCTAGATTTGCTAAAGTGTGTTAACTTCATTAGCTTGTGCAAATATGGTTAATTTATGTTATTAGTAAATAGACACCATTGCATAAAATGGTACTTGTGCTAAATAGCATGCAGTAATGCCTTGATTACTAGAAATGGCGGACCACATATTCAAGATCTGAACTCCTAAGTTAAATGCCTAAGTGGGCCTTTTACAAAGGCGCACTAGTGTTTTTAGCGTGCACTAAAAATAAGTGTGCATTAAACTCTTGAGACGCTCATATATTCCTATGGGCATCTCTAGCATTTAGCACACACTAAAAATGCTAGCACGCCTTTGTAAAAGACCCCCTAAATTTGTTTCCTATTTTCATTCAAACATCTGCTGAAAATTAAACTAAATTTAGGTGCTTAGGTTCTACTGTAATTTAGACCTGGCTTTTGTTTTCCTGGATTATGAGCTTAATGCCTAGTGGTGAAAATCAGTGCTAAGCTTTTTTTTTTTTTCCTTGCCAAAATCCATCCCTGTTGTCATCTACTTTTTTAAGCTTTTGAATTTGGTTTAATTAAATTTTGACCATAAATTGTGGCACTCTGCCGTAGTAAATTTTCAAAAGCTAATTTAGGAAGGAAGGATAAAACCTTTGAATATGAGCCTCTAAGATTATATATTTGGGGATGTGTACTCAATGATTATGCTTGGATACTGAAGCGGCAGTTGGTCATTTAAAAATGAATTTGGGATTCCATTTGGTTTGGAGAGATGCCTAAAATGGGGAAAACAGTGGTTTACAATAAGATTTAAGTTTTAAACTTGTACAGGCTGAAAAGTTAGCAAAAACATTTGATTTCCAAAATAGCTGCATATTACTGCCTGGTATACTTATTTCTTAAATAGACAAATCATTAAATTTGGGCAGTTCATGTAGAGTTCTATTGGAAGAACAAATAGAATCCAAACAAGCTTTTTATTACCCTTATAAACATAAATATACAAGCAGTAACAGCTGGTACAGTTTTCTCTAAACGAACAGGCCAAAAATTCCCTCAGCTTCAGAAGTTGCCCTTGTGTTATAGAACAAAGAACATGAAATGATAAAAGGAGAGATCTACCCTAAATGGCAGAATATGCAAAATGTCCCAAAACATAGCCACAAATAAATGGCAGCTGAGGAGTCTGTGAGCAAGTTCAACGTAGTAGTAGGATGGATCCAAAGGCAAGTGCTTCGTGCTACTCTTTTTTTTTTTTTTTTTTTTTTTTTTTTTTTGTTTGACATTCAGGAAAACTACTTTAATGATGCAGGAAAAAAACAATCCGTGTGACCCAAAGGTGGGATACATTTGTGTCACTGATAAAGAAGATTATTACAGTTTGTTATTGTAACATAGTAACATAGTAGATGACGGCAGAAAAAGACTTACACGGTCCATCCAGTCTGCCCAAGATAAACTCATATGTGTATACCTTACCTTGATTTGTACCTGCCTTTTTCAGGGCACAGGCCGTATAAGTCTGCCCAGCAGTATTCCCCGCCTCCCAACCACCAGTCCCGTCTCCCATCACCGGCTCTGGCACAGACCGTATAAGTCTGCCCTCCACTATCCACACCTCCCAACCACCAACCCCTCTTCCCCCCACCTGCTCCGCCACCCAATTTTAGCTAAGGTTCTGAGGATCCATTCCTTCTGCACAGGATTCCTTTATGCATATCCCACGCATGTTTGAATTCTGTTACCGTTTTCATCTCCACCACCTCCCGCGGGAGGGCATTCCAAGCATCCAGCACCCTCTCCGTGAAAAAATACTTCCTGACATCTTTTCTGAGTCTGCCCCCCTTCAATCTCATTTCATGTCCTCTCGATTTACCGCCTTCCCATCTCCGGAAAAGATTCGTTTGCGGATTAATACCTTTCAAATATTTGAACGTCTGTATCATATCACCCCTGTTCCTCCTTTCCTCCAGGGTATACATGTTCAGGTCAGCAAGTCTCTCTTCATACGTCATGGAACGCAAATCCCATACCATTCTCGTAGCTTTTCTTTGCACCGCTTCCATTTTTTTTAACATCCTTCGCAAGGTATGGCCTCCAAAACTGAACACAATACTCCAGGTGGGGCCTCACCAATGTCTTATAAAGGGGCATTAAAACCTCCTTTTTTCTGCTGGTCACACCTCTCTCTATACAGCCTAGCAATCTTCTAGCTACGGCCACCACCTTGTCGCACTGTTTCGTCGCCTTCAGGTCCTCAGATACTATCACCCCAAGATCCCTCTCCCCGTCCGTGCCTATCAGACTCTCCCTTGGATTTCTACTCCCTAAGTGCATCACTTTGCATTTCTTCGCATTGAATTTTAATTGCCAAATGTTAGACCATTCTTCTAGCTTCTTCAGATCTTTTTTCATGTTTTCCACTCCCTCCGGGGTGTCCACTCTGTTGCAAATCTTGGTGTCATCCGCAAAAAGGCAAACTTTACCTTGTAACCCTTCGGTAATGTCACTCACAAATATATTGAACAGAATCGGCCCCAGCACCGATCCCTGAGGCACTCCACTACTCACCTTTCCCTCCTCCGAGCGAACTCCATTCACCACCACCCTCTGGCGTCTGCCCGTCAACCAGTTCCTAATCCAGTTTACCACTTCGGGGCCTATCTTCAGCCCATCTAGTTTATTCAAGAGCCTCCTGTGGGGAACCGTGTCAAAAGCCTTGCTGAAATCTAAGTAGATTACGTCCATAGCACGTCCTTGATTTAATTCTCCTGTCACCCAGTCAAAGAATTCAATGAGATTCGTTTGGCACGATTTCCCTTTGGTGAAACCATGTTGTCTCGGATCTTGCAACTTATTGGCTTCCAGGAAATTCACTATCCTTTCCTTCAGCATCGCTTCCATTACTTTTCCAATAACCGAAGTGAGGCTTACCGGCCTGTAGTTTCCAGCTTCTTCCCTATCACCACTTTTGTGAAGAGGGACCACCGTTCTCCAATCCCTCGGAACCTCTCCCGTCTCCAAGGATTTATTAAACAAATCTTTAAGAGGACCCGCCAGAACCTCTCTGAGCTCCCTCAGTATTCTGGGGTGGATCCCGTCCGGTCCCATGGCTTTGTCCACCTTTAGCTTTCCAAGTTGTTGATACACACTCTCTTCCGTGAACAGTGCTTTATCCACTCCATTCTCTGGTGTACTTTTGCCAGTCCCTCGCGGTCCTTCTCCAGGATTTTCTTCAGTGAAAACAGCACAAAAGTATCTATTTAGCAAATTGGCTTTTTCTTCATCATTATCTACATAGCGTTTCGCTGTATCTTTTAGTCTTACAATTCCCTTTTTTGTCTTTCTCCTTTCACTAATATACCTGAAGAAGTTTTTGTCTCCCCTTCTTACATTTCTAGCCATTTGTTCTTCCGCTTGCACCTTCGCCAGACGTACCTCTCTCTTGGCTTCTTTCAGTTTCATCCGGTATTCCTCCCCGTGTTCCTCTTCTTGAGATTTTCTATATTTCTGGAACGCTAACTCTTTAATCTTTATTTTCTCAGCCACTTGCTTGGAGAACCATATCAGTTTCCTTTTTCTCTTGCTTTTATTTACTCTCCTTACATAAAGGTCTGTGGCCCTATTTATTACTTCTTTCAGCCTGGACCACTGTCCTTCCACTTCTCGTACGTCCTCCCAGCCCATCAGCTCCTTCCTCAGGTATTCCCCCATTTTATTGAAGTCAGCTCGCTTGAAATCCAGGACTTTGAGTTTAGAGTGGCCGCCCTCCACTTCAGCCGTCATATCAAACCAAACCGTTTGATGGTCACTGCTTCCCAGGTGTGCACCCACTCGGACATTTGACACACTATCCCCATTTGTGAGCACCAGATCCAACGTCGCTCCCTCCCTCGTGGGCTCCGTCACAATTTGTCTGAGCAGAGCACTTTGGAAAGCATCCACAATCTCTCTACTTCTTTCTGATTTCGCAGATGGAACCTTCCAATCTACATCCGGCAGATTAAAATCTCCCAACAACAGCACCTCTCTTTTCTTCCCCAACTTTTGAATATCAGCGATCAGATCTTTATCTAGTTCCTCCAATTGTGTCGGGGGTCTGTAGACAACGCCCACGTGGACAGAGGTTCTATCCTCTCTTTTTAAGGTGATCCATATCGCTTCTTCCTTTCCCCAGTTCCCTGTCATTTCAGTCGCTGCGATATCATTTCTCACATACAGAGCTACTCCTCCACCTTTACGCCCCTCTCTATCCTTCCTAAAAATATTATAGCCTGGTATGTTTACATCCCATTCATGGGAACCATTGAGCCATGTCTCTGTGACTGCAATTATGTCCAAGTCTGCGTCCAACATCAGGGCTTGAAGGTCATGAATTTTATTGCTTAGACTGAGCATTTGTGGTCTTTGCTTTCCACCTACATTTCCTAGTATGTGTTTCGGTTTTAGTGATTTGGGGGTGTCTTTTCTCTTTGGGTACCTTCTCATCTTTTTGTTCCACCTTCCTTGCTTTTTCTTTTTCTTCCGCCTCAGTTTTATTTTTAGGAACATTACAGTGCTGTAGTGGAGCAAAAGAATTTTGTAGTGGCAACACTTGTGCGGGTGGATGCTTCTGTGTCACATGACGAAGTCTGTTGTCATATTGTGATATGACACCCTCCCATTGGTGTATGTTGTAACTGTTACCATGGTGTAAAACCTTCCTCAGCTCTACAGTCGTTGGTTTGTACATGTCATTGATGTCAAGAGAACCAGAACCTGAGTGAACTGCAGTATAACAAATGCAAATCAATCCATTCATAAGTCACAGCATTAGAATGGTTTGGGCAAGGGTACGTTGGTATATATAAATGTAAACACACTGCTGGGTTTTCTGGATGAAAAGTCCTTTTGAAATGTTGGGACTTGTGGATGGATACAGAAAGCTGGATGTGCATACTTTAAGCATTTTTGATTGAACAAACGCATTGATGGAACTTGTTTCCATCCAGAGTCTGCTTCTGTTCATACTGTATGTGATTCGTTGTCTGCAGGTGGTTCAGCAGCCAGCAGGAGTATTTGGAAAGCCAGTGACTGTTCTTCCTCCAATCTCCACCCTGATCATCAGGAAGCCTGGAGAAGGCAGAATGCCCCTAAGCACAATAATTCAAGCCAACCAGTTCCCAGCAGGTAGGAATCACATCAGCCTATGGTTTGGTGGGTTGGGGCTAGGATGGAAACAGTTTTATATACGTATGAGGGTGAGGAGACAGTTCTATAACTTGGCATTGAGATATAGGTGCTTATGACCAGTTCTGTAATGACACTCTTAAGCCATTATAAAATACTATCGCAAAGTTAAATAGGCGTGCCAGAATTCAGGTGCATTCAGTGGCTGATGTTGGCACACCTAAGTGCACCATGTAACATGTACAGTGGCTCTGCCCATGTGTATGTCTCTCGCAGTTACAGGCAAATGTTCTGGAACTTTTCTGTTTCTTATTTTTAGCGTCCATTCTGAAACAAGTTACCCTTCCAGGAAATAAAATTCTGTCGCTTGGAGCATCTCCTGCTGAGAAGAATAAAATCAAAGAAAATAGTACAACATCCTTCAGGTATAAAATTAAAATACACGTAAGCAGAGATACATAGGCAGATATAGATATTTTATGTTATTGGGACCAAATCTGAAACTGCTGAAGCTGCCCCATTTTTCTGCTTTCTTAAGAGAAAGCAAAATACTTAACCTAAAAGGGAATAATATTATGGTTTTCCTATACTAATCGCATGTGCACCTTGCAGTAAATAATGCACGTTAACTGCACTAGGGGTGTCACTTAATGAAAGTTAGTGTGTTCCAATTCCTTTAAGCTTTCAGCTAAGTTGAAATGATCTCTTGAGACTTTAGCAGCAGGACCTTTTGTCTTGTTGCTGCTTGGGTTTCCCTGGCATCCTTCGCCCTCCCCACTCCCATTTCTCCGCCACTACTGCAGTAGCTTTCTTCAGACTGGGAGACATACACTGTGATTTTGTCTGTTAGCCAGCCATCGCCATTGCTGTCACTTGACCAGTAAGTGGAATTCACTTATTATAGAGGGTTGTGAATTCTGCATCTCCCCTCCACTGTAAGTTAAGTTAGCCAAAACACTCATATTAATTAAAAAAAAAAGTGTGCGTATGTAAATATATAATAATTCCTTATCCTGTTAGACCAGTCCAGACAAAATGGCTGTGCCCCCTTCCTACCAGCAGATAGAAGTAAAGAAGTAAAATCTTCCAGTGACATCATCAGTATAAGGGCTGGGTACGCTCTGTAACGGTCCAGGACTGTTTTCTGCCTCCAGCAGATGGTGTAGGTCTGGGATGGTAACAACAACTTTATATATGGGCCTAACTCCCCAAGCACAGTTCACAGCCTGTGGTCTTCATGGCTGCTCCTGGGATTTGGACCATGGCTGTTGCTGTTAGTTGAGCCAGGAGGTGTTCCTTGCTCTGAAGCCTTCAGCCTCTCCCACAGGATGGTGCTTGGTGAAGCTGTGTGGTAGCAGTTCCTGCAGGACACCTACCAGTGGTGGGGTATGTGAGTATGTGCCTTCCCATGGCACAACTGCACAGGGGTTTTTTTTCCCCCGGCAGTGCTTGGTCAGCTGTGCCTTGGCTTTATTTCTCTAGCAGTTTACTGGGGAAGTAAAGCTACTTAAAAGAAAAAAAAAAAGAGGAAAAAGCACATTGACTTTGGATGTAGGGTTCTGACTGGTAAGGATTGGGTAGAAGAGAATGAGCTGCAGTCCTAGACCCCCGGTGAATGCAGATCTGAGTCTCAGGCAGAGGAGGTTTTCAGCTGTAGTCATTATCGAGGCTCAGCAAGGTAGAGCTAGCGGGATCTTCTGGCAGAATAGCACTGCTGGCTGTTTTGTTAGTGGCCCTGGGTGAACCCGGAGAGTGGGCACTGGAGTTCCTCTAGGACACCTGCAAGCTCATTTTCAAAGCACTTAGCCTCCCAAAGTTCCATAGAAACCTATGGAACTTAGCCTCCCAAAGTGCTTTGAAAATATGCCTCCTGATGAAAACTGCGGCAGTTGCACTTGTAGTGGGAACGGTGGCCATTTTTGTCGTCAGCCATGAGGTGAACCCTTGGCCTGGTCCTGCTCCCCTGGGCTGTCCCCGTGAGATCCAGAGAAGTACCAGGAGGGGCCCCAGATATTTTGAGAACCAGGTACTGAAAGAAATTGGGTAGTCAGACCCTGGCAGGAATCTGTCTCCCTAGTGGGGAGGGTTTCTGTAAGTCTGCAGTGATCCCAGGGGACTCTAAGGCTTTCAAGTGTGCCATTAAGTGGCCTTGACTGTTCCTTGAGCCTCTAGAGGAAAATCATGGCCTGTATTCTCCCTGCCCCCCCCCCCCCCCCCCCCCAGATGTACCAGGACTCTAAGAAGAACGTGCTTCTGATGGTTTGGGCTGAGCAGTAGGCTTCCCAAGCAAGGACGCCTTCTCCACAGGGCAGGTGGGTGGCTTCCCAGTGGTGCATCTTTTCCACATTGCCTGCTAGGTTTGGCCTCTTCAGTTGCCATCTAGAAGATCTGGTTTACATGGGCAGGTGCTGAGGGAATTCTGAAGGGGTCCTAGATGTTGAGTGTGCCATACCCACTGCCAGTTCAGTTCTTAGGATGCTCTCTGTTATAAGGCAGAGAAGCCACTGGGACAGGTTGTATGGTTTTGACAGCAGGAGTGCAGACCTCCCAAGTGTGGGGGTGTTATGGTTCAGGTCCAGCTGAGAGAGGCCAATCAGCTATTTGGTCCGCTTTTCTTTTTGGACAGTGGTATCTGAGATGGCAGAACAACAACCATCTGTGGGCAGTTATTGGATTGCCAATCTGTTCTTCAATGCCTGCGTGTGCAAGCTTCCCTTTGGGGCTGCTTGCTGTTCTGACATTCCTTTAGTGACTTCTACAGTACCACCCTCAAATAACTGGAAATACTGGGGGAAGTCAAGGGCATACCAAGAACTGGAGGCACTACTGAACTATTAGGCGTCCTAGTACACTCCTACATTCTCAAATTATCAGAAGACCAGATCACTTATGGGACAAGGAAAACTAGAACATTTGGGGCATTAACCTCTACAGGATACAAGGTACCCAATTTTGATAAGCTGGATCCCTTGGAGGTACAGGTGGACAGCAGTTTTTGCCACCAATACCATGAGTGAGCATGCATTGCCTTGCACCAGTGAGCCCGTGAAGTGGTTTAATGGGTTTTCCCCCTGAAATGGGCATGCCTGCTTTGGACATCCTTAGGGTACCCCCCCCCCCCCCGTGGCAGTCTCCTTTCAAGTGGATGACAGTTAGCTCTTCAGCGGTTGCTCCGCTTGGGGGTGGAGCCGGTTGATTCTCAGGAGCATTACTTAGGCCAGTACTCAAGTTCCTGGTTGTACCTGAGAAGAGTGGCTCCTTCTATCCCATTTTATATCTTAAAGAAGTCAATACCTCCCTGAGGGTACCACACTTCCAAAAGAATCCACTTAATTTGGTATTAGCCTTGGTCAGGCTGGGAGGGTTTTTAACATCCCTGGATTTGACAGAAGCCTAGCTGCTTATCGCACTCCGAGAGGCACACAAACTTCTTATGTTCTATGTCTTCAGCAGGATTTTTCAGTTCAGAGCAATGCCTTTTGGCCTGGCCTCTTCATCCTGCTCCTTTACCAAGGTTAGGCTGGTGGTGGTAACGCACCTCTGCAAGCAGAGAATTTTGGGTTAAATCATCTTGGGCCTACCTCTGCATTCCTTGTCCTTCTTGTCCTTTAGATTGTAAGCTCCTTTGAGCAGGGACTGTCCTTCTTTGTTTTTGTACAGCGCTGCGTAACCCTGGTAGCGCTCTAGAAATGTTAAATAGTAGTAGTAGTAGTACTTCTGCTTATTCAGACAAGGAGGCAATACTACTTCAGTTGGAGTGGCTCAGGTGGTTGCTTTCCTGGACCAAAAGACACAGATGCGGGCTTTGTGGAAGACCATACTTCTTCCAAGGGAGTGCCTGTTCAAGTTGCAGAAGAGAGAGAGAGCCCTCTGTGCTCAGGAAGCTCCTCGGGTGTCTCCATGGTGGTATCTCTGGAGGTTGTTCCTTGGTTGCATTCCCTTCAGAAGGCACTGCAGTCAAGCTAGACTTCTCTTTCCTAGAGCTTCATATATTGCTTCCATTTCCAAGGCTCTCCAGGAGAGGCTGGCAGGATGGAAAAACACAACACATCCTTTCAGGTTGTCTCATTGCTTACGCCCTTCTATGTTGTAGTGACCACAGCTGTAAGCCCCTCGACTCATGCAGGGCTCTCTCTATTACACTCAGAATCAGGGTGGTAAATCCATTAACACAAGATGGGACTTTTCATACAGTGCTGCAGCATTTCCTACCTTTACTGAAGGGGTCCAAAGTTTAGGTCATGTCTGACAATGCCACAGGGGTTCTGTTCATCAGCAGACAAAGAGGTAATCAATATGCAGAACTGCTGTTGGCAGCCGGTTAGTTTTTTCGGTATATTAAAAGCAGGAAGCTGGCAAGAGAATCGGTTGGGCTGCTGGACGACCGAGGGGTAAAAGGGGCGATCAAGGATGACAAAGACGTAGCGGAGAGATTGCATGAATTCTTTGCTTCAGTCTTCACCGAGAAAGATTTGGGTGGGATACCAGTGTTGGAAATGGTATTTCAAGCAGACGGGTCAGAGAAACTTACTGAATTCACAGTAAACCTGGAGGACATAATGGGGCAGTTCAGCAAACTGAAGAGTAGCAAATCTCCTGGACCGGATGGCATACATCCTAGAGTACTGATAGAACTGAAAAATGAGCTTGCGGAGCTTCTGTTAGTTATATGCAATTTATCCTTAAAATTGGGCTTGGTACCAGTGGAGATCCGGGAAATTATAGACCGGTGAGTCTGGCGTCATTGCTGGGGAAAATGGTAGAGGCTATTATTAAAAATAAAATTACAGAGCACATTACTGAGACCAAGTCAGCACGGCTTTAGTGTGGGGAAATCTTGCCTGACCAATTTATTTCAATTCTTTGAAGGAGTAAACAAACATGTGGACAAAGGGGAGCTGGTTGATATTGTGTATCTGGATTTTCAAAAGGCGTTTGACAAGGTACCTCATGAAAAGCTACAGAGGAAATTGGAGGGTCATGGGATAGGAGGAAATGTCTTATTATGGATTAAAAACTGGTTGAAGGAAAGGAAACAGAGAGTGGGGTTAAATGGGCAGTATTCACAATGGAGAAGGGTAGTTAGTGGGGTTCCTCAGGGGTCTGTGCTAGGACTGCTGCTTTTTAATATATGTATAAATGATTTACAGATGGGAGTAACCAGCGAGGTAATTAAATTTGCTGATGACACAAAGTTATTCAAAGTCGTTAACTCATGAGAGGATTGTGAAAAATTACAGAAGGACCTTACGAGACTGGGAGACTGGGCGGCTAAATGGCAGATGACGTTTAATGTGAGCAAGTGCAAGGTGATGCATGTGGGGAAAAAAGAACCCGAATTATAGCTACGTCATGCATGGTTCCACGTTAGGAGTTACGGACCAAGAAAGGGATCTGGGTGTCGTCGTGGATAATACACTGAAACCTTCTGCTCAGTGTGCTGCTGCGGCTAGGAAAGCGAATAGAATGTTGGGTATTAGGAAAAGTATGGAGAACCGATGTAAGGATGTTATAATTCCGTTGTATCGCTCCATGGTGCGACCGCACCTTGAGTATTGTGTTCATTTCTGCTCGACACATCTCAAGAAAGGTATAGTAGAACTGGAAAAGGTGCAGCAAAGGGCAACAAAAATGATAGTGGGGATGGGACGACTTCCCTGTGAAGAAAGACTAAGGAGGCTAGGGCTTTTCAGCTTGGAGAAGAGATGGCTGAGGGGAGTCATGATAGAGGTATATAAAATAATGAGTGGAGTGGAACAGGTGGATGTGAAGCATCTGTTCACGCTTTCCAAAAATACTAGGACTAGGGGGCATGCGATGAAACTACAGTGTAGTAAATTTAAAACAAATAGGAGAAAATGTTTCTTCACCCAACGCGTAATTAAACTCTGGAATTCGTTGCCGGAGAACGTAGTGAAGACGGTTAGCTTGGCAGAGTTTAAAAAGGGGTTGGACGGTTTCCTAAAGTACAAGTCCATAGACTGCTAATAAATGGACTTGGGAAAAATCCACAATTCCAGGAATAACATGTATAGAATGTTTGTATGTTTGGGTAGCTTGCCAGGTGCCCTTGACTTGGATTGGCTGCTGTCGGGGACAGGATGCTGGGCTCGATGGACCTTTGGTCTTTTCCCAGTATGGCATTACTTATGTACTTACGTACTCATAGCCAGGCAGACTCTTTCAGCAGGAATGTTGTGGACCTAGGGGAATGGGACCTGAGAACCCTCAGTCTTCTCTGGCTATGGAACAGGCCTTTATACAAGATCAGTCCAGAATGCGCTTTGGAAGTCTAAGGCATCGGTTAAGGTTTGCTACCTGTCTCCCTTTAGTCTGAAAGTCTAAGTAGCTCATTAAGTTGAGGGTGTTTGAGAACTTATGCAGAGGTTCTGTATGGGGTGTTTTTAAGTGTGTGTGTGTGTGTGTGTTGGATGACTTGAGCTGCTTTGGCAGTGGCATACTGGAAAGTTCCGGACTGCACCAGCCCTTAAACCAGTTATGTCATTGGAAGATTTTAGTTCTCTGCCTCCATCTGTTAGTGGGAACTGTGCAGGAATCAGGAGTCTGTCACCTGCATTGTTGGTGTGTGTGTGTGTGTGTGTGTGTGTGTGTGTGTATGTGTGTGTGGGGGGGGTGATGCTGTTTTAGTATCATATTTTCAATGGTGAGGGACAGGCAAACTCTATAGGACTTCGGGGATCCTGCCTGTCCCTAGTGACTGAAATTGGGTAGGAGGGGGACACTACCATTCATTTGGCTGGTCTAGCAGGATTCATGGAAAAAAATTAACTGTCATGAATAAATTTCACCTTTTAATGCTTCATTTCACTTTCTTCCCACTGGTGACTGTTCTGTGCATTATTTGTGCTGGAAGAACAGAACTGATGATGTGATGATATGGGGCTCCCCCCAGACGACCTCTTGAAATCATTGTGGAGCTGTCGTCGTGCAAGGCATTGAATGTGTTGGCAGCTGCCAGCAGGAGAAATAGGAGCAAAAATAAAACTGGGGTGTCAAAACTGCATTGCAGGAGGGTCACAAACCAGTTTGTTTTTCAGAATTCCCCTATTGAATATGCATGAGAGATATATTTGAGTACAATAGTGGCAGTGAATGCAAATATCACATGAGTATTCATTAGAGAGATCCTGAAAATCTAACTGGTTTGTGTCCCTCTATTGCATCTGACATTGATTATAAAAATTATGTACTTTTTGTTTGCAGTTTTGGTTGTGGAAAGGAGTTTAAATTTCATCTTGTAATTCTCCTGCTTCGCTTGTCAAAGGAAATGGAAGATAAGATGAGCAATTTTTAAAATCAGGCCCACATATGTGTCACCTGCTACAGCTGGACATTGTCAGCATTCCTAGTACTTTCCAGAGTTATTAATATGGCGCTTTCCAGCACTGTCCACCTTATACATAGCCCATTGGTTTCCATTGCCATTGTCTTACATTTGGCACTTTGCTACATCAGGGGCCCCTATGTGAATTCCTGTCACCATGAGACTTTCACATCCTAATCTCTACTGGATTTACCATATTTTAAAAACTATATCGTGCAAATATATTCAAGGTCATTTTAATTATATACTTCTGAGTTGAGGATTTTAAACAGCAGTGGACTTAAACACCATTTGAGCTCTGCTTGTCACAATCCTACAATGAAGCACATTGCCCTTGCATACTGAACTGTAGTTTATAGTTCTCTTAAGCAATCCACTGAAAGATTATGGTATGTTTTGCTAAGTTCTATCAACAAGCTTCTGTGAGACACTGAATGTGATTAAACTTAGAATAAGCAAAACTTTGATTACCCATATTCTTTGTAGCTTTATTTTTAAAAATGTGGTGTTAATTTGGCAAAACTGATGTCCCTTGAGCTATTTTATCAATTCACCGATGTCTACTTGATTACTGATGTTTTGTCCTGTTAGGATTTCCCATAGCCACAAAATAACAACAACAAAAAAAGGCTTAAACTTATTTGTGAAGTGACCCACTTTTCAAAGAAAGACCTTTGACTTGGCTTGGGCTTTCTGGCATCTTTCTTGGAACATTTTGGTACTAATGGTGCTGATTTCCAATGGCAGAAAAGCTTTCCAGAAGCAACATGACTTGGCAGCTAATCTGAGAGACTGGTTTTTAAACTTTTCTGCTCAGCCAGTATGTGTCTTGTCACTGTTCAGTGGAAAAGGCAGCGATCGTACAGCCTGATTTGTAACTTCTACCCGTCCCATCAGATTAGTTCCACATATTGGCTGTCTGATTAATCAAATAATTACAGCTGGCACACCAGGCTGAAATGAACCAATAAGTAGCAAATCAGCGCTGATAGAAGGAAACTAAACACTGCAAAACCCAGTTGAAACACCAGGGGGTGCCAGAGATTCAGCCTTGTATCGGAGCACTGCACATTTATTTCACCTGATTCTGTACTAGGATGGGTGCTGTAACTGATTCAGAGCAGCTTCTGAAAGATTTGACATCACATAATATTAAACTAACACTCAGTAACAGCAGCCCCATGAGTTTTGTTTTTCCTTCAGATGGTAGTATCCTTGCTGGGCAGCAGAGAGCTCCTTTCATTTACACACGTAGTAGAAATAAGCCAGCAGATAAATTTTAGATAAAAGTGGTGTAACAAGGCCACCCATTACTTGGCATAATGGCAGCAATTCTTCTGTATTTAGCTGGGATGCAGACAGCTATTCAAATCTAGTTTAAAAAAAAGGATTCTTAGAACAAAACCTCAAGCTCAATTTAGGCCATCTAAATAGAAGAAAATTTTAACAAAAAGGAATCTTAACTACACATTTCAGAAGGAGATTTTTGTGAAGGGACCTAGGGTCTAGCCTCCTAAAAAGAGGACTGACTCAGTGTCTCAGGGTCAGATGCACTAAATTTAACGAGCTCTTAACGAGCAAGTAGTAAACCCTGGCATGCAGTAAAGACTTTTTTTCCGACGACGGTAGCAGCTAACGAAAATGGAATGCAGATGAGCAAATTGTGTAGAAACCCTATTGTAATGAGATGCACTAACCTTTTCTGATTGCCTTAACGCTGGAAAATCTAACAAGGTCTGTACCTCTTTTTGGGGCTGCGCAGGATAAAACTTGGCCCAAAGTCACAAAAAAAAATCGGGGAACAAAAAAAATACCCCGCTTAAAAAAAAACGCCATTCCCTCCCCCCCGCAGTCTTTAACCCTGCTGCTGAACCCTGAAGAAGAGGTTTTCTGCTCATCACGGCCCCCCTTCCACAATAATAAAAATGTCTTTTTTGGCAGCGCTTCACTCAGCTGAGAGACCTGGAAGTCTCTGAACCAAAGCTAAACGCGTTGTGATTGGCTCAGGGACTTCCAGGTCTCAGCTGAGTGAAGCACTGCCAAAAAAGACGCCCATCCAAAAAAAAGTCTATTTTGGCTGTCATTCCCCCCCTGCAGTAATAAAAACGTCTTTTTTGGTGGTGCTTCACTCAGCTGAGACCTGGAAGTCCCTAAGCCAATCACAACGCGTTCAGCAAAGCTAAACACGCTGTGATTGACTCAGAGACTTCCTGGTCTCTCAGCTGAGTGAAGCACTGCCAAAAAAGACGTTTTTATTATTGCAGGGGGGGAATGACGGCCAAAATGGACGTTTTTGTGGGATGGGCATGCTCAACTGCACTGTCCTCTGGATCGAGCCGCATCGGAGGGGGTGAGCAGCACGGCGTCTTTGGGCGGCACAGGGAGGCTTATTTGTCATGCGCAGAGCAGCCAGCATAACGCTTGGCTGCTCTGCGCATGCTCGACCGGCCAATTGGCCGACTGTTTAACGATGGAATAGAGAATGCAAGTGAGCTACAACGAGCAGCTCATTTGCATTCCCTTTCCTTAATGCATGCCCGTTCCTTACCGATTCGCTAAGGGAATCGGTAAGGGAAGGGCTCTAACAATTGTTTAGTGCATCTGGCCCTCAGATCATAGGATTGGGTGCCACAGCATGAGATCCAGGTTTAGATGCCCTCACCCCCCCCCCCCCACTACTGCATCAGGGTCAGTCTGTCAGGCCTAGGTGCACCATGGTGCTACTCTTTCTATCCAGTGAGGGTTGAATAAGCCTTCCATGTAGGAAGATGGAGAGGGAGGGGAAAAAAAAAGGAGTAGCAAAGCAGAGACAATGTGAATGAAGGAAATAGAATCAACTGGGGGTGGGAGAAACAGATTCTTGAAGTTGGTAAATACATATAGGCGGGAGTTGGTGTGTATTTGTCCAAAGGGGAGGGAGTGAGTATATTGGAAGGGGATATGAGGCTAGGTGTGTGTTCAAAAAATTCTTAGCAACCCCTAACAACAGTTGATGGTAACATACAGAGGTGACAACTTTTCAAAATGATTGGGGGTGCTAAACCCAATGGAAATTACCCCATTCCTGGACACAGTTAAGGAGTTTTCCCAATGTTGAGGGTGCTCAAGAACCCATAGCACCCACAAAAATGTTGTGGAAATCCATGAAATAGAACTTGTTCTCATTATACTTAAAACGTTCAGGAAATTAAACAAACTGGGACAGTTTTCAACTGCATGAGGGACTTGGAGGCCCACAGGTGCTTTGTACATATGAATATATAAGCTAATAATGTCTCCCTGGAGTTTTCCTTTGAACATTTGGAACAGTGAGGGAAAACTGATACTTTGTACCCGTGTAGTTCACACTTATTTTAGGTACCCATGTACTTTCAAAAGTTGTGGAAATTACCCTCAATACGTCCTTTATCTTGAATTTTATGAAATATAAGGGAGCTGTAGTAAGAGGATACAAACCTAGAACTCAAACTTCCAGCACAAGATAACTTCCGGTGAGTTGGTAATGTTTAAGGTATACATTTCTCCAAAAATTCATTATGCTGGACGTTATCCTTTATCAGTAGTAGCTCAAAGTGAGTTACATTCATTCGGCATACAAGATATTTCCCTGTCCCCATAGGGCTTGCAATAGATGGCTGCAGCATGAATTGTAGATGCCCCTAGCTTTACATATAAAAGGCGGTATTCAGCCACTCTCCAGATAACAGGTTTTTGGCTGTCCTAAATTAAGCCACATAAGTATACAGATTAGCTGAATGCGACCTGGCTGTCTGTAGGATTAGGCAGAACACCCATGCTCAGCCTCTGGGCTATCCAGATAGTGCTGGGCCAGTTTGTATATTTTGAGCAACACTATCTGAATATGGCTGCTGAAAATTTGTGGATAGGAGTGGAGGAGTGTCCTAATGGTTAGTGCAGTAGACTGAGAACCTGGGGAACTGTGTTCATTTCCCACTGCAGCTCCTTGTGACTCAGGGGAAAATCACTTAACCCTCCATTGCCCAGGTATAAAAACTCAAGATTGTGAGCCCAGTTGGGACAGAGAAAGTACCTGCATATATACTATATCAAACACTTTGGTTGTACTACAGAAAGGCAGTATATCAAATCCATTGCCATACCATATCATATCCATGTGAAGGCAGTACTATAACATGGCACCTATAGGTGTCTACAGGTTAGGCCTGAGTATTTAACATCAGCCATAGAGCTAGTCTCAGTGTTTTATGGCTAAGGGTTGGTGAAACTGTTGATTCTATAAACCATTATTAAAATGTACTTAGTGAAGATCCACTTCTTATTTCTAGAATAAGCAGCATAAAATGTATTATACTGTTTTGGGATCTTGCCATGTACTTGTGACCTGGATTGGCCACTCTTGGAAACAGGATGCTGGGCTTGATGGACCTTCAGTCTGACCCAGTATAGCAATACTTATGTACTTATTGTATTGCTCTTTTATGGAAGTCTGACCCCCTTAGTTGGTAATATTGCAAGACAACTGCAGGAGGTTGTGGCCACCATTTTGAATCCAGACTTGTTATGGGGCAGGAACAAGTGGGGGGGATTGCTTCTTCCCCACCCTACACTAGACTACCAGGCAAGCCTTAAGATAGGCCAGGGGTCTATAGGGATTGAGGAAGGGGTTTCAAGAGGACAATGCTCTTGGGGGAGGGGCTTTATAAGAGGGACATGCTCAGGGACCCCTCTTCCCGATATTAAGCCTGCTATCTGAGTAGCTAACTGGATTAAGAAGACACTTTTTTTGCTGTCCTAACTTTACCCAGTTAAGGAACCAGGTAGCAGGTTGAATATATACTTGTAACCAGTTAGCCGCTGCACCCAGTCTGATAGATAGTGCGGTGGCCATCAGAGGGAGATATTCAGCAACACTCTCCAGGTAAGTGCTGCTAAATATCCACAGACAGCTCGCAGAGTTGGAGAAATATTGCCCTACTGCATGGCTTGGTGTACAGGAGCACAAAGAAGGATTATCCTAGACTGAGAGGCAAAGTGTGGGGGGTTATTTTATTTTTATTTTATTTATTTTTATTGCATTTGTATCCCACATTATCCCACCTATTTGCAGGCTCAATGTGGCTTACAGAGTTTTGTTATGACATGGATAATATAGGGTATCAGATACAATTGGTAATGTTCAAAGATTAAGTAATGGAAGAGTGAAGTAGGTGTTAGGGAGGATTGTATGTAAAGGGAAATGGCATAGCTGGGTACATGATGGGGTAGTTTTGTAAGGCTATGGGTTCTCTTTGTAGGCTTTGTTGAAGAGATGTGTCTTTAAAGATTTGCAAAAGTTAGTTATTTCGTCGGTAGTTTTCAGGGTTGTGGGTAGTGCATTCCACAACTGTGTGCTCAAGTATGAGAAGGTGGTAGAGTGTGTTAGCTTGTATTTTAGTCCTTTACAGCTGGGGAAGTGCAGATTGAGAAATTTGTGGGATGATCTTATGGCGTTTCTGGGAGGTAGGTCCACAAGATTTAGCATGTAGATTGGGGCATCTGTGTGAATGATTTTGTGTACCAATGTGCAGATCTTGAAAGCAATGCGTTCCTTGAGTGGGAGCCAGTGAAGTTTCTCTCTTAGGGGTTTGCACTTTCATATTTAGTTTTTCCAAATATAAGTCTGGCGGCGGTGTTCTGGGCTGTTTGGAGCTTTTTGATAGTCTGTTCTTTGCAGCCCGCGTATAGTGCGTTGCTTTCAGGTGTTGTTTATAGTAGAGATGACTGTATTATTGCTGCTTTTTAAAACAAAAGTGTTTCCATGTAGGGATGAAGATGACATCAATGATGTGTCTTCCATGGCTGGTGTCAACGTAAGTGAAGAGAATGCTGGGATCTTAGCAACACATTCTGAATTTGTTGGCAGAATTATTCAGTCATCTATAAACGAACCATTCCTCTTCAAAGCTGCTCTTCAAGAGAAAATACTAGATATAGGTAAGAATGAAAGAGGAAGACTTCATTTTTTTTTGTGCAGCATGTGATGTAATCTAACGTACTAAAAAAAAAAAAGCCAGAATGTTTTATGATTTCAACGTGCTAGTGGAAATAGCGCAGTAGCATCACATTTCAACTTGCTAGTCCAGAAATGAACAAATTGTTATATACCTCTCTGATTTATCATTGACTGTAAAGAGATCACTGCAGGTAAAAAAAACAGACTGGGGTTGGTACTCAAGATTTATCCGGTTAACTTGAGTTAACCAGATGAATCTTAAAACCTAAATTTGTCTTCTGTATTCAGTCAAAACATAGGATCCTACATTTTCTGTTGAAAATTCACCTTGATTTAGGAGTTTAAAAAGTTGTGCACCTACATTTAGACCTGCCATTCATTTCTCTTCATTTATGAGCCTAAGGCCCTTTTACTAAGCTGTGCTAGTAGATAGGCTTAACGCACCCTTACACAAGTCCTTCTACGAATAAACCCAAATGACTGTCAGTTAACACCAACTATTGTTATTTATTTGATAATTATATTCCACATTATTAAAATTCCAATATTTGATTCATTGTGGCTTACATTAGTAAATATTCCATACAAATGAGAAAGTAAACAAAAATATAAAAGTGTAAACAGAAATAGAGAAATCTTGTTGAATAGACAATGAGGAGAGATTAATCACTGGAGTTAATACAGTTGCATGAAACAATTAATGTAAGAACGTATTGAAAAGGAAGGCCTTCAGGAATTTATGGAAGGTCAGGTAATTACTAATACATCTGACTTCTCTTGGAGTAGAATTTTACCATTTGGTACCTAAATGAGAAGAATCTCTGGTGAGTTTGGATTTATGTTTGATGTTTTTGAAACTAGGGAAATATTGCATGAGAGAGTCTCTTGCACTTGGTATCGCACTACGAGTGGGAAGGTCATTAATTAATGGCTTATTAATTTGAAAACAGGTCTGTGATCCATACCCAATTTTGGGCAACCTATATAGAATCCGGAGGATGGCTCCTGCCCTGAGTCAGCTTGAAGGGACAAGGACAGTGCCAGGCAAACTTTTATGGTGTAAGCCCTGAAAATGACAAGGACAAATCAAGATCAAGTATACATATAAAGTATCACATCATACCTTATACTATGAGTTTATCTTGCTCTAATATACAATGACTGATATAAATTTATCTTGGGCAGACTGGATGGACCATACAGGTCTTTATGTGTCATCATCTACTATGTTAGAAATCACTGTTCATTGCTTAGTCCTGTTTTCAGTGGCTCCAGAAAATCCCACAATGTGGACATCCCACATATTCTAGGTAGGTACATAATTTTTCATAAATATCCTCAAGCATGACCTTCAAATTAGCTGTAGTTTGTTTTTGATTCATGGTGGTAAAGCTGCAGGCTTTGACTGTCTGGCTTTCCTAGATTTCCAGACTCCAGCAAAGTATACCTGTTTCATTCCACATGCTAGGAAGCTGTGATGTCTGATGTTGGTAAACTGTTTCTATGTCTGATTATCTTATGGGTGCTCCTGCTTTATAGATGGCAGCTGATATGTTGGTGGTGTGTGTGTGTGTGTATATGTGTATGTGTATATATATATATATATATATATATATATATATATATATATATATGTGTGTGTGTGTATTTCCGTGTAAATTCCTCAAGTGTCCCCTAGACTTAGTACTTTTGGAACGAGTAAAACATCAATTTACTTCTGCTCGTTCTACACCACTCAGGATTTTGTAGACCTCAATCATATCTCCCCTCATCCATCTCTTTCCCAAACTGAAGAGCCCTAACCTGTTTAGCCTTTCCTCATATGAGAGGAGTTCCATTCCCTTTATCATTTTGGTCACTGTTCTTTGAACCTTTTCTAATTCCGCTATGACTTTTTTTGAAATACAGTGACTAGAACTGAACACAGTACTCAAGGTGCAGATGCATCATGGAGCGATACAAAGGCATTATAGTATTTCATATATATATATATATACTAAAAAGCAAGGGTGCTGAAAAAAAAGCTGCAGTTGAAAGATCACCTTCAGATTAGCTGAGATGCTGTATTTTTAGATTTTTTTTAAAATGTAAAATCACATTAACGCTAAGAAAAGACCCAATTACTATATGTTTCAATTTCCGTATTCCAGTGATGTCATTGCACATTCCAACATCAGGGTAAAGCCCAGGCTGCCAGCAGAAGCTTGAAAACAATTGAAAAATAATTAGGAACCATATAGAAGTACACAAAAACTATTATATTTTAAGTATGAAAAAGCTCATTTCACCTCTAAAAAATGATGATATACCTAGTATGCAGATAAGACACATTCACTAATATTAATAAATATTAAATAGTAGAGTAAAACCAAGCACCAGATAAATTAAAAATGATACAAATGCTAAGGTCGATCCAACATATTAACCAATTACAGGAGTACTGACAGGTCGCTTTCCAGGTTTCCATGGGGGTGGGGGGTGTCTTGTTTTTCAGTTCTAAGAAGTCTATTGCCACCTCTCCATGATGGTCGCAGTGTCACAACGACACAAAATCTATATTCTTCAAATGAGTTTCCAGTTTGAATGGAATGGTCCACTAGTGGCTTCTCTTTAACTTGTCTTCTGATTTCACTTTTATGTTCCAAGAACATTGAACTTATTTTTGAACTTATATTGAACTTATTTTTGGTCTTCCCAATATAGATGAATCCACATACACAACCCCTACTGTTTTGTAGTTTGAAAACTATCTTAATTTATTTTATTTATTTATTTATTGGTACTTATATCACACATTATCTAAAACAATATCAGTTCAATGTGGTTTACAGTCATTAGAATAAAAAATATTGTAATAGGCAAGAGAGAAAATCTGCAATGGATTCAAATCTCTCCAGGAGCTAGGTAGATAAATGTCTTAATGTTCATTTTACTAACGTATAAGAGAGAGTCGAAGAGTCTGCTTGTACTACCCAATTTCCTTTTCTAAAATTGCCAACACTTTTTATGTTTCAACATTTTTTTATTGATGACAGTCCAAAAAAATAAAACAAACACTTCCAACTAGTATGAAAATACAAATATTCAAATACGAAATTGTACTCAGCTGAACAAAATTATACAATCCATCATCAATCTTTTCCCCCATTTATATCCCCCCCACCCTCTATTTATGTTCCAGCCATTGCTAAAGCAATCCATCTTATTCCCCATTCAACTAATTCCATCTACGAGATAATATAAACAAACCCTCTGGTACTTAATACACACCTCATCAAAATATCTAACCTTGTACCCCCTTGACCGGTCTCCCCTCCCATCCCCCCCATTGTTGTTACCCAACTTGTTGTTCCACATGTATGTCTTCCTCCCCTGCCAATTAGGTATCAATTTCGCAAATCACAAGATGTTGACAATAAGGCTTCTTCCCCTGGCGCTAAGGCTGGACAGGTAAGGGTTCCATATTTGCCAACACTTTTTATATTGTACTTTTACTAACAAATAGATCACCACAGAGTATGATTATATGGGGGGTGGGGGGGAAGCCTCAGGATTATGTCACTGACAAAAAACCTCCCCAATTCAATCACTACTACTACTACTACTATTTAGCATTTCTATAGCGCTACATGGCATACGCAGCGCTGTACAAACATAGAAGAAAGACAGTCCCTGCTCAAAGAGCTTACAATCTAATAGACAAAAAATAAATAAAGTAAGCAAATCAAATCAATTAATGTGAACGGGAAGGAAGAGAGGAGGGTAGGTGGAGGCGAGTGGTTACAAGTGGTTACGAGTCAAAAGCAATGTTAAAGAGGTGGGTTTTCAGTCTAGATTTAAAGGTGGCCAAGGATGGGGCAAGACGTAGGGGCTCAGGAAGTTTATTCCAGGCGTAGGGTGCAGCGAGATAGAAGGCGCGAAGTCTGGAGTTGGCAGTAGTGGAGAAGGGAACAGATAAGAAGGATTTATCCATGGAGCGGAGTGCACGGGAAGGGGTGTAGGGAAGGACGAGTGTGGAGAGATACTGGGGAGCAGCAGAGTGAATACATTTATAGGTTAGTAGAAGAAGTTTGAACAGGATGCGAAAACGGATAGGGAGCCAGTGAAGGGTCTTGAGGAGAGGGGTAGTATGAGTAAAGCGACCCTGGCGGAAGATGAGACGGGCAGCAGAGTTTTGAACCGACTGGAGAGGGGAGAGGTGACTAAGTGGGAGGCCAGCAAGAAGCAGATTGCAGTAGTCTAAATGAGAGGTGACAAGGGTGTGGATGAGGGTTTTGGTAGAGTGCTCGGAAAGAAAGGGGCGGATTTTACGGATGTTGTAAAGAAAGAAACGACAGGTCTTGGCGGTCTGCTGGATATAAGCAGAGAAGGAGAGAGAAGAGTCAAAGATGACCCCAAGGTTTCGAGCTGAGGAGACAGGGAGAATGAGAGAGCCATCAACAGAAATAGAAAACGGGGGGAGCGGGGAGGTGGGTTTGGGGGGGAAAATGAGAAGCTCGGTTTTGGTCATATTTAATTTCAGGTGGCGTTGAGACATCCAGGCAGCAATGTCAGACAAGCACGCTGAAACTTTGGTTTGGATGCAAGGTGAGATATCAGGGGTAGAAAGGTAGATTTGGGAGTCATCAGCATAGAGGTGGTAGGAAAAGCCATGGGATGAGATTAATGAACCAAGGGAAGAAGTGTAGATAGAAAAGAGGAGGGGACCAAGAACAGACTCCATGTGGATAACAATCCACTGGTACCCTTTCAAATCATGACTGTGATTAGGGGCCCTTTTAGTAAAGGGTAGCCATGCAGCAACCTGGAACTACTGTCCCAAACCAGCAATAGTTCGCCTGCAGTGTGCTCCATTTCTGGTGCTGCTGGATTAAAAAAGTAGTGTGGGAGCCCTTACTGCTACCTCACTGGGTGGCAGTAAGTTATCCCCGCAACATAGTAAGAGTAATCTTACCGCATTGCCATTTGTTTTTATTTGGGGGGGGGGGGGGGGGGGCTTTTTACCTGCTGCATGGGTAGGGACAAATGAAAGACCTTTATCGGCTACATTCTTTGAAACATTATAAACTATATCCTTCTTCTGTGCTGTCATCTTTATATGCTGTAATTGTTCCAGTATGGGTACCGGCACCCTCTCCTCCTGTTGTAATAATTCTGTCTCTGATTCTCTTTGTGAAGGTTGCCTATTAGTTTTCTTCCAGAGAAATAATTCAGTAACTGAAAAACTTGATTGCTAATATTAGTGCTTGGGGGTGTAGGCATAGGAAAGGTGGAGGGCATGTGGACATATATGCCTGGTTTTGAATTACAGTAAATGCAGTCAGAGGATAGGCTACAACTACTTATTTCTAAAGTGCTACCAGACGTACACAGCGCTGTACACTTGAACATGAAGAGACAGTCCCTGCTCGACAGAACTTACAATCTAATTAGGACAGACAAACAGGACAAACAAGAGACAAGGGAATATTAAAGTGAGGGTGATAAAATAAGGGTTCTGAACAAGGGTTAGGAGTTAAAAGCAGCATCAAAAAGTGAGCTTTTAGCTTAGATTTGAAGACAGCCAGAGATGGAGCTTGACGTACCGACTCAGGAAGTCTATTCCAGGCATATGGTGCAGCAAGATAAAAGGAACGGAGTCTGGAGTTAGCAGTGGAGTAGAAGGGTGCAGATAATAGAGATTTACCCAGTGAACGGAGTTCCTGGGGAGGAGTGTAGGGAGAGATGAGAGTGGAGAGGTACTGAGGAGCTGCAGAGTGAATGCACTTATAAGGCAATAAGAGGAGTTTGAACTGTATGCGGAAACGGATAGGGAGCCAGGTGAAGTGACTTGAGAGGGCTAATATGAGCATAAGGGGATCAATTGCATATTATAGGTAGGAACATAGGTAGACCTCAATACTGTCAATTGTAGCTGGACTTCACTACCTCCATGATCTATACTTATAGCCCTTCTAAATAAAATTTGGAGAGTTTGGCTTAGGCAAATGCAGGCTTAAGCAGCCTTCTTATGGAACCTGCTGTTTTCTCTGTAATAGGTGTAATGCTGTCATATCTATGAGTAGAGTATATCAATTGGAATGCCATGAATTGTTTGCAACTTTTTCAGAAGGTACTCATGGCAACCTACACACACTATATGTTTATCGACATTCATTTGTTGCCTACAGAGGCGTTTATTCAGTTCATTATGTACAGTGATCTTTAATATAATATACTGGAGGGTGCCATTATAAGAGCTAAACCTAATATATATTCCAAATGGGAATAGGATTGATGCATTATGAAATACATTACTATTGTATTTTCCAGATCCAAAAGGATTGCTATGTAAAGGAGTGTTTTCATCAAGTTTTTCTTATTGAACACCCATGGCTTGGAATACTTTACAACTTCAGCACCCCAATATGCCAACCTTTTTATGGCTGAGCTGGAAGAGACATTTCTGAATACACACCAGACCAAACCTCTAAAATACTACCGGTACATCGATGACATTTTTATGATTTGGACGGAGGGTGAAGAAACTCTGAAACAATTTTATTCTGCCTTCAATACATACCATCCTACAATCAGATTCAAAATTGACTACTCCCCAGAAAAAGTCAATTTTTTGGACACCACGGTCTCAATCAGTGATGGCTGTATACAAACATCTATATACAAGAAACCCACAGACAGATGCAGCTACCTCCACAACTCCAGCTTCCATCCTTCACATACAAAAAGATCCATCATTTACAGCCAAGCCACAAGATACCACCGTATCTGCTCTGACCCAGGGGACAGAGACAGACACCTTAAAAGTCTGACTGCATCCTTCAAACAGGCTACAACCCCAAAATAATCTCCAAGAATATTGCCTCCTCCCTCAAAACATCCAGGGAGAAAAAAGCCACAGTACAAGGAGAAAAAAGCCACAGACAGAATCCCCCTTGTAGTGACATACAATCCAGAGCTGGAAAAACTGAGGAAAATCATAAGAGATCTACAACCTATACTCCAGGAGGATGAATTACTGAAAGAGATATTCCCATCCCCACCAGTACTGGCCTTCCGACAGCCACCCAACTTAAAACACAAGCTAATCAGAAGTAAACTTCCATCACAGACTGAAAAGGAACAGAAGGGCACACTTCCCTGTAATTTATCCGGTTGCAAACTATGCCAAAACATTTCACAGGACCCCACAGTCATCCACAAAGGAAAGATATTCAACATAAAGGAATCTTTCACTTGCTCATCTTCCAATGTGGTATATATCATTCAGTGTAAAAAAATGTAACGAAGGATGCTATATTGGAGAAACAGGCCAGATGCTTAAGACAAGATTCAATTTACATAGACATCACATGAACAATACTGGTGCCAGTAGGGCTCCCACCCCTGTTGGTCAGCATTTTACAGGACCAGGACACTGTACCAGTGACTTCACAGTGAGAATCCTGAAAGGTAACTTTAAAACCATACAAGAACGTAAGACCTTTGAAGTCAGAATGATTGAATATTTTAACACCCAACAGAAAGGACTTAACAAGGATCTGGGGTTCCTAGCCCATTATAAACCATAAAACTGTATGTCTCTGTTGATCACCCCACCCCTCACCTATCCACACCCATCCTGTTAGAATATCAATGATATGCTTTGATGTCCCCATGCATACCTCTTACCCACCCCCATCCTCTCACCCTGTCAGACTGTCATAGTAATGCTTGAATGTTTTCACTTATATACACTGTCAGCTAGCACATTTGCTTATTTCCGATCTGACGAAGAAGGGCAACCTTCGAAAGCTAATCAAGAAATGTATTAAGTTATGTCCAATAAAAAAGGTATCATCTTATTTTCTTTTCCATGTTTTATTTTGTTTGATTTCTATTGATAACCTTAAGAGTGGACTAACACGGCTACCACACT
The DNA here is from genome assembly GCF_901765095.1 of Microcaecilia unicolor. Classification (NCBI taxonomy): domain Eukaryota; kingdom Metazoa; phylum Chordata; class Amphibia; order Gymnophiona; family Siphonopidae; genus Microcaecilia; species Microcaecilia unicolor. Next base: position 472,499,314 of record NC_044031.1, read on the forward strand.
CCTCAACTTCAGATTAGAAAGCTAACAAACTATTTTGTATTTGTACAATATTTACAGTGGTGGAAATAAGTATTTGATCCCTTGCTGATTTTGTAAGTTTGCCCACTGACAAAGACATGAGCAGCCCATAATTGAAGGGTAGGTTATTGGTAACAGTGAGAGATAGCACATCACAAATTAAATCCGGAAAATCACATTGTGGAAAGTATATGAATTTATTTGCATTCTGCAGAGGGAAATAAGTATTTAATCCCTCTGGCAAACAAGACCTAATACTTGGTGGCAAAACCCTTGTTGGCAAGCACAGCGGTCAGACGTCTTCTGTAGTTGATGATGAGGTTTGCACACATGTCAGGAGGAATTTTGGTCCACTCCTCTTTGCAGATCATCTCTAAATCATTAAGAGTTCTGGGCTGTCGCTTGGCAACTCGCAGCTTCAGCTCCCTCCATAAGTTTTCAATGGATTAAGGTCTGGTGACTGGCAAGGCCACTCCATGACCCTAATGTGCTTCTTCCTGAGCCACTCCTTTGTTGCCTTGGCTGTATGTTTTGGGTCATTGTCGTGCTGGAAGACCCAGCCACGACCCATTTTTAAGGCCCTGGCGGAGGGAAGGAGGTTGTCACTCAGAATTGTACGGTACATGGCCCCATCCATTCTCCCATTGATGCGGTGAAGTAGTCCTGTGCCCTTAGCAGAGAAACACCCCCAAAACATAACATTTCCACCTCCATGCTTGACAGTGGGGACGGTGTTCTTTGGGTCATAGGCAGCATTTCTCTTCCTCCAAACACGGCGAGTTGAGTTCATGCCAAAGAGCTCAATTTTTGTCTCATCTGACCACAGCACCTTCTCCCAATCACTCTCGGCATCATCCAGGTGTTCACTGGCAAACTTCAGACGGGCCGTCACATGTGCCTTCCGGAGCAGGGGGACCTTGCGGGCACTGCAGGATTGCAATCCGTTATGTCGTAATGTGTTACCAATGGTTTTCGTGGTGACAGTGGTCCCAGCTGCCTTGAGATCATTGACAAGTTCCCCCCTTGTAGTTGTAGGCTGATTTCTAACCTTCCTCATGATCAAGGATACCCCACGAGGTGAGATTTTGCGTGGAGCCCCAGATCTTTGTCGATTGACAGTCATTTTGTACTTCTTCCATTTTCTTACTATGGCACCAACAGTTGTCTCCTTCTCGCCCAGCGTCTTACTGATGGTTTTGTAGCCCATTCCAGCCTTGTGCAGGTGTATGATCTTGTCCCTGACATCCTTAGACAGCTCCTTGCTCTTGGCCATTTTGTAGAGGTTAGAGTCTGACTGATTCACTGAGTCTGTGGACAGGTGTCTTTCATACAGGTGACCATTGCCGACAGCTGTCTGTCATGCAGGTAACGAGTTGATTTGGAGCATCTACCTGGTCTGTAGGGGCCAGATCTCTTACTGGTTGGTGGGGGATCAAATACTTATTTCCCTCTGCAGAATGCAAATAAATTCATATACTTTCCACAATGTGATTTTCCGGATTTAATTTGTGATGTGCTATCTCTCACTGTTACCAATAACCTACCCTTCAATTATGGGCTGCTCATGTCTTTGTCAGTGGGCAAACTTACAAAATCAGCAAGGGATCAAATACTTATTTCCACCACTGTATATTTAAAAATACTTAGAGGTAAGGAGTTGAATGTTTTAACTTATTATGATGATGTCCATCCAGGGAATACTTTAGCTCTCTTAATTTTGGAATCCGCATAGAATTTTACGGTCTTTGCCTAGTATAAGAATGCTTATAATGTAATGCTCTGCATACAAAAATACTTGCCTCCTACAGAGTGCTTTTTGCTCTGACAGGTGCCTCTTGACATTTGTTAATGTAATGTCAGGGTCTGTATATGATAGGTAGACACTGTCAACCCTGTAGATACAACACACTTTGAAGTGACTGCCTTTGTGCCTCAGCCTTCCATACTTTGTTAGGATTCCAGTTCTGTAAAAACATACTGACACCTCAGTTTCACAGATCTTATCTTTAATTGCTTCTTTAATAGTATTTTCCCTGTAGTTTACAGTTATATATAAGTGCTGTCAGCTTACCACAAGCTGATAAGGCACACTTCTGTCAAACTTAAAGCAAACATGAGATTTTGAGAGGTAGGCTCCTCTCTTTCACATATCTACCTTCTGTAATCAACTTTTATCTGGCTGTCTCTTTTAGACTTAACACCACTTCTTTCTAGTAAGAATGACTGCCCAAAGCAGTTTACAACAGGTCCAAGAAGATAAGTCACAGTTCAATATGTAATTGTCAGATAAGCATGTAAAAGGTAGCAATAAAAAAAATCATGTTTATCAGTTCCTACTATCAAAAAATGATTAGAAAGAGCAAGCCCTTTTAGCAAGTCTATCAACATGCTAGGCTACTAGAGGTTGTCTGCCCTTGGTGATATCAGCTGGAGAGGGTGGAGCCCATGATGAACAGCAGCAGCAAGCTGGGTAACAACTGGACTCTCACACAAACTGTGGAGACCTAATCTGGTCTTTCTGCAAACTCTTCAGGCAGCTTAAATAAAGCTTTGATTAGAAAATACTTAACACCTGTATTCTCCCCCAACCTGCTCATCTGCAGGAGGATTGTGGTTCTGCATTTTCAATGACCTATTGTAGATGGATTGTATAGCCCATCCCAGACTATGTATTTTATATGCATTTGATATACTGCCATTCGAACGAGGTATGTAATAACAAGAAAAAAAACAAAGGAGGGACAAGAATAGGACATTAATAAGCATGTGCAGTGATGTATGAGTCAAGAACAAACAGAAAACCAAAGGGTGGAACAAAGAAAGTTGCCAGATATACTGAAGAACTAAAAATGAGCAGTTGGGAAAGGTGAGATGAAAAAGCCAACTTTGACAACAAAAATACTTTTAGTATTTCTGTTTCCACTTTCTCCCTTGGGAGCCCTTCTATGCACCCACCACCCTTTCCATGAAGAAAACATTTACTGATGAGCTTCCAAGTCCAGTTCTTCATAGTGTGACTTCTAGCCCTACCAGGGTCTTGTAGTTATTCACACGTGAAAGTTCCCTCTGGAAAACCGAACACACAATTCTCTAAGCAGGGATGTCAACTGGATTGTGTCTTCTTGTGTGTGTGTTCTCGGAGTTTAATGCCTTTTATGCTACCCAGATCATTTCTACTGTGATTAATTCATAATACCTTTGGTGGTATATTAAATTGGCTTGGACTTATAATAGTTGAAATTCATTCTTGCTAATTCCTTTTGCACCCATCCAAAAGATCGGTGCATTTTTGGGTGCTACTTCAAAATCCTGCCCATACTGCTTGGTCCAAGACATGGAGTGACTTCAGATTTATCAGTTTTGTATTTGGTTATTGGAATGTGTAGAATTTGCATTAGCAAGGAAGTTGGGAATGCTGTGAGAACTCCTACTTTGCACATCCATGCCCACTTGTAGCAGTGGTGTCCACTATCCTTTTAGATCTAGGATGCCAGTATCCAGTCTCTTTGATGGTCACCTCATTGAGCCCTCATAGATCAACTATGATATGAAACTATGATATGATACCAATATGCACGCCCTCTATATTGGTATTGAGTTGTAGTTTGTATATTTTAGATACTACTACATCATGCTGAAAATTGACATTTTGTCAAATGGGCATTTCTGTTATGTACTGCAAGTGGAATAGTTTCTATTGGAGTGATTTTGGGGAGAAAGGTTGTATTTGCCTCTTGGCATGTCTCTGAACTCTTAACCTCTCTGTAACTACAGATAACATCATCATATCTTGGTCCCTTTTTAACATGGACACGTGTAGGTTCGTATTTTTACTTGAACGTATCATGCATTCAACTTGTAGGCCTCAAAAAGGGACAGTGGATATCGAGGATGCTACTAGTTCATGCACTCTTAAGGCACTGAAGAAGGGCAAGAGAATATATTTAGCAAAGCAGGTGCATATTTTAGAGTTAGCAGTAAATTCTGCCTTGTCTATGAAATCTCAAGTCTAAGATGTGGTGAAGGATTGATTTTTAGACTGATTACTGAATAGACTTAAGACAATGATACTGGCTACGGATCTTTGAATGGTACTACAAAGTTTAGTGTTGTCAAAACTAGATTGCTGAAATTCAGTGATTTGGGGCTGCCTGGATCCACACTGCAAACATTGCAGATAGCTTAGAATGCTGAGGCACATTTCATTACGAGATTATCACAATTGAGCATGTTACTCCTTAACTGATAAAATTGCACTGGTTACCAGTTGGATCCAGGATAACATTTAAAGTTTTGCAATTGATTTCCTAAGATTTCAAGCAAGGAACACCTTTTTTTTTTCTGCTTACGATCCTTCAGAAATACAATCCAAGGAGTGTGCTTAGATCTAGGGGAAGTGGCTTGTTCAGTACACCAGCTGTGAGGTATATGCAGTTGGAACAAACTGGGATAAGTGCTTTTTCTATGGCAGGACCAAAGCAGTGGAATGTGTGCCCAGTACAGATAAGATTGATGGAAGATACTACTTCCTTTAAGAAGTTGTTGAAAACTTGTTTGTTTATAAGGGCTTTTTGAGTTCTAGAGTAATTTATGCTGGAGCACTCTCTGAGATATGTAACTGCCCATGGAAAGCAGATTAGTTTTACTTTACATTATTTAATATGGTAGGGTGGAGGGGGCAGATATTGTGTATTATTTACTATGTAGAGATAACTGCCTATATTGTCGTGTGTGACTGCTGTGTTTAGGATGTCTGAGACGTATGTTATAAATAGCTAGCTATGTGTTTATATGATTACAAATGTTTTATTGTATACTGCCTAGGCTGTGGTGAGGTATAAATATGCAAATAAAATAAAGGAAGATATGTGTATTAACACCACTTATTTCTAGTAAGAATGCTTGCCCAAAGCAGTTGACAACAGGTCCAAGAAGATAGGTCACAGTTCAATATGTAATTGTCAGATAAGCATGTAAAAGTAGCAATAAAAAATAAATCATGTTTATCAGTTCCTACTATCAAAAAATGATTATATGCCCTGTGCCAATGCCATAGTTACGTAAAAATGCTGTGAGTTATTGGCCGTTGCCAGTTCTTCCTCTTGCTAATTCTCTGTGCAAACCTGCCCTGCAATAATTTTATTATGAAGCGTTCTGGGAATAATTTCTCATTTATATTTTAATCAATTATCCTATATAATAATTTGTACCTCCAACGTTCCATGGTTGGCTGGCTGGCTGGGTTTGTAACATCTCCTGACGTCAGCCAGCATCCAGTGTTCCATTCCCCCTCACTGTCCCGCCCTTGTGTCAAGATGTAATGACGTCAGAGGGCGGAATAGTGAGAGGGAAGGGAACGCTGGAGGCGAGCTGACATCAGGGGATGTTGCGAACGGAACTAAGCCAGCCAGCCAGAGAACTTTCAGGTACACAGACGAACAGAATCGAGGGAGAGGAGAGAATCACGGCACATTGATGGGAGGGCAGGGAAAAGGAGAAACGCTGGACATGGAGGGGAGGGGAGGGAAGAATCGCTGGACATGGAGGTTAGGGCAGGGGAGAGAGAAAAAATCACTTACAAGACAGCCTTCCTAGGGCCCGTTTCATTGTTGAGGAAACGGGCTTGGTTCCACTAGTCATAATTATAACTATAGACAGTGACTTAGAAACGAAAAAAGTGAAATCACAACAGTTCTTTGTTTTGACCACAAAATACAAAAAGGGGGCCCAATACAAAAGAAAAGTTTGTTTTTTAAATCCCGAAGGAAAAAAAGTAGTCTGAGATTCATATAGCAGCAGGCCTTAACAGCTCATGCTTCCTCTGGTTTAGTGTTCTCTAAAATTCATTTCTCATCTCTACCAACCAGTGGCGTAGCCACAGGTGGGCCTGGGTGGGCCGGGTCCCACCCATTTAGGGCTCAGGCCCACCCAACAGTAGCACGTGTTTAGAGGTAGCTGGTGGAGATCCCAAGCTCGGCCAGCTGAAGACTTCCCCCTGATGGTAATGAAAACACTACTCTCTACGATACCAGCATCTACGCATGCTCAGTTTTCAGCGCATGCCTGCTGCAGACTGCCAAGGTAGAAAGAAGCATTTTCCCACCAGCTGAGATAAATAGTAAAAATATTTTTTTGGTGGTGGTTGGGGAGAGGGAAAACACTTGGTGCCCACCCACTTCTTGTCTAGGCTCACCTAAAAATCTGTTGTCTGGCTACGCCCCTGCTAGCAACCAAGAAGTCTGAGTTGTATGAGGGTCAAAGAAAACTTTTCCCTTCAAATGAAACAAACCAGTTACAAGGAAATGTCAAAATAAAGCATGTCTCAAGAAGAAGAAGAGTTCTTGGCCAATGAGCCAGTAATCTCCTTGCCTTTTCTGGGTTGCCTTAGAGAAATCAAGAAATGTTGGTGGAGCAGGACCCCCGAAACCATTCATATGATAGAAACACAAATTTAGGATTGTGTCATAGTCAAGCTCAAGAGCAAAAGTCAATAGTAAGGTAGTTCCTTGCATGATTACTTCCTCTGATGTCTCTGAGAACCTCATCCGATTCAAACTTGAACTTCCCTTTTGTGAGCCAGTCCCAGAACTTACACCACAACCAGAAAGGGCTAAATACTAGACCCAAACCACTGGTGGCAATATAAAAGCAGTCATTCCCAGAATTTCTAAACAGTATGTCCATAAAAAGACCATATCTTTAGTCCAAGCCATGCCGAGATTCCATATTCCAGCCACACAGGACTTTAGAGCTTCCACTCTGAGCCTGCTGTTCCAGTGTTAAAGACTGATTATCCATTAACGAGTATTAACTTTCAGCCTAATAGTCCCAGCAAAAGTATTAAAAAGGGTGTCCATTCCTTGTACAGCATCCGTGAGTGACTCCGTTGTCACTACAGCTGGTCTACCCTTTGCACTCTGTCTTCTGTATGTCGCTACCCTCTCATCTGAGGTTGAGGAAGATACAACAGCACAGTGCTTCTGATTTTCCCTTCACTCCAGCCACTTGTGGAGCCATGCACATTATGGGCTCAACAATGCCCTGTTTGGGCTGTGGGAGAACTCTCAGACCCAGCCAAAGCAGAACTAGCTTCAGAGCAAGGAAGAATGCTGAAGTCGTGTAGGCCGCTCTGTGCCAGCATGGGTGCCCCAGTTGAGCCAGAGGGAACGGCCTGACTCTCCCCCTTTTCTTTTCCCCATCATGGAATTCTGAAGGAGTCTCATGCATCAGAGCAGAGGCATAGCCAGACAGCAGATTTTGGGTGGGCCTAGGCAAGAAGTGGGTGGGCACCAAATGTTCTCTCCCCCATCCCCACATCAAAAGAATATCTCAACTGGTGGGAAAATGCTTCTCTCCAGTCTCCACCTTGGTAGTGTGGAGCAGGCATGCACTGAAAACTGAGCATGCGAAGGTGCCAGTATTGTGGAGAGCAGCATTTTCATTACCATGTGCTACAGCTGGGATGGGCCTGAGCCCTAAGTGGGTGGGCCCTGGCCCACCCAGGCCCACCTGTGGCTACGCCACTGCATCAGAGATAAGGCAGTAAGGCAGAGCTCCTTCCTGTGGTACTTGATCAGTCAGCCATCTTGGCCTCCGTAGGGAATGGGGGTAATTTTTAATTTATTTCTTCAGGTAAAAGTATTTTATGCATAGACATGGCCTTTTTAATAATTGTCCAGAGTATATGCGTATTGAACTTGTGCAGGTATATGTTTATCTGACCTGAGGAGGTGTTTCTGGGGTCTGACTTAGGATAGAGATTGAACTTGTGTATACATTCTATCAACTACATGTGTCTATAAAATAAACCAATACATTTGTGTGTGTGAAAGAGCAAATGTAAGTGTGGGCTAGTACTTCCCCCCCCCCCCCCCCCCCCCCCCCCCCACACACACACACCAGTCCAAGCAAATTATTTTTCTTCTTTTTCTTCTCCTTCAGATCCATTCTTTTCACTTTGTTCTTCTAATGGTTGTCTTCTATACACTTTCCACCAAACTCTGTGTTTTATTAATAAAAAAAATAGACATAGTTCAACTGATGGACTGACATGTCTGTTCTGCACTCAAGAAAAGCATGGGATCTGAGAGCTGCTTGGTCCAAGCCTCCTCAATTAAGCAGTGCAGCACTGTTTAATCTTTTGGGTCAGTGGGTTGGGAGTTGGGCAGAAGCTGTTGGAATGTTTTCGGAAGCAAGTTGGCCGTAGAGGAAGTAGGTGGTGTGAGGTATGGAATTATCGGAGGAATCAGGCCAAACGCCACATGACATCTGGGGAAGACTGACAGTGGCTCAGCTTTCTCTTGGTTTGTCATTTAGGATGTGGCCTTGCCAGAGACAAGATTTTAGCCTATGAAGGCTAGCAAAGCTCTAATTCTGAGCTACAGTACTCATTAAAATCTCTCTTCTGTGGTAGCATTTTGAGTGTCTCTTGTAAAATGTGGGTATAAAATTGAGTGTCTCTTGTAAGATCTTGAACTGAAATGTGACCTTTGATCAGCATTGTGTTTGTTGTAATAGTATACACTGTCATTTGATAGGGTGTGCAGGCAATTTACATTCCATATTTATTTTTACCTTTATATAAATTGTTTTAATTGATTATTATCCGTGGGATTGATGGATAAAGTGGTTAGGTCTATACTGTCATGATTGGAGTTCTTTTCCATTTTTTTAAATTTTTTTATTTTAGTATGTAAATTGCTGAGATCTGCAAAGCTAAGTGGTATAGCAAATTTTAAATAAACATAAGTATGTTTTCTCACCAAAAAATAGAATTGAGTACTGTTCTTTCTAGCAAACATTTGGTAGTGGCATTGAGGAATTTAAAGGCGGGGTCTTTTCAAGAGCTAGTCTAATTCCAAACATAATCCAGCATAAGTATTCCTAAATCTTCATGCATAACCTGTATTCAGGTTTAGTCCCTGCAGTCACATCAAACTTGGCTTTCAGATTGTATTTCTCCTGCCGTTCCCTTTCTCACTCCTTGTTACTCATATGGTGTGAAAGAATTATTTTTCCTTCTTATAAATACTCGTCAGCAGTCCTGCAGTAACAGAATAAAAAGATCCCTTCTCCTAAAAATAATATACATTGTTTGCATACTTGTGAAAAAATGTGCATAAATTAACCTTTGAAAATGTGTTCATGGCAAGGAAAGTACATAAATTCCCTGAGGTAACTTTCAAACTGGGACTATGCACCTACTTTCATTTTAAAAATTCACTGATACATGTAGAGACGAAGGTCTGTGTATAATTTTTATGCAGGTGCACAGTTACAAAATTATCCCCTAAGATTGACGTTGTGGCTAAATTTGGCTAATTTTGCTGTTTGCATTAGTTTTCCACGTGCAAGTTTGTAGAAAATGAACCAGCACAAGTTCTGTTCTCTCTTCTGGATCAAGATGGAGGCCAAATGCATAGTATATTTTGAATTTTATAAAAATATATCCTCTTCAAATTCAAAGCTGAAGAGAAAATTCTTGAGAGGACTTCAAGTCTCTTCTGGGTTATGGAATATATGCAAACATTTTTCTAACTTCTTGCTTCAAGGTCATGGGATTCACTTTAAGAAGTGAAGTTGACAGAATTGATTTTGATTTACTGTGGTACCACCATGTAATGCAGCATACATATGGGAAAACAAATTACATTTCAGGCTGTTGATCTATAAGATGAGCATTTTGATTAAAAAAAAAAATAAGAGTGTGGGTCCCCTTCCCTGGAGATACCCCTAGGGTTGTGTTGGTGATGAAAAGTGTTCTGAAGTCTGCAAAAGTTCTTGCATTCAGCATGTCTTTTATACTTAGCCAGAAGGTTGTGAGCACTCCTATGATAATTGATGTTTTAAAAGATTATTAGACAGAAGTTTCTCTGAACAAAATTTAGCAGGTGTTGTAAAATTGTAATTATTGAGAATACTTTAGGGCAAGCTTTTAATAAAATTGGTTTGCATAGTGCTTTGAGTATGCATATTTTTAATTTAACTAGGTATATGACTTCAAATACTCTTGCCTAGTGGAAAGAATATATCTTTTCAGCTCTTGCTCGAGTTAAATTATATTTGTTCAAGAAAGAGACTGCTTATGTTAGAACCTTTCTTCCCATGGCCTAATATGGTAGTTGCAGCGCCTTGTGGGTTTTTTTTTCAACTTTCTTTTAGACGGCAACACTCAAGTCTAACATTATTTTTCTGTTGTGGGTAAAGTTATATTGACTTTGAGGATGAAGAGCCATGTTTAATTCTTATGGTGATCACGTGGGCTGGCTTTCCCACATCATTAAAATGGGCATAAAACCACACAACTTTCTCCCATATTCTATATATGACACAGATTTAAGATGTGCGCCCATCTAAATTGGCTAACGAGCCAATCAGTGCCAATAATTGGGTACAAAGCACAATTTGAATTTGTGTGTACATCTTGCTATACACTGATATGCTCTCAAATCACTTAATGTGTAATCCAAAAGGGGGCGTGACTGTGGGAGGAGCACGGTTGGGTCAGAGGCGTTCCTAAAATTGCGTGTAGTGTTATAGAATACCAGGGATGTGTGCTGAAACTGGGTACTGGGAATTACACCTGGTGCCCAAATTTGGACGCTGAAATTGGCACTCAATACTATTCTATAATGAGCACTCATCTTTGAGTGCCCATTATAGAATAGCATTGAGTGCCAATTTTTGAGCGCCATTTACTGAATCTAGACCGTAGTTCTTATATAGGGATGGTAGGAGAATTTTCAAGAGCCGCTTTCTGCGTCTCACCTTAGAACAGCTGAAGCATTCACATTTCATTTACATTTCAATTTTATTTGAAATACTGCAAATAATAATAAAAAAAAATCTCTAAATGCTTTACAATGAATAAAATCATAAATGTAGTAAATGAGGATTGTACATCAAGAATCATTATAGAGGTAAAGAGAGGAGGGGAAGTGGTGAAAAGAAGATGAGACTATAGAATGAGGGGTATGCTCAGTGGTGTGCTGGAGCCAGCTCGCAAGAGCCGGTTGTTAAATTTACTGGCATCTTGCGAGCCGGTTGTTGGCCTGTGCGAGCCGGCTCGCCTCTGCTCCCCCGCTCATCCATCTTCCATCTGCCCTCTGCAGATCTACCGATAGTAGCCTGGTTTCCTTCTTGCCCCGCCACCCTGCTTTTAAAATTTTTATTTCCCCTCGAGGCGCGCCAATGAAGCGAAGGCAGCAGGCTCAGTTCGGTTCCAGCCTTCGTTCCATTCCTTCGCATCATGGCTCCGCCCTTGCCGGACGTAGTTCCTGTTTGCGCGAGGGCGGAGCCATGATGCGAAGGAATGGAACGAAGGCTGGAACCGAGCTGAGCCTGCCTTCGCTTCAACGCTGGCGTGCCTCGAGGGGAAATAAAAATTTTAAAAGCAGGGCGGCGGGGCAAGAAGGAAACCAGGGCTACTATCGGGGAGCAGAGCTGCAGCCGGAAGATGGACAACCAGGGGAATGGGGAGGGCTGGAAGAAGGCAGATGGAGGAGAGGAGGGCAGGGGGGAGACAAGGGTTGCTGGACATGGGTGGGTGGATGGAGGACAGGGGGGAGAGGAGGGTTGCTGGACATGGGTGGGTGGATGGAGGACAGGGAGGAGAGGAGGGTTGCTGGACATGGGTGGGTGGATGGAGGACAGGGGGGAGACAAGGGTTGCTGGACGTGGGTGGATGGAGGACAGGGGGGAGACAAGGGTTGCTGGACATGGGGGTGGGTGGATGGAGGACGGGACAGGAGGGTTGCTGGACATGGGTGGGTGGATGGAGGGCAGGGGAGAGCAGGGTTGCTGGACATGGGTGGGTGGATGGAGGGCAGGGGGGAGACGAGGGTTGCTGGACATGGGTGGGTGGATGGAGGACAGGGGACAGGAGGGTTGCTGGACATGGGTAGTTGGATGGAGGATAGGGGGAGACGAGGGTTGCTGGACATGGGTGGTTGGATGGAGGACAGGGGGAGACGAGGGTTGCTGGACATGGGGGTGGGTGGATGGAGAGCAGGGTTGCTGGACGTGGGTGGATGGAGGGCAGAGGAGAGCAGGGTTGCTGGACGTGGGTGGATGGAGGGCAGGGGAGAGGAGGGTTGCTGGACGTGGGTGGATGGAGGGCAGAGGAGAGGAGGGTTGCTGGACGTGGGTGGATAGAGGGCAGGGGAGAGCAGGGCTGCTGGACATGGGTGGGTGGATGGAGGGCAGAGGAGAGGAGGGTTGCTAGACATGGGTGGAGGAGAGGGAAGGGAGAGAGAAGAAATGCTGGACATGGGTGGAGGGGAGGGAAGAGTGAGGAATGAGATGAGAAGAGGGAAAAGGAAGAGAGGAGAATAGCTGCAAATGGATGGAGAAAATAGGCAGAAGCTGAGGACCAGAAATGAAGAAGAAAGGAGGAAAGGAAGCCCTGGAAACGGAGTTAAGAGGACAGATAGCAGCAGAATTGGATACTGGGCCAGCATGAGCAGAAAAACAGTCACCAGACAACAAAGGTAGAAAAAAACTCATTTTATTTTCATTATAGTGTTTGGAATATGTTCACCTTGAGAATCAGGTGCTCAACATTAAAAGTTTATATTTATTTACTTATTTATGGCATTTTATCCCACATTAAACATGAATTACATTGGAACCTGGGATCATTTAATAGTTTTTTCCTGGAGAGGGTAATGCATTGCCCCCCCCCCCCCCCCGGCTATAACCAGCTCTGCAATTTGGGGGGCGCGCCGAGGTGGACCGGGGAGAGAGCCTGTTGTTAAAAATTTACCAGCACACCACTGGGTATGCTATATCAGTGCTATGACATGGTTAATGTAAAGGTTGTAGTCCACTCACTAAGCGAATGAGGAAAAGCCTGCTTAAAATAATGGGATTTAAGAAGGGCTTTAAGCTTTTTAAAAAATGGCTCTGTATGGAGTTCTAGGTGAATAACATTCTAGAGGATGGAAGTTGCAACACTGAAACATGAGCCTCTCATAGATGTCAAACAGATTTGTAAGTATATGGGAATAACCAGTAAATGTGAACAGCCAAAGACACACAAGAGAGAAAAGGATGACCTGAATGTAAGATCTGATGTGTAAGAACCAAAATGTTAAATGCTGTACAACAATATATGGGGAGCCAGTATTTTTCTAACAGTGGAGTAACTACCATGGATTAACTGTACTGCTGTGTTTCGTTTAATCTGTAATCTCCTAAACTGATTTTGAGGCAAGCCTTTTTGAAAGGAATTAAAATAGTCTAGATGGGATATTACAAGGGAGTGGAACAATAAGTGAAGAGGAGGTGTGTTGAGTGGAGGGTGCTTGAATCTGACATGACCATCATATAGGTATGAGTGTAAAACATGAGATTATTGTCCAAGAAGGCACCAAGAATTTAGCTGTCTAATTTGTTTTGTTGTGTTAGTCATAGGATCCAGGTGCATCAAGTCAATAGCAATTAAAAAGAAACCTAGTTGGGGCCCATTTGTTGCTGAAGAGGCAAAAAAAAATGTTGTTGTATGGGATGCCTACCTACAAAAAATCTCACCTACGGCATGTAGTAAGGTTTTAAATCAGTTTTTGTTAGGCTTCTAATTGGATTTAGAGATCTGTGGGGTTTCAGGCATGGTTTGGTGGTGGTGGAGTTGGTGTTCTGTTGAGGGGGGTTGGAATATTCTAAGTTTAGCGGATTGGGGCTCTAAGAGCCAAGGCTTCATCCGTGAGAGTTATCTTCTGTATTTTATATTTTGCCTTTGCTGGAGAATTCAGCAGTTACTGGAGGAGGGGGTGAGAAGGATGGTAAGGGGGTTTTGTTCTTGTATTTTTGTTGTTCTGTGTTGCTATTTAATAACAGGAATTTGGCATCGATAAAATGATATATGGGGTGTGGGTAGGGGTAGGAGGGGGAGAAACTTGTTAATCAATTTGATGACTGACTTTATTCTTCTGTTTTTCTTCTATATGTTTTGCTCTTTGATTTCTTCTGTACTGAGATTGTTGGCTGTGTTTATTATGAGAAGTCATCGATAAACCTGTTGAAACATAAAAAGAAACGTAGCAACTCTTGAAATAACCTGTAGTATATTAGCGAGCACAGGGAATAATCTTCTGCAGGCGACAGTCACAAAACACATTGGTGCTCTTAGATCATTTTCCTACCCGGGTGATTCCTCTTTCACATTATGGAGGCAATTCTATAAAGTAACACCTCCGTTTAGGTGCTCTGATGCCATGTGCTGGATGCCAATTCTATAGCGGCATCTGTGCATCAAAAAGCCATTATAGAATACTAGTATAAGTCTGCATGGGTGTGCCTCAGTTTCGGCATGACCATTTACACCTTGTCAATGGCAGGTGTGAGTGTGACACACCTACGTGTGCAAAGTGACGCATATAACTGATAGTAATCTTTGTGCCCCCCTTACAGTTACACACTGTAGCCCTTAGGCACTACCTTATGGAATAGCACCTACTTTACATTCACACATAACTACCAAGTATTGGTGCCTATGACGCATGTCTAGGTGCCAGTTTTGTACAATTATCTCCTACGTGCGGTAAAAGCTGCCACCCACTTTGCACTTGCTATCGTGCAGGATCAAGTAGTGCATGTATATTGTGAAAATGCAAATTTGCATGTGCTATTTTTCTTCCCTGACCTAGACACTCGGCTTCTGGGACTACCTCCATTTAAAACTATGCAATAGGGTTTCTCAACCCAGTCCTCAGGACACACCCAGCCAGTCAGGCTTTCAGGATATCTACAGTGAATATGCGTGAAATAAATTTGGATACATTACCTCCATTATTCATTATGGGTATCGTGAAAATATGACTGGCTGGGTGTGTCCTGAGGACTGGGTTGCGAACTACTGCCATATATCTATTCTGGATGCCTGCATGTACTTCAAGTTAGATTGTGGAGGGGTATTTTCAGTCGGGCCAATTTACCCAGGTAAATCCCTTTTGAAAATTGTTCTCCCAGGCCTAGATGCTCAAAACTGCGGTGCTGTTCCGAACAGTGCCAGAAAAATACCAACAGATCAGCACTGTGAAGGAACCCCTTAGTGCTCAATGCTAATGAGATGCAAATTTAGGCGCACTCATAACTTTGAGCATTAGGGAGTTCGGCAGGAGGATAGTGTCTGGCGCATTCGCTCAAGTGTTGTGCTTTTAGCACATGCCCAGAACGCCAGAAGGGAAGGAGGAGGAAGAGGTGCCGGCACAAGAGAACTGTTGTACCTCTACTGTACTCCCTGGGTGGGCTTCTGATGTCCCTCAACTCCACTCAGAGTCACTCTTTCTCTCACCAGCAGCATTGAAATCTTGGGGGGGGGGGGGGGGGACATCCAGTGGCGGCCATCTCACTTTCTTATCAGCTACCAGCCCCAGGCAGTGACTCCCATACGTCCTTCCCCCTTCCCTGCCATGCAGGGCCTGCCGAAAGAGAGGTGACTCTTCAGACTTGTGCCCACCTCCACCTCAAGGAGGCTTCAGGCCCTCTTCCCTTCTGTAGGGAGAGGAGTCAGCAGCAGCAGCAAGGCATAGGTCGATACTTGACTGACAACGCAGAGCTCTAGCTTGGCAGAAGCACCCTAACACCTGCTCTGAGCTGACAGTATTTCTGCAGTGGTAAGACAGCTTGAGTTTGTTCTGTTCTGAGCATTGGGAGGGAATGTGAAATTACTTCATTTGCCTAGATTTGCATGCCTCTTGCGCTGTCTTTTGGTTTGCTTGTTCCCCATGATAGAGCCCTCTGAGCATTCAGCGTTAGCAAATGCAGGCGCTAGTCCAGCGCTAATGGACTCTGGTGCCCCGCATTTGCTTCTGAGCATTGGGGCCCCAGAGTCTTACAAGGCATAGTATTTTTGTGTTTATTTACTTAATTTCTACACGGAGCATGAGCCTTGATGTATGTGTTCTTGCTACTATAACTGTGTCCTTTAAATGACTTTCACATGGAAAACGATTCCGGGGCCTATGAGAATCAGCGCCTTTGTCATCTGGCTTCAGGCTAACTTTGTTTTTCCTACTGCAATGTCTAAAGTCTCTGAAGTTGTGATTTTACTGGAAAACTCAATCCCCTGCCCTTTTTGTGATGATAGATTGGACTTCAGAGGCAGTAGAGAACACCTTTGAGCTAATTTCACTTTCAGCTGCCACAAAAGCTTGTAATGGATTTTTTTTCTGATTCCTCAGGTAGAAGACATAATGTTGTGGAACTTAGTTCTGAAGCTGTGAACCTGGTCTCCTACGCTACTCAGAAGCGGCTGCGAGAACTTATTGGGAAACTCACTGTGGTTGCACAGCATCGCTGTGCAATGTATAAGGTAAAAGCGCCCCACTGGAATCCCATTTTTGTCTCTTCCTGCTTACACCATTGCCTGAAGAGCCTTGCGTTTTGAATGGCTGCTCTTCCATTCAGCTGCTCACTGAGATATGGCAGGCTATCCCATATTTTGTCCTCCTGTAGTATCTTCTATCTTGGGGTAGGGTCTCCAAGTGGTTTTATTGTGCTTGTACCATAACGGGCATGAACCATACTTATAAACCAGAACAGGTAAGGTGTGAACTTAGGAGGGAAGTTATCAACATGGGCTACTGTTAAGCCTTGCTATTTTAGCACAGGGTTCTATTTTATGCCTTGAGACTTTGTGCTAAACTAGCACAACATGTGGTAAAATAACTTGTCTTAACAGTAGCCCACATTGATAATTCCCCCCCCCCCTTAATTTCTCAAATGTACTGCTGCTTTTCTTTTTAATACTTGCATTGTGATAGAGGCTTTGGGCCACCAATCCCCTCCTCCCAGCCCCCTTTCCCCAGTCTTCCCACCCGCCATTATTACCACGCATAAAACAACTTTAAATGACCTCTTCACACACAGAACACAGACAGACCTTCACCGAATGCAAAACAAGGGATCCTAAGTTAGAAATAGAACTATAAAGACCAAAATTGAATTGGGAATCCCAAGAAGTTAAAGTAGGCAAGTACTTGAACACAGGAGAAAAAAAAAAAAACAGAAAGCACTTCCTTTTGTGCTGACCACAATCATGGATCCCTGAGGCCTACCAGCTGAAGACCTCCTCCTCTGGTCTAGTGGCCAGAATTCTCCAAGCTCTCCAGCTGGCAGCAGTGTTCCCTGAGCTGATACTACCTCTGCTGCTGTTGTCATTCTTGGTTTTCACACCGGTGGGGGGGGGAGGAAGAACAGTAGTAGCAGCAAAAGTGGTGGCAGCAATTCAAGGACACTGTTTCCAGTTGCAGAGCTTGGAGAGCGCTGGCTGCCAGGCAGAGGAGTTCTTCAGCTGGCAGGGCTTGGGCATTTGGGCAGGGTGTGCTGGGTGGAGGGCGGGGAGAAAAATTGACCGTGTAGGGTCTTAATAAACGAATTGGGCGTTTTTTTACATCTGTGATTTTAGTTTGGTCTTTCTGGACATCTTCCGTTTGTTGTTTTCTCATAACCCCAAAGCTAACATATTCTAATTAATTTTTTCTACCTTTGTTCTCTGGACATTTTATTTTGCCATCATGTTGATCCCACTTTCCCTTTTCTGCTCTGCTCTGTCTGTCTTCTGCTAAGTCTCTCTAGTGGCTGTTGTCCATTTGTCTTTTCTCCTCTCTCCTATATTGTTCCAGTCTCTCACTACACCTGTCCTGATATATTGATCTTTCTCCTTTCATCTCTTCTCTGTCTCTTTCCAGTCAGATTCCACCTGCCTCCTCCTTAATACTTTTCAGCTACATATCAACTTTATATCTCCTCTCATGCCCTGGCTCATTTCTCATATTATTCCTTCCTCAGCCTCCTATTATCTTCCATCTTTCATCTACTCCCCATTACTACATTTCTATCTTTGTATTCACTATGCTTCCTTGCCACTACCTCCCCCCCCCCGCCTCTTCTATATGGTTCCACCATTTCCAGAATCTCCCCTCCCTCTACTCTTGTAGCCCAGCATCTTATCTCCCTGTCCCTTTTTCTCCACCTCTTTGCATTTTCCTGTCTTCATCTCTTTTTCCCTCCTGCCCCCCCCCCCCCATGGTCCATTCTCTCTCCTGTTCTTCCCCCCTCCCCATAGTCCTACATCATTCCCTCTCTGTTTCCTGCTCTTCTTCCCTCCTGCCCCCATGACCTCTCCCTCTTATTGATGAGCATCTCTCCCTCCCTTCCTCCAGGTCTAATATTTCCCCTCCATCCCTGGTTCAGCATGTCTCCTTCTTTCTCTCCTTCCTCCATCACAAGCTACCTTAAAACAGCTACAGCCCCCCCCCCCCCCCCCCCCCCCCGGTGGTCCATCTCTTTCCTGTCTCCCTCACCTTCCCAGTCTACCATTAACATATTTCTGTTCAGACAGGGCTGCAGACATGGCAACAAATCTCTTGCGCTATCTGCAGCCTCCCCGGAGCTTTCTGCCACATTCGCCTCCTGATGCAATTTCTGTTTCCATCTGTGCAGAATGCAGCAGAAAGAAAGCTGGGGGGCAGCTGCAGACAGCGCTTGCTGCCGTGTCTGTAGCCCCGTGTGAGAAAGAAATGCTTTAAAGGTAGACTGGGAAGGTGAGGGAGACAGGGAAGAGATGCCTGATCACAGGGGTCTCTTGGAGCTGTGGGGCCATACAGCTACCCTGTTTGCTTCCCCCCCCCCCCCGCCCAACACTGACCCTGCATACAGTTGGGAATATTTCTGTATCTTTTTCAGGTACAGAGTCTCTGGTTGCTTCTCCTGGTACTTGATGATATTCTCTCTCTCTCAGCAGTACAGAATGGTTACTTGGTACCTGAGAGTCTATTTCTTTCTGTGCATTTCTCTTTTTACAACTGTGAAGTTTTCCTTCAATGAGCTTTCATGTGGACTGGGAATGTTCCAGGTGATCACAATTTCTTTTTCTGCATTTCTGACCGGGTCTTGATCCCAGTGTTCTTATGGCACAGCAGTGTTAGTTTACTTAGTATAGGGATAATTTTATCAAGCATTTTCATTATATAAAGCATGTTTTACACATGACAAATGATGTTATAAAACTGTGTTCATGTATACATGCATAAAAAGTAGCACACCACAAAACTGCCCATTTTACTCGATCTACATATAGACATTTCCATGGGCATAGTTTGGGCAGAGCTGTGATGTATGCACCTAGTTTACAAAGTACATGTGTACATTGTACACTTTTCTTTGGAGCAGATGTTAATTTGTGTATGAGAATTTATGTGTTATTGGGGGTTATTGTTTGAACCTATTGATAAAAGCATATGGGCCTCTTATTTTCCCTTTATAAGTAACTAGTGAAAAAGGCCCGTTTCTGACAGAAATGAAACGGGTGCTAGCAAGGTTTTCCTCGGAGTGTGTATGTTTGAGAGAGTGTGTGAGAGAGAGTGAATGTGCGAGTGTGTGTGTGACAGACAGAGAGAGTGAGACTGGGTGCGAGTGTGTCCGTGAGAGAGAGCGTGTGTGTCTGTGAGAATCAGAGTGTGTGCCAGGGGCCCCTCCCTCCTCCATCCCAGTTCCAGGGTCATCCCCCCCGCCTCTGAGTTCCAGGGTCCCCCCACCCTCCCTCAGAGTTTTAGGGTCCCCACCCTCCCAGTTCCAGGGTCACCTTCCCTCCCTCCCTCCCTCCCAGTTCCATAGTGCACCTCCGAGTTCCAGGGTCCCCCTACCAGTTCAAGGGTCCCTCCCCCTCCCTCCCAGTTCCATGGTCCTGTCCCCTCCCTTCCTCCCTCCCTTTGAGGTGCTTGGTGGGGGGGGGGGGGTTGCTATTTGCTGTCAACCTAAGGAGACACTGCTTCTGGCGTCCAGCAGCTAAGGCCTGTCGTGACCCACAGGCAGCTGGAGCTCCCTCATACTCTTTAAGTGACACACATTTATTTATTTATTGCATTTGTATCCCACATTTTCCCACCTTTTTGCGGGTTCAGTGTGGCTTACAATATGATATAAATGATGGAAATACAATTTGTTACAACTTGGTTATGGATTACATTGTGTAGATTTAAGTGAGACAGTCAAGTAACGTTAAGGAATATAACAATGGAACACAGACATTGAAACTTCCATATCATCAAGCTGATCAATCCATAGACTGGTGGGTTGTGTCCATCTACCAGCAGGTGGAGATAGAGAGCAAACTTTTGTCTCCCTATATGTGGTCATGTGCTGCCGGAAACTCCCCAGTATGTTCTCTATCTCAGCAGGTGGTGGTCACACACAGCAGCAGCTCTGGCTAGGCCTCCAAGCCTAATTTTTAGGTTTTGTTGAGTGCCTGGGGTTGAGGGCTCTTTTGAGCAAGTGCAAACCTGGTGGTGCCAGGTCCCTCCTTTTCTCCCCCCTCCCGCTGGCTCCGTTAAAAAAAAAAAAAAAAATTTTGAACGTCCTTAAAGGCGTTTATTTCGACGTTTATTTAAACGTTTATTGCAGCTACTCACTGGGACACCAGGTCGTTACAGCTCGGAGCGGAAAGCAGGTAATTTTTACCTTTTTATAGCGGGCAGGGGGTTCCCCGATTGATCTCCACGTGGCATATGGCGTCGGAGGGCGAGGGCGCAAGGAGTCGCTCCCCGGATCGCTTTGGCGCTTCTAGAGGGGATGCGGGGGTCTTAAAGTCTGATTCGCCTTTGTTGGGTGACAGTTTCGTGACCGATGAGTGTCCCGGTCCTTCCTCCGGCGTGGCGGTTTTTCCCGCCATAAACGCCCATCCCCCGCTGCTCGCCTCCGCCATCTTGGCCGGCCACGCGGCTCGGACGGCTTCTTAGTGGGCCGCCCTTGAGGGAGACATTAATGCCATGGACGCCCTTAATTTGGGCGACGGCACCAAAGCGGCTAAATTTAAGAGCCGTTTTTTCCCGCGCGGCTCCTTCGCGGAGTGTCGCGCCGGACGCCATTTTGGATGCGCAGCATGTCTCTCCCCCGCTCTTGCGAGCGCCGGTTGAGGGTGCGTCTAGGGCTGTAGCCCAGGCTGCGGAAGTGCACAGTCTGGGGGGTTTCTCCCCCGAGTTTGTTTTGCTGCTGCATCAGGCCTTCCTTATGCAAAACGCTGCCCCTGCTCCCTCGTTTGGTAAAGAGGTTGAGGTCCCCGGAGGTAAACGCCCTCGGGTTGATTCACAGGCCTTGGAGGACCTTGTCTCCTCCGATGTAAATGAGGGCAGCGTATCTGAGTTCTCCCAACGGTCCTTTGCGGATCCCTTGGAGGAGACGGATTCCCGCTCGGTTGGAGCGGATGACCCCTCTGCAGCGCGGCTTTTTAGCTCAGAGGATTTGCCCAACCTGTTAGTGCAGGCCATGGGCATTTGAAGTTTTCCTCTCCGGAGGACGTCTCTCCCTCAGCCCCTGTTGGCTCTGCCATTATGCTGGGGACGAAGCGCCCGCCTAGATCCTTCCACGTGCATGATGCCAGGCACACCTTAATTTCGGCTCAATGGGATGTCCCGGAAGCGAGCCTCAAAGTGGCTAGGGCGATGTCCCGCCTCTATCCTTTGCCTGAAAGTGAACGTGAGGCCTTTCTGTGGCCTACCGTGGATTCTTTAATCACTGCGGTGACTAAGAAAACGGCTTTGCCGGTGGAAGGTGGCACGGCCCTAAAGGACGCCCAAGACAGAAGACTGGAGGCGGCCTTAAGGTCGTCCTTTGAGGCGACTGCTTTAAGTTGCAGGCCTCGGTTTGCGGTTCCTATGTGGCCAGGGCATGCCTGACTATGGTGCAGCGGGCTTCCCCCTCGGATCTTTCCTTGAGGGCTGATTGGCCGGCCCTGGAATCGGGCTTAGCCTATTTGGCAGACTGGCTGTATGATGTCTTGAGAGCCTCAGCTTAAGGCATGGCTCAGACAGTCTCTGCGCGGCGGTGGCTTTGGCTGAAACATTGGTCTGCTGACCACGCCTCTAAATCCCGCCTGGCTAGATTGCCTTTTAAAGGCAAGCTGCTCTTTGGGGTCGAGCTGGACAAAATCATGACCGATCTCGGCACGTCTAAGGGCAAGAAGTTACCTGAGGTCAGGGTTCGGGCTAGTACTCGTCCCGGTACCTCCAGAGGACGGTTTCAGGAAGCCCGTCGGTACCGCCCGGGCAAGCCGGGCTCTTCTGCCCCCTCTTCCTGCAAGAGGATTTTCTCCCCCACGCAGCATTCCTTTCGCAGAGACCGCCGTCCCGGAGGTGCTCCCTCCGGTCCTCCCCCAGGGTCTCGTACCCAATGACGGGGCCTTGGTCCACGCCCCAAGGCAGTTTGGAGGACGGCTGTCCTCGTTTCGGGGTAAGTGGACCACAATGACTTCAGACGCGTGGGTGCTGGAAGTCATCAGAGACGGCTGCAAGCTAGGGGTCTGCCGACCCTTAAGAGACGGGTTTATACTCTCTCCCTGCAAGTCTCCGGTCAAAGCTGTGGCAGTACAGCAGACCTTGGACAACCTGATCCGCCTGGGTGCGGTCGTTCCGGTGCCAGAAAATCAGATTGGTAAGGGACGTTACTCCATTTTCTTTGTGGTTCCAAAGAAAGGAGGTTCTGTCCGGCCTATCCTCGACCTCAAAGGGGTCAATCGGGCCTTGAAAGTGCGGCACTTTCGCATGGAGACTCTCCGCTCTGTTATAGCGGCAGTGAAGGCAGGAGAGTTCTTGGCTTCCTTGGACATCAAGGAAGCGTACCGGCATGTTCCCATCTGGCCTCTTTACCAACGCTTTCTGCGTTTTGCAGTCCTGGGACGACACTTCCAGTTCAGAGCCCTCCCTTTCGGGTTGGCTACTGCTCCGCTGACCTTTTCCAAAGTAATGGTGGTCATAGCGGCCTTCCTACAAAAGGAAGAAGTACAAGTCCATTCTTATCTGGACGACTGGTTGATCCGAGCCCCCTCTTGTGCAGAGTGCGGCAAAGCTGTGGCCCGGGTAGTTGCTCTTTTGAGCTCCCTGGGATGGATCATCAACTGGAAGAAGAGCCAGCTGTGCCCGACTCAGTCCCTGGAGTATCTGGGAGTTCGATTCGACACCCAAGTGGGCAGAGTGTTCCTGCCAGACAATCGGATTGTCAAGCGTCAGGCTCAGGTGGACTAGTTCCTAGTAGCCTCTCCTATTCGGGCTTGGGACTACGTGCAGCTGTTGGGCTCTATGACGGCCACGATGGAAGTAGCGCCCTGGGCCAGGGCTCATATGAGACCACTACAACAATCTCTGCTGCTGCGCTGGACTCCGATGTCGGAGGATTATGCTGTGCACCTTCCCTTGGACCCAGCAGTGCGCAAGGCGCTGAGCTGGTGGACGCAGACAGTCAGGTTGTCTGCAGGAATGCCTCTGGTGACCCCGGAGTGGATTGTCGTCATGACAGACGCCTCTTTGATGGGCTGGGGAGCCCACTGCTTGGGAAGGACAGCGCAGGGGCTCTGGTCCCCTGCAGAGGCAAGTGGTCTATCAACCTCCTGGAACTCAGAACCATTCGGTTGGTGTTATTGAAGTTCATCCCGGTACTGCTGTTGAAGCCTGTACGGGTCCTGTCGGACAATGCCACTGCTGTGGCCTATGTCAACCGCCAGGGAGGTACCAAGAGCGCCCCTCTAGCCAGGAGGCTATGAATCTATGCCAGTGGGCGGAAGCGAACCTGGAGCAGCTTGCAGCGGCCCTCATTGCCGGAGTCATGAATGTCAGGGCGGACTTTTCCAGTCGCCATACCTTGGAGCCCGGAGAGCGGCAGCTATCTGCTCAGGCGTTCTTGGACATCACGAAGCGCTGGGGCCAGCCGAGCCTAGATCTGATGGCGTCATCGGCCAATTGTCAAGTGCCGCGCTTGTTCAGCAGAGGACGGGACCCTCGATCCCTGGGAGTAGATGCTCTTCTCCAACAGTGGCCGACACAAGAGCTTCTCTATGTGTTCCCGCCCTGGCCCATGTTGGGCAGGGTGCTAGACCGGGTGACAAAGCATCCCGGCAGGGTAATCCTGGTGGTCCGGATTGGCCCAGATGTCCCTGGTATGCGGACTTGATCAGGCTCTCAGTCGGCGACCCTCTGCGGCTGCCAGTGGAGCAGGGCCTGTTACATCAGGGTCCCGTGGGGATGGAGGATCCCTCCCCCTTTGGTCTTACAGCCTGGCTATTGAGCGGCAGCATCTGGGAAAGTAGGGCTTCTCAGACAAGGTCATCGCCACTATGCTGAGAGCGAGGAAGCGCTCTACTTCTACTGCTTACGCCAGGGTTTGGCGTATCTTTGCAGCGTGGTGTGAAGCAGGCTCACTTTCTCCCTTCACTGCTCCAATTTCTTCAGTGTTGGCGTTCCTGCAAGAAGGTCTGGACAAAGGCCTGTCGCTCAGTTCCCTGAAAGTTCAGGTGGCGGCTCTGGCTTGCTTCAGGGGCCGCCTGAAGGGTGCTTCCCTGGCTTCGCAGCCAGATGTGGTGCGCTTTCTCAAGGGAGTTAATCACCTGCGCCCTCCTCGGCGCTCAGTGGTGCCTGCGTGGAGCCTCAACCTGGTGCTAAGAGCATTGCAGAAGCCGCCTTTTGAACCCTTGTCGAGGGCATCTCTGAAAGACCTGACGTTGAAAGCAGTCTTTTTGGTGGCTATCACTTCAGCCAGTAGAGTTTCCGAGCTCCAGGCACTCTCATGTTGAGAGTTTTTTCTGCAGTTTCCTGAGGCAGGAGTGACTATTCGCACAGTGCCTTCCTTCCTGCCCAAGATTGTTTTTCGCTTCCATGTGATTCAGCAGCTCTGTCTCCCTTCCTTTCGTAGGGAGGTCTACCCAGAGGAATACTCTGCTCTCAATTTCTGGACGTGAGACGAGTCATCATCAGATACTTGGAAGTGACCAATGATTTCCGGAAATCGGATCATCTGTTTGTCCTGTTCACAGGTCCTCGTAAGGGTCTGAAGGCTTCTAAGCCTACAGTGGCAAGATGGGCAAGGAAGCCATTGCAGCGGCTTAGGGTCCGTCTCCTTGGAAGAGATTTGCAAGGAGGCAGCTTGGGCTTCGGCCCATACCTTTGCCAGGCATTGCCGCTTGACTGTGGCTGCTCGGGCGGAGGCCCGGTTGGAGCTTCAGTGTTGCGGTCAGGGATTTCTATGTCCCGCCCTGGGTGAGTACTGCTTCGGTACATCCCACCAGTCTATGGATTGATCAGCTTGATGATATGGAAGGTAAAATTATGTATAATCATACCTGATAATTTTCTTTCCATTAATCATAGCTGATCAATCCATAGCCCCTCCCAGATATCTGTACTGTTTATATTCTGGTTGAATTTTAGGTTCAAGTTTAGCCTTCAGTTACTTCAGGAGGACTTCGTGTTCAAGTTCTTCTTTCACTTGGATTCTTCAAGAG
The DNA here is from genome assembly GCF_901765095.1 of Microcaecilia unicolor. Lineage (NCBI taxonomy): Eukaryota > Metazoa > Chordata > Amphibia > Gymnophiona > Siphonopidae > Microcaecilia > Microcaecilia unicolor. The sequence goes on from NC_044031.1 coordinate 472,524,599, forward strand.
TTGAGACGAGTTTGTGTTACAGTGAGCTGCTGGATTCCTCTCCCCTCCGTTTTACGGGGCTGGATTGAGATTTAAATTCTGCCGGCACTCCCTCCCGCTTCGTGCGGCAGTAGGGCAGCTTTGTACCCCTCTCGCTTCGGCGGTGTTAGGGTCAGTCAGCTCCTCCCGCGGATGCGGTTGCAGGATAAGCCAGATCCCCCGGCGGGTGTGGTGTCCCTCCCCCGCTCCGCGGGGATGAGCTGGACGGATTCCCCTCCCCCACTTGTGTGGGGATGAGCTGGGTTAATTCCCCTCCCCCGTTTCGGCGGTGGTGAGCTGGGCAGAGTGTCCCTTCGTGGGTGTAATTCTCTTAAGTGCTGAGTCCTGCGGATGGAGCTTTGATATCGACATACTGAGGAGTTTCCGGCAGCACATGACCACATATAGGGAGGCAAAAGTTTGCTCTCTATCTCCACCTGCTGGTAGATGGACACAACCCACCAGTCTATGGATTGATCAGCTATGATTAATGGAAAGAAAATTATCAGGTATGATTATACATAATTTTACCTTTGGAAGGGGACAATGGGAGGCTTAAAGGGCAATATTAAGGCATGAAGACATATGGTATACATATTTCTCTGAGTGGAGGTATGAGTGATGTGAGATTACGGGGATAAGATTGTAGAATTGGATGTGTGATGCATTAGTGAACAGTGAGTATGGACTTTGTGTTATGGCTCTTTCCGTATGTTTTTTTCAAAAAGATGGGTCTTCAATAATTTGCGGAAGGAAGTTTGTTCGTGGATCGTTCTTAAGTTGTGCGGCAGTGTATTCCAAAACTGCGTGCTTATGTGAGAGAAGGTTGATGCGTGTAGCGTCTTGTATTTCAGGCCCTTGCAGTTGGGGAAGTGAAGGTCGAGGAAAGTTCGAGATGATCTTTTGGCGTTCCTGGGTGGTAAGTCTATTAGCTCAGACATGTAGGCTGGGGCTTCGCCGTGAATGATTTTGTGGACTAATGTGCATACTTTGAAAGTGACGCGTTCCCTGAGTGGTAGCCAGTGTAGTTTCTCTCTTAATGGCTTTGCACTTTCATATTTTGGTTTTCCGAAGATGAGTCTGGCTGCTGTATTCTGGGCCGTTTGAAGTTTCCTCAGTATTTTCTCTTTGCAACCTGCGTATAGTGAGTTGCAGTAATCTAGATGGCTGATTACGAGGGATTGCACTAGGCTGCGAAAGACGGATCTTGGGAAGAATGGTCTTATCCTTTTCAATTTCCACATGCAGTAGAACATCTTTTTAGTTATGTTGTTTGCATGAATTTCAAGTGTTAGGTGGCGGTTGATAGTGACTCCAAGGATTTTTAGCGTTTTTGAGATTGGAAGGTTTAGGTTTGGTGTGTTTATAGCAGTAAATTCCTTTGTGTTGTATTGGGAGGTGAGTATCAGGCATTGAGTTTTTTCTGCATTTAATTTCAGACGAAATGTATCTGCCCATGTGCTCATGATGTGTAGGCTTTGATTGATTTCATTGAGGATTTTGTTGATGTCTTGTTTGAAAGGGATGTATATTGTAACATCATCAGCGTATATGTATGGGTTGAGGTTATGGATTGATAGGAGTTTAGCCAGGGGGATCATCATTAGGTTGAAAATGGTTGGTGAGAGGGGTGATCCTTGTGGTATTCCGTATTCAGGTGTCCATGCCTTGGACGTGGTTGAATGTGATGTGACTTGATACGAACGTAGGGTTAGGAACCCCTTGAACCAGTTCAGGACATTTCCTCCAATTCCAAAGTATTCAAGTATGTGTAGCAGGATTCCGTGGTCAACCATATCGAAGGCACTTGACATGTCAAATTGTAGAAGGAGTATATTGTTGCCAGCTGCAATTATTTGTTTAAATTTAGTCATAAGGGTGACTAATATTGTTTCTGTGCTATGATTCGACCGGAATCCTGATTGGGCATCATGCAATATTGAGTGTTTGTTCAGATAGTTTGTGAGTTGTTTAGTTACCATTCCTTCGGTTATTTTGGTTATTAGTGGTATGGATGCTACTGGCCTGTAGTTGGTTATTTCGCTCGTGCTTTTCTTTGTATCTTTAGGAATAGGGGTGAGTAAGATTTTTCCTTTTTCTTTTGGGAAGAGTCCGTTTTGTAGCATGAAGTTTACATGGTTCGTTAGGTCTATTATGAATTGTTGAGGAGCAGATTTCATGAGGTTATTTGGGCATATGTCTAGTTTGCAATGGGATTTGGCATATCTTTTGAGAGTTTCAGAGATGAGGTCTTCTGATAGTATTTCGAATTCGGTCCAGGTTCTGTCTGCTGGGTATGTTCCTTCTTCTGGATCCAGACAATCTAAAAGTGTGGCGTACTCAGTAGGGCTGGCGAGTATTTTGAGTCGTAGTTGTTTTATTTTCTCTTTGAAGTATTTCGCAAGGTTGGCAACGTCTGGTATATCTTTGTTGTTGTTTGTAACTGGTGTGGTGTCTAGCAGTTTGTTCACAAGGTTGAAGAGTTTATGTGTGTCTTTGTAGTTTGGTCCTATTATTGTTTTGTAATGTAGTTGGCTGGATAAACTATTTTAGTGATATGTAGTTTAGATTTCATGATATTGATATGTACAGATGTGTAGCTTTCAAATAAATGAAAAAGGTATGCAGTAAGAAAACAAAAACCTTTTGTCCTTTACCTGTAAAGGCACAGTTTATCCAGTAGAAGCAGCTTTAGACGTGTTTCAGATGGAAGAAGGAAAAAAAAAACGACAATGTGTATCAGCAGCTCATAGGTGTGCTTGGTTTTGAGTGTATGGGAATGATGGGTGTGTTGGGGAGTGGAAATAGAGATTAACCAATGGGCCTCCTTGCTTACATTGTAGTTGATTGGGTCAGTTCCACTCGTGTGTAGTAATCGTCCTGCTGCATGGCGAGAGTCAGAGAGGAGAGGGGGGTGCGGGAGGGTGGGTGAGGGGGAGTGTGGGCGGGGGGGACGGGGTGCAGTGGCGATTTTGTTTGGTTTTGAGTGAAAACGATAATGTGTATCAGCAGCTCGTAGGTATGCTTGGTTTTGAGTGTATGGGAATGACGGCTGTGTTGGGGAGTGGAAATAGAGATTAACCAATGGGCCTCCTTGCTTACATTGTAGTTGATTGGGTCAGTTCCACTCATGTGTAGTAATCGTCCTGCTGCATGGCCAGAGTGGGAGAGGAGAGGGGGGTGCGGCGGAACGGTGAGCGACCGTCTGCGGGAGAATGGGTGAGGGGGAGTGTGGGCGGGGGGACGGGGTGCAGTGGCGATTTTGTTTGGTTTTGAGTGTATGGTTATGACGGCTGCATTGGGGAGTGGAAACAGAGATTAACCAATGGGCTTCCTTGATTCGTTGAGTGTGTTTGCTCCGCCCTCAACGTTATCACGTTGTGACGCGAGGGCGGGGCAGACACTCATGGCCAAACCGGATATCTCGGCCGCCTCAAGTTTCCGGCTTGAGGCTTCCTTCGAACGTTGGGGGTGCCTTTTATATATAGAGATAATAATAATCTAAACATGACCTTATGATACTTAGGCATTCATAAACATAACATCAAATATTCCCAAATAGATTCCCTAAACCTTCATAGAAAAATATTTTAGGACCATCATATGAGAAGCTGTTCCAACTTTAAAATGATTGCTTGATGAGTATAATCATCAGCCTTCTAAGGGATTGGGGGAAAGTGGACTTAGGCTGCTCAGAAGACATTATAATCCTCAGTGTTGTCCACTGTTAAACATCCAGAAAACAGATCATTGACGCAATTCCATTTCAAACAATCCACTGCTCTGCTTCGGGGCAATAACACTGGAAAAACATTTCTGGATTAAGAGACGTCCATACAGTGGATTAAATTAACCTACTAAAGCAAAGGCCCATCTCACTCCAGTTCATCAAAATCTTGCTTTGTTACGACCTTCAGGAATGGCACTGGAAACTTTGCCATGGCATCTGTTCAAACAATGGCTGTTAATGCGGCAAAATTTCCAGCACTGGTTCTTAAGAAGGTGGCCAAACATGATCTTATTGAACCTGAAGCTGTTGGAGCTCAAGAATCAGAGGTGTTTTGACTACCTATCAGAAGGCAAGGTAGGGTCATACTTATGTATTTCTATTTATAGTTGTTTGATTCTTGGAGCAACTGGTCTAGGAATCGTCAAGAGTGGGAGCTATTTTAGATCTAGTCCTTAGTGGAATGCAGGATTTGGTACAAGAAGTAACCATGTTGGGTCTGCTGGAAGCAATTATCATGTTATGATCAAATTTGACTTAACAACTGGAGTGCAGTCACTAAGGAAATCTACTATAGCAGCATTCAATTTCAAAAGGGTAACTATGATAAAATGAGGAAAGTGGTTAAATATCTGAAAGGCTCAGCTGCAAATGTTAGGACTTTAAATCAGGTATGGACAGGGGTGTACTGGTAAATTTTTAACAGGCTCTTTCTCCGGACGTAGCCAGCTCTGCAGTTGGAAGGGCCAGGGGGGGAGGGGGGGAGCAACACTTGCCTCTCTCTCTTCCCTCCCTTCATGCGGGCACGCTAGGCATACCTTTGCTGGCAGCCAGTAAATGGACTGCCACCACTCCCAACGTCTTGCTCTGAGCAGCATGCTGGAACTTCTCTCACATGCTTGAGAAGTCCTAGCCTGCTGCCCAGAGCTGGAAACAAGGAGCGGGGAGCAGCAGTATTCCATTTACTTGGCTGGCAGGGCTCAGCATCCCCACCAGCAAAGTATAAGAGAATTCAGCAGGGGGCCCAAGCCCACATTTTGGGAGCCAGTTGTTAAAGTAGCCATGGAGGGCCCTACTTTAACAACCGGCTCCCAAAATTCTTAAAAACTTAACAACCGGCTCTTGCGAGCCTGTGAGAGCCTGCTCCAGCACACCACTGGGTATGGACATTGTTAAAAATACCATTTTGGAAGACTAGACTAGATATATTCCATGTATTAATAAAAGGTGGAAAGAAGAGCAAACAGCCAACATGGTTAAGAAGTGAAAGAGGCTATTAAAGCCAAAAGAATATCTTTCAGAATATGTAAAAAAGATCCAGATGAAGAAAACAAGAAACATAAGCACTGGCAAGTATCCACTCGCCTCCACCTACCCTCCTCGCCTCTTTCCTCTACACATTAATTGATTTGTTTGCTTTTTTTTTTGTCTACTAGATTGTAAGCTCTTTGAGCAGGGACTGTCTGTCTTCTATGTTTGTGCAACGCTGTGTACGCTTTGTAGCGCTATAGAAATGCTAAATAGTGTAGTAGTAGTAGATGCAAAACATCGATAAAGAAGGCCAAAAGAATATGAAGAGAAATTGCCTGAGAGGCAAAAACTCATAGTAATAATTTTTTCAGGTATATCAGAAGGAAAAAGCCTGTGAGGGAATCTGTGGGGCCATTATATCATCAAGGAGTAAAAGGGGCATTCATGGAAGACAGAACCATAGCAGAAAGGCTGAATGAATTCTTTACCTCTGTCTCTACTGAAGATGTAAGAGATGTACCTGTACCAGAGATGGTTTTCAAGGGTGATCATGCAGAGGAGCTGAAAGAAATCTCAGTGAATCTGGAAGATGTACTGAGCCAAATCGACAAATTAGAGTAGTAAATCACCTGGACTGGATGGTATATATACCCCAGAGTACTGAAAGAACTCAAAATATGAAATTGCAGATCTGCTGTTAGTGATCTGTAACTTGTCCTTAAAATTGCCTCTAGTTCCTGAAGATCGGCGAGTGACCAATGTGATGCCTATTTTTAAAAAGGGATCCAGGGATGATCTTGGAAATTACAGACCATTAAGCCTGACATCTGTCCTGGGCAAAATAGTGGAAACTATTATACAGAATAAAATCATTGAACACTTTGACAAACATGTTTATGTTTGCAAGTGTAATAAGGGCAGTTTTATATTTGTTAGTATTTGATAAAACTGCCCTTATTACAATTGCAAACCAGAGTGATATACTATCAAAAATAGTAACAGAAGCAGTGAAAGGAAAAATAGGGCAGTGTAACATTCAAACAGTCTCAAACACACTATGATTTGACTCAATATGGATTCAGCCAAGGGAAGTTTTGCCTTAGTAATTTGCTTCATTTCTTTGAATGCATGAATAAACATGTGGATAAAGGTGAGCCGGTTGATGTAGTGTATCTAGATTTTCAGAAAATGTTTGATAAAGTTCCTCATGAGATAATCCTGAGAAAATTTAAAACCCATGGGTAGGAGGCAGTGTTATATTGTGGATTAGGAATTGGTTGATGGGTAGAAAACAGAGGATAGGGTTAAATGGCCAATTCTCTCAGTGGAGGAGGGTGAGTAGTGGAGTGCCCCAGGGATCTGTACTGGAACCGGTGCTATTAACATATTTATTAATAATCTGGAAAAGGGAACGATGAGTGAGGTAATTAAATCTGCAGACACAAAACTATTCAAAGTTGTTAAAATACATGTGTATTGTGAAAAATTGCAGGAAGACCTTAGGAAGTTGGAAGATTGGGCATCCAAATGGCAGATGAGATTTTGTACTTGTCCACATTAATTGATGCACATTGGGAAGAATAATCCAAATCATAGTTATTTGATGCTGGGTTCACCCCTAGGAGTCAGCACCCAAGAAAAAGCTCTAGATGTCATCGTAGACAATACACTAAAATCTGCTGCCCAGTATGTGGTAGTGGCCAAAAAAGCAAACAGAATGCTAGGAATTAGGAAAGGGATAGAAAATAAGACAAAGAATATTATAATGCCTCTGTATCGCTCCATGGTGCAACAACACCTTGCATGTTGTGTAGGAAAGGCTTAAGATGTTAGAACTCTTCAGCTTGGAAAAGAGATGGCTGGGGGGTGGAGAGATATGATAAAGGTATACAAAATATTAAGTGGTTTAGAATGGGTAAACATAAATCTATTTTTTACTCTTTCAAAAAGTACAAAGACTAGAGGACACTTAAGAAAGTTACATGAGACGTAACAGGAGGAAATATTTTTTTCACTCAACAAATAGTTAAGCAGTGGAACTCATTGCCAGAGGATGTGATATTAGCGGTTATTGTATCTGGGGTTAAAAAAGGTTTGGACAAGTTCCTGGAGGAAATTACATAGTCTGCTTTTGAGATTAGCATGGGAAAAGCCACTGCTTGTCCCTGGGATCAGTAGCATGAGTCTTGCTACTTACTATTTGGGATTCTGTCAGGTACTTGTGACCTGAATTGGCCACTGCTGGAAGTAGGATAGTGGGTTAGATGGATCATTGGTCTGACCCAGTATGGCTGTTCTTATGTAAAGCAGCCATGTGTCCCAGTATTTTGAGGATGGCCCATTGGGACAGTTTGCATTTGAGTGTTAACTAGCAGGTTAGAGGGGCCTTGGTTAATTGATGGTCACTGGTAGGAACACTTGGCTTTGTTGTATTACAACCAAACCCACTGTGAATCCTATGCACACACTACAAAATCACTGTATTCTTATATTTGTGTGTTGTTGTGAAGATGAGAGGAAAAACCTCGTACTACTGTGGCTTAACTCGGTCAATTCAACCAGACAAAACTGCAAAATGCTCTAAGCACACAGGTAAAAAGTAATCATTGGTACAAAAAAAACCTCTCAATATTTAACCTTCTAAGTAATGTATACTGCAAAGAAAAACACTTATCTGAGCTGTGTTGCTCCGTTACTGCTGGCAAGTCAGTCTGCCGTGCAGTGAATCTGATCTATTGTTTGTTGTATTACAAGCCATGCTCTTATGAACTGTAGGTTTTACTAGGGTTCCAATTACTATTTTTCCATGTTTATCAAGAACAAGGACCTGAAAAAGAGACATGGCTGCTTGAATTACCTTCTCTGCATCCTGATTTGTCCTGGACATAATGAGAATATTGTCCAGGTATGGGAATACACAAAGTCCCTTCTTGCACAAATGCATCATTACTTGAGCTAGTCATTTTGTGAAGACTGGAAGCTGTGGAGGGGCCAAACAGCAGCACTTGGTATTGATAATGAGTGTTTATGAAGGTAAAGTAGAAGAATTTCCAATTAAATGAGTGTGTGGAGATGTGGGCATATATATCTTTCAGATCCACAGAAACAAACCAATTGCCTTCTTGGAGGAGTGGCAAAACTGTGGCCAGAGATTTAATTTTGAAATTGCTTTTTTTTAAGTATTTGAGTCACTAACATTCAGAATCTGTTGAAACCCCCTGATTTTTTTTTTTAAAGGGAATGAGGAAGTTTCTCAAGTAAAAGGTCTGGTCTTTCTGGTCATGGTATTTCTGTAGCATTAAGTTGCAGGAGTGAGAGTTGTGTGGGACTTCCACTTGGTGCTCCAGGCAGCTTTACACCCCTATATGCCCTGTTTGAAATGTGAATGTCATTTACTGTTGCTTTGTTTCTATGCGCTTTCTTTTGAGTTTATTCTATGCATTATTTAATTTGGACCTGTTTTGTCCCTACCGCCACCCCCAAAGTGTATTCTAGGCATCCACCATCATCTCCATAAAAAAGTGTTTCCTCATATCACTCCTAAGCCTACCACCCTGTATTCTCAATTCATGTCTTCTAGTTCTACCATATCCTCATCTCAGAAAAAGATGTTTGTATAATACCTTTCAAGTATTTAAATGTCTGTATCATATCTCCTGACCTTCCTTTCCTCTAGGGTGTATCCAGGGCTTTTTTTGAGGGGGTACTGGTACCTTTTCCATTGTCTCCTAAAATTGACTTGGGGACCCCAAATTTTAATGAAAGAGGTCAGGCTCTACACACTAATTCTGCCTTGTCATAGATTCTGGGACTGTTTGCAGGGGGCCTGGCCATTCTGGGGTGGGGCCCTTAGTAATCTCACCACCCCTGAAGGGTGGCCTAGCATTTGAGTACCGGCACCTTTTTTGCTAGAAAAAACACACTGGGTGTACCTATTCAGGTCTAAGTCTCTTCTCATACATCGTTTGGCACATCTAAAAGTCAGCAATTATTTGATCTTAATGCTCTTGGTGGGTGTAATAGGTAGCCAGTAACACCAGGCATATCGATATTCAAAGCTTGTGTACATCAGTAATAGGATTTTAAATTTTACATGGTAAACAATAGGCAACCAGTATAAATCCTGCAACAGTAGTGATCCCGACTCAAATTGGTTGATTCCCATTAACACTCCTGCATCTGCAGTAGTCTTAAAGCTGAACCAGAGAGAGACCTTTAGGCAGCCAACTGCAGTAATCAAAATGAGAAATTACTGAAGCCTGACGTACAGAAGATAGATAATGCAAACTAAATGGGTTCAAGTGGTATCATATCTGAGGCTTATAAATACAGTTTTTAATACTATTAGAAATGTGGACCTTTTAAAGGATAATTGCAGACCTAGCATAATTGCTAAATATCTCCAAAGATTTAGAGAGAGGAATAGCATGACCATCAATCATGAAAACTGTAGGGTATTGCAATGAATAAGTTCCATGTAGGAACATAGGGGATATTTTACAAAGGCGCCCTATCATTTTTAGCATGCGCTAAATGCTAGACACATCTATATATTCCTATGGGTGTCTCTAGCATTTAGCGTGTGCTGATTTTTAGCGCACTCTAAAAACGGTAGCGTGCTTTAGTAAAAGGACCCCAGAATCTTTGCTTTCCCCAAAACACAATTTATTAGCCAACACATCTTTCTATTAAGATATGATGTCATCACATCCATCTTATCATTAACTGAAGAATCAATAGGAACAATGAATTGTAAGTCCTCAGCATAGATGTTTTATATATTATGCCCAGTGCCGACAAATAGGCTGAACATACAAATTTAAGAGTAATGCAGACGATGAGGAACCCTGAGAGACACAGAAGGTAATGAAAATCAAGAGAAAGCACCCTCACGCATGCATGCCTACTGGTATCTCTGTCAAAAATGACATAAAATGATACCCCTTATCCCTAATGAGAAAATCCTCTGTATTAACATGGCTGTATCAAAGACTGCGCAGAAATGTCAAACATCGCCAAGACGTAAGAAATACCATATTCAAATTCACAGCATATTTCAACACAGCTAGATAATAAGATCCCAATACTATGTTGTATGTGGAAGCCAAATGGTCACATCTCTGTCACATCCTCACCAGTAACAAAGTCCTGGAGTTGTAGGAGAACAACTTTCTCTAGAGTTTTTGCCAGAAAAGATGAGTGAGGAAACTGGTCTGTAATTATTAGGGTCCTCTGGATCAGCATTGCATTTCTTCAATATGGGGCAAATATTTGCCCATTTTAAAGATGTATCTATCTAGAAGTCAGTGATTTTCTGACAGATATTGCTATAGATTCTACAATATCACCTCTCATTGATCTTAAAACTGAAGTAGGAAAACCATTCAGTGGGCTAGATGAATTATTTAGGCTGCTAATTACTTTCTCAATATAGCCTGCTTCTACTAGATTAAACTGTGTTCCCATCTAGCTTCAGGGCATACTTCACTAGTCTGTTGAATAATCTTTGATTCTGAAATACATTCACACATTCTGGCTATTTGGTTCTGAAAAGCTAACTCAAAATCCTGGTATTTTAAGTGTAATGAAACAAAATATCCTTTATCCTCTGCTGTGAGGGTTCTAACAATTTCAAATAAAGCTTCTAGTCTGGACAACTATTCTCAGTGTAATGGTCAATATAATTCCTCTTAGTAGTAAGAATTCTCTAATGATAAACCAGTAAGCAGTGATTATGTTCTACCCGAGTGGTCGCATCCAGCATGTTATTCCATCTCCTCTCCTTTTTCCTCAAATCCTGTTTTGCTAATTTCAGTTCAGGGGTATACCATGCAATGTGTTGTCTTGGAATAAAAGAAACACGCTTTGGTGGTGCAGTGGTGTTGAGTGTTTTAAAGAAGGCAACCAATATTCAACTGCCTCAGCTGTGTCAAACTCAGAAATGCCATTTAACTGAGGGTAGCCATTTTGATTTTAAATCATTTAAAGAATACCTCCACATACTCAGACAGGATCTCTTAGATGCTGAAGATTGTTTAACCACTTTAATCCCTGGTAGAAATAAATAAGTAAAATGATCTGACCAAGGTGTACAGGTACACATCAAACAGAAGGCTTCTACATATACCCAATATTTCCAAGTGAGTGCCCTATGATACAAGGGAAAACTCACAGCTGTTTATCTCTTATGACTGTAATGCAGCAGGTCATGCAGTAACCAAGCAGACTTTATCTAGATGGACAACTGAGTGCATCAAATTTATGTGACCTGGTGGAGCTTCAATGGCTTTTGTATAACAATTCACTGTCTGCAGGCCAGGTCTACCACATTAGCAAATCTCAGAGATATTTCCTTCATAGACATCTGTGTTACAGTCCTTTCAAAAGTGTGGTTAGCAGCAAACACTAAGCTTGACTGCCAGTTAAACCAGAGTATAGAACATCTCTGTGAAGATTCAAAACTCTTGAACGAAAATATTCTTTAATGCAAAATCAAACAAAGGAAATGACTTACAGTTCATATTGAGCAAGAGTCTCTGCCCAGCAGATTGGAGAGTCTGTTCTCAACTAGCTTACTCTGTATGCAAAAGGAGCCAGGTGATCTTGATACCAAGCTGAAGGGCCCTTTTATAGAGCAGCTGTAAGCCCAACGCAGGTTTACCTTTCGCTGTTCCAGGACTACCACTCCGAGTGCACACCATTTCCGGGGGGGGGGGGGGGGGGAGAAAACCCATGGAAATGGCTTGTGCAGTGGTAACCCGACATTAATTGGGCATGCCACACACTGACTGGTTACCGCAGGGTTAGCGCGGAAGCCCTTATTGTCACCTCAGTGGATGGCGGTAAGGGATCCCTGTCGCATGTCCACGTGGTAAGAGTTCTCTTACTGCATAGCCATGTGTGTCTGGGAACTTTTTACCCGCTGCAGTAAAGAGTGCCCTGGTGCGCGGGGAAAAATGACCCCTGCCGCCAGTGCAGGGCCCTTTTTCCTGTAGCTTGGTAAAAGGATCCCTGAGAAAATAGATGTTCCAACTCCGTGGGTGCTCGAGCACCCCCAATATTTGACCCGCCGGAAGTCCCGGAAAGGAAGTTCCCAGTCCCCTTCCTCTTCTCTTCCGACTCCAAGTGCTAGCCCGACCTGTGCTGCCCGCTCTCTTCTCCCAGTCCTCCACCTGCCCCCCGCCTTCCTGCGTGACGCCCAGAATTTAAAAGTTCTTACCTCAGGGTCCGGCGGCAGCAGTGAAAAGCGAGCAGGTTCAGCGCTTCAGCTCTGCCTTTGGTCCCGCCCTCATTTCCTGTTTCCGCAAGGGCAGCACGCAGGAGGAGAGGAGGGACAGGCTGGAATTCGGAGGAGAGGGGGGCTTGGAACTCAGAGGGAGGGGGAGGAGGAGGGGGAGGGGGGAATAGCACCACCTGTAAAAAAAAAAAAAAAAAAAACAGCACCCCCAATTATTTTGAAAAGTTGGCTCCTATGGTTCTAAATACTTTTAAACTGGTGAAAATTTGATCATAGGTTTTGAAAGGCTCATATGCAGCAAGGTACAGCGCTTAGTTACAGTTCATAGAGAAGCATGCTGCAGACAGACCCCCTGCTCAATTGAAAGAGAAGGTGAGGGGGCTAACTCCCAGCAGGCTTAGAGAATCCAAGCTAGCCAACAGGGTGAGTCCCATAAGATAGAGGGAATTGGGACATGTGCTCAGGAAGAGCCTATCAAAGAGAACTACTGAATTACAAAGATTTGTAGTCCTATCCTGTTTAAAGACATGGACTAAACCTGGCTATAAGCAGTATTCAATATATACATATAAACAACAAATAATCTGCATCCTTGCAAATGGAGGCAGAACACTTTACAAGGTAGCAACATGAACATCTATACACATATTTATCAAGTATTATAATTTGGACTCGGTTTCTTTTAATGATGGTATTTTTGGACAATCTGAATTAAAACCTTTTTGCCTGATTCCATCTAACCTGTTCAAATGCATCACAATGCAGCATAACCCGCAACTTTGGTGTCGCCAATTATGTGGCGCCATTCCTTGCCTTGTCCACAGAGAAAGCAGAATTGTTTATCTGTAATAGGGGTTCTCTGCAGACAGCAAGGGAATAGTGCCACACAATCCCACCTGCCAAACTCCTATTTAGTCAGCTTCTAAGATATAGTATTGACTGAGGTTGGAAAATTACTGTCACCTTTTGTTCTTAAGTTTTCATACTGCTTATGCCAGCAATGGGTTTTCCTCAAGTCCACCTCAGAGGTTTTGAACTTTTCTTCAAGGAACTTGTCCAAACCTTTTTTTTAAACCCTGCTATGCTAAAAGCTTTACCATATTCTCAGCCAATGAATTCCAGAGCTTAATTTTATGTTGTATGAAGAAATACTTAGTACAATAAATAAATAGTAACTTTATTATGCACCTCCTATCCTTATACTTATGGGAAGAGTAAACAAATATCTGTTCTAGGCCACTCATTATTTTATAGTGGCCTAGAACAGATATTTGTTTTATATGTCCCCTCGTACATATCTGCTTTAAGCTGAAAAGTTGTAACCTATTTATCTTTTCTTTATAGGGGGAGTCATTCGTCCCCATTATTGTTGTGGAAACAGGAAATTGGGCTTGATGGACCTTTGGTCTGACCCAGTATGGCAACGCATATGTTCTTGTGCTCCTCTCTACCCTTTTTTTAAATTCGTCCATATCTTTTCTTTTTTTTTTTTTTTTTTTTGAGATGCGCAACCAGAATTGTACATATAATATATGAGGTGCAGTTGCACCATGGAGCATTATGATATTCTCTCTTTTATTCTAATATAGCTTTATTCTCCATTCTTTTTTCCAAATAATTTGTAAGGTTCGATTTGTCCACAGAGAATTCCCCCCCCCCCCCCCCCCCCCCCCACTCCTCCATTACAGGTAAGCAATTCTACTTTCTCTTACCAGAAAAGAAAAGTTCAGGCAGGATCAGCAAATATTCAGCTGTCAGCTCTACAGAATTTACTCCTGCGCATATATTTATATTTTTTTATACCTCTAAATATTTTCCTGACTTAAGGCTGGGATTAATTGTAAAGAAGCATTGTCAGCTGTGCTATATGTCTGTAGATAATAAGAAAGAATGTAATTGCTTAATAAAATGCCCAAGAATTTCAAATTAACAGTGAAAAGACAAGTAAGCAGAGAAGGTTGTTCTAAAACCAGATCTTTCCCCTAAAGGCTTTGTTTCTTATATGTATTTTGTAAAGGACTTGAGTGCATTAGTGTACCAGAGTCCAGCAAAGATATTAAATGGAGACTAGTCACATGTAATGTAGCCCCCATTTCACAAAGCTGCATTGAGAGGGACAGTGCAGTAGAGCAGCTTATGCAAACGTATGCTACCAACACAAACACAAGGAGCTGGATCAGTTAACCTATAGTAGAGGACTGGAAGTCTCAGTGGATAGTACAGGGATAGCAAGACCTTTATGTCTACATCTCTGGTTCAAATCCTCAATGGATTTGTAGTAGCAAAAGTTATTACTGTCTGATAGCTGTTTGACCTGTGTAAAATAAATCACATCTGTCTTGTTTTACCAATCTTATGTTGATTTACAGAAAATGCAACTGACATTTAAAACTTACATATATCAGTATATATAGTTAAATTACTAATCACAACCTCAAGTACCCTTAAGTCATAGAATGCTATGATAAGCACAAAATAACACACAATCTAAATAAACTCTCCTAAAATAACTGTAGATAGTTATGGATGTTTATTCTTGTTTTGGACGTCTGAGAACTGGCATTTAGACGTCCGTATTCGATAGACACCCAGATCCGAATTATGTAAAGCCAGGGTATATATATGTCTAATACTGCAGTACGCCCATATGCAAGGGGGGTGTGGTCTGGACATGTTTTGGGCAGGACTAGGGAGGGGCCAAAATAGGGATGTCCATCTCCAGTCACAGAAGGGGAAGAGACATCCATATTTAAACAGGATAGATATTCCTCGAGGTATGGATCAGAAAAATTTTAAACTGGACTGTAAATAGCTGTCTTCTTTAGTAGAGTCTGAATATTCCCACAGCTGAGCCACTACCACCTTAAACCTTATGTCGAATAGGGTCTCTCTAATGTATGTTACAATCCAAGTTATTACTCAGGAACCTTCATGCAATACCATAATGTAATATGCTTTACCATGTATGTATGTATGTATGTATGTATGCACATGGTGTGTATATATATATATATATATATATATATATATATATATATATACACACACATACACACCATGATCTCTTCCATATATGTTATGTTCCATGTATCTTACCATGTATGTCTGCACCTTAACGCAATACCATTTGTAATTCTGTTACCCGGAAATGGCAACCGCCATTACGGCAAATGTAAGCCACATTGAGCCTGCAAATTGGTGGGAAAATGTGGGATACAAATGCTACAAATAAATAAATAAAACTTAACAGTCAAGAAGGTTGCAATTACGGTATGGTGGGAAAATTAATGGAGAATCTGAAGGAAATGATAGTGAACCATTTACCGTCTAGTGGGTTTACCAGAAGCAGCTCGTATCAAACAAATCTGATTTCTTCAATTGAGTGACTGGAGAAGTTGATGAAGGTCATACACTGGATGTAGTTTACTTGAATTGCAGCAAAGCTTTTGAAACTGTTCCATATAGGAAATACATGAATAGACTGAGCAAGGTAGTGGACTGGATTAAAAGGTGGTTGAGTAGTAGATGACAAAAGGTAGTAGTAAATGGAACGCACACTGACTGGTTAGTAGAATGCCTTCTGGATTGGCCCCATTCTGTTCAGTATCTTTGTGAGTGATATAGCAGAGGAGGGTTTAGTAAAGAAATGTGTGTCTTTTAATATAAGGTGCTATTTCTACTCTAGATAAGGGTAATAGTACCCACTTTTGGGAACAGAGTAGATAGGTCGCTGTGAGCAGACTCCATTTTGATTCTGAAGAATCCATTTTGATTGTGAACAGAGCTGAAAAGACAATTTGCCTGTTTTAGATGCCTGGTGGCAAACAGAATTAGAACAGTGCTAGACAAAAAAGTGAAGCACAGGTTCCTTTTCAAAGTTTCTAAGTTTAATAAGGTTTACTACCCCACTCATCGGGAGTGTCTAGAGATGCTTACAGTCTAACAAAAAAGAGCAGAAATCTAAAATGGGTGAATGAAGGCAGTGGCCTGTCATTTGGTGGACATTTGGAAGGAGGTGGGCATCCTCCTTCCTCGACTTGAAAATTTGTGGTTTTAACTTTTGTAGACTGATTAGATGTCTACAGAAATATCTGGCAACCAGTCCCTCATGTGCAGGGTAGGGGTGGAAGTGCATTGAGACTGACATGCAGAATGACAGGACTCTGTGCAAAAAAAAAAAAAAAGTAATGTCCATCAATCCATAACTTCCCCCCCCCCCCCCCCCCCCCCCCCCCCCCCCCCAATTGTATCATTCAGGGCAGAACCTGAGATCTGATTAGGCCAGTTCCTCCAGCAAATATAGATATGCCACAGAAGTCAGTGGCAAAAGAGAGAACAGAACAGATACCGTCAGATGAAGATGCAGGAAAAGCTCCAACAAGGTAGAACAGAACAAAACTTTAGCCACAAAGAGGAAAGTGAGGAGATTCAGAAAAGGTGGCCTGGAATATTCCACAGACCTTGGAACATTCTCGAGTAAGATGTATCCATGACTATACCTATTTTGGGGTTTAGTTAACAATATTCAATAATAGAAATGTACAAAAATGTAGGCAGATAAAGACCATATGGCCTATCTAGTCTGCCCATCCATGCCATCTATTCTCCCTGTTACTCCATTAGAGATCCTATGTATTTGTCCCAAGTTCTCTTGAATTCGGATACTGTTTTTGTCTTTACCACTGCCACTGGGAGGCTGTTCCACGAATTCACCACCCTTTCTGTGAAGTATTTCATATTTCCTCAGGTTACTTTGAGTCTGTCCACTTTTACCTTCATCTTGTGCCTCCTCATTCCAGAGCTTCCTGTCTTTTGAAAGAGACTTGCCTCCCAGATATTTAAATGTATCTATTATATCTCCCCTCTCCCACCTATAGGGGTGTTTACCTAAGATCTCACCTTTGCTGGTCTTGGCCTATACCAGCATGAACCATTCTTTTATAACAATATGGATTCTACAGCCTCTTGCCTGAATACATCTGTAACCCTCAGAATCCAGCTTGGTTACAGAAAGGAAAATTATTGCGGCGCATTCCAAAGATGATTTAATCCAAGGACATATTCTCTGTTGCAAACTTGCCCCGTTATCTCATGGGAACATTGTAGGAGAAAGAGACACGGCTCCAGGAACAATGAGACCAGACAGGGAGTTTGCATTCCATCTATAACAAAGCCTTGATTATTGTCCATGAGGCTGCCTGGACATTGTCACCGTCCGTGATTGGCCCCAAGGTATCATCTGACGCGGGGATACCAAAAGGTGGGGGACTGAAGAAGTTTCAGTAGGAATTGAGGTCGGAAGAAGGGTGGAAAGGATCACCAGAGGACTGCAAGTGAATATGAAGCTCTGAATGAGAGCTAGAGACTGATTTTCCAAACATCAGTGAACTACATGCCTTGTAACCAATTCCTAAGGTTCACTCAGCTACAACAAGGCCTTATCTACTGACTGTGCCATCTACATTCTGAATAGACCTTGGACCTTATCTCAGGACTGAGAGACTTGCTGAGAAATCAGCTCGAGACTCTGAATAAATCCACTTCTCTACCATTTGGGAGTCTAACACAGACGGCAAGGTGAGATAATGGGGATATATATTCCTATGGCCAGGGATAATTAGTTCTTAGTTTCTCTGAGAGAGATAGGTTTACGTCAGAACGCTTGGTCTGTGTTTTTAGCTGCTAAGTATTTTACATAAGACTTTAGGTGTAAGTTCTCATAATATTACATTGGGATAATCATATTGTATTCTATTTTGGTGATGATCTATTTTTATAGCAAGCATTTCTGTATTTTTGCTTGGCATTGCTTCAGATCTATTTATATATATTTTTCTTTACATAATAAACAATATATGTTACATCCGTGGTTTGGTTTCTCTTTCCAGCACTGCTAGTTTGTCAGTAGGCTTCAGAGGTACACCCCTAGACTCGAGTCCAGAGTATTGCTATCTTGTAATGTTCTCTGATATGAGTACCTCTAAGACCCCTACACACAGTGGTGTGCTGGAGCAGGCTCTCACAGGCTCGCAAGAGCTGGTTGTTATGTTTTTAAGAATTTTGGGAGCCGGTTGTTAAAGTAGGGCCCTCCATGGCTACTTTAACAACTGGCTCCCAAAATGTTGGGCCCCCTGCTGAATTCTCTTTTACTTTGCTGGTGGGGATGCTGAGCCCTGCCAGCCAAGTAAATAGACTGCTGCTGCTCCCAGCTCCTTGTTTCCAGCTCTGAGCAGCAGGCTGGGACTTCTCGAGCATGTGTGAGAAGTTTCAGCATGCTGCTCAGAGCAAGACGTTGGGAGTGGTGGCAGTCCACTTATTGGCTGCCAGCAAAGGTATGCCTAGCGTGCCCGCATGAAGGGAGGGAGGGAGGAGAGAGAGGCAAGTGTTGCCCCCCCCTCCCTCCCTCCACCCGGCCAACCCTGGCCCAACTACAGAGCTGGCTACGTCTGGAGAAAGAGCCTGTTGTTAAAAATTTACCAGCACACCCCTGCCTACACACTTTTCTTCCAAAGTATACATATTGAGATCTTTAAGTCTGTCCCCTTGTGCTTTATGATGAAGACCACTGACCATGTTAGTAGCTGCCCTCTGGACTGAGTCCATCCTGTTTATAACTTTTTGAAGGTGCTGTCTCTAGAATAGTGCACAATATTCTAAATGAGGTCTCACCAGAATCTTATACAGGGGCATTATCACCTCCCTTTTTTCTACTGGCCATTCCTTTTCCTATGCACCCAAGCATCCTTCTAGCTTTTGCTGTTGCCTTTTCTACCTGTTTGGCCACCTTAAGATCATCACATGTGATCACACCCAAATCCCACGCCTCTTTCTAGCACAAAAGTTCTTCACTTCCTAAACTGTACTGTTCCCTCTGTTTTTTGCTGCCCAAATGCATGACCCTGCATTTTTTAGCATTAAATCTTAGCTGCCAAATTGTAGACCAGAATCTTTGTCGTCTCCTATCCACTGTAATAGTTTATAATCTGTAGTAATTGTCTTATAATTTGACAGAATAAATTCCTGATACCAGAGATGATGTTTTGTGGAAAGGCAATTTGCAAAGGTTGGAGTCCCATTTACCAGAACCCTCTGCAACAATAAGCTGTTTATTTTGGGGGGGTTTTTCACCAGTAAATGCCTTTCAAAGTGATGCACCTTCTCAATGGGCTGGCCATGTT
The DNA here is from genome assembly GCF_901765095.1 of Microcaecilia unicolor. Classification (NCBI taxonomy): domain Eukaryota; kingdom Metazoa; phylum Chordata; class Amphibia; order Gymnophiona; family Siphonopidae; genus Microcaecilia; species Microcaecilia unicolor. The sequence continues at coordinate 472,544,010 of NC_044031.1, forward strand.
CTTTAAAACTTGGAATATGGTTCAAACCATTTTTGTTGGCAGTGTAGATTGTGTTGGATACCCCAGCTTGCTCATACATGCTTTCTACTTCATTATTTGACAGATAGTAAAGAATGTGTTGACAGAACATATTTCTGTTAACAGTACTAACTATCTTAGTCTACAGCTTTATCCATGAATATTGAAAATATGTGTTTCTAGGACAGTGAAAAGTACATTACGTCCAGTGACACCAGATCACAGCTTAAGTTTTTGGAGCAACTGGATCAGCTGGAGAAACAACGAAAGAATGAAGAGGAACGAGAAATGCTACTGAGGGCGGCTAAAGTGAGTATCATTCACTGCTACTACTACTTAACATTTCTAGAGCGCTACTAGGGTTACGCAGCGCTGTACAAATTAACAAATAAGGGCAGTCCCTGCTCAGAAGAGCTTACAATCTAAAGGACGAAATGTCAAGTTGGGGTAGTTAAGATTTCCCGAGAAGAGGTGTAGTGATTAGGTGCCGAAGGCGACATTGAAGTGGTGGGCTTTGAGGAATGATTTGAAGATGGGTAGGGAGGGGGCCAGGCATATGGGCTCAGAGAGTTTGTTCCAAGCATGGGGTGAAGCGAGGCAGAAAGGGCGAAGCCTAGAGTTGGCGGTGGTGGAGAAGGGTACTGAAAGGAAGGATTTGTCTAGAGAGCGGAGGTTACGGGTGGGGACATAAGGGGAGATGAGAGTAGAGAGGTAAGGAGGGGCTGCAGATCGAGTGCATTTGTAGGTGAGTAGGAGAAGCTTGAACTGTATGCGGTATCTGATCGGAAGCCAGTGAAGTGACTTGAGGAGAGGGGTGATATGAGTATATCGGTTGAGGCGGAAGATAAGACGTGCATGAGTGGATGGTGAGCAAGACTGAGAGAAGAAAATGTAAAGTAAGGAAAATTACAGCAGTTCTGATCAATCACTCCACTCTTGATTACTAGATTATTTAAATGTCAATATTTTGTTAAACATTCTTTAAAGATATGTTACTGGAGTCCTAGTGAGTCATGCTTCAGCTTTAGGGAGATTATATCATAGGCTCTGTCTACCTCAGAACCAACTAACTTCTGGGGTTGAAGGACTTTTCCAGCTTTGTAGCCTTCCATGCTCTGTCATAATCATCTAATAGAGAAGACACCCATACTCAGATTAGCAGAATGGGATCTGTTCATCAAGCATAGCATCCTCAGAGTTGCTAATCTTTATATGTGTTTTTTCTGACTCAAATACAAAAAGAGGAATCCTGTTTAGAAGGAATGGATCTATGGAATCTTAGCGGAGATTGGGTGGTGACGCCGGTAATTGGAGAGTAAAACCAATGCTGGGCAGCCTTTTACGGTCTGCACTCTGATTGTGGCTGAATAGAAATGGATGGGCTGGAGTTTAAATTTTAAGGGGCTTCGACGTTAGCTTCAGAACTTTTAGTACAGGAACAGTGCTGGGCAGACTTACGGTCTGTGTCCTGAGAAAGGCAGGGACAAATCAAACTCGGGTATAAAGTATCACATACCACGTAAAATGAGATCTTGTTGGGCAGACTGGATGGACCATTCAGGTCTTTATCTGCCGTCATTTACTATGTTACTATATGTTACTCTGTTAGAGCCTTCCTGTCTTTGGGACCCTGACACATTTCCACCTAAAATCTCTTCCTTTCACCTCATCCTCTCCCTCAGCCTTTTTTTCTTTCTTTCTTTCTCCTGCTCAGCTTCATATGTTTTAAGCGCATTCTCCCAACAGGAGCAAGGTCATGCTTTGGCCGGACCTGCCAGATTATGTTAGTATCACTTTTGGCTTAAGCTTCCTCTAGGCTACAACAGAGGTGGCAGGGTAAAATGAGAGGAAAAAATGGGATTGGAGCATGCACCCCTGCTGCTCAGATTCTTAATCGAAAGACCAAATTCTTTTTTGTTAAATATTTAACAGAATGCTATGTTGTTGTTGTTGTTTTTTGTTTTACTTTTTTTTTTTTTTTAGAATGCTGGTAATTATTGTCTAAAGTGTTCTCTTTCTTTGTTAGAGTCGTTCCAATAAAGAAGACCCAGAACAGCAGCGATTAAAACAGAAAGCTAAAGAGGTAGGACCTTCTAATTATTACGCTTTATTATGTATGTAGATATAGAAATATATAATCTTTTTATTGTCTTTTTTTGAAGGAAAGCTGCAGAAATCCTTTTGGCAGTTGTCAGGGTTTATTTCGCTATTGCATATCATTTGCAGGGGGCTGTAGGGAAGGACAGAAATTGCCACAGGGAAGGCCAGCACTTCAAATGAGGTCAGTAAGTTATGAGCACCCACATGCACACAGTGGAGCCCATTTTAGAAAAGGTTCTCTTTAAACAAATCTTTAAAAAGATAAAGCAATATGCTTAATAAAAAAAAGTAAAACTTAGGTTTGAAAAAAAAAAAAAAGAAACTTTTGAGATGTAGCATCTGGGAACATACAATAGGCTACATTTTTCCAGGGTAATTGTTCATTTTGTAAATCTGATACTGCTTATAATTCTTTGGCTGGGAGGCGGCACTGGGATTTAGTTTTAAATGGAAAACGCCTCTGGCTTTTAATTTTCTGGGCCCAGCAGTTTTCTGTTCTGAGATGGAGCCCTTGTTTCGCACAGTTCATGTTTAGCTGCAGGGGTTTTAGTTTATAGCTCATACTGGTTAAGCTTTTACTCCCAGAGGCCTCTGCATAGCAACTGTAGAAAAACAAATACGTTCATTTCTGTCTGTAATCTGTTCTCAGTAGCTGCCTTTTTTCTTTTTTTTCTTTTTTAACATTTCCCAATATCCATTTCCTGACTTTACTAGCCTGAGAGAAAATAGCTCCACTAATTGCAGCTTATTTTAATTGAGCCTTAATATTGGCACTCGCTGGAGTTAGGCCCCAGAGCTACTGGGAGCAAAATGAAATGAAAGTACCTAAGGTTGAAGATGTGTGTGAAATTTTTCACTTGACCTATAGATTATTTTCCCCTGCTGAACAAATCACCAAGCCCTTAAAGATCTGACAGCAGATGATAATAAAGACAGCTGAGGTGAAGGCATCTGATATGGAGCCAAAGAAATGAGTTTCTATAGCTACTTGACTGATTTCATGCAAGTTTTATGTATTTTTTTTCATAAGGATCTTTGTTCTGAATGAGAATTTCATCTTTTTCCAAGCAACCTTTGGCTCCCTCAAACTACCTCCCCTCCCCTCTACTTAACTGTGCCTTTTGAACTATGAAATTTGTTGTTGCTTAACATTGCTGTGCTCAGTTCCCAGGTGCCAACAGCGGCAGGTTATTTATGAATACTTTTTAATGCCCTTATTGCTTGGATTAATGTAGGAATGCAGAAGAAATGGTGAGCCAGTGCAATATTCGTAGAATCAATCAGGTAGAAATCCTTTAATGTTGTAGAGATGTTATAAGCATAACATACACTGTGGAGGGAGGGGGTATCTGCCTGCCTTTTGCTCTAGGATTTCATTGTTTGAGTATAGACACTTTGTCATGTCTGCCATTCACAGACAAGTGCTGCCTAAAAGCACACTGGCGTGGGATCTGAAAAAGGAGTACCAGTGATTGCATCAAACATCTGTTTTTCCAAATTTGTTACTGTAAAAGTTGTAGTCCAAATTTTTCTTTAACTGCTTTAATACTATTACTGTGCTCATAATGGATTTTCATGGGGGGGAGGGGTTCTGCCGTGAATTAAAACAAATTGAAAACATAAGTAAAAAAAAAAAAACAACAAAGAGCAGTCAGGAAGCTCTTTCATTTCATGCTTTGGAATATCTTTTCTCTAGGGCTGTGTCTTAGATGCTGGCATTCTCTATGGAGGTGGGCTCAAGGTAGAAATAAGTGTGTAGTGCCACAGTATAGAGCTTTTCACTCTAAAGAGGACATAACATCAAGCTTCAAAGTTCTTTCTTTCAGTAGTCTGGGTGGTTTTGTTTGCAAACCTTCTGGAAAACTACGAAAGGAGCAGGATAGACCCCCCCCCCCCCCCCCTTGATAGAATGCTTTGAGGAAAAAAGCAAAGACTAAGTCCTAGGGGGTTGGATGAAAAACATCTTCCTACAATAAGGACAAGTTTTTAAATGGGGGATATACAGCACTATGCTTTTGACTCTGTATGTTGCAGAAAGGAATGGAGCTGTTCAAACAACTATACTTACATATATAAATACATATTCTCATTCTCTCTCTCTTTCTTTCTCTCTCTCTCTCTCTCTCTCTAGATATAGTTATATATACAGTGCAATCTGCTTAAGTGCAAGGGTCTGGGACCAAAGAAATGCATGCACTTAACCATTGTGACCCAAAGAAGCTTGACATCTGATAAACATATGTACAGTACTCTTATTATACAGTCTCCGTTAACTGACGTTGGGCTTACTTGAAGTAATCAGTTATAGTCCTCTGTACACTATTGGGTCTGTGAGTTCCATATACTACGTCTGCCAGACGGTAAAAACTGTCATAGCACTGACATCCAGTGGCCTCCAGACAGGCCCGCATGGTGTTGAGACTCTCCAGCACTCTTGCAAAAGTGAGAGGAGGAGGTTGTTGAATTTCATCAGCATGTGCCTCGCTGCTAATTTCTTCATCTGTTTCATCATCAGCCTTTGTTGCCTGCGTGTAGGCGCATATCTCAACATCAGTGCTGTCTTCAGCTGTTTGTAGATTGTAATCAGCAGCTACGTAGCGATGGAACTCCTCTTCAGTAACACCAGCTGGGATGTCAATAACCTGTTCATCTGTTGCGTTTGCAACAGCTGCATCTGTTTCATCCCTCTCCACATCCTTAACAAAGCTTGCCCGCTTGTAGCAGTTCACAGTGGTTGCCTGTGTAACATGATTCCAGGCTTCTTTCTGCTTAAGTAGGGAATCCAACAGTGATAGATTACGAGCCAGTTCAACAGCACATTTGTCCTTGCCAGTCTGGTCATCCATAACTCTCATCAGATGACGTAGCACAAGAGCCCGATAATGTTGTTTGAAATTGGCTATTATACCCTGATCATAGGTTGGATCAGAGAGGTACTGTTTGGTGGCAGGAACACCACCTTGACGTTAGACATCCCTGTGTGCAGCACAATTATCACAAAGCAACAAAATCTGATGCTTTTGTGCCCGCATTCTAGTGTCTAATTTCTTTAGCCACTGCTTCCAAATTTCCCCAGTCATCCATGAATTTGTGTTAGCCTTGTATGACACAGGAAGCTGCTTAACTTTCTTGAAGCAACGGGGCTGTTTGCTCTTCAATGACGAGGGGTTCCAACTTCTCACTCCCATTCATATTGTAGCAAAGGAGGATCGTCAGTTGTTTTACCTCCTGTAGTTTTGGCATGTTTGAATGCAAGAGTTCCATCAGGAATCGCTCGCCAGTAGAGATCGTTTTTGTCAGCATTGAAATTGTCACGAGGTGTAAACTCATTCAAGAATGTAGGAAGAACTGAAACAACCCAGTTTTCAGCACCAAAGTCATCAGCGTCTTGTTTCTCACCATGCTGTTTCTTGAATTTTATGTTGTTCCTCTCCTTCCATCTTTTCCAACCATCCAACAGTGGCTTTGAATTCAGTTAGTCCAAGACTTTCAGCTAGCTGGTTAGCTTTCTCCATAAGCAGTGGACCACTGACAGGAAACTGTCTGCTCCTGACTCGAGAAAACCACCGAACAAGAGCATCTTCTACCTACTCAGCTTTTCCCGCCTGTTTTCGTTTCCGTTCTGGATTTGTCTGGTTTTGCCAGTCTTCCAGAAGCTGGTCTTTCTGCTTCAAGACGTGCAATTTCACTGGGATTGACACCATATTCTTTAGCAATAGATGCTTGACTTTGTTTGTTTTCTAATTTTTTAAGAACTTCTATTCGTTCAGCCAGTGTTAGTTTTACAGTTCCGCCGCAACGACGATAACCCCATTATACACTCTAACAACATTCTTTCACTTATTCTGCCTGTGGCAGCCAAAGGGGCGGTAAATTTGAAATCTCGTTGGTTGTCGTGCGCCAATTGGCTTCCATATTCCGTGTGCACGCTTATGCGGAATCTTCCCTGCAGAGGAGTGGTCTTAAACCATGCGTGTAAGCGAATCTTGCACTTATCAGTGGTGCGCTAAACCGAAGTTTGTCCCCATTGAAATTGATGGCACCAAAAACGGGACTGAAGTATGGCATGCAGTTAAACAGAGCATACGCTTATCCGACGTGCACTTAAATGGAGTGCACTGCATATATATATATATATATGTATATGTATACTGCTTTACTAGACAGACATTATATATATATATATATATATATATATCTGTCTGTGTGTCTATATAGCTCAGTATCTATCTATCTATATATTTATTTATTTATTACATTTGTACCCCACGCTTTCCCACATATTGCAGGCTCAAAGCGGCTTACATAGTTAATACAATTACAATAGCAAAATCTTACAGGAGAATATTACAAGCAGTGAAAGTGAGGTTTTGAGAATGAGAATGTTGAGTATGTAAAGGTAAACAAAGGTAGGATAAGCAAAAGGAAAAGAGATTGGGAGGGGTGAGGAGAGGAAGGATGGAGAGGAAAAGATAAAGGGCAAAGGATGAAGAGGAAAAAGATAGGAGCATAAGGGAATTGGGAGATATAGTCTAAGGTATAATAAACATTAGGATCAGGATTAAAAGGAAGGGTTTAAAAGTTAAGTAGTAGTATATATCTATTATGGCTGCAAGTTAATTACAGTTAATATATTAATCACAAATTAAGATTTAAAAAATTATTTTGCAGTGTCTCCTGTCTCCTCCAAACATTTCTTGTGTTCTCTTCCACGCCCAACCCCTGACCTTGGCCCAGTCCAGTATCTTTCTCCCCACTCGTGATTCAACTTCACTTCCCCCCCCCCCCCCCCCCCACTACCACCACCACCACCACTGTGCTGGTCTACTGAAAAGTTGGTCTGTTTGTCCACGTCACTGGCAACATTGCATATACAAGGCCTGCTCTGAAGCTTTCCCTCTGAGCTGTCCTGTCCATGCAGAAACAGGAAGTGATGTCAGAGGAGGCAGGAGCAATCCACAGGCAGCATATGTTCAACGCCACTGCCAGGGAGCAACACAAGACCACTTTTTTAAGGTAGACCACTGGGGAGGGGCGCAGATGCCAAACCCAAAGTGGGGGGAAGGGAGCGAGCTGTAGATCCATGAGCAAAACTGGAGAGGCCATTGGTGGAAGCTGTAGCGGAGGCAGTGAGCTCCAATATCTTGGAAGAGCTTGGTGTAGCTGATATTCAGCGGCACTTACCTGGATAGTACCATTGAAAGGGGGGAGTGGCTAAGATGGTGACGTGAAGTCTTACCGATGTAGAAATGCACTCTTACTTGCTTTTCCAAGGAGTTTTCTGCTGACCTATGCTGCACACCAAGAGGAAAGGGGTGGTGAAGGCAGTTCCCCCAGCTGCTAGAACCTCTTCACCAGTTCAGCAATCGATAGCATAATATGTAGCTATAACCCCCATTCCAGGATCTGGAGAGGCATTACCAGCTGCAGCTCAGGGTGAAGGAGCACCCTCAGTCTTTGGGATGGATGTCACTCTGTCCCCTTCATTGCTCGTTCTGCTGCCACATCCAACTTCTTCAATGGCAACATTGGAACTTGCATGAGAGGAGGCTCCATTTGGGGTCAAGCCTGCAGTGGCAGCAGCATAGCAGGAGATACCAATGGCGGTCAAATGGGAGCGTCTCCCGCAGTAAAGACCCCAGTAGTCGTGACGCTGGAGAGCATTTGGGAAGCTCTCCAGAAATTGGATGCCTCTTTTGAGAAGTCCACAAGGGACGTGTCTGATGATTTATCACATAATTTGGAAGGAACTAAAAGACTTTTCAGCTCAGATAATGACTATTTAGGAAGGAGGTTACAGCTCTACAGAATTTATCTGCACTGATTGTAAAGGATAAAATGTTACTGCATTGAGTATATTGATCATGGATCATTGGTGAAAAATCAAGTTAAATAATAAACTAATTCAAACCAGTGATCAGATGTTTCTTTTGCCAAAGGCACATGAATTTAATTTTGGGTAATTGATATAATCTCAACGAGCAAGACTGTTTACTGACATCAAAAGTGCACTAACACACAGGTATTATGTGTTCAACAGCCACCCCGTAATCCGACTGAAGATGTGACTAGTATGAGGAATATAAACCATTCTGAATGATGTATTCAGGAAAATAGTATATAAAACTTTAAATTAATAAATAAAATGTTCTGAAGATTCTGTAACAATTGACACACAGGTAGCAAGTAAATATTAATCAACAATGACCGTACCAATCCTTGTGGCATCCCTGTTTCATGGAGTTTCTAAACAGACACAGTGGAGGTAATTTTTTGACAAGACACGTGTGTGAGAAGTCCAAAAAGTTGCTTATTTTAATTCTGTTTTATAAAGACAATGTAGACGCCTATGTGCCTTTATACAATAGGCTGCCAGGACCAGGACCAGCCCTCAAGTGTTCAAATGTCTGCACACAAATTTACCCCTGCTCTGAAAAAAGTGTGTGCCTGTACTCTGTGAATAGCTGTGTATTTTACAAAATATGCAAATGCATCACAACTCCATTTGCACTATTTAAACTACCTGGGAGCACCTGCACACACATTATGGTAAAAGTAGATGCACATTTTCCTTGTGTATAGGGTTGCACATGTGGAGAAAATGTTTATTTAATTTGGTGTCCCAATCATTTTTTTCAGGACGGTTACAATAAAACATCAGAAATGTACACACAATAATATAACACATAACATTAATAAAACAAGAAAAACCATCGATTCCAGACCTTTGCAAAACTCAAGACCATAGAAATCTGCCAGATAGCATACGTGATTATGAGCCAAATGCCTGTGAGAACAATATGATCTTAATGTGCCATCTAAACAAGATGAAATCCTTGATCAATTTTAGCCCTACCCATAAAGTATTCAACTACACAGGAGCCAGAACAGGAAAAAAAAAGCATGTAAATGAATAATTTCCTTTTTAATATCTCTTAAAGAGGGCACATCGAGTGCCTTGCTGGGATAGATATAATGGCCAAACAGCATTGTGATTTTTAAGAAAGACCTAAGAAACTGATGACATGTCTTGCTTTGAACACCATAACCAAGACTTCAAACTGTATTCAGTAGCTCACAGGAAGCCAATGTAACTCATACTTTCTTGGAGTAATATGACCTCTCTTCATACAACAGAGCACATAGATAAACATGGTTTAATGGGACAGAGTCAGCATAGATTCCGGCAAAGGAAGTCTTGCCTCACCAATTTGCTTCATTTATTTAAAGTCATGAATAAATATGCGGATAAAGATGAGCCGGTTGATGTAGTATATCTAGATATTCAGTAATATTTTTTTGACAAATTCCTCATCAGAAACTCCTGAGAATTAAAAAGTCATAGGATAAGAGGCAATGTCCTTCTGTAGATTAGGAATTGGGTATTGGACAGGAAACATAGGGTAAGGTTAAATGGCCATTTCTTTCAATGGAGAAGGGTGAATAGTGGAGTGCTGCAGGGATCTATACTGGGACTGGTGCTATTTAACATATTTATAATTGATCAGGAAATGACAAGTAAGATGATTAAATGTGCAGATGGCACAAAATATTCAAGCTTCTTAAAACACATGTGAACTGTGAAAATTGCAGGAAGACCTTAGGAAATTGGAAGTCTGGGCATCTAAATGGCAGATGAAATTTAATGTGGACAAATGCGAAGTGATTCACATAGGAAAGAATAGTCCAAATCATAGTTACCTGATTCTAGGGTCCACCTTGGGGGTCAGCACTCAAGGAAAATATCTAGGTGCTGTTGTAGACAATACTCTGAAATTGTGTACCCAGTGTGTGATGGCAGCCAAAAAATCAAACAGGATGCTAGGAATTATTAAGAAAGGGGATGGTAAATAAGACCAAGAATACTATAATGCCTCTGTATTGCTCCATGGTGTGACCTCACCTTGAGCATTGCATTCAGTTCTGGTAGCTGTATCTCAAAAAAAGATATAGCGAATTAGAAAAGGTTCGAATAAGAATAATCAAAATGATAAAGGGGATGGAACTCCTGTCACATGATGAAAGGCTAAAGAGGTTATGGCACCTCAGCTCTGAAAATAAACAGCTGAGGGGCAATATCACTGAGGTCTACAAAATCCTGAGTGGTGTAGAGCGGGTAGAAGTAAATCGATTTTTTTACTCTTTCAAAAAGTATAAAGAGTAGAGGACACTCTATGAAGCTACATGGAAATACTTTTAAAACAAATAGGAGGAAATATCTTTTCACTCTACAAATAGTTAAGCTCTGGATCTCTTTGCTGGAGGATGTAGTAACAAGGGTTAGTTTGGACAAGTTCCTGGAGGAAAAGTCTATAGTCTGCTATTGAGACAGATATGGGGATGGCATTGCTGGCCTTGGGATTGGTAGCATGGAATGTTGCTACTATTTGGGTTTCTGCCAGGTACTTGTGACCTGGCTTGTCCACTGTTGGAAACAGGATACTGGGCTAGATGGACCACTGGTCTGACCCAGTATGATTATTATTATGTTCTTATCTAAACATGGACTGCCACATTTAGGGCCAACTGTAAAGTTTGAATAGATGTAACAGGTAAGTCTGAAGGTTGTTACCATCATTGTCAGCAAATTTCTCCTGTTGAAAATAGAATCGAAAACATTATTCAAACACTTCAAAACATACACACCAGTGCCTAAAGTCAATGGCAATCAAACAAAATTATTTGAGAAATGGTGTCAAAAGCCACACTCTTATCCAGCAACACATATTAAAAGATCTTCACTGAAAATGAGTGACCGAGGGGTCTACCACATTAGGTTTATCCAAATAGGCTTGAAGCTGATTAAGAACTATGATTTCAATCGGCTAAGTTGAGAATGGTACACAGAATTTAGGTTGATTTAATTACCTGGAACAACCTCATCTGAAGAGAATTTCTTCATTATTAGCATCACAGAGGCTCTCTTAAGCACCTTTAATCTGAAAAATAAACTTAAAACAAATGTGTGCCAGTGAAAGTTTCTCCAATTTGTAAGAAGGGTGTAAAGAGTAAGTAAAAGAGACAAAATACAGAGCACTATGTCTATGCAACTGCAGTTTCCTTCTCTGGGTAAACAAAGAACAGAGTTCATTTTATAGTATTTTTAGATAACAAGGCTTCTACGGACTTCTGCTGACTACAATCAAATTTATCTTATCTGTATCCCTGCACAGAGCTGAAGGAAAGAAACATTCTTTCTATTAAATACTTGATTCCTCCCTACACATAGGTATGCAGGCTGCTTCTGTTAATACATATAATACTCAGAAAATTCATTTTCCTTATTTTTTTTACGTTTAACCCCTTGAATCAACTGTGAGTTCTGAAATCCATATTCACAGTGCTAGAGGCATATAACCTTGCTACAGGAATAATTTTATTTCAGCTGATACAGCTACTGTTGCATTCCTGAAGCTCTTCACCTGAGTAGGTCAGGAATACAATTTGCATGTGGTATTATATACTATCCTAAGCACCTACAAACCACCAAATCAGTTTCTGACAAGAACTTATTCTTTTTCCTCAAACTGTCAGAACATTATTAGAGACTTGGGGGAACTAATATCAAATAAGTATAAATAGTATCAACCTTACTGGAAGACAGAATCAGCCAATTCTTGACAACTAAGAGGAGCAGAATCAGATGACAGACCAGAATCTTGAATAAGATGTCCATCAGAAACAACTTTTTAGGCTGATTTTAAAGATGCATGAATTTATGTGGCAAAATAGACTTTTTTATTTTTTTTTTACATAGCATCAAATTTAATCAAATGTATTCCCAATAACTTTTGACTTCTATAATGGAAGCTTCTTGTCCACTAAAAGCCATGACTTTCGCCATCTGCATTCAGCTTGTTGTACTTCCTTTAGTGGTCATGAGTTCATTACAGTACCAATGGGCAAACACCTTCCTATACATATTAGCATCTTGCATGAGATCCTGTTCAGGTACGAATACTAGTAGAGTGATCACTAATGTTAATCAACAGACAACAATCCGCATATTAATCTTGCCGTGCCTGACACACCCACTCTCCCCTGACATGAAGAAGATTTAGTGCAAAAACAGAATTGTATAAAATCATCTGACCGTGGAACCACAATAAACATGTCTATAACAAAGCCTTGCTAACAACAAATGAATCCAGCATAGAGCCTTTCACATGAGTTGAGTCTTGCACAAACTGAACAAAAACAGATCATGAGTATGACTTCTGTTGCATTTTTTGATGCTAACAGATTCATCTATATGTTGTTTGAAATCGAGGCCCACCTTCAAAGCATGTAACACATCTAGAAGATGAGATTCCCAGATAAAAAGCCCAGAGGAAGAAATGTAAATGTCTCTGTGCAAAGTAATTAACTTTTCAAACATGCCTAATCTTTTCCTTTATGCTGTGGGTCAGATTAACTGAACTGGTTGTAAATTCCTGATTGCCCCAGTGCTTTGACATTTTAAAACTAATTTAATTACGTTTTGATAAAAGGCTTACAATCTCCACTGTTATAGGAGTGGAAGAGAGATCAAAGAGGGCAGTGACAGAACAGGCAGAACATATTCCTATTTATGGTCAGCAATCTTTACTCTAAAACATACAGGGATAAATGTAAAGATCTGTATATGTATACATCTGAGGAAAAATGGGTAAGAGGAAATGTGATAAATTTATTTATTTTTTTTTTGTTACATTTGTACCCCGCACTTTCCCACTCATGGCAGGCTCAATGCAGCTTACATGGAGCAATGGAGGGTTAAGTGACTTGTCCAGAGTCACAAGGAGCTGCCTGTGCCAGGAATCGAACTCACTTCCTTAGTTCCCCAGGACCAAAGTCCACCACCCTAACCACTAGGCCACTCCTCCACTCTGTTCAAGTACATAGGACGCAGGCCTCTTTCAGCTCTAGAATGAGCATTCAGGGGATGAGGGTGAAAGGGGAAGACTTGGGAATAATCTAAGGAAATAGTTCTTAACAGAAAAGGTGGTAGGTACATGGAATGGCCTCCTGAAGAAGATACTAGAGACATATAACAAGCACAGTCTATCTCTGAGGGAGTGGAAGTGATACCAAAGTAATGCAGAGTGGGAGGAGAGGATGAGCAGGCTGGATGATATATTATTTATTGCTGTGATTTGCTTTATGACATTTATTCCCTTAATTTCTGGAATGATGTCATTGAAAAAGTCCTCAAAGCTATTTGGTTTAAAGGGGATTGTATGAAGTCAGATTTGTACCCTTACCAACCAGGACACTGTTTCTTTAGACCTGTTCAGAAGAGCATACCCCACCCACCCAACATAAAAATGCCTGTTCACCTGCGACACAATGCAACCAAAGACCGTAACGAACATTGCCGGACTCTTCTTCCCCCTTTTCCTCTCTGTTCCCCCGACTCTACCTACCATACATGTACCTCATTCTACTACAATATCACTTTGTATTGATTCATACCATGTATTTGTTCAGACCGTAATCGGTAACGCCGTTGATGGTTATATGTAAGCCACATTGAGCCTGCAAAAGGTGGGAAAATGTGAGATACAAATGTAACAAATAATAATAATAGTTTATGCCTTGCTTTAATAAACTTCCTTGCTCTCTGACCAGAATACATCCCAATTTATGTTTGAAAATGCATGTTTTACGTTGCCAAATATGTTTACCAAGAAAATGTATCCAGATGTTCATAGATGGATAGATATGCTACATATTTTTCTTCTTGACACATGTAATTGTCACCACATTGCCCCAAACTGATGTATTCCTTATGTGAGGAAATTAATCTATATCTGTCTCATACAATTTGGTCTCTTAACTACTGATCCTAGGCTAACCTAGAGTACCATCAAGTGTAGTTGTTTTAGCTTTGGTTGCTTGAACTTTTGGACCCAGACTATAACTGAATGATTTTTGGCTGGTTTAATCCTTTCATTCCTGGATATCCACCCTGTTTTGGAGGGTGATTCAACCATGCCTTTTGCCATATGAAACGGGAGAGGTGCCATTTATTTTTTGTTCAGGGATGGTCAGCTTATTAGTTAGACAGACAGAGAAAAGTGAGTGTTGAAAATATCAGAATCTGTTGTAAAATCAGAATATGTGGTACATTTATTTTCTTTAAGAAAACATATAGCAAAATTTGATACAGGTTGGCCTTTTTCTGTTATACGTCTTCTGGTTTCTATTTTTTGTCATATATTTCTAATTGCAGCATTTTAACATGATCATTATTACCTGTTTTATTTCACAGTACAAATAAGTGCCGAAGAGGCTGAATGCTATTTCAGCCTTTTTACAGTTAATACAAACATTGGTAATACAATAAAACTCTTTACCATATAAACTATATAGTAATGTCTTGAGCTGCACAGGTGCACTGTAATGTATATAAAAGCTAATTTTGATGCAGTTCTGACAGCTGGGCAGCTTAATAAACCATTGCTGCACTGGTCTGACAATGGAATTTCTCTTTTTATATGTTTGGTGAATGAGTCTGTAATTCACAGACTTTCTGTGGGATCCACCAACTTGTTTGCAATCTCATATGCCTTGGTGCCTCAAAATTGCAGACTGTCCAGAACACTGCTGTGAGATTAATTTTTTCCTTGCAAAAATATAAAATTTCTGTGTTTTGTAGAGATTAATTGGTCACCTGTAGGAGCTAGGAGTTTGCTTAAATTTTCATGTGTACTATATAGAATCATGGATGGTGAATGTCTGGAATATTTATCAACTCCTATTGGAAGAGCATTACATAACTCTTCTTTTGCTTTTCCTAGTTGAAGAGGTGTTAAAAGATTTAAATTGTATATGAGAAATTGCTTGCTTATCAGGCTCCCAAAATTTGTAAAGAATTGCAGCCATATTTTAATATTTTGTTTAATTTCCCTTTAAGAGAAATTTGGAGTCAATGCTTTTTGTTAAGAAGTTTGTTTTGATGTGTTTCCCAAATGTATGACTTGGTTACTCTTTCTAGTTTTGTAAACCACTTTGAACTTTACAGTATTAGCAGTATAGAAATGCAATGTAATGTAACTAAAACTATATGTTCACACATAGCCCCTGGCCCATAAGGAAGTACCATTCATTTTCTAAACGGTCAACTGTTTAAAAAGAAAAATAACACACTTTTGAGCAGCTATCGCATAGCTTCATTTTAAACCCAGAATGATGGTGTCCAGTAGCCTATTCTTGCCAGTGCTGTAATGTATTGATGTACATAGAATTACCAGTATTTGCATCATGTAACTCCTGTTCTTTTCTTATAAACCAGATGCAGCAGATGGAGCTAGCACAGATTCAGTACAGAGATGCCAATCTCACAGCTTTAGCTGCCATTGGGCCAAGGCGGAAAAGGTCACTAGATTCCCCAAGCATGCCATCTGGCTGTGAGGTAAAGAAACAAGTTAAATAAGCACAACTCTCTCCTGTTGTTCTTTCTGCCCTTCTCTATGGTGTCTCTTTTTTTCATGCCTTTCCTTATCTGTATACTACACCTTATAAGTGCTTTCTGTTTTCTTTCGCCTGCTTTATGGAATTCTCTTCCACAATATCTTTGGTTAGAAACCTCTCATTCATCATTTTGTGCTTCTTTGAAGACCTATCTTTTTCATTTGGCATTTAACACATGATTGCAGGTTGTTCCTGCGATTGAAGAAATGGCCTGTAAAATTGCTGGATTGTTGTAAAAATTTGCTGAATATTTGCCTTCTTTCTGAGTGTGTATGTAGCTGATAGAAACTGATCAATTTTAATATGTGGTAATGTTTTTGTGAGTAAGTGTGGATGTACTCTTTGTTATCTGTACAAAATACATATTTCATCACATACAGAATAGTAACATTCAGCCCGCACAAGTCCCACTCAAACTCCCCTTTCCCTCCACCCTCCCTCCTGTAGCATAGCTATTCCCCCCCCCCCCCCCCCCCCCCCCCCCCCCGCAAGTATGTCCTCGAGCATCAAGGCAGGCATTTTACCCTCGCCATACCAGGCTGTAACAGGTCCATGAGAGACATGACAACGTAGTGGGCGCCCTTCCATTCCCGACATCTGCCAATGTTGATAGATATATCAAGTTTTATGAAATGAGACCACCTGACCATTCTTAATAGCAGCAAGCTTAGTTATCTGATACATGTGGAGGGGCATAATCGAAAGGGACGCCTAAGTTTTGATGAGGACGTCCTTGCAGGACGTCCCCATGAAGGGGTGGGGAAACCCGTATTATCGAAACAAGATGGACGTCCATCTTTCGTTTTGATAATACGGTCGGGGACACCCAAATCTCATTTAGGTCGACCTTAGAGATGGTCATCCTTAGACTTGGTCGTTTCTGATTTTCGGCGATAATGGAAACCGAGGACGCCCATCTCAGAAACGACCAAATCCAAACCCTTTCGTCGTGGGAGGATCCAGCATTTGTAGTGCACTGGTCCCCCCCTCACATGCCAGGACACCAACCGGGCACCCTAGGGGGCACTGCAGTGGACTTCATAAATTGCTTCTAGGAGCATAGCTCCCTTACCGTGTGTGCTGAGCCCCCCCCCCCCCCCCCAAAAAAAACCCACTACCCACAACTGTACACCATTACCATAGCCCTTATGGGTGAATGGGGGCACCTAGATGTGGGTACAGTGGTTTTGTGGTGGGTTTTGGAGGGCTCACATTTTTTTTTTGTTACATTTGTACCCCGCGCTTTCCCACTCATGGCAGGCTCAATGCAGCAGGCAATGGAGGGTTAAGTGACTTGCCCAGAGTCACAAGGAGCTGCCTGTGCCGGGAATCGAACTCAGTTCCTCAGTTCCCCAAGACCAAAGTCCACCACCTTAACCACTAGGCCACTCCTCCATAAATTTACCACCACAAGTGTAACAGGTAGGGGGGGATGGGCCTGGGTCTGCCTGTCTGAAGTGCATTGCACCCACTAAAACTGCTCCACGGACCTGCATACTGCTGCGATAGACCTGAGTATGGCATAGAGGCTGGCACAAAATATTTTTAAAGATGTTTTTTGAGGGTGGGAGGGGGTTAGTGACCATTGGAGGAGTAAGGGGAGGTCATCCCCAATTCCCTCCGGTGGTCATCTGGTCAATTCGGGCACCTTTTCGTGGCTTGGTTGTAACAAAAAAAAGGACCAGGTAAAGTCGTCCAAGTGCTCGTCAGGGACGCCCTTCTTTTTTCGATTATGGGTCGAAGATGCCCATGTGTTAGGCATGCCCAAGTCCCAACTTCGCTACGCCTCCGACACGCCCCCGTGAACTTTGGTCATCCCCGTGATAGAAAGCAGTTGGGGACGCCCAAAATCAGCTTTCGATTATGCCGATTTGGGCGACCCTGGGAGAAGGACGCCCATCTTCCGATTTGTGTTGAAAGATGGGCATCCTTCTCTTTCGAAAATAAGCCTGATAGTCCATTGTGCAAAGGACCAAATCCACCGCAGATGCCAGCGGTCACTTCCAAGCTGCTGCAACAACAAGCTTCCTGGCCATAAAAAAACTAGTAGTGACTTTGTTCCTTTTTCACCCCACGAGGCTTAAAATGAAGTAAACAGTACTCTGCCTTCATAAGATAAGTTACCTGAAGGAGCTATTGAAGGGTCTGCATTATAATCTTCCAAAATGTTTGTCACCAGGCAGGCCCTCCATATGTGGTACATAACCCCTTGCTGACCACAATTTCTCCAACATTCGGGTAAGACAATAGAGGGGTGTAGTACTATCTATACAGAATTTTATAGCTATTTTCCACCAAACTACTGGCTATTTAACAAATGCTCAAAAGTAATTTCCTGCTGTCAAGGTTCCCATTGTTTCCATAGATCACATTCCCACTTATGGACATAATACTGAATAGAGGTAGTCAAAAGAAGCAATGCTTTATACAACCAAATGACACTCCCCTTAATACCCCCTCCTGTCACTGCCCTTTCAAGAAGAGACTCCATTAAGCCAAGCTCCTCCCAGGCCTTTTGTGCTATAAAATCTCTAAGTTGCCAATATTGATATTTCTGTACTTCAGGAAGCCCATATTCATCCTGGAACTCCGAAAAAGGCATAAATTCTCCATTTTCCCAGAATTGGCTCAAGGTACGAAGCCCCTGCTTCTCCCATTTCTTGTAAGTTAAATCCAAATGGACATGTAAAAAGCCTGGAGCGTGGCATATAGACATTTGTAAAAAAAAAAATAATAATAATAATGCTGAGCAGGGAAAAAAATGGTCCCTTACTCCACACCACTTGCGAAGCGGAGAACTCAGGCCCAGTGGGACTACCTTCAACAAGGCAGTGAGTTCTTTTCTTGGGAGCCATACTACTTCCCTTAGTGGAATATCACCCAACCAGGACTGCTCATGACGCACCCATGCTTTAGAGGACAGTGAGAGCCACTAAGCAACCTGGAAATACAGCTTAAAATTAGCAACTCCCATTCCTCCATTAGCTTTAGGCTGGTACAAGATGGATCTGTGGACCCTCGGAGGGTTCCTCAAAATGTAAGTGAATGTAAGACACAGAGGAGTGGCCTAGTGTTTAGGGTGGTGGACTTTGGTCCTGAGGAACTGAGTTTGATTCCCGGCACAGGCAGCTCCTTGTGACTCTGGGCAAGTCACTTAACCCTCCATTGCCTGCCGCATTGAGCCTGCCATGAGTGGGAAAAGCGCGGGGTACAAATGTGTAAAAAAAAAAAAAGCACACTTGCGCAGTCTAGTGAAAAGCACCTCGGGTACAGGAAGGGGAAGTGCCATAAATAAATAAATAGCTCACGTAATTTGGAAGGAACATTGGCTTCATACAATTGGTCCACCCTGAGAGTGATATTAATCCCTAAATAACTGATCCACTAAGGAGCCCATCAGAACGGGAACTGTTGTTGTAAAACAACTGACTCTATCCAGTTTACTGTAATGTTAAGAATCTCGGATTTGTGCATATTAATTTTAAAGCCTGAGACTTATTTATTTATTTAGGCATTTATATCCCACATTTTCCAACTGACATTGTTTCATTGTGGCTTACAAACCAAATAGAGTAGTTACTTTTAATGGGATGATCTGTGTCGGTGATAGGAAAGAGAGGTGGAGTACAGATGACCATCCTCTGATAACTTTCACACTTAATCACTTACTCACAGTCTCACCCAATCACTACAAATACATTTACACATTTTCAGGCTACTGACCCTTGCACTCTCTCCACCACTGTTTCATTTCTCCTCTCCACTACTACATTATCAAAGTCTGTAAAAGAAGCTGTCTCTACTGTCCTCTGGACACTTCTATTCCTCCCATTCCCTGTTCTATAAGGTATACCAAACCCCAGCCTTGGTTGACCTTCAGAATCTGCTACCTATGATGCTGCACCTGCTCTGTAGAATGCCTTTGGCTAAAATCCCATAACCAGAAGAGCTCAATAATTCTACTAGATAGGCCAGAGATTCTTTAGATTTAGTCAGGGTAAGCAAAATATCATCTGCAAATAGTGAAATCTTATGCTCTTCAGGACCCTGAACCACTCCTTTGATTCCCAGATGTGTCCGTACTAGATAGGCTAGAGACTGTATTACCAAAGCAAAAAGTAATGGTGACAAGGCACATCTCTGTCTAGTGCCTCTGTAAAGAGCAAAAGCAGATGTACAAGTCCCATTAATCTTAAGGCTTCCCAGTGGATTTGTATAAATAAGCTGTAACCAGTGCAAATATCCCCCCCCCCCCCCCCAACCCATAGAACGTAACACTTGACTCTTAGGTACGGCATGCTGCAGGACTCAAGCGGCTTCTTAAACCAGACCCCTGATGCAGGCATTTTTCGCCAAAACACAGACTCTGTCAGATCTGATGAATAAAATGTAGTTGTGACGCCCCCGCTCTTGAAGGTTTCTTACAAAATCTTTGGCCATTCGCCTTCAGAGATATCTCCCTAGGCCCCCACTCTTGAAGGCTTCTTATTCTTCTATGGCTACTCGCTTCGATTTGTGCACTTTTGGATTCCTCCTTCGTGCACAAAGTTTTTGTAAACAATTTATAATCGGTATTTAAAAGAGAGGCTGGTAAGATGTGCACAAGAGAGGATCTCTCCCTGGCTTAGAGAGAACAGAGATCAATGCCAGTCGCCAAGAGTAGGGATGTTCAGGCAATTCTGCTAGATTAAATACTCAGAGTAGCACTGGGGTGAGAACTTCAGCAAAACATAAAATCTGTCCAGGTACATTAGCAAATCAGCTATATATCAGGCATATAAAGTTGGGAATAGAAGCGCAAAAACACTTCATGAATAGATTTTGCTGCCGTATACAACATACCAGTCTCATCTTATATGGCACAAATGAGATTCTTAGTTCTTTGCTGTTGTAATTTAAAAGCCAGTAAACTGCTGGCTCTATTCCTGAACTCAAAATGTGACTGACGGACCCTCTGAAGGTTCTCTGCAATTTCTGTCATATGGAGTTCCAGTTGTATCTTATGAATTTGATCATGTAAATCTAAGACCCATTGTTTCGTCTGTGCCGCCAACCAATTTAGTTGAGCAAGTAAATCAGCCTCCTTCTGCATTTTAGTCTTGTTTACATTGTAAACAATAAATTTACCCCTTGGGGCAGTCTTCATCCCTTCCCACAATATATCTGGGGTTACGTCCCCCATGTCATTAAATTGTAAATTTTCCTTTATATTGTTCTCTATTTGTTGCATGTGCTCTGAGAATGGTATTATTAAGCTGCCAATAACTAACACACACTTTCGCTGGTGCAATATCTAAACATAAAAGTAAAGGGGCATGATCAGACCAGGTTTTGTGGGTGGATTGAGGAGGATTGTACTACACAGAGGATAGAAGGGTGACCAAACCAATATTCAATGCAAGAATAGGTCCTGTGTACCGAGGATTAATATGTATAATCTTGCTGATTTGGATGGAGGTGCCTCCAAACATCCTCAGATCCCAGCAAGCTAAAAAAAAAAAAAAAAAAAAACACCTCTTAAAAGAAACTCTAGCAGTCTGAACATAATATACCCCCTGTCTGGAGTTGAACAAATTAGGATACAAAATTATATTAAAATCCCCTCCCATCAAAAGTTCCCCCTCCAGAATGATTCAGTAAAAGCTTGGTTAAGTCCTCCCAAAAAGGATGAGCGTCCTCATTGGATGCATAAACAATCACTATTGTATAACAACTGGTTCCCACTCGCACTACCCCCTTTATCTCATTACTTTTTTTAATGTCCCAAATGTGTGTGGAGGATATTGCTATAAGAACTCCCCCCCCCCCCCCATCTTATTTCAAATAATTTTAGATGAAAAGTACATTTTTGGATATTTTTTGTGATGACAGAGGGGTTCGGGCTGGGGAGCAGATATGCCTTCTGTATCAGGGCCACATCGGCTTGGAAACGCGCCAGCTCCTTAAATATGAGCTGACTATTGGGGAAAGTTGAAGCCACTCACATTAAGGGTGACGCGTCAGTTGGACCTTCACAAGGAAACACTTTAAAACAGATCAGATAATCCCAGCAGACAATACTCTTGGACCAATTCACAGCAACAGTTAACGCTACATTTCAGAATCCCCAGAATTCCTCTCCCCTCCCCCCTGAATCCACATAAGAATCATGCTCATTCAACTAGAATGAGGAATCCTTGAAGGAAAAGTCTCAGCAAACAGCCCCATAAACAAGGTCTTAGAAAAAGAACTAGCTAAAATGAAGAAAGCAGTCCTAAGTCTCAGTAACTGTAAAACTCTATTTATGAAAAAGTACATCATCTGAAGGAGGTGATGTTCACCATATCACTGCTCTGTAAAGAATGTAAACAAGGTGCAATACAGTCTCACTGGACTGGCTGAAAGGTAGAAAAATAAGAGATTCTAGTGGCCATATTCTAAATCGACAATCAGGTCGCCCGGCATCCATGAAAGTAAAATCTGATTATTGATGCTTTCTATGCTTGTTCTTGGGGACCCTTTGCCACTTAGGCGTCACTCACAGACCTAATACTGCTTTCAACTGAGACTGGGCTTAGGAGATCATGTCCAAATCTGAAAAGATCTTGCAGCCCTCCTGTAGCGAGAGTACCTGGTGTACTTTCCTCTCACTGTAAAACAGTAGGGCAAATGGATGTTTTCTCTGGTACCTGATGTCAGGAGACCTTAAATATTGTCAGTGGTCGTAACAACATTTGGTGCTGTAAGGTAGCCCCCACTAAATCCTGATATATATCCATGGGGTATGAGTCCCAGCAAAATTGCTCTGTGGATCAAGCCTTATGTAGCACTTGCTCTTTCATCTTCTAGTCGCTAAAACAAGCGATAATGTCTTTAGTCTTATTGTTTCTTCGGGCCCCTAAAGTATGGGCTTGCTCCAGATAGATCACCTCCAGTGGTATCTCTTTCTGGGCACCGCCAAGTAAGGTATTAACCATCTTCTGCACCACCTCTTCATAATCGCTGTAAGTCAGGGTTTCTGGGATTCCCCAGAAACACAAATTATAGCGGTGGCTCTGGTTCTCTAAATCTTCCAACTTATGAGATATCTGTTGGGAGCTAGCTTGGGTCTCGGTAAGCTGTTTATCAAGCACACTCAGTCTCCTCATGCTCATCGAGCCTATTTTCAGCGTCCTCCACTCAGTTACCTAATTCCTTTATTTCTCCTCGGAGATCCATACTGAGTGCCAACAGGTCCTCCTAGACTGCTTTTATGTCCATTTTAAATTCTTTCAGCCAGGATCGGATCTCCAGTAACGGATCCACCTCCAGTTCTTTGGTGGAGTCATCCAGGGTAAAGTGATCAATTTGGGTCTGAGGCACTTCAGGCGAGGATGATAATGCTAGTTTAAGGCCTACCTCTGCCATGCGGCTGGCTGCATAACTTCTCATGTAAGCAAACCTGGTAAGATCGGGCAATTGGGTTTTTGCACTCATCCAGATAGGTCCCCGGTTTTTACATCACTAATCCAGAAGAATCAGCAAAGAAAGCACAGAGGATTGCATTGATATCGTGCTGATGAGCTTCGGGGTTGCATGGATCTGAGCCTTCAGGCAGCCATTCAAGCTAATGATGTCACTTCCTCCCCTTTTTTTCTTTTATTTGTTTTTTATTGTAAACCGCTTCAGTTTGTCCACAAGGGAGGTGGTATATTAAATTAATACATGATAAATAATAAGAAATATTTTCCCAAAATCTTTTTTTTAAGAACTAGAAGTGTATTATGTGCCATACTTGTATATGTACTGTAGCTTTTGTTCATGTGCTCTCCATTTAAATCATGCTGCAATCAAAAAAATAATAAGTCTTGGTACAATGCACTAATTTGTCTTTAGGAGGAAAAAGCCTTAGAGAAACACACGCATTCCTTAAATTTATACTTGTACTGTCATCTATCATCAGCGTAAAAAAAACTTCCAAACTCAACAATAGTGTGCAGATCACTAATCTTGTAAGTAATTGAAATAGAAAAGTACTTAATAGATGAAGGTCCCTTGATGATGAACAATGTTTTGTGGTCCAAAGACCACTCCTTCAGGGCTTCTACTACGTATTTCTATAGTGCTACTAGATGTACACAGTGCTGTACACAAAATAGTTAAGAGATTAGTCCCTGCTCGACAGAGCCTACAGTCTATTCAAGACAGACAAAATAAATACACTCAAAAATCAAAATGTAAATAAATAGGATTGGTGTTTTGACTCTGACCATTTCCTCCTCTTCAGTCAAAACTAGGATTGAGATCCTGCACCATGAGCTTTCAGTCACAACTACTTTGGGCTTTTTCCCCTGTTAGATTTCCTGCCAGTCTAAATCACAAAAAAGAGCTATCTAGGATATCCAACAATTAATAATTCATATAGCTATAAATGATATCCCCAAGTGTTTCTGATTCGCCTTAGTGATTTTTTAATAGGAGGAAAAACCTCAAATTATAAGGGAACACTCCGTCGTTGATACAACCAACATTAGGGAGGTCCCTTAAATCATCATGGGCAAAAACCTCTATTTCAAAAGTATGGCTCCTGCTCTAATACTTATAACAGATAAGAACCGTCTATCTTTATGAAACGGATCAAATGCACTTATCTTTTAACTTTACAGTCATTAAGACACCTTCCACGGCCCGACTTCGGAAGGTGTCTTAATGACTGTAAAGTTAAAAGATAAGTGCATTTGATCCGTTTCATAAAGATAGACGGTTCTTATCTGTTATAAGTATTAGAGCAGGAGCCATACTTTTGAAATAGAGGTTTTTGCCCATGATGATTTAAGGGACCTCCCTAATGTTGGTTGTAGCAACGATGGAGTGTTCCCTTATAATTTGAGGTTTTTCCTCCTATTAAACAATCCCTAAGACGCATCAGAAACACTTGGGGATATCATTTATAGATTTCCTGCCAGCCCATTTGTCCCAGTCACTGCATGACATTCATCTGACAGGACTCTTCCTGGAATCTTGCAGTAAGGCTCCATTAGGCATTGCCTTTGCACAAATGATTAGGACTATCCCTAGCCTATGCTGTCCCAACGAGCGGGTTATCTAACCCAGGAACTGAACTCAATTGAATTTTAATTGAGAGGCATTCAAAATAGAAGGAAATAATTTCAGGGGAAAAAAAGAACCTCTCGATTTTTCCTTAGAGTTTGAGGCTCTGCTGCTTGCTACTCTCAGCTGCCTTTTGAATCTTTAGTATGCCCCAGTAAAGATAACAAACATCCCTTTGAAGTGAACTCATAACTTTATTCAATGTTCCCAAGTTACAGAGGGGGAATAACTTTATTTAACAAAAGTAACCTTTTTCTCCTGTAGGGTATTCAGCATTATGAAATGGTGATTTATGCACTTGTAGAAGCATTTCAGTGCCGTCGGCTTTAGAGATGAATATTATAAAACAAAATTAAAATAAGAATGTTGTCTAGCATAGACTTTTCCTATTCAGGGGTTTGTTTACTAAGCTACATTATTTGTTTTGTTTTGTTAGGTGTTCAGTGCCATCATCTACTTTGATCAAACACTGAATTAGTTCCTTTACTGAAATAGCACAGTGCAAGGAATATAAACATACTGCTTTAATATGGCACTATAGGACATTCACTATTATATAAGTATGCTGACACTTAACACCGCCATATTTTTATGTTTGTCATTTATATCTCTGGCTGTATGTTCTGAAGATTCTTTGTATGGCTGGTGTTTGTTATATTCTTTTATCAAATGCATATTGTACAAAACAATCTGCATGTATGGCCACTTTGGGCCCTGGATGTATTTGTGCGTTAAAGTTCTGAAATTGACTTCCACTACGCCTACGTCTTCTATTTGGTGATCTACCCTGTGAATGCATCACTGTTGAAGTTAAGACAAGATCTTGAAGCTCAAGAAAAAAAAACCCTTATGCACTACTTGAAAATTGTAGACAGTTCATGACAGTGGAAAGAACATCAAAGTCCCACGAGGAAACTCGCAGCAAAAAAAGGAGTGTGGGGGGGGGGGGGGGGGGTGGATCATAGCTCTTCAAAGGCAGACCAGGGAGTGTACAATGATGAATAAAATATTTATTGAAGACTCTGAATCTTGATGCAGTACCATGTTTCTGCACACACGTGCCTGCCTCAGGAGTCACTTTAAATATAAAATATCATATAAGTACAAATAAAGCAAAAATGTTGGATTTTATTCATCATTGTATTCTCCCTGGTCTGTGGAGCTTTGATTCACCGCCCATTCCTTTTTTTGCTACTTGAAAACTGGTCAGATCTGGGAAACCGAACCCACAGATCCCTGCAGATGACAACTTCAGCTGTCACTGGAGGAGTTGCCCACTGGTCAGCAGTACAGCATTGCTCACCCAACAGTGATCTTCAAAGGAGAATTGTCAGAAGGAAGTCTTTTCTATAACATCATCGCAACCTCTGTACTGTATACAATATTTATTTTATTTTTGTTACATTTGTACCCCATGCTTTCCCACTCATGGCAGGCTCAATGCAGCAGGCAATGGAGTTCCTCAGTTCCCCAGGACCAAAGTCCACCACCCTAACCACTAGGCCACTCCTCCACTCTGCAAAAGTGGAGGAGTATGCAAAAGGAAATAAGAAACCATAACCGCACAAGATGTATTTGGAGAAGAAAGGATATTTGTGGTATATCAACATAGGTAGTAAGATGAGGTCAAAGCTAGGCTTTGAAGAAGGTCCACCCCATGATTATGGTACTCAAGTTTCTCCTTTCCGTGATGTAACATGATTTATTGAATAATCTATAATGACTTGCATTAGACTGTTGATCGCTTCATCAATTCTTGATTGCAAGGGCGGCTCTATCATTAGGCAGAGGGAGGTGGGAGGGGAGGATCAGCAAATGCCCCCAAATTGCCTATGTTGGAGCTGCTTCATTTTGCTTTCTGATGGGAGGAGACTGCTTTTCTTTTTCTCCTCTTCCAGTGAGCAGGATGCAATTGACAGTGGGGTGGCTGGAGAACAACCGCCAACTGAGATGCAACAAAAGTAAAAATAAAAGGCAGTGCAAGTCCTTAGAGCCTGTGTCCATGCTCGTCACCTGCCAGGTCCTCTCCTCCAGTAGAGGAAGTCTGTATCCGAGGGGGCAGAACTGACAACACTGAACATGCTTGCATGGGCTAAGAGGGCTCCATGTTGTCCCTTACTTTTACTTCTGCCACTGAGCCAGAAGGACGATGGAGGTGATAGTGGCAGCAACAGAAGCACTGGAAGGGGAATTTGGGGGAGGCATTGGACCAACGGGGAAGGGAACATTAGGAGAGATAACCAGAGGAATGTGAGTGGGAGATACTGACCGGGGAAGGGGATAATGGACATGGGAGAAGGGGAAGATACTAGACATGGGGGAGTGGAAGGGATGTTTGTGGAGTAAATGATGGATATGGGAGCATTAAAAGGATGATTGGAAGAGATCTATATACCGTAGATGCAGAAAAAAGCAGGAGCTTGATGACTGATCAGAAACTGCTATTAAATCTGATTGGATAGAAATGCAGAACAATAAATGGAAGCAAGCTGAAAATGAAGGAGCAATGTCAGAAAAGAATGTAGGGGAAGAGTGGAGGAGAGAAATGAAATGGCAAATGGACAGGAGAACCTGGAAATTGAGTTATAAGGACAGAGAAAAGCAGAACCAGAGGCTGGGACCAAAAAAATTAGAAAAATAAATCATCAAAATTCACCATTCAACAAAGAGAAAAATATTTTCTATTAAGTGATTGCAGTGTCAGTTTTGGGCATTTACATTGCTATATTTTGCATAGTACGGTAGGAAATGCATCTCTATTTCTCTGGTGTACTGCTTGTAGAGTCTGGCTTCTTTGGAGTTCCAGTTAAATTTTTGTCTACATATTTCTGCTTTTAGTTTGTGGTCACTTATTGTATATTTGGAAAGGGCCTGTCTGTGTTCTGCATGCCTGACCAAAGACACACATACTGTTAGCATTGAGTATCTTTGTAGAGATCTGTACAGCTTGTTAAATTTTCCCAATAAGCGGATCAAAGTTTTGGGGCTTACTTCAATATTAATGGGGCTGCATTTTCATAAGTAGATCCTTGTGGGTGCTGTTATGTAATGGCAGATTTGTTTATATAGCTCTTAAATGCCAATGTAGGGTTTTGTATCACTTTCCAATATGCCTATTACTAAAGAGGGTTTATAATGTTGCTAGGGAGATGAAACCAGAATCAAAGTTTTTTGTTTTTTTTTTTGAATGGTGAATTCTATGGAGCGTTGGCCTAGTTTTGCTGTGCACCTATTTCTGCTTGAGGAAGGTTTCTGTGGATGCAGAATACAAGTTCATATTTAACATTCTGATGGCCCAGTGTACAGGGTCAGAGGTCAGTATTTTTTTTATATTGAGAGTTCCAGGATGCTTAATTTAACTACAACAGTTAATGAGTATAACCAGTGTTTTCAAATTTTTTTCCATTACATACACTGGGAATGTAAGTTGTGTTCTTCCCCCCCCCCCCCCCCCCCCCGCCCCTCAGGGAACTACTTGATCAGCACAGAGAGAGTGAGGACTTTCCTATCCTGCTCCATGACCAGAATTTTAAGGGGGCTTTCATTTTTCAGTGCCTTGAAGGAGTAACATAATAACAGACAGCACATTAAGACCAGCATGGTCCCCCTATGTAGGTTACCTTCTCTGTGCCTTTGTTTAGGATTATACCTGCTGCTCCATGCAAGTTACACCACTCTATGATTCTTTTCCCTTGATTCCATCTGCTTGCAAAATAAGGATCTTCTGTGTTTATGACAAAAAAACAAACATTTATCTTTAAAAAAAAGTAGCTCACACTTATTTTATAGCTTTTCAAAAGCCGGGGAGAGAGCTATGCAGTGACATTGGAGATCAAAATTTATAAGTGAGCTGCACTAATCAAAGATATCCCTGAGGAAGCCTGATATTCGGGTGAAACGGGACCCATTGGAGTTATAAAATAAGTGTGAGCTACTTTTTTTTTTTTTTTTTTTTAAGATAAATGAGTGTTACTTTTTTGACTGAAAGGAAAGTGACCGAAGAAAAATCAATAAAAATTTAAATAAAAAGAGTTTTTGGACCAATGAATGAGACATAACCACAATTGACGCAATAAATGAGCAATTTGCATAACGTTAGCAGTGGTTTCTGAGGTCCTATCCCTATCTAAAATAAAATAAGTAGTGTTTACTGCTGTTTAGTGAGACCTTTTTGTTTTTTCATCATTGTAGTTTGGTCTTACATTACTACTACTACTACTACTACTATTTAGCATTTCTATAGCGCTACAAGGCATACGCAGCGCTGCACAAACATAGAAGAAAGACAGTCCCTGCTCAAAGAGCTTACAATCTAATAGACAAAAAATAAATAAAGTAAGCAAATCAAATCAATTAATGTGAACGGGAAGGAAGAGAGGAGGGTAGGTGGAGGCGAGTGGTTACAAGTGGTTATGAGTCAAAAGCAATGT
The DNA here is from genome assembly GCF_901765095.1 of Microcaecilia unicolor. NCBI lineage: Eukaryota > Metazoa > Chordata > Amphibia > Gymnophiona > Siphonopidae > Microcaecilia > Microcaecilia unicolor. The sequence continues at coordinate 472,573,082 of NC_044031.1, forward strand.
TAAAGAGGTGGGCTTTCAGTCTAGATTTAAAGGTGGCCAAGGATGGGGCAAGACGTAGGGGCTCAGGAAGTTTATTCCAGGCGTAGGGTGCAGCGAGACAGAAGGTGCGAAGTCTGGAGTTGGCAGTAGTGGAGAAGGGAACAGTTAAGAAGGATTTATCCATGGAGCGGAGTGCACGGGAAGGGGTGTAGGGAAGGACTATTGTATTCTGAGTATCCTCTGTATTTATCCCACACCTTTTTTAATTTTTTTCCCAACCATCTCCACTGTGAGGGCATTCCAGGCATTCACCACTCTTTCTGTGAAAAAACATTTCCTGATGTTGCTTTTAAGCTTACTGTGATGCAGTCTCATGTCACATCTTCTAGTTCTGTAGCTTCCCTATCTCTGAAAAGGTTTTGTTTGCTCATTAATTCCTTTCAATTATTTAAACATCTGTGTCATATCACCCCTGTCTTTTCTCTCCTCTAGGGTACACATTCAGGTTTTCAAGTCTCTTCTCATATGTCTTCTGGCACAGACCTCATACTATTTTGGTCAACTTCCTCTGAACTGCTTCAAGTCTTTTCATATCTTTAGCAAAATGCAGCTTCCAAAACTGAACATAGTACTCCAAATGGGGCCTCACCAATAGAAACATGATGGCAGATAAAGCCCAAATGGCTCATCCAGTCTGCCCATCCTCTGTAACCCCTAACTCTTCCTTTTCCTAAGGGATCCCACATACTTATCCCATGCTTTCTTAAATTCTGACAGAGTCCTAGTCACGACCTCCACTGGGAGGCCATTCCAGTCTTCCACCACTCTTTCCATGAAATAATACTTTCTTAGATTCCTCCAAAGCCCATTCCCTCTTAACTTCATCGTATGCCCCCTTGTTCCAGAGTTTTCCTTCAGTTGAAAAATGACTTGTACAGGGGCATTATCACCTCCTCCTTTCTGCTGGATCTGCCTTAATGCAGCCTAACATCTTTCTGCCATCACCTTAAGATCCTTATATGTTGTCTCCCTGAGGTCACTTTCCTGGTCCATGCACATCAGGCCTCTCTCCTCCTACAGCTCCTTTAAATTTCTGCACCCAAAATACACAGGTTTGCATTTCTTTCCATTGAGCTTAACTGGCAAGATTTATCCCACACTTCTAATGTCTGTAGATCACTTTTCATGTGGTCCTCTCCCTCTGTGGTGTCCACTGTTTTGCAAATCTTTTGTCTCTACAAAATGGCAAACTTTTTTTCCTATTCATTCAGCTAAATCGCTCACAAGACATTGAACAGAATTGGTCCCAGGACCGATCACTGAGGCACACTACTACTCACCTTTCTTTTGATTGAATTCCATTTACCACTGCCCTCTGTCATCATATCAGTAGATCAATTTCTGATCTAGTTTGTTTGTTTGTTAATTTATTTATTTATTTATTGCATTTGTATCCCACATTTTCCCACCTGTTTGCAGGCTCAATGTGGCTTACATGGTTTTGTAATGACATAGTCTTTCCAGGATACCAGATACAATTAGTCATATACAGAGATTAAGTAAGGGAAGAGAGAAGAAGGGTTTAAGCAAAATATGATAGAAAATGGATTTTAATAGCTGGGTGGGTTGGTGAGGTAGTTTTGTAAGGTTATGGGTTCACAATCTCATCATGTCAGTAGATCAATTTTTGATCTAGTTCACAATCTCATCATGTCAGTAGATCAATTTCTGATCTAGTTCACAATCTTGGGACCCACTTATAGGGCACTCTGTTTACTTATAAGCCTCCTATGAGGAACAGTATCAAAGACTTTGCTGAAATCTAAGTAGACCACATCCAGCACATGCCCTCCATCTAGTTCTCATTCTCCTCAGGCAACAGATGGCCCTTGCTTGATTGACTCCATTGACTTAAGTGGAATCAGAGTTGTGGGCATTTTTACTGTAAGTCTAAAGGGTGATCACAGATTTAAAATTGCCAGATTTATGGTAATATGGAGCTATGTATACTGAATTATTTTTAAATAATGTGCAATCCTGTGTATATATGAACAAAAACCCCAGCCAAAGGGAGAGGAAGAGTGTGGGGTTTTTTGTATTGTTTTGTTTAGCTAGACTTAAATCCATTTTCCTCTGTAAAATGTTTTCTGTGAATGGGTTTGGTGGACTAATAGGAGTGTGGTATGGGCTGATGCTGGCCAAGCACTATAGTTTGAATGAATGAAAGGTCTGAAAAGCTGCTGTCTGTACTGAGCATTAAATGAATAAAGCATGCTTGTTGAGATACTTGTTTATTTTGCAAGAGGAAAAACATTTTACAGTGCCCTGATGATGGGACAGTAGCACATCCTAAGCAGTAAACAACATTGTATTCTATAGAGCTAAGAGAATCATTCAAGCTAACAGCAAGAATAATTTAGCCTTGGGCCTAAACACACTTGAGCATTTTTTTTTTCAAATTATCTTTTCTGCAAATTTCTTTCAGTAATTCCATCATACATCCTTCTCTCATTTTTAAGGTATCAACTGTTCTCTCATATTTAGGCAGCAGGATGTGCTAATTTATGCACTGTAACAGCGCCCTTTCTGTTCCTGCTTCTCATTGATTTTTGAAGCTGTACCCTATTGATAATTAAGGACCAGCAGAAGGAGTCTGAGAGCGACCCACTGCAATCTAAAATATTTACTGTTTGTTTTTGTATCTGGCAGCTTCTTCCTAAGCTGGAATCAGGGTTCGGATCCAGCACCATAAGACTTTATCTACAACTACCAGGGATATTTTTTCCCTGTCTTATATCCTTTCCTAACATACTTTAGTCTAGCCATTGCAGTGATAGTCCTCAGCTGGGCACCTTAAAGAGTACTGCAATCATGAACTCTAAATCTGTCTACTAGGTGTCACCATTGCATGATGACTACCTTAATACCCAGCCCTAGCCAACTCAGAGAGCATAAGAGCTGACCACAAATTCTTCTGCATTCTGATGAGCCTTGTTCAAATATTATGTAACCCCACTGGGGAAACCGGTAAGTCTGGGGCCTGCTCCATAAGACACATGAGAAGAGACTGGAAGACCTGAATATGTATAGCCTAGAGGAAAGAAGGGACAGGGAAGAGATGATACAGACGTTTAAATACTTGAAAGGTATTAATATAGAAAGAAATCTCTTCCAGAGAAGAGGAAATGGTAATTAGAGGACATGAGCTGAGGTTGTGGGGTGGTAGACTTAGGAATAATGTTAGGAAATTCTTTTTCACGGAGAAGGAGGTCGATGCCTGGAATGCCCTCCTGAGAGAGCGTGGGATGAACACAGAGGAACACTATTTAGAAAATAGATGGTAGAAAACAAAAATAAATAAAAACCCCTTAAATGGCTAAGGGGGGATGTGCGAGTGACACTTGGAAGGCTGCTCTGGCTGTGAAGAACTAAGGCCGGTGCCAGGCAGACTTTGTAGGTCTGTGTCTGTATATGACAATCCAGTTTAGGATAGGCTCGAAAGGGCTTCAATGGCAACTTCACTAGTTGGAACCGAGGACAGTCTGGGTCTCGCAAATGCCAAGACGGATTTGGATAGGCTGGAGTGAGCTTTGACAGCAACTCCAGTAGGTGGAACCTAAGGACAGAGCCGGCGAACTTCTAAAGTCTATGTCCCAGAAACACCGAAGAGAGGCTCATAATAAAGTATATAATATCACATTCATTGTTGATTTAATTATGAATTGATAATGAATGTGACTGTTGGGCAGACTGGATAGACTGTTCAGATCTTTATCTGCTGTAATTTACTATGTTACTGTGGGTGAATTTCCCCCAGGAGATTACTAGATCATAGCTGGTTCATAACCACGGGTTGGGAGAAGTGATGGAAGTGGTTGTCAGCTGGGGAAAGAGGTATACCCAGCTGAATCATATGTGGTGTCTGTGTAGGGGTATAGTTCTGGTATGAGAGAAAATGATACTTTAATGACAGGAAATTATAATTGTGGGGAGGAGCGATGTGAGATAAATGTGTCTGCATGAGATCTTTGGTTGGCCGAACCACTGGCAGGACCCGTGGAGTTGAGGGGGTATCCTGCTTGGCATCAGAAACAGGGGCTGCTACTACAAATTGATCTCTGTCGAGGAGCAGAGACTGCAGTGAGGAGACTCCGGGGCAGAGAGAGAGAGACTACCCCCTGCAAGTAGAACAAGGAGAGATCTGTTCAGGCTGGCGGTGGGTAAGAGGAATGCACCTCCAAGGAAGGAGGATAGAGAGGGAGGTGCAGTCCTGTATATAGTCCAGCAGCTGGGAAAAAGCCCAGCGAGATGCTTGGGGCAGACAAGCTGCAGCTCCGGTTTGTCCTGCTGGGTGGGATATGCTTGAGAGTTAAGAGTCAAGTAGACATTTAGTGAGACTGGGACTGAGCAATTACCATCTGATCGGTGCCTTGGGATTACCTCCCCCGCTTCCCCCGACGGAATGGGAGTGGATGGCTGATAACTTGATTTGATGCAGGTTCCATTTTCACACACACTCCTGCTTAAAGCTTGGTGTGCCCAGTCTGATGTACCAGCAACAGGGTTGGGAAGTCCCTCTACTCTATCCTGCTCTACTCAATGGCTTGCAGGCTCCAATCTCACACACACTCGCTCAAACCTTTGAGCACATGGTCAGATATACCTGCAACAGGAGGTGGAGCAAATGATGTCATGCTGTCGGGAAGTCCCTCTACTCTGCTCCGCCCAATGGTTTGCAGGCTCTGATCTCTCACACACTCCCTGTATTAGATGTTTTCCTGTTGGATTTTGTAGTTCTTTCTTTCAAATATTTTATTTGCATTTTGGTTATAAACTGTTGAGATCTGCACAAGTGAAACGGTATATCGTGTTTTAATAAACATAAACATTAAGTGAATCAAGAGCAGTTTCAGCTGATAGTGACATAAAAATCATCACAGGATTGAAATAAAATGTGTTGTCCAAGATTAAAGAACCCATGTTAACACTAGAGCAACGTTTTTCAACTGGTGTGCCCGCGGCAGCTCCCTAGGTGTGCCGCAGTCAAGAGTTGCGTGGAAACAAGGTTTTCAGGAATTCCCTCCAGGTCCGCAGGAATTCTGTAGGGATAGACGTAATTCCTGTGGCAGTGTACAAGCCTGTCAGTGACCACTTACCTACCCAGGGTCTTCTAAGATGTTCAAGTATCACCGCCTCCTCCCTTCAATAATTCAGCGCAGCCACATTTGCTTTCTGCTGGTCATCAGGGTCTTTAACACGCTGTAGCGGAGGAACCTTATCGGTGTGCCGAGTCTGAGACACGCCGCTGAAGGAGCGTATCATGCACCTTAGTGTGCACCTTTGTGAGCAACTTTAGGGCTATTGAAGGTGAAGGTACTATTCAAAAGGCCCTTTTGTAAAAGCATCATATCTTGTTTGTTATTGTTACAGCTGTGTTATCTAGGGTTGGGATGGGTGGAAAATCAGAAGTTGGAAAATGTTGGGGAGTTAGTAGGTTTTTTCAATACCAGTAATACAATCAGGTTACACATGAGCACGCCACAGGAATAGAGTAAGTAGAGATTTGGATAATTTGGTAGATTGTATGACATCATATATACGGATCCCAGAAGTGGTATGGGGTGTTAGACTTAGTTATGATAACGTTAGGAAGAAAAGATCGTGAGACAAGGGAGGTGTATAATTTACCCTCCCATTATTTCCAGGGCTCCTACTGAAGAGGATTATGGGTCAATCGCTTGTATTTAAATACACACTCAGTCTGTAATAAGACAATTTTAATTCATGACTTGATTAATGATACACAAGTGGGCTTGACTTGTATAACACAAACTTGCCAGACCCTAATTCTCCCCATGTGTTACAGCTTTGTCCTATAGGTTATCGGATATTAAATAATCCTAGACAAGACAGGAAGTGAGGTAGGTTGGCTATTATTTATAAAGATTCTTTTACCATCACAAAGGTAGAAAACATTATGGAGATGGGTTTAGAAATGATGGTTTGCCAACTTACTGATTTTATGAAGAAGGAGAAACTCGGGATAATTTTCATTTATAGACCACCTGGATATTCGAATGGCATTAGTGAGCAGATACTTTTCAGCTCGATATATGCTTGTTTTTAAGGAATTAATTATATTAGGAGATATGAATATCCACTTGAAAAAGTATAGTGATGTTTCAGTACAGCAGGTTTTAGACTTTTTGTTGCAATTGGATCTTAGGATTGATACCAAGCAAGCGACACATAAAGATGGTCATACGCTTGATTTTTTTTTTTTTTTTGGCTTTCACCAAAAAGAATGATTTAGGGACACTAATAGGACATCAGAAGTGGGATGCAGTTTCCTTGGATGGATCATTTTGTTTTGAATTTTTTTCTAAGACCATTTAAGAGCTTTATTTATTTATTTGTAGCATTTGTATCCCACATTTTCCCACCTATTTGCAGGCTCAATGTGGCTTACATTATGCCGTGATGGCGATCACCATTTCTGGGTACAGAATTTCAATTGGTAATACTGTCAATCCAAGTCTAAGATAAATACATATCTTGGCCAGGGAAAAATTGATGCAGAACTTTTTTTGGCAGAAAGTGGGTGGAGAACTAAAGTGAGTGATACAACAACCCAGAACAACAGCTACAGGTTTGGAATAATGCAGTGTCTTTAGCTTTAGATGAATTAACACCTCTGAAAAAAAGGAATGGTTGCTTAAAACGGGGAAGGGAACATTAGGAGAGGAGATAACCAGAGGAATGTGAGTTGGAGATACTGGCCGGGGGAGGGGATAATGGACATGGGAGAAGTGAAAGATGCTAGACATGGGGGGAGTGCAAGTGATGTTTGCGGAGTAGATGGATATGGGAGCGGTAGGGTTGTTTGTGGAGTAGATGGATATGGGAGCGGTAGGGTTGTTTGTGGAGTAGATGGATATGGGAGCGGTAGGGTTGTTTGCGGAGTAGATGATGAATATGGGAGCAATAAAAGGATGACTGGAAGAGATCTGTATACTGTAGATACAGAAAAAAGCGGGAGCTTGATGACTGGTTAGAAGCAGCTATTAAATCTGGATAGAAAGGCAGAACAATAAATGGAAGCAAGCTGACAAGGAGCAATGTCAGAAAAGAATGTAGGGGAAGAAGTGAAGAGTGGAGTAGAGAAAAGAAATGGCAAATGGAGAGGAGAATCTGAAAGGGTAGGTGTATAATTTACACCTCTGAAAAAAGGGAATGGTTGCTTAAAATGGAATCACTGGTATACACCAGAGTTGGCAAATCTTAAGAAGGGGCTGTAGGAGGTTAGAGAGATCCTGGAATAAAGCTAAGGATCCTGGAATTTATAGACAGCGGAAACAAGAGATTAAAATATATAAAGCTTCTGTTGTGTCTAAAAGGGAATATTATGGAAAAATGATAGCTGATTCAGAAAATTCATTAGAACAGGTTTTCCAAATTTTCAACTCATTGATGATAACTGATAAGGTGCAGATGATTTCACATGATATACAACCTACAGCGGATGAGTTGGCAAATTATTTCCACACTAAAACAGATATTATTAGGCAAAGTCTTGTTGAAAAGCAGACAGGATTGCCAAAGGTGGGAGCATCAGGAGGAGAGAGGAGATAACTCTGTGAAAGGAGACATGCTATGGAATTAATTTTTGGAAGTTGATACAAATACTTTTAATATCTACCGCAAAAGGTTGTCTAAGAAAGCTAGTTACTTTAGATGTCTGTCCAAGACAGCGCTCTCTGACGTAGTGGGCTGGTTGACAATGTTTGTTAATTCTATTCTGAATACTGGGAGTTATCCCATTAATTTGGCATATATTATGCTGACTCCTATTCCGAAATCAATGGGAGCTGATTTGTCTATGCTTGAAAATTATAGACCAGTGGCAAGCATACCATGGCCTGCTAAACTTATTGAATCTGTTGTGAATACTCAATTATGTGACTACTTGAGCAAATGTGACATTCTTCATATTTCATAACATGGTTTCAGACCACTGCAAATGCTCTAAGCCAATTATGAACTGAATAAACACTAATGTAACCTAACCAAACTGTAAAATTGTAAGCCGCTTTGAACCGAAGCTTGTGGGATACAAGAATGTATAAATAAACAGTACTGAAACTTTGTTGCTGGAAATGGTAAGACTGGCTGTTAGTAAGGAAAAGCAAATGATTTTGCTACAATTCGATATATCAGCCGCCTTTGATGCGGTGAACTATGAACAACTGTTGAATAGGCTTAGTCAGATCGGAGTGAGTAGTACTGTTTTGAAATGGTTTAGTGAGTTTTTACAGAGGAGAATATATAGTATAAGAAAGGATTCTAAGGAATCTTTGCAGTGGAATGCAGATTGCTTGTTCAACCTTCCTTGTTCAACATCTATTTAAGAACGATGGAAACAGTGCTGTCCACCTTGGGAGTATTGGTCTACTAATATGCAGATGATATTTTTCTTCTGTGTGAAGCTCGAGAAAATTGTGAAGATACTATGACTTTATACAGGTAGACTGTCATCAAAACTGATAATTGGGCTAAAGCTAATTTTCTGAAATTGAATAGACTAAAGACTAATGGGCCTGCGTTTGCTACCATCCCATGATCAGAGCCCCTGAGCATGTGCAGCAACGCGCCCGCAGGCTCTGACTGCAACTAGCATGTAAATGCATGCTAAACATATTTCTCCCCAATGATCAGCGAGCAGCATGCCAAACCCTATGCCAGCTCAGAACTGGTGTTAGGGTTTGCAGACCATTTGGGAAGAATGGTGAGGCTTGTCTTGCATATATTTGCATGCTAGCAGGCCCCCCATTCCCCTCAATACAGCCCCCCACAGGAGCAGGAACCCCAACCCCCCACCCCACCCAAGCTCGCAACACGGGCTGGAGGTCCTGCAGACCTCCAGTCCCCCTGAAATCCCCGACACAAGTTCATAGGGGGCTGGAGAGCCAGCCTCCCCTCACATCCCCCCAGAAAAGCCATGGTGGTCCAGTGGGGCTGTAAATCAAGCCCCCCATCCTTGTGGTCTAGCGACCCTCTTCCCCACCACCTCATAACTTTGTTGGAGGAGAGAGGTAGTACACTCTCTCCTCTTCCAGCGCTGCCTTGAAAATGGTGGTTCCAGCCCTGCCCAGTGCATCCTGGGATGCGCTGGGCAGGGCTTCATATCTTATAAGAGAATCTCCCTTATATGGTGTGAAGCCCTGCCCAGCGCACCCCAAGATGCACTGGGCAACACCATTTTCAAAGCAGCACTGAAAGAGGAGGGGAGTATACTACCTCCCTCTTCCAACAAATGTACAGGGGGTCCGGGGAAGAGGGTCGCTAGACCACTAGTTTGGGGAGGGGCTTAATTTGCAGCCCACTGGGCCACCAGGGCTTTTTTGGAGGGGATGCGAGGGGGAATTAGGGGGGCTGGAGATCCACCAGATGTCCAGCCCTCACCATGAACTTGTGTCGGGGGGGAGGTCAGAGGGACTGGAGGTCCGCCGGATCTTCAGCCCCCATGTTGCTGGCTTGGGGTGGGGGTTTGGTGGGTGCACTAGGCCACCAGGGTCTTGCTGTTTGGGGTCTGGTGATCCCACAGACCTCCAGCCCCTGTGTTTGACAGGTCTGGGTTTTTGACCTGTCAAACAAGTGCGGGAGGATGCGCCCACATTTTACCATACAATCAGAGATGATAGCTTGCATAAATTTGCATGCTGTTATCTCTGATCATAGGGGCAGTAAAGCCCTGCGCTGTTTGGAACAGCGCGGAGCTTTCAATCATCTGGGCATGAGATTGTTTGGTTTGGAGATTATGAGAAGATGACAGCTAAGTGTTTGGAATTGGGTTATATGTGAAGGCTTTTTCTAAAAAAAACATTTTTCCCAATTACAGTATCTGAGAGCAATTTGATCTAAATTACATAAGTACATAAGTACATAAGTAGTGCCATACTGGGAAAGACCAAAGGTCCATCTAGCCCAGCATCCTGTCACCGACAGTGGCCAATCCAGGTCAAGGGCACCTGGCACGCTCCCCAAACGTAAAAACATTCCAGACAAGTTATACCTAAAAATGCGGAATTTTTCCAAGTCCATTTAATAGCGGTCTATGGACTTGTCCTTTAGGAATCTATCTAACCCCTTTTTAAACTCCGTCAAGCTTACACCTGGATAACTTTAGAATAGTAGTACATTCAATCCTGATTCCATACTTAGATTATTGTAACTCGCTATTTGGGGGTCTTACTAAAAAAAAACTGTTACAAAAACATCAATTTCTGCAGAATACAGCAGCAAGATTGATTTACAGCCTGGAAAAGTAAGAAAGAGCATCCCCACTGTTGAAGGAGCTACATTGGCTTCCTGTATCTTCAAGATCGAAGTTAAGCGAGCATATGTGATGTACAAAATGCTGTATGGTGAAGGATCTGGTAGACTGATTAATTATTTGGATTTCCCATCATCTTTTTTTCCTCAGGTAGATCGGAACACCGTTTGAAATTAAACTATCCGTCTTTTAAGGGTGTTCTGAAGAAAACCATGCTGGAGTGTTCCTTTTTACACCAGGGAATTAGGCTTAGAAATTCAGAGAATAACACAATATTATTCCTTCAGGAAAGCGTTAAAGTTTTTTTTTTTTTTTTAATGAGAGAGGTGTTTTTTAGTTTAAATATATTTGATGAGAAAGTTGTTTTTTTAGTTTCAATGTATTAGATATGTAATTGTAAATTCTCCTGAAGGACTTATTTGTAATCCACTTAAAATTTCTTTTGAACTTAGCAGAAAATAGGAATCATATAGCATAGCAATTTAGTCCTCAGAGACCGGACAAGCTTGCTTGTAGAATTATTTTTATGGGGATTTTGTGCCATTCTTGAAGTTGCAGGAAATTAAACCCTGACTTAGGCAAAAAATGAGCTGCTTGGATATTGGGGAAACAGACCTGCGGGCTTCTTGCACTTCATTTTACTTTCTTTTTAATTTTACATATAAACACATAAGGAAAATAAACCAAACAAACATATTCTTAACAAATGCAATGCCAGGATTCCACCATGTGGTTAGTGCAGTGGACTTTGATCCTGGAGAACTGGGTTCGATTCCCACTGCAGCTCCTTGTGACTGTGGGCAAGTCACTTAACCCTCCATTGCCCCAGGTACAAAATAAGTACCTGTATATATGTAAACCGCTTTGAATGTAGTTGCAAAATACCACAGAAAGGAGGTATATCAAGTCCCACATCTTCTCTTCCCTTCATTTTACATTCAAGAAAACACATCAAAATACAGTCAGATAATTCTAACATTTTAACATATTAGGAATAATTGTGTGTTTGTCATGAAGCTAGGCTAGAGTATTAGTTATGTTGAAACATATAAGAGAGTTTATTGTCTTTGATAAGATATTTACTTAATAGAAAAGCCATTAGTAATTTATGGAATCTCAGATAATCTTCTAAGTACTTTAATTGCTTGGGTAGAGAATTCCAAAGTTTGGTACTCTGATATGTGAAGCCTTCAACAAGGATTGATTTGTAAGAAAGACCTTTGCAGTTTGGATAATGCAGCATGAGGTATTCTCTAGATGTTTTTACTGTATTACTTGAAGGTAAATCAATTAGTTGTTGCATGTAGAAAGGTGATAAACCACATATGATTTGGTAAACAGTCACACACATTTTAAAGGTGATCCTGGCGTTTATGGGAAGCCAGTGAAGTTAACAAGAGAGGGGAAACCACCTGACAGCAAGGAGCACTGCATACAAGGCGGGCAACGGTATTTTGTGCTGTTTGTAATTTTTTAAGGAGTGAGATTTTAATACCCGCATATATGGCTTTACAGTAATCAAATTTGGATAGTACTAGAGATTGGGTGATAGCATGAAGTGCGGAGCTTGGGAGGAAAGAGCGCAACCTTTTTAACTTCCATAGTTTATGGACGATGCTCGAGACCACCTTTGAGACCTCAGCTTTGAATGATAAATGCTGGTCAATGGTGATGCCCAGGATTTTCATCGATTGATCTAAGGCATATGATGTGTTGTCAGTAATGAAGTTTTTTAAATTAAATTGGTTGATAGAAGTTGGTAAGTATGAGAAATTTAGACTTTTCACGATTTAATTTGATTTTGAAACTGGATGCCCAAGATTCCATCAGATCTAAACTTGTTTTAATCTCATATATAATGTCTAGTAATTCTCCTGTGAAGGGGGATATAAATGGTGACATCAGCATAGCTGAAGGAATTAAATCCGTGAGTCTCCAGTAAGTAACCCAATGGTGCCATCATGATGTTGAATAATATGGGTGATAAAGGAGAGCCTTGTGGTTTAATAGGACAGTCAGCATGGATTGAGCCAAGGGAAGTCTTGCCTCACATCTGCTTCATTTTTTTGAAGGCATGAATAGACATATCAATAAAGGTGAGCTAGCTGGTGTAGTGTATCTAGATGATCAGAAATTTTTTGACAAAGTTTCTCTTAAGAGACTCCTAAGGAAATGAAAAAGTCATGGAATAGAAGGCAATGTTCTGTTGTGGATTAGGAACTGGTTATGGGACAGGAAACAGAGAGTAGGTTTAAATGGCTATTTTTCTCAGGGGAGGAGGGTAAATAGTAAAGTGCTGCAGGGATTTATATTGGGACTGGTGTTATTTAACATACAGTGGGGGAAATAAGTATTTGATCCCTTGCTGATTTTGTAAGTTTGCCCACTGACAAAGACATGAGCAGCCCATAATTGAAGGGTAGGTTATTGGTAACAGTGAGAGATAGCACATCACAAATTAAATCCGGAAAATCACATTGTGGAAAGTATATGAATTTATTTGCATTCTGCAGAGGGAAATAAGTATTTAATCCCTCTGGCAAACAAGACCTAATACTTGGTGGCAAAACCCTTGTTGGCAAGCACAGCGGTCAGACGTCTTCTGTAGTTGATGATGAGGTTTGCACACATGTCAGGAGGAATTTTGGTCCACTCCTCTTTGCAGATCATCTCTAAATCATTAAGAGTTCTGGGCTGTCGCTTGGCAACTCGCAGCTTCAGCTCCCTCCATAAGTTTTCAATGGGATTAAGGTCTGGTGACTGGCTAGGCCACTCCATGACCCTAATGTGCTTCTTCCTGAGCCACTCCTTTGTTGCCTTGGCTGTATGTTTTGGGTCACTGTCGTGCTGGAAGACCCAGCCACGACCCATTTTTAAGGCCCTGGCGGAGGGAAGGAGGTTGTCACTCAGAATTGTACGGTACATGGCCCCATCCATTCTCCCATTGATGCGGTGAAGTAGTCCTGTGCCCTTAGCAGAGAAACACCCCCAAAACATAACATTTCCACCTCCATGCTTGACAGTGGGGACGGTGTTCTTTGGGTCATAGGCAGCATTTCTCTTCCTCCAAACACGGCGAGTTGAGTTCATGCCAAAGAGCTCAATTTTTGTCTCATCTGACCACAGCACCTTCTCCCAATCACTCTCGGCATCATCCAGGTGTTCACTGGCAAACTTCAGACGGGCCGTCACATGTGCCTTCCGGAGCAGGGGGACCTTGCGGGCACTGCAGGATTGCAATCCGTTATGTCGTAATGTGTTACCAATGGTTTTCGTGGTGACAGTGGTCCCAGCTGCCTTGAGATCATTGACAAGTTCCCCCCTTGTAGTTGTAGGCTGATTTCTAACCTTCCTCATGATCAAGGATACCCCACGAGGTGAGATTTTGCGTGGAGCCCCAGATCTTTGTCGATTGACAGTCATTTTGTACTTCTTCCATTTTCTTACTATGGCACCAACAGTTGTCTCCTTCTCGCCCAGCGTCTTACTGATAGTTTTGTAGCCCATTCCAGCCTTGTGCAGGTGTATGATCTTGTCCCTGACATCCTTAGACAGCTCCTTGCTCTTGGCCATTTTGTAGAGGTTAGAGTCTGACTGATTCATTGAGTCTGTGGACAGGTGTCTTTCATACAGGTGACCATTGCCAACAGCTGTCTGTCATGCAGGTAACGAGTTGATTTGGAGCATCTACCTGGTCTGTAGGGGCCAGATCTCTTACTGGTTGGTGGGGGATCAAATACTTATTTCCCTCTGCAGAATGCAAATAAATTCATATACTTTCCACAATGTGATTTTCCGGATTTAATTTGTGATGTGCTATCTCTCACTGTTACCAATAACCTACCCTTCAATTATGGGCTGCTCATGTCTTTGTCAGTGGGCAAACTTACAAAATCAGCAAGGGATCAAATACTTATTTCCCCCACTGTATTTATAAATGATATGGAAATCAGAACAATGATTGAGATCATTAAATTTGCAGATCACACAAAACTATTCAAAGTTGTAAAAACCTATTTGGACTGTGAAAAATTGCAGGAAGACCTTAGGAAACTGGAAGATTGGGCATCCAAATGGCAGATGAAATTTATTGTGGATAAATGCAAAGTGATGCACATTGGGAAAAATAATCTGAATCTTAGTTACCAGATGCTCAGTACCCAAGAAAAAGGTCTAGGTGTCATTGAAGATAATATGCTGAAATCTTTTGCCTAGTGTGCAGTGGTGGCCAAAAAAGCAAACAGGATGCTAGGAATTAGGAAAGGAATAGTTAATAAGACCAAGAGTACTACAATGCCTCTATATCACTCCATGGTGTGACCTCACCTTGAGTATTGCGTTCAATTCTGGTTGCCGTATCTCAGAAAAGATATAGCGGAATTAGAAAAGGGTTAAAGAAGAGTGACAAAAATGATAAAGGGGATATTTAAAACAAATAGGAGGAAATATTTTTTTACTCAACAAATAGTTATGCTCTGAAGCTCTTTGCTGAAAGATGTAGTAACAGCAATTAGCATATCTGGATTTTAAAAAGATTTGGACAAGTTCCTGGAGGAAATGTCCATAGTCTACTATTGAGATAGTATCACAAAATGCCTAACACCCACTTGTGGTTAACCCCGTGGCCACCTAGAAGGTCAGTCCCCAGCACTGCTCAGGCCCGCCTGCGCGTGTGCTCTATACTAGCCAACCCTCCACCCCATGCACCAGATTCCACTTGCCTCAGGGTGAGTCTCCCACCCACAAGTTATTCCCCCGGTGGTTTCTAGGACACTGGGACCACACTCCCAGGGGTCCCACAGTTCCTAGAAAGCACTCACAGACCCAAAATACAAAGCACTAGGATTCTTAGTTAGTCCAGGACAGCAGAGCTAATAAACTATAGTTTTATTATCACACAACTTGAACAGTGAACAGAAAAGGGTGAAATCTGTAAACAAGAACAGGTAACTGAATATGGATCAATTATAAAACTAGCTAAACATTTGTTTACTACCTGGTTAGTACTTGGGGAGTTTCATGAATGACTGCTCACAGGTCTTTAACAGGGTCTCAGGACAGAGATGTTTCTCCTCTGTACCCCCAAGCTGAGACTAAAGAAGAAATCCAGTACCTCCTGACTAGATTTGAACTACAGAGCCAAAGGCCAGAGCACCAACTGTGAAAGTATCTGGCCAGTGGTACTGCAAATTGCCTTTCCACAAGCTTAAACTGGAAAAGAGAAAGTCTTTTTCTTCAACAGCTTTAAAACACAAAACCACTATCTGCTGTCCAATTAGGAAAAATACATGTCATCAGTAAAAATAGTACAGTTCACAGGCGTAGAAACCCACTGTTTTGTCACAGGAAGCCACTGCTTACCCTTGCATTGGTATTATGCAATGTTGCTACTATTTGAGTTGTGGCCTGGATTGGTCACTGTTGGAAACAGGATACTGGGCTAAATAGACCATTGGTCTGATCTAGTATGGCTGTGCTCATGTTCTTATGTTCACATCGTCTGACGTCTCCCAGAAGCAACAGTGTGAAGATTTCAGGTAAGACTGCTTTTGTGTGGAGTTTATATATTTTCCCTGTCAGTAGGGAAACCTGCTGCTTTTCTCTGAGTTTTTCTTGTTCTTTAGCCACTTCTCAGACTGTGAGCATCTCTCCCTATCACAAGAGTCATGTAATTCTTGTTTGCCTAAGGAAACGACTACAGTTCCACAAGTATTGCCTGCAGCTGGTATGCAGTGTAAAACCCACAGGAATGGTGAGAGCCACTAAAGGCTGTTTTGCTCCATACCTGTAGATCAACAGGAACAAAAATGTAAAACTTAACACCTGTGGGATCCTACTTTTTTTGTCTCTTTTTCCTCGCCCAACAGTCAAATGGATAAATATCATTTTCACTAGTAACACAGCTTTCTTGTGTTACAGGAAGCATACATATGCCAGTATAGCATTATTCAAGGTACTTCCCTTTATTCTTCATAATTAATGAGATTTGTTAACAAAGGGATAAACTTGCTTGTGGTGGTACAGAAAACAGAAGAAAATTAGTATAATAGTGGTTTATAAAGGAAGAGTGGAAAGGAAGAATGATACTACTTTCATGATTGTGAAACAAGCATTTTGACCCATCTTACAGTAAAATAGCCAATATAGAGTGTGCTCAGTGAAATAATTTCTGTATGCTTGCATATGCCCTTGTTAGATGTAACATTCTAAATGGTCATTAGTGTGTATATATATATATATATATATATATATATATATATATATATATAGTAACTTCTAGGCAGACAAGTGATAATTCTGTTACACATTTCATTTCACCTCCTTAATCCATGGGAGCAAAGCAGTACTACATTAATATCATCCTTGCTCCAAATAACAGCAGATTTTTCTAGCTCTTTAAACGTATGCCAAGTCAGTAGAAAAAGAGCTGGTGCCTTCTGTGGATTCTGTAGGCCTGGTTCTGGGCCAAAGAATTAATGAAAAGCTGTATAACTGGAGAAAAAAAAACTTTTAACTGGTATTTACATCCTGTAAGCTATCCAAACTAAAGCTCTGCAGTATAAACTTGTATAATCTGGTTTATGCAAATTCAGAAAATCAAGATATGTTAGTGACTGTTTCTGTGGTTATAGTGTAAGCATGTCTTAAGGAGCAACTGTAGTCCTGTTGTGCTCCTGTCTTCACCAGATCTCTCAGCAGTGCCACAGTTACTGCATTCTAGTCTGCAGCCACTGTGATGGTTGTCCCCCTTTTCTGCTGTCAATAATCAGTGCCAACAATACCTCAACCCTCTTGCATTTTCCCAGCAAGAGTACCGGGGAAGGGGGTACAGGGGGTGGTGGTGGAGGAGACAGGCCAATAAATCCCCAGAGCACTTTGCAAGATTAGACAGGGAAGCATTTTGGTAGTCTCTAAATAATGCAATATATTCAATGTAAAGGTGTACCAAATATTTACAGAATGTAAAAACATGTAAGTGGTGAGAGAACAGAGTACAAGGATCAGTATCAATTTCACTGTATTTTGCAATGCAGACCAACTAATACATCAGCTGCTAGTCCACTAGTGGCCATTAGCTGTTCTCTATATTGGTAGCAAATTAGGTGCTGTTCAGCAGGCTTTCACAAGATGGTACAGCAGAACTGTGAAAATGAGTCTCCCTACATAGCATCATTTAATTAGCAGCAAACCTGAATGGGGAAAAAAAGGACTCTCGTTTATAAATTGGCCTCCCACTTAGTCACCTCTCCCCTCTCCAGTTGGTTCAAAACTCTGCTGCCCGTCTCGTCTTCCGCCAGGGTCGCTTTACTCATACTACCCCTCTCCTCAAGACCCTTCACTGGCTCCCTATCCGTTTTCACATCCTGTTCAAACTTCTTCTACTAACCTATAAATGTATTCACTCTGCTGCTCCCCAGTATCTCTCCACACTCGTCCTTCCCTACACCCCTTCCCGTGCACTCCGCTCCATGGATAAATCCTTCTTATCTGTTCCCTTCTCCACTACTGCCAACTCCAGACTTCGCGCCTTCTGTCTCGCTGCACCCTACGCCTGGAATAAACTTCCTGAGCCCCTACGTCTTGCCCCATCCTTGGCCACCTTTAAATCTAGACTGAAAGCCCACCTCTTTAACATTGCTTTTGACTCGTAACCACTTGTAACCACTCGCCTCCACCTACCCTCCTCTCTTCCTTCCCGTTCACATTAATTGATTTGATTTGCTTACTTTATTTATTTTTTGCCTATTAGATTGTAAGCTCTTTGAGTAGGGACTGTCTTTCTTCTATGTTTGTGCAACGCTGCGTACGTCTTGTAGCGCTATAGAAATGCTAAATAGTAGTAGTAGTAGTAGTTTACGGTGCTTTATGTGAAAAACAATGTTAAAATGGCTGAAATGCATAGAACCTGAGGAAAAGAAGTGATATGGATCATCTTGGAAAGAGAAAATGGAACCTGTATCTTCATGGGTGTCATCTATAGGCCTCCAGCACAAATGAAGAAGCTGGTCAAAGGTCTGATCAAACATAGCCATAAGCTGGGAACGAAAGAGAAGATGCTGTTGCTGAGAGATTTCAGATTGCTTAATATGGATTGGAACATCCTATCTGTAGAATCAGAAATATGCAGAAAGATCATGGATGTCCATCAAGGGAAGGGGTGTTGCTGAACTTATAGTTTATTAATGCTTACTATACCACTTAAACTGACCAAGTAGGACAAAGTAGGAATGCATTGCCTGAAAGGCTCCGCTTAACACAAGTCTACCTCTACTTCAAAAGCAGGTGAAAGCTTGACTCTTCAACCAAGCCTTTAATGGAAGAAGTAACTAACTTGTTAGTCTCACTCA
Organism: Microcaecilia unicolor; assembly: GCF_901765095.1. Taxonomy (NCBI): domain Eukaryota; kingdom Metazoa; phylum Chordata; class Amphibia; order Gymnophiona; family Siphonopidae; genus Microcaecilia; species Microcaecilia unicolor. The sequence continues at coordinate 472,591,742 of NC_044031.1, forward strand.
CACACACACACAAGGATTGACTCGGGCTGCACATACTGCAGCGGGACATGTTTATCCACTCCTACCCTAGCTGAGATAATATTTAACCATCTCTCTGACCTCACGTGCAACTTTCTTCAAATCAATCACCATACTTTCTAATTCTTCCTACTTTCTTCCTCATCTATATGTTACAACTTTGCCTTACCCTTCACTACCAGTTATAATGTTCTAGTACATATTGTGTTGTCATTGCAAGTAGTATAAAACCACTTGATCAGGAATCTAACAATCAAAATTCACCCTAATTGAAACTCAAATACAAAATTGGAAAATATTTACAAAAAATCATAATTTTTTCTATACATTCTTTAATATTTAAACAAATCATATCTTACGTAGATCAAAATATCTTATTTTTACTCTATACCTGCACATCAAATCATCACATGGGGGGAGGAGAGAAGAGAGAATCAGTCATGCCGCAAAGTTAAAAAAAAAAATCCCACCTGCTGTGTGCCAGCCCTGCGACACTTCCCGGGTGCTCGCGACACCAACATACCAGTTGAGAACCACAGCCCTCAAGCATTCTTATCACATGTATATAAAGTTCCCTTATGATCCCATTCTTTCCAACACTTATCTGAAACAGACCCATTCATCTTAAGCAAGAAGGCAAGAGTATGATAACAGCAAAATATATTGTACTAGGTATCTAAGTGTCTTATACAAATGGAACACTTTTTAGTTAAGCCCCACAGCATAGGCCATTGATCCTCTGATAATTCAATCCCCAGTCTTTTTCCCAACTAAGTTGATAAGACAGTTTCCTATTACACACAGTATTCCCTAAGGCCTTGTAAAATTTAGAGAGCAGTCCTCTGTTATTTCTCCACTTATGGAAAAATAGTTTCTATCTTGTTGAGAGGGGAGAGAAAGGCTGTGTTGAATTTATGGAGGAAGTGCTGAAGCTGCAATTATGGGGACGCTGCAACTGTGCTCCCCTGCATCCATTCCTTCACCTCTTGCTTTGTCTTGCATGTCCCCTTAACCTGAAAGTCAATCATTTTTGTCAGCCCCCCTCTCATTTTCCAACTATTATTGTTTAATGCTCTCACACCCTGGGACAAAATTAGAATTATTTGGTATTACAAACAAAGGGGAAAGACTTCTTTGCCTTCCCACTTAAGGATAGATTTCCCCCAATCTTATAAAGCTGGGCCAGTTGATGGATAAATAATCAAAGTGTCTCCCCTACAACTCAGATTCATAAAAAGGGAGCCAAGTTTCTCCACAGGTGATATCCTATTCTCCATACTAACCTAGTGCCTCTCAGGGTTTCCACCATACCAGCCTTTAGATATTTGTCGTTTAAAGCTAAAAGGAACCTTTAGTCTACTACTTTTCCCGATATTTACTTACTGTGTATAATACAATTCTGTTTTTCCTCGTGGTATCCTAAAAGGTAACACAGAAAATGGGAACAGTAGCCGAAGAGCTGTCTTCATATTGGTAGCAAGTAAAGCAAAAAAAAAAAAAAAAGGAGGTAAAAACCCTCACGATACCATGAGATATAGAACCAAAAAAAAGTGAGGAAAAACAAAGTTAGGATACAAAAAAAACGTTTTATTTTATAAAAATGACCCACCTACCCAAATCATCTGTAGGGAATTTACTGACCGGTAGCAGCCAGATGGCATTTCAAGATGTCAATTCTGGTGGGTCAGCCACCCATGAGGAAGTAAAAGCCGCTATTTTGGAGACGGTGGGCTGCACCCAAGAGACCTACCAACAGCGTTTCCAGAAGAGGCCCCTGCAAGTTAAAGAAACCCCCCAGAGTTTTTTCTACCAATTCAAGGATGTGGCCTGGAGATGGCTGCAACCTGAAGGCAAAATGGGCCCGGACATTGCAAGAGTCATCCTCCTGGAGCAGTTCCTTGAAGGGATACCCATGCCTATGAAACAGTTGGTGAAGTGGCACCCTACATGGACCTCAGAGAATGCTTTTAGAAGCTGCTGAAGCATTCTACCAAGCACAACCACAGCCAGAACTCTGTAAAGAAAAGGAGCAGGCTGGAAGTCCTGGGAGGAAAAGAGAAACAGCTGGACCAGACAACCAGAGGGATCAGAAACCTCCCTTCTAAGGAAGGGGTTGGAGCGAAGGATACTCTCATCCCCGTGAATGCACCTTGCACCTTTACCCCAGTTGTGGTATCCATAATCCCCCATCTGTTTCAGGTGTGGGGGAAGAGGTCCTATAGTAGAGACTGCCAGGATCTAGCTGAAGATGCAATGGATGTGAATTTGGTAGGCACATACGACTGTGATTTTGTGGAAGCTTTCTATCCAGAAAGCAGACATTGTGTGTTAGAAGTTGAGCTGGAAGGATATCCATACCAAGCACTAGTGGACTCTGGCAGTGTCAAGACTTCTGTTTGGAGAGAGATACTCAACAGTCTGCAATTGAATTGTGTGAACTGTGGCCCTGGCATGTGTACATAGTGTCAAGTACTAAAGTGTGCTCCAGACAAATACTTTCTCTAAATATCCAATTTATTACAAAAAACCCTTCTTATATAATATGTTTACTGCTTACAGAATCAGCTCTTATCAGTATATATGCAAGATGATATTACAATACAAGTTTGATGGGGTCTTTACCAATAAGGAACAGCAGTTTTTGTCACCCGAACCCCAGGATCCCCAGTATTTATTTATTTATTTATTGCATTTGTACCCCACATTATCCCACCTTTTTGCAGGCTCAATGTGGCTTACAGAGTAAGGTTATGATAGTCAGTACATGATTTAAATACAGTTGATCATAAGCTGAGGTAAGAGAGGTGATAGATGGGCTGATATTGGGTGGGTTGTATGAGAAATGTTTTAGGCGTGTTTGGGTGATTTGGGGGATGAATTGTATCATTGAGGGTGGTTATTGTAAGCTTTGTTAAAGAGGTGTGTTTTCAGAGCTTTGCGGAAGCTGGTTAGATTGTTCATGGTTTTCAGGGTTTTGGGTAGCGCATTCCAAAACTGTGTGCTTTTCTATGCAAAGGTCGTGGCATAAGCTTGTTTGTACTTCACTCCTTTGCAGCTGGGGAAATTCAGGTTTAGGAATTTGTGGGCCGATCTTTTGACGTTTCTGGGTGGTAGGTCCACTAGGGTTAGCATATAGAGTGGGGCATCTGCGTGAATGATTTTGTGCACAGTTGTGCAAATCTTGAATTCAATTCGTTCCTTGAGTGGAAGCCAATGCAGTTTCTCTCTTAGGGGCTTCGTGCTTTCATATTTAGGTTTTCCAAAGATGAGCCTGGCTGCCGTGTTTTGGGTTGTCTGGAGTTTTTTAATGGTCTGTTCTTTACAGCCTGCATACAAGGCATTGCAGTAGTCCAAGTGGCTTATAACTAGTGACTGCACTAGGGTGCGAAAGATATTTCTTGGGAAATAAGGTTTAATTCTTTTGAGTTTCCACATCGATTGGAACATTTTTTTCGTTGTGTTCTTCACGTGGGTATCGAGTGTGAGGTTTCGATCAATGGTGACTCCAAGAATTTTCAGGTTTTCTGATATAGGCAGTGTGCAGTAAGGTGCGGTTATAGTGGACTAATTGTTTGCATTGTATTGGGAGGTGAGAACTAGGCATTGTGTTTTATCAGCATTGAGCTTTAGCCGGAATGAGTCCGCCCATGAGTGCATGATCTGGAAGCTCTGGTTGATCTCGTTGGTTATTTCGTTTAAGTCCTTCTGAAACGGGATGTAGATTGTGACATCATCGGCATATATGTAAGGGTTAAGGTTTTGATTGGCCAAGAGTTTGGCTAGTGGTGTCATCATTAGGTTGAAGATTGTAGGTGAAAGGGGGGATCCTTGAGGGACTCCACATTCCGGTATCCAGGGCGGTGATCTGACAATATTCGTTATAACTTGGTAGGATCTAGTGGTGAGGAATCCTTTGAACCATTTGAGAACTGGGCCTCCGATTCCGAAGTATTCTAGAATGTGTAATAGTATTTCATGAGCCACCATGTCAAAGGCACTGGACATGTCGAATTGTATTATGAGTATGTTCTTGTCGATTGCAATTGTTTTTTTAAAGGAGTTCGTTGCAGACACTAGTACGGTTTCGGTGCTATGATTTGATCGGAATCCTGACTGTGATTCATGTAGAATTGAGTGTTTGGTCAGGTAGTCTGTGAGCTGCTTCGTCACTATGCCTTCCATCAATTTTGTAGTGAGTGGGATAGAGGCGACTGGTCGGTAGTTGGTTAAGTCCATTGTGCTTTTCTTGGCATCTTTTGGCAGCAGCGTGAGTAGTATGTTTCCATTTTCCGTGGGGAAGAGACCATGTAGGAGTCTATAGTTTACTTGGTTCGTGAGGTCTTTTTTAAATTGTTTGGGTGCAGCTCTTATTAGGCTGGTGGGGCAAATGTCAAGTTTTCACTGAGATTTGGCATATTTTTTAAGCCAGTGTGTGAGTTCATCTACTGAAATTAGGTCAAAGTTGGTCCATGATCAGTCAGCTGGGTATTCCCCGGGTGTTGGGTCTAGGCATTCAAGGATACTTGAATATTCAATGGTGTTACTTGATATCATGCGTCGGAGCTTTGTAATTTTTTCATTGAAATACTTCGCTAGGTTGGCTGCCGATGGGGTGTCTGTGCTGTTCGAGGTGACTCGTGTGGTGTTTAGGAGATTGTTTACGAGTGAAAGGAGTTTGTGTGTAACCTTGTAGTCTGGTCCTATTATGGTTTTGTAGTACGTTCTTTTGGTATGTCTGATGCTGTATTTGTATTTTCTTTGTAACTGTTTCCACTCTTTAAGTGTGTGTTCATCTTTTTTTTTTGCTCCATGCTCTTTCTAGTCTTCTGACCTGTGTTTTTAGTTCTTTCAGTTCTTCGTTGAACCATGGGATTGAGTTAATCCTATGCGAAGTTCTGGTTTGGAGCGGAGCTATGTTGTCTAGAACTGTTCTGCATCTGTTATCCCATTCTTGTAAGAATTGGGGTGATTCTGTGGTTGTTGTCCATTCGGTGGTATATATTTGTTGCCAGAATGTTAAAGGGTCTATTTTGCCTCTTGTACTGTTTTTGTTGTTTCTCTTTTGTTTTCCAGAGGAGGGAAGTGTTTGCTTTGTAATGATCTGACCATGGTGTGATTGTCCATTTTGTGTTCTTGATTGTGAGGTTTCGCGTCTGATGAAAATTTGTGAGTTATGATGTCCAGTGTGTGTCCGTGTTTGTGAGTGGGCTGTATGTTAGGCCAGTGGAACTCCCAGAGTTGGAGGAATTCCTTGCATTCGTGTACATTGTTTGAGTTGGTGTCTTCAAGATGGAGGTTGATGTCTCCTGCTATGATGTTTTGGGAATGATAGACAAGTGTTTGATATGAAGTCCGTGAAGTGTATCTGTGCTTCTTGCCACCTAGCCGGGGGTCTGTAAAATAGGATTATATTTAGTTGATCCTGTAGGTTAGGGTGTGCGACTCTGACTGAGGCTATTTCGAGTTGAGGGAGGATCAATTCGGCTGTAGTTGTGATTATGAATTGGGATTTATAGATTATAGCTATACCTCCGCCTCTTTTTCCTTCTCTCGTCCAGTGAATGATTTTGTATCCTGGTGGACAAAGCTCTAGGATTATTGGGTCTTTAGCGTCATGTATCCAAGTTTCATTGATGAGAAGGAGGTCAAGGTGATCTGCCGTTATCCAGTCGGTTTCATCCCTAAGGTCCATAAGTCGCTGACAGACACCCCCCCCCCCCCGGACACCCTATAGTATTGACAAGAGGGTCCGTTTTAGAGCCCCTTTCACAGTATATGGACAGGGTAATCAGACCATACGTTAAGTATGCCATCTCTTATGTCAGAGACTCTATACACTTTATTCAGATATTAGATCATGTGACGCTCGAGGAGCCAGATAGGGTTCAGTTGGTGGGCTTAGATATAGTGGCTCTGTAAGCGAATATCCCGCAGAGAACAGCAATACAGATTGGGTGTGAATATTTTGATAAAGCTCAGGTGCCTGATCATAAGATCTCATATTTGCGCCAGTTGTTGGAAATGGTAGTTTGCCATAATTTTGAATTTGAGGGAAATTTCTATGTCCAAACGGGAGGTGTGGCTATGGGGGCAACTATCGCCCCATCATTGACGTGCTTATATATGACTCGATTCGAGTCTGATTATGTGTACATGTAGGCCTTTTACAGTAATGTATTACTGTGGAAACGTTACATAGATGACGTTGTTTTGTTCTGGAAAGGTTCTAGGAGTGATTTACAAATGTTTATTGACTATTTGAATACAGTCGATGAAAATATTAAATTTACAGCCAGGGTACATGAGACTGAAATGGAGTTTCTAGATATTAAGATTAGAAAATTGATCAGTGGGGAATTTGAGACTTCTATTTATAGGAAGGAGACTGACAGAAACACTTTGTTACATTATTCCAGCTTCCATGATGTTGCATTGAAGCGTGGTGTTCCTGTTAGCCAATTCCTTAGGTTGCGGAGATTATGCTCCTCATTGCAGGAATTTAAGACCCAAGCACGTAGTATGATGGTTAGATTCTTGGAAAGAGGCTACCCACTTAAGGTGCTTAAGAGGGCCTATAAAAGAGCTCTGTACTCTCATGGACCCTGGCTGTTTTTAACAAGACAAAAGGAAATCGCTAGACCTTTGGCATGTGTACTCCCGTATTCCTATAGGGCCCCTCAGATTGCTCATCTCATCCATAAGTATTGGCATGTTCTGGCGGTGCACCATGAGTTCGAGGGGCATCCCAAAGTGACGTATAGAAGAAGATCTAATTTGGGTGAATTGTTGAAGCGGCCTACCCTGGCTTTTTCAGTAGGAGGACATTCCCCATGTGGGAATTGAGTATATTGTAGGTATTCCTTGAACACCAGTAGTGTGACCATCCCAGGGTCATCCAAGCAATTTTACCTAAGAAATATCACTACGTGCATCAGTGACCTAGTGGTTTATTGTATAATGTGTCCCTGTAATCTTTATTATATTGGGCACACAAAGCATCAAGGAAAGAAGCTCCTTTGGTGTCTCATTGGGTTTGTAAAAATCATGGGTTAGATGATTTGAAAGTAGTTGTTTTGTTTCAGCTGACAAGGTTTAGGGGCGGAGACATTACTGAGGCACTGACGTTGGTGGAACAAAGGTACATTTTTTCTTGGAATACGGTGGCCCCAAATGGACTAAACATGGAAGTTGAGTGGATTTAGGTCATGTCACTTTAAGAGAAAAGGGTGGGTACGTTTTGAAGCATGGTATTTAATTGCTGTAGTAGAGCACATGGGTATGAAGCCTTAGGATCTATATTCCATGACAGAGACTGGACGTTAGTCCCGCTGGTGAGTGGCTAGATATGGTATTTAAATAGTATGTGATTGAAATGTGCAAATGTGGATAAGCATATTGGAAATGAATGATTATGTTATGCTAAGTTTTTATGTTGGGTATTGGGGTTTTTTAGGTGTATTGTTCCTCCTAAGGAAGAGGATTTTGAAATGCGGCCAGCATTGAGGAACATGGATGAGAGGAAGCGGCGATTTGTTATTGTTTAGCTGCTTCCAATACAGCCCTCTTGAAGTCATTCGTGGCTTTGAAAATGGAAATGCTCTAAAATTGACAGCAATCAGTCCCATCTGTGTTAATCAACAAACAGTGTTTGTGAAGAGGGAGCTCAGCATTTTCACAGCTCTGTGTGAAGGAGAATGGCGATACTCCTGTGAAGCAGTGATCTTGTTTTAAAGTACTTTCACAGTTCACGTGGGACATTGGCAGTTGGAAAGCAGTCGAAAGTTTGATGTTGGAAGCAGGTTTAAAGAAGTGGTATAGCTTCAAGGATCACTAAAATATTTGGACATTAAGCTCTTCAGAGAGTTGTGCTTTTGGCTATATTGCTGGGTGAATATGCAGGAGCTGCCAGCACAAGATAAGTGTATGGCGAACAGTTTGGAAAATGTTATGTGATGGGTTGTATGTATGCTGTATATAAATATTGTAATAATATCTTGCATATATACTGATAAGAGCTGATTCTGTAAGCAGTAAACATATTATGTAAGAAGGGGTTTTTGTAATAAATTTGATATGAAGAGAAAATATTTGTCTGGAGCACACTTTAGTACTTGATTATATGTGAGTGCTCTGGTTGAAAAAGAATTGTTCTCTTTTGTGTTAACTATGTGTACATAGTGACCAGAGGCAGTATCCAACAGCTCAAGTATCCTTTAAAACACCTGTAGGGCAAGCTCAGCTGGAAGTACCACTCTTGCCTTGACTGTCACCTGTCCCCCCAGTAGTTTTGAGCCTGGATTTCCCAAATTTCAGTGCCATCTGGGCCTAGCTGATCATTGGCTCAAAGAAGGAGGAGGAGTCTCTTCCTGAGATCTTACCCGCTGGAGAACCTTGACTTTGAATACTGAAAACCTGAAATTGCCTAAACCCTACTGCCAGCCGCAGTTAGAGAAACTGCATTGCTCTCTGAATCTAGGAGCTGCAGTGGATGGAGATCTGCAGCTGGGAGAAGATGGTGGTCTGGACACCCCAGACCCTTTGGGCAGTCTAACTGAATGGAATAGCGAAAGGAACTACAGGGAATTTTAAAAGGGGTACAGTCAGAGGATGAGTCCCTTAGAGCAGCCTGAGCTAGGATTGTTTCGATAGATGAGAATCCCATGGACAGACAACCAAGACCCCTTTAAGGTAATAAAGAATGACTACTTGTATAGGGTGGCCAAGGGAACCCTGGACGGGGAGAGGTAGAGCAAACTGTGTTAGTCCCTCAACCCGATCATAAGCAGGTCTTTTAATTAGCCCTGTAAGAATATATTCAAGAGGACGAAGCCTCCAAGATGTATGGATATATTAGAAGGATAAACTCCTAATATATAATCAGAGGTACTTGACTGACAGAACACTACTAAATAGCAATTGTTCTGGACACGTTTCTAGGGGAAGCATACTTCTTTTTGTCCTAGATTCTCCGGACTAGCTAGCTGTACCAATGAAAGGAACCATGCTACAGATGGTATAAATTATTTTATTAGATACTAGTAAAGAAGGCCCGTTTCTGACACAAATGAAACGGGCGCTAGCAAGGTTTTCCTCGGAGTGTGTATGTTTGGGAGAGTGTATGTGAGAGTGACTGTTTGAGAGTCAGAGTGAAAGTGTGAGTGTGTGTGTGAGAGAGAGAGAGTGAGTCTGGGTGTGAGTGTGTTTGTGAGAGAGTGTGTGTGTGAGAATGTGAGTGTGTGCAAGTGTGTATGTTAGACACAGTGTGAGAGAGAGTGTGTGTGTGTGGGCGAGAGAGAGAGTGTGTGTGAGACACAGATTCTCTGTGAGAGTGAGTGTATGAGACCAAGCGAGTGTGTGAGTGACTGTGTGGCACATAGAGTGTGAATGTGATACAGTGTGAGACAGAGTGTGTGAGAGTGAGAGTCAGAAAGACATTGTATATGAGAGAGTGTGAGCCCTGCCCTCCCAATCCATGCCCATCTGTCACCTGTCCCCTCCATTCATCCCTATCCAGCAATTCCCCTCTCTCCCTGAGCCCTGCCCTGCAATCCATATCCATCCATCCCCTCCATTCATCCCTATCCAGCAATTCCCCTCTCTCCCTGAGCCCTGTCCTGCAATCCATATCCATCCATGCCCATCTGTCCCCTCCATTCATCCCTATCCAGCAATTCCTCTCTCTCCCTGAGCCCTGCCCTCCCAATCCATGCCCATCCATGCTCCTCTGTCCCCTGCCCCCCTCCATTCATCCCTTTCCAGCAATTCCCCTCTCTCCCTGAGCCCTGCCCTCCCAATCCATGCCCATCCATGCTCCTCTGTCCCCTGCCCCCTCCATTCATCCCTATCCAGCAATTCCCCTCTCTCCATGAGCCCTGCCCTGCAATCCATATCCATCCATGCCCATCTGTCCCCTCCATTCATCCCTATCCAGCAATTCCCCTCTCTCCCTGAGCCCTGCCCTCCCAATCCATGCCCATCCATGCTCCTCTGTCCCCTGCCCCCTCCATTCATCCCTTTCCAGCAATTCCCCTCTCTCCCTGAGCCCTGCCCTCCCAATCAATGCCCATCCATTCTCCTCTGTCCCCTGCCGCCTCCATTCATCCTTTTCCAGCAAGTCCCCTCTCTCCCTTCCATGACCCCCCCTCGCATCCATGCTCCTCTCTCTCCCATATCCCAGCCTGGCCCGCCCTCTTCTCCCCCCCCTTCGCATCCATGCCCCCCCCCCTTCGCATCCATGCTCCCCCCCCCCCCTTCGCATCCGTGCTGTCGTTTCTCCCCTGCCCTCCCGCTCCCATTGTTCAACTTTACTGCCCATTCTCTTCTCTCTCCCCTATTTCTATTTTTTTTTCTTCTTCTTTTTAAATTTACCTCCGTGGCGTTTCCGGCAGCGCAGCGTCAGGGAAGGAGGCGGCGCTCCCGACGTCTCCAGCCTTTCCTTCGCTGTGTTCCGCCTTCTTCTGACGTCAAGGATGACGTCAGAAGAAGGCGGAACACAGCGAAGGGAAGGCTGGAGATGTCGGGAGCGCCGCCTCCTTCCCTGACGCTGCGCTGCCGGATTTGTTTGTTTTTGTTTCCGCCCTCGACGTCATGACGTTTGACGCGAGGGCGGGGCAGAGACGGCTGGGTGGCTGAACACCACGAACACCACGAACCCTACAGCCAGGGAGTGACGTCAGATGGCTTCAGAACGTTGTCCTCATTAGAACGTTCACGGTGCGTTTTATTATATTAGATATAAAAATATGTGGCCAATTGCAAAGCAGCCTACAAAAATACGCTTGTATTACAAAAATAGATTATCACCAAGATATATAAAGATATATGATTAGCCAAAAACTATCTGGATAAGTAATAATACAACTAATCACAATACTGATATCCTACTGATTATGAAAACTTACACTACTAACATGTCTTGTGCAAAATATACGCTTATCAGCTAATGATTCACTAACCACCAGTCCTGAAACCAATCTATCACAGATAAAACCGTGAACTAACTATCCCCTGACCATGGTTAGTATATCCTGTTATATCACCTTGCCGTCTTTATGGCAGACTTCTAATGGTAAAGAAGCTGATTTCTCCTCTGAGACTCAAGCTGAAGCCTCAGTGAGTTTCTCAGTCCAGGAATAAAATCTGATACTGATAGCACAGTTTTTCGGGTGAGGCCATATATTGTAGCTGAGCTAACCTTGTTACAAGGTATGCAGTTCACTGATGTTTAGAAAATCAGTCTCTAGCTCTCTCTCAGAGACATCTATCCTCCAACAAGTCTTCTGGTTTTTTCCTTCTCTTTCTTCAGTCCAACTGGCATCTTTTTGGACCAGATGATACTTATGGACCAGTCACAGACGGTGTAATAATGTCCAGCCAAATTTATGGTCATGAAGAGAGGCCTTTGTTATTAGACAGAAATCAAACCTCCCTCTTGAGTCTCATTAAAAACTTGGAGCCATGGTCTCTATGAAGTACACTCCTCCGCTCTTCCCAGGAGATAACATGAGGCTAGTTTGCAGTAAACAACATGCCATTGGATGAAGTCGTCATGGTATGCCCAGCAGTAATTTTCCTTTGAAAAGCTGGTTTCTGATGGTTACAGATGTATTCAGGGTACAGGCTGTAGAATCCATATTGGTTATAAAAGCATGGTTCAGGCTTTTATAGGCCTCACACCAGTAAAGGTGAGATAGCAGGTAAATACTCCTACAGTCACCTGTTAGAAGGTCACCTGGGGGAGAAGAAGACCCAGGAGTGGATTTTTGGCCTGGTTTTTCTGACCAGGTATATTCAAGCAGGTTGAGCTCTTCTGTCAATCCTGCCCAACCTGCCAGCTGAGTAGTCATTTGAGGATTCCACCTGCCCCTCTTGTGCCCATGCCCAGTGTCAATACCCCATTTGAGAGAGTGGCTATGGACTTTGTGGGACCACTGGAATGAACCACCTATGTTAATAAATATATCCTGGTTATTTTGGACTATGTCGCTCACTACCCAGAGGCCATTGCCCTGCATAATATGACAATTACCATGGTGGTCAATGCGCTGTGGGAAGTCTTTTCCCAAATGGAGATTCCTACTGAAATACTGACTGATCAAGGAACCACCTTTATGTCCAGGGCCATGAAGCATTCGCAAACAAGACTCAAGCAGATGCTGATGAGATTTGTCACCAAAGATGGGAAAAACTGGAAATCTTTACTCCCATATGTACTATTTGCCATTTGGAAGGTACCCCAGATTTTGACAGGATTCTCTCCGTTTGAGCTGCTATATGGGAGGGAGACCTAGAGGAATCATGGATGTGGTTTGGAAAGAGGAACGCAACCTAGGAAGAAATTTGGTCAAATATGTGCTCACCATGCAGTAGAGATTGAAGAAAGCCTGTGAGGTAGCCAAGCTCTGCTTGAAAAAGGCTCAAGTGGGTCAAGCCTGAGCCTACAATCAGAAAGCAGTACAGGGAACTCTCCAGCCATGGGATAGTGTCTTAGTCCTCTTACCCTCCTCAGAGAATAAACTGTTATGCAAGTGCAAGGTCCTTATGAAATTGTGGAATAGATGGGACCTGTCATTTATAAGGTGGTCCAACCAGACAAGAGGGACAAGGCAAAGATCTTCCACATTAATTTGTTGAGGAAATGGGTCCCCATGACTGCAGCACTGGTCCAAAGAGACAACTTTGGGCCAGAGGTTCTGACAGAGTCCAGGCCCCTGCAAGTTCCTTTTGGTGACCAGCTCTCCGTCTCGCAGAAGGCCAACCTAGAGCAGTTAGTACACCAAAATCAAGATGTATTTTCTGGAATGCCAGGTCGGACCCACTTTGCATCTCACAACGTTCTCGCTGAGCCAGGAGTAATCCAAAAACCCAGCTGCAAGCTGGTGAAAGAAATGCTGGAACTGGGTGTCATCGAGGAGTCGACCAGTAACTGAAATGCAGTAAGCATTTTCATTAGGGCTTAACGCCCTTTAATAGATATACCTCCTAGCGCTTGATTTCTACATTTTTAATAGAAACATAGAAAATGATGACAGAAAAGACCATGTGGCCTACTTATTCTACTCTTCCATACCATCTACTAATCTCTCCCTTTTTCTGCTTTAGAGACCCTCAATGCTTGTTCAGTTCTTAAATTCAGATACAGTCCTTGTCTCCAACCTGTCTATCTTGAGGCCATTCTACGCATCCAACTCCATTTTCATGAGGAAGTATTTTTTACAGATTACTCCCGAGTCTATCCCCTTTCACCTTCATCCCATGTTCCCTTGTCTTAGAGCTTCCTTTCAATAGAAAGAGATTCTCCTCCTGTGCATTTATGCCATGGAGATTGTCTGTCTCGTATCTCCCCTGTCCCACCCTGCTTCCAAAGTTATACATTTTTTTTTTATTTTGTTACATTTGTACCCCGCGCTTTCCCACTCATGGCAGGCTCAATGCGGCTTACATATTATATACAGGTACTTATTTGTACCTGGGGCAATGGAGGGTTAAGTGACTTGCCCAGAGTCACAAGGAGAGCTGTCTGTGCCTGAAGTGGGAATCGAACTCAGTTCCCCAGGACCAGAGTCCACCACCCTAACCACTAGGCCACTCTGTAAATTCTGTAAATGGTGCCCGAAGTTTGCCGCTGTTAAGATCCACACTAACGGCCAAGTCTATAAAGGTCACAGCGCTAAGCAACCTTTGTAGAATAGTGCTGCTTCGTGCAGGTTCCTGCACCCAACATTGAGCATGAGCACTTAAGCCTGCTGAAACCTGGTATAAATGCTGGCTAGCAACCAAAGTCACTTAGATGCATAAATGACCCTGTTCTATAACACTGCCCTAAAATTTTCAGAATGCTCCTGACCTGCATGTGCCCCTCCCCTGGTTAGGACCCTTTTTGAGTTGCATGCAAGGCAATTTGGACATGCAGTGTTATAGCGCATAGGCAGATGCATGTGTAAGTCCTAATTAGTGTCAGTTAACATCAATAATTGTTAATGGCTTGTTAACTAATTAGTTTGCATTCACGACTGGTATCTGTGCCCAAATTTGAGCAACCTTTACAGACTTTGGGGATCAAATTCTTTGTTCCCATATGCTTAATGGTGAACACCACTGACCATTTTAGTAACCATTCTGTGGACCAAATTCATCCTGTTTATATCTTTTTGAAGGTGTGGTCTCTAGAATTATACACAGAACTCTAAATGAGGTCTCACCATATACAGAGGCACTATCGCATCCTTTTCCTTCTGGATATTCCTCTCCTTATGTATACAAGTATCCTTTTGGATTTTCCTATTTCATTTTCTACTTATTTAGCTACCTTATTTGTGTAGGCCAGTTCGTACTAAGATCTTATCGGCTGCTATTCAGGGAATTCCTCGCTTGGTTCATAGTACGGAGTTGCAGGTGTGTCCTTTCTGGACCATGCATAGAGTTTATTTTTCTCGGTGGCAAGCACTTCGTGTAGGTATGGTCGATATGCCCCTTGTTGTTGAAAATGTGAGATGACTGATAATTCATTCTTTCATGAGATGTGGCAATGTTGGCGAATTAAATCGTTTTGAGGAGTTATCTTTACATTTCTTCAGTCGGTTCTTGGACGTTGTTTGGTTTTTACATTTGAGGGCATCTTTTTTTTTAGTTCTATGACTACTTTGGGAGTTGGAACCTTTGGTGAGAAATTATTTTTGGGTAAGTCATGTATCCTCGGCATAAAATGTATCCATCTATTGGTTGTCAAATTATCCACTGTCCTTTTGATATTGGGGGAATAAGCTCTATGAACTTATGATCTGGGAATCACAGGGGGCCCATTTATCGCTGAAGAGGCAACAGAGATTTCTTGCTGTTTGGGATGCCTATCTACAAAAGATTTCACCTACATACAGCCTGTAGTCGGGTTTTGAATAAGTTCTCGTTAGGCCATTAATTGGCGTTCATGATTTTTGGGTGTCGGATATGGTTAAATGTGAAGTGAGGGGGTTCTGCATGGAGGTTTGCGTTTTCTAATTTAGTTGGGTAGGGTTCTAAGAACCTCGGCCCCATCCACAGTAGTTGCTTTTTGTGCTAGGTACCTTGCCTTCTGGGAATGTTTGGTAATTGTCTGGAGAGGGTGGGGTTGTTCAGAGGGTTGTGTTGTTGTAATTCTTCAATTGTTATATGTTGGAATTTAATAAAAAGATTTGCAAATAAAATTAGCTACCGTAAGATCATCAGATATGATCACCCTCAAGTCCCATTCTTTCATTCATAGAAATACTTGACCCCCCTCCCTATACTGTATCTTTTCCTTGTTTTTTATAGCTCAAGTGTATGACCCTGCTTTTGTTTAGCACTAAATCTTAGCTGCAAAATTCTAAACCATTCTTCAAACTTCACTATATCCCTCCATATATTATCCACCCCATCCAGAGTGTTTCTGCCCTATTGCAGATTTTGGTCTCATTGACAGCTCTTCCGCAGTATCACTTACAAAAATGTTAAAAGAACCAGACCAAGAACCAATCCCTGTGGCATACCACTAGAATGAACTCCATTTACCATTACCCTTTGCTGCTTTCTACTCGACCAGTTTCTAATCCAGTCAGTCAACTGTCTGGTCACCCAGTCAAATAAATTAATCATATTTGTCTGATAAGACCTCTTCTATGCTGCCTCAGGTCCTGCAGTCATTTGGATTTCAGGAACTGTTCTCAGTTATAGGGTTTACATTAATATACTCGACACAGAGGTTGGATCAACCAGCCTGTAGTTCTCAAACTACTTCTTGTTTCTGCTTTTGTGCAAAGGGACCACATCCATGCTTCTCCATTCTTCTGGTACCACGCCTGAGTCTAAAGAATCAATGGAAAGGTCAAACAGATGAGATGCCAGAGTTTCCAGAATGTCCCTGTTTTTTTCAGTACCCTTGGAGGTATCCCTCTGGTCCATTGCTTTGTCTACAAGTCGCTTACAAACATGATTTTATAGTTCTCTTAGACTTCTGTGGCTGGCATCATGATTGTTGCAGTTGTCTGGGTCTTGCCGTGTTTGAATAAGTGGAACCAATGTTTTAGCCATCATGCTGTGGCATTCTTTTGGGTATGCTGTGAGGTCTGCAGTTTGTCTTTATGTGTGGGGTGGTAGTGGTGGCTCGAGGATATGCTGTCAACTACTGAGCTAGGTAGGAGTCCTGGCCACTGGAGGAGGAGGTATTCAGCTGGTGAGACTTGGGGGTTCCCTGCCAACTAAAGTATTTATATTGGGGTGTCAGGGAGATGAGAAAGGGGCAGAGAGGGGGGCAGGGCAGAGATAAAATTTTGTGCCCACCCACTTTGGGCTCATAGCCATATCTCCGATTCTGGTTGGGGCCTGTTACTGCTTTTGGTGGTGATATAGATAGTGCTGGCCAGAGGCATGAGACAAGTTTTAACAGACTTTAAAATTCTACTTTCTTAACTACTTTTACTTTAACAATCTGTGTAGACTTTTTGAATTTCAAAAGACACTACATTGATTTTTGAAATCACTTAGTCCCACTATGTATTTTTTCACTTTTCTTCTATCTTAGATACATGTCCTCTCTACATATGTGGAGAATGCAGTTGTACAAGCCCTATGAAACAAACATAGCACAAAGAATTACTTTTTGGGAAAAGGTTTTAGAAGATTTAATGAGACTTTGCAGTAGTTATTGTAATTCTTATCTGATAGTAGAATATTGGAAAGGAGTCAAAAGTAAATGTTCATATTCCTGAACAATTGCTTGTGTAATAAAGTGTTGTTGATATGTAAGATGTAATTGAAATCTTTTCATACTTGAGAGCTTAGCTAATAAAACATCTTTTAAATATCTTAAAATCATTAACAAGCAAGTATAACACCATCTGTTATTAGAGTAGTAATTCTAACTTTTAACCCCTGCTTTCCCTCACTACCTCTGGGAACACTGTCGTTCAGGAGGGAGACCCATTTTTAAATTAACCTGATCAGTAAGAGGACAATGTAGAGGGTCTGAGTAACATCTTAGGGAAATCAAGTATATTACCAACAGCTATTTGTACACTAATAGGCCACCAGTGGGAGGGTTTCCTTCCTCAGAATTGCTCTACATTATCCTGGTGACTGACTGGGAGATGCACTAAACAAGCCAGCAACGTGGTCTAGTTCTAGCCAGTCTAGTGAGCAAGTAGTAAGACATGCACAAAAGAGTTCTCTGAGCCATTTTCCTGTCACGGTAGCAGCTAACGAAAATGGAATGCAAATGATTTACAGGTTATTATAATGAGCTAATTAGTATTATAATGCGCATGCAAGGCAAATTCACAGCCGTTTTCCGACCCCATACACCATGGAAAACCTAACGGGAGGTCTGCACCTCTCGTTGGGGCTGCGCAGGACCCATGCAGAGGAGGACGCCCATCGCAAAAATTGGAAGAAAAAAAAAACGTCCAAGTGCTCATCAGGGACGTCCTTTCAAGTGCCTAACATTTGGACGTCCTTCACTTAAAAAAAGAATGTTTTTCCCTTCAGATTTTGTGATGGGCGTCCTTCTCTTGGACGTGTTTTTCTTACGTTCCCGAAATGACCACCGCCGAGAATCTGGGTTCGGGACATGCGAGGACACCCAAATCAAAACTATTTGGATGTCCCTTTCGATTATGCCCCTCCAGGTCTCTCTCAGCCAATCACAGCGCATTTAGCTGACACTAGAGATGGTCGACCTAAATGTTGAGATCGCCGACCATAGAGATAGGTGACCTTGGTTTTCGCCATTAATGGAAACCGAGGACTCCCATCTCAAAAACGACCAAATCCAAGGGATTTGGTCCTGGGAGGAGCTAGCATTCGTAGTGCACTGGTCCCCCTGACATGCCAGGACACTAACCGGGCACCCTAGGGGGGCACTGCAGTGGACTTCAGAAATTGCTCCCAGGTGCATAGCTCCCTTACTCAACCCACTACAACTGCTCCAGGGACCTGTATACTGCTGCGATGGACCTGACATTTGAGGCTGGCATAGAGGTTGGCAAAAAAGTATTTTAAACTTGTTTTTTATGATGGGAGGCAGTTAGTGACCACTGGGGGAGTAAGGGGAGGTCATCCCCAATTCCCTCCAGTGGTCATCTGGTCAGTTCGGGCACCTTTTTGAGGCTTGGTCACAAGAAAAAATGGACCAAGTAAAATCGGCCAAGTGTTCATCAGGGACGCCCTTCTTTTTTCCATTATTGGCTGAGGACGCCCATCTGTTAACCACGCCCCCGTCCCGCCTTCGGTACACTGCCGACACACCCCCTTGACCTTTGGTTGTCCCCGCGACAGAAAGCAGTTGAGGACGCCCAAAATCGGCTTGTGATTATGCTGATTTGGGCGACCTTAGGAGAAGGACGCCCATCTTCCGATTTGTGTCTGAAGATTGGCGCCTATATTACCCTTTGACTTTTAGAGGTATTCCTTGCCGAACAGGTTGTAGCATGTTTGGTAGAGCAGTGTGGAGAACTTTGTACTACTGCCATCCATTCTACACTTGTTCTGTTGATAAATTAAAAACTTCACAAACATGTAATTTGCTAGATAGTTATTAATAAAAAACATGTTTGACCGTCTTGATGCATGGTGTTTTATGCAGCCTTAAAAAGAATGATGACTTTAGGCATGCTTAACTCTTTTCATATGTTATGTTATATTCCCCTCAAACACCGGAGTGGATTACAATATAAAAAGAAAAAACTGTCAAATCAGACTGGGAGCTTTCAATGTTAAGAAAAAAATTACAATACTGTAACTACACAAAGTACATACCTTCTAAAACAAAATGATTGATTTTTCACCAAAGAAGGTAAGGAATTCCAAATTCGAGACTAATATGAAAATAAAACTGTAAAATATTCCTTAAAACAAAATCCTTTAAAAGAAGGGACAGATATATTTAAGCTTTTGCAAGTATCATACTTGAAGAATGTGTATTAATAAGGGAAAACACATAACTTGGTGCTGTACCTACCAATATCTTATAAACTAGGCAACAAAGCTTATAGAAAACTCTGGCTTCTATCGGCAACCAATGGAGCCTTTCATAAAATATAGAGACGCTGTCAAATTTGCTCAAACCACATATAAGACAAATTGCGATGTTCTGAATCATTCTGAGCCGTCTCATTAAATATTTTGTACAACCAAGATATATAATATTACAGTAATCAAGTTTTATAAGAATTAGTTCTTGTGCTTATAGTTGAAATGATTCTAATGTAAAGTATTTTTGAATCCTTCTTAAGTTGTCCATCAACCAAAAATATTTTTTAACAGGACTATTGACCTGGGATTCCCAAGACATGTTATGGTCAAAGAAGATGGCTTTAATGAAATATCTTGCTGGTCAGTCAGAAGGAATTTAGTTTTCTCATTATTAAGTTTGAGCCAATTTTCATACATCCATGTAGTAGATCATAACCATTAATATTTCAATATATAAAATTACCTTTACAACATCTGAATCTATTGATATCAGTATAGTGATATCATTTAGAAGCTGCAGGCTATAAAGCATATATATATGCAGACGATAACTTAGCGATGCCATAAGGACATTAAACAGAACCGGGGAAAGGAGGGGCCCCTGCGGGACCCCACACATACCATTGTGTTGATAATTCACCCTCCAACTTTACTGCATAAGATCTTGTTACCAAAAATCCTTGAACCATTTCCAAAAATTCCCTGTTATTCCTATGTTACTCAAGATATTCAATAATAAGGTATGGTCTACATGATCAAATACACTTGATAAATTAAGCTGCATTATAAGTGCTTCCCCCCCCCCCCCCCCCCCCCGCACTTAGGTGTAAACAATGTACATAATAATGTCTCTTTGCTAAAATTAGATTGGAAACTTGATTGCTAATAATGTAATATATTGAATTTATCCAAGTATGATGTTAATTGAGTGGTAAATATACTTTCCATAAGCTTAGTAAAGAATGGGATTGAAGCAACTGGTCTATAATAACTACTGCCTGAGATTCTGATTTGTTGTTTGGGGTGAGAGTTAAAATGATATCCTCCAAATAGGAAGGAAAAGAGCGTTGTAATAATAAAGTAGACAACCACTCATAGATCTTAAACTTAAATTGTAAAGAGGCTGTTTTCATATAACTCTAAGGGCAAGAGTCCACCTGACCATGTGATCTATCAAGTTTGTTAATCAATTGGTTCATTTTCATCTAACTAACTTCATAAAGATCATTCCAAATCATATGCACCGGATTCCCATTAGCACTATAAGTAAAATTTGGAGATTCCACTAACTGTGGAGTGGAGGAGTGGCCTAGTGGTTAAGGTGGTGGACTTTGGTCCTGAGGAACTGAGTTCAATTCCCACTTCAGGCACAGGCAGCTCCTTGTGACTCTGGGCAAGTCACTTAACCCTCCATTGCCCCATGTGAGCCTCATTGAGCCTGCCATGAGTGGGAAAGCGCGGGGTATAAATGTAACAAAAAAAAAAACTGGCAGACGTTAAATTGTATTCTTAACATTTAGTATCTTTTCCCTAAAGAACTGAGCCAATTGATCTATCGAAGGGGCATGATCAGAAGAGGCATTAATTATTTGTTCAACATCAAAAAGACCCTGAACTAGAGAGAAAAGTCATTTAGTACTTAAATTATCATGACCAATAATTTTCAAAAATAAATTTTCTTAGTCTGAGTTAGTTCTCTTATATAGATTTACTGTTTGCCTACATGAAATTCTATTGGCATTTAACCCTGTTTTTTTTCCATTGCCTTTCCAATCTTCTACAACTTTTCTTTAAGGATAAAAGTTCCAAATTAAACTGTTTCATTTCTACAAATGAACTACTTCTTGATCTGATGAGGTGCTATGTCATCCATTATATTTTTACTCACTGCATTCCAATTAATTAATCCAGCTAATTCAACTTGGTCATTTGTATAGTACTTATCTACTTTCTCCCCCCCCCCCCCCCCAAAAAAAAAAAATAAAAATTAGTATCAACTTTACCCCTAGCCTCATAATATGATATATTTTTAACACAGAGATTATTTTTCAGACTCATTTTAGTACAGGTATGCCATCTTAATGTAAAATTCAATAAATAATGGTCCTACCATAAAGACGGCGACCATTGACCTATCTCAGTTGTCAAGCTATTGGATATATCGGTAGTATAAGTGATCATATCCAGTAGATTACCCTTCACATGTGTAGGCTGAGATAGAGGTAAATAATATCCCAATGATCTAAGACAGCTATATAAATCTTTCACATTATTGTTATATGCATTTTCCAAATGTAAACTTATGTCACCAAGTAAAATGGTTGTATGTGAAATGTTGGTATAACTAGCAACAAAATCATAAAAATCGTCACAGGAATGCTGCCATTTCCTAACAATAAGCATGTTAAAGAGACATTCAATGTAGAATCTTCAATTCTACAAGCTAAAATCTCTAAACCAGAGGAGATGAAATTAGCATGATACATTAAACTTCCTCCTTTTTTTTTTTTTTACTTGGGTCAGACAAAAATTTATAACCCAGTGAACAAATCTCATTCAGTAATGGATCATCAGCTGACTTCAGCCAGATCTCAGTACAAAACAGCAAACCTGGTTTTTCCACCTCAATCCAATCTTTAACAATAGTAGCTTTATTTCCTAATAATCGTATGTTAATATAATATCCTGGGAGTGGAATAAATGAAGATTTAACATAAAGTTCACAAACTTTCCTTTTTAAAGATCTTTCATTTTTTCGCATTGAATTTGGCTTGTGTTTATATCTATGACTATAGATTTCTACCGATGACTTATTACTTCAGGATCAAGTTGCATATAATCCTCACATTTCCATAAGTATCTCGTTAATTGATAATTAAAATGAGCAGATGGAAATGAAGTAATTGTATATAAAAACAGAGGGCTATCAATTGAAGAAACAGAAATATTGTGATAGGGCTAAGCACAGTGATTCCAGTCAAGGACAGGCGGGTCCTAAACTACCTTACCCAGAGTTCCCCAGGAGGCTTAAAGAGAAGGGTAGGCAGGCAATTCTGGTAGGGATTCCGGAGAATAACTGGAAGGGATGCAGCTCGGGAAAAGGGATGCCATTGAAGTCAGTCACCAGCAGGGGGACACTAAAAGATGAAGCACAATTCCCTTGGGTACGTAATCAGTACAAGATACCTCCCAGCTGCGAGGGGGGGAGGGGAGCTTGAGGCCCTGAGCATGGTGAGCAGTGAAGAGAGAGGGGGAGAGTGGAAGGAGGGGGCAGAGCCCATGGACTGTATAGAGGAAGGGAGCGAGTTCCCTGTTGAATGGCCCTGCTCAGAGGATCTAGCCCATATGGACTGGGAGGCAAACACCTAAAAGGTAACCTTTTTAGCACTGGATGGCAGAGTGTGGGTGGTCACAGAGGTTAGTACTGTGAAAAGGGTGGTGCTCTGCTAGTCCTGCAGTGTGCAGGACCATTACAGTGTTTTGGTGAAAGACTGAGAGACTTTACTTTGAACGTTTGCATTAGTGTTTGATGAAATAAGTGAACTGAACACTTTGGCCTATATTTTTTCCTTTTTCTGGAGGGTTGTGGATTACACTTCAGCTGACTGGTGGAACTGTGCTGAGCTGAAGTGATGAACTGAATAGTTTTTTTCCTTCCTTTACAATTGAACTAAGCCGGCCAGCACCTTGCTCAGGGGGAGCTGGTAGCCGAGGAGGTTGGAGTTTTTTTTTTCCTTTTTGTGGACTTTGCTTTAAAACCAGGTTGGATTACAGTGTGGTGTTGAACTGGATCTGGAAGTGAGAGCTGTGATGCTTAACCGGATCTGGAGGGAAGCCCGGGACTGCCAGAAACCATTCTCTGACCTGTGAGCTAAAGGAAGGACTTCACAATATATAAAAGCCCTATAAGAAATAGACTTATAAAAAGAGACTTTAAGTAGCCCATCTTGAATTAGAATGTAAAAACCTTAAAGATAACTATAAAATTAAAAATAATTTCCATGCAAGCGAAGGGGCATTAAAGGGGGCAGGACATGCCTCTTTGGTTTACCCCTTCGGCGTGACGCTTAAGGTGTTGGCGTCTCTAAATGCCGTGGGCGGGTGATGTCATCTGATGATGCCCTCCAATCATAGATGTTAGCTCATCCCACTTGCTGTACGAGCAGCTCAAGATGTTAAAAGTTCATGAAGCACACTCTGCAAGTGCTTAAAACAGGTCTAATACTTGTGCAGATGGAGGGGAAGACTCTGTAAACATGACCGACTTCACCCAGATAAATCGTGCTAAAAAACGATATCAAACTGAAGACCTGATCTGAGATTGCTGCCTGGATGTTTGCATGCTATTAATTAAAATGTGTTCAATAATGTTTTTTTTCAATACTTGAATCACTTACCATACAATGGCTGTTTTCACTTTACAAACAATCTAGAAATTATAAAGATATTGGATCATTTTGACTTTGGTTCAGGCTCAAATAATTCTTTATCACTGAGTAGATATGAGTGTGCCAAAATACGTTTTCCTTATATGTTTATCCTGGAATTGTTAAATTTTAGCCTTTTTATTTTGGTATAGTATCTTGTAATTCCACCCTGGAGAGTGACCCTTTGAAAATGCGCTTGCAGGTCTGTGAGGGTGAAGGGATGGGGTTTGAATACTGTTGGCAAACTGAAGAACTGAAAAATTTATCTAAATTACATACGTGATAATTTGATCACTTTGTAGTTATGAGTGCAGTTAGTCATTATTGAATGCACACTGGTCTGATGAGGGGCATTTAAAGCTTAAAGGTCTAATCACAAGAGTGTTAGCTTAGTCCAACAATGTACCACACATTTAAGTTGAATGAGATAGTAACCACGTCAGGAAATTCTGAACAGGCAAGATCTGTATAGCTTACTGTCCAGGGAAATGATTGAGGCATTTAAAACCCTTTGCTCATTATGCAAGAACATAAAATATGTATACGAGATTAATATACATCTCAGCTGGGCAAATAATGCAAATGAAGATGTGAATATGTAGGGTTAATGTGAAAAGCGTTGATTCACCTCATGTAGAATGAATGCTGCATTTAGTTCCGTTGATAGATGATATTGCATTAGTCAGAGTTCAGCTCAGGACAGATTATATGGTTCTAGCCTTTATTAATCAGTTGGTTGTGGAGTCTTTCTTACGAAGCATGAAAAGCCTTTAACAGGGAAAGGGAAATCTGATGAAGTTGTAAAATGAAACTACTAACACAGACGAGAACTCTGGACTCTCTCTCCTCAGCTATTTCTATTCTTTTCGCCTCAGTAATTTTCTGTGTACTCAGCATTAAGAAAGGACGAGCAATTGAGAAAATTAGTTTCACACTAAGGACCAGATTTCTTCCTTCATACAAAAATGGGCCTAATTGTTGTGGTAAATCTGGACCTTTCTGTTAAGATGAGGCAAATATATATAGGGCCTTATGTACTAAGCTTTGGCAGTTACCATTCAGGAATAGCCAAATTAATGCACGTAAGCACAGAACCTCTGTATTAAAGGTTGAAGATGTTCACAGCATTTTTGGAAGGGCTTTCAAGCAGTTGTCACATCAAAATATCCAAAACACAGAAGAAACCAGTCTTCGCAAAAAAAACCAACAATTACCAAAAACAGGGAAGATGACACAAAAAAAAATAAAGAAGATAAAAAATAAAATCAAAAACAGACGACACAAAAATAATGATAAAACTATGGATTTATTGAGGTAGTATGACTCGACACAGCTGTATTTCGGCCCAACTGGCCTGCGTCAGGAGTCTAAATAAAACAAATTTAAAACATATCGATTTAAAACATTAATATACAATAGAAAACAATAAAAAAACAGATGAGCTACAACCATCAATACATTGCATTTTGTAGATACAATTTAAAAAAAAATAATTTTAAGAATAGACAAAAGAGAAGATTATGTATACAAAAGGAATTTCATCTTTTTCATTTTTTGATTATTCCATCTTCTCTTTTTTGATTTTATTTTTTATCTTCTTTAGTCACATCAAAATAGTCATGACCTCATTAATGGCATGAATAATTAACACATGATAGAGTTAGCTAAACCTTTTTGATGTGGTGTTAATTGCTGTGCATTATTTGTCACAGTAACAACCTCCATGTCAACTGCAAGGCTCAGTCCTAGCCCTGTCCAAAAATGGCATTATCCACATTAATTGTTTAACGCAGCAATTAGCATACGGTATGGTTAACATACTGCAATATTTGTGTAGGCTAAAAACCTATTTACTAATGCAACTTAGTTTATTAGCCTCAGAGGGATGATTTGCTAATGTTTAACACAGTCTTGGGTTGATGCTCAAAATATAGCGCCGGTGCTAGAGGTGATTAGTGAGCACAGAATGCTCATAAAGAAACAATATGCGCACTAAAGATTAACGCAAATAGCATGCAAATGTCAAATGGATGTTATTGAGGTCATTTCATGTTCCCTCCCAATGCTCAGAGAACAGCGCACAAAACAAGGCCGCCCTTACTGCTGAAAACGCTCTTGAGTAGGCATTAGGGTATTTGAAGAAAGGCTAATGTGTGCTTCGCTTTGGGGTTTGCCTGGCGAATGTGAACAAGTCCTGAGCTTACTGTGAAACTCTTCTGTGCTTGTGCCAAGCGTGTTCCCTCCCCCTGTTGTTTTCGCTTTTAGAGGTGCATATAATTTGAATACCATTTCTTCTGAGCATTGGTGAGCTAGTTTTCTGCGCTGTTCCAGCGGTATGGATTCTGCGCTGTTAAATTTGCTGCGGGAGTTCTAAGCATCAGCCTGTCCGCCTGCTACAGGCCCATTCTGTTCCTATGGGCCCTGTAGAAGATGGCATTAGTAAATGAGCCCCCTAGTGAGGCACCACTCTCCTTCCCTAACATGGGGGTCCTGATGCTCAAAGCTCTAATGCTGAAGCAAACAGCGCTGGCCCCATACTACACCAATAGCGCAGAAACATAGCCCTCCAATGTTCAAAGATAATGACATTCAGATTATATGTACGCTTTAAAAGCAAGGGGGAGGAATGTGCTTTGTGCATGCGCAGACGATTTCAAATAAGCACAGCATTTGTGCCACATGTGCCAGTCAAATCCGAAAGCAAAGCACACATTGACGCCGTTCTGTGCCTCTAAATATAAGCTCCTCCAGAGGATTAAATTTAAGCGCAAAAAAGAAGTGCCAATATTGTGCTTTCACTTTCAGGTTTGCTCAGACTGGCATACATTTGTTTTTCAGCACCGACGCTTAGAGGCTTGCACAGGCTTCCTTTAGCTCCCAAAACAAATGAAAACCGGCAGAGTTTAAAGAGAAAATCACGAGAAATTCTCTGTCCACCCCCACCCCCCCACCGTACAAGCTGTAAGCATTATTTTTCCTGCGGTAAGAGCAGGGTTTGCATGTGCGCTGTTCTCTGAACATTGGGAGGGAATAGCAAATTACATCCCTTTGACTGCTTTTAAATACAGTTTACCGCCATCTCTGGCATGCATTCTGTTTCCTGTGCTACAGCCCTCTGAGCATTCTATGCAAGTTAGCGCCAGCGCTATTCAGCTTTAACGCCGGTGTTAAGTTTTGAGCATTGAGCCATGGGAAAAGAATCTAGGTAAAGCAGATGGGTGTAATGAAGGATTTTAAAATAAACTTGAATGGAATAAGTGAGTCGAGCAAATGTTTTTTCCTTTTCTTTATCTAAGGGGAGAAGTAATGTGATATATATAGATTCACTTTTTTTATGGAAGTGAAAAGGAAGAATCATTTTTATGAAGCAAAAGATGGATGTGCTAAGTCCTCCATGCATAGAGAATTAATTTTGCGATATTTCATTATCTTATTTTTCATGAGACACTGGCTGAGTTTCTGGAATTTCTTAGGTAAGATTGTTTCCTGGACTTTCTGCTGCATCCTCTTGCCTTGACTTAACTCTTCAGTCTTATGCCGGCATTTACAGGGCTAAGGTCTGTATTCTCTCTGTCCCTTGAATTTCTCTTACAAAAATTAGAAGTGTGTGCTAAACCTTGACTGTTAAGCATTAATGCAAAGAAATGTAGAGCGGTGCATTTTGCTTGCAGAAATTCAAAGGAGAGTTATATGATAGGAAGAGAGGGGTAGATATGCATAAAACAGGAGAGGAACCTCATAGTGATGGAATCTGAGGTTCTCAAGGTAGCAAAACAATGTGACAAGGCGGTAGCCAAAGACAAGTTTAAGCTGCATAGAAAAAGGCATGACCAGCAGAAGGGAGGAGGTGATAATACCCCTGTACAGGTCATAGGGGAGGCCCCACTTAAAGTACTGTGTTAGTTTTTGGAGGTCGTATTTTGCTAAGGATATAAAAAGACCCCAGACTAAAATTGTTGTTTTTGTTTTTAAATTAGACTGATCAGCCCAAACCTTAGAAGAGGTTTGTAAAACTCTCATAGGAAAGTTAGTTAGGGCCATAGCTTACAATAATTGGGACTGCATTCACATAACACCACTCTCAAATAGCATTTATGCCAGCGGGGGGAAAGGAATAGTGCAGATGTGCCTGTTTTTTTTACCTGCTTGAAGTTGTAGGGAATGAGATTTTGTATTTGTACAAATTGCATTCATTACTGAGAACCCTGCAGCAGTGACAGGAGATTGGCTGCCTGGTATAAATTGGATCTAAGATAAGTAACCAGTCAATTGTATGGCCAATGATGATCTTTTCTTTTCCATCTTGTGAGGTTTTTTCTTCTTCTTTTGAACCCACATTTAAACATGTTTTTATTTTTTATCTGACTTTTAACTTTAAAATGTGTGTGTGTATTTATGTATAATATGTCTATATATTGCTTTTCAGATCTGGTATTATTCACTGTTTCCTGATGCGATTATAGATTGAAAAGAGTTTCGCCCTCATTTTTGGGATGAAAATATAAAGTGAAGCTTTATTGCACATTACCATGAAACACAGATTTGTGTGTCAAGTGTTTCATAAAGCATTACAAGAAGGTTTGGTTTAGTAGGGATGGTATATATGAATTTGTTGCTATAAATCAAATATAGTATTAACATCCATCAGTCCTTCCTTTCCCTTATGATGAGCTCTTTATGGAGGCTTTTGCAATTCTCTTTTTGTTCTGGGAGCATATAACCTCACTGTTTCTTGATTTGCTGGGGATAACCTGTCTCACCTGAATGGAAGTGAACTATACATAATGAAAGCATGCATTTATCAGTAGTTACCTTAAGGAGTATGGTGTATTTTGACTGGGACAGCAGCCAAGGACTCTGCAGATGGAAAGAAAAGGATTGATCTTCCTCATGCTTTTGACCCTCCTTTCCATCAGCTGTCTGCTCAGTATTATGGAATTGCAAGCTAACAGTCTTGCATTATGAAAACTTTTCACAGCACTGTTTAGCTAATGGACATAATTGACTGTATGGGGGGGGAGGGGATGGGTTATTGATTACATGATTTTATTGTATATTATGTTTTTATGTGTGTCTTTATTTTTTTGTAGTTTTAATTATCTTGCATTGTAAATTGCTTTAGTGCTTTGGGCAGAAGGTGCTATAGTAAATGAATTAAACCATAAATCACACTAGATTTTCCACCTAGCAATAGGCCCATGTCAGGAAATTTGAGGGATAATTTCCAGCGCCATTGCTATGAGTAAGTTAGCTATCTGAAAATTGCTCTTTCTTTTATCTGCATTTAGAAGAGACATTTGTGGCAGTATATTTCAGCCAGGGAAGAAAAATAATGTGTGTAGATTGCATTTTCAGTGTTATATCTAGTGGTAATTTGCTCAAAATAATGTCACTATTTCAGAAGAACATAATTCATACTGGGTGAAACCAAAGGTCTATTTAGCCCACAAACCTGCTTCCAACAGTGGCCAAGCCAGGTCACACATATCTTGGCAGAATCCCATGAAATATCAAGATTGCATGTTACCAACTTCCAGGAATAAGCAGCGGTTTCCCCCAGGTCTACTTTAATAACAATTTAGGACTTTGCCTGAAGGAACTTATCCAAGACAAACTGTTTTAAAGCTCAGCTGTGCTGGGTGAGCTAGTTGATATAATGTATCTAGATTTTCCAAAAGCTTTTGAAAAAGTCCCTCATGAGAGTCTCCTGAGAAAATTACAAATCCATGGGATAGGAGGCAGGGTTCTGTTTTGGATTAGGAACTGGTTAATGGCTAGAAAACAGAGGGATAAATGGCCATTTTTCTCAATGGAGGAGGGTGAATAATGGAGTGCCGCAGGGATCTGTACTAGGACCGGTGCTATTTAACATATTTATAAATGATCCAGAAATTGGAAGGACAAGTCAGGTGATTAAATTAATGACAAAAAAAACTATTAAAAGCTGTTAAAACATGATGCAGACTGTGAAAAAATTGCAGGAAGACCTTAGGGAATAGGAAGACTGGGCATCCAAATGGCAGATGAAATTTAATGTGGATAAATGCAAAGTGATGCACATTGGGAAGAATAAACCGAACCCTAGTTACATGATGCTATGGTTCACCTTAGGAGTCGGACTATAGGTGTTGTCATAGACAATATGCTGAAATCTTCTGCTCAGTGTATGATGGTGGCCAAAAATGCAAACAGAATGGTAGGAATTATTAGGAAAGGGATGAAAAATAAGATGAAGAATTCTATGCCTTTGTCTCAATTCATGATGCAACCTCACCTTGAGTATTGCTTGCAGTTCTGGTCACTGTATCTCAAAAAAGATTTAGCAGAATTAGAAAAGGTTCAAAGAGGAGTGACGAAAAGGGGATAAAGAGGATGGAACTCCTTTTATATGAGGAAAGGCTAAAGAGGTCTCCTCAGCTTTGAAAACGGCCATCTGAGGTTGGATATTATAGAGGTTTAGAAAATCCTGAGTGACTTGAACAGGTAAAGGTGAATTGATTTTTATTTTTACCCTTTCAAAAAGTACAAAGACTAGGGGACTCTCAATAAAGTTATATGGTAATTCTTTAAAACAAATAGGAGGAAATACTTTTTCACTTAATGAATATTTAAGCTCTGGAACTCATTGCCAGAGGATGTGGTTACAGTGGTTAGCATATCTGGGTTTTAAAAAGGTTTGGAACAGTCCATAGTCTGCTATTGAGACAGACATGGGGAAGCCACTGCTTGCCCTGGGATTGGTCGCATGGACTGTTGCTACTATTTCGGTTTCTGCCAGTTACTTGTGACTTGGATTGGCCACTGTTGGAAATGGGGTACTATGGTAGATGGACCATTGGTCTAACCCACCAGCATGGCTACTCTTTTGTTCTTATGTACACTAAGAGGCTCATTTTCAAAGCACTTAGACTTACAAAGTTACTATGAAACTTTGTAAGGGTAAGTTCTTTGAAAATATGCCTCTAATTGTTTTTACCACATCCTCCATCAACAAGCTCCAGAGTTAAATATGTATTGAGTGAAAAAAAAATTTTCCCCTTTTTATTTTAAAAGTATTACTATGTAACTTCATGTAGTGTCCCCTAGTCTTTGCACGTCTTGAAAGAGTAAACAATCAATTCATATTTACCCATTCCACTCCACTCAGGATTTTGTAGGTCTCGATCATATCCCCCTTTAGCTGTCTGTTCTCCAAGTTGAAAAGTCTTAGGGGTCTTTTTACAAAGGCATGCTGAAAATTGGCTTGCGGTACTGTAGGCGCAGGTTTTGGGCATGTTCAGATCCATTTTTCAGCACGCCTGCAAAAAATGCCTCTCTTTTGGGGGACCAAAAATGGACGTGCGGCAGAATCAAAATTGCCGCATGTCAGTTTTGGGTCTGAGACCATACTGCCAGCCATAGACCTGGCAGTAATGACCTAAGTGTGTCAGATGCCACTTGGCGCGTGTCTGCTACGTGCGCCATAAAATAAAAAAATATTTTTTCAGACGCACGTAGTGGACGCACGCCAAAATTGAAATTACCGCAAGGGCCACACGGTAACGGGGTGGTAACTCCAATTTGGTGCGTGTTGGGTGCATGTAGGCACCTACGCGACTTAGTATAAGGGGCCCTTAATTTTTATAGCATTTACTCTTATGAAAACAGTTTCCATCCCTTAATAATTTGGCTGCCTTTCTTTTGTACCTTTTCTAATTCTGCTTTATCTTCTCTGAGATGCAGCGACCATAATTGCAGACACTACTCAAGCTGAGATTGCACCATGGAACATTATTTCTTTTATTTTCTATTCCTTTCCTAATTTTGAACATTCTGTTTTTATTTTTGGCGTCCACTGCACATTGAGCAGAAGATTTCAATGTATTGTCCGCCTAGTTCTTTTTCTTGGGTGATGACTCCTAAAGTGGAACTTAGCATTAAGTAACTATAATTTTGGTTATGTTTCCAGTGTGCATCGCATTTCCCTTTTACAAATTACATTTCTTCTTCCATTTGGATACCCAGACTTCCAGTCTCCTAAGGTCCTCCTGCAATTTCTCACAGTTCGCATGCTATTTAATAACTTTGTTTTGTGTCATCTACAACTATGATCACCTCACTCATTATTCCCATTTTCAAATGTTAAAAAGCATCAGTAAGAGCCTTTTGGGGAAATCTACCTTCTACTGCGGCTGCTATGGGGGAAAGAAGCAAATTCCAGAAGGTTCCAGGTCAGTGACCTGGTAAAAGATCACAATTGTTTAGATTTAAAAAAAAAAAATTACCCTGTGAAAAATGCACCAGCCCAAAAAGGAGGTACAAAAGTATGAACCTATTTTGTATTTGAAAATTGGTACGAAGTACTGATGAACTTTGTCCCGTAATGTTAGTCATCATTTAGCATCATTTTCTTATGCACACAAATGGAAATTACCTTGGACCCGTACAGCTTTATCTTAAATAGAACCTCTAAGCCATAGAATGCATGTATCAGTCCATGAATACAAAACTGTGATAGTATTTTTTTTTGAGTGATAACAGTAAAAAAGTAAGGGGGAAATTCTGTATATGGCACCTTAGAAAGCAGTGCCGTAAAGCCATGCAGTTAGGGTGATTCTATAAACGACGCCTAAAGTTAGATGTAGTTTATAGAATACACTCACATGCTGTTCTTGTGACTAAAATTTAGGCGCACTCATTTAGGCCACCTAAAATCAGGCCTAAATACCTACGTCTAAGTTTGGCGCAGATTGGGTTTTTTTCTATAAGTGCACATAAGAAGTCCACAACCTGTCCATTCCACGCCCCCTTTTTGACTATGTGCATCAGAATTTATGTGCACCATGTTGTAGAATATGCCTAGAAAGTTGTGCGTGTTAATTCTAATTAAAGCCAATTAGTGCTACTAATTGGGTGTTAAGTACCAATTATTGATTCTTAACTTTTTAATTAAGTTGTGCGTGCAGCACACAACTTAAGGCAATAGCTATAGAATTTGGGGGTAACTGAACATGAAACCTTTTATAAAATACTTATAGCATGACATACAGTGGAAGAAGCCTGTTACTTGAACATTTATATGCCACCACCAGAGGTGTAGCTAGAGGGACGTAATGAGAACGACTGCTCCCCCCCAATGGATGTCTGATGATAACAGTGCCTATGAGACTGCTGGCGCCTATTTTTCATGCAATCCGCTCCCCCTGATGTTGCAACCTGGCTACAGTCCAGGCCACCATGTATATATGTATGTTCAGAGTTGGTTAAGGAGCTGAACTCTGGAATGCAATTTGTTTTCACTTTCAAGTACTTTTCAACACCAAAAATGTAAGCAAACTTAACATCTTCAATTGCTCCTCTAAACTCCATGTCCTACCTGGAGTTTACCTGGGAGTGGATGTAAGTGACTTGGAGGAAGTACCAACAGGAAAATTCTTTGGAGTATACATTTATTGCTGTTGCAAAATATGGAATACACATGTACTTTCAGGGTCTACCCAGATCATGCCCCTTTAAAGACAGTAAAATAGAAAATGTCGGCAGATTAAGACCTGCATGGTCCATCCAGTCTGCCCAACAAGGTGAACATAAGAATAGCCGTACTGGGTCAGACCTGGCAGAAACCCAAATAGTAGCATCATTCCATGCTAGCAATCCCAGGGCAAGCAGTGGCTTCCCCCATGTCTATCTCAATGAGAGACTATGGATTTTTCCTCCAAGAACCTGTCCCAACCTTTTTAAACTCAGATATGCTATCTATTGTTACCACACCCTGGGGAGAACCTGTAATGGAATGAAGTCTGGGTGAGTTCCCCCAGGGGACTACTGAATCCTATCTAGTTTTTGGCCAGGGGCTGGGAGGAGTAATGGGATTGGTTGTTGGTTGGGGAGGAGGTGTACGTCATATGTGGTGGAAGTTCCAGGGTACAGTTCTGGTATTGTAATGGGCGAGGGGAAAAACTGTTACCATAATGACTGACAGGATGATGTCTTTGGGGGGAGGGGTGAAGAGAAATAAGTGCCATTTTTTTGTGTACAAGGAAAGCAGAAGTTGAAGCAAGAGGGCTCTGGAGGGGAGGAGAGAATTCCCCCCTCCCCCCCCCCCCCCGCCCGCAAGCAGAATAGGGGGTGGGTGAGAGGAACCGCTCCTCCGGGGATGAAGGATGGGCAGTGAGATCTGGTCCTGAATACAGTCCAGCAGCTGGGAAAAAGCCTAGCGGGATACTTGTCTGACAAGGGAGCAGACAAGCTGCAGCCCTGGAATGTCTTGCCAAGTGAGATGGACTTGGAGGTTTAAGAGCTGAATGGTCACGAAAAGAGACTGATTTTAAGGGACTACCCATCTAATTAGTGTCTCGGGATTTCCCTTGAGGAATAAGGATCTACAACTCTTAAATTGATTTGTTGCTGAAAGTTCTGTTTAAAGTTCTATTAGTAAACGTTCAAGAGTTAACAAAAGCAACTCCTGGAGTGAGGGTGAATTTTTTTTTTTCTGGGACTGTGTTAGTGATAAAGGTGGTGGCTTGAACCCCCCCCCCCCCCCCCCCAAGGCCTACTAGGATTTAGGCAGACCTCGGCCTGTGCCCAGTTCAAAAACAAGAGGCTTTACCTTTTGTATACCCATGTCTAGGTGCCAAACCCAAAGAGCTTAGCCAACATACAGGATTGGAGGGCACCAAGGTTACGTAAATGTAAACATCTAGAAATAAATGGATGGGAAGGTCCCAGAAACAACTGGGCAAGCAATCCTAGTTCCAATAGGATTGATGATGAAGAAGCTGTTAAAAAGCCTTTATTGTGGAATATAACCAGATAAAAGACGCCTGACATGGCTGTGTTTGCCCAGCAGGGCTGCTTCAGAGGCGATAATTATACCTTATGGTGTTATACTGTCACTTCTCCCAACTCCCAGGGTAAAACAGAGCCTCCAGACACAGGTGGGATCCGTTTTATATCATCTGCTTTATCTTTGCTAGTTAATATATCCTAAATAGCTGCATATTTATGATTTTAATTTTGTTAAATAACATCTTAAGAAAAACTGATTTTTTAAAAAAATCAGATTTCAATTTTGAAGAATTTGTGGAGGGAGATGTAAAAAAATTTTTTAATCCACTCTGCATGATTGCAATTGTTCTTTTCTCCTGCAGGATGCAAGCAGTGTGCTGGTTGCTGGATCATTTGTCTCAGGCCTCACAAAACCTTTGGTTCATCCGAGAATAACACGAGTGTGTCTCAGGGATCTGATATTCTGCATGGAACAAGAAAGGAAGACAAAACATTCACTAACTTTATACAGTGCTCTTCTTAAATGAAATGTCTTGCATACTACTGCCAAAGAAACTTTGCATTCTTGCACTACCTGAAACTGTTATTTCAGGAAATAGATTTATCAAAGAATACCATTTGTTTACAGATTTGATTTTTTTTTTACATAAAGGGGTCCATTTACTAAGGTGCGCTAACAGATTTAGCACACTCTAACAATTAACGTGTGCTAAGTGATAAGAAGCCCATTTTATACCTGTGGACTTCTTAGCATTTACCGCACACTAAAAGGACAGTGTAGCAACTGTCTATTCTTTTAAATAGAATTAAAGCTTTAAGCTGCAGAGCAAAAGCCACTACCTGCTTGTATTACTTTAAGATTGGTATGGCAAGAAACCATGACTCTTGCCTGCTTCACTGGCCACAACAACAGTATGGATCCTACCTTGAAAACAAAAGTCTGTAAAACTAAGAACAACATGACAATCTAAGCAGCACATAAAACACACTTATGACCCTGTTTACCAAGGTGTGCTATCGTTTTTAGGATATGTTAAAAAATTAGCACATGCAGCTAGAGACACCCATAGGAATATATGGGTGTCTCTAGCGAGCGCTAACGCTAGAGACACATATATTTATATGGGTGTCTCTAGCATTAGCACATGCTTAAAATGATAGCACGGCTTAGAAAACAGGGCCCTTAATCATGAACTGTCAAACAATGAAACATGCAATCTGGAGTTTGCTTTACTAAGGACCACTTTATGTTTTGTTTTGTTTTTTTTTAATTTCCTTCCTGGTTGGGAATGATGCTACTACACAAGGTGACTCATAGTAAGAGGCAGCACTGAGGGGAAAACAGGATTTACATGATAATTCTCAGTGACACATTTAACTAAATCACTAGAAGACTGGTAGTCTAACAGTCTTCTAGAGATTAAGTTAAATGCGTCATAGCGTCTGACAAGTGATTGAGAGCTCTAATAGGTCAGAATATGTGATTTTGCGTATGTTACCAATCTTTTTTTTTTTCTTTAAAAAGAAACACCTGGTTTTAGGCTTTTCACCAAAAGTACTTTCATTTCTGATTGATTTCTTAATATTTAAGGACCCAGTTGAAAACGTTGACATTTTTTTCCTTCTTCCCTTATGTAGAAACGTTTTGTGTTACTAACTATCCAATCCATTGACCATGGTGGACTAGAAATAGTGTGTAAAATCCCTCTGTGGTGGTATTGTGTGTGTTCAGAAAAAAGTTGTGAATCTGGCTCCTTTGCACTTGGTAGATTCTGCTATTGAAAACTGAAAGTTGAAGATACTGTTTAGATACCTGAATGAGCAAGAAAAGGAACGGGCTTTGTAGCAAAGCAGTTGAAAATGTGAAGCTACAAAACAAACTGTATATAGGTAATGAATAAATAAAATTGTGCAGACAACTGATCACTGTGAAGGCTGGAAAATAAGTGAGTAATATTTGCTAAAAAAAATTAGCATATTTCTTTATCAATAGTACAATTAGAGAGTCTTGTTTAACTTCTAATTGAGGTATGATCCCATGTAGTTTGGGTAACTTACTTCTAAGCCATAGTAATTATTGGATAGTAAGATCCCTTTGTCAAGAAGCATTTCCTTAGGTACTTTATACATGAACTCTAACAAGTGCGATATTTTTTTTACAGCAGTAGACTAAATTATGCAGACTCTGTCAGTCCAGTTCTAGGTTTATTTCACAGATTAAACTAGTTGCAAGACTTTTCTTCAGAGCTGAATATGTAGTACATTAAGCACTGTTACAAGGGAAGAGCTCCTTGTATAGAAATGTGGCTTTGAGATAGCAAGTGCCTAGGTAGCACTTTCCTCCATCATTGTGAAGAAATAGGGGGCGGGGGGGAGCTCCTCAGCACTCACATCATTTGCATTCTGGTTAATTCACTACGGACAACAGAATGCTTATTAGGTGCCTTCACAAGGGTCACTTCATAAGTAGAATATTCCAGAAAATCACTTGGCATGCTTCTTAAGAAAGCTGCCATCAACTGGGCCCATAATTGTGCGATGGTGAAAGCATGAGACATTCAAACTAAAAATAATTTGTTTTCAAGATGTGATGTAGCACTTAAATCTACAGTCCAGCTAGTCTGGAGAAAAACTGTATTTAATAGTTCACATCCTTATTGCTTTATTATCAGTCTTTTGTAACAGCCACCTTTCTCTTTCAGTTTCCATTCTTGAATCATTTGAACTGTAAATTATTATATCAGATGCACAGTAGTTTAAAAATAAAAAGGAAAATGTTGCTGTTGCAGTTAGTTTATTGAATGGAAAGACATCATCAATGATCATATTAGTATGAATCTGTTTTGTGGATTTTGTTTTAAGTCCAGCATAAAATCTTGACAAGTAGAAAATAATGCTTGTAAATATATTATTAATTGATGGCAATTTTCCTTTAAAAAAAAAAAAAAAAGACTATAATGATAAAAAAGTCTCCACCATTTTTCTTTACTGTTTAACTATCTTGTGATCATGTTGCCATGTACTGTATCATAAATAGAAAATATATCATAGAATTTAGTTAAATTCTGTGGAGGAATGTTGTAACTTATTTGCTAAAAAGCAGTACTTTGATTTAAAATAATTATGTAGTTTGCAAAATGTTTGCAACTTTCAAAAATTATTTTGTGTAATTGTATACCTTTACTAGTTATGTAAATTGCTATATTTTCCTATACTTGTAAAATCATATCTTTGCAATAATTATTTAAAATAATTCATTAAAGCCATTATTTGTATTAACTTCAGATGCCAAATGAGTAACTTCTGTATGTGTCCTAATTGCCTAATTAACCTCCAGTACAGCATGAGCAATATTATATATTTTTTTCTGCATTAAGCTCACACTATAGCTATTAAACACACGGGGGCTGATTGATCAAAGGTATTTTTCAACATGAAGAGAATGGGAAACAGTAGGACTGTTGAAGATGCTGTAAAAAAAAAAAAAAGCTCTCAGGTAAGTAAAATGTTAAACAATTGTAGAAACCTTGGGGGAAAATGATGGTCTGTAATGCTGCTCGTGTTATAGGAAATAAAGTCCGAAAACTGGAGGCAGTAATGCAAGAGGTTGACTTGGGTGTAGAGTTGATCAGAGAGACATTATTAGAGGAGCAAGGAATAAGAATTGGAAAACAACTCTTGGAGATCAGAAATTCACCCATGTATTTTTATTATGGCTACAGTAAGCGGATTATGGTATGTATATTTATGCAGAAATTTAGCTATGTTGGATGACATCTTAGAAAGGACATCTAAGTTGGTACATCTCTTGTGGTGCTAGTATTTTCAAACGGGATCTGCCAACACAGTTGAGGAGTAGCCTAGTGTTAGATCACC
Organism: Microcaecilia unicolor; assembly: GCF_901765095.1. NCBI lineage: Eukaryota > Metazoa > Chordata > Amphibia > Gymnophiona > Siphonopidae > Microcaecilia > Microcaecilia unicolor. The sequence goes on from NC_044031.1 coordinate 472,629,814, forward strand.
AGTCTTGATATTAAGAGGTGCCCAGTTCAAGTCCTACTGCTGCTCTTTATCATGGGCAAGTCACTTAACCCTCCATTGCCTCAGGTACAAACTTAGGGGGTCTTTTACTAAAGCTTAGCTCGAGTTAGCCGCAGGGCCTATTTTATTCCTATGGGCCCTGCTGCAGATAACTCAAGCTTTAGTAAAAGACTCCCTTAGACTATGAGCCCTCCAGGGACAGGGAAGGAGTGGCCTAGTAGTTAGAGTGGTGGACTTTGGTCCTGGGGAACTGGGTTTGATTCCCACTGCAGGCACAGGCAGCTCCTTGTGACTCTGGGCAAGTCACTTAACCCTCCACTGCCCCAGGTACAAATAAGTACCAAAGCCGCATTGAGCTTGCCATGAGTGGGAAAGCGAGGGGTACAAATAAAAAAAATGGACCTGAATGTAACTCACCTTGAGCTGCTACTGAAAAACGTTTGAGCAAAATCCAAATAGATTTATAAAATATAAGCTTGCTCTAAAATTCATGAGAGAGGGACATCAGTGTGCTGGTTACATCTCGCATGAACATCCACTTTACAAACTGAAATGTCCAAACAATAAATGTCAAAACAAGAGGATGTGGACATCACTGGGGTAGCATAGGAACATCCATTTATAAAATGGCCTCATGGCAGACTGACCATTGGGATAATAGGGCAGTGTCTTAAGGGCCCACAGCAGTATGGGGCCCACTCTCTCCTAGCTTCCATCTAGTTTAATCATTTTTAATAGGTGATTAGGGGCCCATGACCCTTAGTACCCAGGGGCCCAGATCACTATCAGTCCACCCCTACTCCATAGACACTGTGGTGTGGAATAGTAGCCTAATGGCTAGACTAGCAGGCTGAGAACTGGGGGCTCCAGTTCAAATCCCACTGCAGCTCTTTGTGGGTTTTCTTTTTAAATTGTGAGCCCTCCAGGCAGTGGCGTAGCCAGACAGCCAATTTTGGATGGGCCTGAGCCCAAAGTGGGTGGGCACAATATTTTCTCTGCCCTGCCCTACCGCAAAATATAAATACATTAGCTAATAAGGATCCTCAAACTCTGTCAGCTGAAGACTTTCTCTGAAGGTGGCCAGAACTCCCTTTTACCAAACTTGACAGGCAGTAGCAACATCCGTAAGCCACTGATGCCAGCACCCTATGCGTGCTTAGCTGTCGGTGACTCAAGCATGCTGTCACTGACTGCAGAGCTTGGTAGAAGGAAGTTATGGCCGTCTTTGGAGGAAGTCCTCAGCTGGGGAGGCTTGGGATCCCTACCAGCTATACAGCAAGGGTCAGAACGGGTGTTAGACATGCTAGGGCCCCCTCCCTGATCCCCTCTCCTCCCTGCCTTCCCTCCAATTTCCCAACCTGCCATTACTGTCACACCAACAGACCCTCACCAAATACAGAACATGGGATCGCGTATCAGAAATAAAAATATTTAGACAAAAATTGAACTCTGAACCCCAAAAAAGTTAAACTTAGCATGTACTTCAACACTGGAGAAATAAAAACAGAAATGCATTTCCTTTCTCCTGAACATGATACAAACACATTTGCTATATAGATTTCCCAAAGCCAACATATTCCATTTAAAACATTCAAAATACATTGTTTTCTACCTTTGTGGTCTGGACATTGTATTTTTCCATCATGTTGGTTGCAGCTTCTTTTCTGCTTTCCTGTCTGTCGTCTTCTAATTCTCTTTCAAGCGGCTGCTGCCCATTTGTCTTCTTTTACCTTCACTACACATGCTTCTGACATATTGACTTCTTATTTTTAGCTCTTTCCTCTCTTTTTTCTTCTTTCTGCCTTGCTGTCAACTCAAATTTCACCCTCTCACTGTTCTCCTCCTTTTTTAGTTTACAGCTACCTATCAGATTTTCATCTTTTTCTCTCACCTACTAGCTTTTCCATTTCCCCATCTCACTCCTTCCTCAGCCCTCCATTCCCTTACATTACCATATTTCTATCCTCTGTAATCATTATCTTTTTATTTATTTCCTTGCCACCCTCTTCCTCTCCTTCCTGGCCTCTCCCACATGGTTCCACCATCTTCCTTCCCTCCACCCTTGTAGCCCAGCATCTGCTCCCTCTTTCTCCCCACCCCACTCTTGTAGCCTTACATCTCTCTTCCCTCCCTTCCCTAGAGATGGGAATAACTAGTGAGGTAATTAAATTCGCCGATGACACAAAATTATTCAGGGTCGTCAAGTCGCAGGAGGAATGTGAACGATTACAGGAGGACCTTGCGAGACTGGGAGAATGGGCGTGCAAGTGGCAGATGAAGTTCAATGTTGACAAGTGCAAAGTGATGCATGTGGGTAAGAGGAACCCGAATTATAGCTACGTCTTGCAAGGTTCCGCATTAGGAGTTACGGATCAAGAAAGGGATCTGGGTGTCGTCGTCGATGATACGCTGAAACCTTCTGCTCAGTATGCTGCTGCGGCTAGGAAAGCGAATAGAATGTTGGGTGTTATTAGGAAGGGTATGGAGTCCAGGTGTGCGGATGTTATAATGCCGTTGTATCGCTCCATGGTGCGACCGCACCTGGAGTATTGTGTTCAGTACTGGTCTCCGTATCTCAAAAAAGATATAGTAGAATTGGAAAAGGTACAGTGAAGGGCGACGAAAATGATAGTGGGGATGGGACGACTTTCCTATGAAGAGAGGCTGAGAAGGCTAGGGCTTTTCAGCTTGGAGAAGAGACGGCTGAGGGGAGATATGATAGAAGTGTATAAAATAATGAGTGGAATGGATCGGGTGGATGTGAAGCGACTGTTCACGCTATCCAAAAATACTAGGACTAGAAGGCATGAGTTGAAGCTACAGTGTGGTAAATTTAAAACGAATCGGAGAAAATTTTTCTTCACCCAACGTGTAATTAGACTCTGGAATTCGTTGCCGGAGAACGTGGTACGGGCGGTTAGCTTGACGGAGTTTAAAAAGGGGTTAGATAGATTCCTAAAGGACAAGTCCATAGACCGCTATTAAATGGACTTGGAAAAATTCCGCATTTTTAGGTATAACTTGTCTGGAATGTTTTTACGTTTGGGGAGCGTGCCAGGTGCCCTTGACCTGGATTGGCCACTGTCGGTGACAGGATGCTGGGCTAGATGGACCTTTGGTCTTTCCCAGTATGGCACTACTTATGTACTTATGTACTTATGCCCTTTCCCCCATGTTCCAACATTTCTCCCTCTCTCTTCCCTCACTCGCACTGTCCGGCATCTCCCCATCACCCTTCTGCTCCTGAATCCAACATCTCCTCCTTTCTTCCCTCTCCACCTCCTGTGTTTTTCTCTCCCTCTCATTCACCCCCCGGTCCAATATATCTCCCTCTCTCCCACGTTCTACCATTTCTCCCTCTCTTGTGCCATGGGTCCAACACTTCTCTTCCCCCCTCCCCCCATGCAGCATTTTCTCTCTTCCTCCCTTCCACTGCCGTGCCATGTCCAACATTTCTGTCTCTCCCCCTCCCTTGTGCCCCATCCAACATCTCTCGCTTCCCCCTACAATATCTCTTCCTGCCCTCCACCATCATGTCCAATTTTTCACCATCTATCTTCTCCTCACCACCCCCTGTCCAACATTTACCATTTCTCCCTCTCTTGTCCCTCTCCCCTCCCCATGCAAGATTTTTTCCTTTCTTACCCCTCTCTACCCTATGTCCCACAATTCTCTCTCTCTTGCCCCTCTCCACCTCATGCCCCCCCCATGCAGCATCTATCTTAAGGAGACCTCCCCCCAACTCTCCCTCTCTTCAATGGGGCACCACCCTTAAAAGGCTGAGCTCCGATCCTGCATCTGCCTCCTTCTGTCCCACTGCAGCGCTTCCCAGACGCTGCCTACCTACCACCACCACGATCCTGCATGTACCTCCCGTTTCAGCAGCAGCGGTAGCGATTCATGCTGCCTCCTGATTTGTTCTAACCCGGAAGCGTCTCCTCTGCCGAGCGCCTGCGTCCTGCCCCAGCAGAAACAGGAAGTTGTAATAATGGGGGTGGGGACCAGTGGTGTGCTGGTAAATGTTTAACAACAGGCTCTCTCCCCGGTCCCCCTCTGCGCCCCCCCCCCCCAAATTGCAGAGCTGACTATAGCTGGGGAGAGAGCCTGGGGGGGGGGAGGGCAATGCAGTATCCAGGAAAAAAAAATTAAATGATCCCAGGTTCCAATCTAATTCATGTTTAATGTGGGATAAAATGCCATAAATAAGTAAATAAATATAAACTTTTAATGTTGAGCACCTGATTCTCAAAGTGAACATATTCCAAACACTATAATGAAAATAAAATGATTTTTTTTTTCTACCTTTGTTGTCTGGTGACTGTTTTTCTGATCATGCTGGCCCAGTATCCGATTCTGCTGCTATCTGTCCTCTTAACTCCATTTCCAGGGCTTCCTTTCCATTTATTTCTTTCCATTTCTCATTTCTTCTTCATTTCGGGTCCTGAGCTTCTGCCTATTTTCTTCATCCATGTGCAGTTTTTCTCCTCTCTTCCTTTTCCCTCATCTCATCTCCTTCCTCACTCTTCTCTCCCCTCCATCCATGTCCAGCATTTCTTCTCTATCCCCTCCTCTCCCCTGCCCTCCATCCACCCATGCCCAGCAGTGACCCTAATCTCCCCTGTCCTCCATCCACCCATGCCCAGGGACTCCCTTCTCTCCTCTGCCACCCCTCCCGCGTTGTTCACGGGCGACTTCTCCTCCCTCCCGCCCGATCCGGTCCCTCACCTGACTCTTCTAATTATTCGGCGGGGCAGGCAGTCTTGCCTGCCCGCTACCAGCGCTGACTCTCCCCTGCCGGTTCGTGCTTCAAAATGGCCGCCGAGACTTCAGGGAGGAGAGCCGGCTCGCAGTGGGAAACAACCGGCTCGCAAGTCGGTACAAAATGTAACAACCGGCTCTTGCGAGCCAGTGCGAGCCGGCTCCAACACACCACTGGGCCGGACACTTCCGAGTTAGAACAAAGCAGCAGCAGCAGCATGAATCGCTACCGCTGGTCCGCGCTGCTGCTGAAATGGGAGGATCGTGGCGGCGGTAGGTAGGTAGCGTCTGGGAAGCGCTGCAGTGGGACAGAGGGAGGCAGATGCAGGATCGGGGGAGCTCAGCCTGCTCCCTCTGCTGCCGTTCAAACGAAGGTGCTCTGCTGGGTGGGCCTGAACCCAAACTGGGTGGGCCTAGGCCCCTGCCTCCAGGGACAGAAAAATATCTACAGTACCTAATGTATATGACTTTCAATAGCCTTCAGGTTTGCAGGTGGGCATATAAGAAATTAATTTAAAAACATTTAGTACCATGAACCTTTATAGTTCCTGAAGCTGTCACAGAGCCCAGTATCCCTTGCTAGTTTCACATTTGGGGGGGGGGGACACAGACTTCCCTTAATCCGTCCAGTGGAGAGCTGCTCAGAGTGCCACTCTATATCCAGCACGTGCCAGGTACCAGGACTATATTCCAGCATCCATCTGTTTGGATATATTCGTCCCTTCCCCTTCTGAAATTGGAGTTGAATGTTCATATTTTGTGTGATATAATGTTGGAAATACAACAGTTTGAACATCTTTTAACAGCTCAGACTTACACGTTGAGAATCAATACTAATTGCAGATCTGATTACGTAGTCTATTGTATACTTTGCCCTTGTAATAAAACCTATATAGGGAAGACTACACGTCCACTCTACATTAGGTTGATTGAACACAAAAGTAATATAAAAACAAAGAAAGGTACTACTCCATTAGCCGTACATTGTGAGCAACAGCAACACACTTTTACTCAACTTAGATGTTTTGTATTACAGCAAGTAGAAGTGTCCCGTAATCGAATTAGAGCTGACAGGAAACGTCTTTTGCTTCAAAGTGGTGGATTTTCCGTTTGGAATCATTAGCCCTTACAGGGCTGAATGGAAAGATAGAATGGAGTCATTTTTTCTAAGTACCGATATTAATTGGGGTTTGTTCAAATGCCACCATTTTTTATTATTCGGAAGCGAAGAATCATCTTATCCCGCCTTATCCTACACTGATTGGCCATTTAAGAAGTTTGGCGTCTGACGTCGGTTTATTTAAAGGGGAGCCATTTTGTAAATCTTTGTCTTTGACAGTTCCACCTTCATGAAGGTATAATGCGATATGAAAGTTTGCTGGCTGTTCTGTTGTTGAAAAGTGTATATAACCGTTTCACTCTTTTCGCCAGGAATGATAGACCACCAACCCTGAGGCAGTTATCAAAACGCTGGCCCCCTCCCTGCCCGTCTTCAAGTCTTTGCTTAAAGCCCACCTCTTCAATGCTGCGTTCGGCAACTAACCCTTACCGTTCAGTGAATCCAGACTGCCCCAATTTGACTGCCCCTATCGGACCGACCGTTCACTTGTCTATTAGATTGTAAGCTCTTTGAGCAGGGACTGTCTCTCTTTGTTAAATTGTACAGCGCTGCGTAACCCTAGTAGCGCTCTAGAAATGTTAAGTAGTAGTAGTAGTAGTGGTAGTTGTGGTCGCATACGAAGGTGTTTGAGAGACCCAGAAGGCAGCCAGGAAAGCTAGTAAATAACGTGACCTGAGCTAAGTACTTCTTTTTTTTTTTTTGCATGGCTGAAATAGCGAATGAAATACAAAAGAGTAAAAATTTTTAAAAGATAAGTTATTTCAGTAGAGGATTTTGGCCCATGATGATGAAGCCCAGCCCCTGAAGCTTGAATATAATAAAGCTGGGGGCTTCTCGAGGCCTTTTCCTCTAAAAGCTGATTGTCCGACCAATATTTTTAATCAGGCAAAACGTCACCCAAACTTTTGGGTGCAAAGTAAACTATTGAAGATCTCCCTCTGTTTAAAGTATAATGTAATTATATCACCATAAGGTGGTGACACTTGGTTTTGAACTTACATCCCAAAGCCATGTGGGATTTGTAGTGCCTGATCCTGCCCATTGAAATCAGTGCTGCAGGCCCTGTAATGCACCAGGATGGAGTTGTCAGAAATCCAAGACTTTCCAACCATTTCCAGCCTGGAACTGTGTAACCTAGCATCTCAGCTTAATCTGGTTTAGAGCAGAAAAACCTCCTCCTCCTCCTTCCTGTTTACTTAACAATAAGGAACACTCGGATATTAATGGCTTGCATGCATTTTTTTCTTAATTTTGATTTGTTTTCCAAACAAAATGGTTTGCCTTTCTCACAAAGACATTTTTATGATGGATCATACAGGGGGACTTGTTGGCACAGGAGGGATGAGAAATCTTTTGAAAAGTAGGAATAGCAACAGTGTCAATTACCCCCTTGTTGCAGACCAGTGTTCTGGATTTTTGATAGCCCAGCAGACAGCAAATTAGTAAAAAAAAAAAAAACCCACAGCAACTGTTATTACTGTACCGTTCTTCAAGGGGAAATTAAAAGGCCTGCTTTCTTGAACATGCCCCTTGTGGGAGCATTCAGTTATCAGCACTAATGTGGTACCTAGTGTTATACTATATAAAAACATATCAAATTACACTATCACAGAAAAAGCACATCAGTTCTTTCCTGCAGAAACAGGTACCAGGAGAAGCTAAGGCTGAGCCATTTAAGAAGTCATAAAGGTAGTTTAATCCCACCCTGTCCTCTGGCAAAGGGTTAGATCAATCTGAGACGCTTTTAATTGATGTTATTACTGCAGAGGGTTAGAAGCTGGCATGAGGCATCAGTGTTGTTGCTCCAGTGCGACAGGCAGGAGCCTACTAAACATAAGGTTGAGAGAGGAGAGCAGGTGTGTGAAAGGGCATGTGAACAGTGACTGATGTCATCTGTTATTGAAGAAGGTGTTCACAAAGCAACAGCAGAGCCAGTCCAGTGGTGGTTTGTGCCTGGGTAAGTACCAGCAGAACTGGTTTTATCCGGAATAAGCATGTGTATTATGCAGGCATCAGCTGGTCTGTGTGCTGCTGTAGCTTTCTCATTATCACTCATGCCATGGCACCCAGCTTACATCTAACCTGCCATTTTCATTTGAAGAGCCTGAATTGTTTTTTTTTATTCATTGGTAATATTTTTGCAGGTGTGGTTGAGAGGCAGAAGGCTCTGGGGCTGGTTGGTTAGGTATTGATTGTTGGGAAATGCTAATTTAGAGGATACCCTAATGCTAGGTGTTAGACGTTCTGCGTCCAGGTCAGAAATATGGGAGGGGGCCCCAAGACCAGCTGCTAGGCTACACCATCTTCTACTTCAGACAAGCTCAGGGTCCCCTGTGGCCTGGGGGCCCAGGAAAAACGCTCTGCTGCAGGATAGAAATACAAGCTTTGATTTACTTAGGTAGGCAGGGCTGGTATTAGGGGTGTGCAATGTTTGGGGCTAAGATGGGCTGTTGGTACAGTGTAGCAGGTGCAGGTTGTATGCTGGGAAGCAGTGCAGGAGGTACTGGTGCTAAGTATGCCAAAGTAAGAGCAGGACCAGGCTTAGGCTAATGAACCAGAAAGTATCAGAACATGGGTTGGGGTTTAAGAGGGGTGAATGAGTCTGGAGCTGTTGGTGCTGCAGATAATTGGTTCTGGGAAACCAGAGGAATAGAATATGTGACTGGACTTGCCAAGTGTGTAAAAGAGAAAGGGACAGGTGGTTGAACAGCAGTTGGGCACGTGCTGAAAAGGTGAGAGTGGGCTCATGCCTGGTTCTGAAGCAAGTGTAGGAAACTTCACCCTACACAAACAAAACAACATAAACTACACCTTGTGCTTGATTTATTCTTTGAATAGGTTCGAGCCTCTTCCGCCTTATTACTTGAAAGTCCATTGGCTTCCGGTAAATGTAATAAATAAATAACTAGAGGCTCAGATTTATTTTAAGTTAGTCTACAAGATGCTTCAGAGAGAGGTTCCTTTTTATTTTCTTGGTGATGTCTGTATTATTGGGGGAAAGTAAAATCATTTAAGGGCCTAATGTTTGTTGTCTTTTTCATCAGTCAGGAATATCAGGTATAAAAGAATTTTATTAACTTCTCTTTCTTATCAAGCTTCAGCTTTTTGGAATTTGTTGCCCTTGGAGTTGAGGCAAGGCTCTGACTTGCTTAAATTCAGAAGGATATTTAAGACCTTTTTGTTCAAGGAATTTGTAGTGGGATCTTCTAATTTCTGTTTTATTTCTTATTTTGAAACCTGCGGTGAACTGTAATTGTATTAGCGGACTATAAGTTCTGTATAACTAAAATATGAGGAACCTGTTTGAGAGACATTGTTCAAGAAGGAGGCCTGTACTAGGCCCTGCTCTGAGGGAAAGAGCCCTGGGAAGCTGTAATTTGATGACAAAGTAGTAAAATTGTTTGTGTGTATAGTCCTGCAGTGGCTTTATAGGTTTGTTTATTTGTTTTTTTTTAATGACTGGATCATATTGGATCATAGTTATTTCAGAGTAGTTGATACGGAAACTATTTATTTGGAAAAAGATAGGGCTACATTTTAATTGCAGCTATCTCCATGATTAATCATTAATGGTGATTAAAAAATGAATCACATTTCAGTGTCTCCTCCAAACATCTCTTCTTCTGGCTTCAACTCCCAACCCCTATCCTCAGCACAATCAGACATCTCCCCCCCCCGTCCGCACTTTAGCACTACCTCCCTTGTGTGAGGGAGGGAGGGAGGGAGGAAGGAAGTGGGAAGGAGGGAAATGGGATTTGATATACTGCCTTTCTGTGGTTACAATCAAAGTGGTTTACATATTCTATACAGGTACTTATTTTGTACCTAGGGCAATGGAGAGTTATGTGACTTGCCTAGAGTCACAAGGTGCTACAGTGGGAAATAAAATATATTTTTTTAAACAGCTTTATTAGGTACCCAAACATAGCATACAAAACTCAGAGAGGTGGTACAGATGCACTGAACTATATACAAGTAACCTAATTAGACACACACAAGATGTTGCAAATAGACCCATAATCAATATGGGACCAATTTCAAAATAATATCCCCCACTTTTTTTAAATCGCATGAGTCAGCAAGAAACTGCTGCTTCTGTGCCCTTATCAGAGTGTGATGTGATTATGCCAGTCTCTTCCTCAGTTAAGAATGGTGTAGCAATGACAACCACTGTTCTCTCTCTCTCTTGCAGGGAGTGCTGTTATTAGTCTGGCTGAGACAAGCTGTGCAGAGATCATAATACTGCAGGAGTTAGAGAAAGGGCTATGCCAGTGTCTCTTCTGCCCAGTGAGTTAGGTAAGAATGTTCAGTTCAATAGTGATTCTGGGTTTAGCACAGACAATGAAATAAATTCCAAGGAGGAGAATTCTAATTTTTTTAAATACTAACAAACCTCTCCCTGTGTCCAAAGCTTATCCGATTTCATGGGCCAATGATCAGAAGCAAATGCAGGCGCTAGAGGCTGTTAGCGCCAAACTAGCACCTACATTTGCTACTAGCATCATAGGGTGCACCTTCGCCTCCGAGACTGGAGGGTCCAGGGACAAAACCTTCAGGGCTTCCAGTGCTTTAACAATCAGGAAGGGAATTTCCACCCGACTGAAGAAATGTGCCACCATGGGGGTCATGCCCGTCCTCTGGGGGCAATTCCCCTTCGTTCAGGGAGTGCAGAGTAGCCACAGAGGCAAGATCATCTGGACTATAGTCCTCAGAAAGCAGGGACAATGCATCCAACTGTCCCTGAGCTTCCAAACAAGCCCGTTTAGGCCCCACAGACACCAGAGACCCCACAATGGCATCCCTGGCCACAGCCTGTCCAGACTGAGGCCTCTTAAAGAGAAAGGCCCTGGTGCATAAGAACAAACTCAGGGGAGAAACGGATGGGATGCATTTCCACTGCTAAACCCCCCCACCCCTCGTAGTTGACAGACCCAGAGCGCAAGCCATATTGGCCTCCTCATCCTGCATCCACAGTGGAGCCAAACTTGGGCAGGAAGTACGTGCCAGGGCATTTAAAATGGTGGCTGCGACATCGTGGGAAACCGCAGTAGCAGTGGAGCCCACCAACATCTCCTCTTGCACTGCATCCGGTCCCACCAGATCCAGGGAAATCCCAGCGGCCCAAGGGGAGGAAAGGAGGGAGTCCTGCTGCCAAGCACCTCACCCCCCTTCCCCTCCAATGCTGCTTTACAGTTCCCACACCGGGAGCAGTGTTTGGCAGACTCAGCTGGAATGGACATGACAGGCTTTGTTTTTTTGGTTTGTTTGTTTGCTTAGTGTGTTCACTCCTTGGTTGACTGGAGGGATCCAGGCAGAGTCAAAGGTGCGAAACTGAGGGCACACACAGCCTGAGAACTCTCCAGGCCTCCCAACAAAGCTCTGCAGTGCTAGCCTCAGGGAAGGAAGGCAGCCGCCAGTCACTTGACTCTTCTTATTAAATGTTTTTTTTCTAAGCAGACTCAGGAAATCTCCAGCAAAAGACAGAGGCAGGGTACCAGCAAAAGGAGGGGCGGAGGGAGACAGGAAGGGAGCTGGCACCACCAGATGTATCCCGAGCCTGCCACAGAACTCAACTGGCAACCACAGGCCAGGAACCGGCACCAATCCAGAGACGCACAGGGTATGCCTGTCTTCTACTGAGAATGCCTTGTCCCCCCATTTACTTCCTGCTTTCTGGCACAAGCTTGGGAAGTGAGAGTAATGAAAATGATGATAGGAGCCACCCTATAGGTCTCCAGGGGCTCCCAGGCCCTGCATTAAAGAACACTGCTCTGTGGTTAACCTGTAAAATGCACCCTTCAAAATCTGTTAACAGTGACATCAAAAGGTAATTTGTTATTGTACTTGGTTTCTTTTTATTATTGATTTCTAAAGAGGAGGAGTGGCCTAGTGGTTAGGGTGGTGGACTTTAGTCCTGGGGAACTGAGGAACTGAGTTCGATTCCCAGCACAGGCAGCTCCTTGTGAATCTGGGCAAGTCACTTAACCCTCCATTGCCCCATGTAAGCCATATTGAGCGTGCCATGAGTGGGAAAGCACAGGGTACAAATATAACAAAAAAAAAAAAACTGGAATATTTATGTAATATACCATTTTAACCATGCCTCCCCTCTCTATTCCAAGAGTGAGACATCCAGAGACAACACCAATACAAGTAAGTATGAGCAACACATGCGCACACTTACATGCTAGGACAAGGGAAAAGTAAACAACATAATCCATGTCATTAAACAAAAATGAGCAGAAAAAATCCCCACATGTTATGTTTTGCGTTTGAAATAGTACACCATCTTTGCAAAAAAGGCAGTCATTCAGAAAAAAATAGGCAGTTTTTCCCAATTGTGCACACATGCGCAAACCATTGGGAAAGAGTGTGCACTTTTTACAAAGAGGACATACTCTTAATGACATTGCTCTAAAAACAAAAATTAAGGGCCCTGTTTACTAAGCAGCATTATAGGTGTGTTAACATTTTTATCCAACCAAAGATCGATACTGCTTACAAATATTGCACAAACTGAGCATTGTTAACATTTGAGAGTGTTAACATTTTTAACACGCGTTAACCATGTACTTGCCTACAATATCCCCTATAGGCACCTACATGGCTAGCGCGCGCTAAGTGTAGGCGCTAAAAACACTAATGCACCTTAATAAACAGGGCCCTAAGACTAACCAAACCAAAATTAAAAACATTTTTGGGGTGCCCATCTTTAATACACATAGCGAGAGGTTGGAAAGAATTCCATGAACCATGCTCCACCTGCTTTCCACCCTTGTTTTGCCTGCAGTTGGTGTGTCTTATAGCACAGTCTCTTTTAATGCACATTTGGGGAAAATAGGTAAATTGGACCAAGACCATAGAGCTTTTTAAGATAGAAAACAGACATTAGAAACACACTAGAACCTTTTGCTAATACCCCAAAATAAGTAGGATCACTTTTAATACGAATCACTGGTGCTAAGCTATCTCCAGCGCTACTCAACTTGACAGCCTTTTGGTTCGGAGTCTTTATGTGCTTTCAGGCAAATGGAACTAGAAGGTAAACATTTGCAGCATTAATAGAATAGAGATAATGTTTTTGTTGTCTGAATAGAATTATAGAATGCTTTTCTACCTTAGGATAAGATATATATTTCCAATTATGGGGCCAATTAAAAAAATCAATGCAAATGTGCAAGACAACTATTTTTCTTATGGAAGTAACCATTTAAATTAATGTTTCATTAGCAGTGCCTTTGTTTTGCTATCCATCACTGAAGCAGGTACTGGTAGGCTGTAGGCTGCATTTCACTTACCATAGAGGCTTCCAGAATGTATCTTTTGATGACTTTTTTTTTATGTTAGAACAATAAGGCTAGGGAAGGATCAATAAAATATATGAAAAAAACCCCAAAAATAGATATGTGGCAGGAATATATTTTATCTGTACTTTAATCATGCAGAGATTCACAATGGAAGTAGGATGTGTACAGAGAATAATTTCTTTTTGACCAACCTCCCACTTTTCAAACTCTTTAAAAAAAATTATTTCCAACTGAATATAAGTTGGAAAGAATCGTAAAAAAGGGGTTGAGAATGTCTCTCTGGGACCAAAATTTAACAGAATGAGATGAAAACTGCCGTGAGTGAAAAACGGGCAAAAAAAGACAGCACATTCAAAAATGGGCCAAATTGGATTACTCAGTCCTCTCAACCTTAGAAGCTTTTTCAACTTGTGTATATGCTCTATGCCTAAGACATGGAGAAGAGAGGTGTTACAGGAGTGAATGGTGTAGTAGCCAAACATTCTGTTACTTTGAAAAGAATATTAAAATAAAACCATAATAAGCGGTATTCTCGGAGGACAAGCAGGACATAGGATTCTCTCATGTGAGTGATGTCCTCCAACAGAGCCCCAGTGCAGACACTGCCCAGCATTCCAAATCTTCTAGAAGGCTTTGGTAGGCCCACACCATGCGTGTGTGTCTTCCTGCCAGCCTGAGTTGCACAGGACCCGCAGTTTTGCTTTCTCCGTGGAGCTCTGAAGACATGTCTTCAAGTGTGGTGGCAAATGTATTTCTTTCTACATAAGTAAATAAGTATTGCAATACTGGGACAGACCGAAGGTCCATCAAGCCCAGCATCCTGTTTCAAACAGTGGCTAATCCAGGTCACAAGAACCTGGCACGGTCCCAGAAAAGTAGAATACATTTTATGCTGCTTATCCTAGAAATAACACACTGCTGGTGGAACCGACAAGTGCTCAAATGAAAAAAAAAAATCAAATAATTTGTAAGGGGTCGTCTCATAAAGTCACATAGGCATTCTCTATCACGCATATAGCGAGCCTGTTTTGCATCTGACAGCTTTGTCAAGGGACAAAGCTGTCAGATGCGAAACAGGCTCATGTCAGGAAACGTATACCGGGGGGTCACATGCAGACAAGGGACATGAATCAAGTGCCTGATGCCACAGAATGAACTGATACGATATGTTGTGGCATTGGGAATTGTAAAGATAAGTAATGCTTTTTTGCACTTGTTTAAGCTCTTTACATGAATAAGTAGTGCACAATAAAAAAACAAAAAATAAAAAAAACGGAGAAAAAAAAGAGTGCAGCACTTCTTTGTGATATTTCTAAGTAACTCAAGGAAGGGCATATGTGTGTAGCAAGATTGTGCACTATTGGAGGTTGGGGGGAGTCAATGATTATATAGTGCCACGTAACAAAGGCTCGCTATATGCGTGATAGAGAATGCCTATGTGACTTTAAGAGACGACCCCTTGCAAATTATTTGATTTTTTTCATTTGAGCACTTGTCGGTTCCACCAGCAGTGTGTTGTGTATTATTCAAAATATAGAGGTGGAGCTTTGCCATTGATTTTGTGTTTGTCTATCCTAGAATTAAGCAGTGGATTTTCCCCAAGTCCATTTTAATAATGGTCTATGGACTTTTCCTTTAGGAAGCCATCCAAACCTTTTTTTAAAACCCCACAAAGCTAATTGTATTTTTGGGAAGAGTAAACAAGCGATTCACATCTACCCATTCCACTCCACTCATTGTGCCTTATTTCTGCCTCTTAATTTTTTAGTGAGTAGCACAGGGCTTTCATTTTTTTCTATTAGTTTTTTTTCCTGTTCCACTTTTTTCATACCTCTTTAATGTTTTCATGGCTCAAGGCTGTTTTTAGGCCTGAGTTCTCAACTGGGTATTAAAAAAAAAAAAAACCCAAAGAAACACCTATTGTTTCAACCTTGAACCATTTGATTTTGCTGCACCTGTTTTTTCCATGGTGTCCCAGAAGCCTGCCAGTGGGTTTAAGCAGTGCACGGACTGCTCTAGGACCATACCTGCAACTGACTCACATGACATGTGCCTAAAGTATATGGGCCATGATCATAAGGTCTCTAATTATTCTCATTGCGCTCAAATGCAAAAGAGAACCCCCAAAAGTAGAGAGGCCATACGTGTCTTTTTGGCATGCAGAAGTCCGATTATGCCCCTCCATGAGGCATATTTTCAAAGCATTTAGACAAAATGTTCCATAGGTTACTTTGGAACTTTGTAAGTCTAAGTGCTCTGAATATGAGTCCCTGTGCAACTTTAAGCGCTTTGAAAATAAGCCTCTTTATGTTGTGTCTCTAAAGATGTCTAAAAAAGATCTGATGAAACAAGTGGCGCCTATCTCTGAGGACGGGTATGCGAAGGGGTGGGACAGACCGTATTTTCAAAAAAGATGGGCGTCCATCTTTTGTTTTGATAATACTGTTGGTGCCAGGCAAATGCATCAGATCTGTGCGGATTTGAGCTGGGCGGTATCGGTTTTCAGCGATAATAGAAACCGAAGGCGCCCAGCTCAAAAACGAAGAACTCCAAGGCATTTGGTCATGGGAGGGGCCAGGATTCGTAGTGCACTGGTCCCCCTCACATGCCAGGACACCAACCGGGCACCCTAGGGGGCACTTGTAAAAAGTAACAAAAAAAATTAAAATACCTCCCAAGTCCATAGCTCCCTTACCTTGGGTGCTGAGCCCCCCAAATCCCCTCTCAAACCCACTCTCCACAACTCTACACCATTACCATAGCACTTATGGGTGAAGGGGGCCACCTAGATGTGGGTACAGTGGGTTTTGGGGGCGGTTTGGAGGGCTCCCATTTACCAGCACAAGTGTAACAGGTAGGGGGGGATGGGCCTGGGTCCCCCTGCCTGAAGTCCACTGCACCCACTAACAACTGCTCCAGGGACCTGCATACTGCTGTGATGGAGCTGGGTATGACATTTGAGGCTGGCATATAGGCTGGGAAAAAAAGTTTTTAAAGTTATTGTTTTTGGTGGGAAGGGGGTTAGTGACCACTGGGGGAGTCACGGGAGGTCATCCCTGATTCCCTCTGGTGGTCAGCTGGGCAGTTGGGGCACTTTTTGGGGACTTGTTTGTGAAAAAAAAGGGTCCAAAAAAGTGGCCCAAATTCTCACTTCTGCCGCCCTTCTTTTTTCCATTATCGGCCGAGCGCGCCCATCTCTCCTCGGCCGATAAACACGCCCCAGTCCCGCCCTCACCACGCCTCCGACACGCTCCCATCAACTTTGTTCGTTCCCACGACAGAGTGCAGCTGGAGGCGCCCAAAATCGGCTTTCAATTATACCGATTTGGGAACCCATGAGAGAAAGGTGCCCATCTCCCGATATGGGTCGAAATATGGGCGTCTTTCTCTTTCAAAAATAAGCTGGCTAGTGTACAATCCTTTTCCCATAGTTTTAAACTGAAACCTTTTCTAGAGGTAGAAACTTAACAGCCAAAAACTCTTGTTCTAAAAGGCAGTTATTTTCTGTTCTTTGGCTGCTGGAGAGGTAGCAAGTCCAGTGACCTCAATTAGGTGCTAACTAAGGTGTGGGGAAGTAGAATATTTGCATAGGTTGCTGAGTTAGAAAGTTCAGTGGGACCTTTCCTCTTTATATAGTTTTGAATCTAAGGGGCCTTTTTTAAACAGGCTCTTTGAAGCTTTCTGAGAAGTTCTGAGAGAAGAGGACATTTCTCTGGTAAGTGACTATTTTGCTTTGTGCTTTGGGAACTCAAAGATTGGGGTTTAAAGGAGGAATTATAGGTTAGTGGTAGGCAAAATAAAAATATAAAAAAGCAAATTTTATCAACTAATCTCCATAGTCTTTTCCCCTTACTTTTAAAAACTTTGTACCACAGCATTAACAGATAGATAGACTCTAGCAGACACGGCAGGATCTACCCAGAGCTGCTCTGCTTCTCAGCATCAGAACAAGTCTCTTCATACTATAATTCTAAAATCATGGTTCAACTTTGAAAACTGTAAAACTGCACCACCAAACTTGGGCAGCACTAATTTGTTTAAATTGCTGTACTACCCAACAGTTTGGTTTGCATTTCCAGAAAAGTATCCAAACTATGGTAGTACCAGTACATCAAAATGATAAAAAAAGCATTGCCCTATCCACCTCACATCACACTGAGGTGCTGCTGATGGATTGTTTCCTCTATTGATTGAATCTCCCAATGCTATATTAACCTCACCCATCTCACACGACACTAAGGTGACATCAAATGTTACCACAGTTCTTACAGTGGTGTTTGTACAGTGGTGGCATGTAGCGGAATGAGCCATAGGCGTAGGATGCGCTCATTGGGTGAGCTCCTTGGGGCAACACTCCTTGGCAGCTCTTTACCTCATCTCTGTTATTGCTTCTTTATCGCAAGTGCACCACACTGTCTTTTTACCTCCCTGAATGCTTCTGGAAGCAGGGATGTTGTTAGGTATCAATGTTGTCACTGTTCTCCTTCCAGTCTGGTGGGGTTACTGGCCACAAACAGTTGCATACCATGCTGCACAACCCAAGATAAGATATTTTATTCCCTCTGTGCCACATAATGCTGGTAAGTTTGCATCCAACTCTCTCTCTTATGCCACAACATACTAATCTCAGTTGGTCTTGGATGCTGTACTTGAAATCCAAACCCTCGGCCCTCCAGGATATTATTCAATTTTCCACATCTAGGTCAAGAAAGCATGGTGGTGGAGCTGCAGCAGCTTACTACTACACTACCTATTGTTGAACTATGCATTGCTTGGTTTCCTTAGGTGGAACTACTTTTAAACTTTGGGGACTCATGTCCACATTGACACTTTCATTTTTTTTTTTTAACTGTGAAATCAAGATGATGTAAAAGATGAAATGAGTGGATTAGGATAGCTGTTATAAGCTCCTGTACTGCAAAGAGAGAAGTCTACTCTGATAATGGGTGGTGAGAAACCACTATCATGTTAAGTTATGCAATATCATTTACGTTCTAATAGAAATGTGTTAAAGGTCAATGTGAAGAATCAAGGCAAAGGCTGACACGGCTAGGTCAGAGAGATAGAAGACTACTACAGCACTACGCTTTCTGTGCTTTTTTGGCTTCACAAAGAAGGAAACATTTGCAAGGCTTGCTGACTGCAGCTTCTGTTAGCCATTCTCTTTTTGAGACAAAGAACCTCCAATCTGTGCTTGAGTTTATAATTCTGAGCAGTCAATATGAACACAGCTGCAGGATGTTTTGTAGATCAAGAGGACAATCCCAAATTACTGGAATGTGACGTAAAGATCCCCTATGATAACTTAGTGACTGAATATTGTAACCAGGTGCAGCCAAGGATAGAACAATCTCCTCCAGCCACAGGCTCCTGGTACAGTCAAGAAATAAATGTCCACCCGCAACTTCAATCTTAAAGACTTTATTCCATGCAGGTTTCTAGTAGACCTGATACACAGTTCCAACAGCAGCATTAATCTTCAATCTTATGCACATATAAGCTACCTGAAAGTGTGTGGCAAATAGTCCCCTTTAAGCAGTAGGCTATCAGCACATACCAGGATTCAATACAGGCTCACAGTCAGCTCCAGTCTGGGCTCTTTATCCAGTGCACCATAAGCAGTAGATCAATTTCAAATAGAAGCAGTTCTTTCAGTTCATCATCACAGTAAAATCACAAAGCAGCAGTTTCTACCTTCTACTCTCTTTACCTTCAGGAGAGTTCAATACTTTAGGGACTCCTCATACCCAAGGGATTTCACCCTGCATCAGCTTCACTGGCAAATTCAATACTTTAGGGACCTCCCTTACCCAAGGATTTTCAGCCTGCAAATACTTTTGGGACTTCCTCACACCCAAGGGATTTCAGTCTGCTTCAGTACTTTAGGGACCTCTCTTACCCAAGGGTTTCAGCCTGCAACTGCTTCTCTCTCCTGGGACTCCTTCCCACCTGCCTAATCAATCCCTGGCTTCTGCTCTCACAACCAATCATTCTCCTTCCATTAGCTTCTCCCACACCCATACCAGCTGAGTTCAGCATTAGACTAATGATGAGCTCCTGCATACAGGGTTTCCTATCTCTCTTTCCCCCCTAGTGGCAGCCAATCTACACGTCCTGCCAGCTTACACCCATGTCTTCCCCTATTGCAGCTAGGAGTCCAGTCCGGGTTCCTCATCTCACCCCCTGGCTCCTTGCCGCCAATGCCTTCTGGAACTTGTATTTCAAACTGACATTGCCTTAACCCAACTATCCTGGATGTGACTTTATCATAATATTGTAAAAGGAGAAACAGATGCATTAAGGCATATTTGAAGGTGCACGCAGGAGCAGCTATCCTTAAGTGTGTACCTATGGTGATATTCTGCAATGAGATTGAGGTTTAAAGATTCAGATGGTTACCTGATCCTGAAATGAGTGGGGCTTTGGCCTCGAAGTGGAAGGTAGTCAGTCTATAAGCTAAAGAGAGATACCAGAGTGAAATGAAAATAGCTAAACAGGTATAAAAATACAAAGCAAACAAATGTATAACACAGTGTCACTTGAAACTTCTGTTTTCCTAGTGAAATTTAAAACCACTCTGCTAAAGGCATAATTATTTTACCAAAACCTGAAATGTGTAGTCTCTTCTTTCTTTTCCCCTCTTCCTTCTTCACCTTTTGACCTATGCCAGCCCCCTTGCAATAGGGAGGTAACTGGATTGGAGTAAAAAAATAAAATTAGCATCTAAATTTAACAAGTCCAGAACTGCATGATAAATTCAGCAGAAAAGCCATGTTGAGTCAGAAGCAGTCCAAGTCACAAGCATTTGAAAATCCTAACATTTACATCTAATTTCCATAATTAATTTCTAGAGATGAACAATGGGCTCTTCCAGGTCCACCTAATAATTGTTATGGACTTCAACGCCAGGAACTTGTTCAACCCTATTTTAAATCCTACTGTGTGCTTGCCTTGACTGCATCCTCTGGCAACAGATTGCCTAGTTTAATTACAAACTATGTGAAAAAACCCCTAGGTTTCTATGATTTTTCAATCTACTGGTCATTTGTTTCATAGTGTCCTCTTATTTTTGTGATGTTTCACAGGTTAAACCACTGTACCCACCCTACTTGTAAGTTTATACACTTATAATATTATCCCCTCTGTCAACTTTACTTTTTAAAGAAGGTGTTCCATTCCCTTAATTTTTGTCAACCTAGTTCCACTATTTCCTATTTGGAGATGGGCAACCAAAACTGCATACAATACTTAAAGTGTGAACGTCAGGGACCTATGCAGATGTATCATAATAATCTCAGTTTTGGTCTCTATCCCTTTTCAGATAATCCCTAAAATTCTATTTGCTTTTGGGGGGGGGGGGGGGGTTAAGGCATACTGGGCTGAAAATTTCAGCATATTATCCACAATGACTTTAAGATTGCTTTCGTGGGAGGTGACTACATTATCAGAACCCAGTAGTTTGTACTTGTAGTTGGGATTTTTCCCCCTATGTATATTACTTAGCACTTGAATGCATTAAACTTCTTCTGTCCTTTAGATGCCCAGTCTCCTAGTCTCATTAAATCCTTATGCAAATCCTCATAGTTCTCAGCTATTTTATGACAATTTTGTGTTATCTGTGCATTCAATCACCTCATCTATCTCCCCTGTGGCCAGATCATTTTATAAAAAATGTTTCCATTATTTCCCAAGGACCAGTCCAGATAAATGGGTTGTGACCATTCACCATCAAGTAGAGATGGAGAACTCTAATAAGTTGTGCCTCATAAGCTCCTGCGCTTAGCAACCAAGCCAGTATTCTCTACCTCCGACAGGCAGGATAGCAACTCCTGTGCACTGTGGTGACTTGTGTGGCTTCCTGTCCTTCTTGCAGGTTCAGTTGAGTTTGGGGTTGAGAATATCCTGTGCCTCAGATATAAGCCTTGTGGTCTAGGTCCCTCCATGCTCCCTCATTGCCAACTTCTACCTCTTTATCTCAGTCTTCCCTTCTCTTTTTCTCCTGCCTCTATCTTAAAAAAAAAAGCAGCCACTGTGATTCTGCGCTTGTGCTGTGGGAAGATTGTGGGGCTTCAGTGCCTTGGAGGTCACGAGACTGGCTATTTTCTGGAGGAGTGGCCTAGTGGTTAGGGTGGTGGACTTTGGTCCTGGGAAACTGAGGAACTGAGTTCGATTCCCGGTACAGGCAGCTCCTTGTGACTCTGGGCAAGTCATTTAACCCTCCATTGCCAGCCGCATTGAGCCTGCCATGAGTGGGAAAGCGCGGGGTACAAATGTAACAAAAATAAAATTATTCTCTGTGAACCTATTAAGTCTTGTGCGTGCTGTGGGGGTAAGCTCTTGGCTACCGTATCCTGCACGCTTTGCATTACTTCTGTGGACTTACCGCTTTTGCCTACTTTTGCTGTCAGTACTCCATCTCTGGGAGTTTAATCCGGCCCTGCTCCAATTGTTTTGGTGGGCTCAGCGCCAATGGCTCCTGTGCTCCAGGAGGCTTCGGCAGCAATTTTGTCAGCAGGTTCCTCGCTTGCTACCGCTTCTCAGGATGTTGGTTTTGAGGGGGGGGGGGGGGGGTAGAAGTCTCTGCTCTCCCATTTTTGCCTGAATTTGTTCTTTTATTACATCAGGCTGATTTTCCTTCTTCCCCTCATATTACTTTTAAGGAGCAGCTTTCTAAAAAAAAAAAAACCCTAAAACTTTCCATTTCACAGGATTTGGAGAATGTTCCTCCTTGGGACTCAGGAGAGGTTTTATCTGTGTATTCTGACTGTGATGATCCTACTTTAGCTGGGCTGTTTTTGAGAGCGGAGTTGCCTCTCGATTACAAAATCTATGGCAACTTAAACATTTCTTTCCCTGCTTCTCAGTCCTCTGGTCCTGCTCCATCTATTATGTCATGAACTAAGAGACATCCTGCCTGAGCTTTTAACACGGCTAGTTGAAAGGCAAGCTTCAAGGAAGCCTCAAGCTTGCAGTCATGCATATCCTTTAATGCAGTACCGCTTTCAGCAAGGATAGTGGAATGTTTAGTAACCACCATAATAAGGGCATTCACCTTAGTCAGAGCACTGCTGTAAATCAGAGGGCAGAAGGGGATATAATTTGAACACAGTATAAGCCACCCAAATGTTAGAATTAGGGGTCTCTCACTGAGCTGCAATAAGCTCCTGCATAGTCTCATGAATATGGAACGATACAGGAGGGTGATCAACAGAGAAATACAGCTTTATGGTTTATAATGGGCTAGGAACCCCAGATCCTTGTTAAGTCCTTTCTGTTGGGTGTTAAAATATTCAATCATTCTGACCCAACAGAAAGGACTTAACAAGGATCTGGGGTTCCTAGCCCATTATAAACCATAAAGCTGTATTTCTCTGTTGATCACCCTCCCCTCACCTATCCTGTTAGAATATCAATGATATGCTTTGATGTCCCCATGCATACCTCCTACCCACCCCCATCCTCCCACCCTGTCAGACTGTCATAGTAATGCTTGAATGTTTTCACTTATATACACTGTCAGTTAGCACATTTGCTTATTTCCGATCTGACGAAGAAGGGCAACCTTCGAAAGCTAATCAAGAAATGTATTAAGTTATGTCCAATAAAAAAGGTATCATCTTATTTTCTTTTCCATGTTTTATTTTGTTTGATTTCTATTGCTAACCTCTACACATGGAATTTCTATCCATAAGGATTCTACATTACTATCTGCTTCCTCATGAATTTTTTATTTTGTTTGACTCATATCACAAGGATAGGATGGATCAATTTGAAAGGGGTGACATTCTAGGGAATTAATTTGTACCCTGGAACAAAGTATACCATTTGTTATCCTCCTTTCACCAGGTCTCTGAAATGCCTATTACATTCACATCTTCTTTTAGTGCTATGTACTCTAAGCATTTCAGACATTTCAAAAGTGTGTTTTTTTCTTTGTATCCACAAGCTGCTTAGCAGTTGACAAGGATAATTTGCTGTCTTTGCTCTACTCAAGGCTTCTGATGTACTTTTGCCCTTGTTGCAACCTATTAGGATGTCCTAACTTTCCTGTTTGATAGTATCTTTCAAAGATACCTTATTCTGAACCATACAATTCTGAGTGACTCTCAGCTTTCCTTTAGGTTCTAGTTTAAAAACTGCTCTATCTCCTTTTAAAACATTAGTATCAGCAGACTTGTTCAATCCCAGTTAAGGTGCAGCCCATCTTTTCATTATAGGCTCCCCTCCCAAACTCCCAGAATGTTGCTCCTTCCTTCCTTCCTTACACCATTGCTTCCATCCATGCATTGATACTCTTGAGTTCTATCTGCATCTTCTGTTCTGCGTATGGAATGGGGAGCACTTCTGAAAATGCTACCCTGGAAGGTCTGGATTTCAGCTTCCTAACCAAGAGCCTAAATTCCAGAATCTCTCTCCCACATTTTCTTATGTTGTTGGTACCCACATACCAAGACAGCCAGCTCCTTCCCATCACTGTCTAAAATGTTATCTAGGTGATGCATGAGATCCAACACCTTTGCAATGAGGCAGGCAAGTGACCAAACAATCCTCATTTCTATCAGCCATCCAGCTATCTGCATACCTAATGATCAAATCAACTAAAATGGTCATCCTAACCCTTGCCTCCTGGGCAAGAAACCCCTGGATGCACATCTTTAGTTTGAGATGATATTGCATCCCCTGGAGGGTAGATCCTTGCTGCAGGAGAACTTCCTACCTTTCCAAGGTGATGCTCTCCCTTCAGGTGACCACCAAGGTTGCAAGGCTGGAGATGGGACTTCTCTACTCTGTCCTTGTAGGCCTCCTCTATATACCTCTCTGCTTCAGCTCTCTGAAGTCTGCTACTTTAGGTTCCAGGGATTGGACAAGTTCCCTGACTGCTAGGCGCACTTTCAGCTGAGTACACTCATGTGACCTCTCACAAAATGGAAGATAAAACATGCGACATCCAGTGCACAAAACTGGATAGCACCTATCTCACTGTTTCATGCTACTTGTACCTTAGTGTTACATTGCTAATGGAATAGGAGTATGTAAACTGAAATCCCCTAAAAATGCCAGTTATAGGTTTGGCTTTGCTAATATTTAGGGGTTTATTATTTAGGCTCCTCTCCTTGACCTAAAAGTTTGTACTTCTAAGCACTAATCACTGGCTGATGGTGATGCCTTTCAACACAAAAACTAATCGGCAAAGTGGAGCACATGTATGGCGTCTTATGGTGCTTGGCACCAATTTTTTTTTGCTAGGCCCAGTAATATTGCCTTGTTCAGTGCAGCTCTGGCACTTTCTTTACTACTACTGCACATAGTGATTTTGTTTTACCTTGCAGTGGCATTTTGTCTTTTTAAAGACTGTTTTGTCCATTTTGTTCAGACTACACAACAAATTTTTCCACCATACACAATTTACACTACTGCAATTATTAAGACTCCCGAGGCAGCCACTTTTGCTGACACACGGTTCCATGTCGTGTCTTCTAAATGTATGTGTATTGACAGCCAATAAGTATTGTATTGAACAGACTTTTGTTCTTTGGCCTGCTTCTGAACAGCCATCTCTCCTCCCTACCTGCTTTTGGACTGATGTCTTAATTAAACCATTTAGCCTCCTAATATGTTCAAAAGCTAAGTCTCTATCAAAGATCTGGCAAGGGGTGGGTGGGAGGGAAAAACTCTAAACCAGACTTGTCCAATCTTTTTCTATTGGGGGCCACATTTTATAACTGTCACAATTGTCAGGAATGGTGAGCCCTTGAACCAAAGCCAGAGATTTGGCAGACAAATCACCGGGGCTGGCACAGGCAGGAATCAGAACAGACTGGACTGGAATAAACTAACAGGCTCAACAAGGCAGGACAGAGGTAACTAAACACAACGGACAGCACAAGAACCGGATCCAGACGAGGCAAGGAAAAGAAGTCAAAGGGCCAGAATTGGAACAAGGCAAAACATGGAAGTAGATTAAAAGTGGGTCCAGAAAAGGGCAAGGACTGGATCCGGACAGGACTAGACTGAAACAAGATAAAGCACAACTGGACAGGCAAGACACGGTAGGAGCTAGGCAACACAAACAACAGAAGCAAGACAATAAACAAGACAGGGAAAGGATTCAGGATTGTCAAACAGGTTTGGCTGGAACACGATTCAGGCTTCTCAAACAGGCTTGGCTGGAACACAATTCTGGAACTGGCTTAGCTGGAACCAGAACTGGTTTGGCTTGGCTTCACTGGAACCAGATTCTGAAACGGGCTTGGCTTGAACTGGAATCTGGAATGTACTTAGCTTAGCTTGACTAGAACTGGATTCTGGAAGGGATTTGGCTTGACTGGAACTGGATAATGAAAGGGACTTGGCTTAGCAGGGAACTGGGACAGAACTAGCTCAAACATAAGAGCAGGAGCACAACCTGGATTCAACACAGAACAAGAACAGAACTTGGCAGATAGAAAGCTCAACAGCCAGGAAGCAAACACAACAGGCAAAGGATTAAGCAGACTAAGTGAAGACAAAGAAGCAATATGCTTACCAGCATCCACAGCTGGAAGGGAAAGGCCAGGCAGATTGAGAGGCAGCAGACACACCTGCATAGCAGTGAGGTGATTAGGGACAATGCTGGCTTCTACAGACTCTCAGAATTAACAGACAAGAACTACACACACACAGGAAACAGAACAGGGAAAACAGGTACAGAGCTTGGCTAAACACAGAGCTTGGCTTAAACATGGAGCTTAACTATAGCAAGAGTCAAAAGCAGGGCTAGACTAAAAGTAGAAGCCAAGGGAAGTCAAACAGATAGACACCAAGGGCAGGGTGTGGGTCTACAGCCAGGCTTTCAGGATCAAGGTACAAAAGCAAACACAGAAACAAAGCAAAGCATTGAAACACAAGACTCAAACACAGAACAAATCTTCAGGAACAAAGCCAGGTAGGGAAATAATCTAAACAGGTAACACAAGATTAAGAGACCTCTTGAAAAGGCCCTGTAGGAAAGCTCCCTGGGTCCTTATAAAGGAGTAGGCTGATGATGGCACAAGTAGGCAATGAAGCAGAAGCAGGGAGACCAAAGTGAGGCTTGGCTTCAGGGACACCAAACCAAGGCTTGGCTAACAGGAAGAACAACAGGAAATGAAGCAGAAGCAGGGAGACCAAAGCAAGGCTTGGCTTACAGGAAGAACAATAGGAAAAAAGGCAGACTGGAGAGGTCACAGAGAAACAGTAGGTCTGAACATAAGGGCATGGCCACAACCATGACAATAACATTTGGAGGGCCAAAACATGCACTGCTGCATTTTGCCACATTTTGTCAAATAGTGGCAAAATACAATGGTGCATTGTCCCCTCCCCAGCCTCTCTCTCTCATTTACTACCCCTCCCCACCACCATTACCATCAGTCTTTACCTAGTCTCTTTCCCCTCACCTAGCTTCAGCTACAGAAGAAACAGCAGGATTCTTGCTTTCCCACTGTGACGCTGCTCTCTGGAAGCTTGAGCTATGTCATGCTGGAAGGTCAGATTTCTATCACAAGACTCGAAACCGTAAGACCAACCTAAATGTTCAGTACCACTTAGCTCAAGCTTCTCTGAAGCAGTGGGAAAGTAGAAATCCTATTGTAATTAGCACATGAATTGCCAAGCTTCCAAAGGCCAGAAAAAAAAAAGCACTTGGTAGGAAGGATTCTGGCCTTTTGATGCTATAGTACACTCTAAAACAGCCACTTTAAAGGCTAGTCTACTCTCTAAAAGTGCTAGGCTTGCTTTTCTGAAGTAGGCTGCAAACGGTATAAGGCTGTTTATAGCTATTCTGCATGCTGATTTAAGATTCTTTAATTTGTAATGTTTTGTATTTTGCATAGAAAAATATAGGCAGGTAAAGACCATATGATCTATCTGGTCTGCCCATACATGCAATCTACTCTCCCTATCACTTTCTTAGAGATCCTATGTACTTGTCCCAAGCACTCTTGAATTCAGATACTGTTTTCATCTCCATCATTTCCACCAGGAGGCCATGAAGAAGTATTTCCTCAGGTTAGCTCTGAGTCTATCCCTTTTCATCTTCATCCCATGCTTCCTTGTTCCAGAGCTTCCTTTCAGTTGAAAGAGACTCATCTCCTGTCCATTTATGCCACATAGGCATTTAAATGTCTCTATCATATCTCTCCTCTCCTGCTTTGCTTCCAAGAATACCATTTTGGAAGCCCAGTCCAGATGCATTCCACATATTTGCAAAGGTGGAAAGAAAATGACAGCCAGCATGGTTAAAAGGTGAAGTAAAAGAGGCTATTATAGCCAAAAGATTGTCCTTCAAAGAATGAAGAAAGGATCCAAATGAAGAAAGTAAGAAGCAATATCAGCACTGGCAAATCATATGCAAAGCATTAATAAAGAAGGCTACAAGAGAAGATGAAGAAAACTTATCACAAAGGCTAAGCATCACAGTAACAACTTCTTCAGGTACATCAGCAGTAGAAAGCCTGTGAGGGAATCCGTGTGACTGTTAGATCATGAAGGAGCAAAAGGGGCGCTCGGGGAGGACAAAACCAAAGCGGAGACACTGAATGAATTCTTTGCTTCACTCTTACAGAAGAAGATGTAAGAGATCTACCTGTACCAGAAATGGTTTTCAAGGGTGATGATGTAGAGGAACTGAAAAAAATCTCTGTGAACCTGGAAGATATACTTACCCAAATTAACAAAGAGTAGTAAATCAACTAAACCGGATGGCATACATCTCCAAGAGTACTTAAAGAACTCAAGCATGAAATTGCTGATCTGCTGTTAGTAATATCTAACCTGTCAATAAAATCGTCTGTAGTACCTGAAGATTGTAGGGTGGCCAAAATGACGCCAATTTTTTAAAAGGGTTCTAGGGGTAAAATTACAGACTGGTAAGCCTGACGTCAGTGCCGGGCAAAATAGTGGAAACTATTATAAAGAATAAAATTACAGCACACATAGACAACATGGTTTAATGGGACAGAGTCAGCATGGGCTCATCTAAGGGAAGTCTTGTCTCACCAATTTGCTTCATTTTTTTGAAGGGGTGAATAAACATGTGGATAAAGGTGAGCCGGTTGACGTGTATCTAGATTTTCAGAAAGCTTTTGATAAACTTCCTCATGAGAGACTGCTAAGAAAATTAAAGAGTCATGGGATAGGAGGCAAGGTTGTGGTGTGGATTAGGAATTGGTTATTGGACAGAAAACAGAGGGTAGGATTGAATGGTCATTTTTCTCAATGGAGGAGGGTGAATATTGGAGTGCAACAGGAATCTGTTTTGGGACTGGTACTATTTAGTGGAGCTATAGGAGTGGAAGAGTGGCCTAGTGGTTAGAGCACTGGTCTTGCAATCCAGAGGTGGCCGGTTCAAATCCCACCACTGCTCCTTTTGTGATCTTGGGCAAGTCACTTAACCCTCCATTGCCTCAGGTACAAACTTAGATTGTGGGTCCTCCTGGGACAGAGAAATATCCAGAGTACCTGAATGTAACTCACCTTGAGCTACCACCGAAAAAGGAGTGAGCAAAATCTAAATTAATAAATACATATTTTACATATTTATAAAAGATATGGAAACCGGAATGAGTGAGGTGATTAAATTTGCAGATGACACAAAACTGTTCAAGGTTGTTAAAACACGACCAGACTGTGAAAAATTGAAGACCTTAGGAAATTGGAAGACTGGGCATCCAAATGTCAGATGAAATTTATGTGGACAAATATAAGGTGATGCTCATGGGTTACCTGATGCTAGGGTCCACCTTGGGGGTCAGCACTCAAGAAAAAGATCTAGGGTGTCACTGTAGATAATATGCTTAAGTATTCTGCTCAGTGTGTGGCAGCGGCCAAAAAAGCAAACAGGATGCTAGAATTAGGAAAGAGATGGTGAATAAAACTGAAAATACTATAGTGACCTTGTATCTCTCCATGGTGCGACCGCACCTCAAGTATTATGTTCCGTTCTGGTTGCCATATCTCAAAAAAGATATAGCTGAATTAGAAAAAGTTCAAAGAGCGACCAAAATGATGAAGGGGATGGAACTCCTCTCCTATGAGGAAAGGCTAAAGAGGTTAGGGCTTTTCAGCTTGGAAAAGAGATGGCTGATGGGAGATGTGATTGAGGTCTACAAAATCCTGAGTGGTGTAGAACGAGAAGAATTAAATCAATTTTTTTTTACTTGTTCCAAAAGTACAAAGAATAGGGGGACATTCAAGGAAGTTACATAGAAATACTTTTAAAACAAATAGGAGGAAATATTTTTTCACAACATATAGTTAAGCTCTGGAACTCTTTACCGGATATGTAGTAACAGCAGTTAGCATATCTGGGTTTAATAAAAAGGTTTGGACAAGTTCCTGGAGGAAAAGTCCATAGTCTGCTATTGAGACAGACATGGGAAGCAACTGCTTGCCCCTGGATTGGCAGCATGGAATGTTGCTAATTGGGTTTCTGGGTACTTGTGACTTGGATTGGTCACTGTTTAGAAAACAGGATACTGGGCTAGATGGGGCCATTGGTCTGACCCAGTATGACTACTCTTGTGTTCATATATTTGTCTTCCCATACGCTTTATGATGAAGATCACTGACCAACTTAGTATCTGTCTTCTGAACTGACTTCATCAGGTGTATATGTTTTTGAAGGTGTGGTCTCCAGAATTGTACACAATATTCTAAATGAGGTCTTGCCTCCTTTTTCATACTGGCCATTCCTCTCCCTATGCACCCAAGTATCCTTCTACCTTTCGCCATCACCTTTTCTATGTGTTTTATCACCTTAAGATCACATATGATTATACTCAAGTCCCGCTCCTCTTTCAGGCACAAAAGTTCTTCATCCCCTAAACTGTACCATTCCCTTGGGTTTTTTGCAGCCTAATGCATGACCTTGCATTTTTTCAGCATTAAATCTAAGCTGTCAATTCCAGACCATTTCTTTAGCTTCACTAAGTCTTTCCTCATGTTATCCACACCATTAGAGGTGTCATTCCTAATGTAGATTTTGGTATCATCCGCAAAGAGTCAAACTTTACCAGACAGCCCTTCAACAATATTGCTTGCAAAAATGTTCAAAAGAAATGGCCCAGGAACCAAACCTTGCGGCACACCACTGGTGACATCCTTTTCCTCAGAATGAGCTCTATTTACCAGTACCCTGTGTTGCCTTCCACTCAACCAGTTCCTAACCTATTCAGGCATTTTAGGAGCCCATACTGAGGTCACTTAGTTTATTGCTAAAATCTTAAACACACTACATCTAGCACTCTCCTCGATTCAACTCTCTGATCTCCCAGTCAACTAAATTAATCTGATTTAAATTTGCAATTGCGATTAAAGGTATGTTATCTCCACCCTCTCCCTCATGCAGTTCCTTGTGACGCTGGAGGGTTAAGTGAATTGCCCAGAGTCACAAGGAGCTGTGGTCAGATAAATAATATACCTTTAGTCACATTATTAAAATTTTAATTGAAATGCAACTTTATCTAAAACAGCTTTTATCTGAAACTCTAACAGAGACTTTAAATGCTAAACTATTCCCTAAGCTGTCTTTGTTAAATAAACAAAGCAATTTTAAAAAATGACACTAAGATTATCTATTTAACCTTTTCCAAAGTTTAAATGCAATTTTCCACCAGATAAAATACATTATCAGTGATGTTTTCCTCCCCTCAGAAAGCTCTCTTACAGCCCTTCTTTGAAGGATGACCATTGCCAGGTCAGGTTTGATGGTGATGCAGTGCATGGATGAAGCAGGGCCATAGGTATAGTGAAGGATGAATGGGATGATAGTGGAGAGGGGTTAACAGAAGAGGATGTAGATCTGTAACTTTTGAACTAAAGAACAGACCACAATATGTGGTGTTGAGAGTATTAGAAATAACTCGAGCTAGACCTGAGGTCAAGGAGGAAATAGAAGAGAGCATTTTTGCGACTAAGAGCTGATTTATTTTTATGGGTAGATTTTCTAAGATTCCATTATTTTTTTTACATAAGACTCTTCTAACACCTCTCATCCTGCTGAACTTGCCACTTTTAGAAGCCCGGGACGCCAATGATACCATGGCTACTGATGGGTATAATGGAGATTATTGGTTTTCAAAGGAGCAAATGAGTCCCATCAAGTAACCTGTTTGGACAGAGTCCTGTAAGCAAAATCAGATGAAAAGGAGGATAAATTAAAGTTATCAATAGGTTTAGATAGATTAGAGAAATATTATATTTGAAAAAGTACTCTTGAGAGCATGTGCAGCAGGGAGATAATAGATGTAGTACATCAACACTAAGCTCAGGTCAAGCATGAAATCTACAGATAGCTCAAGGGTCCACATACAATGCCGGGCACAGATTAGATTAAGTTTACATGAACAGAATTGATCTGCCATATCAAGGTAGTATATGGTCCCTTGCAGTGTTGTATAACTGTACTTAAGTAAAAGTTTTGTCACTTTTACTTGTAAAGAAGTACAGGATAACATTTGTTACTTTTACTTTAGTAATTATTTCACCAATTTTTACTACTTGTACTCAGTTACTGATGCTTGCAGTTAAAAGTAAAAGCAGGAGTGAATGTAAATGATAATTCCTCAGTAAAACAAATGAAACAAAACTGGGGACAGGAGTTTGCTATCTTAAACCTCATCACGCAACCAGTGAATAATCTCATCTTAAATTTTGCTGTTCAGTGAATATAGCCTATAAGAACAGTGGAATTGTCTGTGTTTGTAGAATGGGTTACTGGTCTCCAGCAAAACAGAACAGTGATGAGTTGGTCACTTTAAAGAAGTATGAAGCTGATGCGGTTAACAATTCTATGTCTATCACAAAGGACTGCTGGTCATTACATGGAAAATGTTACAATAGGGTGACTATCCACTGGATTGATAGTCTTTAGAGAGGAAGTCCGCTTGTCTGGCCTTAAGGCTGAGGGGTTCTCACACATTTGACATTATTGTGTTTCAGAGATTTCCTTGCTCAAAACCTGCAGACCCAGTCAGAAGACATCAGTAATATTGCAACCTGGCTTGATTTGAAGAAACTTTTTATCAGACTGAACAAATTCACTTTCAGTTAGTACAGTTGTTGAACACCTTTTTAGCTGTACTGGATTAATGACTCATAAGCGACTCGCATGAGTAAGTCATTTTTAAAAATTTAGTTTTACTAAAAGCAATGTGGATTGAACTGTAGAGCAGTAATGTTATTGGGATAAAAGCATTAACAATAGTTGCATTCATTGTAGGTGCAGTAATTGTACTTTTTACACAAAAAGTATTATATTAGATAACTATTACTTTCACTTAGGTAAAAATTTTTAAAGTGTTCTTCACTGTACTTTTACTTAAGTAAAAGTAAAAATAAATGTATATTTTAATACTTAAGTACTTTGAACAACACTGGTCCCTTGCAATCTCGTGGTCTGATCATGTGTCCTGGTCCTGTAAAATGGTTGGTCAGCATTTTACAGGACCAGGACACTGTACCAGTGACTTCACAGTGAGAATCCTGAAAGGTAACTTTAAAACCATACAAGAACGTAAGACCTTTGAAGTCAGAATGATTGAATATTTTAATACCCAACAGAAAGGACTTAACAAGGATCTGGGGTTCCTAGCCCATTATAAACCATAAAGCTGTATGTCTCTGTTGATCACCCCACCCCTCACCTATCCACACCCATTCTGTTAGAATAACAATGATATGCTTTGATGTCCCCATGCATACCACCTACCCACCCCCATCCTCCCACCCTGTCAGACTGTCATAGTAATGCTTGAATGTTTTCACTTATATACACTGTCAGTTAGCACATTTGCTTATTTCCGATCTGACGAAGGGCAACCTTCGAAAGTTAATCAAGAAATGTATTACGTTATGTCCAATAAAAAAGGTATCATCTTATTTTCTTTTCCATGTTTTATTTTGTTTGATTTCTATTGATAATCTTAAGAGTGGACTAACACGGCTACACTCCTCTACTTTATTTTAAAAAAATGAAGGTAGTAAGTGGGTAGGTCAGACTGACAAGGAATCTACATCAATTAGATCTTGCATAATTTGTCACAATAAACCAGCACAAACCATTACATCTATCTACTTTCTACTTTCACATTTGCTAAACAAGTTACCACCTGGAATTTACATCTTAGAGCAGTGTTAAACTGTAACTTATGCAGGAGTGCTTCCTCCCTGCGTACAGTCAGCAAAGGAGGATTACTTTTCCCAACTTTTCAATGCCTTAAAATATATAGGATCTGTAACTGAAAACTCACATGTCTTCTGAGGATTTTGTCAACACTTTTCAGAGAAATTATTACAAATTCAACAGCCTCTCTACAAGCTCTATTCCTTTTCAGGCTCAGCCCACTTCCCCATTCCTTGGAAGCACCTTGAAGGTCTTTATTAACCAATTAGTGGTCAGTATGTGAGAATTCTATCCTCAATTCATCAACTGCACTTAGTGCCTGCTAAAGAAACTTATATAATGCTCCTGATGTTTGCACCATGGTCATTTCTAGCTTGCATCAGGGCATTATTGCTACATCCTGGAAAGATGCCCAAGGTTTCTTCCATTTTTAACACATTATTGCTACATCCTGGAAAGATGCCCAAGGTTACTTCCATTTTTAACACAGCTGACCTGGCCCCTGCAAAGGTTTTAAAAAGGAGTCCATAATCTCCCTTTTAGGTCCAAGGGAGTAGAGAAGGTATCCCTACCACTATGTGACTTTTTAGAAAAAGTTGATGTTTTACAATCAAGACAATAGGGCTTTTGAGTAGCACAAAGTACTACTTTGGGAGGGAGAGGGGGTCTAACCAATGAAACTTCACATCTTGATCAAGGTAGGAAGCCTATTTAGACAACTGCTCCTTTTGAGTTGATTATGGATTTTGTATTAAGAGACTGCATGAAATTCACCTGTCAGATACAGTTCTCACCTGGGTTAGATATTTTCTGACAGATCCTTTAGGGATACATGGAAGCAAACACAATCATCCTATTCCACTGAGCTATTGGGTTCATCAAGGTTTCATTCTTGCCCCTCATCTTTCAAAATAATTCTTGCTCTGTTATCTACCTTAATTAAAAAGTTTAGCTACTTTTCTTAACCACTGTATGACTGCAGCCAGTAAATACACAAAAATCAGAGGTCCCATGGCTTAGTCAGAAGTTACTCCCAACTCTTGTTCTCTCCTTTGCAGACATTCCTGTCACATTAAGGGACATGATCACTATTTTTGGAATTATCTTGGATTCACTCAATTTATCAAACCATATTTATCATGTTTCAAATACAGCAAATAGTAAAAACAAAATCTCCTTTTCCGTATAAAATCTATAGACTGCGTACACCTTTGGGATTGAGAATGAAACACCTTTTTATGATTGTTGCAGCTATCTGCATCTTTCCTTGTTGAGCACTGATGTTTCAGCCATCATGCTGTGGCTTTCTCCAGCCTATGCCACAGCATGATGGCTGAAACATCAGTTCCACTTACTCAGATGTGGCAAGACCTGGATAACTGCATGAAGCCAACCGTGGGAACCTAAGAAAACCTTCTTCTTATTTATTTGTTACATTTGTATCCCACATTTTCCCACCTATTTGCAGGTTCAATGTGGCTTACATCTCACCAGAGAAGTGTTTACAAGCTCCGGGGGTAAACAAATACAAAGTGATATTGTGGCAAGATAAAGTTCATGTGGTACTGCCACATTAGGGGATTGTTCAATGGAGGAGTTGCGTTATGTCCATTACGTTCTTTAGTGATGTTGTGTCGCGGGGATCTGTTGGATCGGTAGGACATGCTTTTTTAAACAAGTGAGTTTTTGAAGTTATTCTGAATTGTAGGTGGTCGTAAGTAGTTTTCAGGGCTTTTGGCAGTGCGTTCCATAGTTGTGTGCTGATGTAAGAGAAACTGGATGCGTAGGTTGATTTATATTTGAGTCCGTTGCATCGTGGGTAGTGTAGATTTAAGTACGAACGTGTTGATTCGGATGTATTTCTGGATGGAAGGTCAATTAGGTCTGTCATGTATCCCAGTGCCTCACCGTAGATGGGTCATTTGGAGTATGGGAATGCCCTCCTCAGCCATTTCTAGCACTTCACTATTTCACAGCTTCACTGCAGCATCTTCAACTTGTGTAGAACTCAGGGATTAGGCTTTTATGCTCAGTTTGAAAATCTGATCATGTAATACTGCTTTTGAGATCATACCACTTGTTCCAATTAACCAAAGGATAAACGTAAAGATCTAATTTAGTTCCATCAAAACCATTCTCTCTGGGCAGCCCACTTATCTCTCTAACATTATACTCAGCAAAATGTTTAAGGTCAGCCCAAGTCAAATTGTTAGCTCTCCCTCTACCTTCACTTGTACAACTGGAACTGATTTTGGCTAGTAAGAACAGAGATATGTAAACCAAACATCTTCATAAATAGAAGCAGTGACCTATTAAAAACAACAACTACAATAAATGTATTCTACCTCCTTTAAAACTGCCCTCCTTTTCTCTTCCCTTTTAAGAGAAAGCAGTACCCAGTTTGGGAAGATACATATTCCAAAACCCTTCCACATTTTGGAACACATTTAGTAGTAGTACCAAATTATTCTACGTGACAAAAGTATCAAAATTGCAAACTGAAGAGGTACACCATAATGATACACACACACACACATATATATATATATACATACAGATAAATAAATGAAAAGCAAAACCTATCATTAACTAGACTAAAAGATGCCAAAAAAAGGAATTGTATAACAAAAACAATCATCCCCCTTCCCAGCCGTTTAAGCATTCAATGCAGGACAAAAAGATTCTATATGAAGTAGTTTGTTTATTAGGAAGTTGTGATACTCAAAAGAGCTGCTACACATCTTTGGAACTGACAGTGTCCCATGTAGGTGCTAGCAAGTGCAGTTTTCCTTTATGTATTTTCATATAGCAAATAGCACTGATTCCACTACTCTCAAGTAGTTCATAGGAATTTACATACAGTATGATAGGGAAAGGCCTGCTGTACTTTGTCTTGGGTTGGGATATACAGCTGGTACTTTCAGTACTCAGAAAATTATAGGTTGCTGGAAATAAGCGAGTGGGCAAGTTCAGACACTATATTACACCACCTTTCACTTAGAAAAGCTATATTAATACTAGTCAGTTACATCACATGGAAAAACAAAATAAGGCCGTTTGGTTTACTTGTATTTTAAAATTTGCTCTTACATTACTCACTCATACACTACACCCTCATTCATAAAGGCTGCACTCCTCAGTGGAACACAGTGGCCCAGTTTTCAAACGTACAAGACATTTTGTCTACTTTAAACAAAGAACAGATTTAAGAAAAACCCACATTAATTTTGCATTAAATTATGAGTTTTCAAACTAAGTAATCAATTATGTTAAAGTGTCAAACAGAATAGATGATTTTGGCTTTGTGCCTTGCAAGGGTTTGGTAGCTAGTCAATTCAGTTTAACTATTGCTCCCTTGGCTATCTCATCCAGACATAGGGCCAAGAGAACAGGAACATAAAATCTTAATACATTAGACAATCCTCAGGGAGCAGAGAAAAATTAAAAGAAACATACAGCATCAGAAATCAACCTCATGCCAAGAGAAAAATAATATGTATATTTCTCTTACCCTAGATATAAAGCTTAGGACACATTGTTAGTGGATTGCTAATGACGGTTCTGAACCTACAGCTGGTCTTCATAACTTTATCAGAGAACTAGGTGAAACATTTCTGTTGTCACCACCTGCAAGTGAGAGCAGTATGGTCCTCGCATCAATGCCCAAGGGGTGTACACTAATAAAATGATGAGTGTCAAATATCAGTGCAGATGAAATAAAACAGGTCTTAGTTTTTATTATCAGAGTCTGGTGGTTTAAACCAGATCCTTACATCAGTAATCTAAAGAAAATATGAAATATTTACGTTGAAAATCAGATTTGGTGCCAGGATATGCACTGCACCATTCAAACCCAGCTGTGAGAAACTTAGGACCCTGAGGGCTCTGGGATTCTTGTCCATTTAAGAAGGGTAAATTCCACAGGAAGGATACTTATTCACAAGTACTAGCTTTCTATTTCAAATAATTTGTAGTGTACAAGTGTTACATAAATAAATATTTTGTTCAAGTATTTTAATAATTCTAAACTCTAAGCTGCATCTGTACATTATTTAGAAAGCTGTGAATTCTGAAATTAAGTTATCACTTTAGTTTAAAAAAAGCCCTGCAAAAAGATAAAAAAGTTCAACAATTATCAACATGAATACATAACATTATCTACAGCAGTGAAAATTATGAAATTTAAGTTGATCTTTCAGATGGTCCCTTGATAGTAACTAAGGTTAGAGATATTTCAAGCTGTTATTACTGTTGATGAACTGCATCTGCAACGTGATTGATCTTGTGGAGATCCTAATTTTAACCAAAGTCACCTTTTTCCATGACTCATGACAATGGTCACCAGTGGTAAACCAGTCATACTTGGAGAGAATAAAATACAAGGATGGGAGTAAGCAGCACAATTTACCTTCTCCATCACAACAGAGCAATTTTCTTATAATTTATGAAAATATGGTACCGCTAAACTATCACTGTATGCATCTATTAGTGCTCTAAGTATGAAACAATGATAATGCACGCTCAAACAAAAAATTATGTGGCAATAACAAAATAAGCCAATATTTAAGACTAATTTAATCTCAGAATGTAAACAGCTGTCTCTACTTGAAAACTACAACTCAACTATAGACTTGAGTTTGAGCTAGGAGACAGCCATAATAAAGAAATCAGATGTAAATCACCTGAAATGCAATGACTGCTACACATAGAGTCAAATATTTATTGTCCATAAATTTGAGAACTAGTTAAGACAGAATTACATTGCTCTGGTCACATTTCTCTCTTGAACTAAAGAAATGTGTATGCCCAAAAGGGTTGATTAACTACATTCTACTCCCGGGGGAATTCTTCACTTATTCTGCATTGAATGGTCATGCAAAAGTCCCCCTCCCATGCAGAATTCTGCATAGGGATCAGGAAGAAAAAAAAAGCAACTGCTGCATGGCACACAAGGAGGAAGCAGCATCACTTATATCAAGCCTCATGCGTCAAAGCAAAATTCAGCACAGCAGCATCAGTTGTATGGATTGGAAAATAAGGTGGCTACAACAGTAGCACTGGCATGTGAAGCTGATGAAGAAAGTGTGCAAGACCACATCGGGAGGGAGCAGCAAAAGACAAAAAGGAGCTAGAGGGTATTCAAAGAGGGAACAGGAGAAGGGCAGAGAGTGAGAAAAAAAGCTACAGTGGATGTTGACACTAGGGGTGTGGTGGGAAGTTCGTGTGTGTGTTTTGGGGATTTTCACACCAAAGGGGGCGAGAAATGGAATGCTAGAATATGGGGAAAGGAGCGAAAAGATGGGACA
This sequence comes from Microcaecilia unicolor, assembly GCF_901765095.1. Classification (NCBI taxonomy): domain Eukaryota; kingdom Metazoa; phylum Chordata; class Amphibia; order Gymnophiona; family Siphonopidae; genus Microcaecilia; species Microcaecilia unicolor. The sequence continues at coordinate 472,668,466 of NC_044031.1, forward strand.
TATGAGGGAATTCTGCACAAAGTTTTTAACAAATTCTGAATTTTTAACCGCTTATTTCTATATTGCATCTTTTATTTGCCATATAACACAATATAATCATTACCTCCGAGTAATAATAGTCTGCAGAATTTTGCAGCATTCTAAAATGTATGGTTTTGTTTGCTCAGACTTCCCTCAGGAGTAACATTCAGCCTTTGATATGCAAAACCATAGCCCAGTGCTGCCAAATTTCTTGTAACAAGTGGTGAGATCTTTGTCCCCTAGAATGCTAAGCAAACAAGTCTCAAGCAACCATTATTTTGCCCAAGGCAATATTTATTCACAGAAAAAGTGGTCAATAAATATAACAGCCTCTGGGTGAAGGGGCAAAAACTGTACCAGAATTTAAAGTGGCCTGGGACAAACACACAAGTTTTAGTTGCAAGGAGCTGAAAAATAAAATCAAAACGTACGATGACCTTTGCAGTAAGCAGTGGGAAGGGTAAATAAGTAGACCAGATAGGCCTTACATTTTATATCTGCTGTCCTATTCTTATTCCGTTTCCATGCTCATGTCGTATGGGGAGAAGGGAAATTCTCAGAAACATTACAATGCACATGACTAGCCTTAAAGAAATGGCTCACACTGTCATGGACCTCAACAACAGCTTATACTGTGTCTGTGACTAATCAAAATATTCAGAACATTTTATGGTTTTTCCTTTAATGCATTCAATGGTATCAAATTGTTCTCTTAATATTCAGTTCTTTGAACTGCACTTTCCAGGGATACTGTTTCCATAAAAATTCTACCCCAAGTTCAAAACAGCAGGAAATACTGATCGGGGCACAAAATATGTTTTCTAGCATGTAAGATATTGTTCTATATGATTTATAGTTTTATTCATAACTTTATACTATCCAAGGATTGTAATTTCAGCAAAACTTACATTCCAGATCTCAGAATAATGCAATACTTGAATCTCACAATGGATATTCAGTGAAAATCATATTTGACCTAGTAAGTAGACAGCAAAGGACTTCAGTGGGTTGAACAGGCACACTCTAGCCAGGTAAACTGCTTGGTGGCCAAACACGCCCAGTTTCAAAAGGATTTTGTACAACTTTCTCCTTGTCTGATCTGGGATTGTTTGGAATAGCCCCAGCTAAGTGGGAATAAGAACTGAATAACTTAGACTCCTAGCCCCTCAAGTCCATGCAGAGTAGAATAACAAGCAAGCATAAAATTAGACTCTCAGGTTTTGTGGTTTTTTGTTTTCTTTTTTTTTTTCAAAGAGCAATACATTATAAAATGTGGAAAATTGTAGGAAAGCAGCAGCAGAAGCAAACTAGAGCCAACTGTACAAGGAATAATTCTGGCACCATTTAAAAAAAAGAAAAAAGATCATTTTAAAAACAAAATAATCTTTAGGTCTGTGATAACAGTTAAAACCTCTGTACAAACTACATTTAAAATTTCAGTCTACCAACTTTGAAATGAATGTGCTCATGAATGCTTTCTAAATCATGCCCAGTCACCTTGAAAGAGACCAAAAAAAAAAAAAAAAAAAACCCTCCATATTCAAACTTGCTTCAAAATGTATAAAAAGTGACATAGGTGAATTTCTTTTTAAATAAGAATGAACTTTTGAATACCCTTCTTTGCATGTATTTTACGTGGTATGTTGCTAAATGGTAAGTATCTAAAATACACATCATCCACCACAGCACCAGCATGTTGTCTCTCCCTCCTCTCTATTTGCGTTTTCTCTAAGAAATTTTTAAAAATACACCTTGTTATGATTACTATTATTTCCGATGTTGACCAACTGTCAAATGCACTGTCCTCTATTTGACATGTCTGTTCAGTTAGCTCCAGAATTTGCTGTCCCAGTTGCATGTGAAATGTCCCATTTTGCATAAGCAGCACATCTAATTAGTCCAGTGGCTCTTGCTTTATCCGAATGACAGAGGGTGTACGAGATGTCCTTTTGAGTTCCCGCCTCAGTACATATTCACTAAATTGGGAAGAGTCTACCCCTCCTCCACAGGAGCCAACAATCTCAAAGCCTCTCTGTTGTAACCGCTCCAGCACCTGTGAGGACAGATGAAGGAAGACGAATGTATGAAGAGTGAAAAAAAATGATAAACGCTTGGCAGCACAGGGTTTTGCAAGATTACAGTTTGTGCACCTGTCAATATCAACCATTCACACTTCACTTTCAACCCAATATGCTCAAAATATCCCCCCAAAAGATATGACGACTTGGATAACACAAATACACACTCATACCATTCTAGTTTATACATTGAAATTAATTTGCGTGTATGTATTTATATCTTCCCTCCAAATGTGTGTGTGTGTGTATATATATATATATATATATATATATATATATATATATATACACACACAGACACACAGTAGTGGCGACATCATTTAGGTGAGATAGCCAGCATGAGTGTAGGTTTATTACAAAATTTATTCTGAATGATACATCCCAAATGTTATTGACATTGGTCATAGAATTATGCAGAAAACAAGCTTTATATAGATTCTTTTGAAACGCAGTGTTTGTGTGTATATTAGGGGGACGTACAAACATTTTTTTATCTTTTTCCTAATTTTTGAACATTTTTTTCAGTTTCATGCACTCATTTCAATAAAATATTCTTAAGCGCTAGAACATGTGTTGACTTTAATGCATGCTAATCTGTAGGTTAACATACATGAAATGTATTTAGTGCACGTTAAAACTATATATATATATATATATATATATATATATATATCTATATCTATATATCTATATATATATATATATATATATGTATCTCTATCTCTATATATCTATATATATATATATAATCTGCAAGGGATATGCATTTATTTCCATACTCTCAAATATGAATACACACACAAACAGAAACTGATTTCATAATTATGTGCAGCAAAAACTCGCTTACCAAGAGTTTCTGCTATTTGTCTATAATTTCTTTGGCAAAAAAAAAAAAGTTTAATGCTCAGGACAATTTGTTTGAGGGATCGAACTATAAACCTCCGTCTCACAGAACTCATATATTAAATTCAGTGTCACTACCATGGGAGGTCCATTTTGTTTTCTTGGTGGATTTAAACCCTAAACCAGAACCAGTGGTAGCTACAACCAAGGACAAAAGAAACTCTTCAAGCACATGCTTGCAGACCCCTTCAATAGACTGCGATAAGTTGTTTTGCAGGAGAGAAGAAAGCAGAGGGATTTATTCTGCACTAAGTCAGCAGTGACAGGGTTAACTCTCCCTGCTGCAGAGAATATTGGGAAGACATGCAGGGATATAGATTTCCGCTTCAGACTGAGTGAAGTAGGCAGCTCTAGTGCTGAACTAGAGGATAAAAACAAAACACAGCAAACCTTAGGCAAGTGGCTGAGGTTGCAGGAGACACAGAGAACAAACAGGAGTGGTTACATTTTTTTCTACTACAGAATTTGAAGCTGATACTATTAAACCCCAATGCAAAGAAGTGTGCACACGTCTAGTTTTCTAATGTTGGAGATTTAGTATGTAGTCTGGAGTGGAGTAAAGTTAGCTTTCCTGTCTATTGTTAGTGTTATTTTCTTTCTTTGTGCCAGCATGACCTGCTGACAAATGTTTAATGGGGTGGAATGAAACTGAAAAACGGCACTGGGATGAGGAGCTAAAGTGGCTGTGTCGCTGAATGTAAGGTTAAGGAAAAGGTAAATATGGGTTGACACTTTCATTTGTTCATGAACACAGCAACAGGAAGGCTTTCCATAAAACTTCTTTAAAAATGCAATAGGAGGAAAACGGAAAACATGGTAAAACCGCGGGCACACTAAAAATTTGCAGAATTTTACCACAGGTGCAAACAGTGGCTATAACCCCTGAAGCCACACGAACACCAACCTTTTTACAGTTGTTTTATTGTCCGTGCAGTGTACCGTGTGTGCAATCACATTAATGCTGTCCTTCCTCCTGAACTCCCTGAGCGTAGTCCCCTCCCTGCCCAACACGCATGGCGTCACCATTCCCATTCGCGGAGGAGGAAGACTCATTATCATCACCCTGGTCTGAGTGGAGAAGGAGGCGGAAGTCAGAAAAGAAGGAAGAGGCCAGGTTCAGCAGCATTGCTTCTCATCTGCCTTCGCATCTGGGACTGGGTGCTAGTGTGCTTGAGGCGACTATTGTGCTTCATGGAAGCGGCTGCGAAGGCATGGACAAAGGCCTAAGAGTGTAAGTAGCTGGCGGTGCGAGCCAGCCAGGAGTGTGAGCAACAGCCTTTACTCCACAGCTCGTCCTCTCCCTCCCCACACTCCTGAACATGGCAGGGGTACAAGTACCACGAGGAGCGAAGCAAACAGTCCTTACTGTACTGGTCTTAGGGAATAACAGCAAGAATTGTGGTGGATGGGAGAATCAGGTCATGTCACCTGGTTTCTTGCCTTGTTGTGGTCACCCAAAAAGGCAATACGTAATTTACAAGGAAACAGCTGCTGGTTCACTTTTGCAGTTTTTAAACGTTTTAAAAGTACCCCCTCCTTAGCTATTCTTCCTATTTGACGTTAAGTAAATTAAGGAGTGTTTAGTATCTTCTTTTCCTGTGCCTAATGTGACAGAACAGTGTGTTTTAAACCTGTAAAATTGCCTTAAACAACTCTTGAAGTGCATTTCTCTAGTTTGGCCAGAAGGTGCATGTTTTATGCTAAAGCTCTTATAGAAAAGTGCATGACCTCTTTTAGTTTCACTTAGTGACAAGTGAATCTACAGTACTGTGAGCAGTATACTCCGGTTGGCCTGGAGTTTGAAATTACACAGCAGTTGTTACTGGCTGTTGCTTCAGTCTTAGCTCAGGGAGAAAAAGAGAGTAGGATCTCTTTGCTGAGGCTCAGTAAACAAACAGTCTTAGATACTTTTCAGAAAAGTAAGCAAATGTTTAGTGTTATGATTTATATTTCAGTTACCTGTTTCCTAATTGCATTATTTTGTTCCACTGTTCAATTTTTAAAAGACAAATAATATTTAGTTTATTGCCTCTCTGTCTGGACTGATAAAACACAATCAAACATGGCTCCCATATATATAGAATGACGTCAGAAGTTGAGGGGTTACCTAACCAATTAAATACTAAAAACACTTCAGATCTTCAATTAAGTCAATAAAAATGACATCATTCAATCTTTGAATTTTCCCAAAGGGTTCTAAAGTTTTTAATTGAAAAATACATATCATCTAATTGCAACAAAATATGGCGTCTATCTCCCCCTCTGCTCTATGGTTTCACATGTTGTAACGCTAAACAATGTAAGGAGTTGAAACCATGTCTCTTCTGTGTGCCGTGTACAACCAAGGGGGAGGTAGTTTTCTGAGTATGAATAGTATTCTTGTGCTCAGTCAATCAAATATTTAGCCTCCTGGAAGTCTGCCTTAGCATCTATTGCAGGGGCATTGAATGCCATGGTGCATGTAATGATGTCCAGTAAGTCATACTCGATACCCAACTGAGGATCTATAAATTTGGATGAAACTACCCCGACTTTACACATTTGGCAGGAACCACAAACTGTATGTCCTCGTATTGGAAGTATCAGTACCAGTACTCCCGATGGATGCGGAGATAATACTGAAGGACTTAGGTTTGCATATAGTAGAAGTAAAAGTCTAAAAGAAATCTTAAGTACTACTTCTAAAAAGATGGTAAAGTCATAACAATGTGGGCCAGTGTCTTCTAATGGCTGCAGCAACTGATACTTCCAATACGAGGACATACTGTTTGCGATTCCTGCAAAATGTGTAAAGTTGGGGTAGTTTCACCCAAATTTATAGATCCTCAGTCGGGTATCGAGTATGAATTACTGCACACCACTACATGCACCACGACATTCAACATCCCTGCGATAAACTATGTAGGGCAAGGAGGATGACTATTTGATTGCCTGAGCACAAGAGTACTATTCATATTCAGAAAACTACTTCCCCTCTGGCTGTACACTGCACACAGAAGAGGCATGATTTCAACTCCTTATGTTGCTTAGCGTTACAGTATGTGAAAACATTGTGTTGGGGGCGGGGGGGAGAGAGGGAAGGAGGTACACGATGTATTTTGCTGCAATTAGAACACAGATGGATTGTGCAATTAAAAACTTGAGAACCCTTTGGGCTAAATTCAAAGATTGAATGGTGTCATTTTTATTGACTTCACTGAAGATCTGATGGTAGCCAATGATTTTATAGTATTGATTGGTTATGTCACCCCTCAGCATCTGACATCATTCCATATATATGGGAGCCATGATTGTGTTTAAGCCACTATAGCGAACAGCCAAGAATTTGGAGTATTTGAGAGGGTATGAGATACTTATTTTTCGAGATCTTTATACATTTTTTTGGTGGGTACTATGTGCGCTCTGATCCAGCATTTCTGTTCACAGTTGTTATCCATGGATCCTGAAGCAGTTAATCAAATTGCTGGCCATCATTGACCATAGAGAGTGAGCAGAAGGCATTCATCAAATTAAGTTAAGTGTTGGGTGCAGTTCCATATTTTCTATATTTTCACATAAAAATTGAAATGCGTTTTAGGAGGTGTAATGGAAGATTTAAAGGTTTGCTTTTCAACCCTGCTTTGATCGATAATGTACTCTGAAATCTTCTGTCTTTGACCGAAAGTAACTTTTCTTGTAAATACAAAAACAAGTTGGAATGCAGAAGATAAGACACAGCTCTAATTAATTTGTTATGTGAAGGGAACGATGGAGCTTGTTTTCGGGTTCAGACTGGCCACCTGGACTAGGAAACATGTGACCACATTCCCACAGTATGGCTTGTTGACCTAGACAGAGAAGAAATCTGTAATTTTCCATAGCTCTGAACATGAGAGTTCTGAGCCTAATAAAAAGGGGAGTTTCTTTCTGTGAAATCGGGAGCTCATTTGTGAGTAACATACATACTGCGCAGAGGACTTGTTCCTGGTCTAAAAAGCTCCTGGCTCTCGCTGTAACGGGCCCCTCCCCCCAGCTGATAAGAGCCTGGATGATGTAAGGACCAGTGATGATTGTATGTATAGTGCATTATTGCTTCTTTTCCTGGTCTAAGAACTCTTAGCATTGCTTAGATGTAGAGACCAGTGATGTAATGATTGTTTATAGCTAATCGTGTTTATATAGCTAATCATTGTATATACCTTAATCATTGTAGAATTTAGCACCTTTAATAAAAGGTTTCATTTATCTAATACGAATCCAAAAGAATCCACGGTAATTATTGAGTAGTCTGTCAGTGAGACAGGCTGTAAATCCATAGCAGTAAAGGAGGTTTTTTTTTAAAAGCCTATGAGGACAGTGAGAGCTCCTTTATAATAAAAATGTTCTTGTTGGGAGCCTGTTGAGGCTTTTCCCTTCTATTGCATTTTTAAAGGAATTTTATGGAACGCCTTCCTATTGCTGTATGCATGAACAAATGAAATTGTCAACCTGTATTTACTATACTAATATTTATGTGCAGATCAGCATTCCAGACACACATATGTGCATAATGTATAGAAATTCAACTCCAACTGCTAATAAGTTCATGCACAAAACATTGATCCTAATTAGTTACATATGACTTGGTTACAGCACACGTTTTTACATGTGCCAATAGGAAACCACTAATGAAGCTTCAGTGTATGGCTCTAATGCACAGATTAGTACATCGCTCGGCAGAGGCCAGTGAAGATAAAAGTCTGAGGACTGTCAGCCTCTTCCATGCTTTCAGCTGCTACAGGGATTTCAGACATCGAGAAACAAATGGAAGGAAAGAGGATTCCCTCTTCTAAGATATGATTCTGAGGAGCTATACCAAAGAATCTGTACAGCTGTTAAGGGTTTTCTTCCAATATTGTGAACAGAATAAATAAAACTCTGATCTTTCAGAAAGCTATATGAAAAAAAAAAAAAAAAAAAAGGAAAAAAAGTCAAACTTATAGCTTAACCTTTCACTAAGAGTATCTACTGGGTTTGTGATTCACTTCTACAGACACAGACTGTTTCATTCAAAGAATCCTTATTTGCAGTCAGACTTTTTCAGCCCTTTACAGTGTCCTTTTGAATATCATTTGGAGAATAAAGATTATATAGCCACCACTATATATATATATTTTTTTTTTTGTGGTCAACTTTGTGACAGACTGAAATGCTTAAGCCATTCCCACATCAAGCTGGCTTCTTTCCTCCATTTTTATGCGAGGTACCTCATCTAACAGACCTGGGTCTGTGCATACATTTTCTTTGTTAGGTTGCTATGGTCAGAAATGCCCTTAAGTTTTTATTTATGCTTGAGCTACCATTTTGCTTTTTGTAACCACTGTTTTATGCTGACCCTCATTCTTTTCAAATTGTAGCTGTTCAGTTACATAGTGTTTAGTTGTTGAATACTACCTGAAGAGTGGTACCTGAACCTGCAGCACTCATCAAAAGAAAGACCCAGGGACCTGAAGGTGTATGGGTCCTATATTTGTGCATGACCCTGGTGGATGGTAAGAATGAAAGGAAAAGTGTACACATGCATATTTATTGTTTGATGGCCTGAATTCACAGCCAAAAGTCAGGCAGTGACAAAGTCAAATGTACTCTACAAATGTTCCTGCCAGTACAAGGACAAATGCAAATAAAGATAACTTCAAGAATGCTATTACCTCCAACCAATAGAAGGCAGGCTTATTTTGTTGTTCCTATTTAAAAAACAATTTTGTACTTGCTTTGGCAATCTGCGACAGCCAAAGCAGGGAGACAAACAGGAAATAAGAACTTCTTGATAGCAACAATTCTGTCTTAGCTGACCCAAAAAAGCCAACTGTTTTGAAATACTTTCCCCAAGTGTACACAGAGCAAAGATACTTACTTGTAGCAGGTGTTCTCCGAGGACAGTAGATTGCTTATTCTCACATGCAGGTGACATCATCCGACAGAGCTCCGGTGCAGATGCTGATTTGCTAGCAGTAGAGAAAGTTCTAGCAGCATCCCATCGCGCATCTGCTAGTGCCATCCCGCCCAATGTTCAAGCATGGGTCCCCCCAGTCAGGTGATAAGCATAAAGAGTACAACAAAAAAACAACTCCTAGGGGAGATGGGAGGGCATGTGGGAATAAGCGGCCTGCTGTCCTTGGAGAATACCAGCTACAGGTAAGTATATTTGCTTTCTCCAAGGACAAGCCGGCCATGTTATTACCGTGTTTCCCCGAATATAAGACACTGCCTTATATTAATTTTTGCGCCCAAAAAGGCGCTAGGTCTTATTTTCAGGGGATGTCTTAATATTTCGGGGAAACACGGTTGGCCCGCCCACCTTCCCTCCGTCGCTCCTGCAACTACCGGTAACTCCCCACCCGAGGTCGCCCCCCCCCCCACCCGAGATGGCGCTCCCACCCGAAGTCGCCGGACCCCACCCCCTCCGTCGCTCAGAAACTAACCTGAACTTAAGCCTCCTTTCACTTTCCTTCCAGTTCGCAGGAGCAGCAGGGCAGGGCAGGCCTCTCCTTCCTTCCGAGCCCCACCCTCGCTTGACGTTATGTCGGGTGTCCTGATCCAAACAGTAGTGGGATGTGAATGTGTGTACTGAAGACCACGTTGCAGCCTTACAAATCTCCTCTATGGAGGCTAATCTCAGGTGGGCAACTGACAGCCATAGCTCTAACATTTTGAGTCAGCCCTGCCTGGGCATAAGCAAAAGAAATGCATTCTGCTATTCAATTTGAAAGTGTGTGTTGGCCGATGGCCACCCCCAACCTGTTGGGGTTAAAAAAAAAAAAAAAAGAAGGTGGAATATCAATTGGCTTTAGTTTGTTTCAGATAAAAGGCTAAGATCTGCTTGCAGTCTAAAGTATGTGGTATACTTCTGCCAGGATGGGCATGAGGTCTAGGAGGAAAATGCTGGTTAAGATGGAACTCTGACACAACCTTAGGAAGGAACTTGAGGTGCATGTGGAGGACTACACTGTTGTGATGAAATGTGGGTGAGCTACTAAGGCTTGGAGCTCACTGACTCTGCGGGCTGAAGTGACTGCCACCAGAAATACAACTTTCCAGGTCAAAACCTTCAGATGGCAGGTATTCAGAGGCTCAAAAGGAGCTTCATCAGCTGGGTGAGGACTATGTGGAGATCCCATGACAAAACTGGAGGTTTGGTAGGGGTCTTTGTCAACAACAAACCTCTTGTGAAGCAAACTAAGAGCTGTACAGAGATGGATTCACCTCCTACATCAACTGCACTGAGATGAACCCTTACAGAGTTGGTTTTCAAACCAGACTCAGAGAGTGCCGGGCAGGAGGTACTCAAGCGGTTTTTGTGTAGGGCAAGAGAAGGAATCTAAGTCCTTGCCCTCACACCAGATGGCAAACCATGTCTATTTAAAAAAGTAACACCTCTTAGCGGAGTCTTTCCTGGAAGCCTGCAAGATATGGGAGATATGCTCATTCAATCCAAAGGATTTGAGTTCTACGCTCTCAACAACCAAGCTGTGAGGGCCAGAGATTGGAAGTTGGGATGCAGAGGAGACCCCCTTGTTCTGCATGATAAGGGTCGGAAAACAGTCTGACAAACAGGTATCAATGGAACAGTACTTGCCTGGTTCAGATCCTATCAGATAGGCAGCAATCCATCGCCACCATGGGCACTGACCTGCGGGGTACCACAAGGATTGATACTGTCACCTATTCTGTTCAATATCTACCTCAAACCACTAGCTAAGTTGATTCAGTCATTGGACACTCAGTTCTACATCTATGTGGATGATGTGCAGCTACTCAAACCCATTGAACCTGACTTACCTACAGCACTGAATAAACTGATTACCTGTCTAACATCAATCCAAGAATGGGCTAAACACAACAAACTTTGCCTGAACCCAAGTAAAACCAAGCTTCTCTGGGTCCCTAACACAAGTGGATACATACCTGACATCAAAATCTATTTTGAGAAGTACAAACTCCCCCTCAAATCACAAGTCAGGAACCTTGGAATACAGTTAGATTCAACACTTACTCATGAAGAATAGGATGATCCTCTACACACGTCCAAGGACTCTAAGTTCCTCTCAAGGACTATCACTAACTGCACTCTCTCAAAAAACATTACACGATGCATGTGATACCCGTAAGCGAGCCTTCTCCGGAGTAGCCCCCACACTCTGGAATGCACTGCCTGAATGGCTCCGCTTAACACAAGACTATCTCTACGTCAGGAAGCAGGTGAAAGCTTGGCTCTTAAACCAGGCCTTTAATGGAAGTAGTAACTAACTTGTTAGTCTCACTCACATACACAAGGAGTGAAACGGGCCACACACAACTGCAGCAGGACATGTTTATCCACTCTTACTCTAGCTGGGCTAATATTTAACCATTTCTCTGACCTCACGTGCAACTTTCTTTAGTCACCTTATTTTCTAACTCCTCTTACTCTCTTACCTATCTATATGCTCCATCTACACAGTCAATTAAAATGTTCTATTATGTATTGTGTTGACATTGTAAGTAGTATACTGTGCCATACTTTGTATTATTTGAATATTTTTACTGCTATAATTGTCTATTGCTCATGTTTGATTTATTCTTACTGTACACCACCTTGAGTGAATTCCTTCAAAAAGGCAGTAAATAAATCCTAATAATAATTGAGACCACCGGAAGGCTAAGGTCCACTGGGCCGCTTTCAAATGGAGCCATGCCACAGGAGTGACATGCACTGTGAAGGCCATGTGACCCATCAGTCTCAACATTTGATGAGCCGAAAACTGCTGGCTGTGGCGGACCTGTAAGGCAAGCACTATCAAGCTATCCGCTTTTGCTAGAGGAAGGAAGGCCCAAGCTTGCGCTGGGTCTAGCAGAGCTCTTATGTACTCCAATCGTCATACTGGATGGAGATAGGACTTGGGATAATTTATGACAAACCCCAGTACTGCCTGCTCAGCTCTTGGCTCCCACACTCTGCAAGGTTCTCACTTCGATGTTCTAGGCATCAGTGAGTTTCAGAGAGGGCCTGGGACTGTTCCGTTGAAGGTGTAAGCACCCTTGATGCCAAAGCGAGAGCTCCTGCAGCAAATGCACCAGCTCCTTTCAGAGCACGCTGCGGAACCATTCATCAAGGATGGGCATTGGCAAAGGCATGGGAGCCAGGGAAGAGGCAGCCTGCGAAGTCATCAGTGCTGAACTGGTGGCAGGAACCTGGCCACTCGATGAGTGGCACACCGGCATCACACCCACAAAGGGGGAGTGCTTCTCTCGGTTTCCGGCACTTCTTGAGTATTGGAGAGTCCAGTGCCTTGGCGCTCCTGGCACCATATACCATGAAGGACCAATGCTTATGCTTCTTGGGCTTCCCCTGATGCACAGATCCTTGATCCCCAGGAGCTGAGGAGGATGACGCTGAATCTAAGCGTCTCCCCGGTGTCAGATCCGATGTTGACCGGTCCCAGGGCCTGCTAACAGTGCCCGGTGTCAAGGGAGGAGGAGACCACTTGATGCCGGTGCACTCCCAGTGGTTACCGGTGTGGAAGCAGGCATGGAGGTCGATGGCACCAGTGCCGAAGACGATGGTCCGGCCTGAGCCAAAAAGCTTCTCCTTTTGAGCCAATCGCACTCTGTGTCCTGGCCTGCATATGAAGACGAAGATTTACTTATTTAGTCATTATTGAATCCAACAATTATCCAAAATCAAGTTTCAGTTCAATGTGCCTTACAAAACGGTTCGGGAGTTCTACACTGTTGTGCAATTAGAATACAGTGTGAAAAGTTAAACAATCATGGGATATTACACTTTTGCTGTACAATTACAATACAGTGTAGTACATTTATTTGTTGTATGATTAGTAAAGACATTTCTTTAAAAGGTAAGTTTTTAGTTCTTTTCTGAATTGGAGATAGTTGTTGATGTTTTTTATGGCTTCGGGTATTGAGATCACAAATGGAGCGGTTATGATCTGGCCCAAGGCACCCAATGCAACAGTTGTACTCACAACAGTGAAAAGTTCTGAACATAAGAACATAAACATTGCCATACTGGGACAGACTGACGGTTCATCAAGCCTAGTATCCCGTTTCCAACAGTGGCCAATCCAGGCCACAAGTACCTGGCAAGATCCCAAAACAGTATAATATATTTTATGCTGCTTATCCTAGAAATAAGCAGTGGATTTTCCCAAGTCCATCTTATAAGTACATATAAGTAGTGCCATACTGGGAAAGACCAAAGGTCCATCTAGCCCAGCATCCTGTCACCGACAGTGGCCAATCCAGGTCAAGGGCACCTGGCATGCTCCCCAAACGTAAAAACATTCCAGACAAGTTATACCTAAAAATGCGGAATTTTTCCAAGTCCATTTAATAGCGGTCTATGGACTTGTCCTTTAGGAATCTATCTAACCCCTTTTTAAACTCCATCAAGCTAACCGCCCGTACCACGTTCTCCGGCAACGAATTCCAGAGTCTAATTACACGTTGGGTGAAGAAAAATTTTCTCCGATTCGTTTTAAATTTACCACACTGTAGCTTCAACTCATGCCCTCTAGTCCTAGTATTTTTGGATAGCGTGAACAGTCGCTTCACATCCACCCGATCCATTCCACTCATTATTTTATACACTTCTATCATATCTCCCCTCAGCCGTCTCTTCTCCAAGTTGAAAAGCCCTAGCCTTCTCAGCCTCTCTTCATAGGAAAGTCGTCCCATCCCCACTATCATTTTCGTCGCCCTTCGCTGTACCTTTTCCAATTCTACTATATCTTTTTTGAGATACGGAGACCAGTACTGAACACAATACTCCAGGTGCGGTCGCACCATGGAGCGATACAACGGCATTATAACATCCGCACACCTGGACTCCATACCCTTCCTAATAACACCCAACATTCTATTCGCTTTCCTAGCCGCAGCAGCACACTGAGCAGAAGGTTTCAGCGTATCATCGACGACGACACCCAGATCCCTTTCTTGATCCGTAACTCCTAACGCGGAACCTTGCAAGACGTAGCTATAATTCGGGTTCCTCTTACCCACATGCATCACTTTGCACTTGTCAACATTGAACTTCATCTGCCACTTGCACGCCCATTCTCCCAGTCTCGCAAGGTCCTCCTGTAATCGTTCACATTCCTCCTGCGACTTGACGACCCTGAATAATTTTGTGTCATCGGCGAATTTAATTACCTCACTAGTTATTCCCATCTCTAGGTCATTTATAAATACATTAAAAAGCAACGGACCCAGCACAGACCCCTGCGGGACCCCACTAACTACCCTCCTCCACTGAGAATACTGGCCACGCAATCCTACTCTCTGCTTCCTATCTTTCAACCAGTTCTTAATCCATAATAATACCCTACCTCCGATTCCATGACTCTGCAATTTCTTCAGGAGTCTTTCGTGCGGCACTTTGTCAAACGCCTTCTGAAAATCCAGATATACAATATCAACCGGCTCCCCATTGTCCACGTTTGCTTACCCCCTCAAAAAAAATGCATTAGATTGGTGAGGCAAGACTTCCCTTCACTAAATCCGTGCTGACTTTGTCTCATCAGTCCATGTTTTTGTATATGCTCTGCAATTTTATTCTTAATAATAGCCTCCACCATCTTGCCCGGCACCGACGTCAGACTCACCGGTCTATAATTTCCCGGATCTCCTCTGGAACCCTTCTTAAAAATCGGAGTAACATTGGCTACCCTCCAGTCTTCCGGTACTACACTCGATTTTAGGGACAGATTGCATATTTCTAACAGTAGCTCCGCAAGTTCATTTTTTAGTTCTATTAATACTCTGGGATGAATACCATCAGGTCCCGGTGATTTACTACTCTTCAGCTTGCTGAACTGACCCATTACATCCTCCAAGGTTACAGAGAATTTGTTTAGTTTCTCCGACTCCCCCGCTTCAAATATTCTTTCCGGCACCGGTGTCCCCCCCAAATCCTCCTCGGTGAAGACCGAAGCAAAGAATTCATTTAATTTCTCCGCTACGGCTTTGTCCTCCTTGATCGCCCCTTTAACACCATTTTCGTCCAGCGGCCCAACCGACTCTTTGGCCGGTTTCCTGCTTTTAATGTATCTAAAAAAAATTTTACTATGTATTTTTGCTTCCAACGCTAATTTCTTCTCAAAGTCCTTTTTTGTCCTCCTTATCTCCGCTTTGCATTTGGCTTGGCATTCCTTATGATCTATCCTGTTACTTTCAGTTGGTTCTCTTCTCCACTTTCTGAAGGATTGTTTTTTGGCTCTAATGATTTCCTTTATCTTACTGTTTAGCCACGCCGGCTGACGTTTAGTCTTTTTTCCATTTTTTCTAATACGTGGAATATATTTGTCCTGAACCTCCAGGATGGTGTTTTTAAACAGCATCCACGCCTGACGCAAGTTTTTTACTCTGCGAGCTGCTCCTTTCAGTCTTTTTTTCACCATTTTTCTCATTTTGTCGTAATCACCTTTTCTATAGTTAAATGCTAGCGTACTTGATTTCCTAGTTTCACTTCCTTCAATGCCAATATCAAAACCGATCATATTATGATCACTGTTATCAAGCGGCCCTCGTATCATTACCCCCTGCACTAGATCATGAGCACCACTAAGGACTAAGTCTAGTATTTTTCCTTCTCTTGTCGGCTCCTGAACTAGCTGTTCCATGAAGCTGTCCTTGATTTCATCAAGAAATCTTATGTCCCTTGCGTGTACAGATGTTACATTAACCCAGTCTATATGCGGGTAATTGAAATCCCCCATTATTATTGTGTTGCCCAGTTTGTTTGCGTCCCTGATTTCCTTTAACATTTCCGCATCCGTCTGTTCGTCCTGGCCAGGCGGACGGTAGTACACTCCTATCACTATCCTTTTCCCCTTTGCACATGGAATTTCAATCCACAGTGATTCCAAGGAGTGTTTTGTTTCCTGCAGAATTTTCAATCTATTTGATTCAAGGCTCTCGTTAATATACAATGCTACCCCTCCACCAATCCGATTCACCCTATCACTACGATATAATTTGTACCCCGGTATGACAGTGTCCCACTGGTTATCCTCCTTCCACCAGGTCTCAGAGATGCCTATTATATCTAATTTTTCATTTAGTGCAATATATTCCAACTCCCCCATCTTATTTCTTAGGCTCCTGGCATTCGCATCTTAGTAATGGCTTATGGACTTTTCTTTTAGGAAATCATCCAAACCTTTTTAAAACCCTGTTAAGCTAACTGCTTATACCACATTCACTGGCAATGAATTCTAGAATTTAATTAGACACTGAGGGAAGAAATATTTTCTCAGATTTGTTTTAAAATTTGTGAAGAGCACAGTGTGAGAAGACTACATGACCGCGCTCTCTCAGCTCTGCGTAAAAAAAAAAAAAAGACACTGGGGGAATTGAGCTTGAGCGTTGGGTGGAAAGGCACCACTGCATGCGCGGTGAAACACTTAGAATTTTCTCTAGTGCTAGCGAATCAGCGACGGTACCCGGGCTCCGCTGGATGATGTCACCTACATGTGAGAATAACGTGGACTGCTTGTCCTTTGAGATTATTAACATACATTGCTACACACATTTTACAAACTGTTTTCTGAGTTTAACCTTTAGTGTCTCCAAAATTCTAGACTTGGTTTGCTTCCAAAACAACTCTCCTGGAGGTCAAAGGGCAGCTTTAAGCAAACCACAGCACCTTAGAAAACACTGCATTCTAAATTTAGGTTCTCTCACTGGTGGCAAATTGCACTGTTGAGGAGCATGTCAAATCCATACAGAGTCAGTACATTTAAAATGTGTCTGAAATGGCTGTAACATTGAGATTACTCACACAACATCTCTGCTGGACTTCACTGAGCTTTCTTTGGCTTCATAATTAAACTCCCCTTCTGCCCTCTCCACAAGAATTTAGATTTTTTGTTTAGATGTATACACTATTAAGCTTTATTTTAGAAAAAAACAACTCTGCATTCCTTTAAGTTCTAGTGCTTTGTGCTGTGCCATAATGTACATGTTTCAGTACATATGGATTCTGGTAAGATTTAACAAAGTGAACCACGCAATTTGTTTAGATTAAAAAGTTTTCAAATTTTTTTTTTACTCAGGATTACAACGCAAATAAACTCCAGGCCAAAGGGGAAGAATCCCAAATACAGAGTACAATGGGTGGTATTTAGTGTCCCAAATAACTGGTCTATTTCCATAAACTTTATGTTAAAAGTCTAGAGTTATTTTAATATTTTAAGAATTGATTTGAGTTACAATCAAAATTATTGAAATCCCATTTGCATTTCATTTCTGGAGATAAAACTAAAAACTTAAAATTGTAAAAAATACCTCAATCCTTATTTAAATAAATCCATTTTTTTTTTTTGTAAAATCCAGGACCACAAAAAACAAAACAAAAAACAAACACAATTAGTGTAGAATTTGTGCACAGCTTTAGCTTCTAGATTATGTAAGCTATGTGTATTTTATCGAACAAAGAATAATAGGCATGTGCAGAGGACAGGGATAATGCTAGTTTCCCTGTGCACATATGTCCACACATAGGAAGGCATTACCTGGACTGAATTCAGGTGACAGTATCCGTTTAGTGGAAATCTGATAACATGTGTGGAATCATGGTTCCAGCCTGCATTGACAGAATTGCACATCACATCACCAATTTCAGGAAACACTTCTTCTATTAGTGATTTGTCACCGCTCAAAGTGATCCTCTCCCCTAGATCTGGAGCAACTCGAACCACCAGACATTCACAAGGCCTGGAGAACCGCACAGACTCCCGATCCTGCTTCCATCTTTCTAACTCCAAGAGCATGGGCTGAAGCTGGAAATATTTTGCTTCTTCATATAACAAACTGTAGTCCTAAACAGAAAGGCAAGACAAAATGCATGTTATTTCACTATACATAGCAAGACTAATCAATGTTATTGGTGTGTCTGGGAACAAAACCCAGCTTGCCTTCTCACTGGCCTGGCTAATATATATACCAATGAATCAAATTCAGGAATCATTTACACTACTTTCATTCAATGTTGGCTCTTCTAATATAGCTTGTCAAGCTCAAGGTGTTGAAGTCTTCTCTATCATGAGATAACAATTATAACTTATCTCAGTATCAGAAAAAGGTACTTCTAAAACAGATTTATTCTAAAATTTCACATATACTCTTTTAGTCTTTACTTCACTAGTGAACACAACTGTACAATATATCCACGCTTCACCCATGTTTTAATTACAAGCCATGGTGAATTAAATGAGAAAAACATACCCTAGCATTCTGGAAATCTGAGTCGATACAGTGACTTGCATCCACAGGTGTAGGGACAGTGCAATAAATAGTTTCAAAGCCAGTTTTGAATCTAAAAACTAAAATGAACAAGACGTTTTCACACTCTGTTTATGCACATAACTATCAGCACAGCAAGTTGCACTGCCTAAGGGAAGAACTTTAAAGATAAAAGCTGTAGGGATGACTAAACATGTTAGTAGTAGAAAATGCAGTGGTGGCCCTACCATTAGGTCACCTGAGGCAGGAACCTCAGACGGCACTCTTCCTGGAGCGGCATCTCCCCCTTCCTTCCTCCACCTTCCTTCCCCAAGTTTACCTTCTTTATCCTTTTTGCAAAAGGCAGCGGTGGCGGCAGTGATTCCTATACGCTGCACTGCCACCAACACCGGCCTCTCCTCTTTACCATGGCCCGCCTCTCTGATGTAACTTCCTATTTCCTCAGAGGCAGGCCGCAGTAGGGAAGAGACCGGTGCCAGAAGCACATGGGGATCGCTGCCGCTGCCTTTTGGAAAATGGGAAAAGAAGGCAAACTCGGGGAAGGGGGTGGAGGAAGGAAGGGGGGAGATGCCAGACTGTGGCCGGTGGGGGGGGGGGGGGGGGGGGGGTGCGGCGGCTGCATCTTAGCCTTGCCTCAGGCAATATCTTGCCTTGGGCCGCCCCTGTAGAAATGGTTTAGTTGACTAACTTAAAAAATATTGCTACAGTACCACTTGCTAGCTTAAAGAGATCAATTTAGAATAGTGATTCTCAACCCAATTCTTGGGACATACCTAGCCAGTCAGGATACTCACAATGAATATGAATGAGAGAGATTTGCCTACTATGGAGGTATCACATGCAAATCTATCTCATGCATATTCATAGCGGGTATCCTGAAAACCTGACTGGTCTGGTGTGTCCCGATGACTAGGCTAAGAATCCCTATTTTACAAAGCATCTATATGTGTATACAACGACATTATAAATAAACCTAAGGAAAATCTCCTTCTAACTATCTTCAGCCATAAACAATGAAAAATGGAGGAGATATGTCGTCAACTAACTTATACCTGACATATATTAATTAATGAGAGTGTTGTTACCTCAAGAAGCCCTCGGCTCTATTTTAACTTGAGCTCACAAGGGCTGGGTAGCTTCATCATTGGTAGCAACACTCGAGATGTAGCTTATCCAAAATTGTATAATTGTATAAATTGTATAAATTGTACAATTTTGGATAAGCTACATCTCGAGTGTTGCTACCAATGATGAAGCTACCCAGCCCTTGTGAGCTCAAGTTAAAATAGAGCCGAGGGCTTCTTGAGGTAACAACACTCTCATTAATTAATATATGTCAGGTATAAGTTTAGTTGACGACATATCTCCTCCATTTTTCATTGTATACAACGACATTTACATGTGTACACTGGATTCCGATGTAGATGGTGATTTCAGAAAACCATCGTTTGCACATGTAGATTGCCAAGATGCAGAGATCTGTAAGTGGGCATGGCTAGGTCACTTACATTTAAGAAAACTTCCCTGCCAGCTCTGAGGCAAACAGATATGAAGTGTTCATCAGGGCCACAGCTTCAAACAATGGATAATTTTCATTAATTTCCCATTTCTTATTTTTGCCTCAGAAGAGGATGAAATTTTCAACTGGAGTTTAGAAAGTCATGCTGAGTCAGTTCAAGACTAAGTTTGGTTCCAACATCTGTGTACATCAGAGTGGAGTAGTCTAGTGATTAGTGTAGCACAGGAGCAGGCAACTCCGGTCCTCGAGAACCGCAGGCAGGTCAGGTTTTCAAGATATCCACAATGAATATGCAGGAGATAGATTTGCAAGCACTGCCTCCATGGTATGCAAATCTATCTCCTGCATATTCATTGTGGATATCCTGAAAGCCTGACCTGCCTGCGGCTCTTGAGGACCAGAGTTGCCTACCCCTGGTGTAGCAGGTCCGATTCCCACGGCAGCTCCTTGCGACTCTGGGCAAGTCATTTAATCCTCCATTGCCCAGTATATATATCTGTATATAATATGTAAACTGCTTTGACTAAACACAGAAAAGCAGTATATCAAGTCCCATCCCCTCTTTTCCCTTAAAGTCTATTCCTCGGTGCTCTGTCTCAGGTGTGTTACAAGCTGCCTTCTTTCTCTGTCACCGCCTCACCACCCTCCTCTACCTTTCTGTCTCTTACATCTTTCTCAGGTTTCTTTTCAGCACTTTTCTCTCATAGTAACATAGTAGATAACGGCAGAAAAAGACCTGCACGGTCCATCCAGTCTGCCCAACAAGATAAACTCATATGTGCTACTTTTTGTGTATACCTTACCTTGATTTGTACCTGTCCTTTTCAGGGCACAGACCGTATAAGTCTGCCCAGCACTATCCCCGCCTCCCAACCACCAGCCCCGCCTCCCACCACCGGTTCTGGCACAGACCGTATAAGTCTCAGCCTATCTTCTCCTCTTTTTCCTTTGTGTTTCCCTCACATAAGAAAATAAAATGCCTTGTATAAGTCTTTACACCCTTGTAAATTTTTCACATTCTATTTTAAAACACATCAAAATGTCATTGATCTACATAAGAATCTAAACTTTCAACATAAAAGAAAGTTATAGAATTATTCAAAGGATAACACCCCTTGATTTTATACTTGGTGGAAATAATTTGTACAGTTAGAATAAATGTCTACCAACTTCAAACAGTCAGTTGCTGCAGTGTTTGCCTATTTTTCATGGTACAATAGCTCAAGTGTGCAGGGGATCATCTGTGGATTGTAGTCTTCTAGTCTTGCCACAATTTTCTATTGGGTTCAGGTCTGGGCTTTGAGTGGGCCAATTGATAACATTCATTTTCTTCTTGCTGAGCCATTCCATTGTTGCTTTTGCTCTGTACTTATCTTTATCCTGCTGAAATATGAATCTTCTCCCCAGCTGCCTATGGCTGACAGCAGGTTTTCTTCCAGGATATGCTTGTACATTAGACCACCTAGCTTTTCATTACTCTTCAAAAGCCATACTTGTCCCTGCTATTACAAAGCATCCCCACAAAATAATGCATTCACAGTCATGTTTTCCTGTGGAGGGATAGAATAAGTAGGGATGTGCTGAATTTGTTTTACACCACACATCACCTGGCACAGACACCAAAACGGTTTCATATCACAAAGGTTTCTCCCATAATTGTGGCCGTCCCTGGGAAAACATGTCTTAAGGTCACCAGAAACAAAAAAAAAATAATGAAATTTTAATGAATTCTATTATAGCAAACAATTTGTAATACAGCATTCCAAAACTCATCCTTTTAAATGAAAAAATATAAAAGTTACAGAAGTTCAAACACGTGATTGCTTAAAGTAATTGAGAAATTTGGAATGGATCTGCGACTTTAATCATGTTTTCCCAGAGACGGTCACACATGTATACAACGCCCCCACTGTGTCTTGGAAAACATCATGTAGCACATCAGATGGCTTGCAGTGGCTTCCTTTTTGCCACTCTCCCATGTAGCTCATGCTTGTGGAGAAGTCATAAAACTGGTTAATGTAGGGCTGTGGAGTCATCTGAAACAATTTTGTTTGGAGTTAGCAGGTAAAAAAGTAGAGATAGAACATATAGACATATATAATCAGGAGTTAGAAAATAAGAGTGAATCATAAGAAAAAATTGCATGTGGAGTCTGAAAAGATGCATAGAAGTGATCTCAGTAACAGATGCATATAGGTGGGTGCAAGGGGAGCAGCAGCTCCCCCAAATAGATTTTGAATAAAATAGCACTTATGTGAATTGGGCCTCAGCATCACATCGGAACCTAAAGGTCTGCTCCCCCAAACATCAAAACCTGGCTACGCTTCTGCTCAACAAGTCCTGCTATGGTATGTTCAGCTGGTATTAGTCCATGTGTATGTGACTAGCTAATTTAGCTTCTTCTTTCACTAAAGGCTTGAAAGATTATGAGCCAAGCTTTCATCTGCTTACAATGGGTCTTAAGGTGACTTTTGGAACCACAGCTAATTCAAGTTTGTTTATGAAGCATGTGAAGACTTACACAATATAGACCTTTTTTAATTTTATATATTTTTGATTATTTCTATAATTGTTCTTTGAAGTGTAGAGCATATTATACAGATCAATGAAACAAATGCTTACTTTTAAAAAATACAAATTCAAAAGCATAAGACAATAAAATGTTTTTAAAGTATAAGGGTGGATAAACTTTTACAAGTCATTGCAAAGTCCTGGGTTAGAGCAAAAGGCCCATCAAGCCCTGTGACTTGTCTCCAACAGTGACCAACACAGATCTTAAACATCTGACAAGAGTAAATCCATGCCTTGTAGCTCACTCTGAGGGGACAAACAGTGGCTTCCCTAGCACGACATGGCTAATGATAGTTTCTAGTCTTTTTCTTCATGAAACAGTCTAACCCTTTTCTAAAGCCTGACGCCCCACATCTGTTGGCAACAAATTCACAGCTTAAGTGTGTATTTAATGAATATATACGTTCTCTAAATTTAACTCATTATGTAAATTATGATTACTGTTTTATCTTATTAATTTTTGCTTAAAGACTTCTTTCTCTGTAATTCACCTTGAATTCTAACGGAATAAAGCAGAACATAAATATCAGAATAGAATGTTTCTACCTATTATTTTCGTACATTGTCCCTATTCTTAGTAGCAATCAGTTATCTTCCCTAATTTTTAAGTGGGGGCCCACTTTGGATCCAAATGAGCTGAAGGAGAGTCACCAAATATATTCTCATGTGAGGCCTTGACACTGCTGATTAATGTGTGACAATGACATCCAGCCCACCAGCCTATCTTCAAACTTTTCATTGGGTGTATCCTCAAGGAGGTCGGAATTTGTCTATTGAGAAATGCCTTGTCCTTCAAGCATGTGGCTCTTCCTCATAAACACTTCCCCCTTTCTGCCATGAGCTTGGATAGAGAGGCAGAGTGAAGCATAAAAAAGGGCACAATGATGAGGGCTGCCCTCGAGGTCTCCAGGGGCTGCCACTGGCCCCCAGGACTTGCACTGAAGAAGGCTGGTATACATTAAAAAGGTAAAACAACTATTCCACCATTACCTGTTCCATCCCCACCTGTGACTATATAGATCTCCATATCATATCTCCTTCTCAGTGAAACCTTGCCAAGTTGAAGAGCCCAAACTTGTTTACCTTTTCTTCATAGGGTTCCCCATGTTGGAATATTCAATGAGCTACAGGTATGCTGAGGGACCGTTTGTGAAGCTGAAGGGACTCTGCTCAATTCGTCTGCCCAAGCATTCTGTTTGCTGGCTAGATAAACAGCTCTTATAGAGATGTCTCATATCTGGATTGTTTGTCGACAAGAGGTGGTAAGAACCCATTCCTCCCTGATTGTTCAGGTAATAAATCGCACCTGGTTTGTCTGTGCGAACGAGTATTATCTCATAAGAGTATGCGGTCCTAGAAAGTTTTGAGGGTGTTCTATACTGCTCGCAATTCCGGGAGATTGATATGATGTTTCTCCTGTGGGGACCGAGAATCCTGTGTGTGGAGACTCCTGAGATGAGCACCTCCAACCTACCATGAAGACATTCGTGGTGAGAACTTGTGATGTGAAAGGGGCTGAAATGGAAGTCCCTGGGTGAGATTCTGGAGAACCATCTACCACTGTACAGAGTGGTGTAGCTATGGAGTTAATTCACAAACAGGCCGAAAGCAATCTCGTGGCTTGGGACCACTGAGAGTAGAGTGACAACTGAGAAATTCGGAAGTGGAGTTGAGTCAATAGTGTTTCATGGATTGTTGACGCCATGCAACTGAGTAGGCAGAGCATCTGATGAGCAGATACCTGGGTGGATTTGGAAACCTGAGCGGAGAGATGCATTATGTTGTTTGCTCTCGGTTGAGGGAGGAAAGCTCGATCCAGAGTAGTGTCTAGGAGAGCCCAATGAACTGTAGAGTCTAAACAGGTTGAAGATGCCTTATGGCTGATGAACTGAAGTCTGTGCCACCTCTTGGGAGGCTGCCTTGATTAACCAGTCGTCGAGGTAGGTGAAGATGCGTATTCCCCACTTGCGGAGTGTTGCAGCTACCACTATCAAAAGCCACAGCCAAACTGAATAGTAAGACTTTGTACTGATAATGCAAAGTCCCACAAGAAAAGCGGAGGAATTTTCTGTGAGCAGTGAGGATAGGAATGTGAGTCTGTGCTTCCTTCAAATCTAAAAAGCAAAGCCAGTCACTGAGTTGGATTATGTGAAGAAGAGATCTCAGGGAAGCCATGCAAATTTTTCTTTGAGTAGGAACTTGTTTAAAGCTCGCAGGTCAAGAACTGTTTGCACTCCCCCTGTCTTTTTTGAAGTACCTGGAATAAAAGCCTCGACCCCTCTCTGGCAGAGGAACTGGTTCTATTGCATTCTGCTGGAGGAGGGCAGAAAGCTGCTCCTGAAATACTGTCATTTGGAGGGAAGCTGAAACGAGAATCTTGGTGGATGGTTGGGAGGTCTTTTTTCCAACGCAGATTATAACCGTACTGAATGATATGTAGCACCCAACAGTCTGAGGTTATGAGCATCCACCTCTGTTGAAAGAGGATACGTCTGCCTCTCACCAGTAGGTTGGCTGGCATGGACAACAAGATGGTGGCAATGCTCTCTGGAAAGGAGTCAAATATTGTGTATTTTCAAACCCAGTGCTGTATATGGTATCAGTTTTCTTTGAAGAAACTTGAACTGTTGGTGGAGTCTCAGTTTTTGATCATACAATTATGAAAAATACTCTGAAGTGGAACAGTGATTCCTTCTCTAAGAGAGTCATAATCTAGAACCTCAAAGAGTTCTGATTGAGGTTCTTCCTCTGTCTCCAACTTGGAAGGCATGGCTTGGACCATCTCATGGACAAAGCCAGGAAAACATATACTTTCTGGAGTAGCCTTGCATCTCGGGTGACTGAGGAGGATCAGATGGAATGCCACAGGACTCCTCAGCTGAGAGGTCCAGAGGTCCTGCTCTGTTTCCCACGAGAAGTACGACTTTGACTCTTCAAAATACTGCTCTTAGTCAGTTCGTGGAAGAGAGTGTCGAGGCAGATGAGTCTCCAAGGCTGGAAAGAGTTTCCCTGCTGATGCGTGCATTGGTCAGGCTCACGGTGCCCCCTGAAGATAGACACCGAGCTGGTGTGCAGACCTACCTTTCTGTTGTATCTACGGGCTGGATTGAGGCTGGTGCAAGCATCCTGTAAGCCTGTATATGCAGTAACCCTAAGAGTTCATCTTTGAGCATAGCCCGGATTTCCTCCTGTAGAGTAGGTGCCGGTACCTGCTAAGAAAGTGGTATGGATGCAGCCCGAGTTATAGCCTGTGCAGACGTAGGAGATCTCAAAGACTTCGAAGGCTCTCAATGAGAAATGTTGGAGAGGAGAACAGTCACTGTGGCACAGATGCTTCCCATGCATCGAGGATGTCAATGCAGGAGAGGTGTTAAGAGTGCCTGGAGGGAGAATGATGGCAATGCTTCTTAGGTTTTTTACGCTGCACCAACGAAGAGGACGCAGAGTCCCTTAGGCAGCTACAGTACAGAGTCTGATGTTGGACCCTCTCAATGTTGCATCAGTGCACCAGATATCTATGCTGATTCCGGTTCTGCATCAAGTGCCAAATCTCCTGCAATGCTCATTGCTGAACCAAGAAGGTTTTCACACTGGTCTCTGCGGGCTTTATGTGTCCTCGCTTGCATGTGAAGGCAAAGGCCAAACTGTATGTCTTGGTGCTCCAGACCCAAGCACAACACATCAATTATGGAGATCGGGCCTGAAATGGTCCTATTGCATCAAGTATGCTTATTAAAGCCACTCGGCACCCTCACTGACATGGAGTGGAAAATGGCTGACGTAAGGTTCAATGGCCCAAGGAGCTCGAGTAGTTGCATACCTGAAAAATGTTGATGCTTCCTAGGCAAAAGAAGGGCTCACAGGCCCCAAAGGCTGAAGAAAGAAAAATTGAAAAATAATTTTGAAAAATGAATTGAACACAAATAATAAAGAAAAGAAGAATATGAACAAAAAATATCCTGAAAAGGGGAAAGCACCAAAAAAGTAAAGTTTGATGCACTGAGGAGAGATTAGAAAGTCAACCTCTCGACAGGAAGGTACCCGCGCATGCGTGGGGGCACTGTCTCAAAATTTTTAAAGTTACAGCGCACCGGGCTCTGTGGATGACATCACCCACATGTGAGAATATCATGCTTGCTTGTCCTCGAAGAGGAGAATCCAAGAAGGTGACTATGGTCTGACAGTAGCCTGAATGCTCAATTTTTTCCCCTCTTATTACCTAATCAATGGACAAGGGAAAAACAATGGTTTTGCCCTTGGAGCTCTATTCTGTCTCTATGGTCAGTCTGATGGAACTACGGATGCCCCACAAAAAGATCCAGGATAGCAGCTATACAGCAATGGCTTCTTTATGTACGTAGACCTTGCTTAGTCCAGGGACACAGGCACTACCAGCTCGATGCAGTTCTTCCCCTTGGCTGCTTTAACTGCTTAGGCACATATCACTAATGTTGGAAGCCTGTCAGCAAGAGGAGGAAACTCCAGCTAAAGACAGTTAGGTTGAATGGTATTATGCTTGAGTATCAAACCAAGATGGAGGCAAATAGAGTCCTGCTATCCCGGATTGCTATGAACTCTTCTGGTCATTTTCTGCAGCAGTCAGTAACTGGATGTTTAAGTTTTCAGGTTAATTGGAACCTCTCACCTCAATCTCAGTTTATTTTACAGTGAGTGTAACAATTTTACAGAAACTAGCAAGCAATTTTGGAGTGGGGAAAGCCTTGGTGTCTCAGGCTAAAATTCACAAGGCTGTAGACAATGAGAATTAATCAATACCCACTTGTGACACTAATATTACTACATTTTGATCGCTTGGTCCACAAGGACCAAGAAAATGAAAAAAATATTTTAAAGGAAAGAAGTAATAAAAATAAGTCAGATAAGGAGGCCTAACAGTCACAGCCAGTGTAACAGCATTATCTTCTTCATGCAGGCATGTTTAAAGATAGCAAAATTACACACTTGTAGCAGGGGTTCTCTGAGGACAGCAGGCCAAAGTAGTCTCACAGTTGGGTGACATCATTTGACGGAGC
This sequence comes from Microcaecilia unicolor, assembly GCF_901765095.1. Lineage (NCBI taxonomy): Eukaryota > Metazoa > Chordata > Amphibia > Gymnophiona > Siphonopidae > Microcaecilia > Microcaecilia unicolor. The sequence goes on from NC_044031.1 coordinate 472,695,855, forward strand.
CCAGTGTGGATGCAAACTAGCAAGAAGACTGTAGAAGCTTCTAGCAGCATCCCACTGCTCATGCAATGGTGTCTTCCCGCCCAATGATCGAGTGTGGGTCCCTCAGGCAGGTAAGACAGCTAAAGAACTCCAAGGGGAGGTGGGAGGGTTTGCGAGAATACTTGGCCTGCTGTCCTTGGAGAACGCCTGCTACAGGTGAGTAACTTCAGTTCTCTGAAGACAAGCAGGTTAGATGTATGCTCACAGTTGGGAATCCCTAGCTACCAGGCTCACCGAAAACAACAATGCTAGAACAATAAGAACCCAAAGTCAATTAACCCAAAAACTATATACATTCCAGTTGTGGAGGTGCAACCTGGAACAGAACAAAAGTGGGCCTAGGGGGCGGAGTTGGATTCTAGATACCAAACAAATTCTGCAGAACTGTCTGACGAACCTCCATGTCGGCAATCCTGCTTAAGGCAGTAATGAGATGTGAATGTGTGGACAGAAGACCACATTGCAGCTTTGCAGATATCCTTTTTGGAGGCTGACCTCAAGAGGGTTACCGACATCACTATGGCTATGACATTATGAGCCTTGACATGGCCATCTAGAGTCAGTCCAGCCTGGGCATAAGGACTTAAATACAAATCAACTTACGCATCCAGCTTCTCCTACATAAGCACACAACTATGGAACGCATTGCCAAAAGCCTTGAAATCAACGTACGACCACCTAAACTTCCGGAAATCACTAAAAACTAACCTGTTCAAAAAGGCATACCCCACCGATCCAAAATAAATGCCTGATCCCTGCAACACAACAAAACTAAAGTACGTAATAGACAAAATGCAACTCTTCCGACGTACGTTTCCCTAATGTGGCTATGCCACATGAACTTCATCTTACCACAACATCACTTTGTATTTGTTCTCACCGGAGCCTGCAAACGCCTCTCCGGTACTATGTAAGCCACATTGAGCCTACAAATAGGTGGGAAAATGTGGGATACAAATGTAACAAATAAATAAAGAAAGAAAGAAAATGCAATCTGCTAAATAATTAGAATTGCCGATGGCTACCCCTATCCAGTTTGGGTCAAAGGAACAAAAAGCTGGGTGGACTACCTATGAGCTTCAGTCCGCTCCAGATAGAAGGCTAAGGCTCGCTTGCAATCTAAGGTATGCAGTACACTTTTGCCATGATGGGCATGTGGTTTTGAGAAAAATGTTGGCAGAATGACTGACCGATTAAGATGGAACTCTGACACTACCTTAGGAAGGAATTTAGTGTGTGCTGAGCTACTCTATTGTGATGAAACTTAGTATAAAGTGGATCCAATACTAGGGGCCTGAAGCTCACCGACTTTGCGAGCTTCAGGCTTCACAACTTTACAGGTCAAATACTCCAAAAGACAGACTTACTGGCCTTGACGCAAAAGGGGTTTCCATCAGCTGGGTGAGGACAATGTTGAGATCCCATTGTTACGATCTCAGGGAAGGTGAGCCCTTGGACTGCTGCCAAATACCGGCTAGCAGCACTAAGGCAAAAACCAGACAAGGCAGGGCTGGAGCCAAGCAGGGCTGGGAACTGCAGCTGAAGTCAGGAAAAGCAGCTCAAATTCAAATCTGAGATAACACAAGACCAGGCATGCACAACTTGGCAGGAAAACTTGTTGCAAAGGCAATACATGAGTGTCCCATAGTTCCTTATAAAAGGCCCTCACTAATGTCACATCTTCTGGTGCCATGGAATGAGGCTTGGAATGCACTGCAGAACACAGCAAGGGCATCAAGGAGAGGCTAGAATACTGGGACATTAGACTGAGGCTTGGATAGTGTCTGGAAGGAGGCTAGAATGCTGGAGCATCAGAGTGAGGCTTAGATAATCTCTGGAAAGAGGCTTGGAAAACAGGGAAAACAGGCATAAGGCATCAATGCAAAAGCGACACAGTGCCAAGGAGGTGGTCTGTAAAAGCTATGGAGGCCGGCCCCTGGAAGGAAAAGTGAGTTGGGATTCGTGGACATGGCCATATCTGTGAAGTGCCTGCTCCCCAAAGATCCCCCCCCCACCTTCAGTCCGATTTTGTGTCTATAAGGAATCACATGGTGCAACCTCCTGATGTGTTTCAGGGAAGGAACAGGAACCTCAGTACTGGAGACTGAAGGCAAGGCTGGAACTTGTAGACAGGACTGGATCTTAAAACGACAGCCAGAAGACTTCCATGAGCTGTTCTCCCAGGAATCAGGGATGCCCTGGACCCTGTATCTAGGGTCCAGTTCTTTAGACACAGTGCATGAGATCGAAGCTCGAGGCAGTTTCTTAGGACAACTTCTATACAAGGCCTGAATCTAGGATGCAGAAGCAAATAGGTCTTACTCTGAAGGAGCCTCCCTCCAGGAGGAGATCCATAGCATCCTTGCTCACTTGACATGGGGAACTTGTCTCCGCTTGTAGCTCAGGGCAGACCTTGGCCAGAATCCCACTGGTCCGGGATGGAAAATCAGGAACACTAAGAGTGACTAAGGTGACAGCAGACACCTTGGAATCCAAGCAACGTTGATCACAGGTGTTACTCCAAGCAGTAATTTTGCCTCTCTCCCAGTCTAACATTGTGTTGTGCCTCTGTAGCCAGGGTAAACCTAAGACAATGGGCATCACAAATGTCTGAAGGACATATAGGGTGACATCCTCCCTGTCGTCTCTGATACACAGGTGCACAGGATCAGTCCAGATTTTCAGGTGCCCTTGAATGTTACCATGGTCTTGGACAAATCTTGGGTAGGGATCTTGAAATGCCAGACCAGAGCCTCATCTATGAAGTTTCTGCCTGCCCCCAGAATCCACGAAACCCTCAGTATGCTTCTCTCCTTGATCTAGATCAAGCACTGCTGGAGCTAGGAATTGGGTGCAAAGATTCCCTGGGGGTCATCCCAGCACTGTGCCCACAGCCAAAGCTAGGTTAGAGGATCCAGGCTTATTTGGGTACTTAAGTGTATAGTGTTCAGTCTCGCCAAACTACAGACATACATTAAGGGCCCGACACCTCCGTTTCTCATGTATAGACAGGGAACAGTGATCCATCCACGAGTTCTACATGATTGAGGGTTGGGCCCTCCCTCTGACTGGGAGTACATGGAGGTACTGGTACAGAGGTGCCTTCAAGGCCATCTTCTCTGAGGAGTGCCATTCCCAGGTTTATTCCTGTAATCGGATATCTATGATATCACAGAGACGAATAAGGTCATCTAATCTGGGAAGTCTCGCCTGGCCAGTTCATCCTTGATTTGGGGATGCCAACCCCCTGCCAGAAGGCTGCGACAAGGCTCTCATTCTGTCAATTCAGAAGCCAAGGTGTGGAACTGAATAACAATCACCCAGGGTCCGTGTCCCCTGCTTTAACAGCCTGCTCTGTAGCAGCTGACGTAACTCTCCCAGGCTCTTCAAAGACCCTCTTGAATTGTCCCAAGAAACTGTGGAGGTCCCCGAGCACTGGGTCATCCCATTTCCAGAGGAGACACACATGCTAAGGCTTGACCTGGATCCTGTTGAAAGCAAAATCTCTGGCTTGAAGTTCAAAATGATCTGACACTGGTTGAGGAATCCTATACAGTCTTTGGGATTTCCATCATACCTCAGTGGTGCTATGAGTCGAATTCCCAGAGTTATGGAAGCTATTGCCAGTACTGGGTCCGAACTTGAAGGAACTGGAGCTTGAGGTGTTGCCCATATCAGGTGGTAGTCCAGGCGGTCAGCCAGAGCCTGAACCACCCTCGCAAGTCATTGGATCTGGTCCATGTGTGGTCATATCTTGGACGGCACCAGATAGGTGTTGAAGACAGGGAGCCAGTTGCTGAAGCATCTGCAGAATGGCATTTGCAAACTTATGATCTGAGGAAAGGCAAGCCCTTGGACTGCTGCCGGATACCAGCTAGCGAACCATCTGGGCAGGACAAAACACTAAGACAAAATCCAGGCAAGGCAGGGCTGGAACTGAAGACAAGCAGGGCTGGGACCGGAGCTGAAGACAAGCAGGGCTGGGACTGGAGCTAAGGTCAGGAAAAACAGGACAAATCTGAATAGGAGATAACACAAGACCAGACATGCTCAACTAGGCAGGAAACCAATGTATAAGAGCCCATGGTTCCTCATAAAAGACCTCACTAATGATGTCACATCTTCTGGCGCCCTGGAATGAGCCTCGGAACACACTGCAGCACACAGCAGGGGCATCAGGGAGAGGCTGGAATAGTTGGACATCAGACTGAGGCCTGGATAGTCTCTGGAAGGAAGCTAGAATGCTGAAGCATCAGAGTGAGGCTTGGATAATCTCTGGAAAGAGGCTTGGAAAACAGGGAAACAGGCAGCAAGGCAATGCAAGAGGGACGCAGTGCCAAAGATTTGGTCTGGAGAAGCAGTGGATGCAGACTACCTGAAGGAAAAGTTGAATCAGGACCCGGGGGAACATGGCTATGGCACCCAAGACAGGGTGGGAGGTTTGACTGGGGGCTGTACCAAGATGGGCTTACCTCCTACATGTTGATTAGCACTGATTGCACTCAGATGTACCCTTAACGAGCTGGTTTTTAAACCAGACTCAGTGAGGTGCAGGAGGTATTCAAGCAGCTTTTGTGTAGGGCAATTGAGGGGATCTAAGGTCTTGCCCTCACACCAGATGGCAAACCTTCTCCACTTAAAAGAGTAACATCTCTTAGTGGAATCTTTTCTGGAAGCCAGAAAGATGCGAGAGACACACTCAGATAAACCTAAGGACTGAGTTCTATGCTCTCAACATCCAAGCCATGAAGGCCAGGAATTGGAGGTTGGGATGCACAAGGGATCCTTTATTCTGCGTGACAAGGATTAGAAAACAGTTCGATCTCCACAGATCTTTGAAGGATAACTCCAGAAGAGTAGGGAACCGGATCTGTCTCAGCAAATAAGGGGTGATTAGGATCATAGTTTCTTGGTCTTGTCTGAGTTTCAATAAAGTCTTCTCTAGGAGAGGTAATGGAGGACAGTCATACAGAAGACTCTCCCCCCAATATAAGAGAAAGGCATCGGATGCTAGCCTGCCATGTGATCTGAGCCTTGAACAGAAACGGAAGACCTAATTGTTGGGATAAGTGGCAAAAATATCCACCGAGGGAGTGCCTCACTCTTGGAAGATCTTGCGGGCTATGCCCATGTTAAGAGACCACTCATGTGGTTGCAAAACCCTGCTCAGTCTGTCCACCAGGCTGTTCTCCTTGCCTGTGTCAGGTATTTGGCTCGAAGGACTGTAGTAGGAATGAATCTGCCAATCACCATATTAAGAAACAAAAGCCCAGCAACCATGTTCACCCAATACAGCAATTATATAGACTCATCAGTGTCTAGGGGATTATCACTACCGTAACAAAATAGCACCTAACCAAGCTCTTATTCAGCTGGTATTTTCCAAGAAACACTATACCAGTATGTGAAATATTTTATTATACAGATAACAAAATATAATAGTTGAAATGGCAAGCACACACAGTAAATACCATATTTGTGAGGACTATACCCAACGGTGTCTCTGGCACTAAGAGGGAGTGTGTCTCCTTGAGCTATCAGGGAGCTGACTGCTTGCTACTGTGCCAAGTGAATTCTCTTTAGCGCTATCAGGAAACTAATAGCTCACTTTCTGTCCCCCAAGTAATCTGGAGCTATCAGAACTCTGACCACTCCGAGTGTAAAAAAAAAAAAAAAAATGCAATCTGTCCTCCAAAAGGTACTGAGCAGAACTTGGTTCATGGTGCTCAGGTGATTCTTCTGGCCCAATCCAAACATGCATTCCTGAGAATGATGGAATCCAGGCCTAAACCAACAAAGAAGTCCAGTGTAGATTCAGACATTCCACGGCACATAGGCACCTCCAAAAGTGGTCCAATGGCGTTAATGCATACCTGGGGGTGATAAATCTATCCGGCAAACGATATCACTCCCGGAGATGTAGATGTTCTCTGTACAAAGTGTCCTAGTCAGCAAGCTATGCCCATAGCTGATAGAGAAACAGGAAAATGTCCAAGCAGCCATCTTACTGTTGTTCACGCAGATGATTCAGAAGATTCAGGTTCAGGTCTGTACGTGGATGTAGGCCTCAGGTTGCACATAAGGTGACACACACCTGGAACACCTCTACAGGACCTTTTCTTGAAGGAGGACCCACTGACAGCATCCCCACTGCTTGTTCACATAGAACACTGCAACCTGGTTGTCTGAATGAGAATAATCTGGTTTTGAAGCTAATCTCTGAAAGCCTTTAGAGTGTTCCAAATGGCCCTGAGCTCGAGGAAGTCTTTTCTTGAGCAGACTGAGTTCCTTGGGTGTGAAGCCCATTAGAACATAAGAGTAGCCATACTGGGTCAGACCAATGGTTCATCTAACCCAGTATCCTGTTTTCCAAACAGTAGCGAAGACACGTCACAAGTACCTGGCAGAAACCCAAATCGTGGCAACACTCCATACTACAAATACCAGGGCAAGTAGTTCCTTCCCATGTCTGTCTCAATAGCAGACTATGGACTTTTCCTCCAGGAATTTGTCCAAACCTTTTTAAAACCCAGATATGCTAACCGCTGTTACCACATCCTTCAGCAAAGAGTTCCAGAGCTTAACTATTCGTTGAGTGAAAAAATATTTCCTCCTATTTTTTCACAAGTATTTCCATGTAACTTCCTCAGTGTCCCCTAGTCTTTGTACTTTTGGAACAAGTAAAAAAAAAAAAAAAAAAAAATCGATTTACTTCTACTCGTTCTTCACCACTTAGGATTTTGTAGACCTCAATCATATCTCCCCTCATCCGTCACCCTAACCTCTTTAGTCTTTCCTCATGAGAGGAGTTCCATCCCTTTTATCATTTTGGTCGCTCTTTGAACCTTTTCTAATTCTGCTATACCTTTTTTGAGCTACGGCGACCAGAACTGAACATAATACTACTACTACTATTTAGCATTTCTATAGCGCTACAAATCGTACGCAGCGCTTCACAAACATAGAAGAAAGACAGTCCCTGCTCAAAGAGCTTACAATCTAATAGACAAAAATAAAGCAAGCAAATCAATTAATGTGGGGGAGTGGTTACAAGTCAAAAGCAATGTTAAAGAGGTGGGCTTTCAATCTAGATTTAAAAATGGTCAAGGATGGGGCAGTAATATTCCAGTAAGATGTGTAAATAAAAAAAACTTAAAGCAAGACGGTCAATATATTGTATATGGATTTTCTCAAGGTGCAGACGCACCATGGAGCGAAACAAAGGTATTATAGTATTTTTCGGTCTTATTCACCATCCCTTTCCTAATAATTCCTAGAATCCGGTTTGCTTTTTTGGCCACCACACAATGAGCAGAAGATTTCAGCGTATTATCTAAAATGACACCCAGACCTTTTTCTTGAGCGCTGACACCCAAGGTGGACCTTAGCATCAGGTAACTGTGATTCAGACTATTCTTTCCAATGTGCATCACCTTGCATTTGTCCACATTAAATTTCATCTGCCATTTGGATGCCCAGTCTTCCTGCAGTATTTCACAGTCTGCACGTGTTTTAACAACCTTGAATAGTTTTGTATCATTTGCAAATTTGATCACCTCATTCGTCGTTCCGATTTCCATATCATTTATAAATATGTTAAATAGTACCGGTCCCAGTACAGATCCCTGCGGCACTCCACTGTTCACCTGCATTGAGAGAAATGACCATTTAACCCTACCCTCTGTTTTCTGTCCAATAACCAATTCCTAATCCACACCTTGCCTCCTACCCCACGACTCTCTCATGAGCTCCCCATCCCAAGTTGAAAGCATCGGTTTTTAAGACCTTCTGAGTCGGAGGAATTTGGAATGTTAGCCCAACAGTCAAATATGTCCCACATGTCCACCAGAGAAGAGCATGATGTCAACTCTGGAGGAATCTGGATAACATCTGCTAGGTTCCCAGCTGCCTGAGACCACTGGGTTGCTCTCAAACAGAGACATGCCATGGGAGTGACATGCATCATTGACAGGATGTGGTCCATTAATCTCAACATTTGCTGAGCTGTGACCTGCTTGCTGCCTCGGACCTACGGGCAAAAGATATCAAGGTCTCTGCCCTTAGTTGGGGAAGAAAAGCCTGAGCCTGCAATGTATCTAGAAGGGCTCGCTCCTTATGTACTCCAAAATCGTTGAACCAGGAGTTGGTGGGACTTGGAGTAGTTTATCATAAACCCTAGCAGCTCCAACACCCAAATAATTAGGCGCCTTGACTCAGTTGCTCCCTCCTGCAATGTGCTCTTGACCAATCATCCAGATAAGTAAACATGAAGACTCCCAGTCTGCATAAATACTCTACTACCACCGCTAGACACTTGACTAATACCCTGGGAGCTGACGTGAAGCCAAATGGCAGAACACAATATTGGTAGTGGTGTTTCCATATTTGAAATATACTTCCTGTGACTAGAAGTATCAAAATGTGGGTATAAACATCCTTCAAGTCCAGAGAGCATAGCCAATCTTGTTCCTGAATTATGGGGAGAAGGGTGCTCAGGGAAATCATCCTGAACTTTTCTTTGACCAGGAATTTGTTCAGGGCCCTTAGGTCTAGGATGAGACAAAATCCTCCTGTTTGTTTTGGGCTCAAGAAGTACCTGGAATAGAATCCCTTCCCTTCTTCCTCTGGTGGCATGAGTTTGATCACGTTGGTTTGTAGAAGGGTGACGATTTCCTCTAGAAGATGCTCTTGGTGGGCAATTTGGTGATCTCTGATGCCAATGTAGTGCGTAACAGTGATGGACTATTTGAAGAACACACCAGTTAGAGGTTATAAGGGGCCACCTTTGATAAAAAAAAACCTTAACCCCCCCTGCCCAATGAGGATAGTTACTTGTACTGTGGTTATGCTCTCCTGGAGCCAGTCAAAACTGTTTCCCCTGTGGAGCCTGCTGTGGCTTCTGGACTGACGAGTCTGAGAACGCTGGGCCTGGGGCTACTGGGCAGAGGAAGTTGGCAGCGGCAGAAACCTACATCTTTAAGACAGTAGGCCTGCTTGTAAACCTCCTAGAAGAGGAGGCTACAGCTGGAAGGTGCCAAGACAGGGAGTTGATGGTATCAGTATGTTTTCTGATGAGGTCAGCAATCTCCTTCACTTTGTTGGGCAGACTGGATGGACCGTACAGGTCTTTACCTGCCGTCATTTACTATGTTACTATGTCCTCAAAAAGACTGTCTCCTCAGCAAGGTACATCCGCTAGTCTCTCCCGAACCACTGGTTCCAGGTCCAAGATATGCAACCATTAGAGTCTGCATATCCTTAACACCTATGGCAGAGAGCATTAATTCAAATTTTATTTTATATTGTACAATGCTTTGCTCTTTTTTTTTTACCCACTTTAAATATTTTATTGTGATTTTAACATCTTCAATTCACACAATATTAGCAAATATCACTACAAGACTCACATCAACTGACAAATTGTTCAACCATGTTTACAGCTTTTTCCCCCTTGTTTATTTTTGTGTCCATACCCACGAAACCTACGCATATTGGAAATACGTAGTTTTACATGTTTTACACTCAAAATATTCATCAATATTTCTATCTTCAATTGCCACTCTGCAATAAAAACACCATCCCCGACCAACTCTCTCCTCTCCAACTCCCCAATCCCAAATAACAACAATACTTGGGAATTCCCAAGCCTTTGGAACTAACTCCCTCCCCCCACCCCTTACCACCTCCCCCCTCCCCGAAACCCTCCCACACTCCCAAAGCTGAACCATCTTAAAGACGTGTGAGACATTGTTGGTCGATTCCACCCCCCTTTACGCCGTAGTGTGTCATCTCTACGATATGCCATAAGGAGTTCCATAGTTATTAACTGTCCCACTTTGCCTTTCCAATCCCCCAATGTCAAGGGGTCTATAGATTTCCAGTACTGTGCTATGAGACATTTAGCTGCTGCCAACCCCCATCTCATCCATTTGCTCTGCTCCCAAGAGTCCCTCATTATGCATACCCAGAAGACACACCGAGGGACTGCACATCAAAGAGGCACCCATCACTTTCACCAAGGCTTTCATAACCTCCTGCCAAAAAGGAACTATCTTAGGACAAGTCCACCATATATGTAAAAATGTACGCAACTGCCCCCCACACCGCCAAAATGCTTTTGACGTACCTAGGTACGTCCGTCCCGATCTCTCAGGTGTGTAATACCATCGAGTGAGTACCTTATATGCATTTTCCTGCACCAAAACACATACAGAAGCTTTTTGGACCTCCCCACAAATTGTTTCCCATTCTGGATCAGTAAAGCTACAATGGAGATCCTGTTCCCATGCCCCCTGGAACCCAAATGGTTGGGGATCCCATCTCCCAAAAAAATGTATCCATCACCGAGATGGGTCTGGGCACCTTTTACCACATCATCCACAAATTTTCCAGGCTTTCCATCTCTTGAGATGCCTCCCCCCTCCATCCCAAAGTCCCCAGAAAATGTTGTACTTGTATGTAGGAGAAAACATCTCCTGCAGGCAGGGCATACATAGAGCACAAAGTCTCAAAACTACCCCCATGCAGCACATCCCTAAAACTTGATAAGCCTACCTGCTCCCACCTCCCAAATGTTGCATTTGCTCTCCCCGCCCCAAATTTAGGTTCCCATCGCAAGGACGTAAGAGAGGACACCCTATCCCTCTGTCCCCATCTCCTTCGCCCTTCTCCCCACAATTCTATTAAATACCTTATGTATGGATTATATATTCCCATCAGCACCTGTTTCGTTCCCTCAGTTGTCCACAGATATTAGCTCAATGCTCGATTCGGGTAATATGACTGCTCCACCTGGCTTGCTGGCTTGAGTTTTCCCCTCTCCCAGTCCAATATCATCCTCAGCTGAGCTGCCATATAGTACCACTCGATATTAGGTAACGCTCTCCCCCCCCATTCCGGCGTCCCCCATAATACCCGTCTGGCCAATCGAGGGTGTCTGCCACCCCAAACAGTAACATGTGGCTGTGAAGCTGTTTAAGTATCTGCCTCGGGACCGCCACCGGCAAGGACTGGAACAACAACAACAACCTAGGCAGCACATTCATCTTCACCACTGCCATAAGTCCCCACCAAGATAACCACAAGCCCTTCTACCTAGATAACTCCACCCTAATTTGATCCACTATTTTCCCATAATTCAGACCATACACGCTACCCAAATCCATGGGTATCTGAATCCCCAAGTATAGAATCCTATTCTTTGCCCATTTAAAAGCAAACTTGGCTTTCAAGCTGTGTTCCTCTCCATGAGTCAAAGAGACCCCCAGCAACTCGCTCTTATCCATATTAACCCTCAAGCCTGCATATTTTTCAAATTCCCGAAGGATCTTCAATATCGTAGGCACTGTCCGCCCCGGATCCACCACGTACAGTAATACATCGTCGGCAAACAAAGCAATCTGATGCTCCCCCTCCCCCACCTTTATACCCTGTAAATCTGGATGGAGACGCAACAATTCAGCTAGAGGCTCAATATATATCGCAAATAGCAGCTGTGACAAAGGGCACCCCTGCCTAGTTCCTCTACAAATGGGGAAGAAGGAGGTGTAACTTCCATTAATATTAAGGCAGGCCCTCGGGTCCCTACATAAGGCTGCCAACCAGGTGCTAAAATTTTCTCCCACCCCCATCCGGTTCAGCACTTCCCTCAAAAATCCCCAGTTTACCCGGTCAAAGGCCTTTTCTGCATCTATGGCCAACATAACCGTACCAGGTACTCTTCTTTGAGCTTCCAAGATCAAGTGGAGGGTGCACCCTATATTGTTCCCTACCTGTTTCCCAGGCACAAACCCCGACCCCAGCTTTGGTAGAACCCTTCCCAGCCTATTAGCCAAAATTTTGGCCATTATTTTTGCATCTACATTCAACAAAGAAATAGGCCTGTAAGAGCCACACACTGCTGAGTCCTTCCCCAGTTTAGGCAAGACAGTCACCCCTGCATCTTAAGATAGATTTGGGAAACTCATTACCTTCTAACACACCATTCCCCACTTGAACCAAAAGGTCCCCTAGTTCACCCACAAAACATTTATAACACCGCGCTGAATACCCATCCAGCCCGGGAGCCTTCCCATTTGGAAGCCTCTTAATCATCCCCTGCACTTCACCCAAACTAATGGGTTCCCCAAGCTGCGCTCTTTCTGATTCACTATGCTGACATTGGACATCAAATCTTTATATAAGATGATCCCTCATGAAGAACTTATAGAAGTGGAGAGTACAGTTCTGGACGACAGATAAAGGCCTCATGAAGTCCCCTCAAAGTTTTTGCTGTCTCTGTTGAAACTAGCATTATGTAAGAACTTTTTCAAATTCGGGAATAAGTTATATATGCAAACATCTGGAGTAGCCATGGGCACTACATTTGCCCCTACCATGGCAAATCTATACATGGCAGCATTTGAGAATAAGTGGTTGTCCAGCTCTCCATTCAGACATAACATACTTATTTGGCGCAGATACAGAGACGATATTTTTGTCTTATGGAATGGCACCAAAGTAGAGCTAGAAAATTTTCAACAATGGCTGAATAGCTGCCATTCGCAAATACAATTTACTGCTACTTCAGACAGCATCATACATTTCCTTGAGGTGGAGATTTATTTAAATCAGTGTACATTTCAGACAAGAGTGTACACAAAGAGGCATATTTTCAAAGCACTTAGCCTTCCAAAGTTCCATAGGTTTCTATGGAACTTTGGAAGGCTAAGTGCTTTGAAAATATGCCTAAAAGTCCACCGATAGAAATACCATTCTAGAGTATTGCAGCTGTCACCCCAGAACACTTCGTGACAGCTTGCCTTTTTCCCAGTTTTTACATTTTAAACGAATATGTACAGAAGATGCTGATTTTCGACAGCAAGCTCACATTTTTGGTTCTAAATTGCTACATCGAAGATATCCTAAGAGAGTTCTTAAATAAGTTTACACTAGGGCCAAATATATTAATAGAGACCTGCTACTACAGAATGCGAAGCAAGAGTCCCAAGAAGATCAAGTCATGACCTTTATTATGAGATATGTGCAAGGTGGTGAAACAGCATCACAAATTAACAACACTGGGACATTATGCGTACTCATCCTGTTTTTGAGAATCATCGTACAAAAACGGCTTTTTCACGGGCACACAACCTTAGCGAAATACTAAGCCCAGCTGATCTTCCAACAGCAGTAGAGACCACCAACATCAAACACGGAAGCCATACTAAATGCAACAAAACAGGGTGTAAAACGTGCTTTAACCATAGAATCTACAAATTTTTGCCACAACGGTCAAGTATATCAACTTAAACATCAAACCACATGCCGGACGATGCAAACCATATGTCCTTGCAATATGGTATATATTGGTAAATCCAGCAGATCTTTACATGCTAGAATGGTTGAGCACAGATCACGGATAGCAGCTAACATCACCGGGGCTCCACTTGTGCAACACTGCATTAATAAACAACATCCGAGTCTTTAAGATGCATGGTTATTGATTGTATTATTCCCAATGCCCGTGGTGGCAATATAGACAGGCTGTTACTACAGAGAGAAACCCAATGGATTTATTGTCTTAATACACTAGAGCCCCGGACCGGAACGGGAACTAAATCGGAGCCGGATTGCACCATCCATCTCCCATCCCACAAGGCGTACTAATCCCCAGCCCTGGCTGACCCATGCATCCGATACCTTCGCTCCTGTGCCCAATCGGCTGAACGCCTCTGGAGGAAATCTCGCACCCATACTGATTTCATTCATTACAAATTCATGCTATCCTCCTTCCAGTCCTCCCTATTCCTCGCCAAACAGGACTATTACACTCAATTGACTAATTCTCTCAGCTCTAACCCTCGTCGTCTCTTCGTCACCCTTAACTCCCTCCTCAAAGTGCCCTCCGCTCCCACCCCCCCTCACTCTCGCCTCAATCACTGGCTGACTACTTCCGCGACAAAGTGCAGAAGATCAACCTTGAATTCACCACAAAGCCATCTCCTCCTCTTCACCCTTTAACCCACTCCCTCAACCAACCAACCCAGGCCTCCTTCTCCTCTTTTCCTGATATCACCGAAGAGGAAACCGCCCATCTTCTTTCCTCCTCGAAATGCACCACCTGCTCCTCTGACCCCATCCCCACCAACTTACTTAACACCATCTCTCCTACTGTCACCCCCCCATCTGTCATATCCTCAACCTCTCTCTCTCCACTGCAACTGTCCCTGACACCTTCAAGCATGCTGTAGTCACACCACTCCTCAAAAACACCATCACTTGACCCTACCTGTCCCTCCAACTACCGCCCCATTTCCCTCCCACCCTTCCTCTCCAAGATACTTCATGTTCACAGCCGCTGCCTTGACTTTCTCTCCTCTCATTCCATCCTCGATCCGCTTCAATCCGGCTTTCGCCCCCCTTTACTCGACAGAAACGGCACTACCAAAAGTCTGCAATGACCTGTTCCTTGCCAAATCCAAAGGTCACTACTCCATCCTCATCATCCTCGACCTATCCGCCGCTTTTGACACTGTCAATCACAATTTACTTCTTGCCACACTGTCCTCATTTGGGTTCCAGGGCTCTGTCCTCTCCTGGTTCTACTCCTATCTCTCCCACCGTACCTTCAGAGTACATTCTCATGGATCTTCCTCCACCCCCATCCCGCTCTCTGTTGGAGTTCCTCAGGGATCTGTCCTTGGACCCCTTCTTTTTTCAATCTACACCTCTTCCCTGGGCTCCCTGATCTCATCTCATGGTTTCCAATATCATCTCTATGCGGACGACACCCAGCTTTATCTCTCCACATCAGACATCACTGCGGAGACCCAGGCCAAAGTATCGGCCTGCTTATCTGACATTGCTGCCTGGATATCCAACCGCCACCTGAAACTGAACATGGCCTAGACCGAGCTTATTGTCTTTCCACCCAAACCCACTTCTCCTCTCCCTCCACTCTCTATCTCAGTTGATAACACCCTCATCCTCCCTGTCTCATCTGCCCACAACCTCGGAGTCATCTTCGACTCCTCCCTCTCCTTCTCTGCACATATCCAGCATATAGCCAAAACCTGTTGCTTCTTCCTCTATAACATTAGCAAAATCCGCCCTTTCCTCTATGAGCACACCACCCGAACTCTCATCCACTCTCTCATTACCTCTCGTCTTGACTACTGCAACCTACTCCTCACTGGCCTCACACTTAGCCATCTATGCCCCCTTCAGTCCGTTCAGAATTCTGCTGCACGTCTTATCTTCTGCCTGGACCGATATACTCATATCACCCCTCTCCTCAAGTCACTTCACTGGCTTCCGATCAGATACCGCATACAGTTCAAGCTTCTCCTACTAACCTACAAATGCACTCGATCTGCAGCCCCTCCTTACCTCTCTACCCCTATCTCCCCTTACGTTCCTACCCGTAACTTCCGCTCTCTGGACAAATCCCTCCTCTCAGTACCCTTCTCCACCACCGCCAACTCCAGGCTCCGCCCTTTCTGCCTCGTCTCACCCCATGCGTGGAATAAACTCCCTAAGCCCATACGCCAGCCCCCCTCCCTGCCCATCTTCAAATCCTTGCTCAAAGCCCACCTCTTCAATGTCGCCTTCGGCACCTAACCACTAAACCTCTACTCAGGAAATCTAGACTAACCCAACTTGACATTTCGTCCTTAAGATTGTAAGCTCCTTTGAGCAGGGACTGTCCTTCTTTGTTGCTCTGTACAGCGCTGCGTAACCCTAGTAGCGCTCTAGAAATGTTAAGTAGTAGTAGTACTTAATACCGAGATAAACAGAGATGGTGGTTTTCTTGGCTATCATCTTTTTTGTTAGCCAGGAAACAGAGAGTGATTTGGGAGGGCCTCGAATCAAGTACAGCCCCAGTGATCTGCAAGCTGCTGCAGGGGATTAATCTTGTTACCACTATTTAAAAAAAAAAAAAAAAAATCTTTACTTGAGCCCAGTGGTCCAGATGGTAATGCATTGTGGATTATCTTGCCAGTTATTCACAGATGGAGGCTGGAGTGGGCCATGTTGACATCTTGTCATTAGCAATTGTTTGCAAGAACTGGCATGGTGGTTTAATGGGGCAGAACTGAAACTTAGGGGGAAGTTACCAAGGTGCAGTAAAAGGCGATCTATATTTACCACACGATTCAGCAACCTGCAGTATCTCAGTCCCACAGGTTGCTGAATCACACGGTAAAAGAATAACACCGCTTGTGAACCACCTCTTTTAACCCCTAGCACCAGGTCCTGCATTCCGATAAGAACTAAATCCAAAGCTGTTGTCCCCCTTATCAATTCTATGACCAGCTATTTATTTATCTAGTAACTTTACCTCCTAAAATGTTCTGATTTGACATTTACCCAATATTGTGATTACAGAAAATGTCCATTACTATTGTGTTGCCAATTTGTTTAGCCATCCTAAACTGTTACCGTTCTGTTTCTGTATCTTGGTTAAGCAAGTGGTATAGCGTTCCCCCACCCTTATTATACTCTTCCCTATCATTCTTGGAATTTCCACCTATAAAGATTACAGAGTGCAGTTTCTTGCAGAACTTTAATTCATTCTATGTCATCCTTAACATATAGTGCCACACTTCCATCAATTTGATCTGCCCTGTCCTGTTGTTATGTGTACCCCAGAATCAGTGCCCCCCTTAAAATTTTCTTCTATC
This sequence comes from Microcaecilia unicolor, assembly GCF_901765095.1. Classification (NCBI taxonomy): domain Eukaryota; kingdom Metazoa; phylum Chordata; class Amphibia; order Gymnophiona; family Siphonopidae; genus Microcaecilia; species Microcaecilia unicolor. The sequence continues at coordinate 472,712,558 of NC_044031.1, forward strand.
AGATATATAGGTATCAACCTTTAGTGCTACATATGACTATCTCTGGGAAAAGGTGACTAAAGTCACAGAAATTGAGATTTTAATGAATTATGTTAGAGTAAACAATTTGTAATATAACAGTCCATGCCCCATCTTTCTACATGAAAAAGTAAAAAAGTTAGAGAGGTTCAAACATGCTGCTTTTTCATATGGCTCATGGACCCATGACATAAAAAATTGGCCACTCAACATTTTTCATCTGCTATTTTAGTCACCTTTTCCCTGAAATGGTCACATACATTCTAATTCTCATCTTATTTTCTAGACTTCTAGCATTTACCTACATTTTAAAGTATGTTTTCTATATGTAGTCACAAACTGCTTATCAATAGATGGTTGAAGGAATTGGGAATCATTCATCTATGTGTACTTCTTATTTAAGTTAATCTGTGCTATTAAGACGTCATCATATCCTCTCTACTGGAGTCACAGTGCTTCACAACAGACCCTCAGCTCCATTCAAAGTACTGTTCTGAATTCTTGCAACTTGATGGAAATCTTACCTTGAAATCATCTGGAATGAGCAGCTTTGAAGTTCGTAGGAAGTTTAGGATATATCGAAACATCTGCCCATCTCTATCAATAAAATAATGCTGCTTGAGACTATCCAAAACAATAGGTTCAGTGCCATCAAAAAGTCTTCCAATCCTGATAAAAGACAGAAACGAAATATCAATTTAGAGGTTGTTACTAATACATATATTTACCCCCCCCCCCCCCCCATTTACAAAGTCGTGCAGCAATGTGCTGTGTCGGCATTACCGCACCGACAGCTGCTAGCGTGGCTTTGTAAACAGGGGGGTTAGTGATTAAATTTAGTGACACGCTAAAGGCGCATGAAACAGCAGCACGAAGTACATCTTTTAACTGTATTCAAATTAGTATTTCATGGACTAGATTTTGGCAATATACACCTGCCCTGTTCACTTTAAACTTTCCTGGTAAGGCACCTAGATAATTAATACTGACATGCCAACTCAAACAAAAACAGTGCAGTGCACTGCAATGAGACAGTGATCAGAAACTGTATCCACCTATCAAAGAACGGACAAGTGTTTTCCAAAGTAGACTTGCTAACCTACTGAGGAGGGCTTTAAATTAAATTGCTGGGATGGGTGAACATAGCCCCCAGGGAAGTACAAAAGTAAATACCTCTACAGCAGTAGTTCTCAACCTTTTTTCAGTTGGGACTGTGGTAACGTGAACAAGGGCAGGCTCTACACAGCGGGTTAAGGTGAACAAAATAATATTTTATTAAAGGTGTTAGATAGGGGTCCTGTTCTGTACAAGTGTCTCTCCCTGCGGCCTGCTCTTGCAGGGCCACAGCATGCAACATATGTGGCTGTGCTCCGGTGTGGCTCTCCAGAGTTACCAGTACAACTGTTAGCAGTTCACTGAAGCTGGTCTGCGACCACCCTGGTCAAAGATATTAAAACCACCCAGGTCAAAGATATTAAAGTATAAGGTTTTATTTAAGTGTAATGGTTGCAGTTCATACATAGGTGGTGCAGGCATATGCAGTGGGGCTTCACTGCTTCCCTCTGGGCCTTCTTAAACTAGCTGTTCCTGCTCACCTGGTTCTGAAACAGGTGGGAAATCAGGAGACGAAAGGCAAATGTGTCAGATGATTTATGACACAGTTCCACCCCTCCCATGTCACTTCCCCTTTGGGCAGGACTATGGATCTTAAGGTGGTTCTGATACTACAAGATAGTATCCTTAAGAGGAAGTGGAACCTGAAGGATGATGTTCGCATTGTGACACTTCATACATGACCATCATCATGGACCTTTGGTCTGATTCAGTATGGTAGAATTATGTTGTGCATTCATAAAAACCTTATCCCTTCTTCCCCCTCCCCCCCAATGAAAAAAAACAAAAACAAAGTGCAGATCATAACTAAGATATCTTCTCCAAGGAAGTTACCATACCAAAACAAAAATCTGATTCTCATGTCATCTGAGAAAAAGCAACACATCTCTCCACTACCAGGCACATTATGAAATACAAAACCTGAAAAAATCGTAACATACATATAGGAAACCTATTACACAACAGCAGCACAATTCCTATGGTTCAAATACCACAAACTATCTAAGAACAGGCAGCACTACAAATATTACATGGACCCTAGAACACCAATTCACCTACTAAAACAGAACAAGTGGGACTGCTAGTGTTTTACACAAAACTGCATACTGTCCATTTGTCCTTTCTCCACTTTCCTTCTTTGATTACCTCAATAATTCTTCTCTAACATGTTTCCTCTTTCTCCCTTTTCTGTCTGCCCACTTGAATTTCACCCTCTTATTCTTCAGTCCTCCACCTACATTTCACTTACTTATCAACTTTCCATCTCTTCCTCTTACCCTCTAGTTCTCCTGTTTCACTCCTTCCTTGGTCTCCTATTCCATTCTCTTTCACTCACTATCCACTACTACACTTCTACCCTCTGTACTCAACATCCTCCTCTCACTCACTTGCTTGAGAACCACTATAAATGGTTCTACCATGCCAAGCATCAACTCTTCTTCTTCCTTCCTACCACCTTATAGCCCAGCATCTCCTTTTTCTTTCTCCGTCCACACTTGTAACCTAGCATCTCCCCTGTCCTGCACACTCCTTCATCTCCTTCACCCTATGGACCAACTATTCACTCTCCCTTCTTTCTTCCTCTTCAACCCTATAATTCAAAAACTCCCTGTCCTCTCTCTCCCCTTCCCACTTATGATCTAGCAACTCCCTCACCCTTCTCCATTCCCCTTCACCTCTATGGTGCAGCAACTCCATGTCCCCTCCCCCCTTATAGTCTAGCAACTCCCTGTTCCTTCTCTCTCCCTCCCCTCTAAAAAATGGGTACGGCTTCTATATTCAGCAGGGCAGTGGCTCAAAGGGGCAAGCGGCCAAGCCACAGACCAAAAATGAACACCTGTATATGCAGTTTACCACCTATATAGCCCAGGAAGGAGCATGGCATCAGGGTTTGTATAGCTGCATTTACTCCCTCTTTTCCCTCTTGCAGTTCAGCATCTCTTTCTCTCTCTCTCTCCCTCCTCCCATGATCTGCCATCTCCTCCTCTCTCCTAGTCTGGTATCCCTCTTGTCCACTCCTCCCACACAGGTCTGTTATCTCTTCTGTCCCCTTGCCCACTGCAGGTCCAGCATCTTTCTCCCTCTCCCTCCTTCCCATGGGTCCAGTAGCTCTCCACACTAGCTGTAGGTGCAGCATCTCTCCCTATTCCTTCCTTAGCAAACCCTCGTAGCAAGTCTGGCACCTCTCTCTCCTGCATCCTCCCTCAGCACCCCCCCCCCCCCCCATCCATCAAACCCGAGTTCTTTGCTGGCAGCGAGGCCGACCCAGAGCCTTTCCTCTGCCATGTCTTCCCATGTTGCAAGTTGAATCAGAGGAGCGGTAGATGGCAGAGGGAAGGCTCCAGGCTGGCCCAAGTCTATCATTGCTAGCAAAAAAACTCAGGTTTGGCAAACTGGTGGTGGCGGTGGGGGGAGGATGTGCTGAAGGAGATGTACTGGACCCGCGGCAAGGGTTGGCTGAGGAAGGGGGGGGGGGGGGGGGGGGAGAGAGACATGCTACAAACATTTCATTTTTTAAAAAATGCTGTTCTGTTTCAGTGCAGGCCCTGTGATACTTCTCCCAGATGCTTGCTACACACTTGCTGAAAACTGCTGCTCCATAGCAGAGTTCTCAAAACATTTCCAGCCAATTTAAAGGGTTTAAAGGGTACCCACAATGAATATGCATGATACAGATTTGCATATAATGGAGGCAGCGCATACAAATTTATCTTCTGCATATTCATTGTGGGAATCTTGAAAACCAGAGTGGCTAAGTATGTCCTGAGGACAGGGTTGAGGACCCCTCTCTATAGATATGACAAAAAAAACATCTGGAAAATTGTGTATACACTAATGCCCATAGTATGGGAAATAAGGTACCTGTTTTAGAGACTGTGATGGAAGAGACTGACTTTAGTGGTGGTCGTGGCGATGTGGTTCTTGTAGACCCATGTCTAGGATATAGTTATATTATTCAGGAAGGCCAAGGTAGGAAGAAAGGGAGGAGTGATGCTTGATAATAAAATTAAAGCAATAGAACTGTAGGACTTACAGGATAATGAGAAGACACTATGGGTTAATCTGGAAAAAGAAATAGAACATCTATTTGCACAGGTGTGAAATACAGGCCTTCTTCATAGGCAGAAGAATTAAAAAGAGGCTTAATAGAAGACATCCACAATACAGTTATTAAAGGGATGTACTACTAATAGAAATTTCAAAATGTCAGTTGTTGATTGAGACATACATGTTGTGGTGTCATCTAGGAAGGAGATCCTAGATTCTCCACATGGAGACTTGTTCTAGCAGTTGGTAATGGAAACCATACAGGATAGGTACCATACTGGATGCAGTGCTTACCAAAGTTGTGTGTGTGTGGTGTGTGTGTGTGTAATGAGGGTGTGGGGGAAGTTATACTGGGTGATCATGCGTCATCCAGTGATCACCAGATAGTGCAATTCAATATTAACACAACTCCATGGAGAGGGATCATTCAAAAGCAATTTTTTTTTTTCTTCTTAAAAAAAAAACTGTCAAAACGGGGGAATAGCTCAAACAGATCTTAGCTGTATGGAAACATCTGGGGAACAAGAAAAGCAGTGGGCAAAACTGAAAGGAAAGTGATAGGAGTGTACTACCGTCCGCCTGGCCAGGACGAACAGACGGATGCGGAAATGTTAAAGGAAATCAGGGACGCAAACAAACTGGGCAACACAATAATAATGGGGGATTTCAATTACCCGCATATAGACTGGGTTAATGTAACATCTGTACACGCAAGGGACATAAGATTTCTTGATGAAATCAAGGACAGCTTCATGGAACAGCTAGTTCAGGAGCCGACAAGAGAAGGAAAAATACTAGACTTAGTCCTTAGTGGTGCTCATGATCTAGTGCAGGGGGTAACGGTACGAGGGCCGCTTGATAACAGTGATCATAATATGATCGGTTTTGATATTGGCATTGAAGGAAGTGAAACTAGGAAATCAAGTACGCTAGCGTTTAACTATAGAAAAGGTGATTACGACAAAATGAGAAAAATGGTGAAAAAAAGACTGAAAGGAGCAGCTCGCAGAGTAAAAAACTTGCGTCAGGCCTGGATGCTGTTTAAAAACACCATCCTGGAGGTTCAGGACAAATATATTCCACGTATTAGAAAAAAGGGAAAAAAGACTAAACGTCAGCCGGCGTGGCTAAACAGTAAGATAAAGGAAGTCATTAGAGCCAAAAAACAATCCTTCAGAAAGTGGAGAAGAGAACCAACTGAAAGTAACAGGATAGATCATAAGGAATGCCAAGCCAAATGCAAAGCGGAGATAAGGAGGGCAAAAAAGGACTTTGAGAAGAAATTAGCGTTGGAAGCAAAAATACATAGTAAAAATTTTTTTAGATACATTAAAAGCAGGAAACCGGCCAAAGAGTCGGTTGGGCCGCTGGACGAAAATGGTGTTAAAGGGGCGATCAGGGAGGACAAAGCCGTAGCGGAGAAATTAAATGAATTCTTTGCTTCGGTCTTCACCGAGGAGGATTTGGGGGGGGGACACCGGTGCCGGAAAGAATATTTGAAGCGGGGGAGTCGGAGAAACTAAACAAATTCTCTGTAACCTTGGAGGATGTAATGGGTCAGTTCAGCAAGCTGAAGAGTAGTAAATCACGGGGACCTGATGGTATTCATCCCAGAGTATTAATAGAACTAAAAAATGAACTTGCGGAGCTACTGTTAGAAATATGCAATCTGTCCCTAAAATCGAGTGTAGTACCGGAAGACTGGAGGGTAGCCAATGTTACTCCGATTTTTAAGAAGGGTTCCAGAGGAGATCCGGGAAATTATAGACCGGTGAGTCTGACGTCGGTGCCGGGCAAGATGGTGGAGGCTATTATTAAGAATAAAATTGCAGAGCATATACAAAAACATGGACTGATGAGACAAAGTCAGCACGGATTTAGTGAAGGGAAGTCTTGCCTCACCAATCTAATGCATTTTTTTGAGGGGGTAAGCAAACATGTGGACAATGGGGAGCCGGTTGATATTGTATATCTGGATTTTCAGAAGGCGTTTGACAAAGTGCCGCACGAAAGACTCCTGAAGAAATTGCAGAGTCATGGAATCGGAGGTAGGGTATTATTATGGATTAAGAACTGGTTGAAAGATAGGAAGCAGAGAGTAGGATTGCGTGGCCAGTATTCTCAGTGGAGGAGGGTAGTTAGTGGGGTCCCGCAGGGGTCTGTGCTGGGTCCGTTGCTTTTTAATGTATTTATAAATGACCTAGAGATGGGAATAACTAGTGAGGTAATTAAATTCGCCGATGACAAAATTATTCAGGGTCGTCAAGTCGCAGGAGGAATGTGAACGATTACAGGAGGACCTTGCGAGACTGGGAGATTGGGCGTGCAAGTGGCAGATGAAGTTCAATGTTGACAAGTGCAAAGTGATGCATGTGGGTAAGAGGAACCCGAATTATAGCTACGTCTTGCAAGGTTCCGCGTTAGGAGTTACGGATCAAGAAAGGGATCTGGGTGTCGTCGTCGATGATACGCTGAAACCTTCTGCTCAGTGTGCTGCTGCGGCTAGGAAAGCGAATAGAATGTTGGGTGTTATTAGGAAGGGTATGGAGTCCAGGTGTGCGGATGTTATAATGCCGTTGTATCGCTCCATGGTGCGACCGCACCTGGAGTATTGTGTTCAGTACTGGTCTCCGTATCTCAAAAAAGATATAGTAGAATTGGAAAAGGTACAGCGAAGGGCGACGAAAATGATAGTGGGGATGGGACGACTTTCCTATGAAGAGAGGCTGAGAAGGCTAGGGCTTTTTAGCTTGGAGAAGAGACGGCTGAGGGGAGATATGATAGAAGTGTATAAAATAATGAGTGGAATGGATCGGGTGGATGTGAAGCGACTGTTCACGCTATCCAAAAATACTAGGACTAGAGGGCATGAGTTGAAGCTACAGTGTGGTAAATTTAAAACGAATCGGAGAAAATTTTTCTTCACCCAACGTGTAATTAGACTCTGGAATTCGTTGCCGGAGAACGTGGTACGGGCGGTTAGCTTGACGGAGTTTAAAAAGGGGTTAGATAGATTCCTAAAGGACAAGTCCATAGACCGCTATTAAATGGACTTGGAAAAATTCCGCATTTTTAGGTATAACTTGTCTGGAATGTTTTTACGTTTGGGGAGCGTGCCAGGTGCCCTTGACCTGGATTGGCCACTGTCGGTGACAGGATGCTGGGCTAGATGGACCTTTGGTCTTTCCCAGTATGGCACTACTTATGTACTTATGTAGAAGATGAATTCAGAGACTTGTGGGTTGTGTCGGTCTACCAGCAGGTAGAGATAGAGAACACTGAATTGAACTGTGCCCTATAGGACGTAATGCTCCTTGGCCAGTCAGTATATTTCATAACAAAACAGAAGGAAAATCAATAGGAAACATAGTCCCTTCCTCACAGAAAACCACATGGCATCCTACAACAGCAAACAAGAGAAAAACTGTAAGAAAAAAAACCACACTCTCCGAAGATACCCAAAGAATGAGAGAAGAAACCTCTTCAGGAAAGCCAGTAAGGCTACCAGAATCATACAGCAAAGGGCGGGACTCTGAATTCATCTGCTGCAACTAAAGGAAAGGAAATTATCAGGTAAGGGAAAGGGAAATGGGACTTGATATACCGCCTTTCTGAGGTTTTTGCAACTACATTCAAAGCGGCTTACATATATTCAGGTACTTATTTTGTACCAGGGGCAATGGAGGGTTAAGTGACTTGCCCAGAGTCACAAGGAGCTGCAATGGGAATCGAACTCAGTTCCCCAGGATCAAAGTCCACTGCACTAACCACTAGGCTACTCCTCCATATAATTTTTCGTTCCTTAGCGTCACAGCAGATGAATCCAGAGACTTGTGGGATGTAGCAAAGCAGATCCTAAATTGGGTGGGAAGACAAAACCCCCACTGCAAGAACTGAAGCCCAAAAAGATGCTTCATCTCAAGCTGTCACATTCAAACGATAGCGCTGGAGAAAGGTGTGAACCGACAACATCGCTGCTCAAAACATTTCCTCAACAGCGATCACCTGAGCCTCTACCCAGGAAGTAGCCAGAGCCACGCAGAGAGTGTGCACAAATGCACCGGCGGAAAACCAGCCAGGACAAATGCGGAAGAAATGGCCTCCATAATCCAATGCGCAATAGTGGCTTTAGAGGCTGCATCACCTCTCCGAGCGCCAGAAGTCATTAGTTACTGACAAATACAGTAAAAGTGCCCACTTAATATCAAGGAAGCACAATTGCTGAAAATATGACAGATACACGTCCACGTGAAAGGACAGTAGAAACAAGGGATGATTAATATTAAAGGCCGAGAACCCCTTAGGCAGAAATGAAGGAACCATGTGAACTGTGACCCCCATCTCCAAAAAAGAGAGAAAGTGATCACAGCAAGACAGGGTCTGCAGCTTGGACATGTGGCACACCAACAAAATAGCCACTTGAAACACTATCTTGAGGGTGAGATCCTTAAGAGTGGCCTTCCATTGAAGAGACCGAACCACCAGATTCAGATTCCAATCTGGACACGGGTGCACCAGTGGAGGTTGAAGACGAATCACTCCCTTGAGGAAATGTACCACATCCAGACGTGAGGTGATGGAGGAATGAGAAACTCTGATCCCTGTAGCACACGCAAGGGCTGTGACTCATACCCGAAGAGAGTTGACCACCAATCCTTTCTGTATCCCGTCCTGCAAAAAAGCCTAAAATCAGCGGTATGGAAGCCTGAAATGGAGAGATAGACCATTCCGCACACAAGGACTCAAACACGCCAAAACCCATGAATACACCACAGAGGTAAAACAATTCTTTGCATAGAGTAAAGTAGCAATGACCGAATCAGAGTACCCCTTTTTCTTCAACTTCAACTGTTCAAGAGCCAGGCCATAAGATCAAAGGAGGAGGGATCGGCCCCTGGCAAACAAGGTCGGAAGTGAGAGGAAGGCGAAACAGCTCGCCCACCACTAGCTGGCGCAACGAGAATCACACGGCCCCAATGAAACCAAATCCAAAGAAGCGCCATGCCGATCATGGGTAATGGAGGAAAGACATACAGAGGGTCAAGCCTTTGGCCACGGCTGAAGCAGAGTGTCGAGACCTTCGGAGCTGTGCTCCCTTCTTCTGCTGAAAAACTGGGAAACTTTGCAATTGCAGCTGGTTGCCATTAGATCCATCCACAGAGCCCCCTCATTGTTTGACAGCTAGTTGAAAGGCTGAGTCAGAAAACTCCAACTCCCCCGGATCCAAGGTGGTCCGGCTCAGTAAATCTGCCTGAATGTTGGACGTCCTTGTGACATGAGCTGCAGAAATCTGCAGCAGATGAGCCTACGCTCACACAAGAAGTCCATCTGCCTCCTCCGTCAAAGTGGGGCTGCAGGAGCCGCCTTGCCTGTTGAATAAGCCACATACTGTTGGACAGAACGTGCACTGATGTGCCCTCCACCATCGACCGGAAGACCAGCAGAGCCAGACGGACCAACTGGAGCTCCAACCTGCTGACGAACCATTGGGCCTCCATCTTGGACCAGAGATCTTGTGTGTACCAAGAACGACAATGCGCCCCCCCCCCCCCCCCAATCCTGACATCGGTGATTACCACTGTCCAATCAGGAGCTGCTAGAGAAGCGCTGCGCAGCAGATTGGTGTCTCAAACCCATCAGGCCATACTGATTAGACGAGCCTCGGGTTGCCAAATGAGATGCTGCTCGTAATCCTTGGACACCACAGACCAATAGCCCAGGAGGAACTGATGCAGAGGTTGCATGTGAGCCTGAGCGCAAGGGACCACCTCCAGTGATGTCGCCATGGACCCCAATCCCAGACATGGGGCGCTGTCTACTGCTTCAACAACTAAATATAGGTGTTACTTGCTCAGTAGTTTGCTTCTTTTCTACTTTGTCCCTCGTTGCTGACATTGCCTGTACCTGGATTACTCTCTTGACCTGCTGCCTGCCTACTGACATTGCCTGTACCTGGATTACTCTCTTGACCTGCTGCCTGCCTACTGACTTTGCCTGTATCTGGATTACTCTCTTGACCTGCTGCCTGCCTACTGACATTGCCTGTACCTGGATTACTCTCTTGACCTGCTGCCTGCCTACTGACTTTGCCTGTACCTGGATTACTCTCTTGACCTGCTGCCTGCCTACTGACTTTGCCTGTACCTGGATTACTCTCTTGACATGCTGCCTGCCTGATGACTCTGCCTGCACCTGGATTACTCTTGACCTGCTGCTTGCCTATTGACTTTACCTGTGCCTGTATTACTCTCTTGCCTGTTTGCCTATTGACATTGCCTGTTCCTAGATTACTCCCCTGCCTGCCTATTGACTTTGCCTGTACCTGGATCACTCTCTTGCCTGCTGCCCGCCTGGCCGATACGTTCACCAACCCGCCTTCCATCTCCGTCTCGTAAGTACTGCAGGCCGCCCGCACCTAGGGGCTCAACCTCTGGGGAATGGCGGTCAGTGCAGGTGAAACCCGGGGTTGTCCAGCCGCCAAGCAGAACCTGGTCCGAGTACCGGGCTCAGCAGTGCTCTACTTGGTACAAGAACTCACAAGTCTGACAATCCAGAGGGAAGGATATTGAAGGAGTTTGTGGCTGGGCACTGGGGGAGGTGCTCATAAGGAGGTGGAAGGATGAAGGGTGTATAGACTGGGATTAACACATATTGGTTTTATGTTGGATGCGGTGAGTTGGAGGGGCCCAGGTTGGGTAGTAGTTAAGCTTTTTGTTTCATTTCTTGTTAATGGGTGATTTTAAGATAGTATCCCAGAATGTCAAAGAGTTTAATCTGCCTTATAAGAGGCATTGTCTTTTTAAAGAACTGTCCAGGACTTCTGCCTTTGTTTTTTTTTGCAAGAGACACATTTATTGAAGCATCACCATATCCTTAATAACAGGCAGTATCTGCTGCAATTTTTTGCCTCTCACCCTTTTGCTAAAAAGCAGGGGGTGGGTATATTGATCTCTAGCTCCCTTAACCCATCATTAAGCACATACTACCCAATCCAAATGGCAGCTCTCTGGCTCTTCAAATTGAGCTTCAGGGGGTCCTTTATAATTTGGTTTCCACATATGCCCCTAATGACACCCAGAGGGTTTTTATTTTTTCAACCTGGACTTAGAGCAGTCTCTTCTTCAGTGACCCAATGGTTTATGGGGGATGATTTTAATGTGAAGCTGTACTTCAATTCCACGGTGCAGCTGATATATAAGCAGGCTGATAGGCAAGCATTATATGACTTGCTGTCACATATGGGGCTTGTGGATGCTTGGAGGCATTTTCATGGCACAAGTAAACAATTTACCTATTATTCTGCTTCTTATGCCTCTTCGTCCTGTATTATTTTTTTTCTTGACAAGGGATTTCTTTCAAATGTAGAAAGGGTGGAAATTGATAAGTGGTCTCACCATGCCCCAATCTGGGTTAAATATAAGGGAACTCCGCTTCGGAGATGTCTTTCGGTACTCTGAGATAAAACAGCTTCTAACAAACGCCTTAAGGCTATCATGTGGACTGGCAAGTTAAAAAAATGAATGTGAGAGAAAACTACTACTACTACTACTCAACATTTCTAGAGCGCTACTAGGGTTACGCAGCGCTGTACAATTTAACAAAGAGAGACAGTCCCTGCTCAAAGAGCTTACAATCCAATAGACAAGTGAACAATCGGTCCGGTCCGATAGGGGCAGTCAAATTGGGGCAGTCTGGATTCATTGAACGGTAAGGGTTAGGTGCCGAACGCAGCATTGAAGAGGTGGGCTTTAAGCAAAGACTTGAAGACGGGCAGGGAGGGGGCTTGGCGTAAGGGTTCAGGAAGGTTGTTCCAAGCATAGGGTGAAGCGAGGCAGAATGAGCGGAGCCTGGAGTTGGCGGTGGTGGAGAAGGGTACTGAGAGGAGGGATTTATCCTGTGAACGGAGGTTACGGGCGGGAACGTAAGGGGAGATGAGGGTAGAAAGATAAACATCTTCCGCAACGTCTCTCTCAGAGCGTGTGTGTGTTCAGACGCTGACTGGCCTTGAGGCATCAGATCCATGATGTGCACAAGTCTTTAAAAGCTTTCTGGGCCGAGGAGGTGCTGTTTCATATGAACAATGTGAAGAAAATCTATTTTGAGGAGGGTAACAAGGCTAGTAAATTGTTTGCCTCTCAAATGAAGCAGCAGCAGGTAGTGTCCCTTTGGGAGGGAGTACTCTAAACTGGAAGATTTGAGGGCTTATTTTTTTTGTGTTTTTTATTGTGCTCTCTGTTCTTCTGAGATGCAGGCTACTCCTCTTGATATGCAGCGCTATCTAGCAGGGGATAGATTTCTTGGATCAGGATTTTGAGGTTGCGGAGTTGAATTTCGCTATTAGGTCACTGAAACCAGGTAAATCACCAGGGCTGTATGGCCTTACAACATTTTATAAAATGTTCAGGGGTCTTTCGGCTCCACTGCTTGCCCAAGTTTTTAATGGGGTTCTTGGGGGGGGGGGGGTACCCTTTGTCTGCTTCTATGTTGGAGGCTATCATCACTAAACATGGAAAGGACGCTAAACAGTGTGGCTCTTACAGGCTGATTTCTCTCCTCAACTTGGATGTTAAACTGCTGGTTAGTGTTCTTGTGAAGTGTTTAAATGCTCATATTTCAGATCTTATTCATGCAGATCAATGTACATAAGTATATAAGTATTGCCATACTGGGACAGACCGAAGGTCAAATCCAGCATCCTGTTTCCAACAGTGGCCAATCCAGGTTACAAGTGCCTGGCAAGATCCCAAAATAGTACAATACATTTTATGCTGCTTATCCTAGAAATAAGTAGAGGATTTTCCACAAGTCCATTTTAATAATGGCTTATGGACTTTTCTTTGAGGAAGCTATCCAAACCTTTTTTATACCCCGCTAAGCTTCTGCTTTTACTACATTCTCTGGAAACGAATTCCAGAGTTTAATTACACACTGAGTGGAGAAATATTTTCTCGGATTCATTTTAAAATTTACTACTTTCTAGCTTCATTGTGTGCCCCCTAGTCCTAGTACGTTTGGAAAGAGTAAACAAGCGATTCATGTCTACCCGTTCCACTCCATTCATTATTTTATAGACGTCTATCATATCTTCCCTCAGCCGTCTTTTCTCCAAGCTGAAGAGTCCCAGCCACTTTAGTCTTTCCTTATAGGGAAGTCATCCCAAACCCTTTATCATTTTTGTCACCCTTCTTTGTACCTTTTCTAATTCCACTATATCTGTCCTGAGATGTGGTGACCAGAACTGCACACAATATTTGAGGTGCGGTTGCACCATGGAGTGATACAAAGGCATTATAACGTCCTCATTTTTGTTTTCCATTCCTTTCCTAATACCACCTAACTTTTTTGGGCTCTTCTGGAGGTGCCTGGGTGGTGGAGCATTCAGAATCCTATCATACAAGATTCTTTGGCCCTCCGAGTCCAATGGTTTTGAACATTACTCAGGGATAGATGGGTTCCCTGGTGTGCCCCACTTTCTGACCTGGCTTCCCTTATTGCGAGATGGCATAAGCATGCTTTTCAGGATTGGGAGAGGAAGGGGCTGATGCATCTTGGTCAGGTGTCACAGGAGGGTGGCTTTCTCTCGCTCTGTTTTAAAAATTAAATTTATTTTTTTTTTTTTACAGTTGCAGCATACTTTTCATTTGGATAGTAAAGACTTTTTCATGTATCTGCAGCTTAGGCACCTGCTTTGTAGTGAACCATATTGGGTGGGTGGGTGTGTGTGTGGGGGGGGGGGGGGGTTCGACATCCATTCACTCTGTTTGAGGATTTTTTTTTTTGTCAAGGGTTTGTGCCAACCCAAGGTGATCTCCTCTCTTTATAATTTTTGTCTCAGTCTGGCCCTCAACAGCCACCTTGTTATATCAGACAGTAGGAGATTGACCTTGGAACATGCTTAAACTCACAGGAGTGGGAGAATGCTTACCAAAATATGGCCCACATTTCTATTTCAGCTAATTTGATGGAAAAGGTGGGGTGAAATTACATTATAGATGGTATAGGGCTCCCACGCCTATTGCTCAATTTATTGCTACTCAAACGGGGGTAATATTGGCAGGGTTGTGGATGCCTGGTACTTACTTCCACATTTGGTGGGTTTGCCCTCTTATTGGGCCTTTTTTGGATTGGTTTGGAAGGGAGTTTTTCCCAAAATGCTTTCTGCTCGCATTATCAGCGGATCCTACTCTGTTTTTGTTGCATGTGGTACCTGGTTCTCTCTCCTCAGATGTAATGATGGTACTCCTACCCTGTCTAGCAGTTCTTCGTCAGGAGGTGGGGAAAAGTTGGAGAATTACAAGTGATTCCAAAGATGACACAGCTTTGAAGTGCGTTGTGGAATGTCTACTTCAGAAAGCTGATGGCGCAATGGCAAGGCCATTTGGCTGCTTTCCAGCGGGTTTGGGCACCCTTTCTCACTTGGTGTCAAAGTATGAGTTCATAAACTACTGCCCAGAGGGGCTCTGGGCTGCACTATACTGGACTTGACCACCGTTACCTATTAATGTTTTCTTCTATTATTTTCATACCCTCTGTAAATATTTTGCTTTTACTGTGGTGTTGAGGGGTGGGGTAGTTTTGGTTTTTGTCAAGTGTATTGCTGGATCTTAGTATTAGAAGTACTGTTTTGTTGCTTGACTTGAAAAATAAAACACAAAGTTAAAAAAAACCCCTCACAATTATTGTTTTGTGCTCAAAGACTGTAGGTCTATATGATGTTACCAGATCTATTCGGGATACGAGGAAGGAGTTCCTACTCATGAGATAAGAAACTAGATCTTTAGGGGCTTCATTTCTGTTAGCATTTTCATTTCCATGTAAAAGGTGTGAGCAAAATCCAAAAATAATAAAAAATGTATGCTGCATTATTTAGGTGTGAAGTAGGCTTGCTTTGCACCTGATCTTTTTTGGACTTGAAGTACCCTGATTGTGGATGGCCAGATTCAGCTTCAGAAGTTGCCCCATGGCCTACACGGTTATTTAAACATCTTTCAAATCAACTTACTCCTCATCTCCTTCCTCTTAGTAGTTCTTCTTTCACTACAGGCACTGTACCCTCCTTGTGGAAGCATGCACTTGTCCATCCTCTCTTCAAAAAAACCCCATCTTGACTCTTCTCGTCCTACAAGTTTCCACCCCGTTTCCAATTTCCCATTTATGTCTAAGCTTCCTGAAAAACTAGGTTCTCCAACTTGTCCAACATGTTGAGAAATGTAATGTCGTTCATTAGTACCAATCTGGCTTTCGCCATAATTGTAGTACAGAGACCTTTCTTGCCCCTCACAACTTCATCCACATTTCTCTTGACCAATGTTGCCCCATGATCCATATGTCCTTTGACCTATCCTCAGCATTCAACCTTGTTGATCATTCTCTCCTTCTTCACCATCTCCCATCAATTGGCATCAATGACAAAGTTCTCATTTGGTTTTCAAGTTATCTTAATAACCGCTAATAACAACTATCTTTTGGCGGATACTCCGTTCTGTAGATAAATCTCTCTTATCTGTCCCCTTCTCCTCTACTGCTAATTCCAGGTTCCGTCCCTTTTATCTTGCTGCACCTCTCGCCTTATTCCTTTACCCTTATTGTTCTGTTTACCTGTCTTATCTAGATTGTAAGCTCTTTGAGCAGGGACTGTCTTTTTGTGTATGGTGTACAGCGCTGCGCATGCCTTGTAGCGCTATAGAAATGATAAGTAGTAGTAGTAGTAAGTTGGAGAAGAAGGCAAGAGTTGGGCAGACTTCTACAGTATGTGCCCTGATTGTGGCTGAATAGATTTGGATGGGCTGGAGTGGAGCTTTTTTAGGGGCTTCAATGACAATTTCAGAAGTTTTAGAACAAGGATAGTGCCAGGCAGACTTCTACACTCTATGCCCCGAAAACGGCAGGAACAAATTAAGATTGGGTGTGTATATGGAGTATCACATCATACCTTATGTAATGGGTTTGTCTTGTTGGGCAGACTGGAAGGACCATACAGGTCTTTATCTGCCTTCATCTACTATGTTATCCAAAAGTGGAAGTTCATCATAGATGGTTGATTGTAATATTTTTTAAGTTATTAGGCTGAGCCTTTGCTTTCCTTTTTTTTTTTCTTCTTTCTTTGAAGAGCATCTTATCTAATTGACCACTCTCCTTGTTTTTTTTTTTTTCTTCTTTTAGGGGTCTAAAGAAGGGTAAATATTATTAATAGTTCTGTTTTTCCTCTTTTCTCTTTCTTGTTACTTTTTTCCTTGATGATATTGCCCTGTGTTACTTTCAACACGTGTGTTTATTAAAGTTGCAAATTAATAAATTTAAAAAAATATTCTGATCTGTGAATAATCATTGAAAGCATCAGCATCTGTAGTCGGAGAATAAGACAGAAAATAAAAAATCCTGGCTAGTTGCAAATGAAGGCTCATCTCATCAAAACAAGAAGTGCCATCTTTTTTTTCAGATGTGGTGACCAGAACTGCGCACAGTACTCAAGGTATGATTGCACCATCAGATGCCAGCTCTGGTTCAGACTGAGCTGAAGTCCAAAAGTCAATGAGGGAGCTCTCAGGTTATAAAGGTGGTGACAACCATGATGGCCACAGAGGCAGCAGCATATATGGTAAATCTCAAACTATCATTCATACTATTTCCATTCTGTGCTATTCAGCCTGAAATGAAAGGGCCAGTTATTGAAGCAAGTGATTTCCTCCCTCCCGTGAAAACACTTGGCCCCAAAAGGCAATCCCTCAGACACCTCCCTCTGCAGCAGCAGACAAATTGCTCACAGTCTTTCCCCTACTTTCCTTTGTTTTACTCCACTGCCCAATAAGCCTTCCACCACACTGTTCTTCCAAGGACTGCAAGTACGAATGTATATGGGAAGACAGCATAACATTCTGATAATCCTTTCTCCAAAAAGAGTATAAACCCCAAGCATTTCTCCCCAGGGGCACTGAGAAAATGAGACTTGGTACTCAGTAGGAGATTTTCTCCTTTCATGTGGTGAGAAAGATCTGATGGAAGTTCCATGGACTCCATCTTCAAGCGATCCTCTGTCTCCTTAGATGCCCAGGAGCAGACAGTCTGACTCAGTCTCAGGGTAGTAGTCCTCCCTCTGTGGCTTTGAACTACTGGCTCAGGATGAGAGGGCTAAGGCACAGTGCAGGACCTGGACCTCGAGAAGCCCCCCCCCCCCCCCAAGGGGCCGAACACCGACATCTCAGCTGGTAACAATCCCAACACCCCTTCAGGTATCGGTGATAATGTGTGGCCAAAAGTGAGAGCATGGGCCTCCAGTATGGGCTGAAAAGACATCAGGTCTGACACCGACACCCTTACTACCATGGCATCATGTCGATTAAGAAGTTGCCCCAGCTTCCCCTAGAGCATAGACCAGATTTGCTCCTTGGTAACAGGCACCAGCAAAGGCGGGGATTCAGTCAAGGTGGTCAAGTCCACAAAAAGTATCAGGACCAAATTAGAAAATTGGTCCTGCCCCATTGGAGGGTGGCATGCTGGTGCTGATTCCCTGGCCCAGTGGATGGTGGCATGCTGGCACCGATTCCGGTGTCGATGCTTCTTAGCCTCTCTAACCATTGCACCTTAACAGTGTCCCTCGGCACCGATGAGGACAATGTCAAATCTGTGCAAGTGCTCAGTACTATATCAAGGATACTTGGCTTCAATGGGCACTGCCAACGCTTGATGTCAAGGTAGGCAGAGACCTCCTCAATGTGAATGCACAGACCCTGGGCATGCTTCCCCTGGCAATGTGCACCCCAGCCCTTCAGGCTGGCATCTGTCACCACTAGGCACCAATCTGGGAGCACCAGCGGCATTCCCCGCCACAACATGCTGTCCGAGAGCCACCACTCCATACTGAGGCGGGCCGCAGGGAGCCAAGAAAGCCTGCACTGATAAATCCTGAGATACTGGAGACCATCGTTGAAGTAGAGAATACTGTAGAGGTCTCAGGTGCGCTCTCGCCCATGGCACCACTTCCAAGGTGGCCGTCATCGATCCCAACAGCTGGACAATGTCCCAAGCTCACGGGCGGGCCATCCTCAGGAGCAGACGGACCTGATTCTGAAGCTTGCACCGCCTTTGCTCGGGAAGAAACACACAGCCCGAGGCCATGTCGAACCTGGCCCCCAAATATTCTAGCAATTGCGAGGGGGTCAGGTAACCTTTGGCCATATTGAAGACCCAGCCCAGAGATTGAAGGACTGAAACCACTCTGGCTGTAGCTAGATGACTCTCTTTTTCTGAGTCTGTTCTGATGAGCCAGTCGTCTAGGTATGGGTGAACCCAGATACCCTCTCGCCTGAGAAAGGCAGCTACTACCATCATTACCTTGGAGAAGGTTTGGGGAGCTGTGGCGAGGCCAAAAGGCAAGGCCCGAAACTGGAAATGTTTTCCCAACACCGCAAACCGCAGAAACTTCTGGTGCGAGGGCCAAATTTGTATGTGCAAGTAAGCTTCTTTCAGGTCCAGAGACGTGAGAAACTCTCCTGGCTGTACCACCGCAATGACGGAGCGCAGGGTTTCCATGTGAAAATGCCTCACTCTTAAGGACTTCTTTAGCTCTTTTAAGTCCAGGATCGGGCGAAAAGACCCGCCTTTTCGTGGCACCACAAAGTAAATGGAGTAGTGGCCTAAACCTTGTTTGGCGGGAGGCACCGGGGTCACAGCCCCTATCTGGCACAGACTGTGCAAAGTCTCCTCTACCACCACCCGTTTGGCGGCAGAACCGCATCGGGACTCCACAAACACGTCTCTCACCGGGGCATCGAATTCTATTCGGTATCCGTCTCTGATCAGGTCCAAGACCCACTGATCTGCGGAGATTTTGGCCCACTCCTCGAAAAAGAGGGAAAGTCTTCCTCCGATGACAGGAAACGAGGAGGGGGCCGGCGCACCATCATTGAGAGGGTCGCCCCTGAACTCCAGGCCTTGAACCAGCAGCTGCGGAACGTTTGTCCGAGCAAAAGGAGTTTCTCTGCTGAAAGCGGGCACGCGAAGTGAACCCAGCAGCCCGCCCCGGGCGGTACCTTCTAGCTTCACGGAAGCGAGGTCTGTACGAGGAGTGGACCGCCTGACCCTTAGAGGAAGGCTTCGGCCTACCTTCGGGCAAGCGCTGAGGTTTGGAATCCCCCAGGCCTTTAACAATGTTTTCCAGCTCCTCACCAAACAGGAGAAGGCCTTGAAAAGGCAACTTCACCAACCTTTGCTTAGAGGCTATGTCCGCCGTCCAATGTCGTAGCCAAAGAGTGCGGCGAGCCGCCACTGCTACAGCCATTTGTTTAGCCGAAGCTCTGACCATATCATAAAGGGCGTCAGCCAAAAAGGACAAGGCCGACTCCATCCGCGGAGCCACTACAGATAAGGTCTCCGCTTCATCACCGGGCTGTTCCTTTGCCTGCTGTAACCAAGCTAGGCAGGCTCTACCAGCATAACAACTGCATGCAGACGCCCGAACAGTGAGACCTGCAAAATCGAAGAACCGCTTCAGAGCTGAATCAAGCCTGCGGTCTTGAATATCCTTCAAGGCAACACCTCCTTCAACAGGGACGGTAGTTCTCTTTGTCACAGCTGTGACCAGGGCATCCATTTTAGGCATTGCAAAGCGAGCCATATGTTCCTCACTCAGAGGGTATAATTGCCCCATAGCCCTGGCAACCTTCAAAGGTCCCTCGGGGTCAGCCTATTGAGCCGAAATAAGCTCTTGGATGGAGTCATGCAAAGGAAAGGCTCGAGCAGGCTTTCTGGCACTAGCCATCCTTGGATTAACAGAGGAGGCTGTGCCACTCCCAGGATCTTCAATCGAGAGGGCTTGTAAGGCATCTGGAATAAGCGCTGGCAGCTCCTCGCGGTGGAAAATCCTCACCGCAGACGGATCATCAAGCTCCTGTGGCAATTCTGCACCCGACTGGCTCCTCAGCCCAAGAAGTTCTGCCAGACCCCTCAGAATCCTCATAGCCCGACCACCGGGGGAGGGGGGGGGGGGGGCGCCGCCACACTCAGAAGGGAAATTAACCCTTGTGCGTTTTATCAGGAGGATCAGAAACAGGCAAAGCCAACTCCAAAAGGCCAGGATCCACCGGGGGGGAGGGGGGGGGGGGGGGGGGGGAAGCAGGCAGAGGGTCCGAAGATCCCTGTGGAAGAGCTGTTTTAACCATGTACGCCCTAGGCAGCATTAAAACAAAATCAGGGGAGAAAACCGCTCCCTGACCGCCCGGATCCTGCCCAGGGCTATCAGCTCTATTATTAGCCTCACTCAGAGGACCCCCCCTCCCCGGATTCAGGGCTCTCCATCACAACGGAGGCCGCTCCATGTGAAAAATCCAAAATGGCGTCCGCTGCCAGCTCAGAGCGCAAAAGATCGCCGCTCGCCATGCTCGGGCCGGCTCTACCGTCTGTACAGCACGAATTACAGAGCCCCACTGCTGATTTGCGCTTGCCACATTTAGAACAGCGCTTTACAGTCTCCGCAGCCATCGCCGAAAACGGCGGTAAAATCAAAAAATGGCGGTTCGCGCCAAAAACATCCCGATTGCGGGCCCACCCCGGAGGAGTCAGAAAACACTCTTACCTCTCTAGACCGAGTATCACAGCTCCGGTCCTGCAGAAGAATCTCAAGAAACAAACCTCTTTTCCAAGATCGCTGCGCTAAAGCACAACGCGACTAACTATTATTATTTTTTTAAACGCTGTGAGGAAAGCAGAGGCAAAAGAGGTAAATTAAAACACTCCGGAGGCGAACCAATGTGCCTACATCCACTGAGTGGGAAAGGACTGGGAAAAGCAAGCTAATATGTCCACATCCACGAGGGCATGGATAAGGCAGGGAAAGGGCTGACCTATGTGCCTTCAAAGTGAAGCTACAATAGCCTCTAACACCCCGGCTAACAACTGGAAAGCTAGGAGCCACCCCCAGGCAGAATTTTGATGGAGCTCGAAGAAGCTGCAGCCACCCTTACTTGGGGAGATAGAGAATACTGAAGAGGCAGTGGAGCTAGCTGGACAAGAGGCACTGAGAAAAGTTGAGTGCTCTCTATCTCCCCCTGCTGGTTGATGGACACAACCCATATGTAATGGCTTCATCTGCTTGATGACAAGGAAGCTGACGTTAATGGATAGGACATCTCAGTGCCAAAAACACTTTTGCGCTGTTCGACTCTTGATGGATCTCTTGGTCATCTAGTGACAGAGATGAGAAGCGGCAGCATCATGGTCAGGCCGCAAGCATGACAAGCTCCTAGAGTACTGGTTTTCAATATGGTCTTGCCACACTGAGTGCATCGCTTAAAACCACTGGGAGCTTTCTGGGACATGTTGGGGAAGATAGCCAAAGCATCAAATGGTTCGATGATTTTGGGGGCAGTGAACCCCCCAAAAAACAAGAACAAAATATGACTGTGACCGGAGCGCTCGGGCCTAAGAGGGCCAACGAGTGGCGGAAAAAGAAACTTGAAGAACTGAAAATACTAAGGAAAACAAAGAAAAAATGAGTAACACTAGTCCTGCACAGAATTCACAAAAATAGAGCTGCAAAGGCAAAATGCCACAGGTGCAAACCAAGATAGGAGAGCTCTGACAAGCGTCTGTTCAGTACCACAGAAAAAAAGTCCAGCTGGTCCTACATGGTTACAGGGAATGGGAAGGCACACGTGCATGTGCGGTGAGACTCCTAAAAGCTTCTAGAAAAGCCCGGTGCTGGGCTCCATCAGATGATGTCATCCATATGTGTGAAGATGATATTATGTTGTCCTCGGAGAAAAAGTCTTCAACTAAATTCAAAACTGTGCTATTTGTCTTGTGGCTCAGTATGAGCAAAATGGCTTTTCTGAGTTGGGACATCTTGCTCCTCATTCATTGTACTTCAATCTTGATTAAAAAAAAAAAGACCCATCTCATAATGATTTAAATCCCCCCAAAACATTCTGATCTCTTATTACATACAAGATAATTAAGCAATTACTAAAAATGTGCCTGTGCGTTTCAACTCCATGAACAGGGATTGCTTCTTATTTATCTGTATAGAATCACATAAGGCTAACAGTGCTATCAGAACTAGTGCATTCAAAATGGATGCGCATCATGTGAAGCCATATCCAAACCTTCACAAGTCTGCAAGATGCCCCAAGACAAAAGTCTTGCTGATTATAGTTAAGTGTAAACCTTACAATACATGGCATACACCTCTTCTTTAGATTCATTTCACAAATATCTCCCTACCAGATTATGTACAGAAACACAGTGTAAAGTCATAACCCAACATATCCCCTACCATTTTATGACCCAGTTTTAATAAGGATTTTTGCCTTAAGCACAGAAAGGAAGAAAACCTGGCTGAACAATGCCCTTAGTTATAGACAGTTATATTTCTGGCCTCTAGGTACTTATTTAATTTGGTTTAGACACTCTGTGCAAGGTCTACCTCAGACATCTCCCCTAGCAGTTTTTCTATAACCTAATTAATCTAAATGCAGTAATACTTTCTAACATTTTTCTAAACATAATTAAAATTTACTTGATGAACCATTCTCTTTTAGTTCTCTTCTTTTTAATATCTCAGACAATTTCATGTAATCCATCTTTATACTATTTTACATGCATTGCATTTCCTGGTCTCCCTACCCCAATTTTCCTTTGAAAATAGGATAAAGGTTTTGGTCTTTGATGCCTAAAAAAATAATTTGGTGCTTGTCTTCACTTCTCAACCAATCTGAAAAACATTTTTATAAACACAGGATTCACACTATAACAAATTTCTAAATAACTTACTTTTAATAAACACAGCAGCACTTAATTTCCTACCGTGCAAACAACCTACTAACAGCAACAAACAGAATAAAAGATACCAAAACTAAGAAAATGGAACCCTTGCCTAACAGAAGGATTTTTCAACTTTTTTCAGTAGATGCCTGAACTTTAATTTCTCTGTAAGCAGAGTTTCATTGGAAAACAATTCTAAAGTGCTAAGACCACTGCAAGAGAAGATTCAAGAATACACTATGCTAACACAAGGACGACAGCTTTTTCAATCGCAGGTCCACTCTTATGGAACTACTTGCCCAGATATTTACATTTATGTGCGAACTTAGTACAGTTTAAAAACTTTTAAAGACCCATTTGTTTTTTTTCTGGCATATCCTGTGATATGAAACAGATTGTTGGCACAGTGTAGTAGTGATGTGAGGCATTTCAATACGTCCCTGTATTTGTTTTTGATATGCGTGGTTAACGGTATGTGTTTTAAAAAAATGTATTCTATGTGTGTTTCATTGTAATCTGCTTAGTTTTTAGGCAGCATATAATTTAACAAATGAAGAATGTGTTTCTGCTAGTCTACAATCCTTAATTGAGGGAACAGAAGCTGAAAATCATCTCCATACTTTCAGCTATAATCAGGGATATTTTGCATTTTCAAGTAAATATAAAGAACCTATTTCACACAACACTTTAAAAATAGATCTAAAATTCAGCCAAACCCCATGCGCTTTTGAACGACTGTTGGTCTTCCTCACACTAACGATAATCCTTTCCAGCATCCATTTTTGAGCACCATTTATAGAATCCAGCCCTATGTAGAGTAAAATACAGTGCATCTTCTTGTTAACACCATCCCTATACAGTAAAGCACAATAGTGGTAGAATTATGTTTTGGAGATTGGGTAAACCTGGACATATGGTAACCCTGACATGTTCTTCCAGCCTGTCCATTTGTCCGGGCGGGCCTCAGGGTACCCTCTCCTCATGTCTTGTGAGGTCACTGCTTGAAGGTGCAGCGGCCATTTTGAAATGGTGCCAGCAGCGAGTGGTCAGCGGTAGCGGCGAGCAGAAAAGACTGTAGTTCTTTCTTGCCCCAAAGAGGCTACCAGACCACAAGAGCACATAAAGGTATGTGAGGAGAGAGCACCCTGAGGCTCACACGCCCACCAAGGCATCTTTCAAAGATATCACCAAAACAGGGTAGATAGGGCATCCTGATAGTGAGATTGCATTAGAGATCATTAAATAAAAAGCAGAGAGATTTTCAAGACTGCAAATTATCATTGTCAACTGCTGAGAAAGAAGTCGATAGCAACAACAAACATAGTTTGAAATCTCTATATGCAATAAATGAAAAATTAGATATAATAGGCATCTCTGAGATCTGGTGGAAGGAGGATAACCAGTGGGACACTGTCATGCCAGGGTACAAATTATATCATAATGATAGAGTGGATTGAATTGGTGGAGGGGTAGCATTGTATGTTAAGGAGGGCCTTGAATCAAATCAACAGAACTTCTGCAGGACACAAAACACATCTTAGAATCCCTAAGGATTGAAATTCCATGTGTAAAGGGGAAAAGGATAGTGATAGGAGTGTACTACTGTCCACCTGGCCAGGATGAAGAGACAGATGTAGAAATGTTATAATAAAGGGGGATTTTTATTACACCAATATTGACTTGGTAAACGAAACACTAGGGCAAGCTACTGAGGTAAAATTCCTTGATGAAATCAAGGACTGCTTTATGGAGCAGCTGGTATAGGGGCTAACAAGAGGAAGAAAAATTCTAGACCTAGTCCTTAGTGGCGCGCATAATCTGGTGTAGGACGTAATGGTGCTGGGGCTGCTTGATGAAAGTGATCATAGTATCATCAGATTTGATATCTGCTCTGGAATTAAGTACATTCAGGAAATCCAATAAGCAAAGGTCAGAAATTTGCATCAGGCATGGATGCTGTTCAAAAATACCATCCTGGAAGAACAATTATATTCCATGTATTAAAAAAAAGGAGTACATAAGTATTGCCATACTGGGACAGACCGAAGGTCCATCAAGCCCAGCATCCTATTTCCAACAGTGGCCAGAGGTCACAAGTACCTGGCAAGATCCCAGAAGAGTACAATACATTTTATGCTGCTTATCTTAGAAATAAGCAATGGACTTTCCCAAGTCCATTTTAATAATGGCCTATGGACTAAGAAATATTTTCTCTGATTTGTTTTAAATTACTACTTTGTAAGCTTCATTGCGTGCTTCCTAGTATTTTTGGAAAGAGTAAACAAGCTATTCACACCTACTCGTTCCACTCCACTCATTATTTTATAGACCTCTATCATACCCCTCAGCCTTCTTTTCTCCAAGCTGAATAGCCCTAGTCGTTTCAGCCTTTCCTTATAGGGAAGTCATCCCACCCCCTTTATCATTTTTGTCGCCTCTCTCTGTACCTTTTCTAATTCTACTATATATGTTTTTTGAAATGTGGTGACCAGAACTTCACACAATATTCAAGGTACGATCACACTATGGATAGATATAAAGGCATTATAACATCCTCGTTTTTATTTTCCATTCGTTTCCTACTAATAGCTAACATTCTATTTGCTTTCTTTGCCGTCATAGCACACTGAGCAGAGGGTTTCAAAGTATCATCAACGATGACTCCTAGAGCCTTTTCCTGGTCGGTGATTCCTATGCAGAACCTTGCATCTTGTACCTAAAGTTCACGTTCCTCTTTCTCACATGCATCACTTTATACTTGCTCACATGAAACATCTGCCATTTGGATGCCCAGTCTCATAATGTCCTCTTGCAATTTTTCACTATCCTCTTGCGATTTAACTTTGAATAACTGTGTCGTTGGCAAATTTAATTGCCTCACTAGTTATTCCCATCTCTAGATCATTTATAAATATTTTAAGTAGAGAGGTGTGGTAGCCGTGTTAGTCCACTTTTAAAGGTAATCAATAGAAATAAAACAAAATAAAACATGGAAAGAAAATAAGATGATACCTTTTTTTATTGGACATAACTTAATACATTTCTTGATTAGCTTTCGAAGGTTGCCCTTCTTCGTCTGATCGGAAATAAGCAAATGTTGGTAGATGACAGTATTTATGAGAGAAACATAAAAGCATTTCAGTGACAGTCTAACAGGATGGGGGTAGATAGGTGAGAGACAGGGAGATATGCATGGAGACAGGAGGGTGACAATTTTCAAAGCAATGACAGTATATATGAGTGAAACATCAAAGCATTTCAGTGACAGTCTAACAGGATGGGGGTGGATAGGTGAGAAACAGGGAGATATGCATGGAGACATGTGGGTGCCAGAGCAATACAATTTTCAAAGCAATACAATTTTATGCTTTATAATGGGCTAGAAAACCCGGATCTTTGTTAAGTCCTGTCTGGTGGGTGTCAACATATTTAATCATTCTGACTTCAAAGGTCTTACGTTCCTGTATTGTTTTAAAGTTCCCTCTTAGGATCCATACCATACAATCACTGGTACAGTGTTCTGGTTTTGTAAAGTGCTGTCCCACAGGCGTGACATCTTTACTGATACTGGCATTTTTCATATATCTATGTAAATGAAATCGCTTCTTTAGCATCTGACTTGTTTCTCCAATGTAGCAGCCTTCATTGCATTTTTTACACTGAATGATATATACCACATTGGAAGATGAGCAAGTGAAAGATTCCTTAATGTTGAATATTTTTCCTTTGTGAATGACCATGGGGTGCTGTGAAATATTTTGGCATAGTTTGCAGCTGGATATATTGCAAGGATGTGTGCCATTCTTTTCTTTTTGAGTCTGTGTTGGGAGCTTACTTCTAATTAGCTTGTGTTTTAAGTTGGGTGGCTGTCGGAAGGCCAGCACTGATGGGGATGGGAGTATCTCTTTCAGTAATTCATCCTCTTGGAGTAGAGGCTGTAGATCTTTTATGATTTTTCTTAATTTTTCCAGCTCTGGGTTGTATGTCACTATAAGGGGGATTCTGTCTGTAGCTTTTTTTTTTCTTTGTACTGTAGCAGATTTTCCCTGGGTGTTTTGAGGGAGGAAGCAATATTCTTAGAGATTATTTTGGGGTTGTAGCCTTTCTGTTCGAAGGATGCAGTCAGAATTTCAAGGTGTCTGTCTCTGTCCCCTGGGTCAGAGCAGATACAGTGGTATCTTGTGGCTTGGCTGTAAATAATGGATCTTTTTGTATGTGAAAGGTGGAAGCTGGAGTTGTGGAGGTAGCTGCATTTGTCTGTGGGTTTCTTGTATATGGATGTTTGTATACAGCCATCGCTGATTGAGACTGTGGTGTCCAAAAAATTGACTTTTTCTGGGGAGTAGTCAATTTTGAATCTGATTGTAGGATGGTATGTATTGAAGGAATTGTAAAATTGTTTCAGAGTTTCTTCCCCCTCAGTTCAAATCATAAAAAAAGCAGCGGTCCCAACACAGACCCCTGTAGAACCCCCACTATCTACCCTTCTCCACTGAGAACACTGATCATCTAACCCTACTTTCTGTTTTCTTTTAACCAGTTTTTAATCCACAATAGAACACTACCTCTTATCCCATGACTTTCCAATTTCCTCTGGAGTCTTTCGTGAGATACTTTATCAAATGCCTTTTGAAAATCCAGATACACAATATCAACCGGCTCACCTTTATCCACATGTTTGTGCACCCTTTCAAAGAAATGCAGTAGACTGGTGAGGCAAGATTTCCCTTCACTAAATCCATGTTGGCTTTGTCTCATTAATTCACGCTTTTGAATATGCTCTGTAATTTTGTTTTTTATAACAGTCTCTATCATTTTACCTGGCACCAACGTCAGGCTCACCAGTCTATAATTTCCCGGATCACCTCTGGAACCTTTAAAAAAAATAAATAAATAACAGCGTTACATTGGCCACCCTCCAATCTTTCAGTACCATGCTTGATTTTAAAGATAAATAAATTAGTAATATGTAATTTATTTATTGAGAACATTTATATCCCACAGATTCCCACCATGGCGGGCTCTATGTGGCTTACAACAGTTATAAAAAAGTACATCATACAAATTCAAGCTTGCAAGTTCATTCTTCAATTCTATCGATAATTACATCTTCCAGGTTTACGGAGATTTGATTCAGTTTCTCTGACTCGTCAACATTGAATACCATTTCTGGCACTGGTATCTCTCCCAAATCTTCCTCAGTGGAGACTGAAGCAAAGAATTCATTTAATCTCTCCGCTATGGCTTTGTCTTCCCTGAGTGCCTCTTTTACCCTTCGGTCACCTAGCGGTCCAACCAATTCTTTTGCTGGCTTCTTGCTTTTAATATATATATATAGCTAAAAAAGTGTTTACTGTGCGTTTTTGCCTTCAACGGAATCTTCTTTTCAAAGTCTATGTTTGCCTTCCATATCAGAGCTTTGCATTTGACTTGCCATTCTTTATGCAGTTTCCTATTATTTTCAGTCAGATCCTTCTTCATGTTCATGTTTCTTTTAGCTCTAATAGCTTCCTTCACCTCACATTTTAACTATGACGGCTGCAGTTTTGTCTTCCTTTTTTAATACACACAATATATTTGGCCTGGGCTTCCAGGATGGTATTTTTGAACAGCATCCATGCCTAATGTAAATTTTTGACCTTTGCAGCTGCTCCTCTAAGTTTCTTTTTCTTCGTTCTTCTCATTTTATCAGTCTTCTTTTTGAAAGTTAAATGCCAATGTATTGGATTTCCTGTGTGCACTTACTCCACAGCTTATATAAAATCTGATCATGTTATGATCACTGTTATCAAGAGGCCACAGCACCATTATCTCCTGCACCAGATCATTCGCACTACTAAGGACTCATTCTAGAATTGTTCCTCCTCTTGTTGGCTCATGAACCAGCTGCTCCATAAAGCAGTCCTTGATTCCATCAAGGAATTTCACCTCTCTAGCATGCACTGATGTTACATTTATCCAGCCAATATCAAGATAATTGAAATCACCCATTATTATTGTGTACCCCAGTTTGTTAGTCTCCCTAATTTCTGATAACACTTCTACATCTGTCTCTTCATACTGGCCAGGTGGACGGTAGTACACTCCTATCACTATCATTTACTCCTTTACCTAAGAAATTTCAATCCATAGGGATTCCAAGATGTGTTTTGTGCCCTGTAGAATTTTTAATATATTCGACTCAAGGCCCTCCTTAGCATCCAAAGTACCCCTTCACCAATTCAATCAACCCTATCACTGCGATATACTTTGTATCCTGGTATGACAGTGTCCCACTGGTTATCCTCCTTCCACCAGGTCTCAGAAATGCCTATTATATCTATTTTTTCATTTAGTACAATATATTCTAACTCTTTCATTTTATTTCTTAGGCTTCTGGCAAGAAATAAAATAAAAGTGGGAGGACGACCAAGGATTCCAAAGACTGAAAGGATATATAAAAATAAAGATGTTTATTGAGGTGTAAAGACTCGACACAACGTCGTGTTTCGGCCGTTAGGCCTGCCTCAGGAGTCTTAATGCCAAATGCCTTTGAGAACTATTTGATGAAGGCAAATCCTCAACAAAAGGAGGTCTTTAGAAAGACCGTTGTGAAGGTGAGCGTGCTTTGTTGTCTCCTCTGACACAACGCTTGTATAGAATGCTTATTGCGTTGTGTCAGAGAAGACAACAAAGCACGCTCACCTTCACAACGGTCTTTCTAAAGACCTCCTTTTGTTGAGGATTTGCCTTCATCAAATAGTTCTCAAAGGCATTTGGCATTAAGACTCCTGAGGCAGGCCTAACGGCCGAAACACGACGTTGTGTCGAGTCTTTACACCTCAATAAACATCTTTATTTTTATATATCCTTTCAGTCTTTGGAATCCTTGGTCATCCTCCCACTTTTATTTTATTTCTTGTTGTTGTCCGTGGGGCGTCTAGAGTTCTCCGCCTTTTAGCGGATATTTTCTCTCTTTAGGCTTCTGGCATTCATATATAGACATTTCAAATTATGTTTGTTGTTCCTATTTACATCTTGCTCAGCAGTTGACAGTGAATGTGCAATATTCTGTCTGCTTTTTATTTAAAGATACGTGGTCTATGCTCACTATTGGGATGCCCTATCTTCCCTGTTTTGTGATATTTTTGAAAGATATTTTATACCAAACCATGCACTTCTGAGCGACTGTTGGCCTTCTGCCAGGTTCTAGTTTAAAAGCTGCTCTATCTCCTTTTAAAAATGCTGATGCCAGCAGCCTGGTCCCATCCTAGCTAAGGTGGAGTCCATCCTTTCGGAATAGGCTCCCCCTTCCCCAGAATGTTTCCCAGTTCCTAAAAATCTAAATCCCTCCTCCTTGCATCATCGTCTCATCCATGCATTGAGACTCTGGAGCTCTGCCCGTCTCTTGGGCCCTGTGGAACGGGGAGCATTTCTGAAAATGCTACCCTGGAGGATCTGGATTTTAGCTTCTACCTAGGAGCCTAAATTTGGCTTCCAGAAACTCCCTCTCACATTTTCCTTTGTCATTGGTACCTACATGTACCAAGACATGGCTCCTCCCCAGCACTATCTAAAATCCTATCAAGGTGACGCGTAAGGTCCGCCACCTGCGCACCAGGCAGGCAAGTCACCAGGTGATCCTCACGTCCATCAGCCACCCAGCTATCTACATGCCTAATAATCGAATCACCAACTACAACAGCCGTCCTCACCCTTCCCTTCCTGGAGACACATCCTCGGTACGAGAGGATATTGAATCCCCTTTGGTGGACTTGTCCTGGCTACAGGATAATTTCTAACTTCAATAGGGTGATGCCCTCCATTTAGACCTCCCTCCTCCAAGGAAGCACAGGGGTTGCCAGATTGGAGGTGGGACTTCTCTACAATGCCCCTGTAGGCCTCCTCTATGTACCTTTCTGTCTTCCTCAGCTCAAGTCTGCTACTCTAGCCTCAAGAGAACGGACTCATTCTCTGAGAACTAGTAGCTCTTTGCATCGAGCAACACATATAACCTCTCACCAACTGGGCGATAACCATACATGTGACAGTGCAAAAGACTGGATAGCATTCCTCTCGCTGCTGGACTGCTGTCTACATCTTGGTATTATAGAGTTGTTTAATTAAACTTCTTCAGGTACTAGGGATATTAAATGAATATAAAGAATCTTATAATATGTAACGACAGCCAGCATTGTTAAAAAGTGAGGTGAAGGAAGCTATTACAGCTAAAAGAAAATCCTTCAGAAAATGGAAGAAGGATCTGATGGAAAATAATAAGAAACAGCATAAGGAAAAGCAAGACAAATACAAAGCACTGATAAGGAAGGCAAAGAGAGACTTTGAAAAAAAAAAAAGATTGCGTTAGAGGCAAAAACATATAGTAAACTTTTTAATTTAAATGTTTCAATGTTTTTTTAATTGATGACATAGCAAAGGTAACATATGAAACAGTAGTGTCCAGTGCCAGAACATACATATTAGACACAGCAAGATACAATCCGTCATCAATCTTTTCCCAGATTTATCCCCTCAGCCCCTGCCCATCATATGCCTCCTTTGCCCTCAGTTTTTAGTTCAACATATTTTAGGAAAAATACAGTGAATAAACCAAGTCTGAGTACTGTATTCAATAGACAAGGTTGCAGGATATATTATGATGGTATAAGGGGATAAGACCCTTAAGCAATGTTCAGTGTTCCTTTCCCTAGCCAGCTCTTCCAAACCTCCCTTCCTTCCCCTCTAGTTTTAGAAAACCTATCCGTTGAATAGACTACAATAAGTACCAATAGTCTAAACAAGCCATACCTCTGTAAACCTCTCCCCCCTCCCAAAATCTAACAGATCATACCTATGATAAAAAAACGATTGCAGCGAGAAGTGGGACCACCCTTCTTTGGACCACTACCTGCCAAATGCTGATTAAATATCTCCACCCCTAATTGCGCCTTCCCTTCCCCTTTGTGTCATGCCTGACTCCTGTCTGTCTGAAGCAGTCTTCAGTGCCCCAGTGAAAATCTATTCAAAATCTGGCTACACACCAATGGTGAAATTTTGTTTCAATAGGCCTCCTAAATCGCAAGAAATCTCTGCTGCCTCATAGGGGATGTGTACTTCTTGTGATTCCCAAATCATAAGCTCATGATGTTTGTTCCTGAAGTACCAAAAGGAGGTGGTGATGATCCAATACCCAGTTGAGAATGCATTTCTTTCCAAGGATACATGACTTACCTAAAAACAGTCCCTCCCCCAAAGTGCCAGTTCCCCACAAACTTTGAGTGATAAAAATTGTTCTTTCAAATGTAAAAACCACTTGGTGTCCTAGGACTGACTGGAGAAACTGAAAAATAGCTTCCCAGAATGATTTAATTTACCGACATTGCCACATCCCATGAGAGAGAGAGATCTGCCATCGCACATTTCCTGCATCTGGTGGTGTCCGCTGCCCCTGCATGACATGCCTGTCACTGAGAGAAATAAGCTCTATGTACCGTCCAGAAATAGCACGCCTGTAATCCGCACTACGTACTAAACAAGGAATGCTTTTAAGAGTTGTCAAAAGGAGCTGGGCAAAACCTGGCCGTCCCGTTTCTTATCTCCAGCGAACTGTGACTCCTTGTAAGATCATAATCGGAGATTGACAGCTAATCTCTTTGTGGAACCATGAAACCAAAATTTGGCCTAAAGCGTCCCCTTGTAAAAATTCCCACAACTGTCGTCCAAAGGTCAAAGATAGGCTTCCCTCTGGTAGAGGGCACAAATAATGAGATACCTGGCTGTAGGCAAAAAACAGCCGCTGGACCTTGTGCACATTGACTAATGAATTCCTGAGATGACAAGACCGATCCATCAGCATTTACCAAATTTTTCAGCAAGGACACCCCCCTCCCCCCTAACCGCCAGAAGATCAGATTCTCACTACCTGGCAAAAAGTCCGCATTTTCACTCAGAGATAACAAAACACTACTGGAAGGATCCTGTTGCCACAACAGGAGCAAATCTCTCCAGAAAGACCAAAGGGGTCGAAGGAAGATGCTCCTGCGAGCCCTCTCTGGTAGAAGTTTTAAAGGAGTGTGAAGAAGATACTTCAGATGCCAGGGGCGAAAGTAGGTCTGTTCTAACACTAAATCCATATACGTAGCAGTTCCAATGAGCCAGTTCCGCAGATGTCGAAGGAGGCATATCTGAAAGCCCCAATCCCCCCTGGGTCTGGACACCTACCAAGAACTGCCATTGCACTTTGGGCTTTTTGCCAACCCAACAAAACTTTACCACTAATCTCTGTAATGATGCTAAGTCTTGGCGCAACAAACGGATAGGTAACGATTGTAAAACATATAATCACCGAGGGAAAACTGCCATGTGGTAAAGATGTATCCTATCCAAAGGAGATAAGGGGAGATCATTCCAAAAAGTGCCAGTTGCTCCTTAGTGTCCCTAAGTAACTTGGAGATATTAATGTCATACAAATAAATGTTCTGGGTTCATTGGCAGTTGTATATCCAAATAACGAAATGAGTCTTGGGCCCCTACAGCAGAAAGGTATTGCCCCAGAACTGACAAAACACTTCTGAGCTCGACAGCGCCTCCGACTTTGTCAGGTTAAGATGGAAACCTGAAAAATCTCCATATTCACTGAGGTCTCAGAAGCTGGTGAAAATAAAATCATAGAAATCCATGTTGACTTGGGCAATCATCTCTCAGTAGATGCTTGGAATCCAAGGTGAGGAGGAAAAAAAAAAGGAGGAATTTATCTCTTTGCCCTTCAGTCAGAAGGATCATGTTTGATTCCTTTGTTGTGATGTCACCAGTCTGTCCACATTTACGAACGCCTCCCCAGCCCAATCAAACAAATTGAACATGGCCATTTTCAACTATTTTAAGTTTCGTCGGGTAGAGCAGGCTAAATCTGGTTTTCATTTTGAAAAGTTTAGTATACAAAGATGTAAATGCCTTGCGAGCTGCCGATATCTTGGCTAAATGCTAAATAGTAGTAGTAGTAAATAGTCAAAGGTGTAAATGCCTTACGTGCTGCCGATACCTTGGCTAAATAGTCTTGAAAGCACACGTTAAGGGAGTTTTGGTATTCCAACTCAGAGCCTTGCCCGCAGGGGCTGCAGTATTGCCATCTTGTGAGAACAGTTTAGCACTCAGAATATTACAACTCATGGTTGATCAACTCCTTCTCTGCGCTGTCCCAGCCAGTGCGCTCTTTCCACCCTGAAGGCGCCAGCCAAATCTGCAAGTAATAGGGATTTTGAGATTCATGATTCCAGAAATTTCCACAAATCTCGGTCTGAGAGATTCTGGGAGACCGACTAGCCGAAGTTTATTGCTGCGGAATCGGTTTTCCAAGTCCTCCAACTTGGATTCCAGCTCTTCTAAGCGGGTAAGTATCCACTTGTTGCACATCTTCCATTCTCCCTACACGCTGTTGTACTGCCTGGAGCTCTGTCGCCAGAGTTGTGTACCACTCCTCCATGCCATCCAGTTTGTCTAATATATGCTGAAGCTGTCTGCCCACCGCCTGGTTCTACCACCTTTTCACCTTCGCGGTAAGCTCCGCTGCCCACTGGGAACTAGATGTTGAGTAAAGTGGCATGCTTTTATCTGCTATCTTTGTTTTGTTCGTCTCGCCTTTCTCCTTGGTCTACCGCTGAGTAGTTTTAGAGGCAAGCCACTTTACCGAACGTGGGGAAATAATCTTGCAAACGGTTCCCACAAACTCAGGCTGCTTATCTCACGCACCACTCGAGGGGGGGGGGGGGGGGGGAGAAGAGATGTTCCAGAGAGCAGATTAAATCGGGGACTCAGGAGCAGCAATCCACTGCTTCCTTGCTACTCCATGACCCAACCGAAGTCTCCAAAAAAACCTTTTTAAAAAGGTATAACTGGCAAAAGAATCAGTTGGACCACTAGATGACCGAAGGGTAAGAGGGACACTCAGGGAAGACAAAACCATAGCAGAGAGATTAAATGTAAATGAATTCTTTGCTTCGATCTTCACCAAGGAAGATTTGGGAGAGAAACCAGTGCCAGAAATGGTATTCAAAGCTGAAGAATCAGAGAAACTGAATGAAATATCTATAAACCTGGAGAATGTAATGGCATAATTTGACAAACTGAAGAGTAGCAAATCATCTGGACTGGATGGTATTCATCCCACAATACTGATAGAATTGAAAAATGAACTTGCAGAACTATTGTTAGTAATATGCAATTTATCTTTAAAATCAAGCATTGTGCCAGAAGATTGGGGGGGTTGCCAATGTAACGCCGATTTTTTAAAAAAGGTTCCAGAAGTGATCCAGGACATTATAGACTGGTGAGCCTGATGTCAGTGCCAGGCAAAATGGTGTGTGTGTGTGTGTGTGTGTATATATATATATATATAAAAAGACTTACAGAGCATGGATTAATACGACAAAGCCAACACGGATTTAGTGAAGGGAAATTTTGCCTCACCAATCTACTGCATTTCTTTGCAGGGATGAACAAACATGTGGATAAAGGTGAGCCAGTTGATATTGTGTATCTGGATTTTCAAAAGGCATTTGACAAAGTACGTCACGAGACTCCAGAAGAAATTGGAGGGATAGGGAGATATTTTATTTATTTAGATTTTGCTCACACCTTTTTCAGTGGTAGCTCAAGGTGAGTTACATTCAGGTACACTGGGTATTTCTCTATCCCAGGAGGGCTCACAATCTAAGTTTGTACCTGAGGCAATGGAAGGTTAAGTGACTTGCCCAAGATCACAAGAAGCAGCAGTGGGATTTGAACCGGCCACCTCTGGATTGCAAGACCGGTGCTCTAACCACTAGGCCACTCCTCAATAGTGTTCTATTGTGGATTAAATACATTTTATGCTGCTTATCCTAGAAAAATGCAGTAGAATTTCCACAAGTCCATCTTAATAATGGCTTATGGGCTTTTCTTTTAGGAAGTTATCCAAACTTCTTTAAACAGCGCTAAGCTATTTGCTTTTACCACATTCTCTGGCAATGAATTCCAGAGCTGAATTACACGTTGAGTGAAGAAATATTTTCTCTGATTTGGTCTAAATTTACTACTTGCGATTTAATAACATAGTAGATGACGGCAGAAAAAGACCTGCACGGTCCACCCAGTCTGCCCAACAAGATAAACTCACATGTGCCATTTTTTGTGTATACCTTACCTTGATTTGAACCTATCTTTTTCAGGGCACAGACCGTATGCCCAGCACTATCTCCGCCTCCCAGCCACCAGCCCCGCCTCCCAACCAGCGGCTCTGGCACAGACATAACTTTGAATAACTTTGTGTTGTCAGCAAATTGAATTAGTTCACTAGTTAGTCCCACCTCTAGATCATTTATAAATATGTTAAAAGCAGCAGTCCCAGCACAGAACCCTGCAGAACCCCACTATCTACCCTTCTCCAGTGAGAATACTGACCATTTAATCCTACTTTCTGTTTTCTACCTTTTAACCAGTTTTTTTTTTTTTTTTTACTGTTTCGGGATCTTGCCAGTACTTGTAACCTGGATTGGCCACTGTTGGAAACAGGATGCTGGGCTTGATGGACCTTCAGTCTGTTCTAGTATGGCAATGCTTATGTTCGTAACGTGTTTCTATTAGGAGCACACACGATGCAGATGCCCGAACTTTGGGCAGAGTTACGCCTGTTGAAACCTGGTGTCATTGCTGGCACCCAAGTTGGAAGTGCTGATCCATTATTCTGTAACACAACATGCAACTTTACAGTATGTTTCTGACACACCCATGCCCCCCTTTTGAGCTGCGCACAATAGGATTTGGGCACCAAGCATTATACAATAGAGTGCAGCCAGATGTGTGCACAAATCCTGATACCAACTAACGTCAATAATTGGTTGTTAGTGACCAATTATTGCTCATTAGCCAATTAATTTGTGCATGCATCTCAGGATTGTGCACAAATTTAGAGACCAGAATGCTCCACTATAGTCTTAGACCACAAAATGTTCTCCCAGAATAAGTATATTCTTTGCAAATGCTATTTGGCACATCATCTCTTTCAGCAGTGACCTCCATCTTGCTACCTTCCCATACAAACCATGTTTGTGATGTAAGCTTGAAACCACTGAACAGTAATATTTCCTCTCCAAAGATCTCTGCAGCTATTTTTAAGTAATCTTAGGCCTCACAGTAAGCTTGCACAGTAATTTCCTTAACTCATTGATTCTGACTTTGGAAGAAAATGAAAAACATCTGAATCACTACAAGGATTTCTGAAACATATTTTTCACTTGGCTGTTGTGAGGTATATGTGTGGATACATTAAATATTGTTTTAATATATTTTGCCTTGATGTAAGGCAGTGGTTTACAAACCTGGTCCTGGAGGCACCCCAGCTAGACAGGTTTTCAGGATATCCACAATGAATATGCACCTTGACTAAGTACTTACTTACTCAAATGTTCTTGATTCACATATCAATATTATACTCAGAATAAAATTGACACTAACTTACATTACATAAACAAGATCATTGCTTGTGTTGAGAAAAGATAAAGCGAATGCTACATACCTGTAGAAGGTATTCTCCGAGGACAGCAGGCTGATTGTTCTCACTGATGGGTGACGTCCACGGCAGCCCCTCCAATCGGAAACTTCACTAGCAAAGTCCTTTGCTAGCCCTCGCGCGCATGCGCGGCCGTCTTCCCGCCCGAAACCGGCTCGAGCCGGCCAGTCCAGTATGTAGCAAGACAATACACTTCAAGGGAAGACACAACTCCAAAGGGGAGGCGGGCGGGTTTGTGAGAACAATCAGCCTGCTGTCCTCGGAGAATACCTTCTACAGGTATGTAGCATTCGCTTTCTCCGAGGACAAGCAGGCTGCTTGTTCTCACTGATGGGGTATCCCTAGCCCCCAGGCTCACTCAAAACAACAACATTGGTCAATTGGGCCTCGCAACGGCGAGGACATAACTGAGATTGACCTAAAAAATTTACCAACTAACTGAGAGTGTAGCCTGGAACAGAACAAACAGGGCCCTCGGGGGGTGGAGTTGGATCCTAAAGCCCAAACAGGTTCTGAAGAACTGACTGCCCGAACCGACTGTCACGTCGGGTATCCTGCTGCAGGCAGTAATGAGATGTGAATGTGTGGACAGATGACCACGTCGCAGCTTTGCAAATTTCCTCCATGGTGGCTGACTTCAAGTGGGCTACCGACGCTGCCATGGCTCTAACATTATGAGCCGTGACATGACCCTCAAGAGCCAGCCCAGCCTGGGCGTAAGTGAAGGAAATGCAATCTGCTAGCCAATTGGATATGGTGCGTTTCCCTACAGCCACTCCCCTCTTGTTGGGATCAAAAGAAACAAACAATTGGGCGGACTGTCTGTGGGGCTGTGTCCGCTCCAGATAGAAGGCCAATGCTCTCTTGCAGTCCAATGTGTGCAGCTGACGTTCAGCAGGGCAGGAATGAGGACGGGGAAAGAATGTTGGCAAGACAATTGACTGGTTCAGATGGAACTCCGACACAACCTTTGGCAGAAACTTAGGGTGAGTGCGGAGGACTACTCTGTTGTGATGAAATTTGGTGTAAGGGGCCTGGGCTACCAGGGCCTGAAGCTCACTGACTCTACGAGCCGAGGTAACTGCCACCAAGAAAATGACCTTCCA
Source organism: Microcaecilia unicolor (assembly GCF_901765095.1). Classification (NCBI taxonomy): domain Eukaryota; kingdom Metazoa; phylum Chordata; class Amphibia; order Gymnophiona; family Siphonopidae; genus Microcaecilia; species Microcaecilia unicolor. Next base: position 472,751,123 of record NC_044031.1, read on the forward strand.
GGTCAAGTACTTCGGATGGCAGGAATTCAGTGGCTCGAAAGGAGGTTTCATCAGCTGGGTGAGAACGACATTGAGATCCCATGACACTGTAGGAGGCTTGACAGGGGGCTTTGACAAAAGCAAACCTCTCATGAAGCGAACAACTAAAGGCTGTCCTGAGATCGGCTTACCTTCCACTTGGTAATGGTATGCACTGATTGCACTAAGGTGAACCCTTACGGAGTTGGTCTTCAGACCAGACTCAGACAAGTGGAGAAGGTATTCAAGCAGGGTCTGTGTAGGACAAGAGCGAGGATCTAGGGCCTTGCTGTCACACCAGACGGCAAACCTCCTCCAATGAAAGAAGTAACTTCTCTTAGTGGAGTCTTTCCTGGAAGCAAGCAAGATGCGGGAGACACCCTCTGGCAGACCCAAAGAGGCAAAGTCTACGCCCTCAACATCCAGGCCGTGAGAGCCAGGGACTGGAGGTTGGGATGCAGAAGAGCCCCTTCGTCCTGCGTGATGAGGGTCGGAAAACACTCCAATCTCCACGGTTCTTCGGAGGATAACTCCAGAAGAAGAGGGAACCAGATCTGACGCGGCCAAAAGGGAGCAATCAGAATCATGGTGCCTCGGTCTTGCTTGAGTTTCAACAAAGTCTTCCCCACCAGAGGAATGGGAGGATAAGCATACAGCAGACCTTCCCCCCAATCCAGGAGGAAGGCATCCGACGCCAGTCTGCCGTGGGCCTGAAGCCTGGAACAGAACTGAGGGACCTTGTGGTTCACTTGAGATGCGAAGAGATCCACCAGGGGGGTGCCCCACGCCTGGAAGATCTGTCGCACCACACGGGAATTGAGCGACCACTCGTGAGGTTGCATAATCCTGCTCAACCTGTCGGCCAGACTGTTGTTTACGCCTGCCAGATATGTGGCTTGGAGCACCATGCCTTGACGGCGAGCCCAGAGCCACATGCTGACGGCTTCCTGACACAGGGGGCGAGATCCGGTGCCCCCCTGCTTGTTGACATAGTACATGGCAACCTGATTGTCTGTCTGAATTTGGATAATTTGGTGGGACAGCCGATCTCTGAAAGCCTTCAGAGCGTTCCAGATCGCTCGCAACTCCAGAAGATTGATCTGTAGATCGCTTTCTTGGAGGGACCACCTTCCTTGGGTGTGAAGCCCATCGACATGAGCTCCCCATCCCAGGAGAGACGCATCCGTGGTCAGCACTTTTTGAGGCTGAGGAATTTGGAAGGGACGTCCCAGAGTCAAATTGGAGCAAATCGTCCACCAATACAGGGATTCGAGAAAACTCGTGGACAGGTGGATCACGTCCTCTAGACCCCCGGCGGCCTGATACCACTGGGAGGCTAGGGTCCATTGAGCAGATCTCATGTGAAGGCGGGCCATGGGAGTCACATGAACTGTGGAAGCCATGTGGCCCAGCAATCTCAACATCTGCCGAGCTGTGATCTGCTGGGACGCTCGCACCCGCGAGACGAGGGACAACAAGTTGTTGGCCCTCGCCTCTGGGAGATAGGCGCGAGCCGTCCGAGAATCCAGCAGGGCTCCGATGAATTCGAGTTTCTGCACTGGGAGAAGATGGGACTTTGGGTAATTTATCACAAACCCCAGTAGCTCCAGGAGGCGAATAGTCATCTGCATGGACTGCAGGGCTCCTGCCTCGGATGTGTTCTTCACCAGCCAATCGTCGAGATATGGGAACACGTGCACCCCCAGCCTGCGAAGCGCCGCTGCTACCACAGCTAGGCACTTTGTGAACACCCTGGGCGCAGAGGCGAGCCCAAAGGGTAGCACACAGTACTGGAAGTGGCGTGCGCCCAGCTGAAATCGCAGATACTGTCTGTGAGCTGGCAGTATCGGGATGTGTGTGTAGGCATCCTTCAAGTCCAGAGAGCATAGCCAATCGTTTTGCTGAATCATGGGGAGAAGGGTGCCCAGGGAAAGCATCCTGAACTTTTCTTTTACGAGATATTTGTTCAGGGCCCTTAGGTCTAGGATGGGACGCATCCCCCCTGTTTTCTTTTCCACAAGGAAGTACCTGGAATAGAACCCCAGCCCTTCTTGCCCGGATGGCACGGGCTCGACCGCATTGGCGCTGAGAAGGGCGGAGAGTTCCTCTGCAAGTACCTGCTTGTGCTGGAAGCTGTAGGACTGAGCTCCCGGTGGACAATTTGGAGGTTGTGAGGCCAAATTGAGGGTGTATCCTTGCCGGACTATTTGGAGAACCCACTGATCGGAGGTTATGAGAGGCCACCTTTGGTGAAAAGCTTTCAACCTCCCTCCGACAGGCAGGTCGCCCGGCACTGACACTTGGATGTCGGCTATGCTCTGCTGGAGCCAGTCAAAAGCTCGCCCCTTGCTTTTGCTGGGGAGCCGCGGGGCCTTGCTGATTCGCACGCTGCTGACGAGAGCGAGCGCGCTGGGGCTTAGCCTGGGCCGCAGGCTGTCGGGAAGGAGGATTGTACCTACGCTTGCCAGAAGTATAGGGAACAGTCTTCCTTCCCCCGAAAAATCGTCTACCTGTAGAGGTAGAAGCTGAAGGCTGCCGGCGGGCGAACTTGTCGAATGCGGTGTCCCGCTGGTGGAGAGACTCTACCACCTGCTCGACTTTTTCGCCAAAAATGTTATCCGCACGGCAAGGCGAGTCCGCAATCCGCTGCTGGATTCTATTCTCCAGGTCGGCGGCACGCAGCCATGAGAGCCTGCGCATCACCACACCTTGAGCAGCGGCCCTGGACGCAACATCAAAAGTGTCATAAACTCCTCTGGCCAGGAATTTTCTGCACGCCTTCAGCTGCCTGACCACCTCCTGAAAAGGCTTGGCTTGCTCAGGGGGAAGAGCATCAACCAAGCCCGCCAACTGCCGCACATTATTCCGCATGTGTATGCTCGTGTAGAGCTGGTAAGACTGGATCTTGGACACGAGCATAGAGGAATGGTAGGCCTTCCTCCCAAAGGAGTCTAAGGTTCTAGCGTCCTTGCCCGGGGGCGCCGAAGCATGTTCCCTAGAACTCTTAGCCTTCTTTAGGGCCAAATCCACAACTCCAGAGTCATGAGGCAACTGAGTGCGCATCAGCTCTGGGTCCCCATGGATCCGGTACTGGGACTCGATCTTCTTGGGAATGTGGGGATTAGTTAATGGCTTGGTCCAGTTCGCAAGCAATGTCTTCTTCAGGACATGGTGCAAGGGAACAGTGGACGCTTCCTTAGGTGGAGAAGGATAGTCCAGGAGCTCAAACATTTCAGCCCTGGGCTCGTCCTCCACAACCACCGGGAAGGGGATGGCCGTAGACATCTCCCGGACAAAGGAGGCAAAAGACAGACTCTCGGGAGGAGAAAGCTGTCTCTCAGGAGAGGGAGTGGGATCAGACGGAAGACCCTCAGACTCCTCGTCAGAGAAATATCTGGGATCTTCCTCTTCCTCCCACGAGGCCTCACCCTCGGTGTCAGACACAAGTTCACGGACCTGTGTCTGCAACCTCGCCCTGCTCGACTCCGTGGAACCCCGTCCACGATGGGGGCGTCGAGAGGTAGACTCCCTCGCCCGCATCGGCGAAGCTCCCTCCGCCGACGTAGTCGGGGAGCCTTCCTGGGAGGTGGCCGCGGTCGGTACCGCACGCGGTACCGACGTCGGGGACCTCAACCTGGGCGATGGGCCAGCCGGCGCCACGCTCGACGGTACCGGTGGCGCAAGCACCGCCGGTACCGGAGGGGTAGGGCGCAACAGCTCTCCCAGAATCTCTGGGAGAACGGCCCGGAGGCTCTCGTTTAGAGCGGCTGCAGAGAAAGGCTGAGAGGTCGATGCAGGCGTCGACGTCAGTACCTGTTCCGGGCGTGGAGGCTGTTCCGGGCTGTCCAGAGCGGAGCGCATCGACACCTCCTGAACAGAGGGTGAGCGGTCCTCTCGGTGCCGATGCCTGCTGGGTGCCGAATCCCTCGGCGACCCAGAGCTCTCGGTGCCGACACGGGGAGGAGACCGGTGTCGATGCTTCTTCGATTTCTTCCGAAGCATGTCACCGGAGCTCCCCGGCACCGACGAGGAGGACGTCGAATCCATCCGTCGCTTCCTCGGGGCCGAGACTGAAGAAGGTCGATCTCGGGGGGGCTGTACCGCAGGAGCCCTCAGGGTAGGCGGAGACCCACCCGAGGGCTCACCGCCACCAGCAGGGGAATGGACAGCCCTCACCTGCACTCCACCCGATGCACCACCGTCCGACGACATCAGCAGACGAGGTCCTGGTACCACCGACGTCGATGCAGCTATCCGATGTCTCGGCGCCGATGCAGAGGCCCGATGCCTCGATGCACTCGATGCAGGGGCGGCCGAGGAAGGAGGTCTGGACGCTGACGACGTCGATGCACTCGAAGATCCCGGTGCCGATGCCGACGAAGAGCCCGAGAACAACACGTTCCACTGGGCTAGTCTCGCTACCTGAGTCCGCCTTTGAAGCAGGGAACACAGACTGCAGTTCTGAGGGCGGTGCTCGGCCCCCAGACACTGAAGACACGACGAGTGTCGATCAGTGAGCGAGATAACCCGGGCGCACTGGGTGCACTTCTTGAAGCCGCTGGAAGGCTTCGATGTCATGGGCGGAAAAATCACGCCGGCGAAATCAAAAGCCGAAATGGCGAAATTTGAAGCACCAAATTTAGAGGGAGAAAAAATCTCGACCGAGGCCGAAAAGAGGCCTACCCCGACGACGAAAGAAAACTTACCGGGGCAAAAAAGCTGGAAGTACGGGGAGGATTTACACGAAACCCGGCGGGGGGTTTCCGGAGCACTTCCCGACTAGGACAAAGCTTTCCCGAAGGAAAAAAAACACGTTCAAAACAAATTGGACGCGCGAGGTCGACTTTCCGGGGCTCGACACAGCGAAAACACGACCGTACCGAGTGCGGACAAAAGAAGACTGGCCGGCTCGAGCCGGTTTCGGGCGGGAAGACGGCCGCGCATGCGCGGTGCGCGCGGGCGCGCGAGGGCTAGCAAAGGACTTTGCTAGTGAAGTTTCCGATTGGAGGGGCTGCCGTGGACGTCACCCATCAGTGAGAACAAGCAGCCTGCTTGTCCTCGGAGAATTGGTATAACCGCCCCTCTTGTGACTGGGAATGAACAGAGAGATCTGAGAAGTACAAACAGAACATTTTTTCAGCAAAAGCCAGAAGTGTTAGAGAGACTGATAAGTAGTCGTAATAGCGCTAATGTTGCCATTTGAGCACAATAAAAAAAAAAAAAATTTTTACACCAGCACTTACCATAAATCATTTTGTAGGTGGTAAGGGTTCATGTGGTATCCCTGTGCTAACCAGTTAGCATGCAGTTAATATAGATGTACTAACTGGGTAGCACAAAACACCCAATGACATGCCCCCTCAAAAATATTAAAAAAAAATATTTATCATGTTCATAGTTTGGAGTTATCACAGGATGCACCGTTTAGTAAAAGGGCCCGTAAATAATTTCTGCTAGTAACTTAAACGTCAAACTGTTAAGAAATGGAATTTATTGGTAATTGTTGGCAAGCCAGGGAGGCCATAAAAAAAAAAAAACTATCAGAACTTACACACTGGTCAGATTTGCAACACAGAACAAAGATCAACTCAAATATGCTGCTAAAAAGGTTTGGCTGATATTGAGATAGTTGCATCAGTATGTCAAGCAGACTGATGAGTTTCGGCAGTCAGACCGCCTCTTCATTTTGCTAGGGGGCGAAAGCAAGGGTTTGGCGGCGTCTGAGGCCACTCAAGCCAAGTGGATTAAGAAAGTCATTACCTCAGCTTATCTTCTCGAAGGTAAACCTATTCCAGATGGCATTAAGACACATTCTACTAGAGGTCAAGCTGCATCCTGGGTGGAGTATTCTTTGGTATCTCCGGTAGACATTTGCAAGGTAAAATTATGCCTTACCTGCTGATAATTTTCTTTCCTTTAGTAGAAGCAGATGAATCCTGGAACTGGTGGGTTATGTCCATCTACCAGCAGGTAGAGATAGAGATTACAAAGCTGAAGGCAGTGATACCAGACTATTCGCTCCTCCTTCACTTCAGTATATGTCTCATCACCAAGCAGAATCAGACAAGAAACCACAAAGCATTCCTCACCAACCATACACAACAGAACTTGTCAGTCTGACTTAGAGAAACCACAACTGCGATGGACTCCGCTTCAGTGGTTTCTGTTTTCTCTCTCTCTCTTTTTTTGGAAACTAAAGACCAGGACAAGAACAGACAGGCAAAACAATCGCAGCTGACAGAGAGCAGGATCCTGGATTCATCTGCTGCTACTAAAGGAAAGAAAATTATTAGCAGGTAAGGCATAATTTTACCTTAACGTATGCAGCAGATGAATCCAGGAACTGGTGGGATGTACCAAAGCAATCCCTAATTAGGGTGGAAAGTCGCCGCTCCCCAAGATAGAACCGCCGCTGCAAAGGCAGCATCCGGATAGTGAAAGCACACCCATTCCATCCAAGAGGTAGATAGCAACTATGTGGAACGAGCCTGCAACGCCAACGGCGGGAGGCAACCTTTCAAAAAAATCCATGGGAACACAGGATCTGCAATCCAACGAGAAAAAATAAAATCAGATCAGAGGCCGTCATACCACGGCAAGAACTAGTGAAAAGGACAAAGAGAAGATCTGAACGCTGAAAAATATGTAACATCTGCAAATGCCGGAGAACCCTCCTAACATCCAGAATACAAAGCGCCGTGTAGTCTGTGTGAAAATCCCCTCCCGAAAGGCAGTAAGAAAGAGAGGCTGATAAAGAATAAAAGCCAAACCACAGTCAGAAAGAAAAGGAGGAACCTAATGCAAGGTCACTCCAGACTCAGGAAGTGAAGAAAAACAGCTCGGCATGGCTGCGCTAAAAATTCAGACACTCTGCGTGCCGAAGAATTGGCAACCAAGAACTCCACTCGTGAGTAAGCTCCTAACCGAAGCCTTCTACAAAGGATCAAAAAAGAGTCTGAAGTAATGCTTGGTAGACAAGGAGCCCTAAGCTAGGCTCGGAGAACAAGAACGAGATTTCAGGGTGAACAAGGTTGCAGCAGCAGAGGAGCAAAGTAGTCTGCAAGAAATGCACTACATACAAGTACAAAGCCAGGCCAGGTCCTTCTGCAACCCATCCTGCAGAAAGAAATCAATTGCTGAGGAACAGACGCCTGCAACGAAGACCAAGCACTGGTCACAACCATGTCTCAAAAATTCCTCTACACCTGAGATTACACAGTTGAAGTGGACCGCATACAAGATCACAATAGAGCAGAAATCACTGTGTCTGAAGAAATCTGTTCCTCAGAGTAAACCTCTGAAAAAAGCAGGCAGTAAGACCAAAGCGAGAGGGCTCATCCACTCAGTAACAGAACCTGAAGGAAGAGCCCGGATTCAAGCGGGATCCGAAATGAAGGCACCATAAGAAGCTGCACCATATCCGCATACCAAGGGCGCCATAGCCAATCAGGAGCTACCAGAATGACTTGACCCCGGTGGCAAGCGATCCAAAAAGAACTTGGCCGCAGAGAGGTCATGGAAAAAACACTATCGAAGAACGTCCGGCTAAGGAAGCAGCTGAAAAACCAGCCCTGCTGAATCGCCCTTGCTCTGAAGACAGAAGACATCTTGGCATCCAGCTGGGATGCCATCTATCTCTGGAGCTTTCTATCTGAGGCCAAACTGGGGAAGCACTGGTGTGGAATAACCATTCTGCCGAGATCAGAAGACGGCAGAAAGAGAACTCACCTTAGGAAAAGCCCGGGAAGTGGGCCATGGAGAAACGGAACACAAGGTCCTCTGCCCACTCCATGGGGGCGACACACCCTGATGGCCACTGCCCAACTGAACCCCACTCTGTTGAAACAGCCACCGCAGTCAGATTCTCTGAAGGCACAAGCACTGCCTGGCCTGCAAGTGTCCTGAAGGGCTAGAAGACGACCACTACCAAAAGGAGGTCCAGGCGGAAGAGATGGCACAAGCATTGCCTGGCCTGCAAGTGTCCTGAAAGGCTAGAAAACAAACAGCACCAAAAGCAGGTCCAGGCGGGAGATTGGCCACACCGTCCCCTGTGCCATCCGCGGAGGCGGAAGGAGGTAAAGGGCCCTCAAGTCCGAGAGACACAAATCCATGACCACCACCATCCACTGCAGAGACGCCAAGGCATCCCTTCCACGGGGAGGAATTGTGGAGCCACCAGTTCATGCACAGCCATGCCGAGAACAGCCATGGAAGACACCGCTGACACTCCTGGGACACAGGACACCACCTGCCGAGAAGAAAGCTGTAGATGTTGAATAGGAGCACTACCTCCAAAGTGGCCGCAACAGAGCCCAAGACATGTAAGCACTGACAGGCCCAAAAACTTGGCGCCCTGAGCAGACTGCACACTCGAGTTTGAAGCTAGATCCTCCAGTCCTCGGTCAAGAAAAAAAAATCGTAATAGAGCTGTCAGGGACGGGGAAAGGTAGCTCATTTGAAGGGTGACCACCTAGCCAAAGGATTCCAACAGCGAAAAGACCCAGGAAGATTGACTCTTGGATCTCGTCTACAGCAGGATGCACTCTGATGCTGTCCATGCGGAGAAAGCTGCAACACTCCCAATACTAGGAAAAGGTGAATGGAGCCATAGCCATGCCGAAAGGCAAAGCTGGAACTGAATATGAGGGCCCAGAACGGCCAAAGGGGAAAGAGTAGAAACGCTTCCTAGAGGAGAAGTGCAGGGAATAATGCTAAATTGAAGTAGCTCAGAATATAGCTAGCTGTCCAATACAAAGAAAAGTGCAATAAAAGCCTTAGAAAGACTGCAACATACAGCTAGCTAGAGGTGCCACAGATACAGTGGAAGCTGGAACTGGTATGCAATACTTTGACCAGTGTCAAGTGCAAAACCAGAAGAGCAGAGCTGCTGGGGGAAACCAACACAGTTAACCATGGCATTACAGCGTAGTGTTAGCTGTCCCTGCAATACAAAGAACTGCTTGTCAGAAATATGGGAGAGTGAAAAAAATATGTCCCAATTGAAAAGGAGCCAAGGGCCACAGATTCTAATATGATGCACAAACCAGCCTAAACCTGTGACCTTCAGGTTGAAAGCCAACAATCTTTCAGAAAAATAAAACTATTTTGCTGAAACTACTGCACCTGCAGATACAGCCCCCATGGCAGCACTGAGGTTCCATGGTTACCATGGACACCAAAGCACTAGCCCCAGAAAATAATATGTAACATTTCCCACAGAAACATGGAGCTAAAGGCACTAAGCCCAGAAACTCCCTTGTAAAGGTGCAGAAAAAAAAAAAAAAAAAAAGAAAGCCTACAGCACCTGGTATTCCCACTCAATCTCCCATCCAAGTAGAAACCAGCCAGGCCCAACCCTGCTGAGCTTCCAAGATCAGAAATCAGGCACACTCAGGGTGGTGTGCTCACAGGCAATACCTGTACTGCCAGGATAAAAAGTGTTCCACAAAGGAAGTGAGGGAAATTTTCTAGCTGTTTAAACAACTGCCCTCAGAGAAAAGTACAGAGGAGACAGAAAAGTCTGTAAATAAAAATATGAAATAGGCCCTTTCAGAGGCCCAACACACAAGGAACCCTGCTCTGATGCTTTTCACTGTTTCCCCACACTAGGAACAGCCTTTAGCCAATGCAGGAACTATAAGAAAATCTGAACTCACCACAGACAGTGAGTTGTATTGCCCTCAAAACACTTAGGTAAACATGGCTTTCCAGCTCAGGTGATTCTTGCTGCCTCTGTGCAGAAAGGGACTGCCCTGAAAAGTTTCCCTCCGAATAGACGACAGGGGAGCAATGGACCCTACGGCTGAGTGGGAGAGTAAACATCCCCTCTTAAGGGCAGGGTCCATCAGTGGAGACTAAGACAGAGAACAAGCCAGAAGTCTCCAAAGCCTGAACTAAAAAGGAACTAACAGTTCCCCTACCAGACTTCTGCAACAAATAAGATAGGAATATGCAGCAGCAGAATGAACTCGAGGGGGGGGGGGGGGGGGGTCAGAAGCCCCCCACCACAGCTGACGTGCATCCTGAAAAAACAAAGCACACCGCAGAAGAACCATCAGATTCCTTCTGGAAAACTCTGCTCAAGATGGGCATAAAAACTCCCCTGAGCACGAAGCTATTGAGGGAGAACCAGAGAGAGGTCCCAATGACCCCATCTCTAACACTGCATCCAGCTGCCTCTCCTGGAACACTAGATCTACCACAGAGGGTAGCAAAGCCATTACTGTACCCAAAACACTCAAAAGGGGCGGGCTACAGACAAATGCTGAAGGGCAAAAGCCACATCAACCAGTGGACAAGGAGAAAAAGGAGGACGAAATCAGGGCATAAAACAATTCCCCTGAATCAGGAGAGGTCAGTACAACGCCTGGAGGAGTCCCCATAGCAGTGTCAAAGCCACCAACAGCCAGAAATCCGGATGTGCAAAAGTAGATGGCGCATGCATTCAACGCCTGAGAACTGGAACACAGCGGGAATCCGCTCGGGAGAAAGAAATCCTTGGTGCCTGCCCGTGCCTCTGTGCACCTGGCAACACCCGTCCCCGCTGACGCCAATGCTTGCTCACAACACGAGCGTCCTATGGTGGCCTCCGCCACCAATACCGCGCGTCCCCCAATGGCAGAAAAAAAAAATGCACTTACTGGAGACGCACAGCCAGACTTCCCGCTGACAGCGGAACCTCCCAGGCAAGCCTGCCACCAAACTGGCTCAGTAGGCTACACACACACACAGCGACTTCAGGGACGCTGCCCCCAAGACTCCTCTTAGCAACCTGCTGCCCTGTTGCAGCTGAAGAGTCTGTGTCCCGAATTGCTCTTTTTTTTTTTTTTTTTTACAGCTGATAGCAGCAAACACAGATCTGCTGTGGACTAGAAGTTTTTTCGATTTTTTTTTTTCTTGGTGAGGAAGGCTACAGTACAAACAATAGTCCAAACTCTAGGAGGAAAGGGACCACAGGGTGAGGAAGGGACCCAGGCCACTAAAGTTGGCACAGAGCTCAAATATCCCCTAAGCTCAACTGGCCAAAAGGCCCAGGAGCACGCCCAAGAGACAAAACCAGGAGCTGCAGAGACACCGTCTACCACCTGCTAGAGACAGAGATATACTGACATGAAGGAAGAGCAGCTGATTGTCTGGTATCACAACCTTCAGCTTTGTAATCTCTATCTCCACCTGCTGGTAGATGGACATAACCCACCAGTTTCTGGATTCATCTGCTGCATATGCTAAGGAAGGCAGCTACCTGGTCTTCTCTGCATTCTTTTGTTCGGCATTACAGAGTGGATGTGCAAGTGTGTCAGGACGCAGTGTTTGGTCAAAGGGTCCTGTCGGCAGGGCTGCTTCGGACCCTCCCTTAAGTGACTGCTTTGGTACTTCCCACCAGTCTTGCTGGGCCGGTGTGGAAGGACGATAAGGAAGGCGAAATTAGGTCCTACCTGCTAATTTGCTTTCCTATAGTCCCTCTGGACCAGCTCCCTTTGCAGTTGTTGGTTTCTTGTATTTGTCTTTGTGGAAAGTTTTTTTTTTCTCATGGAAGATTAAAAAAAAAAAAAAATGAAACAGACACACTATTTGTATATGTCTCTATAGATGCATATATTTATTTATTTGTTGCATTCGTATCCCACATTTCCCCACCTATTTGCAGGCTCAATGTGGCTTACATCATACCGGAGGTGCGTTTGCAGTCTCTGGTGTTTACAAATACAGAGTGATGTTGAGATGAGATAAAGTACAAGGTCGTTGAACACTGGGAGAGTTGTACTTTGTGCAATTTTTTTTTATTTTTGTTACATTTGTACCCCGCCCTTTCCCACTCATGGCAGGCTCAATGCAGCTTACATGGGGCAATGGAGGGTTAAGTGACTTGCCCAGAGTCACAAGGAGCTGCCTGTGCCTGAAGTGGGAATCAAACTCAGTTCCTCAGTTCCCCAGGACCAAAGTCCACCACCCTAACCACTAGGCCACTCCTCCACTCCACAATTTTGAATTCTAGTGTTATTGTGTTGCAGAGATCAGGCATTTGTTGGGTTGGTAGGGTATGCCTTTTTAAAAAGATACGTTTTTAGTGTTCTCCAGAAGTGTAGGTGGTCGTACGAGGTTTTCATGGCTTTTGATAATGCAGTTAGTGTTGGTCATAGCCAGCGTGCGTTTGCACTGTCAATGTCCGTGGATGTACTGTCCAATGGTGCACAGATGCTCAGTTTCTGTCTTCTTTCTTCTGGCCTTGTTACTCATATACTGAGACTTGGAGAAGCTGAGCTGGGTTCGTATTTGCTCTCAAGTTTCAATGTTCTCAGTCTCAACATGCTAGAAGGCGCGCACAACCCATCGGTCTTGCTGGGCCGGTCTGGAGGGACTAAAGGCAAGCAAATTAGCAGGGGGGGGGGACCTAATTTCTCCTTAGTGCATGGCCATTAATACAAAAATTGGAAAACTGACTATTTTACTGAAGGTGGAAATGACCTTAGTGTGGGGGGAAAAGCCACGCAAGGGTGCACTAAGGCCATTTTTTACCACAGCTTTTTAAAAGGACCCCAATGTTATTACGCATTGTGATGTGCTAGGATTTTGCTATGTACTGATTTTATTTTATTACTAATTGAGTATTAATTTTTATTTAAAGAAGGGCTACAGATAATCAAATGCACAGAAATGTTAACAGTACCAATGGAACTTTTTAATTAAACTTGTTTATTGCTTGACGGCTTTTTAGATTGACACATTCCTCTTCAGGTTAGTACAGGATGAGTGAAAGATGGCACTGCCAGAGAATATAAGTGAATCAGAATGGATTTCAGTGATTAATCTGAAAGGAAATGGGGAGAGAGGGTGCAGGTTGATAGGTTAAAGTGATCAGAAAGTCTTCACCTTTTCCCTTCAGACTATCATTTAAATGCATTTTATGATTTGTGTTTTCTGGAAATGCAATCGTTCATTTGTTTTGTATGGGCAAGAGGGAGGGAATTACATTTCTTGACACATTTTGGGAATAGAATCTAGTCATCACCTCATTACTGTTTGTTTAACCATTATTGCATGTGGACTAAACTGGCAGCCGCATTATTTAAATCGGTGAATCAAATCAAATGACCTCTGTGCATTTAATGGTGTATATAATGTGCAGCCTCCCTGGGTTGTCATTCCCATACATAGTATGAATGATAGTTGTACTGAACAATTAAGCACAGCTTTCGACAGCAGCAACTATTTTCCTCCCAGGCCTGTCGAATTCGGGAGAGCTTCTGAGCCTAAAAGTTAGCTTTAAGCTCGCCTGAACTTGTACACATGATTCAAGCTGAAAGCTCTTCAAAACTCCCAAGTTTATTAGGCACAACCTCAGGCATTTTTTACTCATCCCAAAAATTGATTTCTTTTAAACAGTTAAGGAGGCCCTGAGGACTTTGCAGTATATATAAAAAATGAAATCCCTTCCTGTCTCAAAGCAGTGCCGTCGGTCAATACTGAAAAGAAAAATGATCTTTTAAGTGTGTCCTACAAAATCAATTATCTTCGAGTCAGTGTGTAATGCATCAATGTAATGTATGAAGATGTTCTGATAAATTGCAGTAAAACTGATTAAGCAAGTTAAGATACCCAATAACATGGGTACTATAAAATAAAAAAAAATTAAAAAAAAATAAAAAAATAGAGAGAGAGAGACAGACACAGGATGTATTTGAGATTTTGCATAGGGAAACACCACCACTGCATTCTGCCATTTGGACTTACAAGCAGCTCCCAGGGTCTTTACAAAGCTTCTAGCAGTAGTTGCAGCATCACTGTGCAGACAGATTATAACTGTTTCCCATCTGGACTACTGCCTGATAGAGAGCATATCAAAGGAAAGGAGCTCAAGAATTGATGCAAAGAACTATTCAGCTTTTGGAGCTATGCTGCAAGTTCATCACAGCCAGTAGGTATCAGTTTGGCAGATGCTGAGATTGTTAGGTCACATGGTCTCAACCATGTACATCACACCCATGGCACGTCTAGTGGATCTTGGCTTCCCAGTGGTCTCAGGGCGCAGGAAACGTAGCTGATGCTACCAACATCACCACTTCTTTCGTGAAGTCTCTGTCTTGGTGGAAAATTTGAAGCAATTTGACCACAGGGATACCATTCCTAAATTCCTCCACCCCACAAGATATTGACAAGATGCATCCAACCTGGGCTAGAAGCTCATGTAGATGAGCTCCACACTCGGGGTCAGTGGTCCTCCCAGAAGGCTCAGCATCATATCGAGTCCTAGAACTACGGGCCATTTGGAACACCCTAAAAGCTTTCAGAAATCAGGTGCACCCAATTATCATTGAAATGAATAATCAGGTTACAGTGTATTATGTCAACAAGCAGGGAGGCATGGGGTCATACCTCCAGTTTCAGAAAGCAGTCAGGATGTGGCAATAGGCATACAGCAATGGCATGGTGCTCAGAGCCACTTAACCTGGCAGAGGGGAACAACTTTCTGGCCAACAGAGTCAGACAATGCAACTACAAGAGTGGTCTTTCAGCATGGGCATAACCTGAGAGATCTTTGAGGAGTAGGGCACCCCTCAACAGATTTCTTCGCCACTCTCACCTGAACAAGGTCCCTCAATACTGTTCCAGACTGGGATCACATGACAGACTAGCTCTGGATGCCTCTCCTCATGATTGGGGGAGAGGTCTTCTATGCATATCCTCCACTGCCTCATACAGCAAAAACTATCCTGAAACTCAACCAGATTATTATTATTAACATTTGTATAGCGCTACCAGACGCACGCAGCGCTGAACACCTGACATAGAGAGACAGTCCCTGCTCAATAGAGCTTACAATCTAAAAGTAATACAGACAATTAAGGACGATGTCAATTAAAATAATTAAGAGAATTAAGTCAATTAAGACAAGACAATTAAGGGCGAGGGAAGTACTGGGTGAGAAGGAACAAGGGGAGGCAAATGAGTAGTAGCTAGGAGCCAAAAGCAGTGGTGAAAAGGTGGAACTATGATCCTTACTGCCCCTTATTGTCCGAGGCAGATTTGGTTGCCCTCTACGTCTGGATTTAGCAACTGGAGTGTAGAGGCTGAACTGTTTTCCAACTGTCATCACCCACACAGCTTGCTTCCAAGAAAGATTTCACTAAAAGATCATATTATAGTTTCAAGTAGAGGAGGTTTGCTGTCTTTCGTGAGGGCTAGCCCTTAGATCCTCTCTTGTCCAACACAAAAAAGCTGGTTGAATACCCTTCTGCCTAAAAATCAACACTGTAAAGGTTCCTCTCAGTGCAGTTGGCATGTAACATCACCATGTGGAGGGTAAGTCCATCTGTGTACAGCATCTAGTTCACTTCATGAGGGGTTTGCTATTGTTAAAACCCCAGTCAAGCCTCCCACAGAGGCATCCAGAGAAGAGACTGAAGGGCTCACCACGTCTCTCATCTGCTGGAGACTGAGAATACTGAGACTTGCGGGAGCTCAGCTGGTTTCTTATTGGCTCTCAAGTTTCAACATTCTCAGTCTCCACCTGCTGGAAGGCGTGCACAACCCACCAGTCTTGCTCGGCTGGTCCAGAGGGACGATAAGCAATGCTGCCATTAGTGCGCAACCATTACAAAAATCTGCATTGTGTGCACTTACCGACATCTATATTGTGCTAATAATAATGCACTAACCAGTTAGCATGCAGTAATACACCATGCTATACCGGAGTTTGCTGATAAGAATTTGCTAGTTGCTTATAAAAGAAGCAGATATTTGAAAGATTTGCTATCAACCTCAGCATTGCTAATGAGTAAAGAAAATGAGAAGAATGCTGTTTTGGGTCACTACCCATGCTATAATTTGTTCAGTCTGTTACGTTAATTTGAAGACTAAATATTTTGAACAGCTACAAACATGGGAGAGGTATGAGTTAAGGCATTTCTCTAATTGTAAAACAGAGAGGGTGGTGTATTTAGTCATCTGCCCATGTAAGCTCTTGTATGTGGGCAAAACATTGCATGCACTGAAGAAAAAAAAAAAAAAAAAAGAGTTATAGAACATAAAAGTATCAAAAGGAAAATTGTAAACAAATCACTTGTTGAACATATGTTAAATATGCAACATAAGTTTGAAGATTTGCATTTGCTAGTTATTTACAAGATGAAACCACAATGGAGAGGTGAAAATATGGATCGTAGGTTACCTCAGGAAGAGCAAAAATGTATTTTTAAATTACTGTAGCACCGAAAGGGCTAAATGGAATTGGATTTTTCAGTTTTTTTGTAAATTAAAAGGGACAGGTACAGGTTTTTTTAAAAAAGGGAATGACATGCATATATTCCATTTACCTGTTAATTAATGATGTAACTTGATTGTATTTGAATCTGGAGTACGATCAAATATTCAAAACCATCAAATTATGATACATTTTAATATTGCTTTGGAAATGCATGGCCTTCTCTAGCAGTTTTAGTTGAAGCTGAGTATATTGAGATTTTTTTTTTAGATTTTGGGGACTGCAGCAGTACATTATTTTGATTAATACATTTGACTATTTTTGATATAATTTTTTTTTAAGTATTTTTCAAGTGTTCTGCTCTTTTAAAAGATTTTTTTTTTAGAAGAGTGACCTTTGACCTAAGCCACTCTGCATTTAAACTTGCAAGGGTGGTTGTTTTTCTGTGAGAGAAGTTAATTACTGAAGAGCTTCAGCATTTGCTACTTTTCATAAGGAAATTATTATGATGTCTCTTAACTTGAGCACTTGGACTTCTGTTGAATTTGAGTATTATTCTACTTTGAGCTGACTTGGCTTTTTAGAGTTTGTGTGGGTTTTCTGGGGATTTTTTAAAGCAATTTCAATTTGTTGCTGTAATGTTCATTTCAGCTGCTATCAGGTATATGTGCCTTAGGTACGTATTCCTTTAAAGTTGTTTAAGAGGAGTGGCCTAGTGGTTAGGGTGGTGGACTTTGGTCCTGGGGAACTGAGTTCGATTCCCAGCACAGGCAGCTCCTTGTGACTCTGGGCAAGTCATTTAACCCTCCATTGCCTGCCGCATTGAGCCTGCCATGAGTGGGAAAGCGCGGGGTACAAATGTAACTAAAATAAAAAATAAAAAAAATGATAATCTTCAAAGAACATACATACAAAACATTAACAATTGAATGTGTTTTAACATACTAACTGAATAATATTTTCATGCTTATGTTGTTAATTAACATGCGTATTTGTTTTTTTAGTTAATTTTTATTTGGATTAAGGAGAAATTAGGTCTTACCTGCTAATTTGCTTTCCTTTAGTCCCTCCGGACTGGCCCAGCAGGTGGACACTGAAAAAACTGATTTCGAGGCAGCCAATAAGAGCTGTGCTCAGCCCCTTGGAAACCTCAGTATTCGCTTTGCAAAGCAAAAGGAAAGAAAGACACTAAACATCTGAGCGCCAGTCGGTTCATACATCCATCTACCAACAAAGAGACCTTGCTGGCCACTGTCCAAAAATATGGACTACTCCAAACAGAGTCAGCAACATCAGTAATGTGCCTATGTGCAACCACATATAAACGGTTGAATAATTGGTCTCTTTGCGAATATAGACATATCCATAAAATAGATCCTTTTTTTTTTTTGTAATTTTTTTTTTAATCAAACAGCTCCCCACAGAGACAAGAGTGAATGAAACCATCTCCAAGAACAAATCAGATACCGAATAGGGAGGGATCAAGGCCGGTACGGAAGGCCTAAAGGAAAGCAAATTAGCAGGTAAGACCTAATTTCTCCTTCCCTAGCGTCCCTCCGGATCAGCCCAGAATGACTGATGGGAAGTACCAGAGCAGTAAACCATAGGATGGACCAAACTAGAACCACTGTCAGATCTTGGTAAATGAAAACCAAAGACCAGATGCACCTGGACATCTGTCCAACTATATCAAACAAATAGCTATGTCCAAGACACCCAAACACTAGAGCTCAGTTCCCGCCACGTGGGCCGCTAAAAGTGCAACCAGATGCAATTCTATTCAACTCATGAGATGATCTGAGCACTAGAATACCAAAACCTAGAATACATCTCGTCAGAGTTGCCAAAGAACACTCCTGTCAATTGGAGACCTGAACCCTTTCAGAACAAGCAGAAGGAAGAAACTGTGCATCAAGACAGCAGGAAAAGACCTGTCAAAATACCGAACTATGGGTGCGCAAGTTAACTCTGGAACTAAACACTCTCCCCCTCATACCTTCTGTAGTCTGAGCATTTTATTTTTCCATTCGATGTGGTCTATGTCTCTTTGCTTTTCCTGTCTTAGCATACGAACATAAGCGTTGCCATACTTGGACAGACCAAAGGTCCATCAAGCCCAGCATCCTGTTTCCAACAGTGGCCAATCCAGGTTATAAGTACCTGGCAAGATCCCAAAACAGTACAATACATTTTATGCTGCTTATCCTAGAAATAAGCAGTGGATTTTCCCCATGTCCATCTTAATAATGGCTTATGGACTTTTCTTTTAGGAAGCTATCCAAACTTTTTTTTAAACCATAAATTTTTTACATAACATTAATATGTGCAATTCCAAAAAAAAAAAAAAAAGAAGTTTTCTCCAATTCTATATAAGATGTAATCCCCCCAACCCCCTTCCCCTACCAATGGGTCACCACCTTATATGAATTTTCTTTAAACAACACACAACCTCTTGAAACACTCTTTTCCATTCACTCTGTGTGATCTCTCTTTCCACAACCTTCTCCCACTTTTCCATGAAACCAAACTTCCGAAACTCCCACCCCCTAAAAAGACTTATAAAGGAGTGATAAGGGCCTTGGCCACTTTGCCAGGTCTCTCCACAATGTTTCAAAAGGTTCTGCATCTTCAGGGTCTTATTGATGCCACCCCTGTCCCATTATATAATGTTTCACTTGTACGTATGAAAAGATATCTCCTCCCTTAAGGCATAGTTCTTTTTCAGATCTTCAAACAATATAATTTCCCCATGCACTCCCCCATCTAGCAATTACCACACTTTCCCTTTCTACTGGAAATCAAGATTCCTAGCGCAATGCAGCCAAATATGAGCTCCTATTCCTAATCCCGATTTCCCATTTATAGAAGTCCATAAACTCAATAAATGCTTCATGAAGGGATTTTGAATATGTTTCAGATAGACCTTTGGTATAGGCAATAGCCATAATAAATGATGTAGTGGGAAGAGTTGAAAGTGCTCTTGTTCCAACCTCACCCCTCCTTAAGAGATGCCCTCAGTCCCATAATTGTCTGAGTTGTCTCGCCCAATAATACTATTATATATTTGGAACAGCTCTACCACCCCATGTGACTTTATCATAATATCTTCTTTGTTAATCATGGTGACTCCCCCCTCCCCCCCCCCCCCAAATGAACCTATTAAATTCCCCTTGTAACATCTGAATGACACCCTCTGGTATTACTAAAGGGATAGTCTGAAATAAAAAGTCGTGGTAATGTCTTCATTTTCAAAGCTGCTATCATCCTTCACCAAGACACCAAACGAGACGTTTAATGTTCTTTGTATGTTATCTCCCACCTGTCGTTTCGCCACAAAGCCTACTTGATCCTGATGTACCAACCTAGGTAATACCTTTCCCAATCGTGTAACTAATACCTTGGCCAAGAGTTTGACATCCACATTGAGCAAGGACACTGGTCTATTTGAGCCACAATGTGAAGGGTCTCTCCCCAGTTTTAAAAGTACTGTTATTCTTGATTCCCTTCTAATAGGCCATTATCTACCCGAGTTAACAACCCCATCAATTCTTTCCCAAACACTTTATAGAATTTAGAACTAAGATCCCATTCTGCAGACCTAATTCAGCAACCTGAATGGGTTTTTCCAATCCCACTCTTTCATCATTAGTCAAAAATCGGCAGATTTACCTGCTGCAAATAATCATCCAAATCCCCCCCCCCCCCCTCACAAGGTTCTGTTTGTCCATATAACTTCATAGAAAATTGATAAAATTGTTCTCAAATCATATCATCCGTATAGCACAATTGCCCCCGTCCCCCTAATTTGTTGTATTACCTGAGCTGCTCTTCACTCCCTTGACATTTTTGCCAATTGCGTCCATGATTTATTCTCAAATTCAAATGAGCGCTGCTTTAAGCATTTACGCTTAAAATCTATCTGTTCAAGCTGCCAATGACCCAACTCTGCCCTAACATAATTTAACTCCCTCCAAACTTTAGTACTCTGGTTCCTCCGATGTCTCTGCTCCAATACTGAGAGTTGTTCTCGTAACCTAAGATGTGTCTGTGCTCATTCTTTTTCCCTCCGAGCTCCCCATTTCACCAAATGCCACCATACCACAGCTTTAACGTGCTATCATTCATCTCCCCGTTATCATTAGCCAAAAGATCCTCACAAATCCTTCACATCCTCACAAATCAATCTATCCCCTAATAAATATTCATTGAGTCTCCCATTTCATATGACCGTCCAATACCACTTCCACCCACACTGGGAATGATCAGATATGTGCACTGGCTCTATATCTGCATATTTTACTTGTTCCCAGTGCATCTTTTCTAGCAAAAAAGGTGCCGGTACTCAAATGCTAGACCACCCTTCAAGGGTGGGGTGATCACTAAGGGATCCACCCCACAATAGCCAGGCCCCTGCAACCAGTCATAGAACCTATGACAAGGCAGAATTGGTGTGTAGAGCCTGAGCTCTTTCATAAAAACTTGGGGTCCTTGGGTCAATTTTAGCAGACAATGGAAAAGGTGCCAGTACTCAGAACCCCCAAGTACCCCCACAAAAAAAGCCCTGTTTGTTCCCATAAACTACAATGGCACCACAACATGTCTATGCAAGAATATGTCCCCGCCGCATGTGAGTAAAAAAGTATAGCTTTTCGTTGAGGAATGAAGTAGTCTCCATACATCTAATAGCTTCAATCCCTTAACCAAACTCATCAAAGCTTTCCTGTGTTTCCTATTATAATCTCCGTTACCCCTAGAATTATCCCATCTTGCATTCGGAGTCAAATTAAAGTCTCCTCCCATTATAACCTGCCCTCTCACAAAGTCCTGCAATTGGTCCAATATGTTGCAAAAAAAGGCCCCTTAACTCTTATTAGGAGCATAAATATTGATCAGTGTGATAGGCTTGCCTTGTAGCCGCTACCAATGGACAAGTATTTTTTACATAAAATAGCCAACCCCCCTTTTTTCTCCCTACCCCCTCAGAAATGTGAACCCCACATACTGAAAATCACCCCATCCCTGAGCAGAACTCCTCACTTTCACATTCCAACCCCTCTCCCATCATTACCTTTATATACCCACTCATCCATTTCACACCCCCTCTATACACTCACTCAATTCAGTCACACCTAGAATTAGACATTGGGGGGGGGGGGGGGGGGACGGACATCAGTTCGCTGCAGTCTTTAAACCAAGCTAAGCTGTTTTTACCACATTCTCTGGTAACAAATTCCAGCGTTTAATTACACGTTGAGTGAAGAAATATTTTCTCTGATTTGTTTCAAATTTACTACTTTGTAGCTTCATTGCGTGCCTCCTAGTCCTAGTATTTTTGGAAAGAGGAAGTAAACAAGCGACTCGCGTCTACCAGATCCACTCCACTCCTTTTATAGACCACTATTATATCTACCCTCAGCCATCTTTTCTCCAAGCTAAAGAGCCCTAGCCACTTTAGCCTTTCCTCATACGGAAGTCGTTCCAACCTCTATCATTTTCATCACCCTTCTCTGTACCTTTTCTAATTTCAATATATCTTTTTTTGAGATGCAGTGACCAGAACTGCACATAGTATTCAAGGTGCGGTCGCACCATGGAGCAATACAAAGGTATTATAACATCCTCATTTTTGTTTTCCAATCCTTTCCTAATATCATCTAACGTTCTATTTGCATTTTTAGCTGGTGCTGCCGCACACTGAGCAGAGGGTTTCAATGTATTATCAATGATGACACCTAGATCCCTTTCCTGGTTGGTGACTCCTAATGTGGAACCTTGCATCACATAGCTATATAGTTTGGGCTCCTCTTTCCCACATGCATCACTTTGCACTTGCTCACATTAAACGTCATCTGCCATTTGGATGCCCAGTCTCGTAAGGTCCTTTTGTAATTTTTAACAATTCTCTTGCGATTTAACAACTTTGAATAACTTTGTGTCGTCAGCAAATTTAATTACCTCACTAGTTACTCCCATCTGTAGATCACTTATAAATATATGTTAAAAAGCAGCAGTGCCAGCACAGACCCCTGGGGAACCCCACTATCTACCCTTCTCCATTGAGAATACTGACCATTTAACCCTACGCTCTGTTTTCTATCCATGATAGAACACTACTTCCTATCCCATGACTGTCCACTTTCCGCTGGAGTCTTTCATGAGGTACTCTGTCAATGCCTTATGAAAATCCAGATACACAGTATCGATCCACTCACCTTTATCCATGCTTGTTCACCCCTTCAATGAAATGTAGTAGACTGGTGAGGCAAGATTTCCCTTCACTAAATTTATGTTGACCTCGTCCCATTAATCCATGCTTTTGAATATGATCTGAACTATCTTGCCCGGCACTGACGTCAGGCTCACTGGTCTATAATTTCCTGGATCAACTCTGGAACCTTTTTTAAAATCAGCATTACATTGGCCACCATCTTCTCTCTGTGTCCCTATCCCTACCCCTGTGATCAAAAACACCTCTCCATATTCCTATACCACCATTTTTCCAGCTTTGTCTTGTGTCCCTGTCTCTATTCATGCCCAGCATCTCTTGTCTATGCCCTGTCCCCCACCCTACCTTTCCCTTCCTCCTAAACCCCAGGTCCAGAATCTCTCTCTCTCTTCCTTCGCCCCCCTCATGGCCTGGCATAACTCCCTCTCTCCATCTGTGGGTTCAGCATCTCTCCAATATTTGTTTCATCCCCCCCCCCCCCCCCCAACCCACAATCCGGTCTATCGCCCCTCTTCTGCTGGGCCTGCCAGGAAAGGAAACTCTCCCTCCAGCACCCCCCCCCTTCCAGGGTCCAGCACATGTCCCTCTACCTCCAGCACCCCACCTCCAGGGTCCAGCACATCTCATTGTCCTCTTCCCTCCATCACCCCCTCCTTCAGGGTCCAGCACATCTCACTGTCCTCATCCCTCCATCACCCCCTCCTTCAGGGTCCAGCACATCTCACTGTCCTCTTCCCTCCATCACCCCCTCCTTCAGGGTCCAGAACATCTCACTATCCCTCTTCCTTCCAGCCCCCTCACTCCTCAGGGTCGAGAACATCTCACTATCCCTCTTCCCTCCAGCCCCCAGTACATCTTAATGTGGTAGTGCCTGAACAATTTTCAGAGGACTATATTCAAGAGGAGCTGGCTAACTAAAGGTAGACAACGCGATGGGGCCGGATGGCATACATCTGAGGAAGGCTCTAGTGGCTCAGCTGGCTGACATTTTCAATGCATCTCTGGAGTTGGGAGTGGTCCCAGAGGACTGGAGAAGATCAGATGCGGTCCCTTCTTCACAAAAGTGGAAGTAACGAAGGGGGTGGGAACTACAGGATGGCCGCTGACTGAAGGATCTCGGAACTGTAGCTCTAGAGACCCCGAACGGAGCATGACCGGAATGGGACCGTTTGATGGTCGGACCATCACGCTGAGGCCAAAGCTGAGTTTGGGGCTCCCCCAGCGTACTTGGGGGGGCCTCCTACCGAGCGGATCAATGCTGCGGACTGCCCGAGACTGCCCAAAGCCTCCTGCTGCCTCGTGGTGTCAGCGTTGTCCTTGGATAGCCTGGCACTGCCCTGGCTGAACCGCGGCTGGATCCTGCATCGATGGGAACGCTGAGTATACTGCCCGACTCGGCTGCATCGGCCTCACCCGGTGGTCTTACCTGGTGATAGTACCTTTGAGTGTGCCATGCATTCGGGAAGGCTGTTTGGACGCCCGTCTGGCACGCTCACAAGAGAACTGGAGAGGGAGAAACAGCGTGCGGGGAGAGGCTGCGCACGGAGAGACAGGAGAAAGCTGCGAGGAGCAGCCCGACGGTGGCCATGAGGCGCGGCGCGAGGCCCGAATGGCCTCTGGCCGGAGCCGCGGCACTAAGCTGCTCACAGGAAGGAACAAGAAGAAAACCGTGTCCAGAGCTATAGAGCTCTGCGCTCAGGACATCACTCTCACCTATGAAAGGGGGGGCGTGTCAAGATGGCTGCTGGAGAGCTCTAAGCGTTTTGGGAAATTCATTTTACTTTTGTATGATAATGCCTCATTCTAAAAGGAAGGGAGCGTTAAGGACTGTTCCTCAGCCTACCTTGACGTCTTCCCTGGCCCAAGCGTCTCTGGAACGATACTTCCATACTTCCCCGGTTTCTCCAAATCTCAGAGGGAAGATCATCCCATAGTGGGGGTTCTCGGAGAAGTGAGCTCCCTGCTGGGAGAGGAAACCTCCCTTTCGCCACCATCCATTTCGAGGATTCCTCCGTGTCCAACGTCGACTGCGGCCCTGGAAGGAAACCCCGCCGATCCCGGAAGTGTATCGGAAGGGGCAACCAGCGAGGACCCAGGACCGCAACAGACGACCCTGAGGGCTGATGGAACTCTGTTTCCCTCAGTAAAAAATCCGGAGCTGGAAACGCTTTGGGTGATGTTGGACCGGATGAATACTACACTGCAGAAAACTTCAGGTGATGTTATAAACTTAAATGCCAAGTTTGAGGATTTAAAATCATCTGTTGATTCTGTAAAAGAAGATTTAACAAAGCAAGTGACAACTTTGAGGAAAGAAGTAGATTCGCTTAAGGATTTTAAAGATGTGGCTCTTAAAGATAACATGGAAAGGAGGATAGATACACTAAGAAGATATTTTACTGAGATATTAAAAATTCCCCTAGACTATTCCTCCAATAAATAAGATTTATTTTATTCCTAAACCAAAGGGGGAATTACAAGGTACTGAACAGAATATACCTGATCTACAAAATATCTCTGAAATATTGGAACAATCAACGGAAATAGTATTGGATAGAGCCACATTAATAATTTCTTTGGTTTTTGAGCAAGACTATAATAACATCTTAAGACTTTACTTTCGGAACTCTAAAGCTCAATTTTGTGGATCTACCCAGACGTGACAAAACAAAACAGAAAAGAAAGGCGTTTCTTGCTTTGAAACAAAAGACAATTGATATTGGGGGATCTTTCTTTTTGGCATACCCGGCTAAATGTGTAGTTAAATTAGGTCAAACTAAATATAATTTCTTTTCACCAGAACAACTGAAATCGTTTCTAGAAATGAAACAACTGAAGTAAATGTAGAAAATAATTTGGAGAAATGGCAGCTTTTACTTCTGTATATGTTACTTGTTTTGATTATTTCTCTAACTCTATCACTCCCCCCTCGTTGTTTTGAGGTCTAAGAAAGGCTAATTGTGTTTCTTTAATTGATTAGTTAATTCTAATTTTCTTGTCCTGTATAAGATACTTCTTCCTTATTTTTTTTCTTTTTAAGTTTTGATTAATGCGGGATGAGAATATCAATATTACTTACTATTTGCCTGTTTTATGTTCGCAAGGTTAATTGTATATTGACTACATAAAGAATTAAAAAAAAAAGGACATCACTCTCGAGCATCTGACTGAATAATCTAACTATCCCAAATCGACAGCAAAATGAATACAATCAAAATACTCCTAGCAATATACTCCCTCACACTGACCCACTTAACACTATCCATCCCACTTGCAGAATATAATATCATACCCATCCTATAAAACCACCAAAGACTGATCAAACACTCCACACTTCACCAAACTGATACCCACCGAATCAAAGGAAGATTATCTAAATACGGTCAATACCAACAAAATGGAAGGAAAAATCACAAACCTACACCACCAACCGAACGACAACTTACAAAAATCCACATAACATCAAACCCAGCAGCCCAATACCAAAATATCCAAATGGGCTACATTAATGCTAGGTCCGTAGTTAACAAAACAACATCAGACTGGATTAACTCTGAAAACCTCCATCTTATCTTCATCAGCGAAACTTGGATCCACAGTGAAAAGGACACCATAATCCTCAAACTATGCCCTCCAGGTTACAAAATCACTCACTGAACCACATTGGAAAAGAGAGGTGGAGGCATAGCACTAATCTACCGAGCACAATTCACTACCAAAACCATCGCCAAGTCCATAACACCCCAACTAGAAATTGCTTCACTCAGAATCCAAAACCAATTCCTGATTGATCAACTGAACTGCGTCCTGTTTTACAGACCGCCTGGTAACTGGAACGAAAGCCAGCCTATCTTCACGGACTTCATCTCAAACACTTGTGTAAACAACTCCAATACACTAATACTAGGCAACATAAACCTTCACTTAGAAGACCCCAACTCCACCAATGCACGCGAATGCAAACACTTCCTACAGTCCTGGGATCTCAAATGGCCTCACATGCAAGCTACCCACATCAAGGGACACACACTAGAGCTCTTATCACACAAACTGTCCAAAGATCATAATCTATCAATAACATCAAATGGTCAGAAACACCTTGGACCGACCACTACAAACTGAACCTATCCCTAAATTGGCGAAAGAAGGGATTAAATCGTACACCAGAACAAACAACTTACACTACGAGAGGGCAAATAGATCCACAAATATTCTGGCAACAGATATATGACAACGGATGGACAACACGAACTGACTCCATACATTATCTCAATCACTGGGAAGATAGATGCAGAAGCGTACTAAACGAAATAGCACCCTTAAAGACAAGAATATTAAGAACACAAAACTCGATACCATGGTTCAACGACGAGTTAAAAAAAACCTCAAAACACAATCCAGAAAATCTGAACGAGCATGGAAAAAAATAAAAGATTAACATACACTCAATGCATGGAAACAAATACATAGAAAATACAAATATGCAATTAGACAAACCAAAAGGGCCTACTACAAGACTAAAATAGGACCGGATAACAAAGATCTGAAGATACTATTTCAACTCGTAAATAAGTTACTAAACACCACCCCTGGTCACCACATCCAACACAGACATCCCACCCGCAGACAAACTGGCTACCTACTTTAAAGACAAAATAACAAAACTACGCAGCACCCTTCCTCATCACAACACTGACATCGAAAACTTCTTTGACAACCTGGACCTAATCCTGGGCGGATACCCAGCTGACCGTATCTGGTCAACATTCAACCTACTCACCACTGAATCAGTTACACAAGCGACTCATAGGTTCGTCAACACCCACTACAAACTGGACATATGTCCCAGTCATCTACTTAAACAATACGCCCCCAGCCGATTCATAGAAGACCTCACATCCCACCTAAACTTCATGCTACAACAAGGTTTCTTCCCCGAGGAATATGGTCACATCCTACTTACCCCAATACCAAAAGACACTAAAAAACAAACGATCTTACCAACTACCGCCCAGTCGTTGCCATCCCTCTAG
Source organism: Microcaecilia unicolor (assembly GCF_901765095.1). NCBI lineage: Eukaryota > Metazoa > Chordata > Amphibia > Gymnophiona > Siphonopidae > Microcaecilia > Microcaecilia unicolor. The sequence goes on from NC_044031.1 coordinate 472,778,601, forward strand.
TAGTAAAATTGATGGAGAGCTTGGTGACCAAACAGCTTACGGAATACACAGACAAGTTCTCAATACTACATGACTCACAATCAGGATTCCGCTCCCACCACAGCACTGAAACTGTCCTAGTCACTCTCCTGGCCAAATTCAAGCAGGAAATAGCCATAGGTAAAAGCATACTTCTCCAATTTGACGTCGAGTGCATTCGACATGGTCAACCACAATATATTTCTAAGACTCCTTGGCCACTTCGGGATTGATGAAAACGTACTTAATTGGTTCAAGGGCTTTCTAACCAATAGAACATACCAAGTAAAATCAAATTCAAACATATCACTGTGGAAAGCAGCCTGCAGAGTACCTCAAGGATCACCTTTATCACCAATACTCTTCAACATGATGATGATCCCACTGGCAAAGTCCTTATCCAATCGAGGTCTCAACCCATTTATCTATGCAGATGATGTTACAATCTACATTCCCTTCAGACATGCCTTGACAGAAATAACCAATGAAATCAATGATGGCCTGAACATCATGGACTCTTGGGCAAACTCATTCCAATTGAAACTGAACACTGAAAAAACACACTGCATCATCCTCTCATCTCAACATAACAATTACAAACCCGCAACCATAAACACCCCAGGACACACACTCCCTACTTCAGACAGCCTAAAAATACTCTGTGTCACAATCGAACGCAACCTTACTCTCGAGAGCCAAGTAAATACCGTAATAAAGAAAATGTTCTATTCAATGTGGAAACTCAAACAAATAAAACCTTTCTTCCCAAGGGATACTTTTCGAAACCTAATACAATCAATGGTTCTAAGCCATGAAGATTACTGCAATGGAATCTATGCGGGATGTAAAGAACAACTCACAAAAAAACTCCAGACCACCCAAAACACAGCAGCCAGACTGATATATAGTAAACATGATTCGAAAGTGCTAAACCCCTGCGAGAGAAGCTGCAGTGGCTCCCAATCAAGAATGGATCATCATCAAAATCTGCACTTTGGTCCACAAAATTATCTACGGCGTAGTCCCAGGATTCATGACAGACCTCATAGATCTACCAACCAGAAATAGAATCGGATCATCACGACCATACCTAAACCTACATTACCCAAACGGCAAAGGACTAAAATACAAAACAACTTACGCATCTAGCTTCTCCTACATAAGCGCACAACTATGGAATGGACTCCCAAAAGCTGTGAAAACAATCCATGACCACCTAAACTTCAGGAAATCACTAAAAACTCATCTCTTCAAAAAGGCCTATACCACCGATCCAACATAAATACCCACACCCAGCAACACAGCATAACCAATGATCGTACTGAACAATTTACAATCTTCATTCCCTTCAACCCCATGACGCCTGATTCACACCTACCTCATTTGACCACAACATAACCTTGTATTTGTTATCAACCGAATTGGCAAACACCTTTATGGTACTATGTAAGCCACATTGAGCCTGCAAATAGGTGGAAAATGTGGGGTAAAAATGTAACAAATAAAATACAATAAGTCTGACTTCTGTGGTTAAATAAATTAATGTAAACACTTTTAAAACAAAGAATAGTAAACTTTTTGGAATCCAATGGATTACAGGACCGGAAGCAACATGGTTTTACTAGAGGCAAGTCTTGTTAGACAAATCTGATTAATTTCTTTGACTGAGTGACCAGAGTTGGATCGAGGGATAGCACTAGATGTGGTGTATTTAGATTTTAGCAAAGCCTTTGACACTGTTCCACATAGATGGCTAATAAATAAACTGAGTGCCCTCGGTATGGGCCTTAAAGTGAGTGACTGGGATAGCAACTGGTTTTGTGGAAGGCAACAGAGGGCAGTGGTAATTGGAGCTCTTTCTGAGGAAAGGGATGTTATCAGTGGTGTGCAGCAAGGTTCGGTTCTTGGTCTGGTTATTTTTTAAACATTTTTGTACGCGATAATGGTGAAGGGCTATCTGGTAAGGTTTGTCTCTTTGTGGATGATACCAAAATCTGCAATAGGGCAGACACTCCTGATGGTGTGGATAACATGGAGACGATTTAGCAAAGCGAGAGGAATGGTCTGGAATTTGGCAGCTAAGATTTAATGCTAAAAAAAACGCAGGGTCATGCATTTGGGCTGCAAAAATCTGAGGGAACAGTACAGTTTAGGGCATGAAAGAAGAGCGGGACTTGGGTATGACTGTATGTGATGATCTTAAGGGGGCCACACAGGCAGAAAAGGCAATGGCTGAAGCTATAAGGATGCTTGGGTGCATAGGGAGAAGAATGGCCAGTAGGAAAAAGGAGGTGATGATGACCCTGTATAAACCTCTGGTGAGACCTCATTTAGAACACTGTGTAAAATTCTGGAGACTGCACCTTCAAAAAAGATATAAACAGGATAGAGTTGGTCGAGAGGGCGGCTACTAAACTGGTCTTCATCATAAAACATATGGGGACAAAGATCTCAATATGTATTCTCTGGAAGAAAGGCTGTAGAGGGGAGATATGATAGAGACATTCAATACCTATGCAGCATAAATGCGCAGGAGAATCTCTTTCAAATTGAAAGGAAGCTCTGGAACGAGGGGGAATAGGATGAAGGTGAAAGGGGATAGACTAAAAAAGTAACCTGAGGAAATACGTCTTCGCGGAAAGGGTGGTGAATTTGTAGAACAGCTTCCTGGTGGAAGTGCTGGAGATGAAAACAGTATCTGAATTCAAGAGAGTTTGGGATAAGTACATAGGATCTCTAAGGGAGAGTAGATGGAATGGATGGGCAGCCTAGACAGGCCACATGGTGTTTATCTGCCTAAATTTTCTCTGTTTCTGTAATAATTTGGTTGGCAACATGATAAAAGCTACACTGGCTCCCTCTTAAAGAACACATCACGTTCAAAATATGTACTCTAGTTCACAAAATCATCCACGGAGATGCCCCAGCCTACATGTCAGACCTGATAGACCTACCACCCAGGAATGCTAAAAAAAATCATCCCGCACATTCCTTAATCTTCATTTCCCCAATTGCAAAGGTCTAAAATACAAACTAACGCATGTGTCCATCTTTTCCTACTTGAGCACACAATTCTGGAACGCGCTGCCACACAACTTAAAAACGATCTATAAATTAACTAACTTCCGCAAACTACTGAAGACCCATCTCTTTAACAAGATATACCACAAAGACCAACAAATGTGAACCCCTCACACTTATATCCAGAATTGTCCTACAATATCTGCTTGTTATACTAATACCTTGTTTTAGCATTATCATATTATCCAAGTTCCTCCTATAATACTAAATGTTTACTTCTCATGTATTTCCACTATTCATGATGTATTGTAAGCCACATTGAGCCTGCAAAGAGGTGGGAAAATGTGGGATACAAATGCAACAAATAAATAAATAAAACAAACTGAAAAAAGCCTATTTAATAAGGTAGCCCAAAAAAGAAAAATAACAGGCAGGGTGGGGAAGGAGAAAGGTAGGGGAACGGAGACGGATTTAAACCTTAAAATATATATGACAAACTGACCAAATCAGTAAAGAGATGCAACTATATTAATCAAAATCCATAGCACAGCTTTGCAGATCTTCTCCATAAAGGTTAACCAAGTGGGCTATAGAGACAGCCACTGCTTGAGCAATATGAGCCCTGGCATGATCTCTAAGTTCAAGACTGAGTGTAAACGAAGGACATGCAGTTTGCTTTGTCAAGTATATATTATCCAATTAGCTATGACAGAGCCAGGCTTACTGGGAATGTAAGAAACAAAATAACTGAGAGGATTTCATGGTCTTTTGTCCTCCCTCCAAGTAGATAGCTAAGGTACGTTTGCAATTCAAAGTGTGTAAGACACATACATTATTATGTGTGTTGGCTTTAGGAAACATATTGACAGGATACCCAACTGGTTAAGGCAGAAATCAGATAACACCTTGGGGGGGGGGGGGGGGGGGGGGGGGAGAAAAAACTAGAGTACGTAGATCTACCCGCTTTAAAAAGTTGCTATAGGATGGTCCGGTCACTAAAAAATCCCTAACTCTCAGCCAAAGTGACCACCACAAAAAAACAAGATTTTTCAAGTCTAGTACTTTAACTTACAGCAACAGAAGGCTTGCTGTAAGGCTTCAGCAGAAGCAAATCCCACATTAAACAAATAATGCCACAGATGAATCCAGGAACTGGTGGTTCTGTCACTCTACCAGCAGGTGGAGATAAGAGATTACAAAGCTGAAGGCAGCGACACCAGACGGTCAGCTCCTCCTTCACTTCAGTATATGTCATCACCAAGCAGAATAAGCCAAGAAACCAGGAAGCCTTCCTCACCAACCAAACCATAACAGAAATGTGTCAGCCTGACTTACAGAAACCATGACTGAGATGAAATCTTCTTCAATCTTTTCAGTTCTCTCTCTCCCCTCCCCCCTTTTTTTTTTTTTTTTTTTTTTGAAACTGAAGACCAGGAAAAGAACAGACAGGCAAAACAATCACAGCTGACAGAGGGCAGGATCCTGGATTCATCTGCTGCTACAAAAGGAGAGAAAATTATCAGCAGGTAAGGCATAATTTTATCTTCCTTAGCGTATGCAACAGATTAATCCAGGAACAGGTGGAATGTTCCAAAGCAATCCCTAATTAGGGTGGGAAGTCACCACTCCCCGAGACAGAACAGCCGCTGCAAAGACAACATCCAAATAGTGAAAGCACACCCTTCCGCCCAAGAGGTAGATAGCAACCTCGTGGAACGCGCCTGCAACACCACCAACAAGACGCGACCTACCAAAAAAAATCCATGGAAACAAAGTATCTGCAATCCAACGAGAAATAGCAGGATCAGAGGCCGCCATCCCACAGCAAGAACCACCAAGAAGGACAAAGATGAGATGAGAACGCTGAAAAACATGCAACATCCGCGGCCTCCGAACATTCAGAAGACAAAGCACCACGTACTCTGCATGAAAATCCCCCTCCTGAAAGGAGGGAAGAAAGAGGCTGATGAAGAAAAGCCAAACCAAATCCAGTAAGAAAAGAAGGAATTATATGCAAGGTCACTCCAGAGTCAGCAAATTGCAGAAAAGCAGCTCGGCATGGCAGCGCTAAAAATGCAGACATTCTGCGTGCCAAAGAACTGGCAACCAAGACCACCACTTGTGTGTAAGCTCTTAAGTGAAACCTTCTGCAAAGGATCAAAAGGAGTCCGAAGCAATGCTCGGTAGACAATGAGACCTAAGCTAGGCTCAGAGAACAAGAACGAGGTTTCAGGGTGAACAAGGTCGCAGCAGCAGAGGAGCAAAGCACTTTGCAAGAAATGCACCACATCCGGGTGCAAAGCCAGAGAAGAGCCCAACATTCTATCCCAGAAGCACGCTACCGTCCCCTGCACATGAAGCAAATTAGAGGCGAGGCCAGGCCTTCTGCAACCTGTCCTGCAGAAAGAAATCAATCACTGAGGAACAGATGCCCACAATAGAGACCAACCATGCCTCAAAAAATCATCTACAGCCGAGAATACGCAGTTGAAGTGGACCACATACAAAGTCACTGTATCTGAAGAACTCTGTTTCTCAGAGTCAACCTCTCAAAAAACCCAGGTCGTAAGACCAAAGCAAGAGGGATACTCCACTGTGTAACAGAGCCTGAAGGAAGAGCACAGAGTCAAGCGGAATTCGAAACCGAGGTGCACCAGGAGGCACACCAGATCCACATACCAAGGGTGGCGTGGCCAATCCAGAGCTACCAGAATGACGACCCCGGTGGCAAGCAATCCAAAAAGAACTCTGCTACAGAGAGGCCATGGAAGAACCATTATTGAAGAACGTCCTTCGGCTAAAGAAGAAGCTGAACAACCAGCCCTGCCAAATCGCTCCCTCTCCGATGACAGAAGAAAGAAGGCACCTTGGGGTCCAGATGGGACACCATCAAATCTACCTCCGGAGCTCTCTACCTGAGGCCAAACTGAAGCACTGGTGCAGAATAACCATTCTGCTGAAACCAGAAGACGGCAGAAAAAGAGAGCTCACCGTAGGTAAAGTCCGAAAAGTGGGCTGCCTCCTTCTTCTGCCTCCAGGGCGGTGGATTTTACGGGAGACGGTGTGGCCGATCTCCTGCCTGGACCTGTTTGTGGTGCTGTTTGTTTTCTAGCCTTTCAGGACTTGTTGCTGGCCAGGCGGTGCTTGTACAATCAGAGAACAAGATGGCATTGGCTTCTTCTTCAACAGGGACTCAGAGTCGGGCTCTGGCCACCCCCGTGGTGTGGGCAAAGGACCTTGTGTTCTGTCTCGGGGAGTGGTGACTTCCCACCCTAATTAGGGATTGCTTTGGGTGGGTGGGTGGCTGGTGTGCATCCCAAAAAACAAGGTGCACTGCCGAAGGACCATCAGATTCCTTCTGGAAAACCTTGCCGTCTAGAACCCATCCACCTGAGATGGATGTAAAAACTCCCGAGCCCGAAGCTATCGAGAAGGAACCAGAGAGGGATGCCAATGATCCTAACCTCCAAATACAGCACCTAGCTACCTCTCCTGGAACACCGGATCTACCGCAGAGGGTAGCAAAGCCATTACTGTAACCGAAGAAACCTTCAAAAGGGGCAGGCTACATACAAATGCTGAGGGGGCAAAAGCCACTTCAACCAGTGGACGTGGAGAAAAAGGACGACAAAATCTGGGCACAAAACAATTCCCCTGAATCAGGAGAGGTCGGTACAAAGCCTGAAGGGGTCTCCATAGCAGAGGCGAAGCCGCCAACGCAGCCAACAGCCGGAAAGCGGGAGCCACATCAGGAGGCGCCAAAAGAAAATGGCACGTGCATCAGACACCTCAGAGCGGGAATCCTGTTTGAGAGAAAGAAATCCCTGGTGCCTGCCTGTGCCTCTGTGCATCCGTTAACACACATCCCCACTGCCACCAACGCTTGCCCACAACTTGAGCCTCCTATTGTGGCCTCTGCCGCCAATCCCACACGTTCCCTAATGGCCGAAAAAAATGACCTCACCGGAGACGCACAGCCAGACTTCCCGCCAATACTGGGCAATCCCAGGCAAGCCTGCCACCAAATCGGCTCAGCAGGCTACACATACACACACAGTGACTCCAGAGATGCTGCCCCCAAGGCTCCTCTAAGCAGCCTGATGTCCTGTTGTAGCTGCAGAGCCTGTGCCCCGAATTGCTCTTTTTTTTTTTTAAACAGCTGATAACAGACTAGAGGTTTTTTTTTTTGCTGTTGCTTAGTGAGGAAGGCTACAGCCCAAACAATAGTCCAAACTCTAGGAGGAAAGGGACCACAGGGTCAGGCAGGGACCCAGGCCACTAGGTATGCACCTAAAAGTTGGCATAGAGCCCACACCCCCCCTAAGCTCAACTGGCCAAAAGGCCCAGGAGCAGGCCCAAGAGACAAATCCAGGAGCTGCAGAGACACCGTCTACCACCTGCCAGAGCTAGAGACATACTGAAGTGAAGGAGGAACTGACCGTCTGGTATCACTGCCTTTAGCTTTGTAATCTCTATCTGCACCTGCTGGTAGATGGACACAATCCACCAGTTCCTGGATTCATCTGCTGCATACGCTAAGGAATGTACTGTTTTAGGATCTTGCTAGGTACTTGTAACCTGGATTGGCCACTGTTGGAAACAGGATGCTGGACTTGATGGACCTTCGGTCTGTCCCAGTATGGCTACACTTATGTACTTAAACAATTTGTAATGAACAGTCCAAACTCCATCCTTTTATGTGAAAAAATAAAAAAAAGTTACAGAAATTCAAACATGTAACTTTCAGACTGCTTATGGACCTATGACATGAGAAATTGGCCAGTCTCAATATTTTGAATCTGCTACTTTAGTTATCTTTTCCCAGAGACAGTCACATATACTAAAATTTGAATAGCATCTGCAAATATGTCATGTCATATTTTAACATTTATGCATCTGCAGTTAAACGAGCCATAGACATTCCAAATACCTAAATCAAACAGACATGAGGGGGCAATATAGATGCTGAAAAGCATCAGTGAGAATATCGAATAGTGCAGCGTTCTACAATCCAACTGTCTAGCACCATAGCACACCACACCATAGCTTTATCCTATCTCTTCTCCAAGAACTCTATCCCGTTTCTTTAGAATATGTTCCATCCCCTTTTATCATTTGTGTTACCCTTCTCTGTACCTTGTCTAGATCTGATTGGAGGCTGGAAGGGAGTGCGTGAAAAAGGAACAAAATGAAGTAATATTTACAGTGTTTTAACAAAAGTAAGGCTCAAAGTCTACTACTACTACTACTATTTAGCATTTCTATAGCGCTACAAGGCATACGCAGCGCTGCACAAACATAGAAGAAAGACAGTCCCTGCTCAAAGAGCTTACAATCTAATAGACAAAAAATAAATAAAGTAAGCAAATCAAATCAATTAATGTGAACGGGAAGGAAGAGAGGAGGGTAGGTGGAGGCGAGTGGTTACAAGTGGTTACGAGTCAAAAGCAATGTTAACGAGGTGGGCTTTCAGTCTAGATTTAAAGGTGGCCAAGGATGGGGCAAGACGTAGGGGCTCAGGAAGTTTATTCCAGGCGTAGGGTGCAGCGAGACAGAAGGCGCGAAGTCTGGAGTTGGCAGTAGTGAAGAAGGGAACAGATAAGAAGGATTTATCCATGGAGCGGAGTGCACGGGAAGGGGTGTAGGGAAGGACGAGTGTGGAGAGATACTGGGGAGCAGCAGAGTGAATACATTTATAGGTTAGTAGAAGAAGTTTGAACAGGATGCGAAAACGGATAGGGAGCCAGTGAAGGGTCTTGAGGAGAGGGGTAGTATGAGTAAAGCGACCCTGGCGGAAGATGAGACGGGCAGCAGAGTTTTGAACCGACTGGAGAGGGGAGAGGTGACTAAGTGGGAGGCCAGCAAGAAGCAGATTGCAGTAGTCTAAACGAGAGGTGACAAGGGTGTGGATGAGGGTTTTGGTAGAGTGCTCGGAAAGAAAGGGGCGGATTTTACGGATGTTGTAAAGAAAGAAACGACAGGTCTTGGCGGTCTGCTGGATATGAGCAGAGAAGGAGAGAGAAGAGTCAAAGATGACCCCAAGGTTTCGAGCTGAGGAGACAGGGAGAATGAGAGAGCCATCAACAGAAATAGAAAACAGGGGAGCGGGGAGGTGGGTTTGGGGGGGAAAATGAGAAGCTCGGTTTAGGTCATATTTAATTTCAGGTGGCGTTGAGACATCCAGGCAGCAATGTCAGACAAGCACGCTGAAACTTTGGTTTGGATGCAAGGTGAGATATCAGGGGTAGAAAGGTAGATTTGGGAGTCATCAGCATAGAGATGGTAGGAAAAGCCATGGGATGAGATTAATGAACCAAGGGAAGAAGTGTAGATAGAAAAGAGGAGGGGACCAAGAACAGAACCCTGAGGTATGCCGACAGGCAGAGGGATAGAAGTAGAAGAGGATCCACCAGAGTGAACACTAAAGGTGCGGAGGGAGAGGTAGGAAGAGAACTAGGAAAGGACAGAGCCCTGGAATCCAAGTGAGGACAGGGTATCGAGAAGTATGCTGTGATCGACAGTGTCAAAAGCAGCGGAAAGATCAAGAAGAATGAGGATGGAATATTGACCTCTGGATTTAGCCAGTAATAGGTCATTGGAGACTTTAGTAAGCGCAGTTTCGGTTGAGTGGAGAGGGCGAAAACCAGATTGTAATGGGTCAAGAATAGCATGTGAGGAGAGAAAATCAAGGCAGCGGCGGTGAACAGCACGCTCAAGTAATTTGGAGAGAAAAGGAAGGAGGGAGATGGGTCGGTAATTAGAGGGACAAGTAGGGTCGAGTGAAGGCTTCTTAAGGAGAGGTGTGACCACAGCATGTTTAAAGGCAGCAGGGACAGTCGCAGTGGAAAGTGAGAGGTTGAGAATGTGACAGATAAAAGGAATAAGAGTAGGAGAGATGGCATTAAGAAGGTGGGTGGGAATGGGATCAGAGGAACAGGTGGTACATTTTGAGGAAGAAAGGAGAAGTGTAGTTTCCTCAATAGTAACTTCAGGAAAGGAGGAAAGGGAATGAGGGGAAGGAGAGAGAGGGGAACGGACTAGTGGTGAGGTAGAGAAAGCAAGGTTTATCTTTTGAACCTTGTTGTGAAAGAATTCAGCAAGGGTCTGAGGAGATAATGAAGGGGGAGTTGGGGGAGGGGGCACCTTGAGGAGAGAGTTCAATGTGGTGAAGAGAAGTCGAGGATTAGAGCCAAGAGAGTTGGTCAGTTGGATATAATAATCCTGTTTGGCACGTAAAAGAGCAGATTGGAAGGAGGTCAGCATGAACTTAAAGTGTAAGAAATCAGCAAGGGCCCGAGATTTCCGCCAGAGGCGTTCGGCGGAGCGGGTACAGGAACGCAGGTAGCGGATATTAGAAGTCAGCCAAGGTTGGGGTTTTGTACGCCTTACAGGGCGGGTCATCAAAGGTGCAAGAGTGTCTAAGGCAGAGGATAGAGTATTGAGTATTGTAAGAAGAAACAGCCTCGTTGACAGACGTGGATGGTGCCACAGTAGGGAGGAGGTTTGAAACATGGGAGGATAGAGATGAAGGGTCAATATCGTGAAGATTCCTAGATAAATTAGATAGAATAGGACGGGACTGGGAGGGAGGAGATTTAAGTGTGAAAGTTATAAGATGGTGATCAGAGGAGGGATGATCAGAGGCAAGGAAACTAGAAGGTGAACAGTTGGAGGAGAAGATGAGATCAAGACAGGGACCATTTTGATGAGTGGGGGAGGTGGAGCATAGTTGGAGATTAAAGGACGACTTTAAAGCGAGTAACTTGGAAATATAAGAGTTGGAAGGATCATTAGCAGGAATATTAAAGTCACCAAGGATGAGAGAGGGGGAGGAAGGATCATGGAAGAAGGCAAGCCAGGCGTCAAAGTCACTGAGAAAGGATGAAAGGGACTTATCAGGGGGACAATAAATGACCACTATTCGAAGAGGCAGAGGAGAGAAAAGGCGGATAGCGTGGACTTCAAAGGAGGAAAAACAGTGAGATTGAGGTGGAGGAAGGGGTTGAAATCTGGAGGAGGGAGAGAGAAGTAGTCCAACACTGCCCCCCACGGCCAGCAGGGCGAGGAGTATGTGAAAATAGATAACCGCCATGGCACAGGGCTGCAACTGAAGCAGAGTCATCAGGGCAGAGCCAGGTTTCTGTTATGGCGAGCAGATGAAGGTGACGCGAGATAAAGAGGTCCTGGATATAGGGGAGTTTGTTACAGATAGAGCGGGCATTCCATAAGGCGCAAGAGAAGGGCAGAGAAGAGGAGAGGAGGGGAGTAGAGGAATAGAGATGAGGTTAGAGAGGTCACGGTGAGATCTGTAGAGTTTGGATAATAGTTGGTGAGGAGGGCCAGGATTGGGATTGATGTCACCAGCTGAGAGTAAGAGAAGGAGTAAAAGAGAGCGGAGGAGAGTAGGAGAGGTGTGGCCACGAAGGCGTCGAAGGCGAGAGGTATTTAGGTGGAATGGGGAAGGCAAAATGGAGGGAAGAAAGAGACAGAGATTAAAAGCCAAGAGGGAGGAAGAGGGTAGGAGAGAAGGTGAGGTGATGAAGTCAATGGATGGGAAGTGAGTTTCTGTAGCGGAGAGAGGTAGGGGGTGAGGGAAAAGATTAGGAAGGGACAGAGCTAGGAAGAGAATGTGAATAGGGGCCATAAACGATTAAGGTACTTTAGCAACTGGAAAAAGATTAGATACAAAGAGAAAAATGCCAGCGCGCGGCACCTAGAGCGGAGGCCCTGAGTGGATCGGGGTGGACCTGGGTGTCACCCCGGAGAAGGCTGTAAGGATATGCAGATGAGCTGCAAGTCCTCCACAGCACCTGAAAGGCAGCCGGTGGTAGAGGTGGGCACCTCTCAGCTGAGGAAAGGCTTACCAGGGGTTAGGCCAAAGCCAGCATTCCTCCCCCTGAGGGTCGCCTGATCCTAGCCAAAAAGCACCTGGAAACTCTGTGCACTTGGAGAGAAGGCCCTGGGAAGATCGGGGTGGAACTGGAGTCAACCCGGATACAGCTGTGAGGAAATGCAGAAGGGCTGCAAGTCCTCCACAGCACCTGGTGGGAGAGCTGGGCACCTAGAGCGGAGGCCCTGAGTGGATCGGGGTGGACCTGGGTGTCACCCCAGAGAAGGCTGTAAGGATATGCAGATGAGCTGCAAGTCCTCCACAGCACCTGAAAGGCAGCCGGTGGTAGAGGTGGGCACCTCTCAGCTGAGGAAAGTCACCATTAAGGTGGAGTAATGAAACGCAAAGTTAGTTCAGGAATTTTTTTTAGAAAATCGTTTTTATAATGTAACTAGTAAAAAAGGCTCGTTTCTGAGACCAATGAAACGGGTGCTAGCAAGGTTTTCATCGTAGTGTGTATGTTTGAGAGAGTGTGTGTGAGAGTGAGAGAGACAGAATGAATGTGCGAGTGTGTGTGTGTGTGAGAGAAAGAATGAGTGTCTGCCGCCCTCCTTCCCCCCTTTCCTTTCCCTCCCCGTCCCATGTTTGTTTCCAGCACATCTCCCAGCTTCAGGGTCGTGGCCCCCCCCCCCCCCTCAGGATCGTGGCCCCTCTGTCTCCTGGCCTTTTTCCCCATCGTAGTGTGTATGTTTGAGAGAGTATGTGAGACAGTGAGTGTGTGAGAGAGACAGAGTGAATGTGTGAGAGTGTGTGTGTGTGACAGAGTGAGAATGTCTGTGTGAGAGTGCGTGCGAGAGAATGAGAGTGTGGCACAGGGGCCCCCCCCCCTCCGTCTCCCGCCCTTGTTCCCCCCTCCCCCGTGTTCCCTTTCTCCCTGTCCTTCCCCTCCCCCTCCCAGCTTCAGGGTCATGGCCCCCTCCCTACGCCTTTCAGGATCGTGGCTCCTCCGTCTGCCGCCCTTTTTCCCCCTCCCCCCTATCTTCCCTCCCCTCCCCTTTTTCCTGTTCTTCCCCCTTCCCCCCTCCAGGTTCAAGTGCCCCCCTCCCTCTGCCTTTCAGGGTCGTGGCGCTCCCTCCCACTGTGATGTTCAAGCTGGCTCCCTTCCTCCGACATTGAGGCAAGCAGGCTGGCTCCCTCCGACGTTCAGGTTTCCTGGCTGCGTCCTTCCCTCCCTCCGACGTTGTGCGGGGCGATGTTATTCGTCCATGTGTTGCAGGTCGTCGATGGCGCTCCGTCAAAATGGGCGCGGAGAGGGGAGATGATATCCTGTTTGCCCAACAGTGTCTGCTCCGCCCTCAACGTCATCACGTTGTGACGCGAGGGCGGGGTAGACACTGCTGGGCAAACCGGATATCTAGACTGCCTCAAAGTTCCGGCTTGAGGCTTCATTAGAACGTTGGTGGTGCCTTTTATATATAGAGATAACTAGCACATAAAGAGGCATATTTTCAAAGCACTTAGCCTTCCAAAGTTCCATAGGTTTCTATGGAACTTTGGAAGGCTAAGTGCTTTAAAAATATGCCTCAATGTGAGTCAAAACTGTATGCCAAGCTTTAAATGTAAAAGAATGATTAAACTATTTGCATTATCTTATGGTCTCTTTTTTTTTCTTCCAACAACTAACTTTTATTTGGACTATCACCTCTCTTCATAAACCAATCATTTACTGTTTCCTTGCCTTCTTCCCTTTTCCCACCACTCTATTTGCATATGTAGCCTTCTCTCTTTCTCCACCTTTCTCCTGCATAGCCTTCTCTCTTCCTCATCTATCTCCCCTAACTCCTCATAAGGCATGCATCAACTTCTCTGTCTTCAACATATCCCTTTGCAAGCCCTTCTCTCCTCTTATCTCCCCCACCCTCCTTCTTTCACTTACCACTCTCCCTCACTCTTCTCCTCAGTCACTTACTCCTTTTCTGGGCAGACTGGACTGGTGACAGCAAAAATTGATGCTAAAATGCAAGAAACAATAATCCCTAGCTCCTGCCCTAGTCACATTTTCAAAGGCTCAAAACATCTAGTTTTGATGAAATATATATGACCTCAGATGACACTGCATGAGGCAGCTGTTTAGTTAAAGCACTGGCAGACCAGATGTCTTATTCAGACAATGAAAACTTTCTAGGATGCAGAGTGGGACTAGAGGTGGGAGGGGGAAGACACCCCTCTAGGGAGCTGATTTTGGTCTGCTAACTGCAGCCCCCCCCACCCCTCTAGACCTCTTTAGAATGCATTAGGTCTATAATGCTGAGCCTGGTCAGCTCCAGAAAGAAATTCAAACCAGTCTTTTATATATCATGGTACATAGCACCACTGCTGAGCTGTTCAACTACACTTAAAAATCTTATTGATCTTGGAAAGCCAACCTTTAAAAGAGCAGGGGAAAGCATGTATCTTTAAAAAAAAAAAAAAAAAAGGTCCCCTTATAAATTTAAAAATCTACTAACCTGGCAAGCTTGGAGCAAAGCAGCTTGGAGGAATTCAGAGTCCCCTCTAATTTAAAAAAAATAAAATAAAATCTTTTTACATACACTAGTTTTGAATGCCACAAACTTATCAAAGACCATGATGGATATGAGGACATAATCCACTCGTCTGGATTGGTCTAGCAGAACAATAAAGAATTTAGATTTCACTGATCAGGTTGCTGATGTCCTCCCTCTGGTTCCCAAAGGAAGTCCAGTTCACTCCACTCCACTCCACTCAGATTTGACTTTTGTACAAACAGCTCAAGAACCTCCTGTTTTGTTTGACATACAGAACAGTGTCTGTTTACATGCTGTTGAATGTTTACTTTCTAGGAGCATTTCTGCTAAGTTATACAATTTCTTACAGTTCTTTGCATACATTTTTTTAACATTGAAATTGCATGAGGGTTTATGTTAGGAGTACTCTTGTGAAAAAAAGGTCACAAGACAACAAAAAGACTGAATTTGCAAAGTTACTTTTCACAAATCCTTAGCTATGTAGGGGGCATTGAAGCTGGGATTCTAGGTTCAAAGTAATGTGCTCTAACCAAGCCACTGATTCAGCAATAAAGCCAAACTAATAATAATCATAACCACACTCTACCAACAGTTAACAACACACAGAAAATAAAGATTTTCAAGTAGGATGTGGAAGAACAAGAAATTTGACTGAAAGCAAAAATCATCACAGAAGAAATCTGAAACCTTCCCACAAGGCTCCACCCCCAAATCTCTCACTACCCGATGCCACAATTTAATACAAAATTACCTTGAGTCATGGTACTTAGTGAGTGTTGCCAGACTGCTGGTGTACATATGCCCACCCACATCAATGTGCACAGGTGCATTGGACTTGGTGAGCTGTGCCGGAGTGGGGATGCCTTGATTGTTTAATGGAGATGCAGGTGATCTGGTAATCAGAGGTCTTGACATGTTGGGCCGACTGTCCTGTGAACAAGACAAATATGCAAATTAAGCTACCATCTGGAATAAAAGGCCTAAAATACAGTAATCGCCACCTCTTCTTCAACCCATCTGTGCATCCGCCCTTTCCAAAAGCAGATGGTCATGAAAAGAACATGAAATGCTGAAAGAAGATAAAGTGATTAAGACGTCATGAAGGGGCAAAGTAAATCCGCTTGTCAAAAAGTAGTCATTTTATATTATTCCATAAGTTCTAACATTTAAAACAACACAATATTTACGTGTTAGAATTGAAAATCATTTAGTGTTTTGTTTTTTAAACTCTTGTGTTACATAAATTGTGGTCTGCAGGGTAAATCTAATCAGGCAAACATGGGAAAATTAGGTTCTTACCTTGGTAATTTTCTTCCCTTTAGTCACAGCAGATGAATCCATTATGAATGGGTTGTGTCCACCTACCAGCAAGGGGAGATAGAGAACACTGAAAACCATAGTGCCTCTAGGACGGCAAGCTCCATCTGCCTCTCAGTATTTTGAAGCTTCCAAAGCAGTGTTAAACCGCAAAGTAGCATATAACATGAACTTTCCTCACAGCGAATGAACGCCCCAGAACAGGAGCAACACAAAGGAGGGACGAACTCAACCTCCTGTAGTAGAACAGAAATCCTGAAGACTGTTTTCCAACTTCTCCCAATGAAGGAAGAAACATGTCTGTAGGAAAAACTGAACACAAACTGCTGTGACTAAAGGAAAGAAAATTACCAAGGTAAGAACTTAATTTTCCCTTCCTTGTCATCAGCAGCAGATGAATCCATTACGAATGGGATGTATCAAAGCAATCCCTAAATAGGGCGGGAACAAGCCACACCATGCACAAGCACTTGTGCTCCAAAACGCGCGTCCCTCCTGTCAGCCACATCCAGCCTGTAATGACGGGAAAAGAGAGCTTAGAAGCCCAAGTAGCTGCACTACATATCTCTTGAAGAGAGCGTGCTCCCGTCTCAGCCCAAAAGAAAGAAATCGCTCTTGTGGAATGTTCCTTAAAGGCGTCAGGCGGAGGCCGACCAGATAGCAGATATGCAGAAAAAATGGCTTCCTTAAGCCAACGGGCTATAGTGGCTTTAGACGCTGGAAACCCTCTGCGAGGACCTGTTAACATAGTAACATAGAAGATGACGGCAGAAAAAGACCTGCACGGTCCACCCAGTCTGCCCAACAAGATAAACTCACATGTGCCATTTTTTGTGTATACCTTACCTTGATTTGTACCTGTCTTTTTCAGGGCACAGACCGTATGCCCAGCACTATCTCCGCCTCCCAGCCACCGGCTCTGGCACAGACCATATAAGTCTGCTCAGCACTAACCCCACCTCCCAACCACCAGCCCTGCCTCCCACCACCGGCTAAGCTTCTGGGGATCACTTCCTTCTGAGCAGGATTCCTTTATGTTTATCCCACGCATGTTGAATTCCGTTACTGTTTTCCTCTTCACCAACTCCCGCGGGAGGGCATTCCAAGCATCCACCACTCTCTCTCGGTGAAAAAAATACTTCCTGACGTTTTTCTTGAGTCTGCCCCCCTTCAATCTCATTTCATGTCCTCTTGTTCTACCGGCTTCCCATCTACGGAAAAGGTTCGTTTACAAAAAGGTGATCAGAGGTCCTGTAAGCATTAGACATCTGCAGATACTGCAACAGAGCCCTGCGTACATCCAGAAGGTGCAACTGCCCAAAAGATTCCAGAAACTCCTCCCTAGTAAAGGAGGGCAGATAAATAGGCTGGTTTAAGTGAAACACTGAAACCACCTTAGGCAGGAAGGAAGGCACAGTACGTACCGTTACTCCGGACTCTGAGAACTGCAGAAATGGGTCTCCAGGACAGTGCCTGGAGCTCAGACACCCGTCTCGCCGATGTAATGGCCACCAAAAAGACCGGCTTTAGAGTCACACCCTTCTCCGAAGCTCGCCTCAGCGGCTCGAAGGGTGAACACTGAAGAGCCTTTAATACTAGCCCCAGGTTCCAAGCCGGACAAGGGGCCCGCACGGGAGGCTGAAGCCGAAGCACCCCTCTAAGAAACCGTGCAATGTCCGGACGCGCAGCCAGGGAGAGCCAAGTGACCTTCCCCCGAAAACATGCCAAGGCCGCCACTTGAACACGCAGGGAATTATAGGCCAAGCCTTTTTGTATACCATCCTGCAAAAAGTCAATTATCGGCGAGACAGAAGCCCGCATGGGTGTGATTGCTTTAGAAACACAACAAGCCTCAAACTGGCGCCAGATCCGAGCATAGGCAACGGAAGTGGAACGCTTGCGGGCCTGCAAGAGAGTGGAGATGACCTTGTTAGACTAGCCCTTGTCTCTCAATTGCGCCCTCTCAATAGCCATGCCATAAGACCAAAGCGGCATGGATCCTCCATGGTCACCAAACTCTGCGTCAACAGGCTCGGTACCATAGGCAAAGGAAGAGGAGCCTCCATCAGCATCCGCCGGAGGTCCGCATACCACGGCTGCCTGGGCCAATCCGGGGCAATGAGGATCACCACTCCTTGATGCAGCCGAATTCACAGGAGGAGTCGCCCTATTAAGGGCCAAGGAGGGAACACATACAGGAGGCCCGGGAGCCAGGGTTGAGCCAAGGCATCCAACCCTGCCGAGCGAGGATCTCTCCATCTGCTGAAAAAGGACATGACTCTGGCATTTGTGCTTGAGGCCATAAGTTCCGTTACGGGCGTTCCGCATTTGGCACAGATCTGAAGGAACACTTCGTCTGCCAGTTCCCACTCCGCAGGGTCAATTTGATACCTGCTTAGAAAATCGGCTTGCACGTTGCTCTGACCTGCTATGTGAGCTGTTGACAGAAGCTGCAGATGTAGCTCAGCCCAGTGGCATATCTGAGCGACCTCTGCGGCCAGTGTTTGACACTGAGTGCTGCCTTGTCGATTTATGTAGGCCACTGCTGTCGTGTTGTCCAACGTAACTCTGACAGCCAGTCCCTCCAGAGTCATGTGAAAGGCCAGAAGAGCCTGGAATATCGCTCTCAGTTCCAAGCGATTGATGGACCACCCCGTTTCCTCGGCAATGTGCTCCCCAGCCCTACAGGCTGGCATCCATTAACACCAGGCACCAATCGGGAAGCGCTAGCGGCATTCCTCGCCGCAGCATGCTGTCTGAGAGCCATCACTCCATACTGAGTCGGGCCGCAGGGAGCCACGCGAGTCTGCGTTGATAATCCTGGGACTTAGGAGACCATCGTTGAAGCAGGGCAATCTGCAGAGGTCTCATGTGCGCTCTCGCCCATGGCACTACTTCCAAGGTGGCCGTCATCGACCCCAACAGCTGGACAAAAGTCCCAAGCTCGCGGGCGAGACATCCTCAGGAGCAGACGGACCTGACTCAAGCTTGCACCGCCTTTGGTCGGGTAGAAAGACAAACCCCAAGGCCGTGTCGAACCGGACCCCCAAATATTCTAGAGATTGAGAGGGGGGTCAGGTGACTTTTGGGTATATTGACGACCCAGCCCAGAGATTGCAGTACTGAGACCACTCTGGCTGTTACATGACGACTCTCTTCTGCAGAGTCCGCTCTGATGAGCCAGTCGTCGAGGTACGGGTGAACCCGGATACCCTCTCGCCTGAGAAAAGCAGCTACTACCACCATTACCTTGGAAAAGGTACGGGGAGCTGTGGCGAGGCCAAAAGGCAAGGCCCGAAACTGGAAATGATTTCCCAACACCGCAAACCGGAGGAACCGTTGGTGCGGGGGCCATATAGGAATGTGCAAGTAAGCTTCTTTTAGGTCCAGAGACGTGAGGAATTCTCCTGGCTGTAGCGCCGCAATGACGGAGTGCAGGGTTTCCATGTGAACATGCCGCACTCTTAGTGATTCGTTGACTTTCTTTAAGTCGAGAATGGGCCGAAAAGACCCGCCTTTCCGCGGCACCACAAAATAAATGTAGTAACGACCGCGGCCGTGTTCGGCGGGAGGCACAGGGATCACCGCTCCAAGGTGCAACAAGACTTGTAAGGTCTCCTCTACCGCCGCCCGTTTGACAGCAGTACCGCATCGGGACTCCACAAACACGTCTCCCACTGGGGCACCGAATTCCAATCGGTAACCTTCTATGATCAGGTCCAGGACCCACTGATCTGAGGTAATCTTGGTCCACTCCTCGAGAAAGAGGGAAAGGTGTCCTCCTACAGCTGTAAAGGAAGAGTGGACCGGCGTCCCATCATTGTGGAGGACGGCCCTCAACTCCTGGCCTTAAGCCTGCCGCTGCGGAGCGTTTGTCCGAGCGAAAGGAGTTCCTCTGCTGAAAGCGGGTACGTTGAGTAAACCCAGCAGAGCGTCCCGGGCGATACCTTCTAGCTTCACGGAAGCGAGGTCTGGAGGAGGAGGGAACCACTTGACCCTTGGAAAAAGGCCGCGGCACTAGACACACACTAGACATCATTACACACAAATTTGACCCAGACTCAAATATCCTACTTACTGACACAAGATGGACACCTACACTATGGTCAGACCACCATAAAGCACGTCTCCCTCAACTGGCGTAACACACACATAAACGCAATCAACAAACATGAACGAACAACATACACCACAAGAGGAAAAATAGACCCCACAACATTCTGGCAACAGATTTACCAGAACGAATGGTCAACAATTGCTGGCACCACCCAATTCCTCCAAGAATGGGACGATAGATGCACAACATTAGACAGAATAGCCCCAATCCAAACCAGAACATCACATAGGAAAAAAATCGAATCCATGGTTCACTGAAGAGTTGAAAAAACTTAAAACACAAGTCAGGAAATTAGAACGCGCATGGAACAAAAAGAAAGATGAACAAACACTAAATGCCTGGAAACTACTTCGGAGGAAATACAAATATACAATAAAACAGACTAAAAGACTACATTACAAAACAATGATAGGACCCAACTACAAAGACACACACAAACTCTTCTACCTTGTGAATAAACTGCTAGACACCTCACCAGTCACAAATAACAGCAAAGACATACCAGATGTCGACAACCTTGCGAAATACTTCAAAGAGAAAATTATACATCTACAACTTAAAATACCCGCCAGCACTATTGAATACGCCTCACTTCTAGACTGTCTAGACCCAGAAGACGGAATATACCCAGCAGACAGAACCTGGACCGAATTCGAATTACTATCAGAAGACCTTATCTCTGAAACACTTAAAAGATTTGCTAAATCCTACTGCAACTAGACATATGCCCAAACAACCTCATGAAATCAGCTCCTCAACAATTTATAATAGACCTAACGAACCACGTAAACCTCATGCTACAAAACGGACTCTTCCCAAAGGAAAAAGGAAAAATCTCACCCCAATACCCAAAGATACAAAGAAAAGCGCAAGCGAAATAACCAATTACAGACCAGTAGCATCCATACCACTAATAACCAAAATAACCGAAGGGATGGTAACAAAATAACTTACAAACTATTTAAACAAGTTCTCAATACTGCATGATGCCCAATCAGGATTCCGATCGAATCACAGCACAGAAACAGTATTAGTTACCCTAATGACTAAATTCAAACAAATGATCGCAACCGGCAACAATATACTCCTCCTACAATTTGACATGTCAAGTGCCTTTGATATGGTTGACCACTGAATTCTACTGCACATACTTGAATATTTCGGCATTGGAGGAAATGTCCTAAACTGGTTCAAGGGGTTCCTAACCCTGCGCTCATATCAAGTCACATCAAATTCAACTACGTCCGCTTCATGGACACCTGAATGTGGAGTACCGCAAGGATCACCCCTCTCACCAACCATTTTCAACATAATGATGATCCCACTGGCAAAACTTCTATCAAATCATAACCTTAACCCATATATATACGCCGACGATGTAACAATATACATCCCTTTCAAAAAAGACATCAAAGAAATATCCAAAGAAATTAACCAAAGTCTACACATTATGAACACCTGGGCAGATGCATTTCGATTGAAACTAAACGCAGAAAAAACTCAATGCCTAATACTCACCTCCCAATACAACATGAATGAATTTACCGCCTTAAACACACCAAAACTAAACCTTCCAATCTCAGAAACTTTAAAAATCTTTGGAGTCACTATTGATCGCCATCTAACACTCAAAACCCATGCAAACAACACAACCAAAAAGATGTTCTACTGCATGTGGAAACTGAAAAGAATAAGACCATTCTTACCAAGATCCGTCTTTCGCAACCTAGTGCAATCCCTCGTACTCAGCCATCTGGATTACTGCAAATCACTATACGCAGGTTGTAAAGAGCAAATACTGAGGAAACTTCAAACAGCCCAGAACACAGCAGCCAGACTCATCTTCGAAAAACCAAAATACGAAAGTGCAAAACCCTTACGAGAGAAGCTACACTGGCTCCCACTTAAGGAATGCATCACTTTTAAAGTATGCACACTAGTCCACAAAATTATTCACGGTGAAGCCCCAGCCTACATGTCTGACTTAATAGACCTACCACCCAGAAACACTAAAAGATCATCTCAAACTTTCCTCAACCTCCACTTCCCTAATTGCAAAGGCATAAAATACAAGGTGCTGCACGCATCAACCTTTTCCTACATAAGCACGCAATTCTGGAATATACTACCACACAACTTGAAAACGATCCACGAACTAACCAACTTCTGCAAACTACTGAAGACTCATCTCTTCGACAAAATTTATTGTAAGGATTAAAACACATGAAGTCCACACTCACTGTTTCAGAAATACACCAATACATTCTCTTCTGAATTCTCATTCCCCATAATTTTATCACATCTATATCGTTACTCACAGAAAATGTTATACCAAATGTTCTTTTGCTAATGTACTATTACCCTATCAGTTTCCCGCTGTCTCTTTCCACTGTTCCATTGTTCTTTTCCTCTGTTCTATTCCCTTAATGATACTTTGACTTTGTCTCCGCATAACTTCTCATAATGTAATCCATAACTGAGTTGTAACAAATCATAATTCCATCATTTACAATGTATTGTAAGTCACACTGAACCCGCAAATAGGTGGGAAAATGTGGGATACAAATGCAACAAAATAAATAAATAAATATCCTCAGGTAACCGCTGGGGTTTAGCATCCCCCAGGTCTTTAACAATCTTCTCCAACTCCTCTCCAAATAACAGAAGGCCCCGCAAGGGCAACTTCACCAGCCTTTGCTTAGAGGCCATGTCAGCCACCCAATGCCGTAGCCATAGAAGGCGGCGGGCGGACACCGCCACAGACATCTGTTTAGCTGAAGCTCTGACCAGATCATAGAGGGCGTCAGCTAAAAATGACAAGGCCGACTCCATGCACGGTGCAACCTCAGTGAGGGCCTCCGCACCATCCACGGGCTGTAACCAAGAGAGGCAGGCTCGAGCAGCATAAGAACTGCAAGCAGACGCCCTTAAGGCTAGGCCCAAAATCTCAAAGGAACGTTTTAGCGCTGATTCCAGCCGCCGGTCCTGAATGTCCTTCAGGGCGACCCCTCCCTCTACTGGGAGGGTGGTCTTTTTTGTCACCGCCGTGACTAAGGCATCCACTTTAGGCATCCCAAAACGGCCCAAGTGCTCCTCACTCAGAGGGTAAAGATGCCCCATCACTCTGGCCACTTTCAAGGTCCCCTTGGGGTCAGCACATTGAGCAGAAATAAGCTCTTGGATAGAGTCATGCAAAGGAAAGGCACGAGCAGGCTTCTTAGTACTCGCCATCCTCGGATTGCCAGAGGAGGCCTCGCCTTGAACAGGGTCATCAATAGAGGGCCTGTAAGGCATCAGAGATAAGTGCTGGCAGCTCATCGCGGTGGAAAATCCAAACCACAGTGGGATCATCCAGATCCAGAGGCAAACCGGCTCCTTCCTCTGGCTCTTCAGAACACGAAGGCCTGCCAGATCCCTCAGAGTCCCCACAGCCCGACCACCGGGGGGGGGTGGGGGGGGGGGGTGGGGGGGTGAGCGTCACTCTGACGGGGAATTTGCTCGTCTATGCTTAGCATGCATCCAACGCTCAGGGGCATCCATCAGCACCGGGCTATCATCAGTCGGAGGGGAACCAGGTAGCAACACAGTGTCAGACACCTGCGGCAGAGCTCTTTTCAGCATGAAGGCTTTATGTAAAATAAGCACAAACTTGGGGGAGAAAAACTCACCCTGACCACCCGTCTCTGAATTAGGAGCCACGGGGAACGGAGCTCCTCTGGTAGCCTCGGCCCAAGGCGCCCCTCTGCTCTCAGACTCCTCCGCAACTGCGGGGATCGAGCCATGCGGTGCTTCCAAGATGGCACCCGCTGCCAGTTCCATCGAGCGGGAAGAATCATCGCTCGCCATTCTTGTACTGGCTCTACCATCTAAACAGCATGTTTTACAGAGCCCCGCTGCTGATCTGCGCTTGCCACAACGGGAACAGCACTTAACTCCCTCAGCAGCCATCGCCGAAAAACGGCGGAATAAAATTCAAAATGACGGCTTCGCACCAAAATCACCACGATCGGAATGCCATCCGCGGGCCCTCCCTGGAGGAGCTGAGTACGGCTCTTACCTCAAAGGACCGAGTCCACGAGCTCCGGTCACACTGCACAGTCAGGAAAAGCCTCAGAAATAGCAGCGCTGTGAAAGCGCGATTTTTTTTAAACGCTGTGAGGAAAGTTGGAGGCAAACAGCTACAGAGGTACTCCGGAGGCAGAAGAGGGTGGGAAAGGCAGGGAAACGGCGAACCTATATGCCTGCATCTACACAGGGGGAAGGGTAAGGCAGGGAAAGGGCGAACCTATGTGCCTTTAAAGTGGGCTCCACTTAGCTACAACACCCCTGCTACAACTGGCAAAAGCACAGGAGCTACCCCAGGCAGAATCTTCAAGGAGCTGAACAAGCTGCGGCCAACCCTGTTGAGAGATAGGGAAATACTGGGAGGCAGATGGAGCTAGCCGTCCTAGAGGCACTATGGTTTTCAGTGTTCTCTATCTCCCCCTGCTGGTAGGTGGACACAACCCATTTGTAACGGATTCATCTGCTGCTGACGACAAGGAAACATAATATTTGCATGCCATCAACTTTTTGCATGGCACAGTATTACATTTGCAGTACAAGTCACAAATGTTCAGATATTCAAGCGAACCTCTACCTTAAGCCTTTCTGCAACAGCCTATGTTCCTCCATTTTCAGACACAAATATTGTATAGTACTCCTAGCCCTTCCACTTGCTGGCCAGATTGAGGGAGAGGCATTTGGAAAGAAGAACAATTAGAGTTCTTAAAGAAAAAGGGTAAAAAAGGTTGTCCTCAACTCAGAATACACAAACACATACATAGTGCTTACTTAATCTTTTCTATAATTGGATTAACATTTCCCATTTGTATGCTACAGCAATCCTGATCCCATGAAATTTTTAGTCATTACAGGAACAAGAATTGGCTTGCCAAAGAAAAATGCTATACACACACCTTCTGAATAAAGCCATTCTTGTAATCAAATGGTCATACAAAATAAATTCAAAATCTGCATATAAGGGATAACACAGGCATGCCAACTAGTGAAAAGGAAGTTCCTGTTTTCCATGATGAGCTCTACCAATATATAGTGTATACTCCTGCAAGTGAGATAAAGTTGGGTAAGGAGAAATTAGATCTTACCTGCTAATTTGCTTTCCTTTAGTCCCTCCGGACCGGACCAGGATTGGACTGTTGGGTTGTGCCCGCCTACCAGCAGGTGGAGACTGAGAAAAAACTCTGACTCTAGAGAGCCAATAGGAGCCCTGGCCATGTGACCTTAGCCTCAGTATTTGAATAACAAAGCAGGAAAGAAAGAAAGAACTTCTGTGCTGTATGGAATCCTAGCAGCCACAAATTCCTCGGCAAAACCGAGTACTAGAGCTCACCAGCAACTCTCACCAGAGAAGTGGTATGGCCCATTTGTATTAGAGCTCACCAGCAACTCTCACCAGAGAAGTGGTATGACTCACTTAAGGTTTCATATATATTCCATCAACTGAACTCACCAGCAACTCTCACCAGAGAAGTGGTATAACATATTCAAGGCTTTATATATATTCCAGCAACTGAGCTCACCAGCAACTCACCAGAGAAGTGGTATGACCCATTAAGGCTTTATATATATTCCAGCACCTGAGCTCACCAGCAACTCTCACCAGAGAAGTGGTATGACATATTTAAGGTTTTATATATATTCCAGCAACTGAACTCACCAGCAACTCTCACCAGAGAAGTGGTATGACATATTTAAGGTTTTATATATATTCCAGCAACTGAGCTCACCAGCAACTCTCTCACCAGAGAAGTGGTATGACATATTTAAGGTTTTATATATATTCCAGCAACCGAGCTCACCAGCAGCCACCAGAGAAGTGGTATGGACCACGCAAAGTCTTTTTTTTTTGAAACATTCCACTTCCAAACTTAATAAAAGAATCTAAAGAGTTGATAGAACATGGGAGGGGCCTGGTCCGGTCCGGAGGGACTAAAGGAAAGCAAATTAGCAGGTAAGATCTAATTTCTCCTTCCTTAGCGTCCCTCCGGACCGGACCAGGATTGGACTGTTGGGAAGTACCAAAGCAGTAATCTTACGGGAGGGACAGACATTGAGAATGCGGTAGAGTCCCTGAAAACACCCAAACTAGGATGAATACGAAGCCAAAAGCTTGACGATCCAAGAACCGCCAATAAACTAAATAGAATGACTACAAAGCAAAAAAGCTGAAAAGTCAAGCGACGCTGAACATTGTCCCCTACCAAGTGGCCGCTATATAATGTCCCCTACCGCACTATCAGTGCAGCGCAAAGGACAGAGAGACTCGAGAAAAAAAAAAAAAGACGACTGAAAGAAAGATGGCAAAGGTAGAAGCAGAGCCGCCTGGAAACAAAAAACTGCAATGAATCTACCTCAGCTGAGAAAGTGGAAACCGAGATCCTGAAGTACAATACTCCAGATATCATAGACTATTGCTGACCTAGCAACAGATTGGAAGTATGTAAAGCCTGTCAGTGAGAAAGTACCTGATCACTAGAAGCTAAATAGGTAAAAACAAGAATGCAGTTAAATACTATGCAGAAGAAGAAGGTACCTAAATCCCTGCTGCAAACTAGACTGAAGGTCCAAATAAACTGACAGCCGCTGCAGTTACCCAACATGAAGAAAACATATCTCAGAGCGCAATTCAACTGAGAGAGAAAGAATCATCTGTAGCTGTTGCCTCTGCAAGCAGATCACCTGAGACTCTTGTCGTAGACCCCAATTAGTGAAAACAGGAATAAATCAACAGCAGACACTTGTTAGTACCGTTCATCTGTTAGATACATATAGAAGTCCATAAAACACTACACAGTTCCAGGAATAACATGTATAGAATGTTTGTACGTTTAGGAATCTAGTCAGGTGCTCATGGTCTGGATTGGCCGTGGACCGAAAGGTGGGCTGGATAGGCCCTTTGAGCTTTTCCCAGTGTGGAATTAAATATGTACTTATGTAGTAGAACTATAAATATACATATATATTTTCACAGATGCAGCTATCAAAAAACTGCTCACTGTGTATATGCTCCCGGCATACTTGCAGGAAGAATGCTCAATCTCAACCACCAGACCCAAGTGCTGCACTAGTGAGAATACAGAGGCCAACTGAGCAGAGGGAATTCCATCCGAGATAAATATCTGGATACGAGAGGGCATCTATTTCTGCCGCTGACAAGTCTTTTTAGCAAGAGAGTAAGCGAGGCACATGGAAGGTCAGAGCGAAAAGAAATAGTTCTAGAACTGGGACCTCCCCTTAAGGTACTATCCACTGAGAACTCCCGGAAGTTTTTTTTTTTTTTTTTTTTCAATGGTCACGAAATTGACGGAGTGAAAAGCTGCCAAAAAAGACTACCGAGACTCCAAAGAGAATGAAGAAAAAATTCCTTCTTGGGAGCTAGAAAGTAAAATTTTACTCTGCAAAATAGAGCAAGGTAATGGCCGAAGGCCCAAGAACATCCAGAGAAAACAGAAAGTGGGACGCTTGTAGAGAAGACAAAAAACAGTCTGCGCCAACTTGAGTAAACAAAGAGAGAAAAAATAGAGACATGCTACGAAATCTAATGAGATCACATGAGAGCTCAAAAGAGAGATCAAATGAGAGACCTGGCTACATGCACCCCGTAACCTAGAGTGTGCCCGAAATGCACCACCCGTTGCTTGACCTGACAACTCTGCCAATAAGACTGTATGTAATGAACCAGACATCTAGGAAAGGATGAAACGAGGAGACGTTGTTTCATGAGCGCCGCTGCTACTACAACCATAACTTAAGAAAAAAGTGCGCGGAGCCGACGTGAGACCGAAGAGCAGGGCAAGAAAACTGGTAATGAGGACCTTCTCATCATCTTCGCATCGTGGACATTACTCCTCCTATACTGAGATGTACTAAGATGTACCGACCCACACCCATAAGAAATGAATGTGGTACTTGCAACCTGGATTGACCACAACTGAGGACAGGATGCTGGGCTTAATGGACTCTTAGACTTTCCCCGTATGACAATACTCATATACTAATAGCAAAAATGCACAGGAAGTGAAAGAATTCCCTTCCAATTGAAAGGAAGGTCTGGAGTGAGGACGTATAGAATGAAAATGAAAGGATCACCATATGTTGAGCGTGGACTGAGACACACTGGCCTTTCATTTTACCGGATCTCCCCAAACCTCGTATCATGTCATGCCTCCTTCCTCACTGAGATGTACATAGATGAACAGATGCACACTCACAAGATATGAATGTGGTATTTGCAATCTGGATTGACCCCATCTGAAAACAGGATGGGGACTCTTGGCCTTTCCCATTATGGCAACACCTATGCTCTTATGGCAAAAAATGCACAGAAAATGAGTAGACTTGGAAAATACCTATTACGGAAAAGGTGGTGAATTTGTGCCACAGGAGACAAGACTGTACCTGACATCAAGAAAGCTTGAAACAAGACCCTAAAATCTGTAAGGAAGAGAAAGGGATAGCAGATGTTATGGATGGTCATACTGGACAAAACCAGAATGTTTACCATGTGCCCAGGCTGAATAGAGGAAACAAAAATACAAGTAGATGGCGTGAGGACCTCCCACTATCCTTAAGTGGGAGAAAATGCAAATTGACCAGATAACTTTACTCCCTATGTGGACATATATCTTGTAAGTCCTAGAAGAAAACTAAGATAACACATGAGAAACTCCAAGACAGTTGGAAAGTAGAGAAGACGTGAATAAAACATGCCTTCTAAAGCATCTGAGAAAACTGGGTGCTCGGTAGACAGGACTGAGTCTCCTAGAATAGGAGAACCATCTGAACCATGTAGCCTATGCAGCTGTCATCTGCTATGCCAAAGAGAACGCATAGCCATGAAAGAAAATTGCTGAAAGGAAGTAAGACCTTATGTCCAGAATTGCAAAGTACGCAACAATTGAGTATCAGACAATGTATTTCATTGCACATGGCATCTGAACCATATAGCCTACGCTCTAGAGAACATTTGTTAAGATCTTAAAACACTGTATAAGAACATAGCCACGGAGGAAAATTTCCTGAAAGGAATTAAGATCTTATGTCCAGCATTGTAAAGTACCAAACAATAGACTATCCGGCAATGTAGTTCTATCCACATGGCACCTGAACCAGATAGCCTATGCCATAGAAAATGTTTGTTAAGTTCTTAAAAACACTGTATAACATCATAGCCATGAAGGGAAATGCTTGAAAGGAAGTAAGATATTATGGCCAGATTTGTAAAAGTACTAATCAATTGACTATTAGAAAATGTAGTCCTATTCACCAGGAAATGAGAAAGACACAGAGTGACGTACACTGGACCCCCATAAAAACTGCGCTAGACAATAGCGAAGACCTTTCCTCCAAACATCACACACAAGGGAAAGGAATAGGAAAATGGTTATTTTGGAGCTGAGATACAATTTAATTCGCCCAATTGTCAAAAACAGAGAATTCCCGACTGAGCTGCACTTTGAATCGGAGTCTTGCCAAGAACAAAGAAATCGCCAACTGAGCTGCACTTTAATTCACAACATTGCTAGCAACCAAAAAGTCCCCGACAGAGAAAAAACAGAGGGAAAAACAAAATGAGCGCCATTCGCATCGTAGCATTTCTTTTTTTTTTTTTAATAGCTTGAAAAATACATGTAAAAATTAATTGCAGGGCAAATATACTACCAATTGCCCCAACTACCGGAGAAACAATATCTCCTTTCCATTGCACAAACAGCCAAACACAGTAAAAGCAGAAAAATGCTGCCACGTCAAGGGAAATTGCAGCTGCAAGCAAAACAATGGCAGCCAAGCGCGCCAAAATGAGAAGAATAAAGTTCGGGGGATAAAACCACTGACCGGACCGACGAAGAAGCAGGAAATCCGTGCCGCCGAAAAACAGATAGCCTCCGATGCCGCACAAAACATGGTTTAGCCTCTGGCCCGACAGGAACCGTCAATACAGCTCCCAAGCTATACAGACCCGTCCAAGAGCGAGCACGCGCTTAACAGTTCGCGCCTCTTTTTTTTTTTTTTTTTTTACAACTACCGCCGCTAACAACGCCGGATAGCAGAGGAAAAATAATGAAGATGACAAAAAAAAAAAAACCGCAGATTAAAGTCACAGACGCTGACTTACCACTTTTTTTTTTTTTTTAAATAGCTCCGCCAGAAAAGAAAATAAAGACTCTTCAAACAGAATAAGACAAAAGAGCTACCTGCTCGTTATAAGCCTGGGGAAAGCAAAAACTACTTCCTTTAAATTCCTTTCAATTGAATTAATTCTTTTAATTTTCTTTTACTTGATTTAATTTTTTAAAAACAGCTGCCTATTAAAAGTGGCTGCCTCTCCCAAAGACGGTACACCTTTCCAGAGAAAGGGACGGCCCTTCCCTGCTAAGCCAGGGAGATGGGGAGGAAGGGGGGTGGACTCGAGACACCCGAGTTTAACACCCCAGAGGCTGTCAAAGAAAGAAAAGAAACCCTGTCAAGCCTCTAATTATGATTCCAGGCACAGAAGAAGTATTATAAATATATCTGTAATATCTTAAAGAGAAAAAAAGAGAGAGAGAGAGAGAGACTAATGGGCTCACTTCCTACCTGCTGAGAGACTGAGAAAATACTGAGGCTAAGGTCACATGGCCAGGGCTCCTATTGGCTAGAGTCAGAGTTTTTTCTCAGTCTCCACCTGCTGGTAGGCGGGCACAACCCAACAGTCCAATCCTGGTCCGGTCCGGAGGGACGCTAAGGAAGCTCTATTTGCAAGAAACATCTCAACTTGCGTTATATACAGAATAAAAAAAAGATAACATGATTAACAGCACAATACAAAAAGAGGTGATTTTTACTGTATACTCTCTGAAGATGGGAGCAAAGTGTTCTGAGCAGCAAGGATGATCCCAGTTTAAATACCCCTACTCAAGAAATTTATTGCATGGCATTTTTCTAACATATGGCCGAGGCCAATTTTCCTTGTGTTAACTAACGATCCCCAATACACAATTAGAGATCAGGCTTAGAAGTACAATCATTTGAACAATGCCACTTCCAATCAAATATTATCAAGAGGAAAGCTCTTCAGCCTAAATGTATTCCAAATCTTACTTACCCTTTAACTGACAATTCTTTCAGTATCTCCTGCTACTTTAGGAAAATGGTCACAAGTTAACGAATACTATATTCGATTGTCAGTAGAATCATCAGTAAACAGGGAGCACAAACTAATCAGTTACCCCTCAATTGTGTCACATGCACTAAAGATTTCTTCCATTTTTGTATATTAGGGGAAAAAGACAAAGTTGCTTATCTGTAACAGACATTTTCCATAGACAGCAGGATTAATCAGGCTCAAAAGTGATGCTATTATTACACAGCACCTGGAGAAACAGCTCTGCTTTTCTGTGCACGGCAGTTTTCTTAGTCTTCTCAGTTACGTAGCTCAACACACAATACAGCTCTCAGAGGTGGGAAGAATAATATGACCTATCTATACCCCATCTACAGGTTTAAAAATCATAGCTTGCTAAGGACGATAAAAAGATGAAGCAGTTCAGAGAAAAGTGACAATGGTATAGGGTTTGAAACACAAGACGTATGAGGAGAGACTTGAAGACATGAACATGTATACCCCGGAGCAGTGGTTTCCAAACCTGGTACTGGAGGTGACCCAGTCAGTCAGGTTTTCAGGATACCCACAATGAATATTAATTACAATCTAATATACTGAGTATCTCTTTTCCATTCTAGTTACAAACTGTAATCATTACATAACAAGTAAGTACCAAACTGTATCTCCTTTATTGAAAACTTCAAACATAAAACTGTTTGTAAAAACACTAGGTTCACTTACTTAACATTAATCCCGTACTCCTATTCAGACACACCATTCATACATACATATCATTATCACTCTTTTATATTGTCCTGATTACGTGAGCATATTCAATTTCCTACTGCTTCTCCCTCATATCTAGTTTCTTTAACAGTAACTCATATTGGCAGTTATTTCCAACATCGCAAACTGTAATATGTTGTCTTAGAACAGTCTTACACTTTCCCTCTTATAATCAGAACTTAAATGTTCCACCAGTGTGACGCTTACAATACAGCAAAGACCTGTAGCAGGTATTCTCCGAGGACGGTAGGCGTCATATCACGTGTGGGTAGACGCCGATCCGCGTCATCCGGTCCGGCATTTAAGCCAAAGTAAAAAAACCCAGAGCTTTATGAAGAACGAGCTCAAATCCACTACGTATGTGCGAGTGTCTCCCCCCCCCCACTGCAAGAACGCGGTCCTCTCGGTTAAATTTCAAAGAAAAGAATAAAAATAAAATAATGGAGACAACTAAAAAGGGAGTTGGGTGAGATTCTGAGAATATGAAGCCTGCTGTCCTCAAAGAAAGCGAATGATACTTACCTGTAGCAGGTGTTCTCCGAGGACAGCAGGCTGATTGTTCTCACGACTGGGTTGATGTCCACGGCAGCCCCCACCAACCGGAACAAAACTTCGCGGGCGGTCCCGCACGCAGGGCACGCCCACCGCGCATGCGCGGCTGTCTTCCTGCCCGTGCGTGACCGTTCCCGCTCAGTTGAATGAGAAGCAAAGGAATGAGGAAAAAACGCAACTCCAAAGGGGAGGAGGGAGGGTAGGTGAGAACAATCAGCCTGCTGTCCTCAGAGAACACCTGCTACAGGTATGTATCATTCGCTTTCTCCGAGGACAAGCAGGCTGCTTGTTCTCACGACTGGAGTATCCCTAGCTCTCAGGCTCACTCAAAACAAGAACCCAGGTCAATTGAACCTCGCAACGGCGAGGGCATAACAGAAATTGACCTACGAAGAACAACTAACAGAGTGCAGCCTGAACAGAACAAATCGGGTCCTGGAGGGTGGAGTTGGATTCAAACCCCAAACAGATTCTGCAGCACCGACTGCCCGAACCGACTGTTGCGTCGGGTATCCTGCTGGAGGCAGTAATGTGATGTGAATGTGTGGACAGATGACCACGTCGCAGCCTTGCAAATCTCTTCAATAGTGGCTGACTTCAAGTGGGCCACTGACGCTGCCATGGCTCTAACACTATGAGCCATGACATGACCCTCAAGAGCCAGCCCAGCCTGGGCGTAAGTGAAGGAAATGCAATCTGCTAGCCAATTGGAGATGGTGCGTTTC
This sequence comes from Microcaecilia unicolor, assembly GCF_901765095.1. Lineage (NCBI taxonomy): Eukaryota > Metazoa > Chordata > Amphibia > Gymnophiona > Siphonopidae > Microcaecilia > Microcaecilia unicolor. The sequence goes on from NC_044031.1 coordinate 472,811,659, forward strand.
CCGACAGCGACCCCTTTCCTATTGGGGTCGAAAGAAACAAACAATTGGGCGGACTGTCTGTGGGGCTGTGTCCGCTCCAGATAGAAGGCCAACGCTCGCTTGCAGTCCAATGTATGCAACTGACGTTCAGCAGGGCGGGTATGTGGTCTGGGAAAGAATGTTGGCAAGACAATTGACTGGTTAAGATGGAACTCAGACACCACCTTTGGCAGGAACTTAGGGTGAGTGCGGAGTACTACTCTGTTATGATGAAATTTGGTATACGGAGCATGAGCTACCAGGGCCTGCAGCTCACTGACTCTGCGAGCTGAAGTAACCGCCACCAAGAAAATGACCTTCAAGGTAGCGGTGCGTTCACAGTATCTTGGAGAGGAAGGGTAGGAGGGAGACTGGGCGTAGTTGGAAGGACAGGTAGGGTCTAGTGATGGATTTTTGAGGAGTGGCGTGACTACAGCATGCTTGAAGGTGTCAGGGACAGTTGCAGTGGAGAGAGGTTGAGGATATGACAGATGGGGGGTGACAGTAGGAGAGATGGTGTTTAGTAAGTTGGTGGGGACAGGATCAGAGGAACAGGTGGTGCATTTCGAGGAGGAAAGAAGGTGGGCGGTTTCCTCCTCGGTGATATCAGGAAAAGAGGAGGAGGCGGCCTGGGTTGGTTGGTTGAGGGAGTGGGTTAAAGGATGAAAAGGAGATGGTGGCTTGGTAGTGCTCCTCACTCAGAGGGTAAAGATGCCCCATCACTCTGGCCACTTTCAAGGTCCCCTCGGGGTCAGCACATTGAGCAGAAATAAGCTCTTGGATAGAGTCATGCAAAGGAAAAGCACGAGCAGGCTTCTTAGTACTCGCCATCCTCAGATTGCCAGAGGAGGCCTCACCTTGAACAGGGTCAGCAATAGAGGGCCTGTAAGGCATCAGAGATAAGTGCTGGCAGCTCATCACGGTGGAAAATCCGAACCGCAGTGGGGTCATCCAGATCCAGTGGCAAACCAGCTCCTTCCTCTGGCTCCTCAGAACACGAAGGCCTGCCAGATCCCTCAGAGTCCCCATGGGGGGGGGGGGGGAGCGCCACTCTCCGACGGGGAATTTACCCGTCTATGCTTAGCTTGTATCCAACGCTCAGGGGCATCCATCAGCACCAGGCCATCATCAGTCGGAGGGGAACCAGGTAGCAACGCAGTGTCAGACACCTGCGGCAGAGCTCTTTTCAGCATGAAGGCTTTATGTAAAATAAGCACAAACTCGAGGGAGAAAAAAAAACTCACCCTGACCTCCCGTCTCCGAATTAGGAGCCATGGGGAACGGAGCTCCTCTGGTAGCCTTGGCCCGAGGCGCCCCTCTGCTCTCAGACTCCTCCGAAACCGCGGGGGGGGGGGGGGGGTTGAGCCATGCGGCGCTTCCAAGATGGCGCCTACTGCCAGCTCCATCGAGTGGGAAGAATCATCGCTTGCCATGCTCGTACTGGCTCTACCGTCTAAACAGCACGTTTTACAGAGCCCCGCTGCTGATCTGCGCTTGCCACAACGGGAACAGCGCTTAACTCCCTCAGCAGCCATCGCCGAAAAATGGCGGCTTTGCGCCAAAATCACCCTGATCGGAACGCAGCCCGCGGGCCCTTCCCGGAGGAGCTGAGTACCGCTCTTACCTCAAAGGACCGAGTCCACGAGCTCCAGTCATGCTGCACAGTCAGGAAAAGCCTCAAAAATAGCCACAACACCCCTGCTACAACTGGCAAAAGCACAGGAGCCACCCCAAGCAGAATCTTCAAGGAGCTGAACAACCTGCGTCCAACCCTGCTGGGAGATAGAGAAATACTGAGAGTCAGATGGAAATGCCGTCCTAGAGGCACTATGGTTTCAGTGTTCTCTATCTCCCCTGCTGGTAGGTGGACACAACCCATTCGTAATGGATTCATCTGCTGATGACAAGGAATTTTATTTATAGTTCTTATTCTTACTCCCCGAAGTTTTACAAAGGCATGAATAATACAAAAACTAAAAGGAAGAGTGAACCAGGCCCAAGATATTACAGCATTAAGAAAAGCCAGGCAATACAGTTTAGAATGAGGAAGGGAAAGAGAAATGCATTAGTACCCACCAGTCTTTTTCATCCTATGGTATACATGGAGATGCAGTCCTGATATTCTTAGGGACCTTGTTTAGGAAATCAGAGCATCTCCTCCCTATAGTGACCATCTTTATAATCTCCCCATCCTCCCTCATAATAGCCTCTCCTTTCCTCTATATGGAATGCAAAACCTATCATATCCATACCTTCTTATTTCTACTCTCTCTCTCTCTGGCACAGGGTAAAAGGGTTATATTGTCTAAAATAAAGAACAAAAATAACCATGCCGGGTTAAGTAGTAAGAGGACAGATAGGCATATGTTATTTTAAGGCAAGAGTTTAAAAAGTCAGTGGTTAGAGTGGAACATTTAGTCATAGAGGAACTAAAAGGTCAACATGTGCAGTAAGCAGAGTATCTAAAGAGTTGAAGAGGATCCAGTGAAGGTATAGAAAACCAAAGAGACTGCTGCAATAGCCAAGATGATTAAAAAAAAAAAAAAAAAGAAAAGAAAAGAACGAACAGACATTCCAAGTTAATTTGGAAGCTCATTTTCAATGTACATAGATTTACAAAGTTACATAGGCTAATTGAAAGTAATTGGCTAGACCCATGTCGATCTGGCTTCAAACCTGGGTACGGAACAGAGACAGTTCTTGTGTCCCTTCTTGATGATCTGCACAGAAACCATGACAGGGGATCTGCCTTGATACTAGTGTTGCTCGATTTCTCGGCAGCCTTAAACACCGTTGATCATAATATCAAGCTTACAAGACTGGCAGAAATTGGTATCAGTGGCACAGTATATACTTAGTTCAAATCCTATTTGTCAGATAGACAACAATCAGTTCTGTTCAGCAACAGTACATCATTACCTTGGACACTGAACTGAGGTGTGCCACAGGGATCCATACTGTCTCCCATTTTATTTAATATGTACCTCAAGCCTCTGGCTGAGTTTCTTCGATCAATGGACACAAAATTCTACACCCATGCTGACGATGTACAACTACTCATACCCGTCGAACTAGATCTACCCACAGCTCTGAGTAACCTGCCTGCCTAACTGCAACTCAGGAATGAGCGAACAATAGCAAACTTTGCCTGAACCCAAACAAAACAGAGATTCTTTTGATATCAAACACATGGAGAACTATTCCAACTTCAAATTATTTTTTGGAAAGTATGAACTCCCCCTAACATGACAGGTCAGGAATCTTGGGATACTGCTAGACTCATCACTCAATCTGATCCCACAAATTCAAACAACAACAACCTTCAAAAATTGTCTATATCACCTACGTCAGCAACAAAATTTCTCTCCATATATTGAAAAGACGAGTCTGACCACAGTGGTCCATGCCATGATAACATCACAAATAGACTACTGTAATGTGCTGTACACTGGCCAAACCAAAAAGAGTTTGCACCAGCTCCAGCTAATTCAGAATGCTGCAAGTGGTGTGACCACATCACACCCTTCCTGCGAAAACTACACTGGCTACCAAAATCTTACAGGGCTAAATTTAGAACTCTTGATTTTCAAGGCCCTCAGGCAAAATGGGCCAGAATACTTAAAGAATAAGCTAGCCCATTACACACTTTTGAGACCTCTAAGGTCCTCTCAAGGATCATCACCATCTTTATCCTCGTCATGTACGATGTGTAAACTCTTTTGAGCAGGGACTGTCTTTTCTTCATGTTCGATTGTGAAGCGCTGCATACGGCTGGTAGCACTATAGAAATTATTTATAGTAGTAGTGATACCCACCAGTGAGCCTTCTCAGTAGTAGCCCCCATGCTCTGGAATTTACTCCCAGAGGGGATACGTGTAACTCAATACTACCTCTACTTCAGGAAGCAGGTGAAAGCCTGGCTCTTTTCCCAAGCCTTTAATACATAGTGTGACTGACTATATGCTCATTCTGCACCTGGACTAGCTTGATACACACTTACTTATAACTTAGATCAGTTCCTTATCTCTAGCTTAACTATACAAAGAACCTGCTGTGAGTTTGGCCAACCATCAAATTATCCCAACTGACTCTGTACCACGCATCTTGTTCCCATCATACATCTGCTCTTGGTCCCTCAGCTATATGGTAAGCCATACTGTAGAAAATCTTTAGAATCATATCTATGTTAGTTGACTGTTCTAACCCATTGACTAATGTATCATTAATGCTGTTAAATGAGTATATTTTGATACTGTTTCACAGTAGTTCTATTTAGGGGGAGGGGGAAAATGACAGGTTGAGACTACTGGATTCTCTTCTAGCTAGCCAGGGTTCTTAGTCACGAGAGTCAGAGTTCTCAGTCTCCACCTGCTGGAAGGCGTGCACAGCCCCTCACTCACTTTCTGGTCGGGTTCAGAGGGATGCTAAGGAAGAACATAACAGTAGCCATACTGGGTCAGACCAATGGTCCACCTAGCCCAGTATCCCGTTTCCAAACTGTGGCCAAGCCAGGTCACAAGTACCTAGCACAAACCTTAGTCTGCTCTTCCTGCTTTCCCAAAGCAGATACAATAAAAGCATCAAGGGTGGTGGTGGTGGGGGGGGGGGGGGAGGGAATGACAGGATCCTGCTGACAATGTAGAAAGGGGAACAGAGCAGAGGTAAGGGCGTGAAACCGTTTTCCATACCTAATATATCACTGGTAATGATCATAAAATCCAAAATCTTTCGTTATAACTCATTAAAAAAAAATCTTTATTCAGTTTAGAACAACAACAAAAAAGCACACATCAGTAAAGAAACAAAACAAAGTATATATCCAAAAAGCAATGCCCCAACCCACCCTCTACTAACAGCTATAGTACTCAAGTAAAATAGAAAAAGCATGAAGGTAAAATTATGTATAATCATACCTGATAATTTTCTTTCCATTAATCATAGCTGATCAATCCATAGACTGGTGGGTTGTGTCCATCTACCAGCAGGTGGAGATAGAGAGCAAACTTTTGCCTCCCTATATGTGGTCATGTGCTGCCGGAAACTCCTCAGTATGTCGATATCAAAGCTCCATCCGCAGGACTCAGCACTTAGAGAATTACACCCACGAAGGGACACTCTGCCCAGCTCACCACCGCCGAAACGGGGGAGGGGAATTAACCCAGCTCATCCCCACACAAGTGGGGGAGGGGAATCCGTCCAGCTCATCCCCGCGGAGCGGGGGAGGGACACCACACCCGCTGATGCGGGGGGATCTGGCTTATCCTGCAACCGCAACCGCGGGAGGAGCTGACTGACCCTAACACCGCCGAAGCGGGAGGGGTACAAAACTGCCCTACAGCCGCACGAAGCGGGAGGGAGTGCCGGCAGAATTTTAAGTCTCAATCCAGCCCCGTAAAACGGAGGGGAGAGGAATGCAGCAGCTCACTGTAACACAAACTCGTCTTAACTCTTGAAGAATCCAAGTGAAAAAACTTGAACACGAAGTCTTTCTGAAGTAACTGAAGACTGAACTTGAACCTGAAATGCAACCAGAATAAAAACAGTACAGATATCTGGGAGGGGCTATGGATTGATCAGCTATGATTAATGGAAAGAAAATTATCAGGTATGATTATACATAATTTTACCTTCCATATCATCAAGCTGATCAATCCATAGACTGGTGGGATGTACCGAAGCAGTACTCACCCAGGGCGGGACATAGAAATCCCTGACCGCAACACTGAAGCTCCAAACCGGGCCTCCGCCCGAGCAGCCACAGTCAAGCGGTAATGCTTGGAGAATGTATGGGCCGAAGCCCAAGTTGCCGCCTTGCATATCTCTTCCAAGGAGACGGAACCGGCCTCTGCCATCGAGGCCGCCTGAGCTCTTGTGGAGTGAGCCTTCAGCTGGATAGGCGGCACCTTCCCCGCGGCCACATAAGCCGCTGCAATGGCTTCCTTGACCCATCTTGCCACTGTAGGTTTAGCAGCCTGCAGACCCCTACGAGGACCTGCATACAGGACAAACAGATGATCCGATTTCCGGAAATCATTGGTCACTTCCAAGTATCTGATGATGACTCGTCTCACATCCAGATATTTAAGAGCAGAGTACTCCTCTGGGTAGTCCTCCCTACGAAAGGAAGGGAGACAGAGCTGCTGATTCACATGGAAGCGAGAAACAATCTTGGGCAGAAAGGAAGGCACTGTGCGAATAGTCACTCCTGCCTCAGTGAACTGCAGAAAAGGCTCTCGACATGAGAGCGCCTGGAGCTCGGAAACTCTTCTGGCTGAAGTGATAGCCACCAAAAGACTGCTTTCAACGTCAGGTCTTTCAGAGATGCCCTTGACAAGGGTTCAAACGGCGGCTTCTGCAATGCTCTTAGCACCAGGTTGAGATTCCACGCAGGCACCACTGAGTGCAGAGGAGGGCGCAGGTGATTAACTCCCTTGAGAAAGCGCACCACATCTGGCTGCGAAGCCAGGGAAGCACCCTTCAGGCGGCCCCTGAAGCAAGCCAGAGCCGCTACCTGGACTTTAAGGGAACTGAGCGACAGGCCTTTGTCCAGACCTTCTTGCAGGAACGCCAACACTGAAGAAATTGGAGCAGTGAAAGGAGAAAGTGAGCCTGCTTCACACCACGCTGCAAAGATACGCCAAACCCTGGCGTAAGCAGTAGAAGTAGAGCGCTTCCTCGCTCTCAGCATAGTGGCGATGACCTTGTCTGAGAAGCCCTTCTTCCTCAGACGCTGCCGCTCAATAGCCAGGCCGTAAGACCAAAGGGGGAGGGATCCTCCATCACCACGGGACCCTGATGTAACAGGCCCTGCTCCACTGGCAGCCGCAGAGGATCGTCGACTGAGAGCCTGATCAAGTCCGCATACCAGGGACGTCTGGGCCAATCCGGACCCACCAGGATTACCCTGCCGGGATGCTTTGCCACCCGGTCTAGCACCCTGCCCAACATGGGCCAGGGCGGGAACACATAGAGAAGCTCTTGTGTCGGCCACTGTTGGAGAAGAGCATCTACTCCCAGGTATCGAGGGTCCCGTCCTCTGCTGAAAAAGCGCGGCACTTGGCAATTGGCCGATGACGCCATCAGATCTAGGCTCGGCTGGCCCCAGCGCTTCGTGATGTCCAAGAACGCCTGAGCAGATAGCTGCCACTCTCCGGGCTCCAAGGTATGGCGACTGAGAAAGTCCGCCTTGACATTCATGACTCCGGCAATGTGGGCCGCTGACAGCTGTGCCAGGTTCGCTTCTGCCCACTGGCATAGACTCATAGCCTCCATGGCTAGAGGGGCGCTCTTGGTACCTCCCTGGCGGTTGACATAGGCCACAGCCGTGGCATTGTCCGACAGGACCCGTACAGGCTTCAACACCAGTACCGGGATGAACTCCAAAAGCGCCAACCGAATGGCTCTGAGTTCCAGGAGGTTGATAGACCACTTTGCCTCTGCAGGAGACCAGAGCCCCTGCGCTGTCCTTCCCAAACAGTGGGCTCCCCAGCCCGACAAAGAGGCGTCCGTCGTGACGAAAATCCACTCTGGGGTCACCAGAGGCATTCCCGCAGACAACTTGTCTGTCTGCATCCACCAGCTCAGCGCCTTGCGCACTGCTGGGTCCAAGGGAAGGCGCACAGCATAATCCTCCGACATCGGAGTCCAGCGCTGCAGCAGAGAGTGTTGAAGTGGTCTCATATGAGCCCTGGCCCAGGGCACTACTTCCATCGTGGCCGTCATAGAGCCCAACAGCTGCACATAGTCCCAAGCCCGAAGAGGAGAGGCTACTAGGAACTGGTCCACCTGAGCCTGAAGTTTGACAATCCGATTGTCTGGCAGGAACACTCTGCCCACTTGGGTATCGAATCGAACTCCCAGATACTCCAGGGACTGAGTCGGGCGCAGCTGGCTCTTCTCCCAGTTGATGATCCATCCCAGGGAGCTCAAAAGAGCAACTACCCGGTCCACAACTTTGCCACACTCTGCATAAGAGGGGGCTCGGATCAACCAGTCGTCCAGATAAGGATGGACTTGTACTCCTTCCTTTCGCAGGAAGGCCGCTATGACCACCATTACTTTGGAAAAGGTCCGCGGAGCAGTAGCCAACCCGAAAGGGAGGGCTCTGAACTGGAAGTGTCGACCCAGGACTGCAAAACGCAGAAAGCGTTGATGAGGAGGCCAGATGGGAATATGCAAGTATGCTTCCTTGATGTCCAAGGATGCCAGGTACTCCCCTGCCTTCACTGCCGCTATAACAGAGCGGAGAGTCTCCATGCGAAAGTGCCGCACTTTCAAGGCCCGATTGACCCCTTTGAGGTCGAGGATAGGCCGGACAGAACCTCCTTTCTTTGGTACCACAAAGTAAATGGAGTAACGCCCCTTGCCAAGCTGACTTTCTGGCACCGGAACGACCGCACCCAGGCGGATCAGATTGTCCAAAGTCTGCTGCACTGCCACAGCTTTGACCGGAGACTTGCAGGGAGAGAGTACAAACCCGTCTCTTAAGGGTCGGCAGAACTCTAGCTTGTAGCCGTCTCTGATGACTTCCAGCACCCAAGCGTCTGAAGTTATTGTGGTCCACTCGCCCAGAAACGAGGACAGCCGTCCTCCAATCTGCACTGGGGCGTGGACCAAGACCCCGTCATTGGGTACGAGACCCTGGGGGAGGACCGGAGGGAGCACCTCCGGGACGGCGGTCTCTGCGAAAGGAATGCTGCTTGGGGGAGAAATTCCTCTTAAAGGAAGAGGGGGCAGAAGAACCCGACCTGCCCGGGCGGTACCGACGGGCTTCCTGAAACCGTCCTCTGGAGGTACCTGGACGAGCACTAGCCCGAGCCCTGACCTCTGGTAACTTCTTGCCCTTAGACGTGCCGAGATCGGTCACGATTTTGTCCAGCTCGACCCCAAAGAGCAGCTTGCCTTTAAAAGGCAATCTAGCCAGGCGGGATTTAGAGGCGTGGTCAGCAGACCAATGTTTCAGCCAAAGCCACCGCCGCGCAGAGACTGTCTGAGCCATGCCTTTAGCTGAGGCTCTCAAGACATCATACAGCAAGTCTGCCAAATAGGCTAAGCCCGATTCCAGGGCCGGCCAATCAGCCCTCAAGGAATGATCCGAGGGGGAAGCCCGCTACACCATAGTCAGGCACGCCCTGGCCACATAGGAGCCGCAAACTGAGGCCTGCAAACTTAAAGCAGCCGCCTCAAAGGACGACCTTAAGGCCGCCTCCAATCTTCTGTCTTGGGCGTCCTTTAGGGCCGTGCCACCTTCCACCGGCAACGCCGTTTTCTTAGTCACCGCAGTGATTAAAGAATCCACGGTAGGCCACAGATAGGCCTCACGCTCACTCACAGCCAAAGGATAGAGGCGGGACATAGCCCTAGCCACTTTAAGGCTCGCTTCTGGGGCATCCCATTGAGCCGAAATTAAGGTGTGCATGGCATCATGCACGTGGAAGGTTCTAGGCGGGCGCTTCGTCCCCAGCATAATGGCAGAGCCAACAGGGGCTGAGGGAGAGACGTCCTCCGGAGAGGAAATCTTCAAAGTGTCCATGGCCTGTAACAACAGGTTGGGCAAATCCTCTGGGCTAAAAAGCCGCGCTGCAGAGGGGTCATCCGCTCCAACCGAGCGGGGATCCGTCTCCTCCAAGGAATCCGCAAAGGACCGTTGGGAGACCTCAGACACGCTGCCCTCATCTACATCGGAGGAGACAAATTCCTCCAAGGCCTGGGAATCAACCCGAGGGCGTTTGCCTCTGGGAACCTCAACCTCTTTACCAGACGAGGGAGCAGGGGCAGCGTTGTGCATGAGGAAGGCCTGATGCAGCAGCAAAACAAACTCGGGGGAGAAACCCCCCAGACTGTGCACTTCCGCAGCCTGGGCAACAGCCCTAGACGCACTCTCAACCGGCGCTCGAAATAGCGGGGGAGAGACATGCTGCGCATCCAAAATGGCGTCCGGCGCGAAACTCCGCGAAGGAGCCGCGCGGGAAGAACGGCTCTTAACATTAGCCGGTTTTGTGCCGTCGCCCAAATTAAGGGCGTTCATGGCATTAATGTCTCCAACCTCAAGGGCGGCCCCCGAAGAAGCCGTCCGAGCCGCGTGGCCGGCCAAGATGGCGGAGGCGAGGAGCGGGGGATGGGCGTTTATGGCGGGAAAAACCGCCACGCCGGAGGAAGGACCGGGACATTAATCGGTCACTAAACTGTCACCCATCAAGGGCGAATCAGGCTGTAAAACCCCCCGCATCCCCTCTAGAAGCGCTCCAGCGATCCGGGGAGCGACCCTTTGCGCCCTCGCCCTCCGACGCCATATGCCACGAGGAGAAGAATCGGGGAACCCCCTGCCCGCTAGAAAAAGGTAAAATTACCTGCTTGCCGCTCCGAGCTGTAACGAACTGGTGTCCCAGTGAGTAGCTGCAATGAACGTTTAAATAAACGTCAAACTAAACGCCTTTAAAGACGTTTAAAATTTTTTTTTTTTTTTTTTTAAACGGAGCCAGCGGGAGGGGGGAGAAAAGGAGGGACCTGGCACCACCAGGTTTGCACTTGCTCAAAAGAGCCCTCAACCCCAGGCCTCAACAAAACCTAAGGATTAGGCTTGGAGGCCTAGCCAGAGCTGCTGCTGTGTGTGACCACCACCTGCTGAGATAGAGAACATACTGAGGAGTTTCCGGCAGCACATGACCACATATAGGGAGGCAAAAGTTTGCTCTCTATCTCCACCTGCTGGTAGATGGACACAACCCACCAGTCTATGGATTGATCAGCTTGATGATATGGAAACATCATATTACAAACCCACAGAGAAAGTAGTACCCACATTCAAGTGGTCAGCATTGCAAGGCATTGAGCAAAGCACTACACAGCTGGGGAGTAAGAGTCCAAAAATGGGGTCCACATATGAATAAACTGAGTAATCTTCTTTCGACTGGCGCCAGGACACATAGGCGCTCCATAAGTTGTAGATGATGCATTTGATTCCTCCACAAATGTAAAGGAGGATCTGACTGTATCCAGTGTAACAATATGCTTTCTGAACAAAACCAGTTCCTCACCTGCCAGATTCAAATCATCACCCAAATCCAATAAACATAATTTTTCAGAGCGAGGCAGTGTCCGATGGAGAAGGCACGCCAAATGATTCCACAAATCTACCCAAAACTGTGCAATTTGAGGGCAGACCCACCAGCAGTGAATTTAAGTACCTTCCTGCCCACATTTAGGACACTCCGCAGAACTAGTCATCCATATTTTACGTACCCTACTAGGGCTCATATAAATGCAATGTATAACTTTATAATGCATTTCTTTAAACAATATAGATTCAGTCAAATCAAATGCCCCAAGCACTCCCTCTCGAAATTCTCCAGGAGTACATTCCATATTGATATCCTGAGCCCAATGCTGTATAGTATGTTGGAAAGGATTAATCTAAATTAAGTATTAGCACAGAGGGAGAAAGAGAAAAAAAAAAACAATTTTCAAAAACTCCTTAAAAAAATACAACAGTACTTTCAATATCAAACATATTCAATGGAGTACAAAAATAACCAAGGGAAAAAGCCTCAGAACCCTTTCCACCACTTCTGTATTACAGAATAAAACTTCAGGTAGGAATATATAGAGTAAGATTGCTTCACAGGCATAAAAAAAACCCTTGAGAATAACTCTGTTAAAGCTCCAACTGAATCAACTTTTAAGGATTCAATATAAAAAAAGTGACAAACTTTCAAACTTAACTCAAGTTGCTTCAAACACACACCAACAATGGCCAAACCTTTTGCCGATACAGCTGTGTCAAGGTGCTGCAAGTGTCTCAGCTTTGAACAGTGTTTGTTTTTTTGAAAGCTGTATGATAGACACCCTTCTCAACAATCTCTTGTGGAGGGTACTGCTAAAATGCAATATTTATCCATATATGAGTGTATCTATGAACTAGATTACCCACATAGTGGGAAGCCTGTAAATATAGATAGTAATCTGAAGGATTTAATTGATAAGTAGTCTACAAAGTATCAAGAGAGCTCATTTGTTCAGTCCCATCTTGCCACTATTGCCCAACAGTCCTAATACCTTTGTCTGCCCAGGCTTGAAAGCCCAAGTCATTAAAGCCCAGGAGAAAATCTCCATTACCCAGCAAAGGAATATAAGGAGAGCAAATAAAAGGTAACCCAAAACAATTCCTACTCAGTTTTCATGCCCACCTCGCTGAAGCAATCAAAGGATTAGAAGGAAATTTCAATGTAGAAATATAGTGAGCATAGAGTATATATGATAATTTATAGGGATGTACCATCTGGGATTCCAGTTCCAAATTATAACAGGTGCTAGTACCTAAGACCCAGTCATGTGTAGGTCTCATTGGACTAACTACATTATAAATTTTAAAATCTGGAAGGACCAGGCCCCCTTCCCGCTTGGGTATCTTTAGTAGTGTCATACGCATATGTGTGTGTGTGGAGGGGGGGGGGGGGGGGGGGGGGGGGGGGGGGGGGTTCTCCACTCATTTGCTAAACTTTGGTTCCAAAATCTCAAGTCCTTATTAGAAACTCTAAAGGGGAGGTATTGGAAAAAATAGAGCCATTTAGGTTAAAGCACCATTTTTATTTCAAATTTGTTTATTGAGAAAACAAGACAAAACCAAAAAGCTTCTTTCTTACATTCCCTCTGGCAGAAGTATGAGCAAAATACAACCATTCTTCCAAATGACCCCCTCCCCAACCCAAAGATTACAACATTCTGATTAAGTGGAAACAATAAAGCCAGACCACAATCTCCTATCCTCTACTTAGTGAATATGTGTGATAAAGAATCAAGCTCCTTGCTACCTGAGACATTGTAAATACGGACCCCAAACAGATAGATAATTCTCCTCTCTTTTCACAGAAAGTGCTGCATCTCTTGCCTCCCACAATGACAAACTATGAACACCGGCATACCATGTCCAAATAAATGGAGGCTCTGGAATCACACAGGAACATAAGATTCATTTTTCCCCACTATGAGAAACTTTCTAAGCAGTGCCTTCTGTATGTTGCCCAAGATGCTCAACTCCCTCCCCCTCCAAATTAGGTCTAATAAAACAGAGTCCACTGTAAAATGAATACGAGTATGTAAGAGTACTCGAATAAAGAGCAATGGCAGACTAAAATTGCCATATGAGAGGACAGTCCCACACTGCGTGATAGGTGCAACACATGTCAGAGAAACCAATCTCCCTGCTCTGTGCATCTGCACTTGGGTGAAATATGCCCAATGGAGCACCCGGAGTGCAAACTCTCTCAAATAAGCCCCCATACCAGCCGGGGTATTCTATGAAGAGTACTGGCTACATTCCACTCTAACCATTATCTCCCTATGTCAGATTACCATCTAGCTTTTACCAACCAGTAATCTTTCCCTCCCACCAGACGCTGGACTCATTTAAGAAGCCCTGAAATAACATAGTAACATAGCAGGTGATGGCAGAAAAAGACCTGTATGGTCCATTCAGCCTGCCCAACCAACCAGATAAACTCATATGTGCTACTTTATATGTATACCTGACCTTAATTACTTCCTGTTCCGAGGCAGGGAACCGGCAGAGCAGACAGCCACATGCCTGTTCCGCACACCCTCATGCTGTAAGGAAAGGTCTGGTGATGCACTTTGGGAGGGGGGAGGGTGATACGACAGGGGAGGTGCAGCAGCAGCCTGCCCCAGGTGACGAACAGGTTAGGAACACCACTGCCCCCACTGCATTGCCATCTGTTGACAGAAAGCCTCAAAGCTCATCATGGCACCCTCTCCCATGAGCACATTTTCTACCAAATTGTAATCCCGGGTTTCCCAACTTTCAAATACAATATTTTCCATGACAGGCAGAAATTGCATGTTTTCCCTAATCGGTAACTGATCTGAATCCATGGGAGCACTACCCAACCACTAAGTCAACCTACTCCAAGCATCTTTTAAGGGCCTGAATAGTGCATTTCTCCCCAATGAATTAGGCAAGATACGATTAGGAACTTGCACGAGAGATCTAACGCTATAAGGTGCATAGAGCTGCTGCTCATACAAAATAAGATTATAATCTGATCTAATAACCAAAACACCCAAATGTCATAAAAGGCAGGTGTAATTATACAGCTGTAATTTTGGCAAGCCCAAACCCTCATTTTGCCAATTACCATGCAAGTATGGTAAACGTATTTTTGTCTTTTTCCTATGCCAGCAATATTTAGTCAGCATTTTGGCCACCTGCAAGAGATCTCTATTGAGGAAGCAAACTGGAAGAATTTGAGCACATATAGCCTCTTGGGGGGAAAAAACATCCAATAAAGGCTAATACAGCCAGATAAGGACCAGGCCAATGCTGACCACCCTCCTAACTATTGTCTCATTGCATCCAGGAGCGCCCCCACATTAAACGCACCAACCCAGACAAATGAGGCAACTGAATCCCCAAATACTTAAAGGATTCCGTAGCCCACCTAAATGGAAAAGTCCCACTCCATGTCTGGCACACCAAGGCCTCGGGTTGCCAGAGCCTCCGATTTGGAAAGATTTAATTTAAAACCAGAGTAATTCCCATATTCCCAAAACTTATTCTGAGGGTCAGTGAGGTGGACCAACAGATCACAAGGCTGCTATTTTAAAATCATGCTTGTCCATCTCCACCCCCTTCAAGTACCAATTTTATCAATTGTATTCTGCCTGTAAGTGCTAATGACATCTTTCCAGTGTCCCAGAAAAGTTTTCACATGATCTAACAAAGTATTAAGATCATATAATCTATTAAGTTGTCTAGAAAGGATAATGTCCAAATACTTAAATTGTCCCATAGCTCACTGCAAAGGGAGAGGACCTGGCCAATGACTATCTTTGCCAGCCTGTAATCTCACCATAGTGGATTTAGCAACATTTACCCTCAAGCCAGTAAAGTGAGGCACTAAAATATTCTAAAACTCTAGGCAAGGTGTGAGTGGAATGACTTATTAAGAGGAGAAGGAAATGCAAAGACCTTTGTGTTAAGCTCATAAAACCTCATCTAATAATCTTTGGGTAGCTACAAAATGCTCTGTATTGAAGTCTTTTTGCCAGTTGAGCTTGCAATTGCGGCAAGGAATTAATGAGCATTAACACCTCTTGCGTCTGTTTATTTCTAAAGTGTGTATATGAAATGATTTCACCTCTCATTACCGCTTTCCCTGCCTCCCAAAATAAAAGTGGATTATCAGCGTGCTGGCCATTGCAGAGAGAGTACATTTCCCATTTAGGTAGTAAAAAGTAGAAAAGTCTACTTCCCCTCCCATCCATCTTGGATAGCTCCATAGTGGAAAGTTCCAAAGTACTATTACTTGGTGCACAGCAAGCGGGCCAATATCCACAGACAGAAGTTTAGGAAAAAGATGAGCTAGTATTAAAATGTAGTCTATATCATGAAATGACAACTCATTTTACACTTTCTAATGTGCGATGATCAGAAGCAAACGTGGGCACTAGAGGCTATTAGCTCCCGCCCCACAATCAGAGCATGTCAAGCATGTGAAAAAGCGCTTGTGGGCTCTGACCACAAGTGGCAGGCAAATGCATGCTAAATAGCAAATTCACTATTCCTTCCAAATGCTCAGCGGGCAGCGCGCCAAACACTGGTGCTGCTCCAGCGGTAAACCTTACGCCAGCTCAGATCTGACAATTGGGTTTGTGGAGCATTGGGAGGAATGGGGGGCCCTATCCAGCATGCATTTGAATGCTTGAGGGCTCCCCAGACCCTCTCCAAGATAGTTTTCCATGGTGGCCCAGTGGCCTTCTCCATCCCCGACCCCCCCTACCCAAGGGCATGAGGGGCTAGAGCTCTGACGGATCTCCAGCTCCCTAGCCACCCCCTCCAGACAGCAAGAAGAAATTCCTGGTGACCCAGTGGCCAACCCTACCCCATCCGCCATGGTGATCTAGTGCCCCCCCCCCCCGACTCCTCCCTTGTACCTTAAAGGGCGGCGAAGGGAGTAGCACTCTCTCCTCTGAGCGCCACCTCTACAATGGCGATGCACTGGACAAGGCTTCCCTACCTTGTCCTCTGCCATTTAAGGTATGGGGGGGGGTAGTCGGGGGCTGCTAGACCACCAGGGTGGGGGTAGGGTTGGTCACGGGACTGGAGGTCCACCAGACCTGACCTCCAGCCCCTGTGTCACTGTCTGGGGGGGGGGGGGGGCCAATACAAGAACTCAGCAATTGGGAGGCAGCCCCCCCATGCCTCATGTCGAGGGGGCCACTACAGGGCCTCAGCAGTTAAGAGGTCTGAGGGTCCCACGGACCTGCATCTCCTGCATTTGACAGATCTAGACTTTTGACAGCCCCAAACTGTCAAACAAGTGCACGCTCAGGCACAATCCTCCCACATTTTATCCCTATGATCAGAATTAATAGCGTGTCTAAAATTGCATGCTATTTGCTCTGATCATAGGGCATTATAGCCCTGTGATGTTCCAATGCTATTTTTAGAGTACTGCTTGGAACAGCTCAGGGCTTCTGATCATCAGCACATAAGATTCTACAGATCCAGAAATGTTCAAAAATTGGTATAAACACCCGACACAATGCAAAAGGTATATATGCTTTCTCTGGTGTTCATGTGGCCAAGGAGTTACAGAACCAGCTGTAGGAAAATGTAAAGAACATTAACAAAGTGACTAGTGAAACAAGCCAAAATCACCTTTATCAAGATACAAAATTAGACCAATGTTGTTCTTCAAGGGTCAATAAAAGTTTGAAGGAGGAACTAATATCACCTGCCTCTTAAAAAAAAAAAATAGCATTTTTAGCACACACTAAATGCTAGTGTCACCATGCTAACATGCCATTAGCGCTGCTTAGTAAACAGTGACCAAGATCCTGGTGGTGGAAAAATTACAAGAAAGGAAAATGAGGTGTGCATAATACTTTAACTAATACTATACCAGTGCACACTTCTTGCTACCCCATACATACCACCCAAAAGAGCACATTTTTCTTCTTTTGAATGCATGGCCTACATTCTGCAGAAAGGCTACACAATGCTGTCAAATCCTCCACAAAACCGGGGCCCTTATTTTAAAAAGTGTTCTGCTTATTACCAAGCTATGTGAATTCCTAAGCGAACAGTGACAATAAAATAATTATAACAAAACACATCAACAGCAACAATAAAGAACAAATTTCAATCTAACATTCACAAGATGCAGTTAAAAAACCCCCAGCTAAAAATCACTGTCTTAATACTTCCTGCAATATTGTAAACATTCTCTATATATTTTACATTTTCTTTTTTTGGCTCAGATATTTCAGTTTAAGAAGGACTTAAGAAGATCCGGCATTAAATGTTTCACACTACTGAATGCCCTCTCCCATTTTATCAAATGACAAGCAGCAAGTAAACAAAACAAGGCAATGTATTTATTTTATTGCATTTGTATCCCACATTTTCCCACCTCTTTGCAGGCTCAATGTGGCTTAAGAATATGCATTGTCATTCTTTCAGAATACCATCAAAAGAACAGTATTTTAGTGCATTGTCAAAACTTATCACTATGACACATTCAATATGAAAAACGTAAAAGCCTTTTTAAACCTTAAACACAGTACTGATCCTGTATAAAAACTAAGTAAAAACAGGCCAAGAATATCAGGTAATGAAACACTCCAGTTGTTATGGTCTCCCAATTATGTGTTTCAGTTTATTCCATCTCTAACTGCCTAAGGGAAGGCATTTGAAGTCAGAAATGAATAATAGAGCAACAGTTATGTTCTTAGGTTGCTGGCCTCTGATGTCAAATAAGGTGAACAGTGAAACTAACTTCCTTGTCACATGTATACACTTGGCCATTTGTGAGCCAGGAACGAGCACAATTATAACAATCCAAGTCCAAGGTATTTTATGGGAACTGATGAACTGCTGGGCGAAGTGAGGCTCCAGGCAAGGTTATCGACCATCAACCCTCCAAGTCCCTTATTAGATTCTTGAGGAACTCTGGACATTACATATTACCAAAAGTTGTCATATAGGGAAAAGTGTGGCAAATCTGTAAAATCTCCCCCCCATTCTGTGCTTGTGCAGCTTTGTTTACAGAAGATTCCCATTACTTTCCTTTGTACTAGTGAGATCAGCCAATCAATGTTTTGCTTTTGATTCTGAACATTCTGCTTGTCTGAAAGAATTTTGACCTCAACTTGAGGACAAGCATGATGGTACAGAGACTAACAAGTCAATATTTGCTAACAGCTAGTTCTTACTATTGATGCATGTGTTTGTATGCAAAATAATAAATGAAAATCAAATGGCTTTATAAAAGTCACCACAAAAAAACACTCTTACCCCCCCCCCCCCCATGTTTACTAAGCCGCACGCGAATGCAGACAGTCCATTCACTTTGAATGGGCTGTGTTGGCATCGCCACGCAGCTTAGTAAACAGGGAGGTTAGAGTTATATCAGAACTTTTTAAGTCTAAGTGCTTTGAAAATGAGCCCCACAGTAACCTATGAATCTGTAAGTCTAAGGAGGCCTTTTACAAAGACACACTAGCATTTTTAGCTTGTGGTAAAAACCAGCTGGCAATAAACACCGAGGCCCATAGGAATATAATGAGCATCTCAGCGTTTACCACCAGCTGATTTTTACCATAAGCTAAAAACGTTAACGCAGTTTTGTAAAAGGCCTCCTTAGACTTACAGCACTTTGTAAGTCTAAGTGCTTTGAAAATATTCCTCCAAGTCATGCACTTTTGCTGAATGGAGTTACAAATGCCAGTTTTCCCAAGCTTACTTTTGAGGTACTTCAATCTTGTCATACACCTCTCACTATTGAGATTATACAAAATAAAAATGTAATTGGTATTAAAGTACCAAATGCTTCTAGAACCCTACCTAACCAATTTTATATTAGTTTTAAATATAGCAAGCATCTACATATCTTTGGGCTACGTTTGTGCCTTTGATATGGTTATCTTGATTTTGTAATTTAGCTTGGAACCAAACTAACAGAGCAAATCAGTTCTGTACCAGGCAGATTATAAAACAGAAGACTCCACAAGACGGCAAACTGCTTACCACCTCAAACACTGGTATTCAGTGAAGAAAAAAAACAAACAAACAATCTATTCATTATTCTGACACCTTTCTGTTGAATATACTATATGTACCAGCATCAATACAAACATACATAACAAAATTCCAACACAATAAACTGACAAATGTTGAAAAAAGTTACTTCAGGGCTAAATTATCAACACTTAACACAGTAAAACTAGTTTGATTGTAACAGATTTAACATAAAACTTTCAAATTAAAATACTCTTTATGTAATATACTTTGATATTCAGTAAATTCAGAGACCACTGAACAATCCCTTACATCCAAACCACATTTAATGCATATCCACTGCCAGGGTCAGTTAACCTTACTGCCATAAATATTCAAGTTTAAACTACATGTTGGCCATTAGGTACCATCAAGAAAATATTTATTTGGATTTATTTACTGCCTTTTTGAAGGAATTCACTCAAGGAGGTGTACAGTAAGAATAAATTAAACATAAACAATAGACAACTACACCAGTAAAAATATTCAAACAACAGAAGTTTGGTATAGTATACTACTTGCCCAATTCATAGACTGCATAGGATATAACCAAAGATGGAACATACAGATAGGTAAGAGTGTAAGAGGAGTTAGAAAATAAGAGTTCTATGTTCAAGAAAGCTGCACATGAGATCAGAGAGGTGATGAAATATTATCTCAGGGTACGAGTAGAATTAGATAGAGTAGATAGAGAATTAGTCTACTAAAGATGCTTCAAGCTTGCAAGGAAAACCAGAATATCATAAGTGAAGAATGAAAAAGTGCTGGAGGGGAGAAGACTTCCAAGAAGTTTGATTACCTGTGTAGGTGACACCACAACAGGTGAGCTGCTGATGACATGTCCATTGGTCCCGACTGGGATCACAGGTACAACGGGCTGAGAGTCATTTTTGACAGAAACCACAACCACACAGTCCACTGGGTCAGAAGGCCGAAGGCAGAGTCTTTTGGGAGAAGGTGGGCCCCGGATGTCACCTGCATACAGCTGCACTGGCAACGTCTCGTAGAGCGGTCGCTTGGGAGTCGCCTCGGCCTTAACCTCGGCCACGGGGCTGGGCTTGGGCAGAATGAATGCGTTGCCCAGGTGGCGATGACGGGTCCCATTTAAAGTCTCTGATGAGTAGCAAGGAGGGCCCAGCCTGGAGCTAATCCCCGCGATGCTGTTGAGGGTGGCGATGGACACCGCTCCTATACAGTGGTTGGTGTACGTCTTGGACAGCTTAGCGGCCTTGGAGAGCATCTGCATGCGGGTGCCCAGCAGGTTCTTACCAATAGCCTTGTTCTCATACCAGGTGACGTCCGTCTCGTTGCAGTGATCGCGGGGCCGCTGGAAAAAGGCCTTGCAAAGGGGGTTGCGCTTGGACAGGTACTTGACGAAGCTGGCATACGGGCAGTACTCGGTGCCCGTCTCGTACATGCGCGGGAGGTTCTCCTCGTCGCTCTCGGCCCGCTTCTTGCTCCACGACGACGAGCGCGACTTGTGGTAGGGCCCCAGCGCCTTGAAGTAGACGAACTTGCGGCCGTCCTCGTCCATGGCCAGCCCGAAGGAGTCCTCCTCGAGCTCGCGCTGGTTCTCGCGCCCACGCGTGCAGAAGTACATGCACGTCTCGAACCAGACCTTGTTGAGGAGGCCGAAGGGGCTGGCCCCGCTGAACACGCTCGACGTGTAGAGCTTGCGCAGGTCGGCGCGCGTGATGGCCTGCTTCTGCACCACCGGCCCGGCGCCCTGCTCCTCCAGCTTGCGGATGACGGCAGCGAGCGTCAGGTTTGCGCTGCGCAACTCGGGGTCCTTGGTGAGGTCGAGAGTGCGGCAGTAAGGGGGCTCGTTGAGGTAGCGGTTCAGCGAGCTACGGATGCTAATGAGCGACGACTTGCTGTACAGCTGGCCGCTCTTGGAGCGCGCCTCGGCGTAGAAGGAGCGCAGGACGCGGCACAGCGCCTCCTTGTCCATGGTCTCGAAGTCGGGGCTCTGCGCCTTCTCGCTCAGGTACTCGCGGAAGATGCGCACGGCGTAGCGTGTGGCCAGCCGGGTGTTCTCGCTCAGCCTGGCCCGCTCCGGCCGCTGCGCATCACCTCCCGCCCCGGTTGCCGCCGGCTCCAGCCCGGCGTGCAGCAACAGGGGCTCCAGCTCGGCTGAACCTGCGCCGCAGCCGCCTCTCCCTTGGTCCAAGCGCAGCATACGGACCGGCTCTGCGGAGGCGATTGGTGGACCGGGAACGACGACCGAAGCGTATTCGGGCTCCAGGATTTCCTCCGAGTCCCAATCCAACCCCATCTCTTCTTCCTCCTCCTCGTCTTCTTCTTCCTCCTCCTCCAGCCCCCCGACCCGACCGCTGCCCGCCTCCCCCTCATAGTCCTCCTCCTCCTCATCATCATCCAGCAGCAAAGCGTCCTCTAAGTCCTCCTCCTCCTCCTCGTCCCCAGTTATTTGCACCTCCTGGATCTCATCGTCGTCGTCTTCCTCCTCGCCGGCACTGCCGGGCTGCAGGCGGACACCCCGGCGGCTCCGCTCGCCCGATTCCCTGCCCGTGCCGCCGGTGGCCGCGTTACAGTCCCCGCTGCCAGGCATTCTCGCCATATTGCCGTCTCTCTGCCAGTCCTCGGGCAGGGCGCATGCGCTATATTGGACCGCAACGCTGAGAGCTTTTGTGTTTAATGACCTTCAGCTACCGGGAGGCACAACTGCCTCTTAAAGGGGCCGCTCGCAGGATGTACGAGAAGCTCCTGTCTGAAAAGTGGCAACGAAGAAACACCGTAGAGGAAAGAAAGGGAGTAAGGATTTAAAAAACAAACAAAAAACCCCAGCTAGCAAGCGAGAGTCCGGGGATTAGGGGGGGGGGGGGCGAGGAAAAGATGAGATTAAGAAAAAAAAAAATCAAATGGAACATAAATTATTTCACTTCCGACTTGGATGACCCGGCGCCCTGTCCCGTACACGCTTACCGGCTTCTTAAGGCAGCACATGGGCCTATGTGGTCTCCCAGCAGCAGTTCTCTTCCTCTTTTAAGTAATGCCTGAGCAACACACCTCCGGCGTGACCTTCATTCTCCTAGCTGCACGCTGGGTGAGGATGGTGGTGGTGGGGGGGGCTGTTTATACTGGTGCTAGTGACTACCAGGCCGACTTCTCCCGCAGAACAAGCTGAACGGTAGGACTGGGAGCAGGGTAATGCTGGCGGCGCCCGTACTAAGGTACGGGGGGAGGAGAGACAACAACAGCGGCTGCTGCAGCAGTAGTGATCTGACTGCTGCTCTCTGTATGACAACAGACGAGAAAGAAGAGGAAACGCGGGCTCCCTCCCCCACCTTTCTACCACAGTGACTGGAAGAGAGCAGTCTGGGACGTAATTTAGAAACCCACAAATTTCCCGGGGGGGGGGGGGGGGTCCGCTGTTCAAAGACGCGAGGTGTTATATCAATCAGCGCTCGTCTCCCCTTTCGCCTAAGGATTATTTCTGATTGTCAGATGTACGTACTATTTTTTTTCTAGGTATGATATCTATTCTGTTTGGATACGTATGAAACACTTTCTTAGACTTGGCTTATGACAGAGCTACAGTTTCCATAAGGTGCCAGAACCGTATTGGAAATATGTGTGGTTCGATTGTGAAATCGCTCCAGCCCTCGTTTGCACTAAGCTTATAAAGGGCTTATACAGATCTTGACCTTGATTTCTTACCCGCATAATTTAGTTTTTGAAGAAGCTAGCTTGGGTCCTGGCCTGTGAAATATCAACAAGTGGCACAGGAAAGAAGAAAAAAAAATAAAAATAAACCCCAAAAGACCATCAACTGTACCCAAACATAACAAACCTCTGCCAAAATTTATATATAATGCTAAACAATTTTCAGATTTATCTAACACTGACTTTTCAGAGATTGCAAACCAGTATAGAGTAATAAAAATTCAGTTTGGGGTACTTTTAGACAGAAAAAAAAACCCTTAAACAACCACTACTTTTTCCTCTTCAAATCTATCTCTTCAAAAACTCTATGAATAACCACAGGAACTATAGATGCTCTCTCCACATTGCACAACACTACATTTTGGTGGGTTACAAATGCCACCAAAATGTAAATTGTAAGCCACTTTGAACCAATGTTTGTTTTTGGATAATAGTGGGATACAAGAATGTATAAATATAAATAAATATTCTACCAGCTACCCTCTAGTTTGTTACATTAACTGAGTAACCTATGTTAAGTTACATCCACATTGTACTGAGTTTTTCCTTACAGTGATATTTATTTTGAACACTGACACAGGTTGCCTTTTGCGAGAAAGAAACCCTGCTGGAGTAAGGTGTCCAAAAGGATATCACCAGTCACATACTCCTTTGTTATGAACACGGCAGCCAGACTAATATTCGGAAAACCAAAATATGAAAGTGCGAAACCCCTAAGAGAGAAACTACACTGGCTCCCACTTAAAGAATGAACCACGTTCAAAGTATGTACCCTAGTTCATAAAATCATCCATGGTGTTGCCCCAGCCTACATGTCAGACCTAATAGACCTACCATCCAGGAATGCAAAAAAAATCTTCTCACATATTCCTTAATCTTCATTTTCCCAACTGCAAAGGTCTAAAATACAAATTAATGCACACATCTACTTTCTCCTATATGAGCACGCAACTCTGGAACGCGCTACCACGCAATCTGAAAGCGACCTATGAACTGACCAACTTCCGCAAACTATTGAAGACTTATCTCTTTGACAAGATATACCACAAAGATCAACACATGTAAAAATCTCCAAATACACCCAGAAACGTCTTATAGCGTCTAATGTCTTCTAATGCCTTCTGCTATACCACTATCTTGTATTTCACTACCATGTAACCCAAAATCCTTCTGTAAAACCAAATGTATATTCTCTTCTTATTTCCAGTATCCATGATGTATTGTAAGCCACATTGAGCCTGCAAAGAGGTGGGAAAACGTGGGATACAAATGCAATAAATAATAATTATTATTATTATATTTGTACCCCACGCTTTCCCACACAATGCAGGCTCAATGCAGCTTACATAGTAATTTGAAATACAAAGTTAAGAATAGAATTTTCAATAAAATAGTAGTAAAACAACATAAAGTCGGGCTTAGTAGTGTATGATAAGTTGAGCTAGATAATATATGACTAGGATAAAAGAGGGTAGACAGGATAGGATAGTGCAATTTGGGAGAAAAGGGGTAAGGAGGGATAAAATTAAGGAGAGATGGAAAGAGAAGGATGGGAGGTTGGTATTTAAGTCAGAACAGAATTGGGAGTGGAGGTTGGTGAGATTAGGTTGGGGCATTAGGGTAGGCTTGCTTAAAGAGATGAGCTTTCAGCATTTTTCTAAAGGGCAAGAAGTCGTTTATTAATCGGATTGGTCTGGGTAGAGCGTACCAAAGCTGACTGCCCAAAAAGGAGAAACTGGATGCATAGTAGATCTTGTATTAATTCCTCTACAATTGGGAAGGTGTAGGTGAAGATAAGTTCGTGAAGAAATAGATCTGTTTCTAGCAGGGAGGTCGATCAAATCATTCATGTAGCCAGGGGATTCACCGTGGATGATCTTGTGGGTCATTGTGTTGATCTTAAAATGTAGTCTTTCTTTGATGGGGAGCCAGTGAAGCTTTGCTCGAAGAGGTGATGCACTTTCGAATTTTGATTTGCCAAAAATAAGTCTGGCAGCCGTATAATGTATGAACAAATGCATACATTATAGAATTACTGCTATACTTTACAAAGGATCCAGGCATCCACTAGCACATGCTGATTTCTACTGTGGTGTAGCACTAGCTGGTACTGTATAGTAAAGGCCCATTACAAAAAAATAAAACAACAATACAGTGTGCCCTGCAGGTTAATAATGTTTCCAAGGTAACTAACCTACACTATCCTATATAATAAAAAGCACCTCCAACATTCTGAAGCTGATTCCGTGGCACTGTGGCAGTGTAGAGTTCATAAGTCTGTAGTTCAGCGTTTCATTGGCTCTCACTGTCAACAAAGAACCAATCAGACAGAACGGAAGTTGGAGGAGGGAAGTGGAGTGGATTGAATCTCAAACAATCATACACAATCCCCGTCTCATCTGCTCACAACCTCAGAGTCATCTTCGACTCCTCCCTCTCCTTCTCTGCCCATATCCAGCAGACAGCCAAGACTTGTCGCTTCTTTCTCTATAACATCAGCAAAATTCGCCCTTTCCTCTCTGAGCACACCACCCGAACTGTCATCCACTCTCTCATTACCTCTCGCCTTGACTACTGCAACCTACTCCTCACTGGCCTCCCACTTAACCATCTATCCCCCCTTCAATCCGTTCAGAACTCTGCTGCACGTCTTATCTTCCGCCTAGACCGATATGCTCATATCACTCCTCTCCTCAAGTCACTTCACTGGCTTCCGATCAGGTACCGCATACAGTTCAAGCTTTTCCTACTAACCTACAAATGCACTCAATCTGCAGCCCCTCACTACCTCTCTACCCTTATCTCCCCTTACGCTCCTACCCGTAACCTCTGCTCACAGGACAAATCCCTCCTCTCAGTACCCTTCTCCACCACCGCCAACTCCAGACTCTGCCCTTTCTGCCTCGCTCAACCCTATGCTTGGAATAAACTCCCTGAGCCCATATGCCAAGCCCCCTCCCTAGACATCTTCAAATCCTTGCTCAAAGCCCACCTCTTCAATGTCCGCTTTCGGCACCTAACCATTGTACCTCTATCCAGGAAATCTAGACTGCCTCAATCTTGATTGACTGCACTTTTTGTCCTTTAGATTGTAAGCTCCTTTGAGCAGGGACTGTCCTTCTTTGTTAATTGTACAGCGCTGCGCAACCCTGGTAGCGCTTTAGAAATGTTAAGTAGTAGTAGTAGGTACGAACATCAATGGAGGCAAGTGCACAGAATGGAAGGGAAGACAACATTAAACACTTTGTCACTCACACCACATCACACACACAGACATCACACACACACACTCAATCAGTCTGTATCTCTCTCTTACACTGTAACTCTCAGTCTCTCACGATGGGCAACTGTATGTTGCATTCTCACGAGTAAGGAGCTCTTCTGCTGTGATTGTTAAACTGATTGAAGGACCTGAACAAGGAAAACGTTACCACATTGTAACGCAGTTTACACAAAAATATTGTATATAAAGAATATTACACATTTAAACAACAATTATATTCAGAATACAACTGTGGAAACAATAATGGCAGGAAACTCATTACATTGCTAGCGCCCGTTTCATTGCGTTAAGAAATGGGCCTTTTTACTAGTAGTAGTATTATATCGAGGCTTTAATGTGTTTAATAGAGGTGGGTGTCGGTGAGAGAAACTGTGTATGGGGAAAGTGAAAGTGTGGAAGACAGTCTGAGAGACAGAGATAATGTGATAGAGGTTAGTCTGTGAGAGACAAAGATAATGTGGGAGAGGTTTGTCTTAGAGGAGGGAAAGGGTGAAAATGACAAAACATTTTCTCCGATTCGTTTTAAATTTACTACATTGTAGCTTCATTGCATGCCCCCTAGTCCTAGTATTTTTGGAAAGCGTGAACAGACACTTCACATCTACCTGTTCAACTCCACTCATTATTTTATAGACCTCTATCATATCTCCGCTCAGCCACCTTTTCTCCAAGCTGAAGAGCCCTAGCCGCTTTAGCCTTTCCTCATAGGGAAGTCGTCCCATCCCCTTTATCATTCCGTTGCCCTTCTCTGCACCTTTCTAATTCCACTATATCTTTTTGAGATGCGGCAACCAGAATTGAACACAATATTCGAGGTGCGGTCGCACCATGGAGCGATACAAAGGCATTATAACATCCTCATTTTTGTTTTCTATTCCTTTCCTAATAATACCTAACATTCTATTTGCTTTCTTAGCTGCAGCAGCACATTGAGCAGAATGTTTCAGTGTATCATCAACGACGACACCTAGATCCCTTTCTTGGTCCGTGACTCCTAAAGTGGAACCTTGCATGACGTAGTTATAATTCGGGTTCCTCTTTCCCACATGAATCACTTTGCACTTGCTCACGTTAAACGTCATCTGCCATTTAGACGCCCAGTCTCGTAAGGTCCTCTTGTAATTATTCACAATCCTCCCTCGATTTAACGACTTTGAATAACGTTGTGTCATCAGCAAATTTAATTACCTCACTAGTTACTCCCATCTCTAGGTCATTTATAATATGGTAAAAAGCAGCGGTCCCAGCACAGAGCCCTGGGAACCCCACTAACTACCCTTCTCCATTGAGAATACTGGCCATTTAACCCTATTCTCTGTTTTCTATCTTTTAACCAGAACACTACCTCCTATCCCATGACTCTCTAATTTCCTCTGGAGTCTTTCATGTGGTACTTTGTCAAACACCTTCTGAAAATCCAGATACACAATATAAACTGGCTCACCTTTATCCACTGTTGTTCACCCTTTCAAAGAAATGTAGTAGATTGGTGAATCAAGATTTCCCTTCACTAAATCCATGTTGACTTTCTCTCATTAATCCATGCTTTTGAATATGCTCTGTAATTTTGTTCTTAATAATATTTTCTACCATTTTGCCCGGCACCTACGTGAGACTCACCAGTCTATAATTTCCCGATCTCCTCTGGAACCTTTTAAAAAACTGGCGTTTACATTGGCCACCCTCCAATCTTCCAGTACCATGCTCGATTTTAAGGATAAATTACATATTGTGACAAGGCAAGCCCCAGAGACACCCCAGTGAAGCAGTTGAGCCCAGAACTACGGGTCCCAGAAGGACTTTTAAGGACGAGTGAGGAGAGGAGTCATAAAAAGATGGAATGGATTCCCAGTCCCAGCAAGGGGAGCAATGGCTTGAGGCAGGGTGAGCCTGTATATTCCCTTCCACACTAGAGGGCGAAGGAAGGATGAAGCTCAGTTTCCATGGCTTCACCATCAGTATATAATTCCCACCCAGCTGTGAGAAGGGGAGAGCAGATTTCCTGGAGGCTCTCAGTCCACCAGGAGAGAAGAGAGACGAATGGAGAGAGAGATTCCATGGAGTATGTGGAGGAAGGAAGTAGCCTGCCACTAGAGCTGCCCAAGGGAGAGGAGCCAGCTACCATGGAGTGGGAGAATTCAAAGGTTGCCCTGCCCAGCACTTGAAGGCAGTGGAGGAGGCCACACCGGGTGTGGTGCTGAGAGGTGGGAGAAACTCCCTGCTCCTTACAGGGTTCCCTCTGTGCTGTGAAAGGCAGGTGATTTGTGGTATTGGTTTGATGTGCAAAGACTGTCCGTGAAGATTTGTTCTGAACTGTTGTGCTATATTGGAAGTGTGCTGAACTCTTACTAAACCCTTCTAAAGGAGGGGGAAGGGAAGGTTAATGCCCTAATAGAAAACCTGAGGCCTTGAGGAGCTGAGTGTTTGCTGAGGGATTTTGGGACCTGAACTGTACCTTTTTTCTTTTGAAGACTATATTAAGAGGGCTTTACCTTTTGTTTTGAAGAATATATTATGATTTTTGGTATGAAATTGCCTGAATAATAAAATACTTTGGCCCTGCGTCCCAGTATCAGCAGCATTCTGTCCTGGAACCCTGGGAGCCCCGCAGGCTTGCTGGCTCCACCCAAGAGGAGGAAGCGGACCCCCCCCCCCCTTTACAATATTACAATAACTCCGCAAGTTTTTTCAGTTCTATCAGTACTCTGGGATGAATACCATCCGGTCCAGGAGATCTGCTACTCTTCAGTTTGTAGAACTGCCCCATTACATCTTCCAGGTTTATGGAGAAATCATTAAGTTTCTCCAACTCGTCAGCTTCGAATACCATTTCTGGCACCAGTATCCCACCCAAATCTTCCTCAGTGAAGACCGAAGCAAAGAATTAATTTAATCTCTCCACTACGGCTTTGGTTTCCCTGATCGCCTCTTTTACTCTTCGGTCATCTAGTGGTCCAACTAAATCTTTTGCCGGCTTCCTGCTTTTAATATACCCAAAAAAAGTTTTACTATGTGTTTTGGCCTCCAATGCAATCTTTTTCTCGAAGTCCCTCTTAGCCTTCTTTATCAGCGCTTTGCATTTGACTTGACATTCCTTATGCTGTCTCTTATTATTTTCAGTCGGTTCCTTCTTCCATTTTCTGAAAGATTTTCTTTAATCTCTAATAGCTTCCTTCACCTCACTTTTTAACCATGCCGGCTGTCATTTGGTCTTCCGTCCTCCTTTTTTAATGCGCGGAATATATTTGGCCTGGGTTTCCAGGATGGTGTTTTTGAACAGCATGCCCGATGTAAATTTTTGACCCTCGCAGCCGCTCCTCTAAGTTTTTTTTTTTCACCATTCTTCTCATTTTATCATAGTCTCCTTTTTTAAAGTAAAACGCTAACGTATTTGATTTCCTATGTATACTTACTTCAAAGCTAATATCAAATCCGATCATGTTATGATCACTGTTATCAAGCGGCCCCAGCACCATTACCTCCCGCACCAGATCATGTGCTCCACTAAGGACTAGGTCAAGAATTTTTCCTTCTCTCGTTGGCTCCTGTACCAGCTGCTCCATAAAGTAGTTCATGATTTCATCAAGGAATTTTACTTCCCTAGCGTGCCCCGATGTTACATTTACCCAGTCAATATTGTGGTAATTGAAATCAAACAGTATCTCTTTCTACCAAAACTACAACGTGTTAACAAGCTACACAGGCCAATTCTGGGCAATGCACTTAATGTGGAGAAAAAAAGACATCAGGTATAACAGACCACCTCTTTGTCAAAGGACAAGCCTTTTGTATAACGAGGGGACCGTATCAATCACGTGTCTTGAAAAAAAACTCCACACCGTAATTTGCAATCTCTAACCTGCCACTAGTATGACCATGTGTCTTGTCAATACTTGTAAAGGAGATTCAAACAACAATCTCTAAATACCAAAAAAAGAACTTGGAAAGAGTATATCTTGACTGGAGATTTATCTTGCCTAATAACTCCAGCTCTTCTCACAACGTACTCCACCTCTAATGTATCAAAATCCCGACAGGATTGCCCTGTTTCGCTAGATTCAAGCTGCTTCAGGGGAATTTTTAAGAAAACCAAGCTCAGATGTCTCGCCGTCTTTGGTAGAAAGAGATACTGTTTGATAATATATTCTACCTATTCCGGTTTTTTGAACTCGGTAATTGAAATCACCCATTAATATTGTGTTGCCCAGTTTGTGTGCATCCCTAATTTCCTTTAACATTTCTGCATCCGTCTGTTCATCCTGGCCAGGTGGACGGTAGTACACTCCTATCACTATCCTTTTCCACTTTTCACATGGAATTTCAATCCATAGTGATTCCAAGAAGTGTTTTGTTTCCTGCAGAATGTTCAATCTATTTGATTCAAGGCTCTCTTTAATATACAGTGCTACCCCTCCACCAATTCGATCTACCCTATCACTACGATATAATTTGTTCCTGGTATGACAGTGTCCCACTGGTTATCGTCCTTCCACCAGGTCTCAGAGATGCCTATTACATCTAATTTTTCATTTAGTGCAATATATTCTTTCTCATCTTATTTCTTAGGCTCCAGGCATTCGCATATAGACATTTCAAACTATGTTTGTTGTTCCTATTTACATCATGCTCAGTACTTGACATTATTAATTTGCAATCTTTTGTCTGTTTTTTATTTTTATTTAAGGACACCTGATCTACTATGGTCTCTTTTGCAACCTCACTATCAGGATACCCTATCTTCCCTGTTTTGGTGATATCTTTGAAAGATACCTTATCCCGAACCATGCGTTTTTGAGCGACTGTCAGCCTTCCCCCCCGTTTCTAGTTTAAAAGCTGCTCTATCTCCTTTTTCAATGCCGATGCCAGCAGTCTGGTCCCACCCTGGTTAAGGTGGAGCCCATCCTTTCGGAATAGGCTCCCCCTTCCCCAGAATGTTGCCCAGTTCCTAACAAATCTAAAACCCTCATCCCTGCACCATCATCTCATTCACGCATTTAGACTCCGGAGCTCTGCCTGTCTCTTGGGCCCTGCGCGTAGAAAGGGTAGCATTTCAGAAAATGCTATCCTAGAGGTTCTGGATTTGAGCTTTCTACCTAAGAGTCTAAATTTGGCTTCCAGAACATTTTCCTATGCCATTAGTACCCACATGTACCAAGACAACCGACTCCTCCCCAACACTATCTAAAATCCTATCTAGGTGACACGTCAGGTCCGCCACCTTCGCACCAGGCAGGCAAGTCACCAGGCGATCCTCATGTCCACCAGCCACCCAGCTATCTATATGCCTAATGATCGAACCACCAACCAAACAGCTGTCCTAACCCTTCCCTCCCGGCAGCACTTGGAGATGTATCCTCGGTGCGAGAGGATAGTACATCCCCTGGTGCCTACAGGAGTACTTCCTACTTCACCAGGGTGATGCTCTCCTTCTAGGAGGCCTTCTCCAAGGTAGCACAGCGGCTACCAGACTGGAGGTGGGACTTCTCTACAACATCCTTGTAGGTCTCCTCTATGTACCTCTCTGTCTCCCTTAGCTCCACCAAGTCTGCTACTCTAGCCTCAAGAGAACAGACATGTTCCCTGAGTTATGGTCCTAAATTTGTGACCTATTTTCAGCCAAACTTAGGAGCTTAAGGTGCTCATTTTCAAAAGAGAAAAACATCTCAGAAATGGCACAAAGTGCCAGATGGACATTTTTCTTGCCAAAACATCGAAATCACAATTTTTGAAAAGACAGAATTGGGACATTTGTTCCAATAGCAAGCTGGAATGTTAGAGTCATGTTTTGGATACAATCTGGATGTTTTCATGCAATAATGGAACAAAAATGTAGTATATTTTTATCTAAACCTATTTCAATAATGACTAAGGGCCCTGTTTACTAAGCAGCATGCTAGTGTCTTTAGTGCACATTAATGATTAGCATGTGTTAAGTCATCCATAGAAACATATGGACAACTCTATTTATTTAGGCATTCTTGTATCCCACTATTATCCAAAAAGAGATTTTGGTTCAATGTGGCTTATAATTTACATTTAGGTGGAGTTACAATAGTATTGTGCAATATTATTCATAGAGGGCGTCTATAGTTCGTGTGGTTATTCATAGTATTTTTGAAGGGATAGATTTGAAGAGGAAAAGGTAGTGGTAGCTTTTGTGATCAGTTGTAGAGTTTTGGTGATGTTTATTCATACAGTTTTTGAAGAGGTAGATTTGAAAGAAAGGCAGCAATATCTTTGTGATTAGCTGTAGAATTTTATGAAGAGGTAGGTTTTCATTTCTTTTCTGAATTGGAGGTGATTTGCGATGCTTTTTGTGGTTTTTGGTATCTAGTTCCACCATTTGGAACCAGGGGCGTATCTGGACTCCGGCGGTAGGGGGGCCAGAGCCAGAGGGAGGGGGCACATTTTAGCCCCCCCCCGCCGCCGCGCCGAGCCCCACCCACCGCCGAGCCCCCACCGCCACCAATGACTCTCTCTACCCCCTCCCGCAGCCAACCCTCCCCCGCTGCCGTTCTTACTTTTGCTGGCGGGGGACCCCAACCCCCCGCCAGCCGAGGTCTGCTTCCACCTGCCGCTGCCGTAAAAACTTCTTCTTCAGCCGGTGTGGGACCCCAAACCCCCGCCAGCCGCCCCGCGGTGTTTGAAATTCATCTTCGGCCTCCTTGGCCGTGCTGCTGTGATAGGCGCTGTTGAAATCCACTTCGGAGTCTGACGTCGCAGCACGTACAACGTACAACGACGTCAGACTCCGAAGTGGATTTCAACAGCGCCTATCACAGCAGCACGGCCACGGAGGCCGAAGATGAATTTCAAACACCGCGGGGCGGCTGGCGGGGGTTTGGGGTCCCCCGCCAGCAAAAGTAAGAACGGCAGCGGGGGAGGGTTGATGGCAGTAGGGGGGTCCAGGGCAAAATCTGCGGGGGCCCAGGCCCTGAGGCCCCACGCAGATACGCCCCTGTTTGGAACCCTGGTAGCTAAATCCTGCTGTGTAGATAGTTTTGTAGATGGTGTTTTTGCAGTTGGGTAGATGTAGTGTAGAGTAGGTACTTTCTGTTTACTGGGCTGGCATTTCCTGAGGATAGTTCAATCACATTAAGCATATATTAGGGTGCTATTCCAAATAATATCTTGAAGATTAGGGTTCTCGCTAAAAACGCTAGCGTACCTTAGTAATAGGACCCTAAGTCAGAAAAAGGTGCCCTAAATGACCAGCTGACCACTGGAGGAATGAAGGCATGATTCCCCCTTAATCCTCCAGTGGTCACTAACTCCCTCCCACCCTCCAAAATGTGACAGTTTCTGTAGATACCAGGCTCTATGACAGCTCCAGATATGGCCATTCCTAGGAAAGCAGCAAGCAAGTGAATTATCGGGCTCTTGTGCTACGTCGTCTGATGAGCATTATGGATGACCAGACTGGCAAGGATAAACATGCTGTTGAAATGGCTCGTAATCTATCACTGTTGGATTCCCTACATATGCAGAAAGAAGCAAGCTTTGTTAAGGATGTGGAGAGGGACGAAACAGATGCAGCTTTTCCAAACGCGTCAGATGAACAGGTTATTGACACCCCAGCCGGTGTTACTGAAGAGGAGTTCCATCGCTACGTAGCTGTTGATTACGATCTACAAACAGCTGACGACAGCACTGATGTCGATATATGCACCTACACGTAGGCAATAATGGCTGATGATGAAACAGATGATGAAATGAGCAGCGAGGCACATGCTGACGAAATTCAACAACCTCCTCCTGTCACTTTTGCAAGAGCGCTGGAGAGTCTCAACACCGTGCGGGCCTATCTGGAGGCCACTGGATGTCAGTGCTATGACAGTTTTTACCGTCTGGCAGATGTAGTCTATGGAACTCACAGACCCAATAGTGTACAGAGGACTATAACTGATTACTTCAAGTAAGCCTAACATCAGTTAACGGAGACTGTATACTGTACGTATAATAATAAACAGTACAGTACGTATGTTTATCAGATGTCAAGCTTCTTTGGGTCACAACAGTTGAGTGCATGCTCCGGTTAACTGCATGCATTTCTTTGGTCCCAGATAGATAGATTTAAACAAACACAAAAAAAAAAATATATATATATATATATGGCATGCTTTTCTGAAATAGGCTGTGAAAACTGTAAGACTGCATGCAGAATAGCTGTAAAGGCTGTTTACATCTATGCTGCATGCAGTTTTAGATTCTTCAGTTTTGTATTTCTTATCTTTTCAGTTATTTTTTTTTTTTTCTGGGGCTGCATTTCAGTTAAAATTTGTAATTGCGATTAATTGCAGTATTAAAGGTATGCTATTTATTTTTTGCCCACTACAGCTCCTTGTGACTCTGGGCAGTGGAGGATTAACTGACTTGCCTAGAGTCACAGGGAGCTGGGGGGGGAAGAGAGGGGGATAACATATCTTTAATTGTGTGATTTAAAATTTCTATCAAAATGCAGCCCTATAAAATTCTGAGTATTTATTCTGTGATCAAACAAGAACCATACTTTTTATTTTTCATTATATCAGGGATTAAGGCTCAATTTGTAGACAAAAAGGAAGTGGAATTGGGAGTGGGGCCAGGGCTACAAATGAACTGTGGGGAGCAGGGCCAGTCCTTACTCTTTTACATGCAATACTTCATTTGTAGATAAAAAGGAAGATAGCATGTACATATAACTGGAAAATTCATATATTAAAAACATAAATTTAAAGAATCTCACCAGTAGTAATATAAATCAACAACACTGAAAACAAAATCTTGGACTAATCATTTTTTCTTAACATTTATACATTTGATACCACAGTCACAACCAGCGTTGCTTCATAGGACTACCTCAAACCAGTACTGTTGTTCCTTCTCATTAGAAGTAATGCCTTCTACTCCTCCCCTTG
Organism: Microcaecilia unicolor; assembly: GCF_901765095.1. NCBI lineage: Eukaryota > Metazoa > Chordata > Amphibia > Gymnophiona > Siphonopidae > Microcaecilia > Microcaecilia unicolor. The sequence continues at coordinate 472,846,616 of NC_044031.1, forward strand.
ATAAATAAACAACAACAACAAAAAACAATGTTAATATGCATACACATGTACTGGTGTGGTGACATCCAGAATTAATGAAAATCTGGAAAAAACACACACACAGAATCTATATAACAAATCTGCCATAATCAGAAAACACTAATTGCTAGGACTTTAATGCCAGCATTACAAATATTACATCAAGTGCTATTAAGACCAGTGAACGTCTTGGAAAAACAGAACAGGCTAGACTGCTATAGCTCCATCCTAAACAGAAACACACTAAGAGAATCCTTCACCTTTGTTATAAACAGACCCTCCCCAAATACCGAACAAGGATCCACATATTAGAAACAGAAATTTCTAGAAAAAAGTGAAATGAAAACTTCATGAAGCCAGACTTTGCATGCATGTAACACTGCAGACAGGCTGTGGAAGTGATTCACATCCGCTGCCTATTGCCAGTTTCCAAGTCTTCTCTCTACCATGTCCTGCCCCTGAGGAAACAGGAAGTTACTTTAAATAGGGCAGGATGCGGTAGAAAGAAGTCTCAGAGGCTGGCGGCAGGCAGCAAATGTGAATTGCTGCCATCAGGGTCGCCGAGGGGGAGGGAGGCAAAATTTCCTGAGCCCGGCCTCCAAGGAGGGGCCCGGCACTGGCAAGCTTCTTCCAGGACTGTCTCTTGCGTGCCAGCTGGGACCCGGATTATTGCATTAACGTGATAACTTGGGTGACCCGGAATATTGTGTTAATGCAATCATCTGGGTCTCAGCTGGCATGCAGAAGCAGGAGCAGTCAGACACAGATGGTAAGGGAGCAGGTGGCCTGGATGTGTATGTGCGTGTGTGTATGGCACGAGTGTGTTGGGGGTGTGAGTGTGTGTGGTGGGGCAGTGCCATGGTGGAGCAGGTATGGGGGCGGTCTTTCCTGGGCTCGAGTATGTTTCTCGGCGGCCCTGGCTGCTACAGCCTGGCAATCTCTTCAAAGCAAGCTGAGGTAAACCGGGGGGGGGGGGGGAGGGGGGGCTTTGTGATGCCACTCTGTCTAAAGTGCCACCTGAGGCCTCTGCTTCAGTTGGCCTCAGTATAGGGCTGCCCCTGATGCTCTTGCCATGAATGAGCTGCACACAATTGCTTGAAGACCCGAAGATGCCACTTCAAAGGCTTGTTACAATGAGTCTTTTAGCTTCCTATCCTGTAGGTCTATTAGGACAATGCCCCCTTCCACCAGTAAGATGGTCTTCTTAGTCACCACTGTAACCAGGGAGTCCACCCTGGGAAGCTGCAATTTATCTTTCTTCTCTGAAACTAACAGGTAAAGTGAGCCATGGTTCTTCCCATTCTCAGGCCTGCGTCCGGTGAGACTGACTGATTCTGCTGTAATCAGGTCCTGAATGTCTGGATGCATCGGGAAAGCCTTAGAAGGGCCTCTAAGCCTCCTCATGATCAATGAAGTAGTGGCGTAGCCAGAAGGCAATTTTTGGGTGGGCCAACAGGTTGGATGGGTGGGCACTACAACTTTTTTGAAAGAGAAAAAACAGCAACCTGATGCACCCATCCTCTGTCCCTACCATCCTCCCCATAACTTCAATGAGGATAGCAGTGCAGGCTTCAGTTGCTGCAGGCCAATTGAGAGCTAAGGGCAGTATAAAAGACTGCACGTCAGCCCCATTGAGCCATGGTCCTCCCAACACACATATGGTATTGAAGCCAAACACATTCTGTATCCAGAGAACCTCCTGGCCCCCCTCCAACAATGGATACAGAACACAGCAAGGACATTTCCACATAAAACTCGTCATACAAAGACATTTTGGTTTCTAGTGTAATCTCAATAACAGACATAAATTAATTTTTTAAAAATCTATAAAACAAAAGTCATTCAGAACCCACAGCAAATCTACAATGCCAACACTAACTTCCAAAAACAAGGATCCTACCTATGAAAAGGAAGTGCCTTAAATATTATAGTGGGGCCCTAAAATACAAATACATTTATCAGGAAAGCTGAACAAGCCAACTTACTACAGAATGCTATATTGAAACTTCATGCTAACAGAATATCTCACTCACACACAGAGAACACAAATGTCAAATACAGAATAAGTGACCACAAACTCTAGAAATATAAATTAAACAGAAACCAGACCTTGCATGTAGTACAACACCAGAGAAACATGAGTGAGGGAAGAGAGTGTGTGAGAGAGACAGTGTGTGTGTGTGACAGAGATACCTCCTCCCTCTCTGGTGTCAGGCCCCCCCTCCCTCTCTCTGGTGGCAGCCCCCCCCCCCTCTCTCTCTGGTGTCTGAGCGTTACTGTGCCGGATGCTGAGCTCTGGCTGTGCTTCAAGGAACTGGCCAATCCTATTTAATAGAATGCACCTCCAACATTCTGAAGCCGAGAAACCTCGTGTGGTTGGTCACTTCTGCTTGTGACGAACCCGGAAGTACGTGATGTCAATTCAGGAGATGGATACAGAGAGCAGGAATGCCTCAGCCATGCAGTCAGCTTCTGAATGTTGGAGGTGCGTTTTATAGGATAGGATAGTTCCTCCTGAGGAAGAGGATATGGAAATGCGGCCAGCATTGAGGAACAAACAGTTAGCTTAGCGGGATTTAAAAAAGGTTTGGATGGCTTCCTAAAGGAAAAGTCCATAGACCATTATTAAAATGGACTTGGGGGGAAATCCACTGCTTAGTTTTAGGATAAGCAGCTTGGGGATCTTGCCAGGTACATGAGACCTGGATTGGCCACTTTTGGAAACAGGATGTTGGGCCTGATGGACCTTCGGTCTGTCCCAGTATGGCTGTACTTATGTACTTATTATGTAGACAGTTAAATCCCAAAAGAGATAATAGAGCAGACTAGATGGCCTCTCTTGTAATTAATTGGTGAAAAACAGATATGCAATCACATTCTCTTGTTTCTTTGTTTTAAATATATATTAGGGGGGGGGGGGGGTAAATATTAGCCTATGGCAGACAGCAGTTTTTAAGCCACTGAAAGCTGTGGGCTGAATTAAGCCTAGATATTCAAAGCTGGTTCGTGTCTGGGCTCCAGAATTGAATACCTGGATTAACTGTAGTCACCTGGAAGTTAACTGGGCACCAGCCAATATTCTGAACTGGAAGGGGGAGAGGAGAGAGAGGGAGAGATGCTGTCCTAGTCAGAGAGAAGTGGAGAGAAAGGCGGAGATGCTGCAGTGGAAGGGGGAGAATAGAGGCTGCCCAAATTTCGATTTCAGCACCAAAGACCGAAATCCAGATTCAGGTTTTGGCCAAAAATACCTCCCCCCCTCTCTGCTGCATCCTGACCTCTCTGAAGCAACTTCCTGTTTAGGGCGGGATATGGCAGGGGGAAGGCTCCAGATTCAGGCTATGTGAATCGCTGTCAGGCAGCTTCAATGCTGTAAGTTGCAAGTAGTATGGTAGAAGCGAGGGAGAGAAAAAACAGAAGTGCCGGACCCGCAGGACAGAGGTGGGAATGGAGGGAAGGGAGAAAGGTGCTGGACCCATGAGAGGGGGGCTGGAGGGAAAGGACTGAGGTGTTGGACCTCTGGGGGTAGGCACTGGAAGGAAGGGACTGAGATGCTGGACCCATAGGGGGGGATGTAGGAAGGGAGAGAGGTGCTGGACACATGGTGGGGGCTGGAGGGAAGGGAGAAAGGTGCTGCACCTGTGATGGATAGACTGGAGGGAAGGGAGAGAGGTGCTGCATCTATGAGTGGGGGGGAGGTGGAGGAAAGGGAGAGAGGTGGTGGCAAGAGGCTGGAGGGAGGGGAGAGAGGTGCTGGACCTGTGATAGTGGGGAGCTGGAAGGGAGAAAGGTTTTGGACCCATGGGTGGTGCTGGAGGGAAGGGAGAGAGATGCTGGACCCATAGGGGTGCACAGGATGGAAGGGAGACAGGTGCTGGACCTATATGGGGCACTGGGAGAGAGGTGCTGACCTGTGTGGGGGGGCTGGAGGGAACGGAGAGAGGTGATGGACTCATTCAGGGGGGGGGGGGCGGAGGGAAAGGAGAGAAGTGCTGGATCCATGGGGTGGCTGGAGGGAAGGGAGAGAGGAGCTGGACGTCGGGGAGGCTTTTGAAAAGGGCAAGAGAGGTGCTGGACCCAGGGGGTCTGGAGGGAAAGGCGATGCATGTTGGACCCTTGGGAGGGGAGAAGGAGATGGGAACAGAAGGGAAAGAGAGATGCTGACCCAAGGGGATAAAGGAACAGAGAGTCAAATACTAAACCTACAGCAGAAGCAAGAAAAGAAGGGAGGGCAGGAAAGCCAGATGCTGGTGGGAAGAGGAAGGGGAGGAAGAGAAGCTGTATGGTCAGAGAGGAGAGAGACACATTGGTGGTGGGAGGAAGACAGAGGAGAACCTGGATACAGGGAGAAACGACGAGAGATAATAGGCATAGGGGGAGCATAGGGACAGGGACACAAAGGGGAGATGCTGGACAAGGGAAGGGGATGGGAACATAGAGTGGTTATGATGGATGCAAGGATATGGCCACAGGGAGATCCTGGACACAGAGAAGGGAGATGCTGAACATGGAGAAACATAGGGACACAGATGGAAGATGGATGGCGGGCATGGAGAGAGAAGAAATGTCAAATGGACAGGAGACTCTAGCAAGTGAGTTAAGAGAAAACAGAGAGAAGCAGAAACCAGAGCCTGGGACCAACATTATCTGAAAAATAAAATGACCAGACAATGAAAGGTAGAAACAATTTAATTTCCTATTTTGTGATTAGAATATGTCAGATTTGAAATGCACACCCTGCCAGATCTGGTGTTAGACATGGCTGGGGCCTAGGGCAGAAATTTGGGAGGGACCCCAAAGCACATTATCAGGATATGCCTTCTTCAGCTTCTGACAGACTTGGGACTCTCTTTAGCCAGAGAGCCAAGGGCAGTTGCCCTAGTTGCACTCCTCTAACACCATCCCTGGCATGTGCCATCTTTCTTTTTTTGCACAGTATAGGAGGAAATGCATCTCTTGTTATATCTCTGGAGTTGATAGATTTGATCTAGGTTCTAACTGACTTGTATTACTTTACATTGTGACTATTAATACACTCAAGCTGGCAAGTGATTAATTTGAAACTCCAAAACCACAGCTTCACACTTACTGTGTACAACAATGGATACAGGAACACATGCAACCCTGGATTAAATAAGAATCACTCAACATCTAAAGTGGAGAAAAAAGGGGATTCAGTAACGCCACCCAGCCAGCCCAAGATAATCAGACTGTAAGGCGTAGGAATGGCGCAACACCATATAGCCATAAAAAACTCCACACTCAGTTGAATGTCCGAAAAATCCAAGGTAAACAAATGCCTATATCTAGAGTAGTGAGATCACAGAGTGAATCTATATCACGGAATGTATCTATTTTATCTACTTTACTATTTAATGCTCTGATGATGCTACAGATCACTTATCTTAAATGCCGACCACAATGGTGTTGCATTCTCAGTCTGTAGCTTCGGTTGTAACCCAACAGGGAGTCCCCATTTCGCTATCACTGCTTCAGGGGTTTCACTCGCTTGTAAAGTCTTAATTCCGATAATCTCATCTGCTGCCGTTACATGACATCTACATACTTCTGTGTCTCGTTTGCTGCAATCACTACAATCATACAGGTGCCCAGCGCTCCCACCAGTTGCCTTCCAGATGCTGTGGAGCACTTGCAGTCCTCTGGGGTGACTCCCAGGTCCATCTCAAGCCTCCCAGGGCCTTCACTCCAGGGGCCATGTGCCGAAGCATTTTGTATTTTCTCCCAGTTACTTCTTATGGCTCCAGTACACTTTCTCTTCCTGGTACTGTCCCTTCTCAATCTCTTTCTCCATCTGAAACCCCTGTATACTTCAGGAACACATTGCCCACCTTCTGCTTTTATCATCTCACCTTCTGCTTTTATCATCTCACCATCTCTTTTGTCTTCTCCCTTCTTCTCTGATCTCAGCCTTCAACATTTCCTTCTTGCCATTCAACCATCTCCATTCTATCTGAGTACATCTCGCCTTCATCATTGTCATCATGCTTCTCCTACTCTTCTCCTTACTCTCTTGATCTTTCTCCTGCTCTCTGCTGGGAATATCAATCCCAATCCTGGTCCTCCACATCAGCTCTCATCCTATTCATGCAGGTCACACTGTGATGTCTCCAATCTAATTTCTGTTCCTCTCCTCCCCCCCTTCTTCCTTGCCTTTCTCATGTGCTTTGTGGAATGCCTGCTCTGTCTGCAACAAATTTTCCTACATCCACAACCTTTTTATCTCTCGTACTCTCCATCTGCTTGCCCTGAGACTTGGCTTTGCCCTGGAGACTCTGCTTCAGCCGCAGCCCTGTGTCTTGGAGGTTACCTTGTCTCTGATACTCCTCATCTCTCATTCTCTCAACTCTCCTTCAACCCCTGCCTCCTTTTTTTTCCTTTTCTGAAATCACTGAAGAGGAAACTGCACATTTTCTTTCCTCCTCGAAAATACCGGTTCCTCCAATTCTATTCCCACCAACCTACTTAGTACTATCTCTCCTACTGTTATCCCTTTTATCTGTCATCTCCTTAATCTTTCACTTTCCACTGTGACTGTTCCTGATGCCTTAAAACATGCCGTAGCCACACAACTCTCAAAAAAACCTTCATTGGACCATACCTGTCCTTTCAACTGTCGCCCATCTTCCTCCTCCCTTTCCAAATCCAAGATACTTGAACGTGTTGTTCAGCGCCGTTGTCTTGACTTTCTTTTATCTCAAGCTATTCTTGATTCACTTCATTCTGACTTTTGCCCTCTTCATTCAACTGAAACAGTGCTTGCTAAAGTCTCCAATGACCTGCTCCTGGACAGATCCTACGGTCTCTATTCTATCCTCATCTTTCATGATCTATCTGCTGCTTTTGACACTGTTGATCACTGCCTACTCCTTGATATGCTGTCCTCACTTTGATTTCAGGGCTCTGTTCTTTCCTAGTTTATTTCTTATCTCTCCCATCGTACTTTTAGTGTTTGGTGGATCTTCCTCCACTTCTATCCCATTATCAGTTGGTGTACCTCAGGGATCTGTCCTGGGACCTCTTCTCTTCTCCATCTATACTTCTTCCCTTGGTACTCTGATCTCATCCCAAGGTTTTCAGTATCACCTTTATGCTGATGACTCCCAGATCTACCTCTCCACACCAGAAATTTCAGCAGGAATCCAGGCCAAAGCATCATCCTGCCTGTCTGACTTTGATGCCCGAATGACTCACCACCATCTGAAACTAAACATGACCAAGACTGAGCTTCTTATCTTTCCCCCTAAACCAACCTCTCTTCTTCCCCCACTCTCTATTTCTGTGGCTAACACTCTCATCCTCCCTGTCTCATCAGCTCATAACCTTGGAGTCATCTTCGACTCCTCTCTCTCCTTCTCTGCACATATTGAACAGACTGCTAAAACCTGTTCTTTCTCTATATCACCAAAATTTGTCCTTTCCTTTCTAAGCACGCTACCAGAATCCTCATCCACATTCTTATCACCTCTCACTTCGACTATTGCTTCTCACAGGCCTCCCACTATGCCATCTCTCTCCCTTCAATCTGTTCAAAATTCTGCTGCACGACTTATATTTTACCAGTGTCACTATGCTTATATTAGTCCTTCCTCAAGTCACTTCATTGGCTCCCTATTGTAAACCCCTACTCCCTGGTAACCGTCAGCTTGAAAGCTCAGGATATCAGATGTTATCATATGTAGTCATACCGAGGGTTCAGAGTCACACTTCCAGAAGCCAAAGGAGATGAGAGTACATTTAACTTTACTCGGTCCCTCACACTCAAAGCATGAGAGAGAAAGTAAGACCAATGCAAAAGTGAGTTTCTTTTATTTAATTAAAACAGATACAAACATTCACATCTAGTCTTGTTGTATTATTTCTTAAGTACAACTTAACGAGTATCCAAAGACATTTCAGAGCTGTAATAATATCTTCAAATGTGTAACACCCATTTCCCTTTTGAGATTTTTTTTATTTGCTTATATTAAGTTCTGCTCTCTTTACAAGTTTATTTGAAATACTACGGAACCAGCACAAACATCAGATAAGTAATATTTCTCTACATTAGGATGCATCAATTTTCTCTTTAAACCCTTAAGTTTCCTTGTCCTTAATAAGAATTTAATTCTTTGTGGGTAATTTTTATCTTCGCAGGATGATTCACCCTAAAAGAACTCAAGTGATATTCCGGTATCAGTTTATTATCTTTAGTACAGTTACTTAGCTGTAGCGGTGCAAAAGAGTTTGTCTGAAGAAACCCAAATGTCGGAGTCTTTCTTGCGTGGGGACCCAACAAAATTTCTCTTCTATTTCAGGTAGTGGCTTGCAATTCTCTCCTTCTTTTCCTTGTAGGTCTTCTCCCTAAACCTAGCTTAACCAAATTAAATTTGGGAAGAAAAACCCTATCTTCCTGTCACTGTTCAAGGAACTATGGTAGGTGTCGTTAAATGAGTATACAAACATTGTGGCCAATTAAACTAGTGAAAATAAAATTAATTAGAAAATTCCTTCACTTCCCAGCCTCTACCTTTACTTTACTTTCCCTAAACTAAAATGGGCAGAAGCAATGACATATACCATCACTCTGAAACGCAACCAACACTCCAACCAGAACTCTAGGTTACATACCTCACTGCTACTCCCACCATCACTTTCTCCACAACGATAGACACTCTCAATATTACACCCCTTCCACACTTCCCAAACTTGACCAGCGTACTTTTGTACTTTTCCTATCAAGCTTCACTCACCTAATCACTCACACATCAATTAAATCGGCACAGTCTCTCTCTAACTTAGAGCTGCTCATCAGGGGAAACACCAACACTTATTACAAAGTTATTATTTCCCTGTTTAATCTTTGAATTTCCTTTCAAATACTCCTTAAATATCTTCTCTTTATTTCAGCCACAGACACACTCGCAGTGCTTCCTCTCTCCTCAGCTGCCTCTGCCCGTCTCAGCAACTTACCAGCCAGCTGTTGCTAAGGTAACAGGGTCTCAGCTGGCTCAGATGATGTCCCCGACCAATAGCAATGTCACTATGGAACTCTCATTTTCCCACTGATGCTTAGAACCCTGTCCAGGCCCAACTGATTCTCCATTTTGGCTTTTAATTTCTCCATAGGAAATAATGGAAAAACAACTTTTTCAATATTACAATGAATTTTATTCTAAACTGCACCAAAATCACTAAATCTGCTATACATCACAATGCCCACAGAACTATAATCTCACTTTTCAAAGTTAACCAATTTAAGTGAACACCCCACATTTTTAGTCAATAAAACCCCTTTAAAAATTCCCAAATAAATCCAAACATCCATCAAAAATTCACTTAATCTTTTGAATATCTGATCCGTCGAAGATTTATGTTAAACCCCAACGAAGACCCATTTTTAGCCCACCTTGGAAAACTACAATTAAAAATCTTTTTCCCAAATTTTAACCCCCCCAGTAAATGCTAGAAGACTCTTCAAACTCCATAATTACAAACAAATTAAAAATCCCATTAACCCCTTCATTTTTGTGAATTTAAGTCCAAAGATCCACAATTTAAAAACAAAATGTTGGGCCACCAAACCCCTTACCTGACTCCCCAAAGTCCCCTGACCTGGCGACCACCATTGGTTCCAGTCCCGAAGGTCCTTAACAAAAATCGGGTCCAAAAATAAAACAACCCTCAAACCACAAAAATCCAGGGAACTCCAGCTGGGCCGCTCCAAAATTGAGCACCAGGCTCCAATGAGGCCTAACTGGAGCTCCAGGGATGGACTGATCATCTGCAAACTTTGCACTCGCTCAGTCCCCCCTCCCTCCCGGCAGGCTAGGCCTAAAGCCGGACATTTTCCTTCTGGGTCCCAGCCTGAGAACCGTCATTTGCGTCCAGCGCGCCTTCGCGGCTGGACGCGTATAGATGGCGTTCCAGTTCCAGAGCGATCAAAATCGAGCCCCAGGCTCCAATGAGGCCTAATCAGAGCTCCAGGGATGGACTGAGCATGTGCGAACTTTGCACTCGCTCAGTCCCCCCTCCCGGCAGGCTAGGCCTAAAGCTGGCCATTTTCCTGCCGGGTCCCAGCCTGAGAACCGTCATTTGCGTCCAGCGTGCCGTCGCGGCTGGACGCGTATAGACGGTGTTCCAGTTCTGGAGCGACCCGGAGCCCCCCCCCCCCGACCACCAATGCTGCCGCAAACCGGCCCAAAAGAGGCCTGAAGGAGCCCAGGACGTCGGGCAACCACAGAATGGCCCGGAACAGACACCGGTCAAACAACAGAGCAGCCCTGGGCAGAGACACACCCTCTACCACCCAGGACCACCCGAAATGGCCCGATG